>NC_138779.1:82842808-84042808 GCF_965119305.1 Pelophylax lessonae | reverse complement strand
CTGGCCAACTATTCTGATAATTATTTTCACTGGTATTATAAGTAGAGGAATCCTGCGCTGACCCTCCTAATACTGTGACTAAAGTAATATGATAACCAATACCACTAAGTGAACAAAAACAGTGGATTCTTGTGTAATGGTTACAAATCCATTTTAAATTAATTCCAGAGCCGCTACTCAGTGAAGTCTGAATAGAAGACTCAAAAAAGGTAAATGCAAAGGGTGACCAGGTATGCTTCTCAATTTAATCAATCTTCATCATGAATTGTATACCACATAGCCAATATAGAAATAGTTTAAACAAAACAATTCAAAAATTGAAACTTAATCGCAAATAAAAAGTCTGTATGGTTCTCCCAGTGATTGGCACTAAGCTAAAAGAAGTGAAGACATGGCAACACATAAAGTGACAAGGTGCTATGACAGATCCCTCTCCACAGATAACTTGCCTCTTGCCGGAAACGATGCGTCTCAAATAATAGAGACCAAAAGCGCTTTGGTCGTCAGCCAACATGGTTCAACATACAACATGCGATATCCAAAAATCATCAAGGTAATTCAATGTGTGACCAACAGACTATTTTCCATATAAAATGCTCCAACCGTGTTAAAAATCGTGGCTCCTTTCCAAGTTGACGCCTGTTACGGGGAGCGCGTCGGGTGGTGCCACATCTGAGTTGTCTGCACACGAGCTGGATGATGGGGTCCGCAGCCGTGTTTATTTGATATTACCGCTGTTATCATCCTAAGTGTAAGTGCAAGCTATGTTTCTAATAAACTGGAATGTTTTAAATACACTATGATTTGCCTACCTCTTATTTCACTTGATACATGCAGAGAATCAACTTTTACCACTGTTGCAACATTTTATATGGAAAATTGTCTGTTGATCAGACATTTAATTTCCTTGGAGATGATTGGATATCGCATGTTGTATGCTGAACTATCTTGGCTGATGACCGGTCTTTTTCCTTGAATAATACACAGAAGTATGGAGAACAAAGCACTTTTGGTGTCTGTTATTTGAGACCCATAGTCTCTGGTAAGAGGCGAGTGTTATTTGTGGAGAGGGATCTGTCAAAGCACCCTGTCACTATATGTGTTTCCATGTTTTCACTTCTTTTCCACTGAGTGAACCATACAGACTTCTTTTATTTGTGATTTTAAGTTTTAATTTTTAAGTTGATTTGTTTAAACTATGTATTGGCTATGTGGTATACACTTCATGATGAAGATTGATTGATAATTGAGAAGTGCACCTGGTCACCCTTTGCATTTACAATTCTTTTCATTGCTCTGTCAGAAATCTTGTGGGGAGCACCTAGTCATGACCAGTTTATGATTAAATGATGTTCTTTCCACTTCTGGAATATGGCCCCAACCGTGTTCACTGGAACATTCAGAAGTTCACAAATCCTTCTGTAATCAATGTCATAGGTATATTTTGCAACAATAATAATAATAAGGTTGCAAAGGTCTTGAGAGTTTCTTGTGTCACACCTTGGTAATGAGACACCCTTTTTTAGGCCCTCAGTTGAGACTGAACCAGCTAAAATTAATTTGCACTGACAAGGGGCTGGAGTGCTTTCCAATTGCTGATCGATTTTTAGCTGGTGTCTTGTCCATGGCTTTTTGCATCTCCTTTTCTTCATGTTTTCAATACTTTTTATCCCCCATGTCATTCCATTTCATTACACATAACTTCATTTCTGGACTTACTGGTTTTTTTGTATGTATGGATTGCATGGGTTGTTACCGACATGCAGTGAAACTTTCATGTCAATAGCACCTTTAGAAATATATTTAGCTAGAACAGGAGTTCCCAAACTGTGGGTCGCGAGCTGCATTTCAAAGGGTCACCGGCGGGCCTCCCGCATTATACCTGCGGCTCACTGACACCCGCAAGCGCAGCCCGATATCCCGGCTGCACCTGTCAGCCATCAGTGAATCCGTCCGTGAACTCCTGTAAAGTTCAGCTCCTCCTGTCACAGGCGGAGTCAGTAATTTTGCACTCCGTCTATGACAGGAGGAGCCATGACGCGATTGGCTGAGCAGCACGCCACTGCACTCTGACACCTGCAGCTATCATGTCAGTCGGAGTCCCCTGCCTGGAATCAATCCTGCCATGTGCTGATGAGAGGTGGGGGTGGATGGGACCAGCATGTGATTGTGCAGACGTGAAGAACACACAGGTAACCTAAGATGGGTGACCCTGTACCCTTCAACACCTCTACCTAGGTAGCCAAGCCACCTCCTGTTCATGCCATGCCTCCTTCTTCATCATGCCTTGTCTTCTTCATGCCATGGCCTCCTTCATGCCATGCGGGAGGGCATGAAGGAGGCATGGCATGAAGCAGGAGACAAGTCATGAAGGAGGCATGGCATGGTGCCTGAGCCGCCTCCTTCATGCCTTGCTTTACTTCCTTCATCATACTATGCCTCCTTTTCTTCATGCCATGTTTCCTTCCTTCTTCATGCCATGCCTCCTTCTTTCTCATACCTGTGGCACCCAGTGCCATTTGCCAACCTCCTTCTTGTAATGACTATAAAGCGTGACTTACCTTGTATTAATTATCACCATGACCATGCGGGTTGGCGACCTACATTTGCACAGGCATAGCAGCCCATTGATTCGAATGGGCTGCTATGCCTGTGTTTTCTGCTGAAAAAAGGGGCATGCAGAATTTAAAAAAAATGCAGTGGCCGTGAAATCCATCCTGCTTTTGCAGCATGCAACTTACCTGCAGTTCCTGCACATGCAAACTGTGTTTTTAAATGCTGGGCCCACGTATATAAAAACGCGGAAAGCTTGCCAGGGCAGGAACTGCACCTTTTTTCTGCACAAAACGAGGGCATAGCAGCCCATTCAAATCAATGGGCTGCTATGCCTGTGCAAATGTGGGCCGCCAACCCGCATACATGTGAACCAGGCCTAAAGCAGTAGTAAAGTAATTTACAAATAAAAACTGCGACGGGCGGTCGGGAACCAGTTAAGACATACCGCACTAGTATAACACTGTGATGTGTAAAGGGGCACTATGACGTGAAAATGGCTACAGTGTAATGGGATGCTGTGATGTGTAAAGGAGCACTAAGACGTGAAAATGGCTGCAAGTGGGTCCCGAAAAAGAACTGTATTCAGAAGTGGGTCTCGGCCCAAAAAAGTTTGGGAAGCCCTGAGCTAGAAAAATGGTGACGTGGTCAATACTTATTTTACCCACTGTGTGTTTGTGTGTGTTTGTGTGTGTGTGTGTGTGTGTGAACATTATTTAAAGATTATTTCCAAAATCAAGTGTTCATAAATTAAATTTTGTTCCACTCTTCTTCCAGTCTCTTCCACAGTTCAGTGACTGTAGTGGGCTTCTTGGCCATAATATTGTCATCAAGTATTTTCCAGAGGTTTTCTATTGGGTTTAGATGAGGACTCTGGACTGGCCATTTTATTATTTTAATGTTTTCAGCTGTTTAGACATTATTGACTGTGTGTTATTTTGAGGGGACAGCAAATTTACACTATTATACAAGCTGTACACTGACTAATTTACATTGTAGCAAAGTGTCATTTCTTCAGTGTTGTCACATGAAAAGATATAATAAAATATTTCCAAAAATGTGAGGGGGTGTATTCCCTTTTGTGAGATACTGTATATGTATATATGACCGACATAGAGATATAGATATATATATATATATATATATATATATATATATATATATATATATATATATATATATATATATATATATATATATATATATATATATATATATATATAGATATAGATATATCTATCTATATCTCTATCTATCTGAAAGAAATTCGGTACAAAGGAACATTTTTGAAAGTTTTTTTAGAAGGATATAGATTGCTTTATATTGCTCGTCACGTGAGTAATAAGCTTTAGGCTCAGTTTCCTCTAGTGTGACTTGTCATGTGAATTTGGACATATAAAGTCATATGACAAGTCACAGCCCATTGATTTCAATTGCACCCGTTCCCATCTATGCCACTTTGAAAAGGTGCCTGCACTACTTTGATGCGATTTTGATCCAGAGAGTGTAAAGTTGTACTCTAAATCGCACAACTTTAGTGTTGCACTAGTGGAAATGTAGCCAACTTTACACTCTCTGGATCAAAGTTTCATCAAGTGCATGCAGGTACCTTTTCAAAGTCGCATAGATGGGAACCAATGCCATTGAAATCAATGGACTGTGACGTCATGCAATTTTGTGTGTCCAAAGTCGCATGACAAGTCGCACTTGTGGAAACGTAGACTTAGTGTGGTTGCCTGTAATATTCCTAATGTATAGTGCTCATTGTAGACTGTGAGCTGAGACCCCAGAGCACTACACTGACAGTCCCCCCTCCCCCTCCCCCTCCATCAACTTTTCTTCCCCTATAATAGTCTTCATTCAAAGCCTAGCACAGCTATACTGTATATGTGCATTGCACCTCCCCTCCCCTGGGTCCTGTATTACTTGTTTCTTCATTTTCTCATTAATAAGGATGTACAATGCATCTTTACTGATGAGAGAACACTGGGCAGGAACCTATGATCAGCTCCTCCCATTCTGTATACGCCCACTGGCTACACAGGAACAGTGCCCCTCCCTGGAAGTGATGTCACTAGCTTTCAGAAACCACACCCACTTGCTGCTCTTGGACTCAGAAAGAAGAGGAATTGAAGTCATGTGACAGCACTGAGTACTGCAAAATAAAGGTAGAAAAAATGGGATTTCTTTATTTTGACGCATAAGGCTGAACTCCACTCACAATAATGTTTGCAGGGGAGAATTTAAGGTATTAGGCTGTACTTCCGCTTTAAGGTAAATCTAAAGGAAAATTGTACAAGAATATTGAGCATGTATGGCCAGCCTTACTCTGTACAGTGCTGGACTGGCGAGCAGTTGCAGCTGCAGTTTTGAACTGTATGCCAATTGAGATTTTCCGCATTATCCTGTCCTC
The DNA here is from genome assembly GCF_965119305.1 of Pelophylax lessonae. NCBI lineage: Eukaryota > Metazoa > Chordata > Amphibia > Anura > Ranidae > Pelophylax > Pelophylax lessonae. Next base: position 84,037,842 of record NC_138779.1, on the reverse strand, counting down.
TCTTGCCTTTGTCTTTCTTGGATAACCAGCCTTCCTGACGGACTTGAATGAGTTTGTGACGTTGTAAAGATGCAATATTCTAGAAATCACCGATTTGAAATGACAAACTTATCTTGCTATGGCTGAAAGGGCCATCCCTTTTGGATGGACAACTGGAATTCATCTCAATACCGATGGCAGTCAGGGTGCCATTGTCTAGCGGCCTGTAGAGGTCTGTGCATCCCTCCATGGCTATGCCTCTCCAGACTATCACTGACCCATCACTATACCCGTCATGCAGCAGAACATTCTGCACGGCTTCTCCAGAACCTTTCACGTCTGTTACATGTGCTCAGGGTGAACCTGCTCTCATCTGTGAAAATTACAGGGTGCCAGTGGTAGACCTGCCAATTCTGGTGTTCAATGGGAAATGCCAATCAAGCTCCACGGTGCTGGGCAGAGAGCACAGGACCCACTAGAGGACATCGGGCCCTCAGGCCACCCTCATGAAGTCTGTTTCTGATTTGTTTGGTTAGAGACATTTACACCAGTGGCCTACTGGAGGTCATTTTGTAGGGCTTTGGCAGTGCTAATCCTGTTCCACCCTTGCACAAAGGAGCCGATACCATTCCTGCTGACTGGTTAAGGACCTTCTACAGCCCTGTCCAGCTCTCCTAGAGTAACTACCTGTTTGGTGGAATCTCCTCCATGCTCTTGAGACTGTGCTAGGAGACACAGCAAAGCTTCTGGCAATGGCACTTATTGATGTGCAATCCTGGAGGAGTTGTGCAACCTCTATAGGGTCCAGGTATCGCCTTATGCTGGCAGTAGTGACACTGACACTAGCCAAATGCAAAACTAGTGAAAACCCTCAGAAAAGATGAGTAGGGGAAAAAATGTCAGTGGCCTCCACCTGTAAAACCTTTCCTGTTTTGGAGGTCACCTGTTACATTCATTATCACCAAAGCAGCTGAAACTGATTAACAACCCCCTCTGCTACTTAACTGGCCAGATTAATATCCCAGGAGTTTTATTGACTTGATGCTATACTCTGATTAAAAAGTGTTCCTTTAATTTTTTTGAGGTGTGTGTGTGTGTGTGATTTTTCTGCTTTTAGAAAAAAAACGATATGAATAAAAGTTGGCCACTGTGAATACCCCCACCAGTATAATATAGTTTGTCCCTAGCCCTGTAATTGGCATTTTTTTGGGCAGCTGGGTCTCTGTAATCCATGTAAATGGAAATACAAATATAGATGTCATATGAAATGGGGAACAAAAAAAATTAATTTACTCTCAGCAAACCCAGTCAGGCAATGTTGGCCAAGGTGTGCGTGAGGACAGTCTAATTGTGCCTTCTTGTCCAAGACAACCCTCATATGTTTATGCCCACTGTAAGTATTGTTGTTGGTAGAGGAGGTGAATCGCCAAAAGGATATAAATCTAGCTCCGTCCATGGTAGGAATAATTATAATGTGTAGCCCAAATGCAGCACTATATATTTCAACTTATGAATGATTTACTGTTTGATCACATGGATATCAGAATGGGCCGTGTCAGTGTTTAAGTGGTTTAAAAATGCTTCTATTTAAAACTTATTTCATAATCTCCCTGACCGTGTCATTGTTGTAAAAGGTTTTGGAATGCAAATAGTGATTCATTGTTTTGCTCTTTCTGTAGGAGTGACATTCTGGTTTGATTACTACTGAAGCTGCCTGGCTCACCTGTTCAGACTGTACATGTGCTTTTCCTGAAACGATCCCAACATTGGATATCCTTAGTATCATGCCAAGCAAGATGGGGTCCAAAATGGATTTATCAAAAGACGTCATCAAAATGAAAGCACACTACAATGGGTAAGTTGTACAGGTCTCTGTATGTTACTTTTAATTGATGAATTCACAGTTACTGGTTTTAAAAGAAAAACCATGGTGCATTTTCAGTGACTTCATATTTGTCACCAGGACTAAAAGGGAGGGCAAATCTTTTGTCAGTGGTAAATCTGTGTTGTAATGGCCACTGTGCAAAATAAGAACCTTTCTTTACATTTGGAGATCTCATATCCTGTTGTCTCTTAGTAAACAGAAATATTAGATAAATATATGTCAGAACTTATTTTTTTGTGTGGAAGGGTTGGGACCTTTTTGTCAGTTTTTTTTTGTGTCCCCACTCATACATGTTGAGCCTTGTCTTATTGATGTCCTTTTGCATTTATATGGTGTTCTACCTTAAGAGTGAAACTGACATTTTTTTTTTCCCTGATCCAAAATGCAAGAATGAATGGTACTCTTGCCAAAGATTCTGTTAATTCTATGGCACTCCCTAGTATACAGTGCCTTGCGAAAATATTCGGTCCCCTTCAACTTTGCGACCTTTTGCCACATTTCAGGCTTCAAACATAAAAATCTAAAACTGTAATTTTTTGTGAAGAATCAACAAGTGGGAAACAATCATGAAATGGAACGAAATTTATTGGATATTTCAAACTTTTTTAAGAAATAAAAAAACTGAATACTTTCGCAAGGCACTGTATATCAGTCTGGATGTCACACCACTTCCTCAAACAATCTATCCAAAACCGAACTTATACATTTTCCTCCACCACGTGCCCCTTCCCCTGATCTCTCTGTGAAAAATCAATGGCACAACTATCAGCCCATCCCCACGTGCCAAGGTCCTAGGTGTAGTCCTGGACTTTGAACTCGCCTTCAAGCCCCACATCCAATCAATCACTGTCCAAATCTTGCCACCTCAACCTCTGCAACATCTTCAAAATACGCCCCTTTCTAGCCAATGACGCAAAAAAGCTCCTAGTTCACTCACTGGTCATCTCGTGCCTCGACTACTGCAATTCCCTTCACATTGGCTCACCTCTATATAGGCTATCCCCCCTTAAATTCATCATGAATGCTGCTGCTAGACTCATTCACCTTACCAATCGCTCAGTGTCCGCTACCCCTCTCTGTTAATCCCTCCACTGGCTTCCACTCACCCAACAAATTAAATTCAAAATACTAACAACTTACAAAGCCATCCACAATTTAGTCCCCGGCTACATCACTAGCCTAGTCTCAAAATACTAACACAACCGCTCTCTTCCTTTCTCTCAAAACCTCCTGCTCTCTAGCTCCCTTGTCACCCTCTCCCATGCTCGCCTCCAGGACTTTTCCAGAGCCTCTCCAATCCTATGGAACTCCTTACCCCAATTTGTCTGATTATCTCCTACTCTATTAGCCAACCCCTGAAAACCCTCCTCTTCAGAGAAGCCTATCCTACCCACACCTAACTGTACTTCCATTTTCTCCATCAGCTCATCCACAAATCTCCGTCCCAGTCTCAGGTCTTTTGCAGACTCCATCAGGTTTTCTTCCAGAATGGTCCTGTATTTGGCACCATCCATCTTCCTATCAATTTTAACCAGCTTCCCTGTCCCTGCTGAAGAAAAGCAGGCCCAGACCATGATGCTGCCACCACCATGTTTGACAGTGGGTATGGTGTGTTCAGGGTGATGAGCTGTGTTGCTTTTACGCCAAACATAACGTTTTGCATTGTTGCCAAAAAGTTTGATTTTGGTTTCATCTGACCAGAGCACCTTCTTCCACATGTTTGGTGTGTCTCCCAGGTGGCTTGTGGCAAACTTTAAACGACCCTTTTTATGGATATCTTTAAGAAATGGCTTTCTTCTTGCCACTCTTCTATAAAGGCCAGTTTTGTGCAGTATACGACTGATTGTTGTCCTATGGACAGAGTCTCCCACCTCAGCTGTAGATCTCTGCACTTCATCCAGAGTGATCATGGGCCTCTTGGCTGCATCTCTGATCAGTCTTCTCCTTGTATGAGCTGAAAGTTTAGAGGGACGGCCAGGTCTTTGTAGATTTGCAGTGGTCTGATACTCCCATTTCAATATTATCGCTTGCACAGTGCTCCTTGGGATGTTTAAAGCTTGGGAAATCTTTTTGTATCCAAATCCAGCTTTAAACTTCTTCACAACAGTATCTCGGACCTGCCTGGTGTGTTCCTTGTTCTTCATGATGCTCTCTGCGCTTTAAACGGACCTCTGAGACTATCACATTGCAGGTGCATTTATACGGAGACTTGATTACACACAGGTGGATTCTATTTATCCTCATAGTCATTTAGGTCAACTTTGGATCATTCAGAGATCCTCACTGAACTTCTGGAGAGAGTTTGCTGCACTGAAAGTAAAGGGGCTGAATAATTTTGCACGCCCAATTTTTCAGTTTTTTATTTAACAAAGTTTGAAATATCCAATAAATTTCGTTCCACTTCATGATTGTGTCCCACTTGTTGATTCTTCACAAAAAATTACAGTTTTATATCTTTATGTTTCAAGCCTGAAATGTGGCAAAAGGTCGCAAAGTTCAAGGGGGCCAAATACTTTCGCAAGGCACTGTATATGCTAGTAAATTAGTGATGCGTGAGGAGATTGAGGGAGTGAGCTGAGGGGTGGATAAATAGAATTGGGTATCGTCGGCGTAGAGATGGTATTGGAAGCCATGGGAGGCTATCAGCTGACCCAGAGAGGAGGTGTTGATTGAAAATAGGAGAGGTCCAAGAACATAACCTTGGGGGAGCCCAACAGAGAAAGTAAGAGGAGAGGAGGAAGAATAATTGTAGGTGATGCTAAAGGTGTGGTTGGATAAGTAGGAAGAGAACCAGTGAAGAGTGCAGTCATGGAGACCAAAGACGTGGAGTTTTTTGAGGAGGAGGGGGTGGTCGGCAGTATCAAAGGAAGCAGAAAGGTCCAGGAGTAGGAGTACAGAATAGTGTCCATTGGTTTTGGCCATTAGTAGACTGTTTGTTAGTTTTTGGAGAGCAGTTTCTGTGGAGTGTTGAGGCCAAAATCCAGACTGAAGGGGATCAAGAAGGCTATTCTCGGCAAGGTGGCCGCTCAGTTGTAGACCAGACGTTCAAGGAGTTTGGATAAAAAGGGGAGCAAGGAAATAGGGCTTAGGTTGCTAAGATTGGTTGGCTCCAGTGAGGGCTTTTTAAGTATGGGGCTGACTAGTGTGCATGTTTTAGAGAGTTGGTGAAGATGCCAGAAGAGAGGGAGAGATTGAAGATGTGGGTTAGAGAGTGTAGAATAGAGCCAGAGGGTGAATGCAGTATTTGCGAGGGAACAGGATCTAGAGGGCAGGTGGTTAACTGGACATTAGCAAGTAGTTTAGCAACTTCCTCTATAGCAGTGGGGTTGAATGTGGGAAGTAGTGATTGTACCTGTGGGCATGAGGTGTAAAGTGTGGAAGGTATCTGAACAGCAGAGATCTGCTCACGAATTGTATCAATCTTCTGTTTTGAAGTAATTGGCAATCTCCTGGGCAGTGAGTGAGTGAGTTAGTGGGTGGAGGCAGTGGAGGACGAAGTAGAGAATTGAAGGTAGAGAAGAGTTGCCAGGGACTGGATGGTAAGTTGTTAATTATAGTGATCAAATAGGCCTGCTTGGCAGTGTGGAGACTTAAATTGTACTTTTGGAGGGCAGATTTATATTGGTTGAAATCTTTCTGAGACCTAGTATGACCCCATAGGCACTCAAGAGCACGGCTTTACTTTTTCAGACTTCTAGTGTTATGTTTGCCAAGGTTGAAGGGGTTGGGCCTGATTTTGATGTGTTAGTGAGGGGGGCCAGTGTGTCCAAGGAGGCTAAAAGTGAAGCGTTGTAGACAGAAGTTGGCTAGGTTGGTGCAGGACGGGTGCGATTTTTGTCAAAGAGGTGGTCAGTAGCAGAGTAGAGAATAGAAGGGCTGAGATGGTGTAGGTTTCTACGGGTAACAGTAAGGCAGTTGGAGGGAGAGGAGGTGGAGGAGAGGGAGAGAGTGAAACTAATGAGGTAGTGTAATCAGAGAGAGGGAAAGGATAGTTGGAGAGGTTGCACGGAGTGCCTAGGTGGGAGAAAACAAGCTCAAGGATATTGCCTTCAGAGTGAGTAGAAGCATGTATCCATTGCTTCAGGTCAAAGGAGGAGGTTAGGCTGAGATGTTTGGAAGTGTCAGGAGTGTTAGTATTATTAGGGATGTTGAAGTCGCTGAGAAAGATTGTGGGGATTTCAGAGGAGAGAAAGTAGATTAGCCAGGCAGAAAAGTCCTCAAGAAAGATTGATACTGGTCCAGAGGGACGGTAGATCACAGCTATCCTTCAAGAAACTGGAGAGAAAAGACCTGGACACTTCTTGAACATAACAGTCAACCAGGGTGACCCAGTAAGTATCCGCATACACAGTCAGATCCCTCTGATACTGAAACAATCTTGTTTCAAAATCTGCAAGGTCTCTGGCACTTTTCATACTTCACTCATGTGACATTTTAAAGTGGTTCACATTTGATGAAAGGCTTTTTCCTTTGGGAAAAAAAATTTAATCCATCTCTTGTTGGTTACAGAAATGTTCCTACCTATTTGAATGTATACATAATTCGTACTATGATACTTGGATGTACTAGCGCTGCAAAGAATTCTTTATTGGTTTTTATAAACAGAGAGTAATACACCTTTCCAGCTTGCTTGAACACAGGTATTGATTGATTGCATAATTTTAGTAACACGGATATACTTATTAATTATTAAAGTGATAGGAAAAGTTTTCTTTTTTTTTTTTTTCTATTAAAATACCAAACATGTTATACTTCTCATATATCTCTTATATCTCCTCAGTGCAGTGGTCCTGCATAGGGCAGCCCAGATCCTCCTCTTTTCCCTGGCCCCTGGCTGGAGCTCCTGGCCCCTCCCTCCAGTTGAGTGCCCCCACAGCAAGCAGCTTGCTACGGGGGCACTCAAGCCAAGTTGCAGCTGCGTGGATCAATTTAGACACGGAGCTGCCATTCGACCCTGCCCCCTCTCTCTCCCGATTGGCTAACTGAGTTTGACAGTAGCGGCAGCTAATGGCGCCGCTGTTGTGTCTCAGCCAATCGGGACAGAGAGTCCCGGATGGCTGAGGCACTTGTGAACATTGCTGAATAGAGCTGGGACTCAGGTAAGTATTAGGCGGACTGCTGCACACAAAAGGCTTTTTATCCTAATGCGTAGAATGCATTAAGATAAAAAAAACCTTCTGACTTCACAATTTAAGCTGGCCATACATGAGTAGAAATTAGTCAGGTTCAGCAGGGATCCATCCATGGGCAGGCTTATTTTTACCCAAGTTGATCTGTGTTGATTGGGGAACCAAGCAATTTTATTTACTTCCACCGGTGGTGGAAGGAATAAAAATTTAATCCTCTATGGGCTGCTTTGGTCTAACCTAACTTAGCCTGTAGGTTAAATAAATGTTGAGTGCTGCGCTACCTAAACTATGCAGTGAACCATTCAAAATTTGCCAATAGTCATATTATGGTGCTCTAATAAATCATCACATAAAAGTGTAAGAATATGAATAAATCTATGTAAATGCTCATACAGTCAATAGCAAATACCGTAAATCGAAATAATCCTGTGCTCCATGAACCAATAGTGTTTGTACAATTAATATAATCAAATATTGCCTAATGATGCCAGTCAATTCATATAAAGTGTGTGTGTGTATTTAAACGAATACACTTTCCTGCACAAACCAGTCAAAGTGCAATAATGTGGTGAATAATAGTCTTCCCAGTGTGACCTACAACGCATGGAACGTCTTAAAACTCATGTGATGCACTAGGTATAAGGGATTGACAGATATTGTTTTTTCAGGGCCAATATCGTTTTTCCGGCCACCCTTCAGGCCGATAGCCGATATTAGGTGCCGATATTCTGCAATTTAAAGTTGTTTTTTTTTTTTTTTATCACTTTTATTGCTCTCACAAGGAATGTAAACATCCCTTCTGACAGTAGGGTAATAGGCAATGACAAGTACTCTTTATGGAGGGATCTGGGGCTTTTATATAGGAACACAGGTCTCGGTGGTTGTTCCACAAGCCACGCCCCCCCCACAGTTAGAAACACGCCCCTAGGTGCACATTTAACCCCTTGATCATCCACAGTGTTAACCCCTTCCCTGCATATTTTTAGCACTGATTACTGTAGTAATGTCACTGGTCCCCCCAAAAGTGTGAAAAATGTCAGTCAGGGGTCCGATCTGTCTGCCGCAATGTCGCAGTCCCGCAAAAAAAACGCAGATTGTCGCTATTACTAGTAAAAATAAAAAACAAAACACTAAAAATGAAATAAATCTTTAGCGTAGTTAGTAGACGCAATAACTTTTGGGCAAACAAACCAATGAAAATATGCTTATTGCGATTTTTTTTTTTTTTTTTTTTTTTTTCCCTTTACCAAAATTATGAAGCAGAAAACAAATTGGCCTAAACTGTTTAAAAATGTAGATTTTTAAATTTATTTTTTCGGGGAATATTATTTAGCAGAATGGGAAAAATATATAATTTTTTTTTTTTTCAGAATTGTCGCTATTTTTTTTGTTTTATAGTGCAAAAAATAAAAATCGCATAGGCGATCAAATCCCACCTGAAGAAAGCTCTATTTATGGTAAAAAAATGACATCAATTTTATTTAGGTACAGCGTCGCACGATCACGCAATTGTCTGTTAAAGTAACGCAGTGCCATATCGCAAAATATGGCCTGATCATTAAGGGGCAAATCCTTCCGGTCCAGAAGTGGTTAAAAGTGATAAACTCCCCAAATCCTCCTGTCTACTAGGTTGCCTGTCTATGTTCCTGAATACTTTTCATGGAAGTTTTGTGCTGGTCCTTTTTAAGGCTGCCTTGGACTTGGATACAGCTATGTCAATAAATTAACATGCCAAGACGAGATTGAAAGAACAGCCTCCGGTGGTGTAGTAATAAATGTTTTCACACTATTATAGATGAAACCGAACTCCCGTTAATTTAAAAAAGGTTGCATGTCATAACAGTGTTCAAAAGTGTTTGCATATTTAACAGACCATAAGGGTGCCAATAAGAAATGTTAATTGTTGGGGGTTACATACACTATTTAAAACAACTGTCAAAAAGTGATATTTCAGTTTTAGGTGCCGGTAGGTCAGATCTCTTTCCAGTTTTTTATTCATTGTGGACATTAGAGAAGGGGAGCCTCTTGGTGAGATCTCTGCTGCTCACTTCCTAGGTGTGCCAGCATGCCACAGCTATAGTGATGTTGGGTTTTTCTTTTATTGTGGAGATTGCTGCAGGAAATTAGGACATGATAGTGGAGGACAAAACTAGGGGAGTGTAGGAGCCAGTGTATCCCTCTGACCTTGGTGACGTCACGCGGCATACGCTGCGTTCCAGCCTGACACGCGGAGATCAGTCGGTCCCGGAAGACAGCAGCCGGCTTGTTCTGTCCTCCACCTCCATCTGCCGGCCTTGGTCATCCCTTCTCCCGGACTTAGGACTCTGGATTCTACATTCACTGATTGACTTCAGATTGAGCCTACTTACTTTTATCCCATTCCCATGTGAGTTGTTACATCTTGTGTGCCTTTACATTAATAAACGTACTGCACTTAGAGGCACTTCGCCTGTTTGTTTCTTGCATCTTCCACAGAACCGACCTTCCTGTGCGGTGCAGCTGGCCCTTTGTTGCAGACTGAGACATATTTTCCAAGTTCCTCAGACACATTCACCTTCAGTGTTTTCACCCGCCTGATGGACTTGAATATGCCCACATGTCATGTATTTTAGGTACCTTGTTTTAACCTTGTTTGATTTTTTTATTCTTTAGCCCCCCCCCCCTCCCTTTGTTACACCCATCACACCGACTCTATTACATTAGATCAGAGCGCTAGCTATTTATCCAACTTCCACAGTCCTTGACTAGGCGAGGGTGATGTGCTCAAGAGCATTTAATCCCCAGAAAGTGCCTGTTTTGAGGATCTGTGACACTTGTGTTGTATTTCAAAGCCTGAACATATTCCTAAAATCACTGTACACAATCTGAATAAATGAAACTGTTCTTTACATGGACATGCATTCTCAGTATCCGCTATGTGCATTTTGACCTTTAGCGTTAAAGCAGCAGAACTCCACTTTTTATCTTGTACATACAGGTAAGCCTATAATAGGGCTTATCTATAGGTACAGTGAATATCTTCCTAACATGCGCTATTTTTCAATATGTAGAAGCCGGTGACATCACTAGAGCATGTACACTGCACTCTCAATGGACGGCACACTCAAATATGCTGTTCGTTGAGAGTGCTGTCAAGCAATCCGACGGTCCGTTCCCATCCGATTTCCCCCCTAGAGATGCATGGGGAACTGACAGCTGTGTCTCCGCACAGCGCAGAGACACATCTGTCATCCTCCTGCTCAGCGGGGGATCGGCGGCTCGATCCCCCGCTGAGAAAAACGGAATCCGTCCGACGGACGGAGTGTGTGAAAGGGGCCTAAAGGTTTTTGTTTGCCTGATTGGGATGATCAGTGCAGGTACATTTTTATGTGGGACAATCATGTCAGATTTATTTATTTATCTATAGATTATTTCTTAACCATTCATCTGTAGAACACAGCGTGTCTGTTTTTATGAGATGCATAGCTCATGGTTGACTAATGACAGTAAACCCTGTTACATATCGCATATGTATTCTTGAATGTCTTGATCAGCTTGCTGTATGTATGTATGTATGTAGATTATACACAGCATGTGGGAGCTCACACATTCCTGAGCAGATTAGCCCAGTCAAGTTGGAGTAACGGAAATGACAGGACCTATAACTATAAGTGCAGGCCTCAGGACAGGTGTAGCTTGTCCTGCCAGAATATCTCTCTTCTACAGGAATGCAGTCTTTCTGTATGTCACCTCACAACACCCAAAGAGAATACTGCTTGGCTCTGGAAAACAGCAAAGTCAATATTCATGCGCCTCATATTAAAAAAAACATTCTATTAAACCACTAACAATGCAGTTAAAATGCACAATCACTATTTTTTCCATACCAAAAATATGTACGCTACTTTGGAGAGATGAGATTTTTTAACCGAGACTTTTACACTATCCATAGATGGTCCATTTTTTGTTGTTTAGCCAGCTTCCTGAACAAAGAACAACAAAAAAAACAGAATTCTCCATCCTCACATATGAGGTGGATGGAGAAATCCACCCTGCTTGGGCATTCAGTTCTGCCAGCAGGACCTGTTGGTGTCAGAATACACTGATCAGCTGCTGGTTTTCCAGTATGTCTTTCGACTGAAAGCAATAAAATGATCGACCTCTGTTGAGCAGGGATGGCCACACAATGATCAAGATTTTGTCTGGTCCTTGCTGTCCTGGCCAAGTTTTGATCAGTGTATGGCCAGCTTTAGGGCCAATTCACACCTAAATTCACCAGTGGACCTCCCCACAGCATATATACTGCGACGGAATGGTTGCTCTGCGCCCGTCACGTACATGCATGTACTCTGGCATTTCTGGGTAGGGAAAGCGCAAGTCAGTGAGCAGGTCTTTGACAATGATTTATGGCTGGGACCTACTGATTGGCTTAGCAAATCACAGTACAGAACCCTGTATTTACTAAAAACACAGGGCTCTATACACAGAGCAGCAATGTGGCCATTTTTTTCTCCATGTAATGCAGTGTTGCACGACTGCGCAATTGCCAGTTAAAATAGCGCAGTGCTGAATAGCAAAAAATGCTCTGGTAATAAAGGGGGTAAAATCTTCCAGAGCTTAAGTGATTATGTGGTGACCGCTGCGTTACGGCTTTATAAAACCTCAGTCACCGCAGGGACATACAGAACACAGTTGTTTCCTTTGTGCTCCATTCACACTGCAATGCAGCCTAGCTCTGTGGTAAAACCCAGACACGCTTCATGTTATCGCAGTGCACTGGGCCGAATCACATTGCAATGTAAGGGAGCCGTGTGATGTGTTGAATCACACACCACACTGGCCCCTAGCACAGCGGATACCGCCGTGGTGTCTCTTGGACCATGAGAAACAAATATCTCTCGTCTGATGAAACAACGACTGAATTCTTTGGCCTGAGCAAGTGCCACATCTGGAGGAAACCAGGCACCGCTTATCACCTGGCCAATACCATCCCTGCAGCAGTGCCCCCAGCCCCCCCCCCCAATACTTACCTGAGCCCCATCGCCATCCAGCGATGTGCATGAGAGACTCGGCTCTCTGGGGACTCTCCCTCATTGGCTGAGACAGTGGCCAAGGAGCCAATGAGGAGACAGAGGGGGCAGGGCCGAGGCACAGCTCTGTGTGTGAATCGACACACAGAGCATCGGCTCGGGAGCAAGCCTGCTCAGGTGCTCCCATAGCATGCTGCTTGCTCTAGAGGCACTTGAGAGGAGGGAGGGGCCAGGAGCGCGGGGGGGGGGGAACTTAAGAGGAGGATTGGGGCTGCTCTGTGCAAAACCACCACTGCACAAAGCAGGGAAGTATGACCTGTTTGTTATTTAAAAAAAAAAAAAAACAAACAAATCTTGCCTTTAACCACTTAAAGGGATTGTAAAGACAGAAGGGGTATTTTGTCTTAATGCATTCTATGCATTAAAAGGATTGTAAAGGTGAAAGTTTTTTTTTTTTTATCTTAATGTATTCTATGCGTTAAGATAAAAAAACCTTCTGTGTGCAGCAGCCCCCCAATACTTACCAGCGATGTTGCAGGAGTGTCTAAGCTGCCTGGGACTCCCCTCCTTATTGGCTGGGACAGCAGCTGGGTCAGCAGTGTGGCGCAATTGGCTCCTGCTGCTGTCAATCAGGAGAGAAATGGGGCAGGCCGGGTCATGGCTCCATGTCTGAATGGACACAGGGTGCTGCGATGCGGCTCGGGTTCCCCCATAGCAAGCTGCTTGCTGTGCGGGCACTCAACGAGGGAGGGGCCAGGAGAGCTGACCAGGGACCCGAGAAGAGGATCTGGACTTCTCTGTGCAAAACCAACTGAATAGAACAGGTAAGTATGACATGTTTGTTATTAAAAAAAAAAAAAAAAAGACTTTACAATCACTTGAACCACTTAAGGACCAGCTGCCGTGTATATACTGTGGCAAAGTGGCGCTATTGTGTGAGACCATGTATCTGTACTTTTTTTTTTGGGTACAGCGTCGCACGACCGCGCAAATGACAGTTAAAATAACGCAGTGCAGTTTCACAAAAAATGGCATTGTCATTAAGGGGGTAAAACCTTCCGGTCCAGAAGTGGTTAGGGTCCGCCGTATAGCATTTTTACTGCTACAAGGCAGCACCTCTGCAACGGATCACATATTGTGTGTGTATATATATATATATATATATATATATATATATATATATATATATGTGATCTGACTCTTCCGGGTTGAGGGAGCACATGTGCGCCGCCAGCGGCTTGCTTCCGCTGTGATTACACACAGTGGAAGCTGATCGGCAGGCGCACGGTACCTGATGTCTGCTTGCACCTACCGATCGTTAGGCAAAGAGGCAGAATGGCGGTCTGCCTATGTAAACAAGGCAGATCACCATTCTGACAGGATAGAAGGGATGGAATTTGTGTACCTGCCAAGCAGGGAACAAATTCCATCACTTCCTCTGGTAAAAGCACTTCCCACAGTACAGTTAAACACTGGTTAGGCACTCATTTAACCCTTTGATCTCCCCTGATGTTAACCTCTTCCCAACCAGTGTCATTAGTACAGTGACCGTGCATATTTTTTTTTAGCAGTGATCACTGTATTAGTGTGACTGGTCCCAAAAAGTGTGAGTTAGTGTCAGAATGTCTGCCGCAATATCGCAGTCCGCCTAGAAGTCGCTGATCGCCGGCATTACTAGTGAAAAAAACGAAACCAAGCATCTTGATATAGTGCAGCCCACCAGTCAGATGAAGTGGCTGCATTGGTTTTCTTTTTTTAGGTTTAATTCCCTTAGGATCCTTGGATGCTGGGGTAGTTAGTTGCAGTGTGTCCCTCTGGGGCGCTTTAATGTGCCTGGGAGGGACAGGAACATTGCCCAGCACTGTTCAGGGATGAGGTTTCGATTTGCAGATCTTCTGTGTTCTGGAACCTCGTCCCTTTGTGGGTAGGGCCCTAAATACCGGTACCACTTGTGACAGTGTTCAGTCCCATCCAGCCGCAGCCTACCATTAATGATGTGCTGCACCTGTCCCTCTCAGGTGCACTAAAGTATCAGGAGAGACGCACTGCAGTGCAACTAAACATCCCAGTGTGCAAAGGGTCTTAATTTTCACTAATTTTCCTGCCAGTAATGCAATTACTGTTCTAGAGTGACAAAGTATTTTGGGACAACAGAACCCCCACCCCCCCCCCCCCCCCCTTATCCCTGTAACATAGGCAAACCATAGTCAGCAGAGGTGATGAGCACAGGAAGTTATCGGCACACAAGATTTTGGACAAGATTATCATCAAAACCGATTATAACAAAAGCTGGTATGGTATGGTAAAAATATGCCTAGTGTAAAATCCCAGCAGTTTTCTGTGCCAGCACGTATAGCTGACTGAACAAGAGAAATCTATCCATTTTCCCAACCACACTAAACTGTGTGGATGGATAAATCTTCACTGACAACTGTTGTAATAGCTGAATAGCGTCTGTATGTGAGTTAAAGCTGCACTCCAGCTTTTGATACACTTTATTCCGTTTGGGCCACCAAGCTATGTCTCTCACTAACATGTGCGGCCGCTGGATGTGCTTTATAAATTGTATGTAGCTGAGACTACATACAGCAGGGGTGTCAAACTCCATTGCATTGCGAGCCACATCAGCATTATGGTTCCCCTCAAAGGGCCGATTGTTTCTGTAAGACTAAATGTCCAGAGCAACCCCCCCCCATCAGATGTCAAGAGCCCCCCCACCCGCAAAAGTTAAGAGCCCCCCACCCTCCTTTATATCACAGCTTGTGTTACCTTTTGCTGCTTCCAGGAGGAAGCTGGGTACAGAGCTGGGAAGCATAAAGTGTAGGGTCTGGAGGAGGACCAGAGGAGGGGAGGAGTCAGCTGCCGGGGTCTGCTGAATGCTGAGACCAGTGAAGGCAGAGAGAAGAACTTCTGCTGCACAGAGAGGCACAACAGAGCTGCTGACTCCTGGCAAGGTGTTAGGAACACTCCCTGAGCACACTGATGTGCTGTCATGAGTCTGCCATCTAAAGGGTTAACCTAGGGCAGACTAATTGCAGTAATTGGCAACAGGCTGCCTTATTTAAACACCTCAGCAGCACTGAGTCTTTGCTGTCTTGTCTTCAGCTTCTTCATGTTCCTGAACCTGCGTCCTGTTGATCCCTGCCTGATTCCTGTTGACCTTTGGCTCGTCCCTGACTTCGTTTGCTTGCTGCCCGTCCTGACCCCGGCTTGTTTGACTATTCTCTCGGATCCTCCTTGTCTGCTCATCTGCCTTCGGACCTTGACCGCCCCCCCCCCCCCTTGTGGGGCGACCCTGGGGGCCGCGACCTGGTATTCACCCGCAGCCAAATCCATCCTCACCATCAGAGACTCTGGTGAAGACCGGTGGATACTTAGACTCCGCACCTCAGGTTAGCCTGTGCTACTCACCTCGGGGGTTCCCATCCAAGTTCCGCCCACTGGCAATCGGTAGGCCTTCCTCTACACGACTGACTCCTACTAGTATTATAACACAAGGGCAGAGACAAGTCTCTCGGCAGCTTCGCTGAGAAGGGCAGGATCTTGCGCAGGAATTTCATCTTCTCTGCTGCTGACTGCTGAGACAAGGGGTTGGATGGAGAAGGGAGGGGTGTCCCAGCTCAGGAGAGGTGCGAGAGCCACATGAAATGGTCTCATGGGCCGGATTCAGCCCCTGGGCCTTGTGTTTGACACCTGTGACATACGGCACTGTGTTCTATCTTATCGGCACTCAGCCATTCACAGAAAGCGATGTATTCTAGCATTGACTACAAAGCTTCTTCTGATTGTCTGAGACAGAGAGGCAAGCTGATGTCAGAACCTCCAACTCAGCCAATCAGAGGAAGCTTTGTATTCATTGCTAGAGTGCCGATCAGATAGACTCTCTATTGTGTTCTGCCCTTCTGCCGGGGAAAAAAAAAAAAAAAAAATATATATACACAACACACACTATCTCACAAAAGTGTGTACACCCCTCACATTTTTGTAAATATGTTATTCTATCTTTTCATGTGAAAACACTGAAGATATTACACTTTGCCACAATTTAACCACTTAAGCCCCCGAAGATTTTACCCCCTTCCTGACCAGGGGGTTTTTTGCGATTTTTACTGCGTGACTTTAACGGACAATTGCGCGGTCGTGCGACGCTGTACCTAAACTAATTTCACGTCCTTTTTTTCCCACAAACAGAGCTTTCTTTTGGTGGTATTTGATCACCTGTGCGATTTTTTTTTTTTTTTTTGATCATGCGCTATAAACAAAAAAAGAGCATAAATTTTGCAAAAATAACAATATTTTTCACTTTTTTATATGAAATTCCCCCCAAAAAAAATGTAAAAATCAAAATTTTTTAACATTTTCGGCCAATTTGTTTTATGCTACATATGTTTGGTAAAAAAAATCGCAAAAAGCGTATTTTGATTGGTTTGTGCAAAAGTTATCGCGTTTACTAACAAAGGGAAAGATTTTTGTCATTTTTGGTGGTTTTTTTTTTTAACGAGTAATGGCGGGGATCTGCGATTTTTTTTTTTTTTTTTTTTTTTTTTTTTTTTTTTTTTTTCTTTGCAGTACTGCGACATTGCGGCGGACAGATCGGACCCTTGACTGACATTTTTGACACTTTTGGGGGTACCAGTGACATTACTGCAGTAATCAGTGCTATATATATATGCACTGTTACTGCAAAAATGACACTGGTAGGGAAGGGGTTAACTGTATTGGAGAGGGAGGGGTTAAGTGTGTCCTAGGGGCGTGATTCTAACTGTAGTGGGACAGGTCTCCTAGTGTAAAAACAGAGATCAACGGTTCTACATAGTAGAACTGTCTGATCTGCATTTTTACACAGGGGAGAATGACAGGCGGCTTGTTTACATAAGCTGCCGCCTTTCTCCCGCTCTACCGACGATCGTAGTGTGACCGGCGGACATCGGGTCCGCCAGTCACACGCCCGCACTCCCCTGTGAACGAGCCTCAGCGGGTGCGTGCTCGCCCGCTATTGGCTCAAAACCCGGTGACAGGCTAGCAACGTAGATCTACGTCACTCTGCCTGGCCGGGGCTGACTGCCGCAGTAAATATACTGTGCGCAGTCTGCAACCGGTTAAAGTAGTGAGTGTACAGCTTGTATAACAGTGTACATTTGCTGTCCCCTCAAAATAACTCAACATATAGCCATTAATGTCTAAACAGCTGGCAACAAAAGTGAGTACACCCCTAAGCCAAAATGTCCAAATTGGGCCCAAAGTTTCAATATTTTGTGTGGCCACCATTATTTTTTCAGCACTGCATTAACCCTCTTGGGCATGGAGTTCACCAGAGCTTCACAGGTTGCCACTGGAGTCCTCTTCCACTCCTCCATGACAACATCATGACGCTGGTGGATGTTGGAGACCTTGCGCTCCTCCACCTTCCATTTGAGGATGCCCCATAGATGCTTTTAATAGGGTTTAGGTCTGGAGACCTGCTTGGCCAGTCCATCACTTTTACCCTCAGCTTCTTTAGCAAGGCAGTGGTCATCTTGGAGGTTTGTATGGGGTCGTTATCATGTTGGAATACTGCCCTGCGTCCCAGTCTCTGAAGGAAGGGGGATCATGCTCTGCTTCAGTATGTCACAGTACATGTTGCCATTCATGGTTCCCTCAATTGACTGTAGCTCCCCAGTGCCAGTAGCACTCATGCTGCCCCAGACCATGACACTCCCACCACCATGCTTGACTATAGGAAAGACACACTTGTCTTTGTACTCCTCACCTGGTTGGCGCCACACATGCTTGACACCATCTGAACTAAATACGTTTATCTTGGTCTCATCAGACCACAGGACATGGTTCCAGTAATCCATGTCCTTAGTCTGCTTGTCTTCAGCAAACTGTTTGTGGGCTTTCCTGTGCATCATCTTTAGAAGAGGCTTCCTTCTGGGATGATAGCCATGCAGACTAATTTGATGCAGTGTGCTGCGTATGGTCTGAGCACTGACAGGCTCACCCCCCCCCCCCTTTCCCTGTTGGCAACACTCATACATTTCATTCCCAAAGACAACCTTTGCATATGACTCTGAGCACGTGCACTTAACTTGTTTGGTTGACCATGACGAGGCCTGTTCTGAGTGGAACCTGTCCTGTTAAACCGCTCTATGGTCATGGCCACTGTGCTGCAGCTCACTTTCAGGGTCTCGACAATCTTCTTATAGCCTAGGCCATTTTAATGTAGAGCAACAATTTTTTTTAGATCCTCAAGAATTCTTTGCCATGAGGGGCCATGTTGAACTTCCAGTGACCAGTAAGAGAGTGAGAGCAATAACCCCAAATTTAACACACCTGCTCCCCATTTACACCTGAGACCTTGTAACAGTAACGAGTCACACCGGGGAGGGAAAATGGCTAATTGGGCCCAATTTGGACATTTTCATTTAGGAGTTATTTTGAAGGGACATTAAATTTACACTGTTATATAACCTGTACACTCATTACTTTAAATTGTAGCAAAGTGTCATTTCTTCAGTGTTGTCACATGAAAAGATATAAAATAATATTTACAAAAATGTGGGGTTTGTATTCACTTTTGCAAGATACTTCATATACTGTAAAGTATATACGCTTCCTTTAAAGAAGCATTTATAGATTTGCTCAGTGTTGTGCTTCAACAGGTATTCAGATAAGGAAGTCCTTGTATTTCTTTTCCTTCTTGGCTATGTCATTATGTAAATCATAACTACACGTGAAAGGTAAAGGGTATATGACTTTGCAAGATACAGGTCATGTGTGGGAAGTGTCTAAAGAATTCATTTAGCTGCACTATGATACTTTTTAAATTGGTTCAGAAAAATGTGTTACAGTGGCATGTCATTATAGAAAATTATAGGGTATTTTCTTAGACATCTGACCCAATGTAATTTTTTTAAATGTGTGCAGTCAACATCTATGCTGTTAACCAATAAGGAGGTTTACTCCTTTTTTCCCTACCATGACTGAAAGTGAGTATATCTAGTTATATCACTGGGTCAGGAATAGAGAGGAAATATTCAATGGGATGCTGGTTTCCATGACAAATGTCAGACAGCCTCTCTTAGCGCACTACGCTGACCACTAATGTGAGGGGGCACTACGCTGACCACTAATGTGAGGGGGCACTACGCTGACCACTAATGTGAGGGGGCACTACGCTGACCACTAATGTGAGGGGGCACTACTACAATGACCACTAATGTGGGGGGGGGGGCACTAGTACAATGACCACTAATGTGGGGGGGGGGGCACTAGTACGATGACCACTAATGTGGGGGGGGGCACTAGTACAATGACCACTAATGTGGGGGGGGGGCACTAGTACAATGACCACTAATGTGTGGGGGGGGCACTATGACGATGACCACTAATGTGGGGGGGGCACTAGTGCGATGACCACTAATGTTTGGGGGGGGCACTAGTGCGATGACCACTAATGTTTGGGGGGGGCATTAGTGCAATGACCACTAATGTGGGGGGGGGCACTAGTGCAATGACCACTAATGTGGGGGGCCACTAGTACGCTGACCACTAATGTGGGGGGCCACTAGTACGGGGGGGGCCATGGTATGCTGATGTGAGGGGGCACTACACTGTTCAACACTTCATCGGACCCTCCATTCACCCCTATAGAGCGGCGGGTTGTCAGTGGTGACATGTCCACTGACACCCGCCGCTATCCAGTTTGATCCTGTCCACCAAATCCGGATGGATGGTGACCCTATTTTCCTTCTTTCTGGAGCATCGAATCGGGTGGGATTGGATGAAAACTGACAGGTGGTCCTTTTTCATCCGAACTTATCGTAGAGGAGATCGGGACTCTGATAGGTCCATCTCAGCACAAAAGGGAGAGACTGACCTGTCATCCGCCTGCTCAACGGAGATCAGCAGATCGATCCCCCACAGAGCAAAGTGGAGTCTGCCGAGCGGACCTCTCATATGAAAAGATCCTTAAGGGCTGGGCAGTTTAGGTATATTACATACTATTTTTTAATTTTATTTATCAACAACTTACTGATTAGGCACCTCTCCGTTTAGCCACGTTGAAAACGTATCCGTTATCATCCGTTGCTTCATCCGTCTTTGTCCATCTTAAGTTCCATTTAGTCTCTGTTTACATCCATCTTCTGTTCCGTTAACATCCGTTAATTTACCTGTTTACATCCTGTAACCTGGGTAGCTCTGGAATAACCTGGGTAGCTCTGGAATGACCGCCAGCCAGTTTGGCTGAAGTAAGCTGTCTGGTTTAGCTGTGATTGAAATAAATTAACTATTTTTTTTCACCAAAGTAAACAAACAGTCCAAATCCTGGTATTGGTAATTAAGCAGCAGTCTCACTGCTTGTCTTCGGTCCCATACAGGGGTTAGGCTCCTCCAAAGTAAGGGTGCCAGGCAGGCCACACGGGGGGTCAGCAGCCCGTCTCTCTCCTTGTCTGAGAACTTCCACTTGCTACACAGCTAGTGAGTCTCTCTCTTCCACTTACCTCCTTGACACAGGTGCTGTTTTTTTCTCTGCTGCCTTTCAAGCCTCCCTTACCTGGCTGGGACTTAATCCCTTCGGGACCAAAGTCCTGGTAGTCAGGGTTTGAAGGCTCCCCCCCCCCCCCCCAAGTCTCTTTGAACCTTCGAAATCCTGTGTCCCTGATATAAACTTAGCAATCCAGAGAATCCTGGAAGTCAGTCCTCTCCAGCCAAACTTAACCCGGGACACATCACCCTGCATGGGTGAGCAGCCCTGAGTACCACAAAGGTCCTTGAACTGTCCCCATTAAAGGGACCACAACTCAAATATTGGGGTAATGTACCTGCTATCCAGGACACATTCCTGGTGTCCTGTACATATCTCCCTCCCCCCCCCCCGCCTCAAATCGGAGGTGTCGGAGGCAATATGGGACACCCTGCAGTGTACCCTAGAGAGGGTGTCCACGTTCTGATGTTGCTTTCCTGGTCTGTGTTCAACTACAAATTTGAACTTTTGCAATGCCAAAAACCACCTGGTAACGCTAGCATTCGTGTGTTTATTCTGTCTCATCCAGATTCTTAGGGAATGGTCTGACACCAGGCGAAACTTCCTACCGAGGATACATTAGCGTAGCGAGTCCAGAGCTCACTTAACCGGTATAGCAGCTCACCAATGACCACAAAGCGGGGAAACCTTTTTTCGGGCCTAAGGTACTTGGGAAACCCCATTACCAAAGGTACCCTGTTCTGTTCCCAGGCATTTTTCAGTGTGGGATCCCTCTTTAGGGCAGAAGAAAATGCATCCCGTGACACCTCCAGATCAGGATGGGCGAGACTAGAGGAGCTTTCTCCCTCGTCCTCCTCTGACATAAACTGCAGAGGGGAGGCTTGCCCTATGTTCTGCCCAGCCATGACCTGCATAAGAATGCCCCCCCCCTCCTCAGGGGGTCCCTTTGAACTGGGGGACCATCTGCTCCAGATGCAACGCTATCCGGGGTGTCCAGCCGATTAAAGGGAACAGAGCAGTTCAGCTGTCCCAATAGTCCTTGGCTCCAGAAGTCCCAAAGTTCAACAAATAAT
Source organism: Pelophylax lessonae (assembly GCF_965119305.1). Classification (NCBI taxonomy): domain Eukaryota; kingdom Metazoa; phylum Chordata; class Amphibia; order Anura; family Ranidae; genus Pelophylax; species Pelophylax lessonae. The sequence continues at coordinate 84,016,297 of NC_138779.1, read as the reverse complement.
GGGCAGTCCCTTCCTAAGATAACATCATGGATGAGGTCGGGTACCACCCCAACCCTCTGGACAAATGTGCAACAGGCCATGGTGATTGTCACTGATACCAGTGGGTATTCCTTGTTGTCCCCCATGTATGCATACCACCCTCGGGGTTCTTGCTCCCAGACTCACCTTCCCAGCTACCCTGGTACCCACAAGTGCTACCATTCTTCCAGAGTCCAACAGTGCTCGGGCATGAAGCTGGTTCACCCAAAGGTCACATTCAAACCACCCCCCCAGTTAGGTCCAGGTGGGCAGCACAGACAATCTGGGCATGGAATGACATCCTTCGTAGCGTGCCGCACTCCATTGGTTCCTCCTGCAGGGGACAGTGGGTCTGGATATGACATCGGGAGTGACACTGCCAGCACAGCACGCACTCATTCCTGCATGCCAGGGCAGAGCTCTGGGATGCTGGGGTGGTCGCACCAGGACTCTCCTGGGTTATGGATGGCTTGGCTCTTCTCACTGGCAAGGGTCCCTGAGGCTTGACAGGTCCCAGTAGATCCTCCACCACAGCATATCTCCCAACCATTTCCACTATCCTGTGTCCCTGATAAAAAACTTAGCAATATAGAGAATCCTGGAAGTCAGTCCTCTCCAGCCAAACTTAACCTGGGACACCTCACCCTGCATGGGTGAGCAGCCCTGAGTACCACAAAAGTTCTTCAACTGTCCCCGTTAAAGGAACCACAACTCAAATATTGGGGGGATGTACCTGCAATCCAAGACACATTCCCGGTGTCCTGTGCAATCTGTTCTCCTCTGTTTTTGCACCCGTTTCAATCCGTTTACAGCAGGTTCTGTGGCTTTGATGACATTACCCAGAAAGCATTGCTCCTCCCATGCTCCTCCCATGCTGCAATGCAGGTTTCAGTGAGTGACTTCTTGCTGTGTCCTTGCTTTGTGTTTGTGTGTGCTATCTGCTTTGTGATGGATTCTAGGGATGCACCGAATAATCGGCGGCCGAACATTATTCGGCCGAAAATAGGGAAAATGGCACTTTCGGTGTTCGGCCGAATAAATCAAAAGGCCGAATAATTTAAGCCGAACAATGTCTCTCACCTCATTGCGGCTCGCGGTCCTCTATTATGTCCTCTGCAGTAACCCTCTGATATGTATGCATTCTCTGTAGCTTCCGCCCTGACCGCGGCTCGCGGCTCCATTCCCGCTGGTGTCCTGTCCGGCCGCGTAGGGGGGTGTGACGTCACGCGCGCGTCCCGCCCCCTGCTCCTGACTGGCAGCTCCTTCACACTTGGTCCACGCCCCGCCCCCCCTGTTCGCGGCATTTGGCTCTGGCTGCAGTTATAGAGGTATGTGATGTGCAGCTGAGCACATTTGGGAGAGAAGAATACAGTTGCTGGCAGCTGCACAAGCATTAGTGTGCAGACTGCCATATGTTGTTGCCACAGTGCCCTATAAAGTGCCCCTTGACATAAAATGTGGCCATCAGCGTGCCCCTTATTTTATGCTAAGGGACATGCTGATGAGCATATTTTATGTTAAGGGGCACTCTGATGGGCATATTTCATTTTAAGGGGCACGCTAATGGGCATATTTTATGTTAAGAGCAATGCTGATTTAAATGTTTTGTTTTGCCCATCAGAGTGCCCCCTGACATAAAATGTGCCCATCAGCGTGCCCCCTGACATAAAATGTGCCCATCAGAGTGCCCCCTAACATAAAATGTGCCCATCAGAGTGCCCCCTAACATAAAATGAGCCCATCAGCGTGCCCCTTATTTTATGCTAAGGGACATGCTGATGAGCATATTTTATGTTAAGGGGCACTCTGATGAGCATATTTTATGTTAAGGGGCACTCTGATGGGCATATTTTATGTTAAGGGGCACGCTAATGGGCATATTTTATGTTAAAAAATGCGAAACACCGCGTTCGGTATTCGGCCTTCGGCCTTCGGCCAAGCATTTTATTATTATTCGGCTTCGGCCAAGAATTTCATTTCGGTGCATCCCTAATGGATTCCGACAATTTTTGGGACTGCTTGACATTGTTTGTCATATTTGCCTATATGTGGAGAAAGGAGAGCAGGAAAAAGCAGATTGTGGCTAGGAGACTTTCTCGATTTTGGACCCATCCCATGCTACTAAAGCGACCTTCTGAAGGTTATGTGGCTCTGCACTACGCAGATCTGCAACAGTATCCTAAAAAGTTTTTCAACTTCACTAGGATGACCTTAGGCACATTCGAACACTTACTGGACCAGCTGTACCCACGACTGCAGCGAAGACAAACCAACATGAGAAGATGTGTACCTAAAGATGACCGTCTTTTAGTGACCTTGAGGTAGTTCATTCATTTATCAAGTGTAATTTTTTTTTTTTTTTTTTTATGGTCTCCTTACTGAACATTACTGTCCTCCATGGAACCCAGAGAACAATAAATATACATATATAATATATATAATACACACACATACACATGCACTCACGTGTAGAGTGCTGCTGCAGTAGCGAAGAATAGCAGATGGATTTTTGGAATTGCGCAAACTTTCCAAAATTGTATCAAAGCCCTTGATGGGAAGCATATCTGTATCCAAAAGCCTCCCGGTTCTGGGTCAAGAGTTCATAATTACAAAAAATATTTTCCAATTGTCCTCATGGCTATCTGTGATAACAATTCTAAATCTATCGCTGTGGACATTGGGGCATATAGCAGCAGTCCTGAGTGTTCTGGAAGTCTGTAAGGGTGCTGAAGACTGCAAGATGGGCGATTCAACATACCGTCTCATCAGCCTCTGCCTTGAACTGAAGGACCAGACCTGCTTGTTGCACATGAGACCTTTGCACTTTCTTGATATCTGTTTGGGCCTTATGCGAGAAGTAATCTGGACAACCAGAAGAGGATCTTCAACTATCGGCTGACCGGCACAAGATGCCTCATTGAATGTGTACGTTAGGCAGTTTGTCAAGTAAATGGCGTGTTTTACAAACACTGTTGCAACTCAGCCTTTAGAATGCTGAATTTCTGCATAATAAATGCATTCTGCATAATATTATCTGTTGAGGAAGAGTTCCACCATACCCTCCCCTCCGTACAGTACAGCAGAGTGTGTGCAAGGAGATCCTATATTGCCATGCGGCACCAATTTGCCGACTATCACCAGGAGATGTTCCATGGCAATAAAAATGTGTAATGCAGTGCAAATTTCAAAAATTTTACAAAAATGTCCTAAGATGCCATATGAAAATTACTTTTAGTTGTGTTTTATGCTTGCTATTTTTGGTTAGTTCATTATGTTTTGATAACCTAAAAAGTCACAAAAGTACATGATATGTTCAAAACAGTTTAGTTTTATTATTCTGCATAACCAGTTTACGTAGGAACAACATATATTCAAAATGCAAATACCTTTTTAAAAAAAAAATATAGATTTTTTTCACTTTACTTTTTTATTTGTCAAAGCTTTATTAACATAGAATTGCAAACTTTCCAGAAACTCAGGTTGTAACACAAAAACTCGGTTACAAATCCTGATAAAAAGGGATGGGGGATGGGAATATGAAGTACAGTATTTAGTTTACGAGCGTTTTGAAAGACGACCAACATTTTTTAAAAGTATTTTGCCTTGATATGCGAGCACTGTCTTGATATACGGGCAGTATAAGACTAACAATGTTAAAGTGGATTAGCAATGCTAAAGTGGTTTAGTACAGTATAAGCATGCCACCCCCTCTGTTACATAACATTCTGTGTCCCCATGCCTGTACTGTATATAAAAGATGCTGATTTCTACTGTATCAGAGTGTCTCCTGGCACTCATGTGACTCCTCATCTCTCTGCTCTCCTGGCGGGCGTGGCCAAGCACTCTCGCTGATGTCATTCGGGGAGGAGAGAAGCAGAGAGCAGAGGAGTCACGTGAGCACGGGGAGACTCTCTGATACAGTGGAAATGAGCATCTTTTATATACAATACAGGCACAGGGACACATAATGTTCTTTAACAGAGGGGATGGCATTCTTTTACTGTACAGCACTGTACTTTAGATATGATAGCAGCATATCTTTATTTATACCAATAAATGGTTACAGTTACATAGTTAGGTTGAAAAAAGACATCAGTCCATCCAGTTCAACCTATGATGTGTGTGTGTGTGTGTGTTTGCTATTTGTGGAACGAATCATCTGAGTTTCCATTATTTCTTATGGGAAAATTTGCTTTGATATACGAGTGCTTTGGATTACAAGCATGCTGCTGGAACAAATTATGCTCGCAAACCCAAGGTATTACTGTAGAAGGTTGGGAAGAAGAGCCAGAGCTGGATTGGCTATTAGATTGATAAACCTCTGCGGAATTTGAGCTAGTGTTTTAAACTTGGAGTATATGTTCCCTGTGAGGACTGAGCAGGAGAGGAACTTGCATAAGAAGGCCTCTGGGTATTGTGCATTGAGCTGTGAGAATGCAAAGGGGTGTGTGGATAGGGCGGCAGACATGGTTGGCCTGGCAGGCATGGGGACTCACATGGATATTGACGGTATGACCGCTGAGGGGGTTCATACTGGCTAATAGTGGGCAATAGCATTCCTGACTTGACAGCTCTAATACATCCCCCCCCCCCCATAATTTGAATATACCCATATGTAGCACCACCAGTGCCTCTGCTGGGGCTTTCCATATGTAGCACCACCAGTGCCTTTGCTAGGGCTTTTTGTAGCTTATAATAAATTGTCCTCAGGAAGGACGCATTTGAGTTATTTAGGTCACGGAATGGATCCTTTCTCTCCTGTCTTTTAAAGGAGGTCATCTCATCCATAAAGGACTTAATGGCTTTGTCCATCTCCTTATTTTCAGGCCTTTTGACATGTCGAAAGGATGTTGATGTTGTTGGCCTGTCATGACTAACCTGTAGAGGATAATATGCCTATTGAGAACTGCAATGATGCCTTGGTGTACATCGGATTTAAGCTTAGTAATCAATAGTATGCTTACATGTACCGATATTTGCGAAGGGCTTGGATGTGCACTTGGACGTTCTGTCTCCTCCACAGACTGGGACTGACCTTCTCCCTCTTGAGTAATGGCTTGTTCACCTCCCTGCACTGCTTCTGTCTGGTTTTCTTTAGCGTTCACCTCACACTCTGAGATGTTGTATGATGTACTGAAAAGAAAAAGGAACATTTGGTCACAAAACCTTACCATATGGAGACCTACTTTTTTCCCTTTCTAGATGGAACATCCAAACATCACTTATGGTCTAATGTCCATGACTTTTTTAGGACAACATTTCAAAGAAGACTGATATTTTTTTTTCTTATCGGTAGTTCAAGGACTGCTTGCACTCTCTGCCTCATCCATCAAATCTCTGCGAAAACGGTCTCTGAGAGAACGCCACCTTGTGTTAATTTTGAATCCTATAAGACACATTGAGAAAGATTTTGAGTAAAGTGGCAAAGAAAAAAAAAACTATAACCAATAGGACTCAATTGTCTGTGGAGGAGTTAGCATGCCCTTGCCTATTCACAATATTAAACATCATGTGCACAGAATGCTGTTAACATATTCAGATGGACAACAAGGCATCATTGCAATACTAAGTTGGCATATGGTGAAATATTTTTTTGCTTAGGTCACCACAAACTCCGCATGCAACAAGGACAGCAATAGACACCGAAATGATGTCCTTCTGGGACAAGGTGCACACTTCATTAGACAGGCCAGAAAGGATGTGCACTGACCTTAAATGCACATGTATTACTACAAAAGGTAAATGACAATACATACAATGCAGAATGCTTCAAGCTTTGGCTCTGCTGCAGCGAGAGACTGAACAGTACATTAATCCCATGTTTCCATAATCTCATGATACCATAAAAATCCTGACAAGAAAGCATGCTGCAGTACACTTACCACGTGCCTCATGCTGTTTGGCTGTCATGGTGGACCAGTTCGGTGTCACAATGTTATAGATTTCTTCCCATAGTTGCTGTGTTGCCACTCTATCACTGTGGTCCTGACATGTTGTGTCCCACAAGCTTGGCCTTTTCGTGCACCAGGTTTATTTATATGCTCCTGGAAGACATATCTATCCATGATTCGCCTTGGGGATGTCCTTCCTATTGTCCAACTACTACCTGGGTCGTAGGTTGGCTTCATATAAAAATACTTAATTTATTCCAAACAGATCTTAACTGAGCGAACGTTGGCTGACATTGTCTGTTGACGTCATTTAATGTCCGTTTTCATGGATCTCGACAAATCCTTGTAGGTTAAAAAACAAACTGACCATATCGGAGGTAAACGGATGGTAACAGATGGTCATCCGTTAAGACCTGATTGCCCATAGGAATGCCTTGTTGTCCATGGACAGATAAATGAAAAATGGATAGACAGTCCGATTGTGTGAAAGGGGCCTAACAAGTACTGTATGAACCATGAACTGTCCCTTAGGAGGGGCTCCCTGAAGCTGAAAATGTATTTTAAAGCGGAGTTCGGCCTTCCCCCCCCCCCCCCCCCCCTCCACCCCCTCCAAAATTAAAAGTCAACAGCTACACATACTGTAGCTGCTGACTTTTAATATTAGGACACTTGCCTGTCCTGGAGTCCAGCGATGTCGGGTGCTGCCTCTGCCATTGCCGGTAAGGGAACCCGGCAGTGAAACCTTGCAGCTTCACGGGCGGGTCCCTACTGCACATGCGCGAAGCGCGCTGCGCATTCCTATTGGCTCAGCGGCGGGGGAAGGAGGCCAAACTTCAAGGGACGGTGCCGCGGCGTCATATTCCCGGAAGTGGGGAAGGGTACCTGTCAAAAACAGGTACCTGTTCCCCCCTGAAAGGTGCAAAGTGTGGCAGCGGCAGGGGGGAGGAAGCAAAAGCGCGGAAGTTCCACTTTTGGGTGGAACTCCGCTTTAAGTCTGCTCACGTCCTGTATCTTGAGACCGAGAATGAAGGGAATTTCCCCGGCATAGGTTTTGCCATTTTTACTGTATGGAAAGCTAAAACAAAAGAATGATTGTTACTTGGACTTTAAAACCTTTCTGGACTCCAGGTTCCTAATGTCTCTGTCATAGTTCTTTCTGTTTTTTCCTTACATTGGAATCTTGTTTTACTGCAATTTGTAAGTGCTCTATGGTGCAATGATCTGGGGACTGAAGTACAGAGAAGTCATTACCAAGGTGTAACTGCTAAGCTGTTTAACCCTTCATCTTCCAAGAACAGTTGCATCGGTTTTGCATGGGCTACCTCTATATGGTTTTTCAGCCTGGTAATAGATTGACCAGATTCTTTTAAAAGTGTACTGTTTTCAAAATAAGCTCTTACAGATTTTATAGGGTCCTGTAGTTCAGTTTACAATCTTTGACCATGTAAACACTAATCCATTGCTGTCCCACCTTGTGACAGTAAGTAGTGAGGTCACATCCTTTGTTTGGCCTTTTAACACTAACTCAGTTGATTTACAACATTAATCAGGCAGGTGACTGGATGCTCTCTGCTGCTGATGCTGCCTATCTGACTCACATCAGTGTGCACGTTTCTGTGTGATTACTTGTAAACATGTCAGTCTGTATTAGTAGTATGTAAAGCTGTTAAAGGAGTTGGAACATCTTGTGCCTCAAAAAAAAGTAATATAAGGTAGGCGATAAAGGTACATTTTGCTGTATGTGTAGTAGGAAAAATGAAAGCAAAAGCTTTAATTTTGAGCCAGGAAAGATCCCAGGTAACCAAAGCATCCACACGTATTACAGTACTTGACTAATTTGAGCTGTTTATTTTATAATCTGTTGAAACACAATTCCTTGCTGCTTTATGCGATCTGTCTCTCATTAGGGATATTTCCCTTCACTTAGTCTTATTTCACACTGGTGCGATTGCTGTGCAGGTTCTCACATCGCATCTGACTCGCAGGCATTTCCCCTGACATCTGCGAACCCCTGTGGGTGTCCATATAAAGTTAATGACACCCCCAAATCCATTTGAAGAACGCAGTGGGAACTGTTGAATCGGATTGCATGGGTCTGAACACCCATGTGATCCTATTCCACTGCGGACTGAAAAAAGGGGCCTGCACCATTTTGGTGCAAATGAGATGTGATTTCAGCTGTACAAACTGTATGGCTAAGTTTGCATTGCACAGACATCCCATGTGATGTGCACAGCAATGCGGTGAAAATCCCATGCAATGTCTGGCATCCTACAAGTGTGAACCCAGCCTTAATGTCACATTCACACTGGCGAATCAGGTAGTCGCTGTGATCACTGCAGGTATTTTCACACATGTTGCATCCAGCAGCGATCACCCCAGGTATTCGCTGGCTGTGCAGAGGGCCGAAAAATAACTGCAGCCACAGGCAAACTGCTATTCTAGTAGACAGGGCTGCACCTAGCTGCTGAGAGCTGCAGCAGAAATCTGATTCCTGCCACTACTATTTGCACTGGCCCTAATCGCTGCTTTGAATGTAACCTTTTGCTGGCTATACACGTATAGATTTTCGTTGGGAAATTGTCGTTTTAAGAGAGTTTGTTAATTTTCGTTGGAGTGGCAACTCACCTGGTGACATTACAGAAGTGAACCTCCATAGCAGATGAAACAATATAAACTTAAATTGGTTCTCCCTCACTGATCTATCCAAATCTTAAAAAATAATTTGCTTTTTTTTTTTTTTTAAATCTAAGAGTCCATTTACACTGCCGCGACTTGTCAGGTGACTTGTCAGCCTGACAAGTCGCGGTCCTCCCGCCCCCACTGTGTAGTACAGGAGCCGTTCTAATAGGAGCGACACAAGTCGCTCCGACTTAGAAAAAGGGTCCTGTACTACTTCGGGGCGACCTGGAGGCGACTTGCATTGACTTCCATTATGTAAAGTCTGTGCAAATCACGCCGAAGTTGCGCTGCACACGACTTCACAGGTCGCCCCCAAAGTCGGAGCGGCCTAATGTGAACGGGGGCTTAGAGTACAAGTTATTTTTTTGTTTTGAAAAGAGTGTAAGGAGCTTCTGCAACATCCCTTATGTAGATACGTCTGAAAATTTTAAAAGTTTAAGTAGATGAAGCTGCAAGTCTTCAGTCATAATTGAAAACCAAGGTTTACAAAGCAAATGGGGAACTAGCCCTACTTATTCTGGCTTTAAAAGGCGATGTTTACCTTTACCAAAAAACTGTCTATGTAGGTAAGGGTATCTGGTCAAAGCTGCATAGTTTGTTTTTATCTACAAAGTTGAATAATGCCTTTGCTATAGTTGTAGGCCATTTAGATGTCTCCTGAAGCCTGACTGAAAGACTCGCAGAGATTGCATCATCTTGTCCTGCCTTGTTGCTTGGACATTGCTAAGAGACTCCTAGCTCTCAGTGCTTATTCACACTACGGCGACTTGTCAGGCGACTGGTCAGCCTGACAAGTCACGGTCCATGCAGTGCTATGGGAACCGTTCGACTTAGAAAATAGTTCCTGTACTACTTTGGGGCGACATCGGAGCGACTTGCATTGACATTCATTATATGAAGTCCGTGCAAGTCGCGCCGAAGTCGCGGTGCACACGACTTCACAGGTCGCCCCCGAAGTTGTGCCACGGTAGTGTGAACCGGCACTTACTGTTAACCTCCACCATCAAAGGAGCGAGCTCGTTCTGTGATTCAAACCCTTTTACTTGTTCTTTCTCTGCCCTGGCACAATAGCTCTGAGCTCAGCATTTGTGTTCTCACTTTTGTGATGGTGTAGGTGACCAGTAAGAGCTAGGAGTCTCTTAGCAACCTTCTAGCAACAAGGCAGGATGGGATGATGCCATTTTTTGGAGTTTTTAAGTCTTCAGGAGGTATGTAAATGGCCTACACCTATAGCAAGGACATTATTCAGCTTTGGTCAATGCAGTACAATTTGTTTTTCTCTACAGGCACCCCTTAACTGCATAGGAAGTTTTTGGTAGGGGTGAAATATGCCTTTAAAGTGGTTTTACAAGCTGAAGAGAGGGGCTCATGAGCAAGCACGCACGAGAGCCCCATAGCAAGCAGCTTGTTATGGGGGCACTCAGAAGAGGAGGGGCCAGGAGCGCTGGCGGGGGACCTGATAAGAGGAGGATCGAAGCTGCTCTGTGCAAAACTATTCCATAGAGCAAGTATAAGAAAAATATTACTGAGTGTTTTATTCAGGTATTTCTCTGATGCACCAGCCTACCCCATTCCCTCTTTGCCGCTAATCCAGTGAGCTGGGAACCCCTTTTTCTTTTTCTTATCGGTTTGACTTGTAGGAAATCTGCTTTGAAAATACACCCATTGCAGGATCAATTTTTGCTGTCTCTCACCTATAGGAACCTGTATCAAAGTTTAATGGAGTTAGTACAAAAAAAATGCTCACTGCCTTTGAATGAGTTCATAGCTGCCATGAAAGCTTAGATTGACTGACTGATATTTTGCAGTGTAGGCCGGACTTGGCCTTCCATGTAAAAATCAATATGAAAAAAAGGGGTTATGAGATACAGTATATGTATGTGTTTGTGTATGTACAGTGGGTACGGAAAGTATTCAGACCCCCTTAAATTTTTCACTCTTTGTTATATTGCAGCCATTTGCTAAAATCATTTAAGTTCATTCTTCTTCCTCATGAATGTACACATAGCACCCCATACTGACAGAAAAACACAGAATTGTTGACATTGTTGCAGATTTATTAAAAAAGAAAAACTGAAATATCACATGGTCCTAAGTATTCAGACCCTTTGCTGTGACACTCATATATTTAACTCAGGTGCTTTCCATTTCTTCTGATCATCCTTGAGATGATTCTACACCTTCATTTGAGTCCAGCGGTGTTTGATTATACTGATTGGACTTGATTAGGAAAGCCACACACCTGTCTATATAAGATCTTCCAGATCACAATGCATGTCAGAGCAAATGAGAATCATGAAGTCAAAGGAACTGCCTGAAGAGCTCAGAGACAGAATTGTGGCAAGGCACAGATCTGGCCAAGGTAACAAAAAGATTTCTGCTGCACTTAAGGTTCCTAAGAGCACAGTGGCCTCCATAATCCTCAAATGGAAGACGTTTGGGACGACCAGAACCCTTCCTAGAGCTGGCCGTCCGGCCAAACTGAGCTATCGGGGAAGAAGAGCCTTGGTGAGAGAGGTAAAGAAGAACCCAAAGATCACTGTGGCTGAGCTCCAGAGATGCAGTCAGGAGATGGGAGAAAGTTGTAGAAAGTCAACCATCACTGCAGCCCTCCACCAGTCGGGGCTTTATGGCAGAGTGGCCCGACGGAAGCCTCTCCTCAGTGTAAGACACATGAAAGCCCACATGGAGTTTGCTAAAAAAACACCTGAAGGACTCCAAGATGGTGAGAAATTAGATTCTCTGGTCTGATGAGACCAAAATAGAACTTTTTGGCCTTAATTCTAAGCGGTATGTGTGGAGAAAACCAGGCACTGCTCATCACCTGTCCAATACAGTCCCAACAGTGAAGCATGGTGGTGGCAGCATCATGCTGTGGGGGTGTTTTTCAGCTGCAGGGACAGGACGACTGGTTGCAATCGAGGGAAAGATGAATGGGGCCAAGTACAGGGATATCCTGGACAAAAACCTTCTCCAGAGTGCTCTGGACCTCAGACTGGGCCGAAGGTTTACCTTCCAACAAGACAATGACCCTAAGCACACAGCTAAAATAACAAAGGAGTGGCTTCACAACAACTCCGTGACTGTTCTTGAATGGCCCAGCCAGAGCCCTGACTTAAACCCAATTGAGCATCTCTGGAGAGACCTAAAAATGGCTGTCCACCAACGTTTACCATCCAACCTGACAGAACTGGAGAGGATCTGCAAGGAGGAATGGCAGAGGATCCCCAAATCCAGGTGTGAAAGACTTGTTGCATCTTTCCCAAAAAGACTCCTGGCTGTATTAGATCAAAAGGGGGCTTCTACTAAATACTGAGCAAAGGGTCTGAATACTTAGGACCATGTGATATTTCAGTTTTTCTTTTTTAATAAATCTGCAACAATGTCAACAATTCTGTGTTTTTCTGTCAGTATGGGGTGCTATGTGTACATTCATGAGGAAGAAGAATGAACTTAAATGATTTTAGCAAATGGCTGCAATATAACAAAGAGTGAAAAATTTAAGGGGGTCTGAATACTTTCCGTACCCACTGTATATACAGTATCTCACAAAAGTGAGTACACCCCTCACATTTTTGTAAATATTTTATTATATCTTTTCATATGACAACACTGAAGAAATGACACTTTGCTACAATGTAGTTAGTGTACAGCTTGTATAATAGTCGGTTCACACTAAGGCGACACGACTCTGTACTACTTCGGGGGCGACTTGGGCATTGCCATGCACCACGACTTCGGAGCGACTTGCATGGACTTCACATAATGGAAGTCTATGCAAGTCGCTCCGAGGTCGCCCCGAAGTAGTACAGGACCCCTTTTCTAAGTCGGGGCGACTTGTGTCGCTCCTATTAGAACGGGTCCTGTAGCGGTCAATGGACCGCGACTTGTCAGGCTGACAAGTCGCCTTACAAGTCGCGCTAGTGTGGATCGGCTCGAACAGTGTAAATTTGCTGTCCCCTCAAAATAACTCAACACACAGCCATTAATGTCTAATCAGCTGGCAACAAAAGTGAGTACACCCCTAAGTGAAAATGTCCAAATTGGGCCCAAATTGGCAATATTTTGTGTGGCTACCATTATTTCTCAGCACTGCCTTAACCCTCTTGGGCATGGAGTTCACCAGAGCTACACATGTTGTGCCAATGGAGTGCTCTTTCACTTCTCCGTGAACACATCATGGGGCTGGTGGATGTTCGAGACCTTGCGCTCCTCAGCCTTCTGTTTGAGGATGCCCCACAGATGCTCAATAGGGTTTAGGTCTGGAGACATGCTTGGCCAGTCCATCACCTTTACCCTCAGCTTCTTTAGTAAGGCAGTAATCGTCTTGGAGGTGTGTTTGGGGTCGTTATCATGTTGGAATACTGCCCTGCGGCCCAGGCTCTGCTTCAGTATGTCACAGTACATGTTGGCATTCATGGTTCCTTCAATGAACTGTAGCTCCCTAGTGCCGGCAGCACTCATGCAGCCCCAGACCATGACACTCCTACCCACATGCTTGACTGTAGGCAAGACACACTTGTCTTTGTACTCCTCACCTGTGGCCGTCACACATGCTTGACATATTCTGAACCAAATAAGTTTATCTTGGTCTCATCAGACCACAGGACATGGTTCCAGTAATTGATGTCTTTAGTCTGCTTGTCTTCAGCAAACTGTTTGCAGGCTTTCTTGTGCTTCATCTTTAAAAGAGGCTTCTTTCTGGTGTGGCATATGGTCTGAGCACTGGCATGCTGACCCCCCACCCCTTCAACCTCTGCAGCAATGCTGGTAGCACTTATACCTCTTTTTCCAAAAGACAACCTATAAATATGACGCTGGGCACATGCACTCAACTGCTTGGTCGACCATGGCGAGGCCTGTTCTGAGTGGAACCTGTCCTTTTAAACTGCTGTATGGTCTTGGCCACCGTTCTGCAGCTCAGTTTCAGGGTCTTGGCAATCTTCTTATAGCCTGGGCCATCTTTATGTAGAGCAACAATTCATTTTCTCTATCGCCCATTGGCAGGCGCAGCAGCAATGCTTCTTTTCCCTTGGGTCATGTACCATCTACAGGAGTAGACTAGGCAGTGAAAAAAAATTCACTGACACGTCTATAGGGGCTGTCCTTCTCGACATACCCCCCCACACACTGTGATCTCAAATCAGTTTCTTGCTGCCTAGTGAAGGAGTAGGACCTAGGTTTCCTGCTGGGACTTTAGTCTGTTTTTTATTCTCTTAAGAATGTTTATATTTATTTATCTTTACTCACTATCGCTAGCTAGTGTCAGGGGAATCCTCCTGGTAAACTACAAGTGACAGCTGGCTGTGGTTTCGCAGTGGATAATCTAGATCCTGACGGTCCCCCCAGCCTGGCCAACGAGCGTGAGCAGGTTATGGTCCGACTAGGCCTCACCATGACAGAGCCCCTGTGGATGGGGACAAACCTGCAAACGGATGTCTCGCCGGGATGCATCGTCCTGGAACGCCCTGAGTCGCAACGTACCCCTTGGCTGGCAGCACCCCCACTCGGGGTGGGAGGCGGTCTGCCCGGAGCCGCCATCTGAAGCGTGGGCATCGGTTCTCTGTGTGTAAGGTACAGCGGCCATTTTCCCTGAGCTTCCTATGCTTTTGCATTGGCACCATTTTGTTGTAGCTTTTTGTAGTTTTTTTTTTTTTATACAACTTGCAAAATGGAGTCCCAAGCAGTTATTTCTCCTCCAGACCCCCTCAGGGCAACTGCCGGTGCATCCGTATCATTCTCTCATGCCTTTCTGCAGCATTGGAGAATCTGGCGTCAAAGGTGGATTTTGTAAGGAAACATTTCACTAGCCAAAAACGGCCACTGCCTTCTCTGTCCTCTGATTCAGAGCCTGATATGGTCGCTTTGGACAACCCCTTCCCTGAGGGATCCCTGTCCTCGCAGTCGGATGGTGAGGAGGATATGTCATCCTTGGCTGCAGCACAGGAATGCGCTATGGTGGAAGCACTGATTCGTTCAGTAAGGGAAACATTATAATTGGAAGATGAGCCCACACAGTCAGAAAAGCGGGTAGTTTTTGGCTCCCGCAAAGCCCAGAAGTCGGGTCAGGTGTTCCCTTGTCCCGAGGACTTTCATGATATTGTGAATGAGCAATAGTGGCACATTAAGCACCTGCTAGTGGTGCCAAAGCACTTTCACTTTAAATGCAGCTGCTATCCCTTTGCTGACTCGGTCTCGAACCGCTGGACGATGTCACCTAGGGTGGATCACCCTGTTTCCAGGTTAAACAAACCTACTGTGGTGCCTGTGGAAGACTCCCCGGCGTTTACGAACCCAGTGGACAGACAGGTGGAATCCCTTTCCCGCCACCTGCATTTTTTGGCGGGCTGGATACTAAAACCTGTCTTTGCGTCTCTTTCTGGTTTCTCAGACTGTAACAGAATGGGTTAAAGTGCTTAGGAGTTACTTGACCACTGAGAGAGTTTCCCCGACTCTGAATGAGCTCACGGTTCAGATGGCCCAGGCCTGGTGTTCCTGTGTGATGCGGCCCCTCTGGTTGCCAGTGTCAGCAGTAGGGGTTGCCATACGCCGCATGGTGTGGCTAAAGAGCTGGTCGGCGGACCAGGCTTCTAAGAAGGCCTTAACAGGTCTTCCCTTTTTGGGTGAACGTCTGTTTGGAGACTCCTTGGATGAGTTAATCAAAGGTTTAACGAGGGGTAAGAGTACTATTCTCCCCCAATCCTCAAAAGGTAAGGCGCCCCGAAGTAAGTGGGGGCCTTCTTTCACGGCCCATAGGCAGTTTTTCTGTGCCTCAGGGGCGCAAGAAAAAGGTAAACCGTTCAGAGCCTCTGGAGGGAACAAGAATGTTTGGTCGAATAAGCCCAAGACTAGCCGTTTCGGCAGACGAATCCTCTTCGGCATGAAAGGGTGCCCTCACCCGATTTGGGGGTGGGGGGACATCTGCATTACTTTCAGGAACCCTGGAAATCTTTGATTTAGGACAAATGGGTTCACAAACGAATTCGTTCAGGGTACAAGATCGAATTTCGGTCTCGCCCAGCAAACAGATTTTTTCCCTTAAATCTTCATCGGTCTCCGAATCGCTTGAAGGATATCAGGGAGATCCCTGCAGTGCAGGATCTCCTTGCACAAGGAGTAATTGTGCCAGTTCCTCAGCTGGAATGGTTTCATGTTTTTTTTTTTTTTTTTAAACCTGTTCAAGGTCCCAAAAAGGAGGGCAAGGTGCGTTCAATTTTGGACCTCAAGTCAGTGAACCACTTTGTGCGGGTGCAGAAGTTTTGGATAGAATCAATTCTGTCAGTGGTAGTATCTTTAAATCAAGGGAACTTTCTAGCCTTCATCGATATCAAAGATGCGTATCTGCACATCCCTATATACGGGGGACATCAGAGGTATCTCTGTTTTGCAGTGGCGGAGCCCTTTCAATTTGTGGCATTACCCTTTGGTCTAGCCTCCACTCCCAGAGTCTTTACCAAGGTTTTCGCTCTCTCATCTCTGCGGACTTGTATGAGAGCCTTGGGGCTGATGGTGTAGACCTTTGAGGCGATCCCATTTGCTCAATTTCATTCCAGGCCTCTGCAAAAGGAGATTCTTGTCAAGTGGAACAAGGTTCCGCAGTCCTTGGACAGAATTATATGTTTGAGCCGACTCACAAGTAGGGATGTAACGATATTGACGATATCGCGATATCGTATCGTCGTGGTCGTGTCTCGATATCGTCGTGGTTGGGTTACAATATTAAAAGGACAGGTGTCCGTCAAAAAGCAAGAGGAATAAACAGTCCCGCGGAACAAATCATTGTTAACTACATAGACCATGATCCTTTGCGCTGCGTCGTCGCAACAACCGTTGTTAAGCCAATAGGATTGCACGCTGCATGCTGTCCAGTGTCCATCCTAAATACCAGTTTTAAAAGGCTGCCTTTATTTGCCTTGCACATTTAAACCTGACTTAACTTGATCTTTGTTTGCACTTAAAGGGAATTGCCTATTGTTTGTTTACAATTGTTCTAGCTGCTTCTTAACTTGAACATTGCACAGAAGAATCAGTTATGCAACCAAATATTAATATACAGAATATTGATGTTCCTGACTACAACTTGCACTTTAAAAGCACTATGTGATCAGTGTTTTATGTTGTCATGGATCCATAAATACAACAATAAATTGCCTGTTGACTGAAAAAGCAGAATAAATGTCAGTATTTTTTCGCTATTATCATCACAAACACTATCATGAGCTATTTAACAATACCGTGAGCTTTTCCACAATATCGCAATAAATATCGTACCGTGAGGTCAATATCGAAATTGTATCGTACCGTGAGATTTTGATATCGTTACATCCCTACTCACAAGGTTGCTTCTGTTGCCCGCCCTGAGCCAGTCCTGAGCCAAGTCCTTTCTACCGCTGTTCTGAACGGTGGTCACCATTGGTGCCAGCCTGTCGGGCTGGGGTGGAGTGCTGGACAATCTCTGTGCCCAGGAAGTTTGATCGACAGAGAAGTCCTCTTTACCGATAAATGTCCTGGAGCTCAGAGCAATCAAACTTTGCCTGCTCCACTGGATGAATTGGCTACAAGGTTCCCTGGTTCGGATTCAATCAGACAATGCCACGGCTGTGGCCTACATCAATCACCAAGGGGGTACAAGGAGTGCCTGGGTGGCACAGGAGGTGGCCAAGATTCTGACTTGGGCGGGGGAACATGTTACGGCTCTTTCAGCAGTTCACATTCCAGGAGTGGAGAACTGGCAGGCGGATTACCTGAGTCATCAAGTTCTGGACCAAGGGGTATGGTCCCTTCATCCAGAGAGATTTCATCTCTTATGTGTCAGGTGGGGCACCCCGGAGGTCGACCTGTTTGCGTCTCATCTGAACAAGAAGGTAGGAAGGTTCGTGGCCAGGGCTCAAGACCCTCTGGCCACTGCCACCTTGGAGCCAGTATCGGCTGCTTTATGCCTTTCCTCCAATACAGCTGTTGTCGAGGTTCCTCCGCAGATTGGCAGTGGAAAAGGTCACAGTAATTCTAGTGGTGCCAGACTGGCCCCGCTGATCTTGATACGTAGACCTGGTAAAGATGGTCGTCAAGCCTCCCTGGCGGCTGCCTCTGAGGGAGGACCTGCTGTCTGAGGGAGGACCTGCTGTCTCAGGGGCCGATCTTCCATCCTGCTTTACGGTCGCTGGCTTTAACGGCATGGCTGTTGAAGGCCAGGTGCTGAGAGACAGGGGTCTCTCTGAGTCTGTGATCCCTACCCTGCTGAGGGCTAGTAAAGCGACTTCCAGAAAAATTTATCATCGTACTTGGAAGATGTATATTTCCTGGTGTGAATTGCAAAACCTGCACCCTCCCTTGTTTTCAGTTGCAAGGGTCTTGGCTTTCTTGCAGAAAGGAGTTAAGCAACGGTTGGCCTTGGGCACGTTCAAGGGCCAAGTGTCGGGCTTAGCTATTTACTTCCAAGGCCCGTTTGTAACTAATTCCTTGATCCGCACCTTCAAGGGGTGCGTCTTCTGGCTCCTCCGAGAAGATTCCCTTTGCCTCCGTGGGATCTGAATTTGGTTTTGTCTGTTCTTCAAAAGCCTCCTTTTGAGATTATTAGGGACATATCTCTGCCTTTGTTATCTCAGAAGGTTGCCTATCTGGTGGCTATTACTTCTGCCCACAGAGTGTCTGCATTGGCGGCGTTTTCCTGTCGTTTGCCTTACTTGGTCTTTCATAGAGATAGTGTTTCTCCGACCTAATCAATCCTTTCTTCCTTAGGTGGTGTCTTAATTCCATTTAAATGAAGACATTGTTTTGCCTTCACTCTGTCCTAAACCTAAGCATCCCAAGGAAATTGCCTTGCATTCTCTGGATGTGGTTTGGGCGATTAGGGTTTTCCTGTCGGCCACGGAGCCTTTTAGGACATCAGATTCTCTTTTTGTCCTTACCGAGTGATCTCGTAAGGGTTTGGCTGCGTCTGCTGCGACCACATCCAGATGGATTAGGCAGACGGTTGTTCAGGCTTAGTTATTGAAGGGTCAGGTTCCTCCTTTCCCTGTGAGAGCATTCTACAAGAGCACTGAGTGCCTCTTGGGCTTTTCGTCATCAGGCATCTGTTGCTCAAGTGTGTAAGGCGGCGACTTGGTCGTCCGTGCATACTTTTACAAAATTCTACATGATTGATTAATTGGCATCTTCGGATGCTTCTTCTGGCCGCAAGGTTTTGCAGGCTGCTGTGTAAAGAGACTTGTTTTTTTTTCTCTTTAAGGGGTCAAACTTTGTTCGTGTGTAAGCTCCTGTTGCTGGTTGAGCTTTTTTCTTACCCAGTAGGCTAGGTTTTTAGCCTTGGAAATACGTTAACTGTTTTTTGGTTGCATTCTTCCCACCCCTTATGCCTATACTGCTTTGGGGCGTCCCAAGGGTAAAGAAGCATTGCTGCTGCGTCTGTCAATAGACAATATAGAAAACTGGATTTTTGTAAGAACTTACCGTAAAATCCTTTTCTCTGAAGTCCATTGACAGACGCAGCACCCGCCCCTCTATTATTGGAGCTCAGAGAAGCAAAGAATCCTTAAAGCGGAACTCCACCCAAAAGGGGAAGTTACGCTTTAAGGACTCCTCCACTGCTCCTCTTGCACAATTGGCACTTTGGAGGAGCAGGGGGAGTAGGTACACGATTTTGAAAGGTACCTGCTCCCACTTCCATTCTGAGTGTCGCGGCGCTCGGGAATGGAAGTTCTCCTTCCTCTGTCCCCCCCCCCCCCCCTGCAGTCTTCTGGGACACGGACAGGTCTTAGAAAACTGCATCCACCAATCCAGGATGCGACGCACGACTCATGCATGCGCATTGGGCATCCGGCTGTGAAGCCGCAAGCTGTCACATAGTGAAGATGTTGGCGCTGCCGAGGGAGGATGGAGGATAAAGATGGCTGGGGTGAGTTTGCTGCTGGACCGTGGGACAGGTGAGTGGCTGTTTTTCAAAACTGAGCAGCTACACTTTTTGTAGCTGCTGACTTTTATTTTTTTTTTTTTTATAGGTGGTTGGAGCTCCTCTTTAAGTATGGCAAAAGTGGTCAGCAATCAGTCCAAATATACTTGGTCTTACTAATGACAGGTCCTCTTAGCAATTCAAGTTTGTTATGTCTGTATACAGTGTTTAAAAGTGATGTGCAAGTGGCTGGCAATGGGACTTTGGGCATTTACCCGCTCACCAATCCCGATTATCACAAAGGATTATCCTGTAAGCAATGAAAGTCGGTCATTCGTTTAGCGATCAGGTCGAGATGGCTGTTCGGTCAGTCGTTTCAGCGATCTGCATTGTGACCCTGCTATTGGCTATAATGCGGAGAGGCCTCTGGCGTGGCGGTGCAGTTCCAGTCCTAGTGAACAGGAACAGCGGTGGCACTGAATGTCGCAGTAGGCCCCAATCAACTCCAAGGATCACAGCAGCCCCTCTGGACACGTGTCTCTCTCTCTCTCTCTCTCTCTCTCTCTCTCCTTTCCCTCCTCGTGGTGGTCTGCCAAGCCCCAGGCAGACAAGATGGTGTCCTTTTCTTTCCTTTAGGGCAGCTGGTCTGTGTAGTTCTGTCCTCATAGAAACCTGTGGGGCCATTTTGTAGTGGGAACTACAGGTTCCATGATGCATTACTGCAGTACTCGAGTGTCATTGGTTCCATCCCCCTGCCAATGAGCAAAGCAGGGGAGAGAGCAAAGTGAGCAGCTCTGTCTGTGTGTCCCTCCTCACTGCTCAGTGAGAAGAGGAGAGGGAGGGGGGGGAATTCCCCCGCAGAAGCTGACAGGCAGTTTTTCTCACTTCAGTGAGAGCCCCAGTCAGCTTGGCATAGATGTGGGGCACCTGCTACATATACAATTCAGACTTAAGGTGTTTTTGTATATTTTTAGCAGAACAAATTCATTTTTTCCTCGAAAAAGAACCATGCCTTTTATCATTTAAAATGATTACATTTTATCATTTAAAATCTGTGTGTGAAAAATAGGCAGTATGAAATTTAGTTGTCAAAGCAATACACTCAGTCTTCTAACGGATTAACTTGCTCTATTATTAAGCAAATGCGCTGGTTGCATTGTGCGAGGATAGCAAGTAGACAATGTTCTTGTGCCTCTCTTATTTGAAAAATGATCATGAAAGTAAACCAGAGCAAGCGTCAAAAGTTATAATCACATAAAATCACTTTTAGAAAAAAAATTTAATTAAAAGGGTAAAAAATACTTTTTGAAATTACACAATTGTTAAGCAACACTGACTTTTTTTTATCTGGCTTTTAAAACAAAAATGGTTGCTAGATAGCCCATGAGATCTGCACTACTTATGTAAACACATTTCACCATTGTATTGTGGTACAAATCTGGAATTCCAATGTCTGTCTGCCTGCAGAGTTCTATAATTGAACATATGCTGGTTGAATAGTTTAAATTGCTTCTGTAGCACAAAAACATTTGAAACTGTTATCATTCGCCCTTTTCCTTGGTTTGCTTTAAAAATGTTGTGCCCTCGTTACTTTGACAAAGTACTTCCCTTGGCCTCGCATACCTTCTATCAAAGTGAAATTTCAGCACTTAAAGGTTTATATTCACTGTTTATACCCACTTGGTTTTATGAGAGCCCCTGGAACCCAGTAAAAATATATCACCCATAACCAAATGCTGTTTCTTCCACAAAAGCTTGTTCCTAACCTTAGATAATTCTTTTCTTTTTTTATTCTCCATGTTGTGTCCTACTGTAAGGGGGAGAGATGTACTAACAGTGTGATCATCATATTGGTAGTTTGTTGTAAAAATGCTACAGATGTCTTGTTAAATTATTTAATACACTTCCAAAAAAGTTGGGATGCTGTGTAAAATGTTCATAAAATAAAAACCCATAATGCAATGATTTTGAAATCTCATAAACCCATATTTTATTCACAATAGAAACTATAAAACCTATCAAATGTAATAGTGCACCGAAATAAAAATTCTGGATTGAAACCAAAACTTTAAAATTCAGGATGCACTTGCCCGAAAACTGAAACCGAAATGGACAGTTTTTAAAACATTTTTTTTTTTAAATTGAATTAATGTGGCTGTCATTTTTGCATTGAAACCCATAGGACGTGATTTTGCTTTGAAGCCAATGGGGTGCGATTTTACTTTGAAGCCAGTGGGACACAGCATGCCATTATCGGCACAATTTTTCTTTTCTATCGGCAAAACGCTAATATCCCTATTTTTCGACCAATAATTTTTGGCGACCGATATATTGGTGCATCACTAAAAATGTTTAAACTGCGAGAATGTACGGATTTAAAGAAAGCTGGCAAAGTAGGTGGTACTAACAAAGAGCTGGAGGGACATTTTGCAACTAATTAGGTTAATTGGCAACAGGTCAGTAACATAATGGGGTAATAAAAGGGCATCTTACAGAGTCTTGAGTGTTTCAGAGGTAAAGATGAACAGCGGTTCACCAATCTGTGAAAAACTGCATCTAAAAATTTTTGAACAATCTCAGATTAATGGGGTTGTAGTACAGCAAAATTCCAATTTAAAAAGTAGTTTGTAAATGTGACTGACTTAGTGAAAGCCGGCTGATACTGCTTCCAGTAAAGTGAACCTGTGCTTGTCCAAGAAGGTGCCCAGTGATGTCTTATGGAGATGGGTAGACAGCGTTCAGTCTCATGTAAGCTCCAACTTTGAGCTTTCACTGGGTTTTTCTTTCTCCAAGTAAGTGATTAGTGCCGGTTCACACTTTTCCGACTTGTCAGGCAACTTGGTCGCCTGACAAGTCGTGCTCCATTCTGTACAATTGGACCCGTTCTAATAGGAGCGACTCAAGTCGCTCCGACTTAGAAAAAGGTTCCTGCACTACTTTTGGGAAAAGTCGGAGCGACTTGCATTGACTTCCATTATGTGAAGTCGGTGCAAGCCGCGCCGAAGTCGCGGTGCACGGCGACTTCATTAAGTCGCCCCGAAGTCGTGTCGCCATAGTGTGGACCGACACTTAGACTGATGTTTGAGTAAAAGAAAGGTGCTGCTGGGGTGGATGGTAGTAAAGTGAAACTATTGCTTTGAGAAAGCAAAAGTACCTTTTTTTTTTTTTTTTTTTTTAAGGTTCCGTTTCACTTTCACATAAGAAGCATGTTGCCAATCATTACTAAAGTCTCAGTGAGACTAGCTGCTGCCTGAAGCCCTTAAAAAATCCGTGTCCCTATTGCGGAGATTCCTCTTTCTCCCTTTCTGTGAGCACCAAAAGTGAAGGGAAATCGCACCCACAGAGAAATGGACAAAAACCTAAAACTAGATTTTAGTAGAGTGATGTAGGGTTTAAACGGATGACAATGGGGTCTATTTACTAAATGGGTATAAGTGTTTGTTTTTTGTTTTTTTAATGCTTTGTGCAGAGTGGTAAATGTGTTTTTCACATACCCATTCATGTTCCATCAAAACTTTCATTTCTTTTTTTAATTTCCTTTGCTCAATGAGTATTCAAAGTGAACACATCTTAGGCTCCATGTACACGGGACGCTGGAAATGGCCGTTTAGGAGCAGTTGGGCGTTTTTTTTAGAAGCCCCTGAACCCATCTACATTTTATCTTATCTGTCCATGTACACCAGGTCGTTTACAGTCATTTGCAGGCAGTTGCGTTCAGGGACTGTTTTTAGAACGCAATTATTTGCGTTCGAACGTGTGTTTCCCGGCGTTTCAAACGCACAAACGCGTCTGAACGCGATGACCCGCGTTTAGCGTTCGCGTTTTTCCATTTTAAAGGGGAATAATTTTTATGACCTCTAGGAACGCTTCTAAACGCAAACGCCTGCAAACGCTGCTAAACGCCCGCTAAACGCCAGTACAAACGCGACTGAACGGACGTTTCAAACGTCCTAAAAATTCCAGCATTCAAAGGGACTTTTAACAACATCCCGTGTACATGGAGCCTTAACGTTATTAAAAAAAAATGTACTTTACTATGCAAACAGTGTTTGGAACTGAGTAGGGTTATGTAAGATTACGGTTGAGAACATGTGAGCAGTATTTTTTTTTTTTTTTTTCATTGCACTACCAGCAATAAGTTATCTGCCACAAGACACAATATCATTCTAAAAACTTTGCCAGAGGTTCTAACCCAGTGGTTCTTAACCTGGGTTCGATCGAACCCCAGGGGTTCGGTGAGTCAGTCTTGTGGGTTCGACGGAGGTCAAGACACACACCGTCTCATATGATTGTTGATGACATGCCCCGCTCATTGGCTGCAGGTGATCACGCAACACCGCTTGGCCTATCTGTGCTGCAGGGAATTTGGCACGCCCAGTAGTCAAATTGTAACTGTTGTAATAGTACGTTGTGTGATTTCTTTCTTAATATTAATCCCTTGATACTAACTATGTCGAGCAAAAAAAGAAAGTGGTCGGACGAATATGTACAATATGGATTCACATGTATAAGAGAACGTGATGGGAGTCAGCGTCCTAACTGCATGATTTGCAATGCCAAGTTGAGCAATTCTAGTCTAGCACCGGCAAAACTAAGAGAACACTTCCTTAAGCTGCATGGGGATGGAAAATACAAGAACACAACGCTCGCTGAATTCAAGGTGAGGAGAGCCAGATTCGATGAAAAGGCTAGTCTGCCTGTTCTTGGCTTTGTACCCATCAACAAATATCTTTGCGAGCAATCCTTTTCGAGGATGCTGGACATAAAAACGAAGAAAAGGAACAGACTTTGTTGCGAAAATGACATGAGTGTGGCACTTGCCAAGGTAAAGCCGTGCATTTCTGAACTGGTCTCTGAAAGACAACAGCAGAAGTCACACTGATTTGCAGTAAATATTCATTATTCTGTTTTTGTGTGAAAATCATGTTTTAATGGTTTTGTTCTTTAATGGTTTTGTTCATTTTGTGCACCTATGTATAAATATATACCTAAATATATACCTATGTTTTGAATTTGAAAAAATCATATTTTATTTTTCCAATTAAGAAGGGTTCGGTGAATGAGCATATGAAACTGGCGGGGTTCAGTACCTCCAACAAGGTTAAGAACCACTGTTCTAACCCCTTCTCTCGCCATCCAAAGCTATCCATCTATGTTTAGCTCTGAAAGTTCATTTATTCAGGAGAAATTGATGAGGTGATTTAGCTTTTTGTGTGAGATAAACAGGTCTAATGATTTGGCAGTTGGCTTTTTTTTTCTTTTATAGGAACTTGTGTTCCTGTGATAAATAAAGCACAACTTACAGTCAAAGTGTGATAATAAAAAATAGTTTGGTGGTCATACTCTGATCTGATTGCTGCTCATATGTGCACAGTCAGGTAGTTTTGTGGATTCACGTGGCTCCATATAAAGGCGGATATCTTTACTTTTTGGGCATCCTGTCTAAATACAAACTGAAGTGTTAATTCAAGGAGAATGCATTTATGTTTCACCTTAATCTTGGCACATTTTTACACGAAGAAATATAACCAGAATGCATCATTTGTCTTGAACTGTTCTCCTCCATTGGCCCACCACTGCTAATTATAGTTAAACTTTCTTTTTCCAACTGTCATTTTCCAGTGAAGGTTTGAATCTGATTAGTGACTGTGAGGCAAAGACAGGATAGTTCTTTAGACAGAAGATAAATAGGGCAGATAAAGAAGGTGTTTGTGATGGTTTGAATGTCAGGAATGATCTACTGCAGGAATGAATATCCTGTGGAATGCTGTGAGGTTATCGTTAAAATGGAGTTAACACACCCCAAGCTGTAAATGTCATTGCGGTGACTCTTCCCTTTTAACATGTATTTGTCTTATCCATCTGTCTCCTCTGTGTTTTCTGCAGTGATATTCTGATCACCCGGCTGGGAGCATCCATGAGTTATGATGAGCTTTGTGAGGAAGTGAGAGAGATGTGCCGCCTGCGCCAGGAGCAGCCCATCACATTGAAGTGGATTGACGATGAAGGTATTGGGGTGGTCATCCTGTAACAAGCATGAATAAAGTGGAATCTCTGTAGATACTTAACCACTGATACTGTGATTTCTCCCCTAACAAGTCTGTTCATAAACCGGTTTACAGAAAATTCAGAATTTGCCCCATTCACACCAGTGCGACTTGTCATGCGATTTCACAGGTAAAATCACATGACAAGTCACGCCCAATTGTCAACAATGGAACTGTTCATATTGACGTGATGCCAATTTTTTGGTGCCGCACTGATTTGAAAAGGTAGTTCATACCTAGTTCAGACTTTTGTCAATTTTAGGTGCGACTTCCATAGACATCTGTGCATGAAGTTGCACATATGTCAACCAAGTCACACCTGAAGTCGCATTGACATGCAGCTTTGAAATTGTGCAATTTCGAGTGAACACACGATTTCAAAGCTGCATTCAGTGTGAACCTAGACTTAAAACCCTACTGTAGTCTGAGGAAAAATGATGTGTCAACAGAGTTGCAAAAAACATTTTTCTCTACTGTTAAAGGACACAGCAGAGATCTTGATCCCTGATCAATTTGGTTTATAGCGCCATCTTCAAGAGTAGGACACTAGGCACAAAAACCAAAGGATAGCCTAGGAACAGCCCCTGATGGTGGTCAAACTCCTACCCTACTAGAGGCAGCTTAGTTCTTCGCCTATTGTCCAGGAGTAAGGACCTAAGCTTCCTACTGGAAACTTTTTCGTTTCCTTCCTTTTTGCATTTTGTTTTTTCTTTAAGCAGTTTTTTAATCAACAGCTGAGGTGGGTGACAGGTAGGATAGTATAGATTAGGGATAAGCAAACTGTGGCCCTTCAGCTCTTGCAAAACTACAAGTCCCATGTGGCATAGCAAGGCTCTGAGAGCCATAAGCACGACTTCCAGAGGCAGAGCCATGATGGGATATGAAGTTTTGCAACAGCTGGAGGGCCACAGTTTGCATGTCCCTGATATAGATCCTTAAAATGTCCCCCAGGTCAGCCTGTGAGCCAATGCAGATCCCTAGTTGGGTACAGTTTTGGCTGCGACGACCCTATCCTTGATCCCAGGACAGCCTGTGAATGTTCCTCACGTGGAGCACATGTGACAGAGTGACTTACTTGCTGTGTCCCCCAGGTGAATGGCACCCCTGTTTCTCTAGCGAGGTGAACTGTCATGGGGGTAGGGTATGTCCTCTTTCATCCAATCAAGATGTGGGCTGTGTGACAAAGTGTTGGATCACTTTCTGCTATTGCCTTCATACTAGTATAGGGTGGGTTGATTGCCCTTACGCCGCTGGACTTTCCAGCTTGAGAACTAGATGATCTGGCTTAGTGGGACTACATCTTGCATGCATCTCAACTATGTCAGAGGAGGGTTTACTTCCTCTTTAACAGATGACATTATTGGTGGTTAGGATACCAGTGGCTAGATGGTTGTAATAGTGCACAATAAAAACCTGTGGATTTGTGTAAATAATAGGCAGGCTTGATCCATCTGGGACTGTTGTGCACCATTACAACCAGTGGCTAGATGGTTGTAGTGGTGCACAATAAAAGCCTGTGGCTTTGTGTAACAGGCAGGCTTGATCCATCTGCTGTCTTGTATACAATTTCTAGGCAATTTTTAGGCATTTTGCCAATGCACCACTGAAGAAACCTCAAGGTACTCTGGTTGGAAAAGCCTGGTTTAACCTGTCCTGGAAGAACAAAAGTGACCATGATTACTCTGGACAATAATGAATGTATTCAGGGTGTTTTAATAATAATAAATGAAGGACATTGTATAGACATACTACTCCAGTCTCCAATGAGTAAAAGTCTTTCATTTATGTCTTCTAAATTACATAACTCCTACAGCAAAGCTGTAACAACTCTCATCAATTCAAACTGAGCTTATAATAAAAAATTGATAAGCATCATGTCAGAATGATCAGTAAGATAGTGGTACATAAGCAGCTGAAGATATAAAAGTCTTCACTTCTACTGTTAAAGCGGAGTTCCACTCGTTTTTGTGTTTATTAAAAGTCAGTAGCTACAAAAAGTGTAGCTGCTGACTTTTAATAACCTCACACTCACCTATCCCACGATCCAGCGATGCGGCCAGCAGGAGCCTCGGTTTTCTCCCTCTTCTCCCCTCGACGCCGGTATCACTAGTGTGGGCACCCAGGTGTGACAGCTTGCAGCTTCACAGCCGGGTGCGCACTGTGCATGCGTGAGTTTCACTGCATGTCCTGAATGAACAGGCAATCTTCTGGGACCTGTGATGTGTCCCAGAAGATTGCAGGGAGGGAGGGAGCGGTCTAGGTACCTGCTCCCACCAAAAAAAAAAAATTGTCATGCCAAATGTGGCATGTCAGGGGGTCAGGAGGCCTTAAAGTGGAAATTCCTCTTTTGAGTGGAACTCTGCTTTAAAGTCACGTTAACCAAATTTCCACTGGTCCTCTATTATAATAGTAAGCCTCATGTACAATAGGGAGGCAAGATGTGATAATGTCAAGCTTATCATTAAAGTATAACTACTTTTAGTACAAGCACTTTTTAAATGCAAGGTCCCCTTACCCAAGGCCTACAAGTCACCCACTTGCTATTCTGCGATCTTTAGGTAGATATTTGCTGTAGTTCTGCTTAGTGCTGTAAAACCTCTTGATGGAAAGTATACTGGCCTGAGCAACACATGTGCAGTGGATTTCCTATTCACTCTTATGGGAAGCTTGCTCATTTTTAAGCACAGATTATGCAAATTGCAATAGTGTCTAAACAAAATTAGAATATTTACTTATATGTATCTCATGTGTGTTTAATGGTTTACTGGAGTTTCCAGTTTCTAACACGACAACTCTGCCAGTGTTACAAAATTATTATATAGTGCCTATAATGGAAGTGTGTGTGTTTTACTGGTGACTTCTGCTCTCTAGTCCAGTCACAGTGTGTTGGCCCACCTGAGGACATTTCTAATCATTGTCTTTATATACTAACTGGGTTGTGGGATCCTCCTGTGACTGCTAAGCAGCAATCTTTCCTGCAGGTGCCCTTGACACAACACTCTGACAGTTGCTTCGTCTTGCTTGCTGTCTCTTATTTTAGATCTTGGCAGCTGCCCAACTGTTTTGTGATTCAGTCAGTAGAATCAGTAATTTGTATGACTTATTCCTCCCAAGGTCTATTGGATGAACTGGCATTATTCATACGTGTGCTTTAACCACTTTACCACCGGAGGATTTTGCTGTCTTACGTCTGGGCCACTTTTTGCGATTCGGTACTGTGCGAATTTAACTGACAATTGCACGGCCATGCAATGCCGTACCCAAACAAAATTTACGTCCTTTTTTTTCCCCCACAAACAGAGCTTTCTTTTGGTGGTATTTGAATCACCTGTGCGATTTTTACATTTTGCACTATAAACAAAAAAGAGCAACAATTTAGAAAAAAATAACAATATTTTTCAAATTTTTTTATATGAAATTCCCCCCCAAAAAAATGTAAAAATCAAAATGTTTTATCATTTTAGGCCAATTTGTTTTCTGCTACATATTTTTGGTAAAAAAAAATTGCAATAAGCGTATTTTGATTGGTTTGCGCAAAAGTTATTGCGTTTACTAACTAAGGGAAAGATTTTTTTTTTTTTTACGAGTAATGGCGGCGATCTGTGATTTTTTTCTTTTTTTTGCGGGACTGCGACATTGCGGCAGACAGATCGGACCCTTGACTGACATTTTTGACACTTTTGGGGTTACCAGTGACATTACTACAGTAATCGGTGCTATAAATATGCACTGTTACTGTAAAAATGACACTGGCAGGGAAGGGGTTAATTTTATTGGAGAGGGAGGGGTTAATGTATGCCTGGTGCTTACTGACGTGTGTGGGGGGAGGTGACTGAGTGACACAGGGACAGATCGCAGGTTCAGCTATGCTGAACCCTGCAATCTGACCCTGCCTGTCACTTAGGAGATTAATACAAAATGCCTGTCACTTAGGAGATCCGCCCGCTTGTGTTTACACAAGCGGGCGGATCTCCAGACTCAATTCCACAACGATCGGGGAAGAGCGGCGGTGATCACCGCCGCTCCTCCCCTGGCCCGACCCCCGCTGTGACTGAATACAGCGGGAGCGCGCCGCGGAGAGTGGGGAGTGTCTGGCGACGTAGGTCTACGTCGTCAGACCTACAAGAGCCACTTTGCCGCAGTAGAGCTCTAGTGAGCAGCGGTAAAGTGGTTAAATCATATTTTTTTTTTTATGCATTAAATGTTAGAGGAGATGATTTAGTGGGTGGTGTGTTGCAGTGCACTGCCCCATTAATGATAAAAAATATCTTGTAAAACATTGATTTGCTTTTTCCACTTAGTCAGAATAAATATAAATAAAATGTGGCCACACCCTATAATGCAAAAAGGGCAAGAGCTAATAATTTGAGCTAGAACTTCAATAACTGAAATGCTGGTTGGCTTTCCGAATCTGCATTTACACTTTGGGTGTAGGAGCACTTGCCGTTATGTGCTAGTATGCGCAATATACTTGCATGTCATAGCAAATTTACTTCTTGGGTTGCCCTCTTTCAGCAATGATCTCTCTGCACTGTGCTCATGTGCCAGTGTTAATGTCAAGGTCTACCTGTCTGCCACGGAGTCGATTCGGCAGTCTGACTCTCTATTTGTTCTTCCTGAGGGATCTCTGAAGGGATCGGCCGCCTCCGCGGCGACCATTTCTAAATGTATCAGACAGACGATTGTTCAGGCCTATTCCATCAAGGGTCAGGTTCCTCCTTTCCCAGTGAAAGCTCATTCCAATGAGAGCTGTTAGTGCCTCTTGGGCTTTTCGCCATCCGGCGTCTGTGGCTCAGGTGTACAAGGCGCCGACATGGTCGTCCGTGCACACTTTCACAAAGTTTTACAAATTTGACGTTTTGGCATCTTCGGATGCTTCCTTTGGCCGCAAAGTTTTGAATGTGGCAGTTGTTTGAGGGGACATTAATTTTAATGTCTTTCCTTGTTGGGGTGTTTTTTCTGGGTTTGTTCCATTTTTTTTTCTGTGGGCTCAGGTTGTTACTGGCCCGGTTATTTGCGTTAACTTTCTTATCTGGTTGCTTTGCTTTCCCACCCCTCATACCTGCACTGCTTTGGGACGTCCCATTAGTGAAGGCTAATACCATCGGGCGGCGACTGTCAGAGGACGTAAGAGAAAATAGAATTTTTGTAAGAACTTACCGTAAAATTCTTTTCGGAGTCCTCTGACAGTCGCCGCCCCCACCCCTCTGGTTTTTGGTTCTGGGGGTTGTTGCCTTCCGGTACTGCTTGCTACGAAACTGAAGTAATATCAGATTGGGTTGTTGGTAATGGTTGTGGGATGGCCCCCTAGTGGCGTGCTGAGGTACAAACGTTTTTTTTTGTATTAACCTGATAATTATTTATCTGCCTAGCCTGCTTCTGCAGAGTGCACCCATTACCTATTAGTGAAGGCTAATACCATCGGGCGGCGACTGTCAGAGGACTCCGAAAATAATTTTACGGTAAGGTCTTACAAAAATTCTATTTTTACTGTTCTGGGTTTAGTAACACTTCAAAATACACCTATGATAAAAATTTTAGAGCCTTCATTTCTTTGTGAGCAAACTTACAAAATCTGCAGGGGATCAAATACTACTTTCCCCCGCTGTACATCTTAGGGTTGGATGGAAAGGAAAACAAATCCTATATCAGGTTACCTAGCTCTTATGCCTGTTATCTGTGTATTTCGCTATTTGCCTGGATTTTAGTTTAAAGCCCAACTCCAGGATGAATGTGCCTGTGTGATGTGGACAATTCCAATTGGCTTGCCAGCCGAGGGGATCCTCTTCGGATCTGGAAGATGGATGACATTGGACATATGGAATGGAAGGGGACCAATGGGTGAGTGTTAACAAGCACCGCTGGATTATTCTCCGCAGAAGGAGATGGCATCAGCGAGGAACCAGGAGAACATGGACGGGGCGACTAAGTTGATTATAACTGGCTTCACCAAGTAAGGGAAACTTTACTCTGGGGAAGAGGGTTATGAGGAAGGATTGCACAAAAATATATTTTTTTTTATGAAGTTGGGCTTTAAAGTTGTAACCCCATACATATACCCTGTGGAGTGACTGGCCTCAGGTGATATACAGAGATTAAACAAATCCTCCTACATAAGTTGTACCAGTTTAATTGCAGTCTTCTCTTCTCTGCATCCATTCAAAGTTCAGAATTTATAAAGCTTGTCCGAGCTGTCAGAAAAAAGGGGGCAGAGAGCTGAAATTACACTGTAGAGCTCAGTGAAGAGAGCGGATTGCAGGGAAGGGACACATCCCATTCAGACAGCACACAGGAACAGAGCTAAGTCTGTCAATCTGCTGGCGCTGTCACCCTGAGAAACGAGGCAAATTACACTTGGTGCTCTTGATAGAGACACACTATAGAGGGATATTCTTTGTTTATTTAATCTCTAAAGTTTACAACCACTTTGTCTTTTTTTTTTTTAATACGTAACAGGGTTGGATGGGGGGTGTTTTTTACATCTGCCCACACGTTTTTGCTTTAAATTCTGTAAGTCTTCTGAATAGGGCATGATTTGCCCATAGACACCATTTAGGTGACCCTTATCCTACACTTCAGTAAATTAAGTTTGGCTGCTAGCCTGTTATTTCTGTGTTTTTTAGCTCTGTGTTTGCCAAACTTTAACTGTTGGGTACCAGCATCACATCATTTGCATAATGATTACCTGTAATCCTGTCATTGGTAATTTTGTATAGGAGTCTTTGTTAGCAGTCAATATCTTCTACCTGCACCATGGCAGCTATTTGTTTCAGTTGAAGCAGCTACACAAGACGTTGCACTCAGAGCTTTTGAAACCTTATGACATATTTGGGCAGTAGAGGAACAGAGGTCTTTTAGCTGAGCATCAAATGTGATGACTTCCATAGGCTGTATCCAATATTCAGTGCTTCCCTAGCTTTAAAAATGAAGCTGTTTGAAACCACACTTTCTTACCTTTTATTAAGTTTATTAAGCAGTTTATAAATAAAGCCAAGATGTAATCTCAGTAATCGTAAACAGGTCTGTGTTAATCGTCTTTTCCAGCTAAAAATTTGATTTATCTGTAGGATTGCTTGTCTCACAGCTTGTTATTCTTAAGCAGTTTGCCTCTGACCTAAACGCTGTAGCAAATCCCTGATTATCTTTACCCCATCATTATTATTAAACTATCCCTCATGGTTTTTTACTATCTTCAGCTAATCTATGGATTTACCTTTTTCTATTAATAAATCGAAACCACAAAAGTGGAGTAATAGTTGGAAAACATGTTAGCCCTCTTTCATGTCTGTGTGCGTGTGTGTATATGCATACAGTATCTCACAAAAGTGAGTACACCCCTCACATTTTTATAAATCTTTTATTATATCTTTTTATTTGACAACACTGAAGAAATGACACTTTGCTACAATGTAAAGTAGTGAGTGTACAGCTTGTATAACAATGTAAATTTGCTGTCCCCTCAAAATAACTCAGCACAAAGCCATTAATGTCTAAACCGCTGGCAACAAAAGTGAGTACACCCCTAAGTGAAAATGTCCAAATTGGGCCCAAAGTGTCAATATTTTGTGTGGCCACCATTCTTTTTCAGCACTGCCTTAACCCTCTTGGGCATGAAGTTCACCACAGTTTCACAGGTTTCCACTGGAGTCCTCTTCCACTCCTCCATGATGACATCAGGGAGCTGGTGGATGTAAGAGACCTTGTGCTCTTCCACCTTCCATTTGAGGATGCCCCACGGATGCTTAATAGGGTTTAAGTCTAGAGACACGCTTGGTCAGTCCATCACCTTTACCCTCAGCTTCTTTAGCAAGGCAGTGGATGTCTTGGAGGTGTGTGTTCGGGTCGTTATGTTGGAAAATTGCCCTGCGTCCCAGTCTCCAAAGGAAAGGGATCCTGCTCTGCTTCAGTATGTCACTTTTACAGTACATGTTGGCATTCATTCAATGAACTGTAGCTCCCCAGTGCCGGCAGCACTCATGTAGCCCCAGACCATGACACTCCCACCACCATGCTTGACTGTAGGCAAGATACTCTTGTCTTTGTACTCCTCACCTGGCTACTACCACACACGTTTGACATGGCTGAACCAAATAAGTTTATCTTGGTCTCATCAGACCACAGGACATGTTTCCAGTCCAATCCACGTCCTTAGTCTTCAGCAAACTGTTTGCGGGCTTTCTTGTGCATAATCTTTAGAAGAGGCTTCCTTCTGGGACGATAGCTATGCAGACCAATTTGATGCAGTGTACGGCGTATGGTCTGAGCACTGACAGACTGACCCCCCACCCCTTCAACCTCTGTAGCAATGCTGGCAGCACTCATACATCTATTTCTTAAAGACAACCTCTAGATATGATGCTTAACACGTGCACTCAACTTCTTTGGTCGACCATGGCAAAGCCTGTTCTGAGTGGAACCTGTCCTGTTAAACCACTCTATGGTCTTGGCTACTGTGCTGCAGCTCAGTTTCAGGGTCTTGGCAATCTTCTTATAGCCTAGGCTAGTGATGGCGAACCTTGGCACTCCAGATATTTTGGAACTACATTTCCCATGATCCTCATGTACTCTGCAGTGTAGTTGAGCATCATGGGAAATGTAGTTCCAAAACATCTGGGGTGCCAAGGTTCACCATCACTGGCCTAGGCCATCTTTATGTAGAGCAACAATTCTTTTTTTCAGATCCTCAGAAAGTTCTTTGCCATGAGCTGCCATGTTCCAGTATGATGGTGTGAGTAAAAATACCAAATTTAACACACCTGCTCTCCATTCACACCTGAGACCTTGTAATTCTAACGAGTCACATGACATCGGAGAGGGAAAATGGCTAACTGGGCCCAATTTGGACATTTTCAATCGGGGGTGTACTCACTTTTGTTGCCAGTGGTTTAGACATTAACCACTTAAGCCCCAGGCCTATTTTTGACACTTTTTGTTTACAAGTTAAAATCAGTATTTTTTGCTAGAAAATGACTTAGAACCCCCAAACATTATAAATTATTTTTTTAGCAAAGACTCTGGAGAATAAAATGGCGGTCATTGCAATATTTTTTGTCATGCTGTATTTGCGCAGCGGTCTTTCAAACGCCATTTTTTTTTTTTTTAAATTATGAAAAATCACATTTCACTGTCACGCCGAGTAAATAGATACCCAACATGTTACGCTTCAAAATTGCGCACACCCGTGGAATGGCGACAAACTACGGTCAATAGAAATCTCCATAGGCGACACTTTAAAATGTTTTACCGGTTACCAGTTTAGAGTTAGGGTGTAGCTCTTTTTTTAAATTATTGCTCACGCTCTGGCAATCGCGGCGATACCTCACATGTGTGGTTTGAACAGTGATTTAATTTGCGGCTCCAATTCCATATAAGTTTTCTTTCCTGCGCGAGCTAACGGCGACGGGGGCAGCTAAAATTATTATTTTTTTTTTCCACCGGTTTAAAAAAAAAAAAAAATAAATCTGATCACTTTTATTGCTGTCACAAGCAATGTAAACATCCCTTGTGACAGCAATATGCAGTGACAGGTACTCTTTATGGAGGGATCGAGGGTCTAAAAGACTCCTCCACTACTCTTCCATGTATTCAAAACGCCGACAGTGGCATTTTTGAATCTGCCGCCTTTAGCAGCCGAGTAACCTGGATGTGACGTCATGGACGCCGCCTCCAGGTTACATCATCGGAGACCCGATCAAAGCTGCATCCGGGTTAGACCGGGACTCCATCCAGCCGGGAAACCCGTCCCACCGGGAGACCCGGGCAGAGCCGCGGGAGGGGGACTTCCCCTCCCGCTCACCGGGGTAACGATCGAGCGGCTCACGAGCGGCATCGGTCGTTACCCCTGGAAAGCCAACCGCCGGCTCTAAACAACGGTACCGGGATGATGCCTCTAGCTAGAGGCATCATCCTGGTATAACCACGCAAAGTCAGCCGACATAGGGGTACGTCACTTTGCAGTAAGTGGTTAATAGCTGTTGAGTTATTTTGAGGGGACAGCAAATTTACACTGTTATTCAAGCTACACACTGACTACTTTTACATTGTAGCAAAGTGTCATTTCTTCAGTGTTGTCACATGAAAAGATGTAATAAAATATTTGCAAAAATGTGAGGGGTGTACTCACTTTTGTGAGATTGTTTATATATACACGCTATATTACCAAAAGTATAGGGGACGCCTGCTGCCTTTACACGCAGATGAACTATTATTACATCCCTGTCTTAGTCTGTAGGGTTCAATATTTAGTTGGCTCACCATTTGCAGCTATAACAGCTTCAACTCTTCTGGGAAGGCTGTCCACAAGGTTTAGGAGTGTGTCTATGGGAATGTTTTACCATTCTTCCAGAAGCGCATTTGTGAGGACAGGCACTGTTGTTGGACGAGAGAGCCTTGCTCACAGTCTCCACTCTTATTCATCCCAAAGGTGTTCTATTGGGTTGAGGTCAGGACTTTGTGCAGGCCAGTCAAGTTCCTCCACCCCAAACTCGCTCATCCTTTTCCTTATGGGTCTTGCTTTCTGCATTGGTGCGCAGTCATGTTGGAACAAGAAGGCCCAACTCCAAACATTAAATTTGTCCAAAACGTGTTGGTATGCTGATGCCTTAAAAGTTCCCTTCTTTGGAACTAGTGGGCCAAACCCAACCCCTGAAAAACAACCCCACACCATAATCCCCCTCCACCAAATGATTTGGTCCAGTGCACAAAACAAGGTCCATAAAGACCTGGATAAGCGAGTTTGGGGTGGTGGAACTTTACTGGCCTGTAGAATCCTGACCTAAATCTGATAAAACACCTGTGGGATAAATTAGAACGGAGACCGCAAGCCAAGCCTTCTCGTCCACATCAGTGCCTGACCTCACAAATGCGCAAACAAACAAAATGGCCCTTGCCCCCACCTACAATATCTCACAAAAGTGAGCAAACCCCCAACATTTTTGTAAATATTTTATTATACCTTTTTATGTGATAACACTGAAGAAATTACACTTTGCTACATTGTAAAGTAGTAAGTGCACAGCTTGTATAACAGTGTAAATTTGCTGTCCAATAAAAATAACTCAATACACAGCCATTATTGTCTAAACCGCTAGCAACAAAAGTGAGTACACCCCAAAGTGAAGGTGTCCAAATTAGGCCCAATTTTCCCTCCTCGGTGTCATGTGACTCGTTAGTGCGACAAGGTCTCAAGTGTAAATGGGGAGCAGGTGTGTTAAATTTGGTGTTATTGCTCTCACTCTTTCATACTGGTCACTGGAAGTTCAACATGGCAAAGAACTCTCTGAGGATCTGAAAAAAAAAGAATTTGTTGCTCTACATAAAGATGGTCTAGACCAGTGATGGTGAACCTTTTTGAGCCCGAGTGCCCAAACTGCAACAGGTGCAAGAGCAGCGGGCCAGAGGTCATGTGACTGCATCCAGATGAGGGAGGAGGACAGAACTCCGCTCACCCCACCATATGTCTGATCCCCGGGAGGAGATCACACATTTCTTGCTACAGTAATGACCCCTCTAGGAGTCCCTGCCTTCCCTGGAAGGTGCAGCGCCCGCTCCCCTCTCAACTGTGCACTTTGCAATCCCCATCCTCCAGGGGCAGCAGTGACACACAGCACTGCTTAGACTGCTCAGGGGTTGTGAGAGAGGGGTGTAATAGAGAAGGGGGAATGAGAGAGAGAGGGTGTAAGAAAGAGAGGGGGGCCTGAGAGAGGGAGGTGTGTAACGAGAGAAGGGGACTGAGAGATGGGGGGTTGAGAGAGAGAGAGAAGGGGGCTGATAGAGATGGGGGGGGGGGGGTGACAGTTGGAAGTGTTGAGATCATATAATCTTTTGTAATAATAGCTGAAATCGCCGTGCATTTGCTCCCCTGTCGACGTGTGCTGCGCCTTCCTTATCAGAAATAGTGTGTATTTGCATAGTAGTAATTTTGACGCAAAGTTGGATATGCAGGAGAGAATGAACTTGTAGAACTGTCTAGCAAGGGTGTGAGTGGCATAATAAAATCAACACATCATATGTTGGTGTATTGTTTACTGAAAACATAGTGCTTTAAAAACCATTGAGCTAATATCATGTGACATACAAAATTAGAACTATCATTTAATTCTTCAGAGTGTCTGCTTTCAGAAAATATAATGCTTGCTGGTTTTCTTTTTAAAATATTAGGTTATAAATTATTACAACAGTCATATTTGCAGACACCTACAACTAAATACAAATAAGATACATGGTGATACAACACCCAGGTACATTGGTTAGGGACACAACTGGTCCTACTAAGGTGTAACTAACAAGCAAGCTTTCTATAGTTTCAAAACTGCACATAACATATGCATGCAAGCTCAAACTGACAAAATAGGAATATTAGGAATAAGGGGTGGGTCAAGGAAAAAGTGAGGAGGGGGGTGTAAGGGGGTCCACTAGGGAGTATACGCATCACTATATCATAGTAAGAATAGAGGAAGCAGAGAATCGTTGTTCTAGTAAGGGCAAGTCAAACCTTAGCGGGAGAAAAGAGTCAATCAAGGGCTGTCATAATTTGGTGTATTTGTGGACCCCGTCTTGCAGTGTAGCTGCCTTATTTTTAATTTATTTTTTTACCATAGATCACGGTCCTATTTAGTTTCAATGAGGCATAGTCTATGGGTTTTTTAAGCCTTAGCCACTCTTGTTTGGCAGCGGTTGTGACTTGTGGAAGAAGCTTGAATTGCAGTTTGGTGAGTTCTGGGGGATACATATTAGGAAGAGCTTCTTTTGGATCTTGAGTGATAGCTTTACCAAATAAAGTTCAGCGAATAAATACTTCTACCTATAATTTACTAACAAGAGGGCATAAACAGAAAATATATTTCTGGGCATCAAAACCGGACAAATATGAACTGGATAGGTACTACGCCCAAAAGGGATAATGATTCCTATTGGTATTGTTAAAAGTCAAAGTAAGAACAAAGATGTAAATAAATCTGTGACAATTGACAGTATGCTTATGTGCAAGATTACCGTATAAACATTAAAAGATATTAGCATAGTATATGAGAAGGATCAAAGTCCTCACAAAAGACCAACACGCTGTTCTTAATGCGTATGTTCCTGAAAAGTAGTTGTGGGAGTAAGTGGGTGCTGCAGCGACCTCGGCTTGAATCGGTGTTAGAACAAGAGAATGTCACCAGCACACCGTGGATCTCCTGACCTGATCCAAAGCTTTATTCAGCAATTACATCATTCTAATAGAAGCAACGTTTCGGAGCCTCTCAGGACCTCTTCATCCGGCATGTGAAGGCGTCCTGCGAGGCTCCGAAACATTGCTTTTATTATAATGATGTGATCGTTGAATAAAGCTTTGGATCTGTTCTGGAGATCCATGGTCTGCTGGTGACATTCTCTCGCTCTCACAAAAGACTGAGCACATGCAGCAAACACTGTAATGAGAGTGTAATGTGCAGCACTAACCACATAGAAAAAAAATTGTAACGCAAAGTAAAATGTGCGTCACAATGTTGTGTAGTACACACAAACTCTAATGTGCATGACAAATAAATGTGTATTGTTTGGTCTTGTACTAAAAAGGGAAAAACAATGTAAATTACTAAAGTGCATAAATTAGGTAATCTATCAGTGACCCAGAAACTTGTATGATACAAAGTATAATCTTGTACAAACATAAACACTCATATTGGTAAAATATGGACTAGGTGAACAAACCAATATCAAAAACAAGTCCTTAAAATTTTTGGTTTGTGCAAAACCCAGTGAAGAATCTATCCTGTAGGGACAAAACCGTAAGTGCAGACAAACCGCCACTGCACACCGAAGCAGCTTACCGGAGCTTGAGCTATTTTATCGCACAGGCCACAGGGGGCTTCTTTAGCACTCGCCCAATGTACAAATGTGCCTAAGAAATCATATAGAAGACACTTCATAGTGTAAAACCGTTAAATAAATTAGAAACAAAAAAAAATAAAACCACTCACATTGCTCAATGTTGTTGTCGGCAACAAAGAATGAAATACCGGAGATCACATCAGTGTAATGGCTAGCCAACCAGCATCCAAGATGGGGTTCACATGTCTGGAAGAGTCTTTTGTCGATCTGTGCTATTTGATGTCTCAAGTGCTGTTGACTACTCTTTACGTGGGGGTCATGCAGCTCCGGTAAGCTGCTTCAGTGGGGGTGTGTCTGCACTTAGTTTCTGATTGGTGCAAGAATCAATCCTATAAGGACAAAACCATAAGGACTTGTTTTTTTAGATCAGTTTGTTCACTTATGTCGGCCATAGATGGATCATATTTTGGCTGGTTCAGCTTGAAATGGCTGAGGTTCGATTTGTGTTTTGGGCAGGCTGGTAATCAAACCATTGATCAACTTTAGTACAACCAGCCTGTCGGATTTCTGGCACTCGATTACTGTCAGCAGCTAGAGCAACTAGTAGTAATCATGGCCTTCTCCCGGCTGGGAAGGCTCTCCCCTTGAAAATGAGAACAGTGGGTTGGGTGGGGAGAGAAGGTAGGCAGGCTGTTTAAGGCTCCGTTCACATACTGGCGTATCGAATCATGGGCAGAATCGCCGCGATTCTGCCCGCGATCCCCATTCATTGCAAATTGCGGGACGGCCATGTGATTCCCGTGACTTGGAATGGCACCCTAAACATGGCATGAATGTGGCTCCAAGAATCACAGTAAAATCACATAAACAGAATCACGGGATGCCTGTCACCCAAAAGAAGTTCTGTTTGCGTGATCTTACAGCAAATTGTCGGGCGACAATCGTGGGAAAATCACGCAGTGTTTGGGGTGCAATTGCAAGAATCGCACAGGCGCCCTGCGATTTGCAATGATTCAGGATTGCAGGCAGAATCACGGTGATTCTGCCTGTGATCCTATATGCCAGTATGTGAACAAAGCCGAATACGATTCCATAGCCTAAGGCCTGATACACTACTAGTTTTTTTCCTGGTTAAATGCAAAAAAAAAAAAAAAAAAACTGTGAGCTCCGGTTGGAGCCACTGTGCTAACTATGCAAAGCAAGTACAGCAAACTTCCCTGCTAAACTGTTGTGTTATGACAGGGGGACTGTCCCCCCGCCAGAACACTCCGATCAGCGCTCTCTGCCATTGGCTAAGAGAGCTGACCGGGAGTCTGTCGGCTGCTAGTTTTCCAGCATGCACGTCCGACAGAAGCCGGCCAAATGGCCGGCCTCTGGCACACAGACTGACATACACATGGGCTGAATGTCAGACATTTTTTTTTTTGAACCGGCATATGTCGTCTGACATTCGGCCCGTTCTAACTGGCTTTAAGTATTGTAGCAACATTGGGTTTGTGTCATATCTATTAGGAGAGGATCGCAATCCACCGGCTCTAGACCAACCCAGAGTGGGACTTCCAAGATAGCGTGAGATTTGGTCATCTGAGCTAATTGGGATGCATGATAGTATTTTGCTAAATTTGGGACGCTTAGACCTCAACTCAGCTTGGGCAAGAATAATGTTGCATTAGTAAGTCTCAGGCTAATGGGTCCTCAGATGTAATGCAATATGTGGCTCTGTAAGACCTGCAGGTAATGTACTGTAACTGGTAATACCTTGAAGAGATATAGTGGGTAATAGCCGTTTATCTTCTATGACCCTACCTAACCACAAAATGTACATACGGGCCAATTGGGTTATAAGGTCAGTTTTTTACATTGGCTTGTTAGAGGGCCTCCTATGTTCCTGATACGTTAATGCCTAGGTATAAAAAAAAAAAATGAGTCATCAAGATAAACGGGAAGGAAGTTTGTAAGAGAAGGATATCTTGACAGGCAAGTTTTTCATAGCTGTCTCACAACTGCTGGGACCCCCCAATATATATAGCGTACCATGATACTTTATCTTCAGTCCTACATCTGGTAAATTCCCTGTCCCCGAGTTAAGACCTTTCCCTATAACATCAAATTTTTTTGTAAATGCTTCATCTGTGCTGCTTTTCCATTCTATAAACTTTTTCTTGTGTTTAATAAAGTAAGGGCGCAGAGTAGAATTTAATATGTGCATACTAAACTGTACAGTGAATTTTTAGATGGCTGCAGAGGATTTCTTGGCTCTGGGAAGATGAAACTGCAGTATTGTAGTAACTGACTGCCTCTAAATCAAAGATTCAATTAAATAATGGGGTTGCTAGTCTTTTGCTGCTCATTGAGCATTTATTAAAGACTCCTTATTAGGGCCTTACTGAACAATGTACAACTGGGAATTGTGATTTTACACTTGATCTTAGCCAAAAGGCCGAGAAGCAATGGGATTAGTGATTTTATATAGGATTTTATTAGATGTGTTTCAAAGTATGTTGAATTAAAATTCTAGTAAAAAATGTTCTCTATGAGAAATAGTAGCTTTGGTCTTTAACCACTTCAGCTCCAGAAGGTTTTACCCCCTTCCTAACCAGAACACTTTTTGCAATTTTTGGCACTCCGCTGCTTTAACTGGTAATTGCGCAGTCAAGCAACACTGTACCCAAAAAAATGTGTCCCCCCCCCCCCAAAATAGAGCTTTCTTTTGGTGGTATTTGATCATCGCTGAGATTTTTAATGTTTTCCGATATGAACAAAAAAGACCGAAAAGGTTTTAAAAATATTTTCTACTTTTGTGTTATAAAAAAAATCCAATAAACTCTATTTTTGTCCTACATTTAGGCCAAAATGTATTCAGCCACATGTCTTGGGTAAAAAAAAAAAATTCAATAAGTGTATATTTATTGGCTTTCACAAAAGTTATAGCGTATACAAACTATGGTATATTTACTTGAATTTGCGCAGCTTTTGGTTTAGGACTGTCTATCTCATTTATTGAGGTGCTAAAATGTCAGGGCAGTACAACCCCCCCGCCCCAAAAAATTACCCTTTTTTGGAATGTAGAAAAAGTTCTGACTAGGCCTATGGGCAGTCCAAGGGGGTATACCCTCTCTCCTTGCTATAGGATGTCCGTTTTAATCTGCCTAGTCAGGAGTAAGGACCTAGTTCCTTGCTGGGATCTGTGGTCCTGGCAAAAGTTTTTTTTTTTTTTTCTAGATCGTTTTTTCTCCAGATTTTTTTCCTTTGAGATCTACAAGCAACTAAGCCAGATCTGGGTGACGGGCTGGATATGTAGATCCAGTGTTCA
Source organism: Pelophylax lessonae (assembly GCF_965119305.1). Lineage (NCBI taxonomy): Eukaryota > Metazoa > Chordata > Amphibia > Anura > Ranidae > Pelophylax > Pelophylax lessonae. Next base: position 83,973,643 of record NC_138779.1, on the reverse strand, counting down.
ACCCAGTCGGCCAGCGAGCGCACACAGACCCCAGCTTTTCAAGGTAATCGCCTGTTTGGGGCTACCCTTGATGACATTCTCAAAAGTCTAACAGGGGGTATGAGTACCTTTCTCCCACAGGCTAACAAGGGTAAGGACCCTCGTCCTAGAAGGGGTCTCTCCTTTTCAGCACATAAAATATGTTTTCGTCCCTCTGGGACAAGTGATAAGGGCTCAAAGTCCTTCAAGGCTCCGAGCGACCCTGGTCTGGCAAACAAAAATCAGGTTTCTCCAGACCTGCGGATAAGACCCCTTCGGCCTGAAGGTGCGCCTTTACCCGTATCTGGGGTGGAGGGGACATCTTTGCTGGTTCCCGGACCTGTGGCTATCCCGGATACAAGACAAGTGGGTTCACGAAGTGATATTGTCCGGTTACAAGATCAAGTTTCGATCTGTCCCTCCGGTAAGGTATTTCCATTTTCATTTTCCAAAACAAATGGGAGCTGCAAAATACTCACTATGCCTCTGAGCAAATACCTTGGTGTGTCTACTTTTCAAAAAGGGGTAATTTAGGGGGGTTTGTGCTATCTTGGCATTTTATGACCTCTGAAACTGTGATCAACAATTTACACCCTAGAAAGCCCGAAGGCGGTGATTTGGGTTTTGGGGTCCTGTACGCGGATAGACTGCCAAAGAGTCTAACACATGTGGTATCCCCATATTCAGGAGAAGCAGCAGAATGTATTCTGGGGTGTAATTTCACATATACCCATGGCGTGTTTAGGCAATACATCATTTAAAGCGGTAGCATACCGATTTTTTTTTTTTTTTTAATTTTTTTTTTTTACTTTTACCTACAGGTAAGCCTATAATAAGGCTTACCTGTAGGTACATTTAATATCTCCTAAACCTGCACGGTTTAGGAGATATTTGCACTGCATGCAGCCGCTGACGCTAGCGGACCTTCAGAGTTCCTTGCCGGAAAGTTAATCCCCCGCGCGTATGTGACGTCTCGCGGCTCTGGCCACTCACCTCGCCGGAGCCGCCGAACCCGGAAGAGACGCCGAGGGATCATGTCAGCTCCCACAGCGGTGTCCGGGGGTCCGTGTCGGGGCTTCGTTGTAAGGTAAGTTTTTCATAATGTCATAATGAGCTAGTATGCGATGCATACTAGCTCATTATGCCTTCGTCTTGCAGGAGTTTTTTTTTTTTCCAGTATACTACCGCTTTAAGTGACTCAACATGCCTCTCAGCAAATAGCTTGGGGTGTCTACTTTTAAAAAGGCTTCATTTGGGGGGTGGGGGGGGGGCACATTTCACCCACTCTCTAACCACTTAAAGACCAAGCCCTTTTTGACACTTTTTTACATGAAAAACATTTTTCCCTAGAAAATTACTTTGAATCCCCAAACATTATATATATATATATATTTTTTTTTTAAAGCACAGGCCCTACAGATTTAAATGGTGGGTGTTGCAATTTTTTTTTTCACACACTATTTGCGCAGTGCTTTTTCCAAACGCATTTTTTTGGGGAAAAAAACATTTTTTGAATATTAATGCCCAAAAACGCAAATATTTCCCAAATGTTTGGTAAAATTTAAAAGATGATCTTATGCCAAGTACATAGATACCATAGACATTCTTTACAATTGCGCACACCCGTGCAGCAGCGATAAACTACATATATTTTCAAAAGCCTTTACAGGTTACCACTTTTGATTTACAGAGGAGGTCTATTGCTAGAGTTACTGTCCTCGATCTGACGTTCGTGGCGATACCACACATGCACGGTGCAACTGCTGTTTACATATGACACATGACCGATGCTTGCTTTCGCCTTTGTGCTTTAATTTTTTTTTCTGTAATCATTTATATTTTTTGCGCTATAAACAAAAAAAGAGCGACAATTTTGAAAAAAGAAATATTTTTCACATTCTGCTATATGACATTCCCAAAAAAAAAAAAAAGCCATGTGATCCTATATGGCAGGATCACATGAGCTCTCTGTGATCATCCCAGGGAGAAGGATGGTCGGCTGTGTTTACAACAGCCGACTGTCCTTCTCTCTTAGCAGGGAACGATCACGGGTGTCAGACGGCAATCATAGCCGTCTGACACACATCGGCTTCCACGCTGATGAGCGGCACCGCCCCAACGGTGGCGCGCGCTAGCCCCCTAGACTCCCAAGAGTGAGCGCCGTACATGTACGGCGATTTGCCTGGGAGCGGGTGTCTGCTGCAGTGCATCTGTGGCAGGCGGTCGTAAACAGGTTAAAGCATCTGACCACACCAAGATCTGTGTGATAAGATTCTTTCCCAATTTCCCAATGTTGCTGTTTATATCTAAAAGCTTATAGCTAAGAGAGAAGGCCCTCTGATTCCTCCTGTATTGAATTGTACTGTAACTGTATTGTCTTCCCCCACATTGTAAAGCGCTGTGCAGTTGGTGCTATATAAATCCTGTATAATAATAATAATATCTGGGGAAACTGAAGTCATGAAATGCTTGCAGCTTCCGGTTTCTTAGGCCATAGAGATTATTGGAGCCATTCTGGTCTCTGATCAGCACTATGGTCAGCTGGCGGAACCACCAGGTGCATCCCTCGGGTTCCCCCGATGGGACAGGAGAGCCCGAGAAAACCATGGAAGGCGTCAGGAGAGGGGGAGGAGGGAGTCCCTTCCCACTGCTTGTAAAAGCAGTCTAGCAGCTAATTGGCTGCTCGTTTTTCTTTTACATGAAAGCCGACCGCTGACTGAAAAAAACGATACCAAGATGATGTCTAAACCTGCAGGCATCATTCCGGTATAACCACTCAAAGTACTAGTACGTTGCTGGTCCTTGTTGGGCATATATTGTAATGTTGGTTTTTTTTTTTTTTTTTTTTCAGCCTCTGTTCTGAAGCTCCTTCAGAACAGAGCTTCTTCTGTTCACATCGATTGATTGGTGGTATACCCACCATTAGAATACTGCCCTGCATCCTCCCACTTCTAATGATGGGAATACATGCACTGTTCCTTTTTTTTTTTTTTTCGTTCAGCCCATGGGTTCTTGTAGCAGAGAGAGGGAGTCCCCTTGGGACTGCCCATAGGCGTATCCAGATTATTTTTCTGCCTAGTGTCCTACTCCTGTAGAGGGCAGTATAACCCAATGGTTATGAAGATCAGGTGCTGTGCCTGTCAAAGAACATCAGAATGGATTTCAGGGTAGGTCAAAAATCCCATTTTCTTTTTTACTTTTTTTTTAATTGCAATCTGTGCCAAAAAAAAAAAAAGTAAAAAATATATGGTGAAGCATAGGGGCAATCCTGGAATTCCACTTTAAGGTTCCCTGCACACTAGCATTTTTTTATAAGCTCAAAAAATGCTAGAAAAAGCTATATGAAAAATGCTGTGCCAGCTTTTAGTAGCGTTTTAGAAACGTTTAAGAGCGTTAGTGTTAGCAGTTTTACAGTCCATGACGACAAAAAAAAAAAGAAGAGAAAAATAAAAAACTGCTCAAAAAAAGATATTAGCGTTTTAGTAGAGTTTAGGAGTGTTTAGCATTTTTTTCTGCTTAGAAAACGCTCCCAAAAACTCTTTGCCTAAAAGCTAATCGCCTAAAGTAGTGTGCATGGATATATAGGATAACACTATTTAGCTTCTAGGAGGGGAAAAAAATGCTAATTACAGCTTCTTGAAGCTTAAAAAAAACCCCACCAGTGTGCATGTAACCTAAAGGGTTATTTTACCGTTGCAAAAAAAAAAAACAAAAAAAAAAAAAACTGCTCATACAGGTAAGGGATGTGTGCAGATACAAATAAACGGCAGCTCTGACTAAAGTTGAATAATGCCTTTGCTATAGGTGTAGGCCATTTACAGAACTCCCTAAGCCTGACTGCAATGCTCCTAGGACATTGCTACTTGGAGTGAGACCTAGTTGTTACTGCTTACCTCCACCATCTGATAAGTGCGCTTTTTCTAACATGCTCTTTCTCTCTCCTGATGCAGTATCTCTGAGCTCCGCATTTGAAAGCTCACCCCTGTGATGGAGAGGTAAGCAGTAATGGCTGAGCCTGACTTACCAGTGTCCTGGGAGTATTCCAGTCAGGCTTCAGGGTGTACGTAAATGGCCTACACCTATGGTAAGGGCATTATAAAAATTTTAGGCTCTGTTTCCACTAGTGCGATTTGTCATGCGATTTTGGACACAAGACGCATAAAAAATCACAGCCTATTGATTTCAATGGCACCCGTTCAAATCAGTGTGATTTAAAGTTGCAGCGACTTTGAAAAGGTGCCTGCACTAGTTTGATGCGACTTTGATTCAGAGAGTGTAAAGTCAGGTCAAAGTTGCACAATTTTGAAGTCACGTTAGTGGGAACGTATACTTATGCCTCGTACACACGCATCGATTATTGGCCGGGAATTTTCGGCCAACGTCCGATCGGCCAATTTTCGGCTTGTTAGTATGATGCTTCCGACAACCGACTCCGACTTTTCGGCCGAATAAAATCTGGTGTGCAGGCTATAAAATTTTTGTTGGCCGTCAACACAACGGCCGATTTTCCGTCAGTCAGTACAGATTTCGGCAGACAAAAATCTGATGAGCAAGACTGGGCATGCTCAGAGAAGAAAAAACACACGGAAAGTAAACCAGCACATGACATCACTTCTGAAGTAGAATTTTGTTGGCCAAGAAAATTTGTGTGCAGTCTAGGCACATTCTTAGTCAGCGTTGCACAGTTTGTTTTTATCTACAGGTGCCCCTTATTTGAATAGGCAGTTTTTGGTAAAGGCGAACTGACCATTTAAGTTTGTGGGCTATCAGTTTATGGGTTGGACAAGTAAGCGAAGGTAAGGCTTATGACTTATCAACAAGCAAACACTCTTTCCCTACAGTCATTGGTTTAACTTTACACATTTTAAATTTGCTGATGGAGATTTCTGCATTTACATATCTTTATGATCCATTTATAAGAAAGTTGCAAAAACAGTAGGATTTGCAAGCTGTTTTTCTGTTTCTTTTTATTTTTATTTACCCTTATTTGCTGGTTGTTTCCCAGATATAGCTATGGAGATCTTTATTATGTTGGGAACATGAAATGTCAGACTGGTAAATTATTTTAAAAGTAGAATATTTTTTAAGAAATACATTTGGTATTTGCTCCTTCTATATGTGCAAAAATAGAAGGTTCAGCTGCAGTGCTCCCTTTACAGCATTAGTCATAGACTCCAGTGAAATCATGCCCCCTACTGGACAAATGTGTTGCAGCAATGTAAATTTTTTAGTTATTCAAACATAGTCCTTTATTTTATTACAATCTTGTTTTTGCATGGGATATCTGTCACCTATCAAAGTAAGCATTACAGTTTGGTTCCTTTTTAATTGGTACCATGTGTTCTGCCTTTACTAATTACTTTGCTGCTCATTTTGGAAGATAGATGAACAACTCTCACGGTTTGTCCCTGTAAATAAATAAATTACGTTTTGAAATAATGTGTCTGAAACTGGCAGTGAAACCTCACAAGACCCATATAGTGACCTTTTGTTTATAATGTAGAGGGTACAAAAAAACAGTTCACATCGGTCCCTGCCGTTAAAAAAAAGCTTTCCTCCCACAAGCCTGGCTTATGCTGTACATGGAGCCATTGATATTGGCCTCTACCTTTTTTAAAGAAGCACACATTCAAATGTGCCATTGATATAGGCAGAAACACACAATCAGGACCAATTATTGGTATGAACCACAGACATAACAGTCACAGGGATTGGCTATTTTTGCTTGATTTGGCAGCGGTTTTCTTGTGCTCTGCAGACATTGCAGGCCATATGGTGTGTGTGAAATATTATTCTGGCATGTTTCAAAACGCCATGGCTGTTTCTACCCCTGGTCTGCTGGTATGTTTATGTATCTACCAATGCCTCAGGGCTGGTCGTTTTATGTCTGTTGGTTATGGGCACTCTAATGCTGGCCATACACGCACAGAATTTTGGCCGTTTGCAGACTGAACGATTATTCGTCGGTCGAAAGCGAGTTTTATGATCGTAATGATCGTTCAATAACATGCACAATATGAGTCAGAATATTTTCGTTTCAATTTTACCATACACATAAAACTTTTGTAGAAACGATAAAAGTTTTTGCTATTCATCCATCGACATTAGCCGGGCACATGAACGAAAACGTCAGTAAACTTGTGTTCACTAAGGGCCCGATTTTCGAACGATCTTTCCTAAAACATCCATTTTTGGCCAAAATTCTGTGCGTGTATGGCCAGCATAAGACTTTCAACCTTAGGGTTATCAGAGCACCTACAGTAAACCCAAACAAACATGGAAAGCGCATACAAGCCCTGTGCAGGACCTGCCAGGACACAGGACTCAGAACTCCAATACTGTAAAATCCATGTGCTAGGTGTGTGTGTAAACTGCTCCTGCCTACACTCTGGTATTTTTGCTGTTTGTTTACTACACTGATGCTACACTTCCGAAACTGCAGAAAAAATTTGCACATGGAGCAACCCCTAAATGCACTGTATATTTAAATCTAACAATGTGGGAACTTAGTACAGGCTTATACTTTAGTTTTCAATAGGTTTTTATTAGTTTTTAAGTGCAAGTCAAAAATATAACAGAAAACAACAGGTAATTGACTGTCAAAAAGTGCAACATTACAGCACGGGTAAGGGATTCGGGGACGCAGCCCCTCGGGGAACACACAATAAGAACATACCCCACTCACGCAACCCGTAACCCACCATGCCCCGCACCGAGGCGGCCCAAGGCAGACCCAGGGTCACCCCCCCCCCCCACCCAGCGCCCCATAAAGGGAAAACACTGCGCCAAGGCAGGGGGGAGGCGAACACCCGGGCCCCAACCCACCGCCCCACCATCGGGAACAGCGGGGCCACAGGAAGCGGTGTGCGGGAAAGGAAAACCCCAAAGAAGTCCCCAGGGGGTTAGCTCCGTCGAGTGCCCGAACCCCATAGGTAAAGAGGGGTCGCAAAAGAAGCGACTTAGGAAAGAGAAGGAAACAGAGAAAGGTGGAAAAGAAAATGATGAGGAAAGGTAGGGGGAAAGATTGATTGGCATCCAGGTCGGGTACGGGGGAGTGCAGCTATCACGACTGTCTCCCCAATTGTGAGCCTGTTAGGGAATAGCTGTAAATCACCTAGGTCCCGCCAGATATCTCATCCAGGGATCCCATGTCTTTTCAAATAGGGGTAGCTTATCTTGGAGGATGGCCACCATGCGCTCATTCACCATAATCCATGTCAGCTTACCTTTAAGCAACTCAAACAATATCACCGGGGACCGCCATGAACGAGCTATGGCGATCTTGGCCGCCGTGAATATAAAGGTGACCAACCTCTTCGTAAATTTAGGGGTTTGCTCGATCGGTTTGCCTAACAACACCTGTATAGGGGATTTGACCAAGTTGACACTCGTGAGCGAGTAGATAAAGTTGTATACTCGTATCCAGAACCGGCGGACCTTAGGGCAGGTCCACCAAATATGGAGGACCGTGCCCGCCTGGCCACAGCCCCTAAAACATAAAGGAGATGCTCCCCGGACTGCTGCTGCCAGTCGAACCGGGACCATATACCATCTGAGAAACACTTTATAATTTGCCTCTATTAGCGAGGTATTTATCAGGGACTTACAGTTCATGAGTGCCAGCTTGTTCCACTCCGCCCAATCTAGTTCCTCACCCAGATCCGTTTCCCACCGGGTCATATAAGGCAATTTGGTGTCATCATCGAGTAATATGGTATATATCGTGGAAATATAACCCTTCTGCTTGTCTATGTTGTTACAAAGATACTCCATGGGGGTAGAGGTAGTCAAATCGCAGAGGCTCTTCAGAGAAGAGGCATAGTGAAGGATCTGGGTATAGCGAAAAATCTCACTCTCTGGCAGAGAATACTTGTCCTGTAGTACAGTTCTAGAGAGAACACCTCTTGTCCATTAGATCAGCTAGGCGGAGAAGAGCTTTGTTGGTCCACCATGCAGATGCTTGCGGACAGAGGCCCGGAGGAAACCGAGGATTACCCAATAGGGGCGCCATAGGGGCATGGGGGGACCTGAAGCCGTGACGTTTCATCAATCTGTTCCAGACATCTAATGATAGGGACAAAGTAGGACACAAGATTGCCGGGCGGTCCTTAGGCTGTAACCACATCAGGTGTTCAATCGGTGTATAAGGGACATGGTAGGCCTCAAGCTGCATCCAGATAGGACGGGGTTCTTTAGAATGAAATCTAACCAGGTGGGTGAGTTGGGCAGCATGGTAGTAAGCAAGGAGGTTAGGGACCCCCAAACCCCCCCTCAATTTGGGTGTAAATAGGGTGCGTCTATTCACTCTGGGCCTCTTATCACCCCAAATATATTCAGGCTTATACTTTAGATCATGGGTGTCCAACCTTTAGGCTTCTCTGGGCCACATTGAGTGTAGAGAAATTTTCTCGGGCCGCATATAAAATACATACTATAGTTAAGGTATTGAAGTAATAAAATGCCGCCGCGCCCTTCCCGCGCCACCGCGGCCCCCGCACTAATTTAACACAACTAGAGGATGATCAAATAAAATGAAATTGAATCAGTATACAGAGGTTTACTACTTCTGAGCGATATTAAAGTAACACTCTTAACCACCAGTGATTTGAAGTGGTCAGAAACACTGCACATGCTCCCTCTCCACCTCCCCTCTGAGGCAGCCCCTGCCTACCGTTAGTTGGAAGCTGCTGTGGCCATGCCCCCAACCTGACTTCCTTCCTCCCAAGCAAAAATTGTCAGGGGGCAGTGGGCCGCATTGCCTGGGGTTCCGGGCCGCAGGTTGGACATGCCTGCTTTAGATCATTGCTAGTAGCTTTATGGTGTTCTAGCATGCACATTGCATTGGGTTAAAACATATTGTATAATTTCTGTGGTTTCAAAAGATTTATGTTGATAGTGTATCTTATCTCAAGAAAGCAATAAGTATCCAGCTTTCAGTATTTTAAGGGAGTACCCTGTGGAAATGAAGAAGACATTGCCATGAAGATAGATGTTGCTGCATTTTAAAAAACATAAATAAACATTGTCCTGAACATCACAGTATGAAACAGCAAGTTCTGTTGTCTGTTTGTTAGAGCCTTCAGAGCATTTGTTTCACTGGAAATGTATCAAATTGTTTACAAATTTTTAAGTACTGATGTCTATAACTTCAAATGCTTCCTCTTTACCCAAACATATTGCTATGAGACGAACATTGCATGCTTTCAACTTGTTAAGGAACATTAATATTTAATACATATTTACTGGGTTCCTGTTGATCTTTTTATGTACTAATATCCATGCCTTGAATGTGAAAGCTGTGTTGTGCTGATCTTTCTTTTTTAATTTAAAATGGACTTATTAAAAATATAATTTCACACGAGCCAATTTTGCACAAGCTAGCACTACTTAATGATATACATTTCTTAAAGTAGAACTATGGTTTCCTACATTAAAAATATGTGCTGCAGCACCTAATTATAAGTGCATTGGCATTTACTGTCTGCTCTTAGTCTGCCTGCATAGTTCCATAAATACCTGTTGAGCCTGTCAGTGAAGTTCCCTAATGCAGCTTACTGTAATGGTGTATCTACAGTGCTGCAATGCTTCTAAATTCAGAAAGTTGCCTCTTTCATGTACTGTAAGTTGTGCCTGCTTCTACTACAATAGGATGAAAAAAATGTTGCAGGATGCTTGTGGATAGGGGCATTTCACTGCTGTTTTACAAGTCTGTAGCTTGTCAGTTGGCACTCGGCCACTCCAAGTACTGCTCCTTCTTTCTGGATTGACTGCATTGCCTATATTACTGAAAATCCTCCCACTGTGAGCTGCAGAGGGGGATAGAGACTCAAAGGAGAATTTGGCCCAGTTAAGAGTTTCATAGAAGTTTACTAATTGTACATTAAGATACTCTGGATGAAGTCATGCTGGTAAATTAGATTATGCTCCTGTCATCGGGAACATTGGCAAACAAAAGATGTAAGGACATTTTAGTTTGATCCCTCCCACTCCAAGCATGCCTCAGTTTTTTGCTAATGTCCCGTGAGAATGGATGTCTTCTGTCCTCTGAGAAAAGAATACTTCCTGTTTTTTTTTTTTTTTTTTTAATTCTGTTTCTTTCAGCAAGCTTCTTCAGTCATTGTAGAGCTAGAATGGGGCTCATTTTACAACTTTCTAAACTGGCTGATCCTCAGAATTACCATGGAAGCCATACCTGGATGCTGCTGGAAAGAAATGGTGCCAGCCTGTAATGTTTCCTTGGGTGCTGGGCTCTGTTGAAAACTCTTGCTTAGGTACCTCAGTTCAACATGTGTCAGCTGCAGAGCGTTTTACAGGTCCATGGTGCACCTGTCTGATGGAACCCTGTTCTTGAAGACCCCTTGGGGCTATGCCTGCTGGAGGGGCAAATACTTTTTGGTATGTGCATTCATGCTGCATGGACTCCTTCCATATTTTGTACTACTGTGTTTTACACTTGGCGCCATCCAATCCACAACTGAGGTAAGTGTCACATGGCATAGTTTAGCTAGTTCAGCTAATTGAACATACAAAATATGTCCAAAGAGTGAAGGGTTAAGCACATGAATTGATGATTTGGTCATCAATTGATTTGGTCAATCCTTGCCGCACTCTATTCTGTGAAAGTGTTTGCACAAAAGTAGACTGTTTGGGTTGTAGACCCTTGCCCTGTCGGTCTTAAATCTGTTACTGTACCCATGTAAAATGTTATTTAATTCAAAGATTCTGCTGACATCGTTTGAGACCCTCTTAAATGCTCACTTTCCTCCCCAGGCCCAGCTCTGCAGCTAGCCACATTACTGCAATTTCTGTTTGTCAAACCACAGCTAATTGGAGTATGGCAATGAACAACAAACAGGATCCTGTCTTTCAAGACTGTCCTTTGCTGGAGCACTTAAAAATAATGTCCTTTGCTTATGTGTGTTAATGTCCTAGAACAACTCATGTCACAGATCACCAGAATGGCTGTTGTGGACTTAAAGCCTGGACAACTGAAACTGCTGGTAAAACATGCCTCGCACATATGCCTTTTGAAAGAGAATGTCTTTTTTGGGAGGTAATTGACAAATTCATCAAAGATGTCACAGGAAAACAGGACCTTCTTCCACAGCTGATGGTTCTATAATCCTCCTCCTTGGGGCGGGGGACTTCAAGGTTTAGAAAAACAAGGGCACCTAAACACTCTACCCAGGCTTCAACTTCTAAGCCAACCCTACCTGAAGGGTCGCTGTCCTCGCTTTCAGATGGTGAAGAGGACCTTTCTTTTTCAGCTGCAGAGCGGGAGCGCGCTTTGGTAGAAGCCCTGATTATTTCGGTGAGGGAAACTTTAAAATTGGCTGATGAGCCCACGCTGGCAGGGACACGGGTGGCCTTTGGCTCCCACAAGACCCAAAAGTCTGGCAAGGTTTTTCCCTGTCCCGAGACTTTTCATGATATTGTAAATGACAAATGGCGGCACATTAAGCACGTGCTAGTTGTGGCAAAACGCTTTAAACGCTGGTATGCTTTTGCTGATACGGTCTCCAACCGTTGGACGGTGCCACCTAAGGTGGACCACCCTGTTTCCAGGTTGAACAAATCTACCATTGTGACTGTGGAAGATGCCCCGGTTTTTACAGATATGTTAGACAGGCGGGTGGAAACCCTTTCCCCCCATCTTCACGTGTTGGTGGCTTCCTTTTTGAAACCAGTCTGTCTGTTTTGGTATCAGACAGTTACGGAATGGATTAAGGTTCTGAAAGTGAACTTGGACCCTGACGTAGTTCTCCTGGAACTGATGGAACTTGTGGACCAGAAGGCCCAGGCCCTGGTGTTCCTGTGTGATGCGTTTCTGGATTCGGCTACCCTGGTGATCAGTTTCGGCTGTGCAGATTGCCCTATGGGGCATGGTTTGGCTGAAGAGCTGGCTGGCTGACCAAGCTTCCAAGAAAGCCTTGATGGATCTCCCTTTTCTGCGAGAGCGTTTGGCGACTCACTAGATGAGTTGATCAAGGGTCTGACTGGCGGGAAGAGTACACTTTTTCCTTAATCCTCCAAAGGTAAAACACCCCGTGCTAACTGGGGACCTTCCTTAACCGCTCATAGGCGGTTTTTTCGTGCCTCCCGTGTGTGAGAAAAGGTAAGGCGTTCAGAGCTTCTGGAGGGCCTAAGAAGCACTGGGGCAAGCCCAAGGCCAGTCAGCCCATTTCCGCGGACAAGTCCTCTTCACCATGAAGGGGTGCCCTCACCCGTTTCTGGGGTGGGGGGGCGTCTGCGCTTCTTTCAGGAACCCTGGACTTCCTTCGTTCAAGACAAATGGGTTTGAGAACTGATTTGTTCCGGGTACAAAATCGAATTATGGTCCCCGCCGGGGGACAGGTTTTTTTCAGTCAAATCTTCTCCTGTCTCCAGAGCGTTTGAAAGATCTTTGGGAAGCTGTGCAGGACCTCCTGGCTCAAGGAGTAATCGTGGCGGTTCCTCCATAGGAACTCTCTCAAGGTTTCTATTTAAACCTGTTCACGGTGCCCAGAAAGGACAAGGTGCGTCCAATCCTGGATCTCAAGACTCTGAACCGCTTTGTGCGGGTGCAGAAATTTTGAATTTTGGTCGTTGGTGGCATCCTTAAATCGGGGGAATTTTCTGGCCTCCCATCAGTATCAAGGATGCGTATCTCCATGTCTCCATATTCGAGGGATATTAGCGATTCCTCCGCTTTGCGGTGGCAGAGGAGCATTTTCAATTTGGGGGCGTTACCCTTTGGTCTCGCCTTTGCTCCCAGAGTTTTTACCAAGGTCCTGGCCCCTGTGCTGGCCTTGTTACGTCAGAGAGGAATCTCGATTTTAAGATATTTGGACGAGATCTCCTGTTGCGAGCAGACTCTCATTCAGATCTGTTAGACATCATCTCTGTTATGCTTCCGACCCTTCAAAACTTGGGTGGACGATCAATTTTAAGAAATCTGCTCTATCGCCATCCATACAGGTCACTTATTTGGGGCTGACTCTCGACTCCACTCTTGCAAGGGTCTTTCTCCCCTTGGACAAACTTCAGACATTGCAAAGGGCGATCAGGTTGCTGAAGCCAATTAGTCCTCCCTGCGGGCCTGCATGAGGGCCCTGGGTCTGATGGTGTCGACCTTCGAAGTGGTCCCGTTTTTGCTCTGTTTCATTCCAGGCCTCTGCAGAAAGAGATTCTGGCAAAATGGAACAGGGACCCTCGGTCTTTGGACCGGAAGATTTGTTTGAGTCATCTCACGAAGTCGACCCTATCCTGGTGGATCCAGTCTCCTACTTTGTGTCAGGGCAAGTCCTGCCTGCCGCTGTTCTGGACGGTGATACCCATGGATGCCAGCCTGTCAGGCTGGGTTTTAGTGCTGGGGAAGCTCTGTGCCCTTGGGACTTGGGCGTCAGAAGAGTCCTCCTTGCCAATCAACATTCTGGAGCTCAGAGCGATCATGCTCTGCCTGTTTCACTGGACAAGCCGCTACACGGTTCTCTGGTTCGGATACAGTCAAACAATTCCATGGCTGTGGCTTACATCATTTATCAAGGGAGCACCAAGAGTGTCCTGGCGGCCAAGGAGGTGGCCGAGATTTTGGTTTGGGCAGAAGCCAATGTTCCAGCACTTTCCGCAGTCCACATCCTGGGTGTGGAGAATTGGCAAGCGGATTACCTGAGTTGTCCGGTGTTGGATCAAGGGGAATGGTCCCTTCAGCCTAAGGTGTTTCACCTCCTGTGTGCCCGGTGGAGGACTCCAGAGGTGGATCTGTTTTGCGTCTCGCCTCAACAGGTGGACTGATGAGATGAGAGTGACTCTTGATGGACCAAGTGGATGGGCCTGTGGCTGGATCAGTAACAAGCACAGTGCTCCAATGGGGTACCAATATGGGCTGATATTATTAAAGATTACCTAGTTGGATCTTTTCGGCGTTGAAGATGGACTCAAAATCAACTTTCGAACCTACTGCCAATTTTTTAGAAGACACTTACTTTTTTTAAGCAGTGGTACAGGGAAAAGTCTGCATTCAAGAAGATATTTGTGATATTTTTGATATTTGTGCAAGACAGTGCTCCATTGCATGTATCCAAGTACTCTACTGCATGGCAAGCCAGTGAAGGCCTTAAAGATGAAAGAATGATGCCAGGGCCATATTCCTCACCGGACTGGAACCTTATTGAGAACTTGTGGGCTCTTCTTAAACAGGAGATTTACTGTGAAAGAAAGCGGTACACCTCTCTGACACAGTGTCTGGGAGGCTGTGGTTGCTGCTGCACAAAAAGGTGATCGTCAGCAAATTAAGAAACTGACAGATTCCATAAATGAAAGGCTTTTGACTGTCATTGAAAAGAAGGGTGGCTATATTGGTCACTGATTATTTTTATTTTTTTTTCTTAATTTTTTTTTTAAATGTCAAATATTAATTTGTAAATTTAGAGTTCGTTTATTCTCTTTTTAATATATGAAAATAAACAAATGAGTTGGGAAAATGTTAATTTTTTCATTTAGTAATAAAACTAGCATAATAATTGTGCACACTAAATAGTTACTTAATAATTGTGCACACATATATATTCCTAGGAAACCCAAGCCCTCACTTTTTTACTTTTTTTAATATTCTGGTTTGGGATTTATTAAAGGAGTTGTAAAGGCAGAAGGGTTTTTTTTTTTTATCTTAATGCATTCTATGCAGCCCCCCTAACACTTACCTGAGCTCCCTTTTCTGTCCAGCGATGTCCTTCGGTGTGTAACTGCCATCTGAGATTCTCCCTCCAGATTGGCTGAGACACCGCATCAGCACCATTGGCTGCCGCTGCTGTCAATCAAAGTCAGTAAGCCAATCAGGGGAGAGATGGGCGGGCCGGGTCAGGGCTCTGTGTCTGAATGGACACCGGGAGCTGTGAATCGGCTCGGTTGCCCCAAAAGCAAGTTGCTTGCGGTGGGGACACTGAACAGGAGGGAGGGACCAGGATCACATAAGACAGACCTCAAAAAAGAGGAGGATCCAGGCTGCTCTTTGCAAAACCACTGCAACAGAACAGGTAAGTATAACACGTTTATTGTTTTTATAGGGAAAAGAAACCAGACTTTACAATCACTTTAACATTTTGAATTGACTGAGAGCACTGTAGATAACACTGGGAGACTGAGCCGGCCGTTACCCCCTCCACAGCCCAGCGCTCCAGAGCAGAGAGCTGCTGACTGACAGTTCTGCTCGGGGAGCTGTCAGAACCGAGTGATCAGTGATATTCGATCTTTCGGTTCTCAGTGCAGAGGAGTCAGTGACCGATGCTGCATCCACCTATGTAAGTATAAATGGGGGAAAAAAAACAACCCAAACTTCTCTTTAAACTTGTGATCTTTTTGAATTTTTCTGTTCATCTGCTATCCTTATTGTAGGTGTATTTTTATGTGTAACCCAACAATTTTCCTCAACTTCCAATGTGGCCAAGGAAGGTCAAAAGGCTGGACACCCCTACCGTAAATTAAGAATTTCAGAAATAGAAGTTTTTATTGTTTGTTTTTATCAATGAACAAAATGGGTAAAAAAGAAAAGTAAATGAGCAGATAAATCCAAATCAACATTTGGTGTTACCACCCTTTGCCTTCAAAACAGCATCAATTTTTCAAGGTACACTTGCACATCGATTTTTGAAGGAACACAGCAGGTAGGTTGTTACAAAACATCTTGGAGAAATAATCACAGATCTTCTGTGGATGTAGGCTACCTCAAATCCTTCTGTCCCTTTATGTAATCCAGACAGACTTGATGACGATGAGATCAGGGCTCTATTATGGCCAAACCATCACGTCCAGGACTCTTTGCTCTTCTTGACACTGAACATGATCCTTCATGATATTTGCTGTGGGATTGGGATCGTTGTCCTGCTGCAGAATACATTTGGGGCCAGTCACATTCCTCCCTGATGGTATGGCATTAAGGATAAATATCGGCTTGTATTTCTTGGCATTGAAGACACCATTGATCCTGACCAAATCTCCAATCTTCGCTACTCCCTGAAGACACTCATTATTGTACCGCTCTCCAGCCTTTCAAGAACAAACTGCCTCATGCTACAGCCTAATATTTGAAATGGCAACTCAGTCCAGAGCACCTGCTGCCATTTTTCTGCACTCCAGTTCCTATGTTTTTGTGCATAGCAGAGTTAATTGGCCTTATTTCCACATGGGAGGAATGGCTTTTTTGGCCACAATTCTTCCATGAAGACCACTTCTGGCCAAACTTCTCTGGACAGTAGATAAGTGTACCTGAGTCACACTGGTCTCCGCCAGTTCTGTGCTGATGGGAGGGGGATCAGGATCTGCTTTAGTATGTCACAGTACATGTTGGCATTCATGGTTCCCCAAATAAACTGTAGCTCCCCAGTGCTGGACCTTGACACTCCCACCACCTGTTTTCAGCAAGCTGTAGGCTTTGTTGTGCATCATCTTTAGAAGAGGCTTCCTACTGAGACGACAGCCATGCAGACCAATTTGATGCAATGTGCGGCGTATGGTCTGAGCATTGACAGGCGGACCCCCACCCCTTCAACCTCTGCAGTAATGCTGGAAGGACTCATACGTCTATTTTCCAAAGACAACCACCGTTCTGCAGCTCAATTTCAGGGTCTTGGCAATCTTCTTATACCCTAAGCCGTCTTTATGTAGAGCAACAATTATTTTTTCTCTTATGTCCTCTTGACAGTTGCCGCCCACTCATACAGTCTTCACTTATGGGTATTGTCCTTATCCATAGGGGTAAACTAGGCAAAAGATTTTTGTTAAAATCATACATAAAAGCATTTGCATGTACACACCCACTCTGGACCATACCCTCATGCTAGCAGCATTCTCGTCTCAGTTTGTCTTTTGCCTAGCTAAGGGGTAGACAGGCTTTCCCTTGCTGGGGCTGCGGTCTCAGCCTCTCTACTTTTCTTGTTTCATTTTATTTCTGAAAAAGTGTTTTCTCTCTTTCTCATGATAGAATTTTATTTGTTCCTGCGCTTAGTCAGATCAGAAGACTACAGCGTTTGCAGAGCTGGGAATCGGACATGTTGTCCTGGTGTGTTAGGACAGAGAACCTTATGGAATCCCAGCCTGCCATCGAGCGTTTAGCAGGCTATGCGTACGCCCTGGCCTTGCTAACGACCTGTCCCTGCCCTCAGGGACACTGCCCGCAAATGTGGCTACTTCGCTATGATGACTCTACTGCAGTACGCCGCTTGTAGCTAGTGTCATGTTTGGCTGACAGTGCCCCCACCACCTGGGGTGGGAGGCTTCCCGTCTCACAGCGGCACCCACGCTATCGCTGGTCGGTGAGTGACCCCTCTATGTGGGGGGTGTCTGTGGGGTCTCTGTGTTGGGGATGACAGTCTGCCTGTGATGTCTGTATTATTCCCCTCATGTTTGTCAGTGTCCTTCCCGGTCTCTCCTTGTCCCTGTGGGCACTGTTGCAGTTCTGGCGCGCTGTGGGGGGGTTGCGGGGGGTCCCTCTCCCCGATGTGTGCCTTTTTTGTGTACTTTGTGGGGGTGTCAGACATGTGCGGGCGGCCCGCTGCAAAAAATCGCGGGGCCGCCATTTTTTAGTGTGGGCGCGCTAATCGGCTTCATTATGGGCTCTGCGCTCCTCCCTGCAGCATTTTCGCGCCCTTCCGGCACCATCTTGGATGTGGCACGGTCCTTCCAATACGTGGGCTTGTCGGCCATTTTCCCGAAGCCTCCCCATTACATCACATAGGCAGCCATTTTCCCTTAGTCTGTGTCCTCTAGCGGATGACATAAATTCCTTTATTCAGACTGCAGATCGTTCCAGCAAAGCGTGGAGGTTGTATGTATGTCTTCTGGGCGGTTTTTTAGCTTCTCTGGGGTCATTTTTTTCATGCTGGCAGTCACTTTCCTGTTGGTTGCTTGTAACACTATTTAATTGCTGCTGCGGTACCTCGCGGTGCAATCCGCATCGGTTACTACTTAAAGGGCCAGCGCTTTCCAAACTTTCATTAGATTTAATATGGATTCCCAGGATAGCAAGTTTCCCCAGCTCTGAGCAGAGCTCCCTTGGCGCTGCACTAGCGACTTTAGCATCATAGGTGGATCTGCTGATGTCTGAATGGTCTTTTAGGATATGGGCCAGGCCTTCACCTTCTTCTGATTCAGATTCTGATATGGTTGTCATGGACAATGTACCCCCTGCGGGGTCTCAGTCCTCCCAGTCGGAGGGGGAGGGGGAAGTGGAGGAGGGGGAAGTTTCCCCCGCCAGGGCTGCCGGAGATCGCACTGCTATGCCTGCGCTCATTAGTTCTGTCACAGAAACGCTGCATTTGGAGGATGTGCCCCACCAGCAGGGTACGCGGTCATCCTTTGGGACCCGCAGAACCCGGAAATCGGTTCAGGTTTTTTCCCTGTCACGCCGAATTTCATGCAATGGTGAATGAACATTGGCGCAATCTAAAGCGCAACTTTGTGGTCTCTAGGCAGTTTGAGTACCGTTATCCCCTTGCGTCTCCCACGGATTCACGCTGGACTGTGGCCCCTAGGTTGGACCACACTGTGTCCAGGTTGAATAAGGCCGCTCTAATGCCCGGTGTTTAGGGACCCAGCAGACAGATGGGTGGAGTCTATTACCCGCCACTGCTATATGGTGGCAGGTTCCTTGCTGAAATCCGGGTTCGCTTCAGTTCTGGTCTCTCGGGCTGTGCTGGAGTGCATTAAAGTTATTTAACGCACCATGCAGGCGGATTCTGCTCCCCCTGCTACGTTGGCCATGATGGAACAGGTTTTTCATGCTGTACTATACCTGTGTGACACGACCTGGGTTGAGGCCTCTCTGGTCTCACGTTTGTCTGCATGCGCGGTGCACATCCGTGTTGCACATGCATGTGTTTTAAAAAACCTGTCGACTGACCTGTTTTCCTAGGGGACAGTGGCTGACATCCCTTATGCGGGGAACAGACTTTTTGGGGGATCCCTGGATGTGTTGGTTAGGGGGTCATTGGGGGTGAGAGACTTTTCTACCCCAAGTGGCAAAGGGTAAATTCTTCTGCGGTAAGCGGGGCCCTTCCTTTAAAACCAACCAGGGGTCTTTCGTGACTTTAGGGCACTAGACAAGGGCAAACCCTTCAAGGGCCCAAGTGGTCTGCAGAAGCCCTAACGCGCTGTTCCAGTCCTCCTCCACCTGATGGGGCGCCCTCACCCCCTTTAGGGGTGGGGGGGGACATCTGCGCTGGTTTCCCGAACTTTGGCTGCACCCGATCGGGGGGTGCAAGATCAACTTTCGATCACACCCGACTGACAGATTCTTCCCCTCAAATCTTCATTGAACCCTGGATCGTCTCCTCGATCTATATCGGGCGGTGCAGGATTTGCTCGCCCAGGGGGTGATTGTCCCGGTGTCATCGGGACAAAATGTTGGGGTTTTTACTCAAATCTGTTCACAATGCCCAGAAAGAAGGGCAAGGTACGTCCGATTCCGGACTTGAAGTTATGAACCGCTTCATGCGAGTTCAGAAATTCCGCATGGAATCTATTTGATCGGTGGTGGCCTCTCTGAGTCCGGGAGATTTCCTGGCGTCCGTCGACCTCAAGGATGTGTATTTACACACCCCCATTTACGAGGGTCATCAGAGGTACCTCCGATTCGAGATTGCAGGAGCACTATCAGTTCGTGGCCTTGCCATTCGGTCTCGCTTCGGCCCCAAGGGTGTTTACCAAAATCTTGGCTTCTCTCCTGGCCCTGTTGTTGGCGCAGGGGATTGCAATCCTGGGATATCTGGACGATTTCCTGTTAAGGTCGAGTTCCAGTGCGACCTTGGTACGCGATCTGGCTGCCACGGTTAAGATACTCCAGGAGTTTGGGTGGACCTTCAACTTCCAGAAGTCGACGTTGTCCCCTTCTGTCCGGCTCCCCTACCTGGGGATGGTTCTGGACTCTGCTCAAGCAAATGTCTTCCTGCCGGAGGTATAACTCCAGACTCTACAGAGCAGGGTCAGGTCCTTTGGGGACAACATTCCTCGTCACTCAGGACCTGCATGCGGGTCCTGGGGTTGATGGTGTCAGCCTTTGAGGCGATACCATTTGCACAATTCCATGGACAGTGATCGCCACGGATGCCAGCCTGTCAGGCTGGGGCGGTATTCTGGGCACTTTTTCTGCCCAGGGCACTTGGTCGGAAGAGGAATCCTCTCTGCCGTGAAATGTGTTGGAACTAAGAGCGATCGACCTATGTTTGTTGCATTGGTCGGGTCGTCTGCAGGACCACCCTGTGCGTGTGCAGACGGACAATGCCAATGTGGTGGCATGCATCAATCACCAAGGGGGCACCAGGAGTGCCCGGGCGGCCAGGGAAGTGGCCGAGATTCTGTCATGGGCCGAGACGCGGGTTTCGGCAGTTCACTTTCCAGTGTGGAGAACTGGCAAACCGACTATCTGAGCCGCCAGACCCTGGACCAAGGGGAATGGTCCCTACGCCCAGAGGTGTTTTCAGATGCTGTGTGCACGATGGGGATCCCTGGACGTGGATCTATTCGTGTCTCGTCTCAACAACGAGGTGGAAAGGTTCATGGCAAGTACTCGTGATCCTCTGGCAGACGCCTTGGTGGTGCCGTGGAATCAGTATCGTCTGATCTATGCCTTTCCTCCGATTCAATTGTTCCTTCGCAGGTTGGCCTCGGTACCAAAAGCAGGTGTTCCTAGTGACTCCAGACTGGCCGCGCCGGTCCTGCTACGTGGACATCATGCAACTGGTCGTCGAGCCTCCTTAGCGGCTCCCCTCACGAGACGATGTGCTGTCGCAGGGGCGGATCTTCCACCCTGCTTTACGGTCGCTGGCTTTGACGGCGTGGCTGTTGAAAGTCAGGTCCTGAGAGATCGAGGTCTCTTGTTGGTGGTCATTCCTACCCTCCTGAAGGCTAGGAAGGCCTCTCCTGGTAAGATTTATTATCATACCTGGAAGGCTCATTTTGCCTGATGTGATTCTCCGGGTTTCCATCCTCGCTCCTTTTCGGTGGCGAGGTTGTTAGCCTTCCGAAAATCCGGTGTAGATCAGCGTTTGGCGCTGCCCTTTATTAATGGTCAGATATACGCACTGGCTATTCTTTTCCAGCTCCCCCTGGCATCAAATTACTTGATCCACACTTTTGTTCAAAGTGTGCGTCATCTGGCCCCCCCTAGGAGGGCGCCGTTGGCTCCTTGGGACTTGAATCTGGTCCTGTCCGTTTTTCCTATGTCCTCCCTTTGAAAAAATCAGGGAGTTTTCTCTGCTGACACTGCCACGGGAAAGTTGCCTTTTTAGTGGCCATCACATCTGCTCGCAGAGTGTCGGAGTTGGCGGCCTTGTCCTGCCGCTCTCCCTACCTAGTTGTCCTTAGGGACAAGGTGGTCTTGCGGCCTCATCAATCCTTCCTTCCTAAGGTGGTTTTCTGGCTTCCATCTCATTGAGGATATTGTTTTGCCTTCGCTGCGTGTGAAGCCTAAGCACCCTAAGGAGTTTGCCTTGCATTCCTTGGATGTTGTCAGGGTGATCAGGGTCTACCTGTCATCTACTGAATCCTTCAGAATGTCGGATTCTCTTTGTCCTTCCTGAGGCACCTCGGAAGGGTCCGGCTGCGTCTGCGGCAACCATTTCTAAATGGATCAGGCAGACGACTGTACTAGCCTATTCGCTTGGGGAACAGGTTCCACCTTTCCCTGTCCCGGCACACTTTACCAGGGCGGTGAGTGTGTCTTGGGTTTTTTCGCCATTAGGTGTCGGTGTCCCAGGTGTGCAAGCGGCGACTTGATCGGCCGTGCATACCTTTTACCATGTTTTGCAAACTTGATGTTTTGGCGTCGACGATGCCTCCTTTGGCCGCACAGTTCTGAGTGCCGCTGTACTTTAGGGGGACGTTGCAGTTTTGCGTCTGTCCCTTCCTGCTGGGGGATTAACCCCTTGGTTTTTTGCTTTCCTTGGTTTTGTTGCTCCTGTTGAGCTTCCTGTTACCCAGTGTTTTTTACCCTGATCTTGGCGATAAGGTTCCTTCTCTGACCTGGGTGTTGCGTTACCCTTGTGGCGGTTGCGTTTCCCACCCCTCAAGTCTACACTGCTTTGGGATGTCCCATACGTGAAGACTGTATGAGTGGGCGGCGACTGTCAGAGGACGTAAGAGAAAACAGAATTTTTGTAAGAGCTTACCATAAAATTCTTTTCTCTGAGTCCTCTGACAGTCTTTTGGGGTTGTTGGATCTATATACTGCTTGCTACCAAACTGAGTTGAGAATGCTGCTAGCATGAGGGTATGGTCCAGAGTGACAGCCCCCTGTGGGTGTGTACATGCAAATGCTTTCATGTATAATTTTAACAAAAATCTTTTGCCTAGTTTACCCCTATGGATAAGGACAATACCCATAAGTGAAGACTGTATGAGTGGGCGGCGACTGTCAGAGGACTCAGAGAAAAGAATTTTACGGTAAGTTCTTACAAAAATTCTGTTTTTCAGACCTTCGGGGAGTTCTTTGCAATGAAGTGCCATGTTGAACTTCCAGTGACCAGTAGTGAGTGAGAGCGATAACACCAAATTTAACACACCTGCTCCCCATTCACACCTGGGATCTTGTAACACGAGTGAGCCACATGGCACCAGGGAGGGAAAAATGGCTAATTCGGCCCAATTTGGGCATGTTCACCTAGGGGTGTACTCACTTTTGTTGCCAGCAGTTTAGACATTAATGGCTGTGTGCCAAGTTATTTTGAGAGGACAGCAAATTTACACTTGTGGTCAATACTAAAAGACGTCACCCCCTGGTAAGGACAGTCGGTGTGGTGTGCCTGAACCGACGTAAGGGGGGTAGCCTGTAAATAAAGAGGGCACCCCCAAGGGGAAGAGGTAGAGAAAAAAGGGTGAAGGAGGGTGGGGTGACGATCCGAGGCAGCAGGCCGGTCAAGGGGAGGGGCGGCGCTATAAAGCCCGCTAGCTCCTCCCACAAATACCGGCCTGCGGCCGCATACTTGTGGTCAATACTAAAAGACGTCACCCCCTGGTAAGGACAGTCGGTGTGGTGTGCCTGAACCGACGTAAGGGGGGTAGCCTGTAAATAAAGAGGGCAAAAAGAGTAAGCAAAACAACACACTTTATTCAAAATATCTAGGACACAAGCTTGCGAAAAGCCAATCTCAATTCCCTCTCTGGGTGCGGTATATACACTTGGAAGGCGTCCGACTCCCACCTACCAAGCCTTTTAATGATATGGCCTGGCGTATTATTCCCTGAAGCAGCCGTAGCCGCTCCTATCCGGAAGGAATGGCCAGAGTGCGCTGCCGGGTCCCACCCCAGTCTGATGCAAAGAGAACGTATGTAGAAAATGAATTTGGACGTAGTGAGGGGAACGTCCAGGAGCGCAAAGAGCGGTGCATGGCTGGGACTGCTCAGGGTCTGAGCCACGAAAACATCCAACACTCTGACCGGGCACCAAAGATTCCCAGATGGGTAAAACGGGATGGTAACGGGGTGGCCCACCTGCCTGGTCTTGGTGCTCTGCAGAGTCAAAACATAATGATCCCCCCATTTGACGAGATCTCGCTTGAGGAGACACAACCGCCCCTCAGCTGCGGAAGCTACCGAAAACTCCCCGGGTCTGAGAAAACCGTAGAAAGCCAGATACATCGCCGCTTTGACCACAGCATTCGTGTATGGCTCAAAGGGCGACGTGTCCAGTAAGTTGGAGAGGGCCCTAAATTTCACCCCATCTATCGGCAGCCGCCTGATGGGGGAACGGTGATCCAACCTGCCAATGCCCTTCAGGAGGCTCTTCAGAGGATATGCCCGGAGGAAAGGCAAGGAGTTTGGATGGTGCGTCAGAACGTGGTGTTGAACACCCGCCAGATATAGTTTAATAGTACTGACAGATAGCTTGAGTTGGAGGTGGCAAAAAGCAGCGAAGGCGACCATGGTCTGCACTGACTGATCAACCAATCCAAAATCCACTAAAAACCTTTGGAAGATGGTCAAGGCTCGGTCATAAGCCTTCCTGGTGTTGGATGACAGAGCCAAACGGGCCAACTCCCGTCCATGCGCCATGATGCGTGCTAGTCCAGGAGCAGATCCTTGAACTCTGGGGTCCGCGTGGGACATCTGTCGGCCGTCGGGTGGAGAGTGAAGAAAACCTGCAATTTGGAGCGGGAAAGAGCGTCAGCGGCTAAGTTGGTATGACCCGGAATGTGCTCACAGAAAAGAAAAAACTGGTAAGTGGCGGCTACCAAGGTCAGCCTGCGGACCAGTCTCATAATAGTCAGGGACGATGAACGGCCTTTGTTGATGATATCACAAGCAGCCATGTTATCACTGAAACATTTGACTGCCTTCCCTGACCAGTACCTACCCCAGGTGACAGCAGCTGCCACAATAGGGTATAATTCAAACAGCGCTGAGGTCTCCCGGAAAGCAGGTAAGGCTAGAGACTCAACCGGCCAACTATCCCTGAACCATGAATCCCCGAAGATGGCTGCGAACCCGGTACTGGCGGCCGCATCCGTCCAAAACACAGGGGACTGGGCAGAGATGGGCGGGATGAACATGGAGATACCGTTCCAGCTTCCCAAGAACTCAACCCACATACCCAGGTCCGCCCTGGCAGGGGGATCCAAGTGGGAGATGACACCCTCCGGAAGACCTGGCAACAGCCGCAGCAACCGAGAGATAAAGGACCTGCCCTGGGGGATGATACGCATGGCAAAATTTAATGACCCGATCAAGGACTGCAACTCCTTCCTGGAGAAAGTCCCTAGTTCCAGGAACCTGCCTACCACCCCACGAATACGTTCAAGTTTGTCCACAGGGAGACTGGACTGCATGGAGACAGAATCCAGGGTAATCCCCAAGAAATCCAGCCTGGTGACCGGGCCGACCGTTTTGCCTGGTGACAGGGGAACCCCTAAGGTGGAAAATAAGGCCAAGGTACTATTTAGACTGACCGGCGTGCAGTTGCTAGCCTCGACCAACAAAAAATCATCAAGGTAGTGCAACACCGAGGGGCACCTGGAGACATTCAGAAGGAGCCAGCAGAGCGTCTCAGCAAAGGTATCAAAAATCTTGGGGCTGCTTTTAGACCCAAAAGTCAGCCTGCAAGCGAAATAATATTTCTCCCTCCACTTTACACCGTGGATGTGCCATAAGGAGGGGTGAATAGGCAGCAGTTTGAAGGCATTGGCAATATCCGTTTTACTGAGCCAGGCAGCCCTGCCAGCCCCTAAAATGGCCTGGGTGGCATTGTCCACGGTAGCATAGTGGAGTGAGAACTCGGCCGAAGGAATAAGGGAATTAAGGCTGGGGTTGGTGGAAGAATGAGGAGCCGACATGTCGATAATCAAACGTTTTTTATTGGTGAATTTGCTTGTGGCAATACCGATCGGGTTGGTACGCCAAGAGGAGAAGGGGGGGGGCCGGGAAGGGGCCTAACATGAACCCCTCCTGCACTTCCTTCTCAAGTAGTAGATCTACCGACTCCGGGTCCTCCGTGGCCGACAGTAAATTGGGACATTCCAGAGTCCCCGTGGGAAGAGACACCAGCCCCGTGTGGAACCCACCCAAGAACCCCTGAATCAGATACTCCACCAGGTGTGGAGACGGATGAGCCTGCAGGTAAAACTCCAGTACCTCGACCTTGACCCCGGTTAGTCATTGTTTAGGGTACATCTTGGATGGACACATGGATTTTGTGTGAGCCCTGAAACAGATGGAGCAGACATGGAGCAGCCTGCAAGCACTGAAGCTGCACGCCCCCCCATTGAAATTATTGCAAACCTGGGCTTTACCTAAGAACACTATGGGACGACCCAGCTTATCCCTAAGGCCACGCTGCTCTGACCTGCCAGCCCCCCCCCCTGGGACCCCGGCCGGGGAGGACACAGCCTCCATGGGGCAAAGGCTGGCAGAATGTGAAGTGGAGGAGCATGTGGCACAGGAGGGAGGTGCCAAGCCTGCGAAGTGCCTGCAGAAGAGCTCGGTATCCAGTAGACTCCAATCCACACGAACATTGAATTGAGCCAAGGCTGCCGCCGCCTTGGCCGAGACTGACTTTTGAAAGTCGAAGAAGGTAAAACCCCCGTATTTGTGCCCTAAATCCACTATCTTATGCAAGTAGAGATCTAACTCTTCCCGCCGCTGCGGGTAAACGGAACATAAAACGTCCCTGTAGATGCCGAAGGCCAGGACAAACTCGGGGATAGTGAGCTTCTTATTAAGCCGGGGGTCCCTGGCCTTCATGACTACGGACAAATCACCGTAATTGTAGACCTTACTTTCGACCATGTCCTGGGAGGCAATGAGGAGAGCCACTAGGTTGACATCCTTCCCCTCCAAGATATCCTTGCGGAGAGCCGCGGGGACCAAGTGGGCCGGGGTGATAATAGGAGAAACCGTGGAAGAAGGCAAGATGGGAACTGGGGGCCTACCCTGATCACCAGCAGGAACTGGGGTTGGGACCGGCAAGGAAGGAGGGGGGCCCCCTTGGGCCGGACTGGCGTCCTCCAGCTTAGTCAGTCTATCGCCGATGGACTGTAGGGAGGATAGGATGGAGTCCAGGGTTCCCTGTATGGCAGATGAACAGCCCTGAGAGCTGGTGCCCAGTCCCGGATCTTCTGGATGTTCCATCATCAATTTGAACAGCTCCGCTTTTCTTGCAGTGGCCGGGAACGAGATACCCTTCTGGCGTAGGACCGCCGAGATCTTCGGAATAGTCCAAGACCCGTAAGAGCCCAGCGGAGAAGGAACCCGACGACCCCTGGGGGTACCGGACCTGACAGGGGTGCTGATCCTGGCTGGCGTGGAGGGGGAGGAAAATCCATCTTCCAGGGTGGCTCCTTGAGGCCCGCTGTAGAAGGAAACAGAAAAAAGTAGAACGCCCAAGACCGATTAACGACCGTAACGTATAGGAGAACCACTGGCTGGCTAGCTAGAGCCCAGAGGCGAAAAACTTAACTACCCCGTGACAGGTGAGGCCCTGCTAGATGCCAAGCGGCCGGTGAGAGGCTCTACCTATGATTTGGGCGAGGGGCGTAAGCCACAGACGTGGTGGCGGGAAAGATGGCCTCTCGGTGACAGTAAAAGAATCAAAACGTGTGGCCGTGACAGGTGAGGCCCTAACTATAAACCCCATGAGAAGGGTGGAGCGAGGCGCTAGCTTTGGTTTGGCCCGTGGGGCGAAATAATCTCCGACGAGATTGGGAGGTTGGCCTCGCGGGACCGGCTACGAAGGGGGGGGTCTAAGGCCAGCGCCTGAACCCTAACAGCCAGTTGACTTGCCCTACAAGGGGGGGGGGCAATACATGACAGAACCATACAGCTGAAGTGACGCAGAAAAAGACAGTGACGACAAGAAAGACGGACAACATGAAAATGTGGTATGTGCGTGGAGATGATGAAGCCGTGATGGAGCACGGAACCAAAGCAACCGCAGGTGAAGCACATGAGGAGTGTAAGAGCCTGGAGAACCTGGAAGGGGCTGACCACCGGGCAACCAGACAAAGATGACTAAGTGTGGTGGGGGCAAATGACAGAATGCCTACCAGTGTCTATGGGCGACGCCAGGGTAGCGTCTGTGAAGACTAAAAAATGAGTGGAGCCGTGAGGTACACAAGGAACCTGAACCTGAAGTAGTACCTGATGCCGGTATTGAAGGACATGGTGAGAACCTGAAGGAAAAAGAAAAATGGTCAACAAATAGGGGGGGGTCACCCAGACCCCCCACTGGAGAACATCATGAGGAACCTAACAGAACATGCACACCCTGCGAGCCATGAGACCCCCCGCCCCCCCCCTCCCACCAACCCTCACATACCAACCCCCCCCCTTCCTTTGGTAAGACCGGGCCACCCCCCCCAAAGCAATGACAGCCGTGACAACCAGGAACAAAGCAGGGAACATGATATGGGGGAGACAAGCTGACGGAGGCTGAAAAATGAGAGTAGAGACACGTAAAAGTGAAGTAGCCGTGGCCTAGTGGAAAGGCAGGCAGTGTGTGCATGAGACTGTGTATGGAGGTAGCCGTGGCCTTGCAGGAAGGCAGGCAGTGTGTGCAGGACCGTATGTGGAGAAAAAATAGCCGTGGCCTACAGGGAGGCAGGCAGTGTGAGCAGGAAGATGCCAACCCCCCCCCCCTCCCCCCCATACCCTGCCGTACCTGACCTCCTGCTGAACAGCGGGGAGAAAGCAGCGGAGTGGCCGACAGAAACAGCAGAGCAGACGGTGGCCAAACGCAGGGGAGCCGGACAGGATACCAGCGGAGGGAGAGCCAGGCAACTTGACAGAGGCTGCGCTGTGGAAGAGGAGCTCGGCGAGCAGCGCTTCCTGCTGCACGACCCGACCGGACGTCCGGTCCACGAGGAGGAACAGCGAGATCCGACGTCAGGTGATCACTGGAAACACCTGACCAGTGACGATCCGAGGCAGCAGGCCGGTCAAGGGGAGGGGCGGCGCTATAAAGCCCGCTAGCTCCTCCCACAAATACCGGCCTGCGGCCGCATACTTGTTATACAAGCTGTACACTCACTACTTTACATTGTAACAAAGTGTCATTTCTTCAGTGTTGTCACATGAAAAGATATAATAAATGATTTACAAAAATGTGAGGGGTGTATTCACTTTTGTGAGATACTGTATATGCAGTTGTAAATACATATAACCAGCTATATGGTTAGGTAACAAAATATCCAATCCACTCTGGGAATAACAGAAGAGATGTATATGGTTAAATCTGGTACATATAATTGGAATTGGAGATCACAATTTGTATTTAAAGAAAAATAAACTTAAAAAGACCTAAAACACAGTTTTGCAGATTTTCAGATAGGATTGTAATATAATATTATGCATGAGACTCCGTTGTCATAAGCAGGTAGCTTGATCTACAAGCTACCTACATCTGCTGTCACTTATGCTGCCCATACACAAACAAACTTTTCCTTTTAGAAAATTTTTGTTTTAAGAACATTCGTTAGTTTTTCTAATCGTTAGTGGGGTCTTATTGATGATCTGTTTTCGACCACAGTGATGGGAAAAATTGAAGGAGCAGAATAGAAAACTTATAAAATAGAAATACATATTCAAACAATTTCTGTTTTTTGTTCACAAATTACAGTACATTAAAAGTTTGAATATTAAAAGCAAGTGAAATTTTCAAACGACATTTGTCCATTGAATGTACAAAGAATTTTTGTACGAACATTCATACAAATATTCTCTTCTAAAAATCGTTGTGTATGGCCAGCATAAGAACTTTAGTAGCAGCAGCAGCTGCACGCTTTTTGTAACACGGGTCATGATGGGGTAAACTAAATCAAAAAAATTGCTCTTTATAGTACAAAAATGGCAGATAATCACAACAAGGAAAGTAGTATTATAAGATATAATTATATACAGTTGATATAAAACCTCTTCACACTGTTAAAATGTCAGGTTTCAGTGATGTTAAAAAATGAGACAAAGATAAATAATTTCAGAGCTTTTTCCACCTTTTAATGTGACTTATAAACTGTACAACTCAGTTGAACAACAAACTGAAATCTTTTTAGGTGAAGGGAAGTAAAAATTAAAAAACAAAATATGGTTGCATACGTGTGCACACCCTTAACCTCTTCTGGACCGGTAGGATTTGCCCCCTTATTGACCAGGCCATTTTTTGCGATTCAGCACTGCGTTATTTTAACAAACAATTGCGCGGTCGTGCAATGCTGTACCCAAATAAAATTGATGGACCTTTTTTCCCACAAATAGAGCTTTCTTTTGGTGGCATTCGATCACCTGTGCGATTTTTTTTTTTTTTGCGCTATAAACAAAGAGCGACAATTCTGAAAAGAAAAACAATATTTTTCCCATTCTGCTATATAACATTCCAAAAAAAAAAACAAAAAACATTTAGGCCAATTTGTTTTCTGCTACATATTTTTGGTAAAAAAATTGCAATAAGCGTATTTTGATTGGTTTGCGCAAAAGTTATCGTGTCTACAAACCACGGGAAAGATTTGTCATTTTTATTTATTTATTTTTTTAACTAGTATTGTCGGCGATCTGCGATTTTTAGCGGGACTGCAACATTGCAGCGGACAGATCTGACCCCTAACTGACATTTTTGACACTTTTGGGGGGAACAGTGACATTACTACAGTAATCAGTGCTAAAAATATGCACTTTTACTGTAATAATGCCATTGGCAGGGAAGGGGTTAACCTAGTGGGTGCTCAAGGGGTTAAATGTGAGCCCATAGGGGAGTGATTCTGCCTGCCGCAGTAAAACGGGTGGTCCTTAAGTGTTTAAACTAATACTTTGTTGAAGCACCTTTTAATGTTGCTGTAGACCTCTTGGCAGCCTCCCTAACCAGTTTTCTTCACGTCTTTTCATCAATTTTGGTGGGACGTCTAGTTCTTGGTAATGTCACTGTTGTGCCATGTTTTCTCCACTTGATGATGACGGTCTTCACTGTGTTCCATGGAATATCTAATGCCTTGGAAATTCTTTTGTACCCTTCTCCTGACTGATACTCTTTAAGAATGAGATCCCTCTGATGCTTTGGAATGTCTCTGCGGATACATGGCTTTTGCTGTAGGATGCGACTAAGAAAATGTCAGGAAAGACCTACTCGAACAGCTGAACTTTATTTGGAGTTTGAGAGGCACTTTAAATGATGGCAGGTGTGTACTGACTCCTATTTAACATGAGTTTGCATGAGATTGCTTAATTCTGAACATAGCTGACTCTGGCTGATATCTGAAGTGATCTCTTATTCCTAGAGGTCTGTGATGCCTATAGAATGTTCTAGAACTGGGGGGAGGGGGCCTGCTAATGGCGCTTGGAGGTGGAGTAGACTAAACTCCCAGGAGAGCGCCCGTCTGGAATTGCTACAGAGACCTTCGCTTCCCTTTCTGCCTGCCTGAGACCCCTGCCGGTCTAACCCTACTCTGAACCCCCTCCCTGCCTGCACCCGGCCTGCACCCCCACTTACCAGTCGTCCTAGAGTGCTGGTACGCCGGCGGAGGGTCCCGGTATCGGAAGAGGAGGAGAAACCGACACGCTCGTGCTGAATCCGCTGGAGGAAGATCTGGAGAGTCAGCCGCAGAGACCCGGAGAGGACACGTGTGCCCGGCCATCGGCGGGAGGAAACGCCAGCAGTTGGCTGGCTTACGGCAGCACGGAGTGGCGTGACAACTAGAAGTCGGCGAGACCACAGCCGCGGTGTACTCGATACAGGACGCCAAAGAAGCGGAGAGAGGTGAAAGTGGATTTGCCCCCCAATGTTTGAGAATGCCATATTTAAAACCAAGCCAACAATAAGCATATACAAGATTCATAAGAATTATAAACATACAGGCTAAAAAGTGATCTCCCTACCTGCATGATTTAAAACGCATTTATGCTGAAAACACTACCTAAGGACTTTCAAAGGGGATATAAGGTGGAGAGGCTGCTAAAAATTTAAAACTGTACCTCTGAATATATGGGAAGCAGCACAGAACCTATTGACCTAATAGAAGGGGGCAACAACTGAGGGGATAAAGGAACCATCAGGCAGTGGCAAAAATCTTACATACAAATTAATCTCCGTTATACAGGGGGAGCAGCAAAGATAAGGAGAAAAATTATCTAAAAATGAAAAATAAAACGGGCAAAGACGGAGGAGGAAAAGTACCAAAATTAAGTGCCAGCCCAGGGTCCATCAAAAAATACATGACCCCTGAAGTCAACGGGGAAAACAGTAAAAAGTCAACACCAACAAAATTAAAACAAAGTAATGAAAGTAACAAAAAAACCTGAAATCAAAAAACAGAGAAAAGTGAAGGTAATACTTCGGCTCAGATGGACAATGCACAGATGGAGCAAGCCCCTGATTATAGGAGGAGAGGAGGCGTTAAGAGTAAAAGATCAACTTCCCACCAAAGATGAAATAAAAGAAATGTTCTCAAATTTAGAAAAATCTATTAAAAAAGCGATGATTATCTTACATGAAGACATAGGACAAGTGCTGAAGAGAGTTGAGAAGGTAGAAAAAAAAAAAACGGAAAACCAAGGAAAAGCTCTAAAAATATGCAAGGAAGAAATAAGGAGAACACAAATAGCCCAAAGAGACATACTTTATAAACTGGAAGACCGGGAAAATAGAGACAGAAGGCAAAATTTTAAGAATTAGAGGAATACCAGAAAATGGGCAAGAAGAAAAAGTGGAAGAAATACTGGAAGCAGTGTTAAACCCTATACTAGAAAGAGAAATAACAACAAAACTTGGAATTGAAAGAGTACATAGGATCAGGAAACCACAGAATACACCAAAGGACTCCCCAAGGGATGTAATGGTAAGATTCCATAGATATGAGACAAGAGCTAAGATTTGGGAAAAATTAAAAAGCCGACCCCTTTTGAAATATAGAGATGTGGACATACAAGTCTTTGCTGATCTATCACGCAAGACTCTAACAAGGAAGCCGACATTAAGCCGATGGTAGACCTTTTGAAACAACAAAACATCTCTTATTTCTTGGGTTTCCCGGCCTGTCTGGGAGTCTGAAGAGAAGGGAAGACATTAACACTGAGATTCCCAGAAGACCTAGAAGAGTTCTGTAAAAACCTGAAAATTCCTATTCCAGAAATACCCGGCTGAACAGGTTTCGGGGAAATAGATGGAGAGGAAAAAGATCAATGGCATTTGAAAACAAAGAAGAAATAACTGAGAGAAAAAAAAGAGAAGGCACTGTAGGGGGGGGGGGGAGTGGGGGTGACTGGCGGGGGGAGGGGTTGGGGAAGGGAGAGGAGATTGAAAACGAGACTTGAAAAGAACTGGACAGGACGCTGGGAAGTTAGGACACTCAGCCTCTGATGGTTCCATGAACGAAAAAAACAGAACCAGGCGTACAGGTGCAGAGCACCACCCGAGGGGAAAAAGTCGATACAAGGAGGGAGGTAGTAGATCGACTGGGAAGGCCCATGGGAAGAGGGCAAAAACCCCATTTGGAAAAAAATCTAGGGGATGGAATGGGGGGGAGGGGGAGGAGGAGGGAGGGGGGAGGGGGGGGGAGGGAAGAAGGAGGGGAGGGAAGAGGAAAGGGGGGGAATAGGGGAATACAACTACTGTCCTAAGAATATATCCTATGCTCCAGTCAGAAATAATTCCCCCTTAATAAGTAGCAAAGAAATAGAAAACAATCCACTACGCAGATGACAGAAATACATTTTGTGACATATAACGTCCGAGGTCTAAATACCCTGGAAAAAGACAAAAAATCATGAAAGAAATTAAAAATATGGAAGCTAATATAGTTTTCCTGCAGGAAACTCATATTACACATGCATCCAACACTAGGTTATACTCGAAAGACCATCCAAATTGGTACTATGCAGACTCCACAACAAAAAAAAGCTAAAGGAGTAGCCATAGGGATAGCAAAAGGAATACAGTTTATTCTAGAAGACAGGATAACAGATAACGAGGGTAGGTATCTCTTCTTGAAATTGTTTTCAAAAGAGGTAACTTTGATAAACATATACTGTCCAAATGACAAACCCATGGAATATCTCGGGAAAATACTAGATAAGTTGGAGGAGTTTAAAAAGGGACAGGTGATAATGGCCGGAGATTTCAATTTTTGTATGGATCCGGAGGTGGATAACACATCGAATGTACAGAGATATAGAACCACACACCTAAAAATGATTAAAAAGAAGTTATTTAACCCCTTCCATACCGCGCCATTATAAAATGACGTCGGCAGGAATCCTTTCTCGATCCGGGCGGCCGTCATATGACGTCCGCCCGGTCTCGCCGCTACCACGCGCCCCCGGGGGCGGGTGTAATGTTCCGGTACCTTTGGTACCCTAAATTACACTTTCCACAAGTGTATGCGCCCCACCATTTACTTTTGGAAAGGTGCGCATACACCTTTAAGACTGGAGCTGTCATCACCCAGCGCCGGACTAGATGGCTATTTAAAGCGCCGGTTCTCACTCACATGTGTTCGTTCAAACACCCTTACCTGGATGCTAACCTTGCTTGAAGCTTCCATGCTTGCAAGCTTACTTCGCTGACGGAACCTCGCTGCGCTGATCCCTGTATCCCGCTACTGGATCATCCGCCTCTCCTGAACCACCCTTCGGCTGTATCGCTAATAGTGCTAAGTACCCCGCAGGGGAATTCTCTATAAACTTATACTAAGCTTACACTATCTAGCTCTGCATAGTAAAGACTGTTTATCACATCTGCATAACTAGATTGCTAGCTCTTGAGACTACTGCTACTTTTCTGCACTGGGTTGATCTCTTTTGTATGTCCACCTGCTATTCTATCATCTGCTATCATACAACATTGCTAAACCTTCCTGCATCCATCTGCTACGGTCTCACCTTCAAGTGTCTATCACCTACCACCTCCACTCAACCTATCCCTCAACCTTCATCATTGTGTTACCACATACATAAAGTCACTCTAGGAACCAGCTTGCTAATTGTGTGTATTTACTGGCTGAAATAAGACCTTCCACACATGATGAGTCATTGAGGTTGGGAATGGTATCTCAGCATATCTCTTACATGACTACTGACGTGGGACTATTTCTGCAGCTGAAAATCCACACCATATAAGAAACGCAGAAGCGTTACAGCGCGCAGCGTGGCGATCGGGGGTGAGGCTCGTCCCTCGGACTGAGCCCAACCCCGATCAAGGTAAACAGCCAATGAAATTGGCTGTTTACCATGTGATCGGCTGTGTCAATCACAGCCGATCACATGAGCGGCTCCAGCGCGAGCCGCTCGTTCCTTCCTCAATGCGCGCCCCCCGGGGGTGCGCAGCGCGGCGATCGGGGACGAGGCTCGTCCCTCGGACAGAGCCCATCCCCGATCTAGGTAAAGAGCCAATGAAATTGGCTTTTTACCACGTGACCGGCTGTGTCCAATCACAGCCGGTCACAAATGTCAACAGAGCACGGTAACTAGCTGTCACCGTGTTCTCCTCCTCACACACTGATCCTGTGTGAGGAGGAGATTGTGGTAACAGCTAGTTACCAAGTACAGTGCACCCCAAACACACTGATTGCCCCCCCCCCCCCAATAAAAAGCACCTGTCACTAGCCCATGAAAGTACCCGAGTACCTGTCACCAGCCCATCAGGTACTCTGATGACAGGTACTCGTGTACTCTGATGGGCTGGTGACAGGTACTCGGGTACTCTGATGACGGGTACTCGGGTACTCTGATGACGGGTACTCGGGTACTCTGATGACGGGTACTCGGGTACTCTGATGACGGGTACTCTGGTACTCTGATGACAGGTACTCTGGTACTTTGAGTACCCGAGTACCCGTCATCGGAGTACCCGAGTACCTGTCACCTACCCATCAGAGTACCCGAGTACCTGTCACCTACCCATCAGAGTACCCGAGTACCTTCCACCTGCTCATCAGAGTACCTGACGTACCCGAGTACTTGCCACCTGCTCATCAGTACCCATCAGTACTCATCAGTACCCATCAGTACCTATCACCTGCCTGTCACCTGCCCATAAGAGTACCCGAGTACCTGTCACCTGCCTATCGGAGTACTCGAGTACCTGCCACTTGCTCATCAGTACCAGAGTACCTGTCACCTGCCCAGCAAAGTACCCGAGTACCTGTCACCCTTCATACAGCCACCATGTCTAAATCCAAAAAGGTTTATATACGTCCTCCGTTTAAACCTAAATACCCGTGTTATGGTAGCAGATAGCTGCCATAACCCTGGTATTTTTTTAAACGGTGGACAGTTGGCTTTCCGATAAGGGTGGTCCCAGCGGCGGATTCACCGCGGGATCACCCTTCCGGGGTGGCGGAAGCGGTGCCCCCCCTCCCGCCGCATTCTGGTCCTTTTCCCCGCTTACCGGACCCGCCGGCAGCGGGGAAAACGATCCGGTCCCGGATCCTCACAGACAGGATGTCGAGTGAGGGCAAGCTTGCCCTCACTCGACTCTATGGTCTTGGAGGACCGGAGCTACGGCAAATGTCGTTGCCTAGCAACCAGTTTAAATGTCCCTTTTTTTTTTTTTTAATTTTATTACATTTTTTTTTTATTTTTTTTATTTTTTATTTTTTTCTATCTTTTAGTGTACTTGTGAGATCTGAGGACTTTTTGACCCCAGATCTCACAAAAAAGAGGTCCTGTCGTGCCTTTTTCTATTACAAGTAATGTTTACATTTCTTGTAATAGAAATAAAAATGAGTGTAAAAGTAAAAAAAAAAATTAAAGCGCACTGTCTCCGTGAGCTGGCGCGCAGAAACCCCGCATGCATATGTAAACATTGTGCAAGAGCAATAATTTGAGCCCTAGACCTCCTCTGTAACTCTAAGATAGCAACCTGTAGAAATTTTTAAAGTGTCGCCTATGGGGATTTTTAAGTACCAAAGTTTGTCACCATTCTGTGAGCGTGCGCAATTTTGAAGCATGACATGTTGGGCATCTATTTACTCGGCGTAACATTATCTTTCACATTATGGAAAACATTTGGGCTAACTTTACTGGTTTCTTATTTTTTAATTAAAAAAAGTGAATTTTTTCCAAATAAATTGTGTTTGGAAGACCGCTGCGCAAATACGGTGTGATAAAAAATATTGCAATAATCTCCATTTTATTCTCTAGGGTCTCTGCTAAAAAAAAATATATAATGTTTTGGGGTTCTAAGTAGTTTTCTAGCAAAAACAACTGATTTTAGCTTGTAAACACCAAATGTCAAAAATAGGCCTAGGCAAGTGGCTAGGATGCATGATGATGCTCCTCGGATGTTGGGCCCCTCTATATGGCTAGGCTGTGAAAAAGTCTCACACATGTGGTATTGCCATACTCAGGAGGAGTGGCAGAATGTATTTTGGGGTGTCATTTTTGCTATGTACATGCTATTTGTTAGGAATATCCTATAAATTGACAACTTTGTGTAAAAAAAAAAAAAAAAAAAAAAGTTTTTATTTTTTCCCCACATTCTCCAATAACTTGTGGAAAAAAAATGACATGTTCAAAGGACTCATAATGCCTCATAGAATATACGTTGGAGTGTTTGCTTTCCAAAATGGGGTGAATTAGTGGACTTTTCCATTGTATTGGTGCTCTAGGGCCTTGAAAAGTGTGATAGGTAGTAAGAAAGTTTTATGTGTATTTATGCTCCTAAAACGCCTTATGGTGCTACTTTGACGTGGAGTCTCTTTTTGTGGCCAGGCTGTGTAAAAGTATCACACATGTGGTATCACCATACTCGGAAGGAGTAGCAGAATGAATTTTGGGGTGTCATTTTTTGCTGTGTACATGCTATGTGTTAGAAATAGCTTATAAATTGACAACGTTTTGGGAAAAAAAAGAAAAAAACATTTTTTTCTTCATTTTCCCAAGAATTGTGGGAAAAAAATTATAGCTTCAAAAAACTCACCATGCCTCTTACTAAATACCTTGGACTGTCTACTTTACAAAAAGGGGTCATTTGGGGGGTATTTGTACTGTCCTGGCATTTCAGGGCCTCAAGAAAGGAGATAGGCCATCAGTACATCTGGTGTGATCAATTTTCAGTAATTGGTACCATAGCTTCTAGACTCAATAACTTTCACACAGACTAAATAATATACACTAATTTTGGTTAATTTTACCAGATATATGTAGCAGTATAAATTTTGGCCCAAATGTATGAAGAAAAATTATTTTTTTGCAAAATTTTATAATAGAAACTAAAAAAAAGTGTTTTTTTTTCAAAATTGTTGCTCTTTTTTTGCTTATATCACGAAAAAAAAAAAAACCCCCAGTTGTGATCAAATACCACCAAAAGAAAGCTCTATTTGTGTGAAAAAAATGATATTTTTAATTTTGTTTGGTTACAGTGTAGCATGACTGAGCAATTGTCATTTAAAGTGTGAGAGTGCTGAAAGCTGAAAATTGGTCTGGGCAAGAAGGGGGTCTAACTGCTCTGTATGGAAGCGGTTAAACACCAACTCCTGGATACTTGGAGGGTATTTCACTCAAAAGAACAAGATTATACGTTCTATTCCTCTGTACATAAGATACATTCAAGAATTGACTATATATTGACAGAACATAGACGAATAGAGGAGGTGATAGAGATAAAAATAGGGATTAAGACATGGTCAGACAATGCCCCAGTTAAGATGAAGCTGAAAATAGAGGGGGGACAGACTAAAATGAAAACCTGGAGATTAAATGAGGAACTATTAA
Source organism: Pelophylax lessonae (assembly GCF_965119305.1). NCBI lineage: Eukaryota > Metazoa > Chordata > Amphibia > Anura > Ranidae > Pelophylax > Pelophylax lessonae. The sequence continues at coordinate 83,935,468 of NC_138779.1, read as the reverse complement.
GAGATAAGAAATGGGGAGCAGAAATAGGGAAAGAACTAGAATCTTATTTCCAAATAAATGAAAAGACGGAAATATAAAAAAATATACTTTGGGAAGCGCAAAAAGCCTTTATGAGAGGTATCTTGATCTCTAAAGAAGCCAGGAGGAAAAAAGAGAGTAGAGAAAAAAGAAAGATTAATAAACAACATCTACGGGTTAGAACAACGACAAAAAAGCGCCCAGAATATAGAGATCCAACACGAACTAGAAATAAGAAGGGACGAATTAAAATAAATATTAGTACAAGAAATCAGACAGAGTAGTAACAATTGCATAAAAGAGAACGATCGATGGAAAAACAAAATTGGGAAGAATTTGGCAAGGGTCAGTAAAAAAAAAAAAAAGAAAACAATAAATTATATAGAGAAGATAAGAGATGGAAAGGGGGAATTAGCATATTCATCTACTACTATAGCAACGGTGTTCCAGGAGTACTATGGGAAATTATATAACATTAAAGAATTAACGGAGGAGAGAGGCCTAAATAAAATAAGTAAAATACAGCACTAAATAAGAGAATCGAAACTCCCCAAGTTACAACAAGAAAAACTGGAATACTTAGAAACCCCGATCACAGAGGAAGAAACAAAAACAGCCCTAAAAACTACCAACTCAGGAAAAAGTCCCGGTTTACAGTAAATTACTATAAGAAGTATAAGAATCTACTGTTACCCAAATTAAGAGATTATTTTAATGGGGTAGGTCAAGTATATGAAATGAGCAAAGAATCCATTCTCTCCTCAATTACAGTTATCCCAAAGGAAGGGAAAGATGCTACAATTTGCTCTAGTTACAGACCCATTTCATTACTGAATATAGATACAAAACTCTTTGCAAAAGTGTTGGCATCTAGACTAAAGAATCTGATGGCAAACTGGCTCCACAATGACCAAGTAGGCTTTATATCGGGGAGACAGGGAAGGGACAACGGAGTGAGAACGCTTCTATTGATGCAGCGGATGGTTGGGAGTGGATCCCAGGGACTAATACTATCAATAGATGCGGAAAAAGCATTTGATAGAGTAAGCTGGGAATTCATGATTAGAACCCTGGAGGAACTAGGGATTGGAGGTAAAATGCTGTCATGGATAAAAACATTATACAACCACCCTACGGCTAGGGTGAAGGTCAATGGGATCCACTCGGAACCATTTGAGATGTCCAATAGAACAAGACAGGGATGTCCCTTATCCCCGTTGCGGTTTGTCCTCTCTTTGGAACCACTGCTGGCAACCATAAGGAAGAGCCCAGATGTCACAGGAGTAATGGTAGGCGATGTGGAGCATAAGGTAGCCGCATTTGCGGACGACGTTCTGCTCTACATCTCCAATCCAAGGATAACCCTCCCAAATTTGATGGAAATACTAAGAAAATATGGAGAGCTCTCCAATTTTAAAAATAAATCTGTTAATATCCGAAAGATACTAAATATTAACATAAAAAAAAGAAGAAGAAAAACTGAGACAGGAATTCCCCTTCTCCTGGAAAAACACTGTTCTAAAATATCTGGGGATTATATTAACAGAACCCGCGAACCTATATAAAGAAAATGATATACCATAATTAAACGAAATTAAAACAGAACTAAATAGGATATCAAATAGAGCATTATCTTGGATGGGAAGAATAAACATCATTAAGATGGCAATACTACCAAAAATAGCTTATAAATATCAAATGCTACCAATACCGATCCCTCAAGCATATTTCAAAACTCTGAAATCCTTAGTCTCTAGATTCATATGGAAAAGGAGTAAACACAGAATACAGTACACGACACTAACAAAGGGTAAGAACCAAGGAGGCCTAGCGGTACCAGTTTTAAAAAAATACTATGACGCAACACTACTATCATGAGTGATAGAGTGGGGGAAATTAAAAAGTGAAAAAAGTTGGGTAAAAATAGAATACACTATGAGTAGCACTCAATTAGGGAAAATTATATGGATTCCCACACAATATAGAAATGTAAACCCTAATACACACTTGATTACACAGCACATAAAAAATAAATGGAAACACAACTCGCCTTTAATTCCACTAAAAGATACATTTCTTACCACCTGGACAAAAAAGATGGGAGGAGGCTGGATCGGAGATGAGGATGCACGTTTGAGAGATATTATAGATAAAGGACAGTTATGCACGATAAAAAACTTAGAACAAAAAAACTGGAAGATCAATGAATGGCGATATTGTCAGCTAAAGCATTTTGTGTCTACCCTACCAAAACCGTTGATCAGGAGACGAGTTGCTCATCTGATAAATATAAGAATAACATTTCAAACATATACAAAATATTGGTGGACACGGCAGGCCCGAGAATACCACCATATATTGAAAAATGGGAAAAGGAATTAGGCACACAGAATAAGGATTTACATTTAGAAAAAAGGCTCAGATTAACTCACCACTCCTCAGTGGATGTGAACACTGCCGAAATGAATTATAAATGTATTGCAAGATGGTATAATACTCCCGACAGAGTTCACAACTACCAGAAGGAGAAATCTAAACAGTGCTGGCGAGGTTGTAAAGAACCTGGTTCAATGGCCCATCTTTGGTGGGAATGCCCAAAAATTATAAAATTCTGGAAGGAGGTACTGGCCCAAATTAAAAAAATCTTGAAAATAGAGATTAGAGAAGATCCGTGGCTCTGTTTATTCCATGGCACAAAAAAATCAATTAAACAATACAAAGCGACACTAACCCCTCATTTGATAAACGCTGCAAAGGGCCTGATTCCGCTATTCTGGCAAAAAACTGAGGCACCGACACTAGGAGATTGGATGAGAAGAGTGGAAAAAATAAGAATATTGGAATATTTGAAAGAGGGAGGGGAAGACGAGATTTTGGACCCGGACGATATATGGGAAGATTGGATAAAATTAAAAAAAACAAGGGGATATATACAATGGATTGAGAAACAGGAAGACAGATAAACAAGAGCATTAGGGGAGTAGTTCGGTGATGGGGTGGGAAGGGAAAAGGTAGAAGGGGGGGGGGGATAAGCACAAGTGAGCAAGACACATTGTTTTGTATTGTATCTCTATTTTTAACAAGATGGTGTTTTGTATATGGAAAATAATAAATAAATGTAAAAAAATAAAAATTCTGAACATAGCTACATCCCCAGTTATAAGAGGGTGTGCACATTTATGTAACCACATTATTTTCGTTTTGTATTTTTAAAAAATACATGTCATGTGTGATGTCAAATCCACAAATCAGAGCATCAAATTCAAGTATACAAATTGTGTAAATAAAATATTATCTTTAATCTTACACCACTGCCTAAACAGAAAAAAACAATGTGCTCCAAATGTCCCAGTTCCTTTAGAAGCAATTATGTCTGATACTCTCTTCCAATACATTGAGTGAAAAAGACTTCAAAATATAGTGATCTTTGTACAGCTCCCCCTTAAAGCTGATTTCCACACACACTCTTTCAGTGTGTAAAAACCAAATGAGAAGTACAGGAAAGTAAAACGCATTAAATATGAAGTTGTTAATCTTCCAAGTACAGTACATTTTACCATTCAAGCAGCTGATTGAACTCCTGTCAACACATAATATTGCCTAAAGGATATGTAGAGTGTGAAAGCTTACTCCCACCTTAAATGACGGATGACAAAAACCCACCTGGCAGTGTGACTCAATTCTCCATAACAGCAGTGAAGATTATGGAGTGGGCATGGACTGGATGTCTATTGACTAGAATGCTTCCATACATTATTTTTTTCAGGTTAACCCCAAGTGGCAATTTGAGGTCTTTGGAGTTTTATGCTTGAAAAAAGTAAAAAAATAGGCTGTGGTGCATCATAATAATAAACCTCATCATTGACGTTATTTGCCTGGATAAACTCTGTGAACATTTATGTACCTAATAAATGCTCATCCTAGGGACTATTATACATTTGAACATTTCTACTGCCCGTAACTACAAAAATGCGAAAAAATTTAGCTTTATTTCCCGAGAGTGCAGCTTCTTCCCCACCACTTTCTAAGCAATTCAGGTCTGAGCTAATAAATCTCATGTCCTGTTATGAATGATTTTTCTTTGTGCTACTTGGATGACCATCGCTGTCACGAACTACATAGTAGACCGGGGTTTCTTAAAGAAGTATTGCCAAAGCTTTTTAGCTCTTCTTCACCTATGGATCACAGGAGTGCCGTTCATTCTGCACTCCTATGACCTGTTTTCAGCCAACTGCGGGCTAAAGCTGACATCAGTTAGCTGGTGCAGGCTCTGGCTTGATTCCAACTTTACAGCAAGCCGCTAAGAGCCTGAGCTAGCCGCTCCTGTCCCGTTCACAGCCCAGTGCTCCAGTGAGCACTGGAGGGGAAAGCAGAAAGCTTTGACTGACAGTCGCTGGCTCTCTGCTCAGAGCAAAGGGAAGAACTGAGCGATCAGCTCTGTTTTATCGCTTACTTCTCGGTGCAGAGCCAGCGTGGGACAGATGCAGCATACACCTTGGTGAGTATAAATGTGTTTTTCTTTTTTTCATGAACCTGAACTACTTTTCTTTGCACTGAGGTTATGGAAACTGGTTGAAGGGGTGTGTGAGACTGGATGTGAAAAGTTGAGAAATTGATTTGATGTGTTGACATGCGAGTAACATTGTCATTAACGTAATGGATGTCCCTAACACATGTAATCCCTCAGGATGTCTTCTGGGACATTTTAAAAGATCCTGATATGCCTTCACATTCTTCTCCATTTACTGTGCTTGTATGCAAATGTATGTGTTGCTCTGTGGTGGAAATCTCCTAATCCCCCCCAATATCGCTAGCTGGCAGATGCTGGTTATTGAGGCTGTACCTTTTTATAAGCTGACTTATGAAACCTAGGGGTTGCCCAAAAAATCTGGTAGGATATGGTCACCATGGGTGTCAAGGAACCACACCGTTGCCATTGAAAACGAAAGGCCTATGAATATATATATATCTCTATTTCTTTATTGTTCTGGTCTCTTGCATGGTATTGTCAGAAATAAGGACAGTCAAATGATTGTTTGACTTGTTGATTATTATTCTTTGTATAGGTGTTAAGCAAGCAGGATTGACTGCTGTAACACATTTATCGATAACTTTATTTCCTATATGATGGACCCTAAAACTGATGTTGGTGCACAGATTTATTGTATGCTTTCTTCATTTGTCTTGTTCCAAGTTTGGCTACAAAACATGTTTGTTTGCATTGTATCTCAGAGAAACCTGAATATGAATGTGTAATATACCCATTTTTTTTTCTTTTGTACAGTTCAGCTAGTACTAATAAGTGGCTTTATTTAAGAAAGAAAAAAAATGTTAACTGTACATTCATGTTTTCATTGCTCAAAAACAGCAGCAACCATCCCACTAATTGTAGCTAGTTTAGGTATTTGTGATTTGCTATTTTTATATAAATATGATAAAATCTTGCTGGCCTGTTCCGGTCTATCCATATATGAATTAAAACCAAGTTACTGACCTTTTTTGAAGTCATAGGTCTCATGCACATGGATGGTTTACTGGACATAAAATTCTGGCTATTTTCCTGTACTGGGGGGGGGGGGGGGGCGCAGGTGCTGCGGACTGCCTGCAATACAAATGAATGTGCACAGAAGCATCCGTAACATATTTCCTGATAATGGATGTCTTGTGTTAGGAGAGTACGTTGTACGCACATATACGGATGAGCACCAAAGCACTGGATAATCTGTATTTACACGGCTGCATATAGCCATTCAGTTGTTTAGCGGACTTTACACTGGACTCGTGGATTTCCAGAAAATGCCAGGAATAATTATGTCCAGCATATTTTCAACCTCATTGTCCATGTTCATGAAGCCATATTGGTACCTACCAGGACTCATGATGAGTGGACAGCTTAGTGAGGGGCGTATAGAGACATGTTGGGCTGTCCAAAGGGGCGCTCTGTAATCGTAAGTTGTTTTAAACTATGAAATGCAAAGAATGATTTAATTTTGTGATTATTTATTTAGCTTGTCCTTTTGATAATAATGCCCTACTTGTTAATTAGTCCAGGTTCCTGCAGAACACAAGTAGCAACGGCAAAGGACCTTGTCTGACCGGTTCAAATAAAGTCACAATTCTATAAAATGTTACTGTGTAATTTTTTTGTTTCCCTGTGTGATGCTACACAAATAGATTGTATAATAATTTATATACTGGAGCACCTGACATTGATTACTATAATAGCATATTTAGTACTTTTGTAAGCGTATTTCCACCTTTTGCAGTCAATTTTTTCTTAAGAAGACACCACTATGGGTTTGTGTTCCCACTCACACAGATTCACACAGCATACCTAAAAATAATTTCTAGATATTTGGCCTTGGGCAAAAGCTGCAAGCTACTCCAAACAATTTGAAATGTGTGGAAACGCAATCTGTCCCCCCTGACAAAGAGGGACACGCTGAGTTTCCCCTTATTTCTATAGAGTTTCCCCTCATTCACATAGAATGCAGAAGCCCAGTTTCTAAATCTGTAAAGCCTGGTACACGCTTTGGGGTTTATTTACTAAGGCTGGAGATTGCAAAATCAGGCTCACTTCTGCATATAAACCAATCCGCTTCCTGGTCGGAGCCGCTGTACTAACAACCTGACAGTACAGCGATCTCCCCCCCCCCCGAGCTGTTGTGTTCCCCCCGCCAGAGCACTCTGGCTAAGGGCCCTTTCACACGGGTGTTCCGCATGTCCGTAAATCATCCTATTTTTTTGCGGATGATATACGGACATAATGTATGTCAATGGCATAGCGGATGACCATCCGCTGACATCAGATTTTCTTCCTTTCAGTTCTGTTCCATTTTTTGGAACGGAACAGAACCCTATTTTTGTTCCGTTTAAAAAAACGGAAAGGATGCAAAATTGGATGTCAGCAGTGTTATCCGCTGACATCCGCAATGCCCATAGACATACATTATGTCCGTATATCATCCGCAAACGGATGGAATGATATGCGGACATACGGAGCAGATGACACAAGTGTCATCCGCTCCGTGAAAAAAAAAAAAAAAAATGCCGGAGCGGATCGCAATGCGGTCCGCTCCGTGTGAAAGAGCCCTAAGAGTGCTAATCGGGAGCTGCTGTTTTTCCAGCATGTTCGTCTGTCAGAAGCCAGCCGAATGTCGGCCGGTTTTTATTAAAGCGGCCGATGTCGCCCGGCATACGGCCCGTGTATATTGGGCTTTACCAGTCGTTAGGACAGACCATGTTCAAATCTAGTTTACAACTAATAAGATTTCCTTGCACTTTACAGATAGTTAATCTTGGTAAACATTCAGTCCCCAGCCTAGCTAAATGTAAAAAAAAAAGAGTTTAGGTAAAAGCAATATATATAAAAAATAATTGTTAAATGTTTATGCTATGTAAATGAGACCACATAACTATAAATATTAAGTAGGCATTCTCCTAATTTAGCTGCAAAAGTGGAAGTACATAAAAAAAAAAAAAACACTTAAAATAATTTTTTGGATTTTCTACCACTTTAAGATTACGTACATATTGGTATTGTTATCACAAAGTTCATTTTTCCAAAAATGTGTAGCATTTAATTTTATCTTAATTCCATTTTCTTCTCTCTTGTTTACATTAGGTGACCCCTGTACTATTTCCTCACAAATGGAACTGGAAGAAGCTTTCCGCCTATATACCATATACAAGGAAGAGGGCCTCAGCATTCATGGTAAGTGCCATACTATGATTATGCTGTCTGTAGGTCCAGTAGTTCTAGAGTTGCTACTGATGCAGTACCACCTGCCTTCCTGCAGGATTTCCCTGGCCTGATCGTCTTTACTTCATAAATGTCCCTCTATCCTAGGTGGAGCAGCAACATGTTTTGTCATGCATGCTGCACAGTCACCACTGCTCGAGCTGACTAGCAGCAGAAAGCTGGGACATGTGGTAGCTGAAAGCTGGGACACGTGGAAAGCACCTTAGTAGGGGATAGGCCTAATGTTATTCAAAGTGCTGTCATTTTTTGTGGCATTTGGTGATGATCTTTATCTTAGGCCTCAGTTGATTTGGTCCAAGCATTCTGGTAATTGCGGTTTTAAAAAAAACTTGATGGATATTGACATACAGGTATGTCCTGTTGTATTTTTTGTTTCCAGAAATAAAACTAAAGATGTTAATGAGCCCCAAGATTTTTACTTCTTCTAGTCTTCTCATCGATTGCCTTGAAAAATGCTTGCATTGCTGCAGAGTTAAAAAGGTTCTAAAGCCTTAAGTTTTTTTTTTTTTTTTTTGCACTAAACCAGTTGTAAACCGCGGATGTTTAAAAAAAAAAAAAAAAATATCTGCAAGGCAATGCCATAATGTGCTAGTATGCGTCACATACTAGCACATTATGAAATACTCACCTTGAAACTAAGCCCTCTAGTGCTGGGCTGTCACTGCTGAGAGGGCTGACATGTTCCCCTGGTCTTTATTCCAGATTTGCTAGCTCTGGCTATGTTATTGGCAGGAGCCGCAATGACGTCACTCCCGCGCATGCGTTTGAGAGCCCTCAGTTCTGGGACAAAGCTCTGAAGGTTCAGCAGGGTATGCCAGACCTTCAGAGCGCATGCGCCGGTGACATAACTGACTGCATTCAGGGTGAATATCTCCTAAATGGTGCATGTTTAGAAGATTTTCATTTTATCAACAGGTAAAGCCTCATTATATGAAAAACAACATGATCCACCTAGAGGGGGCACTAACTACAATGGTCATATCATTGCGACTTAACAAAAAAGATTGTGTTACAAACCCAAATAAAATATTGATAGATCAGCTGCCATTTAAACAGAAAAAGTATAAAAATCGTATCTACCCAAAATAGAAAAGAAAAATGATGAAGAAGATAGTGGCGCTAAACATAATCACCCGTGCCTAATGTGATTAAAATACAAACTGGTCCATGTCAAAAAAAGGTCCATATAGGAGATCTTTGTGAACATTTTCACTACACCGGGTGTATCGGGGTCACCACTCCCTTTCAGTTGTCCACTCACCAGATGTATATCCCCAATATTCTCAAATTAGCAAACAAAAGTGGGTACCCTCTCAAGGTTTACTGATCACAGATGGTATCCAAGCATTAATGCCTTAGATCTCTCCTCTTGAAGTTGTTGTGGAGAGGAGACATCGCTGGATTACACAGTGGAGAGATCTAAGGCATTAAGGCTTGGATACCATCTGTGAATATCATTAACCCTTGAGAGGGTACCCGCTTATGTTCGCCAATATGAGAATATTTGGCATATGTATCTGGTGAGTGGACAACTGAAAGGGAGTGGCGACACTTTTACACGCAGTGTGGTGAAAAGTTTTCACAAAGATCTCCTATATGGACCTTTTTTGACATGGACTTGTTTGAGTTTTATTCACATTATGCATGGGTGATTATGTTTAGCACCACTATCCACATGATTTGTTTTCTATTTTGTGTAGATACGATTTTAAAGCCTTATTATAGGCTTACCTTTCGGTAAAAATGACCAGGCAAGGTTCACTACTGCTTTAAGGTAAAAAGAAAACCCTCTGTGCTGCAGGTTCCCCCTCAGCCCCCCTTATACTTACCTGAGCCTGATCAGTGTTGTGCACAAGAACAGAGGCTCTCTCCCCTCTCACTGGGGAGATTGATAGCAGCGGGAGCCATTGGCTCTGCTGTTCATCAAATCTTGTGAACGGGGAGCAGGGTTGAGCCACCCTGTCTGTGTCTATAGACAAAGACAGGATGGCTTATGAGCAAGCCTGCATGCGTGCCCCTATACAAAGCGGCTTTTTATGGGGGCACGCACCAAAGTAGGGACCCCAAAAGAAGATCTGGTCTATTCTGTGCAATACCAGTACTTCCCAGGTTTCTAACCCTCTCCTGTGTCTTGTCCTCAGCATCTTAATCTCTCCCGTGGCTCAACCTCGGCAACTGACATCCTCTAAGGTGAACAAAAGTTCTGTCCAGTCCACTCAGTCCTTATTGACTTCAGTGTGATCTCATGAGGGCAGGGGGAAATAAATTCTCAGCTCTAGAGTGACTTGGAGTTTACACAGGGCTTCCCTCCTTGTGGTAGCAAAGTGAAAAAATTGTATGTATATGCTGGTTGAAATGTTGACTTTCCATATAGGGCAAAACAACAGGTTCACTTGTCAGTTAAAGTAAAACAGTGCCGTGCTGCGAAAAATGGCCTGGTCATGAAGGCGGTGGGGGGTGGAGGGGTGGTAAACCTTCAGGAGGGGAAGTGGTTAAAGCCTGGTACATGATGTTAGTACAGCGATCTCCCCTGCTGTTCTATTGAGTTCTGGCACCCCCCCCCCTCCCCTCAGTGTAGCCTAGTCAGCGGTTTCAGCAGACCTTTATCAGTCATGCAATTTCAACAGAATCCGGCTGACCAGTGCCGTACACACGGGTAGAATGTTGGCTGGTTTCTTTTGAACCGTCCAATGCCGTCCGACTTTCGGCCTGTGTGCGCTAAGCTTAATTTTCCTAAATGCTCCATAGTAGTCTAATTGCTCATGTAATGCCTAAGGGCTCTTTCACACGGGCGGTCCGATCAGATCCGCCTGTCAGTTTTTTAGGCGGAACTGATCGGATCCTCCATGCAGCTCTATGGGGCAGCGGGTGTCAGCGGAGACACCTCCGCTGACACCGGCTGCCATCCGCATTCGATCCTGTGCGTGAAATCTGGACGGATGGAAACCCTATTTTTCCATCCGTTCAGTATTCGGAGCGGATCTGATGAGAGCGGACAAGCGGTCCGCTCTCATCCGATCCCCCATAGAGGGCAGCGGGTGCTGAGACACCTCCCTCTCCGCTCTGCAAGCGGAGACGGAGCTGTCATCCGCCAGGCTCAGCGGGGATCGCGGATCGATCCCTGCTGAGCAACACGGATCCGCCTACGGAGCGGACCGTGTGAAAGAGCCCTTAGTCTGCCTCCTCATTAGATACAATACTTTACACACCAATCATAAAGCTTTAGATGGAATGACTACATATTTCTTTTGACAAGATTGATATGTCGACAATAGTTTCTGGACCATCACATCACGTCATATTGGTCATCATGGCTTTTGTTCATGCACTGCACAAAATTTGAACAATTTTTTTTCTTTATACATGAGTGATGTCCCAAATGCCAAGGTTTTGCTTGAAAGAGCGATATATTATCATTAGAACACTTCAAAGCAGCCAAGTATGTCACAGCCAGCACGAAAGTAAGGAAGTGACAAGAGGGATTTTATGCCCTTCAGAATAAAGAATCTTCAGAAGGAAAACCAGGTCATCGTTTTGTATCGCATTATAAACTCTGCTACTGGGGCAGAATGAGTTACTGTACATTGCAGCCAGTGGGTGGTACAATGTGACTGGTGGCTTAAAGAACTAAAACACTTGTGAAAACCTCAGTTTAGTCCATATTTATTACCTTAAAAATAATGTTCTTTTTAAACTGTGTCTGATAAGCTGTAAATTTTAGTTATAACATATTCCTTTGCTCCTTCTGCATGCCAGTTCAGTTTTGACATTACTCTGAAACAGAGGAAAAGGTATGAAATCTTTTCTGCAGTCTATGCTTTATGCAGATAATGTCCTGTTTCGGGGAATTAGAGGCAGAAAGGAAAAGGTTTAGGTGTCCTCAGTGTTCTGTAAGTGTTCAAACATGTATCAGACATTTCAAAGTCAGCAGCATCTTTTTACCCTAAAGTACACACCTTGCCCACCTAACTAATCCTTACAGCACCTCTAACTATGTAAACCCCCCCCCCCCCACACACACTCCTGCACAGATCCTGACCCTCCTCCCTGCACCACAATTCTTCCCTGCTGCTTGCGGCTTTCTTCTTCTGCCCTCCCGCTGGCTTATATTCTGCAGAGGAGACACTAATGGGTAACAAATAATTTGAATAACATCCCCCTGCCACCATTCTGACCCCCCCCCCCTTTAGTGCCCCACATTCCCAATCCCCTGGGACCCTTCCTCGCACTGCAGTTGGCCAGCTTTCCCTCCCCTCATATCGTCGGCTGCAGCCGCTGCTCTGGAGGGACCCCGGATCGCTGGCTGTCAGGATGGAGAGCTGAGGGCTCCCTCTTCCTTTCCTAGATGAACATAGTGAGCGATCGGTACCGATCACTCCTATTTTCGGCTGTCACTGTGGCATAGTAAACAGTGTTTACTATGCCCCAGTATGTGAATGAATGGGAGCTGCTATCCAGGGGCTTTTATCCATTCATCCATTCAAGTATTTCAGCTGAGCCTGCAGAGAAAGGGACTGAACTCTCTTCCGTCCCTTTCTCTGTCTAAAAAGAGACATTAGAGGTTCGCTACAAGTCATGTCAGCTTTGCCACGGGTGCAAGGCATTGCGGCCCCAGCATGTAAACACCCTCGTCCTCTGCCTATTGCAGCTTGAGGGGTGTGGTTGGTGGGTGGCAGAAATGTGGCTCAATCGTGCACTTTTGCACAAAAATCGCGGAGCCTTAAAATTCAGTAGCACCTTCTATTTATTCTATTGGTCATGTGCTTTCAGAAAATATGTGGTTGGGGGGGGGGGGGGGGTATTTTACAAGCTCTGAAAGCTATAAGTGAAAAATAAAAAAGCAAAGGAAACATTGCAAAAATGGTCTGACCAGGTGAGTTTAAAAGTGGAGTGCAGGGCCTGGGAGCTGAAGGGTTAAACATTATAGGTTGGACCTACAGTATATTAGGTTGTGAAGATTTGTGAAGGGTTGCCATTTGACTATGTAGCCTAGTTTGCCAAGTGCGAAATCAGTGGATCAATGGCAAGGGACATTGCACACTGACAAGAATGACAGCACATACACATAGGGAACTAGAGGGCATGTGATGCAGGGAGTGGAGGGAATTGCACCTGGTCTGAGCTCCCTGTACTAGGAATTAAATAAGCTAATGCAAAGTCCATTTCAGGTACTTCCACTGTCTGCATTAAAAATAAACAAAGAAAACCTGATGTGTTATAAATAGAGAACTATATTCAAATTTGTCTATTATATATGACTAGAGTTCCACTTTACATAGTCTTTGTAGGCGTAGAATTTTTACATTGGAATGCCACTAGGAATCTGTTATTCTAGCTTATATACAGATATCTGCTATGACCCACTAACAACTCATCGAGTAAAGCCTTGGATTATTTATGCTTTCAAATATCTGTGAGGGCCCTGAACTTCATAAATTTGCTATTGCTTTATTAACAATTTACTTGAGGTGCACCAAATGGAAATTTTGGAACCGAAAATGCAGGATGCACTTGGCTTAAAACCGAAACTAAAAATTACAGTTTTAAATATAAATATATATATATATATATATATATTATATGTAATTTGCATTTTCAACGTTTTAATTAATATCATAAATTTAAATTAATAAGAAATTTGTCAGCCATTATTGGCACCTTTAGCGCAAAAAAAATGAATCCTTTTAAATTCTGTATATGTCTACACACTGGCCCATTGTGCTTCTGTTGTGGAGTTAACCCTTCTTGCTGCATTTTTTGTCAGTTGAAAAAAACGCATCAAACGGGAACTATACTTACCTTAACCTCCTATGTTTTTTTTTTTTTTTTTCCACCATCTGCGTGTAATTGGAGAGCTTTATTTCCTGTCCAATAGCCGAAACAGGAAGTGAGAGGAAATCCTTGCAAAGTGTGGGAATCACTGGTTGTCACCAGAACTAGTGCCCCATTGTAAGATTTCCCCTCTACTACTTTTCTGGGGACAGCTCAAATTTGGGATTTTCTTTTACTTTCACTTTCAATGATTAACCGTAAACATGACAACTAGAGAGGGTGAACCTTCCTAAAAGGGGCAGTGAGCAATAACAATCTTACAGATTTTCTAATCCCTCCAAAAATAACAGTTTACCTACTTCAGGTCTGCCCTTTAGTAGTTTTAATAAATGTATATATATACATACAGTGGGTACGGAAAGTATTCAGACCCCCTTAAATTTTTCACTCTTTGTTATATACACTCTTTGTTGCAGCCATTTGCTAAAATCATTTAAGTTCATTCTTCTTCCTCATGAATGTACACATAGCACCCCATACTGACAGAAAAACACAGAATTGTTGACATTGTTGCAGATTTATTAAAAAAGAAAAACTGAAATATCACATGGTCCTAAGTATTCAGACCCTTTGCTGTGACACTCATATATTTAACTCAGGTGCTTTCCATTTCTTCTGATCATCCTTGAGATGGTTCTACACCTTCATTTGAGTCCAGCTGTGTTTGATTATACTGATTGGACTTGATTAGGAAAGCCACACACCTGTCTATATAAGACCTTTCAGATCACAATGCATGTCAGAGCAAATGAGAATCATGAGGTCAAAGGAACTGCCTGAGGAGCTCAGAGACAGAATTGTGGCAAGGCACAGATCTGGCCAAGGTTACAAAAAGATTTCTGCTGCACTTAAGGTTCCTAAGAGCGCAGTGGCCTCCATAATCCTCAAATGGAAGACGTTTGGGACGACCAGAACCCTTCCTAGAGCTGGCCGTCCGGCAAAACTGCGCTATCGGGGGAGAAGAGCCTTGGTTAGAGAGGTAAAGAAGAACCCAAAGATCACTGTGGCTGAGCTCCAGAGATGCAGTCAGGAGATGGGAGAAAGTTGTAGAAAGTCAACCATCACTGCAGCCCTCCACCAGTCGGGGCTTTATGGCAGAGTGGCCCGACAGAAGCCTCTCCTCAGTGTAAGACACATGAAAGCCCGCATGGAGTTTGCTAAAAAACACCTGAAGGACTCCAAGATGGTGAGAAATAAGATTCTCTGGTCTGATGAGACCAAAATAGAACTTTTTGGCCTTAATTCTAAGCGGTATGTGTGGAGAAAACCAGGCACTGCTCATCACCTGTCCAATACAGTCCCAACAGTGAAGCATGGTGGTGGCAGCATCATGCTGTGGGGGTGTTTTTCAGCTGCAGGGACAGGACGACTGGTTGCAATCGAGGGAAA
Source organism: Pelophylax lessonae (assembly GCF_965119305.1). Taxonomy (NCBI): domain Eukaryota; kingdom Metazoa; phylum Chordata; class Amphibia; order Anura; family Ranidae; genus Pelophylax; species Pelophylax lessonae. Next base: position 83,920,467 of record NC_138779.1, on the reverse strand, counting down.
GATGAATGCGGCCAAGTACAGGGATATCCTGGACAAAAACCTTCTCCAGAGTGCTCTGGACCTCAGACTGGGCCGAAGGTTTACCTTCCAACAAGACAATGACCCTAAGCACACAGCTAAAATAATGGAGTGGCTTCACAACAACTCCGTGACTGTTCTTGAATGGCCCAGCCAGAGCCCTGATTTAAACCCAATTGAACATCTCTGGAGAGACCTAAAAATGGCTGTCCACCAACGTTTACCATCCAACCTGAAGGAACTGGAGAGGATCTGCAAGGAGGAATGGCAGAGGATCCCCAAATCCAGGTGTGAAAGACTTGTTGCATCTTTCCCAAAAAGACTCCTGGCTGTATTAGATCAAAAGGGGGCTTCTACTAAATACTGAGCAAAGGGTCTGAATACTTAGGACCATGTGATATTTCAGTTTTTCTTTTTTAATAAATCTGCAACAATGTCAACAATTCTGTGTTTTTCTATCAGTATGGGGTGCTATGTGTACATTCATGAGGAAGAAGAATGAACTTAAATGATTTTAGCAAATGGCTGCAATATAACAAAGAGTGAAAAATGTAAGGGGGTCTGAATACTTTCCGTACCCACTGTGTGTGTGTGTATATATATATATATATATATATATATAAATGTGTGTGTGTGAGATATATTATATATCACATATGATATATATATCTTCCGGGGGGCGTGGCCGGGATGTGAGACTACACGGACGCACAGGGCTCTAGCTCCGCTCCTGCAATAATCCTATCTGCTCCATCGGCATCCATCCCTTACATCTATACCCCTAAAAACTCACCCTGGGGTCCAGAAGGAGGGGCGGCACTTCGCAGATTCCTCCGTTCTCACCGGGGAAGCTGCGGTCCGCCAAATCCCGGAGTTCGTCCCGTCCTTCGGGTCCTGCGGCGGCCATCTTGGACACGAGGCCTCCTCCGAAGAAGATATATATATCTTCCGGGTAGTGGGCTTGCATGCGAACTGCCGGCGGCTTGCTACCACTGCTATCAAACACAGCGGGAGCACAACAGCAGGTATCACAAACTCGATATCCGCTGACACCCGCCAATCATCGTGCAGAGAGGCAGAACGGCAGGCTGCCTAAATAAAGAAGGCATATCACCGTTCTGACCGGAGGGAAGGCATGGATCTGGAGTCATTGCACTGATAAGTGCTGCAGCAAAGGCTAATCACCCTGTAAAATAAGTACTCTGGAGACTTGGTCAAAGTGTCCTGGCTCTTCTGCAGTCTGACACTCTGTAATGCTGGGGCAGAGTGGCTAGAGTGCGAAAGAAAGAGAGAACCCTCTGTCAAGTTTTTATGTTGGCATTCTCGCTCAAGACATTTATGCTCTTTAGTTGCACTGGTGACCAACATCCCAGTCATAGGAAGTGATAGAAAATCTAAAATGGTATGATTATCAGTGGGACAGAAGTTGAGGTGTAAATATTTTAGTGGGAATATTTGTTGTTGAGGAAATTGTCTAGATGGGGGTTTCCCCTTACTTTAAAAAAAGATTTCCTCTTGCTTTTACTGTGTCCAGGATAAGAAATAAGGAAAAAATATTTACAACAGGAAACCACAATAAAAAAAATAAAATTTAGAAATTGGTTAGAAGGTGCCCTTTAAATAAACCATCAGATTTCGTAATCAACTAACATCATAAGCGATCTGCCCATACTGTCTTTATTATGAGCCCCTTTAGCACTAGTGGCCCATGGGTCCTCTTAGAGCCCATTCACACTAGCGCGACTTGTGAGGCGACTTGTGTGCCCTCAAGTCGCCCCAAGTCGCTTGACATAACAAAAGCAATGTTAATCAATGAGTGCCATCTTAATTGGCACTACTGAAGTCGCTCCGACTTCAGAAAAGGGTCCTGTACTACTTTGAGGCGACCTGTGATCCGACTTGTCCCATATACTTTAATGGGAGTCGCCTCCTTGTCTTATTTGAAGCGACTTGTGATCTGACTTGTGATCCGACTTTCCATAAAAATGGTCCTGAACAAGAAAAAAGAGCATTTTTCTTATAATTTTTATTAGCACATGAATATGTCTTCTCTCCACCTGGCTGTTTTTCTTGCAGGCATTTATCGGGCATTTTTGGAGGCAGGCATGACTTTTTTTTTTTTTTTGGATTTAGTGTCTGGGGGGTTTAAAAAGTGTCCCTGTGAAGTTTCATCACTGTAGCATGTCCAGAACCATAAATAAAAGCATTTTTCTTATTTTTATTAGCACATGAATATGTCTTCTCTCCACCTGGCCATTATTCTTGCAGGCATTTATCGGGCATTTTTAGAGACAGGCATGACTTTTTTTGGATTTAGTGTCTGGGGGGTCTAAAAAGTGTCCCTGTGAAGTTTCATCACTGTAGCATGTCCAGAACCAGCAAAAAAAAGCATTTTTCTTATAATTTTTATTTGCACATGAATATGTCTTCTCTCCACCTGGCCGTTATTCTTGCAGGCATTTATTGGGCATTTTTGGAGGCAGGCATGACCTTTTTTGGATTTAGTGTCTGGGGGGTCTAAAAAATGTCCCTGTGAAGTTTCATCACTCTAGCATGTCCAGAACCAGAAAAAAAAGAGCATTTTTCTTATAATTATTAATACAGTGTGGCGGCTTCTCTACACCTTGCATTTTTTTATTGCTGGCATTTATCGGGCATTTTTTTTGCCTGCCTCCAGAGACGCCCAAAAAATGCCCGATAAATGCCAGCAATAAAAAATGCAAGGTGTAGAGAAGCCGCCACACTGCTGTATTAATAATTATAAGAAAAATGCTTATTTTTTTGCTGGTTCTGGACATGCTACAGTGATGAAACTTCACAGGGACACTTTTTAGACCCACCCCCCAGACACTAAATCCAAAAAACATCATATTCTGATTGGCCAAATACAAAGTCGTACAAAGTCGTCTATTATATAAGTCACGTAAAAAAATTCACAAGTCGCGCTGAAGTCGCGCTAGAAGTCGCCCCTTTTGAGGCGACTTAGAGGTTGCGGCAGTGTGAACTGGCACTTAAAGTGATTATAAAGTATCGTTTTTTTCTCATAAAAAAACAAACAAACATCCCTCTTGTGTGATCCTGGCCCCTCCCTCCTGTTGAGTACCTCCCACAGCAAGCAGCTTGCTATTTGGGCACCTGAGCCAAGTCACAGCTCCCTGTGTTCATTCAGACATGGAGCTCTGACCTGGCCTCGCCCCTCTCTGCACTGATTTGCTGACTTTGATAGCAGCGGCAGCCAATGTTGCTGCTGCTGTGTCTGTCACTCAGACACTCGTGGACATCGCTGGACAGAGAGGGACCTCAGGTAAGTGTTAGGAGGGCTGAGGGGGGCTGCTGCAAACAGTTTTTTAGAATGCATTAAGATAAAAAAAAAAACCTTCTGACTTAACAGCTCCTTTAAGTCGGCCATACATTGAGCACATTGCGTCATTTTCGTGAAGATTGACTTTAGTTCAAGGAGCCTGCTGAAAAATGTTTGGATGTCAGAATACAATGGCTCAGCAGGGTGAATTTGTCCATCCATGCTCTTTAGCATTGATGGAGTTATCTGTTAGCTTTCTGTAGTTCAGTCTATGGGCTGAACGAAAGAAATCTGTATATAGCCAGCTTTAGATGCCTCAATTTCTTCTATAGTGACTGAGACACCTATTGTAAAGAGCTCAACTCCTTAAAATCATAAAAGAAAGTGTGCCCATGACCATAAAACTGTCACTGTATAGTGAATACCTGGTTGTTACACATTAGCCCTATGTAGCGACTCTGGTTGTGGCAACACATTTCGTTTTTACTAGCTGCACATAAGCCACCACTCCAGATCGGTCTGTTCATGGAGCTGGCAGCTTGGGGGAAGTTTGAGAATTATTAAAGCCTGCTTTTGATAAAGTCTTGAAAAGCCTTTAGAGAAATGATTGCAGGTTTGGAAAAGGGAGTCCTGCTCTTCAGGGTAAAGTGGCTATATAGTCTGAGACACTTCTAGAACCATGAACTGACTGGCTGCACAGCAAAAGAAGTAGATTGAAAAGTCATGTTTTTTATTTCTTTTTTAATAAAAGATCCTTTTTGAAAAAAACAATCATGCGAGACAAATATAATAAAGGCATATTTGCCTAGCACTATTTTTAAAGATGATCTTCATTTTTAGCATAGTAACAATTCATTATCTATTCTGCATGCGGGGATGCTTTGAGCAGATCTTTCTTTCATACTTCCTTTGTTATTTGCAGAGACTCGATTTATTCTTTGCTTTTGGCTTTGTTCAACATCTGCTGCATATGTAATTACTTTTGATGTTCTGCAGAGAGTGTACCTCTTTACACTTCCACCTTTCCGGATTTGAAGCACATAGGAAAGTACCGTATTTTCCGGCATATAAGACGACTGGGCGTATAAGACGACCCCCCTATTACATGATCTGCTGGTAATACTTATACTTAGGTTACCTTGGAGATATTATACTCGGCGTATAAGACGACCCCCCATTTTTGGGGGATTTTTTTGAGGTTCAAAAGTAGTCTTATACGCCAGAAAATACAGTACATTATTTCAGAAGCCACTGGTATTATAAGTGCAGGCAAATCAAAATTCAATATGAATTGCTGGCGTTTGGTCACACCTAGATCTCCCGCATTAGGTTGGTAATGACGTTGTTTTCCAGCGCAGCCATTCTGTATTAAGTGCTTGACGTGTAGTGGGAGATTCATTTTTTGACAGCCAGCCCCAAGCACCCTCCAATAAAACTAAACTAAGTTGGTGAGCATCATCTGAGGTGTGACAAATATTTACTGGAATATGCTGTAACAAAAAGTTTGTTTACCTATTGTCACGTACCTTGTGGCAGAGCCTGACGTGCAGAGGGAGACCTCTCGTACAGCCCTGGCTCAGGCAGCACTGGAGTTGCAACAGTGGATGCGAGTGCACAGTGGGCTAAGAGTGCCTGCGCTGGTCTTCCGTTGGCAGCTGAGAAGTGTGGCCGATGAGTCACTGGACAGGATCGGATTGCTCAGCAGCAGGTGGTAGAAGGAACAGTGATGCGGAAGCAGTACAGCGTCACCAGGCACTGGACAGAGCAGGATAGATGAAAGACTGAAGCAGAGTCAGACAAGTCAGATCTGTCACAGATAATCAGATATGTCATAAGCAGCAGACATAGAATAGTCGGTGTACAAGCAGAGGTTAGCAGTAGGATATCAGGCAGGGAAGCAGGTATAACAAAGTCTAGGCAAGTCAGTGTCAGGACTGGAGATAAGCAAACGTGGTTAGACAAGCCAGGTCAATACAGGAATCAATACGGGTACATTCCTGCGCATGCGCATCTGCCTATTACCATAATGTCCCTGACACTGCCCCCTCCCGACGGGCAACCCCTTGATTCCTAGCTCGTTCTCTTTTTCTAGATGGGCACTCAAAAAGGCACGATCTAGCCCTCTGGTATGGACATTACATTCTAGTTTCCAAGAGTTCTCCTCTGGGCCAAAATCTCTCCATTTAATTAGATACTGCAAGTGGTTCTTCCTTGTCCTGCAGTCTAAAACTGCTTCCACCTCATATTCCTCATCTCCATCAAACAGCACTGGTTCAGGTGGGCCCGCCCCCCTATCAGGAAAGTGGTCTGGTACTACAAGTTTTTAAGAGTGACACATGAAATACTGGGTGGATTTTAAACGAGTCAGGTAAAGATAGTTCATACAATACCTCGTTCAATTTCTTCTTCACCGGGAACCGACCTATAAACTTGTGTGCAAGCTTCTTCTAAGGACATGCCAATCTGAGGTTTGCCGTAGATAGCCATGCTTGATCGCCCAACTGAAGACTCATTTTCCCTTTTCTTCTTTTGTCAAACGCTCTCTTGTTGTCTGTGCTCTGAACAGCAAGAACTGTAGATTCTGGAATAAATTCAGGGAAAAATGACAAGCGAAAACCATAATTGGCAAAGAATGGTGATTGTCCTGTAGCTGAATAACTGGCATTATTATAAGCAAATTCTGCTAATGGTAATAAAGATTCGTCCTGAACGAAGTACGTGAAACATTGAATATACTGTTCGAGTGTCTGGTTAGTGCTTTCTTTTTGCCCATTACAGGGTTCATACGGTCATGAAAATCCTGGAAAAGTCATGGGATTTTGACATGACACTTTCCAGGCCTGGAAAAGTTATGGAAAATGAGTAAACCCCACTAAGTTTTGGAAAAGTCATGGAATTTTGTGCAACTATTTAATTTAGAAAATGTCTCCGGGCCCCCTGTATTCTGTGGGAGCGGGGGACAGTAAGTGGACTATTTATTTTCTCTGTTTCGGGTTTAGGCGGATTAATCAGCCGTTGCACAGCTGAAGCCTGGTCACCGGCCCCTTCAATATGAATAGACCGTGACAGGTTAGGAACTCTGCGGTGGATTGATCCGCCTAAACATGAAACCAAGAAATAGTGCACTTACTGTGCCGCTCCCAGGGGCGTACCAGCGGGGAGGGAGGGGGGCGGGGCGCACTGGGGGGGTGTCAGCCGGGCCGCCCGCATCACCGTACTGGGGGGTGTCCGGCTGGTGTCCGCCGGGCCGCCCGCATCTCCGTGTGAAGAAGGCAACTGCAGCGGCAGGAAGAAGATCAGTAAGAGTGTCTGAGCAGCCTTGTTTTGTGTGCTGGATAGGAGGGGGATGGGATGGGACAGCTGCATAGAGATGAATTGCACTTTCCATATTCCTCCTGCTGTCGCTGAATGCTTGTTATTCCTCCTCTCAGCGGCTGCAGGAGGAATATGGAAAGTTCAATTCATCTACTGTATATGCAGCTGCCCCATCCCCCTCCTATACAACTTCCTTTGCTGGCCCCCCTCAGTGCTCTTTAGCCCCCCCTCAGTGCTATTAACCCCTCCCCTCAGTGCTCTTTAGCCCCCCCCGGTGCTCTTCAGCTCCCCACAGGGCTTTTCATCTCCCCCTCCTACCATGCTCTCTGGCTCCCCCAGTGCTCTCCACCCCCCCCCTGTGCTCCCTGGCTCCCCCCTCAGTGATTTCCAGTTCCCGCCCAGACAGTGCTCTCCAGTTCCCCCTGCCCCTGTGCTCTCCAACCCCCTGGTTTTCCCTGCTTCCCCCCAGTGCTCTCCACCCCCCTGCGCCTTCCAAACCCCCTCTTAATTCTCTCCAGCCCCCCCCCCCCTCCGTGCCATTCAGCTCCTCCAGTGCTCTCTGCTCTCCGGCCCCCCTAGTGCTCTTCTATCTTCTATCATGTCCGCAGTTCTTGACCTTCTCTTGTATCATGTCTGCAGTCTCTGACCATCTCTTGTATCATGTCTGCAGTCTCTGACCATCTCTTTTATCATGTCAGCAGTCTCTGACCATCTCTTGTATCATGTCCGCAGTCTCTTACCATCTCTGGTATCATGTCCGCAGTCTCTTACCATCTCTGGTATCATGTCCGCAGTCTGACCATCTCTTGTATCATGTCCGCAGTCTCTGACCATCTCTTGTATCATGTCCGCAGTCTCTGACCATCTCTTGTATCATGTCCGCAGTCTCTGACCATCTCTTGTATCATGTCAGCAGTCTCTGACCATCTCTTGTATCATGTCAGCAGTCTCTGACCATCTCTTGTATCATGTCCGCAGTCTCTGACCATCTCCTGTATCATGTCCGCAGTCTGACCATCTCTTGTATCATGTCTGCAGTCTCTAACCATCTCCTGTATCATGTCCGCAGTCTCTGACCATCTCTTGTGTCATGTCCGCAGTCTCTGACCATCTCTAGTATCATGCCCATAATCTCTGACCATCTCTTGTATCATGTCCATATTCTCTGACCATCTCCTGTATCATGTCTGCAGCCTTTGACCATCTCCTGTATCATGTCCACAGCCCCACACTTTTTTTTTCCCCAGGACTTGACCCCTGAGTATAGACAAGAGTAAGCGCCGCATTTGTGCATCTGTGCCATCCATACCAGTCCACCTGCACCTCCATCTTGACTGTGGCTTGGGCCTAAAGAGAAAGCACCGCATTTTGTGCATCTGACTGTGCCATCCATACCAGTCCGGGGGCACTTCCATCATGACTGCCTGAACTGAAGCTTTATCCCCAAGCAGGAGCGGCCATTAATCTTCTTTCTCCAGTTACAGTATATTGGTCAAATTACAAGTTAACTTTATGGGGGTAACACAGTTTCAGCTAAAGTTAGTGTGTTCATGGGGTAGCAATGCCAGGGAAATGCAGCTTTAAAATGTATGGCTTTATGGTGAAAAGTATGAGAGGTGGCTGGAGAAAGATCAGGACCCAGGACGTGCTAAATGTACGGTGTGTGTTGTAAAACGTTTGACATTCCGAACATGGGAGAGGCAGCGCTGTCTAGCCACGCTAAAGGTGCAAAGCACCAGTCTGCAGCTGCGTGCTCGACAGCTTCCAATCCGATCGCTGGCTTTTTCACCCGTGCGCCTGAAGTGACACCGGCTCCCAGCTGCGGCAGCAGTGCTTCCATCTCATCCACTGTAAAACAAGGGACCATTTTGAGTCACACTGTATCCAGAAACTAAACCCTAACTGCAGAGGTACTGTACACTACAAAGCTTGTCATTTATTTTAGTAAAAATATGCTGGGTGTGACATGGATTTTCTTCTTATTTAACATGTATACATAGACATTTCATGAAACTTTAGGTCATGAATATTTACGTGAAGTCATGGAAAAGTCATGGAATTTTATTGGTAAAAATGTGTATGAACCCTGCCATTAGTTTGAGGGTGATAAGCTGAGGAAAGGGATAATTCAATCTTCAGGACCCCACATAAGGCCCTTTCCGAAACGTGATGTGAACTGCACACCTTGAACAGACAAGATGTTTGCAGGGATTCCGTGCAATTTAACAATCTCTTTAAAAAAATACTTGGGCCATTTCCAAGGCAGATGGTGTATTCTTCAAGGGCAGAAAATGGGCCATCTTGGATAACCGATCAACCACTACAAAGATTGCTGTGCATCCCTTAGAAGGTGGAAGTTCCACTACAAAATCCATAGAGATCATTTTCCATGGCCTGTCAGGGACAGGCAAAGGCTTGAGTAGACCCCAAGCCCTGCTTCTTGCAGTCTTGCTTTGGGTACAGACAGAACATGAGTTCACATATCTCTTGCAGAACCATTCTAGATCTAGCCAGCAGAATGTAAGCCGTACCAAATCGAGAGTCTTATAGATACCGAAATGGCCTGCCAATGGATGATCATGAAGTAGCTTTAAAACATTCACCCGTAAATTTTCTGGCACAAAAATCTAGTCCCCCCCCCCCCCAGCCATACCAAACCCCTCATTAGGCAACAAAGTGATTCCAGTAGGGCCAGAGATGACCACAGAGGCTTGTTTGATCTGTGAGAGTAGGTCAGACTGTAACATCAGGAAGTTACCTGTGGGCAAGATGGTATCTGGGATTGCTGATTCCTTGGGGTCATCATACATATGAGATAAAGCATCTGGCTTAACATTCATTGATCCTGGTCGGTAGGTTATGTGGCATTAGAACCTTGAAAAGAAAAAGTGCCCATGGAGCTTGACGTGGCTTCAGACGCTCTGGAGACCTCAAGTAGTCCAAATTCTTATAATCAGTGTATATTAGTATGGAATGTGCTGCGCCTTCCAACAGGTACCTCCATGTCTCCAAAGCTGTTTTGATGGTGAGTAGTTCTCAATCCCCCACATTGTAGTTAATTTTTTGCTGGGGAGAGTTTGCGTGAAAATGAGAGTCTGCTGTTTTTAGAGGCATCCACTTCAAGTACAGTGCCTTGCGAAAGTATTCGGCCCCCTTGAACTTTGCTACCTTTTGCCACTTTTCAGGCTTCAAACCTAAAGATATATAAAACTGTAATTTTTTGTGAAGAATCAACAACAAGTGGGAAACAATCATGAAGTGGAACGAAATTTATTGGATATTTCAAACTTTGTTAATAAAAAACTGAAAAATTGGGCGTGCAAAATTATTCAGCCCCTTTACTTTCAGTGCAGCAAAATCTCTCCAGAAGTTCAGTGAGGATCTCTAAATGATCCAATGTTGACCTAAATGACTAATGATGATAAATAGAATCCACCTGTGTGTAATCAAGTCTCTGTATAAATGCACCTGCACTGTGATAGTTTCAGAGGTCTGTTTAAAGCCCAGAAAGCATCATGAAGAACAAGGAACACACCAGGCAGGTCCGAGATACTGTTGTGGAGAAGTTTAAAGCCAGATTTGGATACAAAAAGATTATCCAAGCTTTAAACATCCCAAGGAGCACTGTGCGAACGATAATATTGAAATGGAAGGAGTATCCGACCACTGCAAATCTATGAAGACCTGGCCGTCCCTCTAAACTTTCAGCTCATAAAAGGAGAAGACTGATCAGAGATGCAGCCAAGAGGCCCATGATCACTCTGGATGAACTGCAGAGATCTACAGCTGAGGTGGGAGACTCTGTCCATAGGACAACAATCAGTCGTATACTGCACAAATCTGGCCTTTATGGAAGAGTGGCAAGAAGAAAGCCATTTCTTAAAGATATCCATAAAAAGTGTAGTTTAAAGTTTGCCACAAGCCTCCTGGGAGACGCACCAAACATGTGGAAGAAGGTGCTCTGGTCAGATGAAACCAAAATCAAACTTTTTGGCAACAATGCAAAACGTTATGTTTGGCGTAAAAGCACCACAGCTCATCACCCTGCACACACCATCCCCACTGTCAAACATGGTGGTGGCAGCATCATGGTTTGGGCCTGGTTTTCTTCAGCAGGGACAGGGAAGATGGTTAAAATGGATAGGAAGATGGATGGAGCCAAATACAGGACCATTCTGGAAGAAAACCTGATGGAGTCTGCAAAAGACCTGAGACTGGGACGGAGATTTGTCTTCCAACAAGACAATGATCCAAAAATTAAAGCAAAATCTACAATGGAATGGTTCACAAATAAACATATCCAGGTTTTAGAATGGCCAAGTCAAAGTCCAGACCTGAATCCAATCGAGAATTTGTGGAAAGAACTGAAAACTGCTGTTCACAAACGCTCTCCATCCAACCTCCACTGAGCTCGAGCTGTTTTGCAAGGAGCAATGGGCAAAAATTTCAGTCTCTCGATGTGCAAAACTGATAGAGACATACCCCAAGCGACTTACAGCTGTAATCGCAGCAAAAGGTGGCGCTACAAAGTATTAACTTGAGGGGGCTGAATAATTTTGCACGCTTTTTTCAGTTTGTTAAAAAAGTTTGAAATATCCAATAAATTTCGTTCCACTTCATGATTGTGTCCCACTTGTTGTCGATTCTTCACAAAAAATGACAGTTTTATATCTTTGTTTGAAGTCTGAAATGTGGCAAAAGGTCGCAAAAATTATTTTTTTGGATCTATATGATTATTTAGTGAAGCAAGCGCCGATTTCCCCCCCCCCCCCCTTTTTTCCTTTATTTCTGTGAGTAAGTGGTGACACTACAGAATTGGCTGTCTGTTTCAGAATTTTGGTTGAAATCTACAGATTTATCCCCACTCCTATTCTATCTTATACCCCAGTGGTAGTGCATTGGTCTCTTCATTTCTTTATTCATATGCTTCATTTCTTTCTCCAGCTGCAGAAGCTCTGCAGAGGACATGCCACAATCTGGATGGAGGCCGAAGTGCAGAGAGGGCTTCCCTTGCGGCTCAGTGCGAGTCACCCCTGGAAGTGGTACAGGAGGTGAAGCGTCCCAATTAGCACAGGTCGCCTGTGGTGAGCACCAGATGATTTCAGGAACTCTGGGTAAGGCAGGCAACTAGAGGAGTAGTAAAAGCCAGGCCGAGGGTCAAACACCAGTGATCAGTCCAAGAGCAAGGTAAGTAGCAGAGTCCTTAGGCAAGCCGGGGTCATACACTGGGAAAACAGGCAGGTAGTAGCAAGAGCAAAGTCCGAGAGGCAAGCCCTAGGGTCAAACACCAGGAGGAGATCAGATGGCTCAGAAACAAGCCGGGTCACAACAGGAAGTCCAAACAGGAAACAGGAAGCTGAGAGATAATCCAGCAATGAGTCTGCTCCTATGGCCACCTTTTATAGGCCAGCAGAGGGCAGTGTCAATTGAGGCAGGAACGACCATTGCTATTACTGGCAATGTTGCCAGTTCTCCTACGGCCATGTCCCTGACGGGCCAGCAGAGGACTGTGTTGATTGAGCCAGGAGCGTCCATGACTAGTACTGGCAGAAATGCCAGTACGGCTGTGTCCCTGACAGGACACATCCGACAACAGCTGTAAAAATGAATGGGAAGTGACATCAACCATGGAGTTACTATGGGACTTCTGCTGTTGGCTGTGGTTGCCACACACTCCCCCCCCCCCCCCCTACCTTAAGGGTTGCTGTCCTCTCAGGCAGATGGGGAATAGGGCCTGTCTTCAGCTGCATCGTGGTAATGCGCTTTAGTGGAAGCCCTGATGGTTTCAGTGAGGGAAACTTTTTAAAAATGACTCATGAGCCCACTCCGGCAGGAACGCAGGTGGCCTTTGTCTCCTGCTAGACCCAAAAGTCTGGTAAGGTTTTCCCCTGTCCTGAGACTTTTCATGATATTGTGCATGACCAATGGCAGCATGTTAAGCACGTGCTAGTGGTGCCAAAACGCTTTAAACGCCGGTATCATTTTGCTGATACGGTCTCCAACCGTTTGACGGTGCCACCTAAGGTGGATCACCCTGTTTCCAGGTTGAACAAATCTACTATTGTGCCCTCCTTGGAGCCAGTATCACCTGATATATGCCTTCCTTCCTCTTGTTCTCCTGCCGAGGTATCTTCGCCGGGTGGCGGTGGAGGGCATTCCGGTCATTCTGGTGGCACCTGACTGGCCTCGGCAGTCTTGATACACAGACCTGGTAAACATGGTCCTGGATCCTCCATGGTGACTCCCTCTACGGGAAGATCTGCTGTTTCAGGGACCGATCTTCCATTCTGCTTTACAGTCGCTGGCTTTAACGCTTGGCTGTTTGAAAGCAAGTTATTGAGGAATAGAGGTCTTTCTAACTCAGTGATTCCTACCCTTTTGAAGGCCAGGAAGTCGACACCTAGGAAGATCTATCATCGTACATGGAAATTGTACATGTAATGGTGTGAATCTCTGCAGCTGCACCCTCGCTTGTTTCCTATAGCTAGGGTTTTGGCCTTTTTACAAATGGGGGTTGAGCAGCGCTTGGCGTTGGGCACTATCAAAGGTCAGGTGTCGGCCTTGGCCCTTTACTTCCAACGTCCATTGGCTACCAATAGCTTAATTTGCACTTTTATTCAAGGGGTGCATCATCTGGCTCCTCCGAGGAGATCCCCGTTGCCTCCGTGGGATCTCAATCTGGTTTTGTCTGTTCTTCAAAAGCCTCCTTTTGAGAATATAAGGGAGATTTCTCTGCCTTCCTTGTTGCAGAAGGTTGCCTTTCTGGTGGCTATTACTTCTGCTCGCAGAGTATCGGAGTTGGTGGCGCTGTCCTGTTCGCCTTATTTTGTGATCCACAGGGATAAAGTGGTCCTCCGACCTAATCTGTCTTTTCTACTCCAAACAAATATTTCAGCCAAGCACTCACTCGACAGAGGAAGAATGGCGTGCTGCTCTCCTCAGGCAGGGGACTCCAAAACGGGTGCATGAAAGAAAGGAAAAGGAGGCGCAAACACCTAGTGCATTACCCGTGGTACTGTTTAAAATTATTTAATAAAATGCTGAAAGCTATTTATACTTCAACCTGCTATGACCTGACCAGCTCTGAGGAAGGGAGCTCGACTCCCGAAACGCGTTAGCGGTCGCAATTTCCAGGACATGTTCCAACATACGTGTGACGGGAATTTGTAACACGATTTCTATTCTTCATGTTTGTGAGTATGCATTCAGCATTTTATTAAATCATTTTAAACAGTACCACGGGTAATGCACTAGGTGTTTGCGCCTCCTTTTCCTTTCTTTCATAATCCGTCTTTTCTTCCTAAGGTGTTGTCGGATTTTCATCTTAATTGTGTTGCCTTCCTTATATCCTAAGCCTAAGCATCCCAAGGTAATTGCTTTGCATTCTTTGGATGCAATAAGAGTTTATCTGATGGTTACGAAGTCCTTTCGAAAATCAGACTCTCTCGTTGTCCTTATGGACAGTCTTCGAAAAGGTTTGGCTGCGTCTGCTGCGACCATTTAGAGATGGATCAGACAGATGGTTGTTCAGGCTTATTTAATCAAGGGTCAGGTTCCTCCTTTCCCTGTGAAGGCACATTCTACTAGAGCGCTGAGTGCCTCTTGGGCTTTTCGAAATCAGGCCTCTGTTGTACAAGTTTTTAAGGCAGCGACTTGGTCGTCTGTGCACACTTTTACCAAATTCTACAAGGTGGATTTGTTGGCATCTTCAGATGCCTCTTTTGGCCGCACGGTTTTGCAGTCTGCTGTTTCGTAAGAGAATGTTTTTTGTTTCTTGTGAGATCTGCAATCAACTGCTGGGCGATGGGCTTAATAGGCTAGATCCAGTGGCCCCCCCCCCCGTCAGACCAGTGAGCGTGCGCAGACCAGAGCTTCGCGCTGCATCTGCCGTGACAAAGCCCTAGTGGACAGGGGCTGGCCTGCGAGTTAAACGCTTCGCGAGGTCACATACGACCGAGTCTTGGCTCAAGTTGCATCATTCCTCTTGGCTGACAGCCCCCCTATTTCAGTGGTGAGGAGGTTCTGTTTGGAGTGTTGCCCCCCTGGTTCCTGGTTTGGTGAGTAGCTGCCCCCCCCTGGTATGGTGAGTAGCAGTCCCCCACTCTCCCCCTTGATGTTGTTTGGCGTGGACGCGGGCCCCTCCCTGGGATGGACGGACCTACAGTTTCCCCTCTCTCCCCCCTTTTGTATGGTGGTCCCTGTGGGCCATCTTGGTACCGCCCATGTTGAGTGGACATGCCACCGTGGGACAAACTTCCGGATGGTGGGTGCTGGCTACTGATGGTGGTCTTGTGCCCGGATCCGACCTCTCCATTGTGGCTGTTGCCTAGGCTCCAGGGATGTGTAGGCCGGCGGCAATTTTTAGTTAGTCTGCGTGCATTAAGAGCAGCGGCCATGACAGTGGAGCCTCTGGGCAGCGATTTTGGCTGTGGGAGCTCCTCCTTTTCCCCTGGTGTTGACTCCTGGGTTTCCTTTTCCCCTGGACACCACACATGGTTACTGGCCATCTCTGGTGCAGACTAGTGCTACTCTGGTGGGGTGGTGAGTCTGGTGGGGTTCCTCCCTTGTTCTTCTGCAGGTTGTGGGGTGCTCTGCTTTCCGATAGCCTGTAGTGATACAGGTGTGGTGGGGGAGTCCCATAGCGGTGCTAGACGCTTTGTTAGTGGGTCCCCCCTTTACCTTATTTAGTCTCGTGAGCGTGTTTCCCACCAGACCCCCTCTCGGAGGCAGCAGGTCTTCTGGGGTTCCCAGCCCTCCATTGATGCTCTGATGGTGGTCCTGGAGTCCTTTGTTACCCGGGTGGGGGTGGCCTTTGGGCAGCTAGCAAAAAGTATATCCGGGGAAGCAGATCTGCAGACAGTATCTTCTATTACCCTTGGTATACTGATGTCCATGGATGTTTGAGCCTAAACTGTACCCTTGAGAGATGATCTGAGAGAAGTACCACAGCTAAGGTTATCAGGGTCCAGGACCCCTGCCATACGGGAGTGAACCCCAATATTAACTACAAGCTGGACACCCCTGTAGGGGTACTTAGCTCTGGTAAGTGCGGGCTGTATTGAGAGGGGAGCACAAGATTCCTCACCCGCACACCCACTCCGGATCACCTCAAGAAAGCACCTTCTAATATTTTTTGGACTTTGCACATATTAACTACTTATAGACTATTTTAACTATTAATTTAGTCACTAATTAATTTGTCATCAATCTTCACCAACCGATTTAAACCTTGTTGTTTTTTGGCTGAACCACAAGCTTGTGGATTCAGTGAGCCTTCACACATGTCACCTTAATATTCTGCTCTTTTGAATTGTTGCACAATTTTGTGGATTCAGCAAGTTCTCACACTTGTCACCTTAACACCTGACCTTTGTAGTATATGCACTTTATTGGTCATTTATATTAATTTTATATTTGCTATTTATTTTACCTAACACCCACCTATATCACAATCAGAATATTTATTGTAATCTACTTTTATATTTATTTAGCAAATTTGCAACATCACCCAGCACTTTGTTCGTTTGAGTCACTTTGATATATTTAATACCAACATCTACCTGTTCAAAATAATCACTTGCCACTTTACTGCACCATTTGCAAATTATATATATGTTTTTTGTATATAAGGTCCATGTGATATCACTTACTCTGTTATTTGTGATCAATATGTGGTAGCAGGATTTGGGTGATATTACATTCACATATTACACCTTTATTGATATAATATGGGCAGTGCCAATCACTTCATATAACCCCCAACCTAGCTAGCAAAAAGTATTCCTTGCCCTCCCTTGTCTCATCTGTCGCGTCAGATCCTGAATCTGGCTCTGCCACTATGGACGTGACCCCCCTGCAGGGCTTGTAGCCACGCTTCCTGATCTATCAAATAGTGAGAATAAATCCTCCACACCTGTAATCGCGCACGAGAAGGCACTGGTTGACGCACTGTTTCCATCTGTGCGGGAGACTTTAAAAATGGAGGATGCAGCTGAGACTGCGGCGTACCCTTTGGCACACACAAGCTGTCTTGCATGGCAAAAGTGTTTCCTTATCCCCTCTATTTTGACAAGTTTGTCTACAAATATTGGGAGCGCCCAAAACGTCCCTTTGTGGTTCCCAAATGTTTTGGGGTGAGATACCCCTTGAAGAGTCAATTCTAAAGAACTGGACTGCCCTACTGGTGGTGGACCCCCCTGTCTCCAGGTTAAAAAAGGCAACCATGATTCCGGTAGAGGAATCCCTGGCCTTCGGCTAACAGAAAAGCGAAGTCTGTGTGACCTGAGGTTCCAAGAGGCTCTTGTCTTGCAAGCCGAGAGTGGGATTCTCTAGGCCCGCGGGTAAGTCTCCTTCAGCATGAAGGTGCGCCCTCACCTGTGTATGGGGTGGCGGGATGTCTTAGTGGGCTTCCTGGGCCATGATTTTCCTTGGTAAACGACAAGTGAGTCCACAAAGTGACACTGTCTGGTTACAAGATAGTTTTGTTCTTTCATTCCATTGTATGTCTGTCCCCGGACCGTTTGCAAGCTCTCTTCAGGGCGGTGCAAGACCCGTTGCTTCAGGGAGTGGTTGTCCCGGTTCCAGTTTTGGAACAGTTTCAAGGTTTTTATTCAAAGAAGGAGGGCAAGGTCCATCCGCTTCTGGACCTCAAGGCCCTGAACTGCTTTGTGTGGGTACAGGAATTCAGAATGGAGTCAATTCTCACAGTGGTAGCATCCCTACATCAGGGAGATTTCCTTGCCTGTATCGACCTCAAGGATGCTTACTTGAACATTCCAATATGTGCCCGACACCAGAGTTTTCTCAGTTTTTCTGTGAGATAGGAGCACTATCAGGTTTTGGCATTACCCCTTGGTCTTGCCTCTGCTCCTTGGTTCTTCACAAAAGTGTTTGGCCCTGGTTCTGCTACGTCAGCGGGGCATTGCGGTACTGGGCTACCTGAACGACCTTCTCTTGCAAGTTGAGTCCTCTGCTGTCTTGATGGCGTGCATTGCTTTCAGTGGGTTGGCAGACACATAGATTTGCATTGCAAGAAGGAGCAACAAAGTGCAACCGCTGCCTTTCTTTTACTTTGCAGGTGTCACTAGGAAGAACAATTTCATGCAGTGGTGGATGTAAACCACTACAATGACCATGCTGATTCAGACTGCAGCCTGCTTCTGCTTTTAAAGGGTCAATCTTTGCAGAACTGATATTTTATTGTTTAGTATTTACTAGAATGTTTAAGCCAAAGTTTCTTGTATTACTTGGGAGTTCTCAGATCTGCTCACATTCCGCAACAATTTTAATAGTATATTTCTCTTCATTTTACATTTTTATATATTGTATTATATTTTGAATTTTAAATGACACACAGTGCTTCAAATTAGTGAAAACACCCTAAGGTGGTTGAAAGCACCAAATACTCCTGGGTGGGCAAGAACGATGGCGGAGCAATCTTGAAAGCTTCCGCGAGGTATAAGATGCGACTAAATTACAAATACTGTATAAATTAAATAATTTATTAGGAGCCTTCAACCTTTTTAATGAAAATCAGTGCTAACCTTCATTTAGGAAAATGTAGTTGTAGCATACAAGAGAATGTGCATTTGTTCTGATTATTTGTTTTTGTCTTGCAGTGTTTCCTAGCATCCCTGAAAAGCCAGGCATGCCCTGCCCAGGAGAAGACAGTGAGTAATCAATATTCTCTTTTTATAGTTTTTTTTTTGTCATAAAAAAAGCTTTTTTGGATGCTTCACATTGCGTTTTACATGTTAGTGTGAGAATATATTTTAACTGTACAGTACAGACTCCTTTTAGGTTTTGATAATGGGTTATATATACCATCTTAGGGTGAGGACTCTGCCAAAAAAAACTGATAGGAAAGCCAATATAACTCCTCCCACTCCAGCATTTTTTTGCTAGTGTCCTTAGGTGATGAATGGCTTCTCTTTACGAAGAGCAGGTTTCTTGCCTATAGTATAGTTTCGTTATTACTAGAAGACTGAAAACGTTGCAGATTCTTCACTTCGATAAACCCTTCTCCACCAGGCTCCATCAACACCACAGTGGTAATTTTACAGCAGCTTCTGGTTTGGTTGCCCCTCAGCGTCAGCTTGGGGAATGGCACTTGGATCCAACCACACAAAATATCTAGAAATAGAAATGCAGGGCTGGCCTGTAACATTGCCTTTCGGCATTGGAATCTGTGCGTGGCACTCGCTCTTGTTACAACAGCACATTGCAGTGTAAGCTGCAGAGTGCTCTATAGGTCCAGAATAGTGGGTGATCAGAGACCTGGTCATTGCAGGGTACAGACCACCCTCCCCTTTGCCATGGCATTTTCCTCTGATTGATTGCTAAAAGAAAACTAGGTATTTCTGGGAGTTGGAGGGGCTTATATGTGCTGTCCTGACTTTTTTTGCCCTAATATACTTGGATTCCTAAGGAAGTGGTCTGGTCTTATCTAGTGAGTCCCCTGGCTAAGGATCTTTGGTCTCACGCCACGTGTCATCAGGATTGGGATCACGCTAATTTTTGAGCGAGTCCTGTGCCATATTAGCCCCTCTGGTCAAACAGGGGCTATCATTAAGGTGAGGAGACTGTGTGACCGGGTGTGGACACACTAAGCGGCGCACATTGTACAATTTTTGTGCATGATCACACTTTTTTCACATTGGGATTTATTTTTTTTCTGTTTATTTATGCTTAATTTTTAGTGCTGCACTATTTGTTTATGATCTGGGATTTGATATATTGACCCTTGGTGCATAGTAGCAGCTTCCTTACATTTGTATTCAGTTGCACTGATTTCATTTTTTTTAATATAACCCATTATTGGCTGATTCTGGGTTACAGGAGTGCAAATAAGTGCACTCCTGTGACCCACGATAAAAGTATGGCCTAAGGAGATTTGGCCATACTTCTCTTTTTAAAGCACTAGTTAACTCTCGTAAAAAAAAAAAAAAAAAAAAAAATGTTCCACTGCAGGTAAATTTATATAGTACTAGCTTATTATGACATTAGACAGATTTTACTTTAAAGCAATCCCTCCGGCAGCATGCAGTCACCGCCAACAGGGCTTCCATCTTTACCTAGTTTTCTGTCTGAGTTTGCATGTTCTGGCCGCAATGACATCACTCATACGCATGCGAGTCACAAATGCGACAGTGCTCGGAATAGGACTGCACACTTGGGTGTGCCGTTCATCCAGAGCGTATTGCTCATGCGCCGATGACATTACCAGCAGCTACGAATGTAAATATCTCTTAAATGGTGCACCTTTAGGAGATATCCACTGTACTTACAGGTAAGCCTTTTTAAAGGCTTGCCTGTAGTTACACGTACAAAAGCAGACTTTATAAAAGCAGCTGTATGGATTTCTGCCTAAAGTGGTAGTAAAGTCTGTAGTCCACAAACCCAGTGTAATGCAAAAAAAGCAAGCTGTCCAAATCAAGAGGGCAAGAGCATTGTCCACTATGAAGTTTTCCTTGAAGGCTTTAGTCGTCTTTATATCTGAGAGTTTAAAGGGGAATACTCTTCAGAATCTCTCTGGGAAAACAAGCAAATCAGGGTAAATAAACACATTGGTATAGAATTTGCAGATCTCTCTTGTGTGTTAACTCATTACCTCCTCAACCTGTCTCACAATATACAAAACTATGTTGGAGTCCTCCCAATAAAGTGTTTAATGGGGAAGGGAGTAGTAGTTTACGATTTCACCAAGCTCACTTTTTATGTACTGCATTGGATATCTGCAGTGAAATTTTCAGAGACTAAATAATTATCCACCCAATATTCCCAAAAATATTTTACTTCCACCAACAAAACAAATTCCATGTTTTAGTTTACAAGTTTCTATAATTTACCTTTTCCAAGTAAAAAAGCAATTCAACATTCTATTACTTTCCTTATAACATTTCCAACATCCAAAATTTGAATGTGTAAAAACACAAGCACTGGGGAGCTTACAATTTAATCAGCATTACTGGATCACGTTCATTTCTCTTTCGTTCATTGACGGACACAGCTCCTGATCTTCATAACCATTACTGCCCCCTAAAGGAGTAGGACCTGACTATGCCTATGGGCAGTCCCCCTCTCTGCTGTAGCTACTCAGTTTTTTTTCTGCCTAGTCAGGAGTAAGGACCTAGTTCCTTGCTGGGATCTCTGGTCCTGGCAATTTTTTTCTTTTTAGATGGCACTTTTTTTCTCCTGGTTTTTCCTGTGAGATCTACAATCAACTGCTGGACTGGGCGACAGGCTGGATAATCTAGAAATACAATTATAGATGGATCGGCGCTAGTTCATGGGCTGTATCAAGTCTATTCTGAACTTTGTATCCTGGAGTATAAGGGGCACCATAAGAAGGTGAATGCACAAGTCTTCTAGGCAGCCATCAGCAGGTGGGGGGAATGACTGAAGCAATATTCCCAAATATGCAAGAAAAGAAGAAACATAGATTCTTAAAAACTCACATTTTGCATGAGTGTATGATGCCTGAAATAGGGGAGTAAGGAGTCCCTTTGTGAGTCCTGGACGGTGGGTCTTTTGTGCTTCCAGCAGGTTAGGTTTATCGTTTCTTCTCTCCTCTTTGCTTCCTCCGTGGATATGGATGTGTGAGCCGGCTTCCAGGGAGTGAGGATAAAACCGAGGGCTGAACCACACCTTGGACCGCTAACTGCGCCAGTGAGATCACAATAATGCAATGCGTTTCGGAGCATGCAGCCTATGGCTTTGGCCCAAACAGCGCGCTCCTTTGTCAAGCTATGAAGTGAACAAGGCAACAATGATTCCAGTTGAAGTTTCCCTGGTCTTTAGGATCAGGCTGACAGAAAGGAGGAGGCTGTGGCCCGCAATATGTGCACTCTGGGTGGTTCGGCTCTGAGGCCGGTATTGACCATTGTCCTGGTGTCGCAAACTCTGACTGAGTGGTCTAAGCTTTTATGCCGTGACCTGAAGGGAGAACAGCTTCCCCCTGCCTTTGCTGAGCTAGGGGCTGCAGTTTATCTGTGATGCCTCTTTGGATGCGACTCCCCTAGTGGCTCGGGTCTCTGTTTCGGCAGTGGTCCTTTGGCATGTTTTTTGGCTCAAATGCTGGTCTGCGGACCAGACTTCTAAAAAGGACTTGACTGATTTTCCCTTTCAAGGAGATCGCTTGTTTGGAGCTACCCTGGAGTACCTTTCTTCCGCTGGCTATTAAGGGCAAGGAACCTTGTTGTAGATGTGTGCTCTCCTTCTCAGCTCATCAGAAGTTTTTTCGTCCCCAAGGTTCGACTGACATGGGCTTGTAGCCTTGCAGGGCCTCGAAGTCATTCGGTCTGGCTACAAGATCGAGTTTTGCTCTTGTCTCCCGGCAAGGTTCTTTCCTTCCAAATTGCACCTGTCCCCAGACCACCTACAGGGTCTGTTTCGGGGCGGTACAAGACCTGTTGCTTCAAGGGGTGATTTTTCAGAGTTCGGAACTTTTTAAGGGTTTTTACTCAAGCTGGTTTACAGTTCCCAGGAAGGAAGGCAAGGTGCGTCCAATCCTGGACCTCAAGGCTGAACTGCTTTGTGCGGGTGCAGAAGTTCAGAATGGAGTCCATTCACACTGTGGTGGCATCCCTTCGTCAAGGGGATTTTCTTGTCTCTATCAACATCAAGGATGCTTCCCTTCACACTCCAATATGTGCCATTCATCAGCGTTTTCTCCCCTTTGCCGTGGGAGAGGAGCATTATCAGTTTGTGGCTTTACCCTTTAGTCTCTCCTCTGCTCCTCCGGTCTTCACAAAATTGTTAGCCCCGGTGCTAGCTTTGTTGCGCCAAGGGGGGATCGCGGTACTGGGCTACTTGGAGGACTTCTACTGCTCTGGTGGCCAACCTGGAAATCACCATACAAACTCTGCAGCAGTTTGAAATACTTACCTTAGAAGGAAGCCTCGCAGTGCCGCCCGCTCACCTGTCTCATGGGTCACATGTTCGGTCACCCTTCTTCCGGGTTTGCAGCATCCGGCCATCTGATTGGCTGGAGCTGCGATGACGTCACTCCCGTGCATGCGCGCGGGAGTCGACGGTCACGGCACGGGGCTCTGAAGGAACGGCACAAGCGGTCGTTCCTTCAGAGCGCATGCGCCAGTGATGTCACTGGCTGCATGCAAAGTAAATATCTCCTAAACTGTACATGTTTAGGAGATATTTACAGTACCTATAGGTAAGTCTTATCATAGGCTTACCTATAGGTACAAGTTGCAGAGGAGGGTTTACTTCCTCTTTAACAGGTAAAGGACAAAGTAGATAAAAGCATATATAGCAGGGGAGAGAATATAGGTATCATAATAGTGAGAATATATAGCAGGGGAGAGAATATATGTATCATAATAGTGAGAATCGTAGAAGCAGTAGGTGGTGAGTAAACATGAATACAGTTTTTCCGTATGAAACGTGGTAAAAAGCATAAAAAATATACTGGAAAGCGCATATCCTCATTTGAAATGGAGAAAAGAAAGGAAAAACGCATCAAAAATACCCTGGAAAGCGAATATCCTCAATTGAGATGAAGGGGAAAAATGCACTGGAACGCATCAGAATTTGGCATGTAGATATGCATCCAAAATGCAGAAATTGTGGCGTGAACTGACCTCAAAGGGATTTTTGTTTATTGTGCCTGTTTCAATATGAAATAGGTACTATATATTCCTCTGTGGTCTTCACTCATAGAGCTGTTACTTTTCTTTCTCTGTGCACGTTTTCATTTCTTTGTATTGCCAGTATCCCAAGGCCTTTGGAAAAACAACGATGGCAAACAATTTCAATGCAAATGAAAATGAATAACAATATTGTACAAACACAGAGCTTCATCTGTCTCTGCAGAGGAGGTGTAGCAGTTTTGGCTAAGCAAGGCCAGAACAGTGATTTTCTGTCAGATCTACAAATGGACCAAATGAACAGGACTAATGATGTATCTATTTCTTGTTGTGCTACTATCAATAAGCTTCAGCTTTGCTCAGTAGTTAACGTGGGGTGTAATCTTGAAGCAGCAGGACCCTGATGTAGGGTATCTATACCATAATATTTAAAGTGAATCTGACCTGCCTAAAACATTTCTAAGGTAATAACAGGGATAATGATGCATGCAACCAGCAATGTTTGTATTCCGACTGATCCCTGTGAAGCCCCTTAGATCCCAGCTCCTGGATGTAAACCACGTCTTGGTGCTAAGCCTGGCCTTCTAACTTTCAGCTGTCAGTTGACCATGGCTGTTCTGCCCATTTAGCTTCAAGCAATTTAAAGTTTACATACAAGGGATAAATTGACTGTCATTATTTGAAGAGTAATAAGAAGCACTCCCTCCAAACAGAATGTTTTTTACTGACTTGTGTCATTGAGCATCGCTGTCTTGTAAAGATAATATGTTGAAAATCTTTTGCATTCAATGCTTTGGGAGTTTCAGACGCCTTTGTGCTTTCATCTGTTGTGTCCTGGAATTCAGCAAGTATAGAGTTGAAATCAATAACTGTGCTAAACTTTCAAAAGATTCTTATTTCTGTTCAGCAAGTGCTTTGATTCAGGCACACCAGCCAGAAAGCATAGCCAGATTGGTCGCCTCACTCTTATGAACTGCTGTTTAGTAGTAGGGCTTGCTCATTTTCCTGCTAACTGGAGGAGATCAGCCATTAACACAATCTGTCCTCCTGTCAACACACTCCAAGAGTTAGATTGACAGCACCATGCAATATGGTAGCGCTTAACTCCGTGCTAGCCCTCCCTCTCCCAGTCTGAGCTTTGCTGTGCAGGGGATTATAGATGAAAAATACATTCACATTTGTATTTTTGCTTGTTCAATTTTCCTTTAAAATTAAAGTGTGTCACAATGCACTGTACATTTCATGTCAACATGTTTTTATGGTGATTTCATAGGAAACGAAGTCAGGTAGAATTGACCCTTCATTATTTTGTTTACCTCTTTAGTTGCAGGCTGTTTAAAAAAAACTGTAGCTATATTTGTTTGTCCAAGTGCCTTTTAAAATTGAGCTGTCAGTGACAGCTGTGGTCCTGCACTAAGCCCAGAAGTTGAATCCATTAGATCATGCTTTTGAACTGTATTTAAAGGGGGAGTGCCGTGAAACAATCTGCGACATTACTGGTACTTCCTATGAGCGGCAACAGCCATCTTTTAATAGGGCAGAGCGGATCGAGCCAGTTATCTCTTGCTTGCTGAGAACCCTGAGCTATACCGTAGATCAGTATTTTAAATGATTTAATGCTATAGAGGTGATTGGAAGGATTGGATCTGGCCTCCTTTGAGGGGTATCCAGAGGGGTATCCAGACCCCCTTATAAAGAAAAATATGTAAAAACGCACTAAAAAAAATACATGTACAAAAAATACATGTACAAGCGCGAATATAAAATGCCTCTGCTCTATTTAATACCAGGTCCCAACAAACACTGCTAGGTAACATTTGTGTTTACTGAATATGCTATGTTCAGAAATTTGCACTCAAAATGCTGCTGTGCTATTTTTGTGTCCACTCAAATCAGACTTGATCCTATATTTGTGGTAACATTTTACACAAACCAATGATTTTTTTCCTTTGTGTGTTGCAATGCAGCTTTGAAAAGATGCTCTCCTAAATTACAAAGTAAGCTTTACTGTTTTACCCTGTTACATAAAAATCACAGTTCTTTGATAACCATTGTGTCAGAATACCTTAACAATTTTTGGGGTAAAAGTTGATTTACTAAAGGAAAATATACTGTGCACTACAAGTGCAGTTTCTCCAGAGCTTAGTAAATGAGGTAAAGCTTCAGTTTGAAAAGAGTACTTAACCACTTAAGCCCCGGAGGATTTGGCTGCTAAACGACCAGAGGGTATTTTGCGATTCGGCACTGCGTGACTTTAACGGACAATTGCGCGGTCGTGCGACGCTGTACCTAAACGAATTTGGCGTCCTTTTTTTCCCACAAACAGAGCTTTCTTTTGGCGGTATTTGATCACCTGTGCGATTTTTTGATCACGCGCTATAAACAAAAAAAGAGCGTAAATTTTGCAAAAATAGCAATATTTTTCCCTTTTTTTATATGAAATTCCCCCAAAAAAAAATGTAAAAATCAAAATTTTTTAATATTTTCGGCCAATTTGTTTTATGCTACCTATGTTTGGTAAAAAAAATCGCAAAAAGCGTATTTTGATTGGTTTGCGCAAAAGTTATTGCGTTTACTAACAAAGGGAAAGATTTTTGTCATTTTTGTTGTTTTTTTTTTTTTAACGCGTAATGGCGGCGATCTGCGATTTTTTTTGCGGTACTGCGACATTGCGGCGGAAAGATCGGACCCTTGACTGACATTTTTGACACTTTTGGGGTTACCAGTGACATTTCTACAGTAATCAGTGCTATATATATGCACTGTTACTGTAAAAATACACTGGTAGTGAAGGGGTTAACTTTATTTGAGAGGGAGGGGCTGTGTGTGTCCCTAGGGGCGTGATTCTAACTGTGATTGGCTGTGGCTTCAACTGTATGCAGAGTGATCAATGGATCTACATAGTAGATCCATGTGATCAGCTCTCATACAGAGAGGAGAATGACAGGCAGCTTGTTTACACAAGCTGCCTGACTTTCTCCCTCTCCCCCGCCGATCGCAGAGTGGCCGGCGGCGATCGGGTCCGCCGGTCACACGCGCGGGGGGGTCCGTGACCACGCGGGAGCGGGAGCGCGCCTCCGGCGGCGCGCGCTCGCTCCCTAAACCCTCACAGGCGAGCGACGTAGACCTACGTCACTTTGCCTGTGAGGGGCTGACCGCCGCCGTAGATAGTCGTGCGGCGGTCGGCAAGTGGATAATCACATGCAAGGAAAATAAAAAAACAGCATTTTTTTTCTTGTACGTGATTTAAATGATAGAAATCAGCAGAGCTTCCCCTTTTCTCTTACGTCCTCTGACGGTCGTCGCCCACTCATACAGTCTTCACCAATGGGTATTGACCTCTAATCCATAGGAGCAAGCTAGGCATAAGACTTGTTAAAAACAAAGTAATTTACATAGACACACCTATGGGGGCTGTCCCACTGGTCCAATACCCCCATGCTATCAGCCATTCCAACTCAGTTTGTGTTGTCTTTGGTGAAGACTGTATGAGTGCGCGGCGACTGTCAGAGAACGTAAGAGAAAACTGCATTTTTGTAAAATCTTACCGTAAAATTCCTTTCTCTGAGTCCTCTGACAGTCGCCGCCCCCGCCCCTCTATTTGGGGTTCTTTGGACTTGAACTGCTTGCTACCTAACTGAGCTGGGATGGCTGATAGCAGGGGGGTATTGGACCAGTGGGACAGCTCCCATAGGTGTGTCTATGTAAATTACTTTGTTTTTAACAAGTCTTATGCCTAGCTTGCTCCAATGGATAAGAGGTCAATACCCATTGGTGAAGACTGTATGAGTGGGCGGCGACTGTCAGAGGACTCGGAGAAAGGAATTTTACGGTAAGATTTTACAAAAATTCCGTTATTTCAGAGCTTTCCCTTATTTCAGAGCTTCCCCTCATTTCAGAGCTTCCAATGCAATTGAAGCGAAAAGTATATTTGCCTTTAGTAAATCAACCTCTAAGTGAAAAAAAAAAAAAAAAAAAAAAAAAAAAAGCTGTTGTGCAATGCTCACCTTCAGTCACTAGATGTCTCCATGTTCTCTGTTGTGCAATGCTCACCTTCAGTCACTAGATGTCTCCATGTTCTCTGTTGTGCAATGCTCACCTTCAGTCACTAGATATCTTCATGTTCTCTGTTGTGCAATGCTCACCTTCAGTCACTAGATGTCTCCATGTTCTCTGTTGTGCAATGCTCACCTTCAGTCACTAGATGTCTCCAGGTTCTCTGTTGTGCAATGCTCACCTTCAGTCACTAGATGTCTCCATGTTCTCTGTTGTGCAATGCTCACCTTCAGTCACTAGATGTCTCCATGTTCTCTGAGCCCAAACTATCATGGACACACCTCCTGGGGGTGCATCTGACAGCCTGTGCTCAGAGCACTGCTACACTGAATGGTGCTCACATGTCATTAAATGTGGCATGTGTGTACTTTGATATGGGGTGACACTGTCACTGCACTGTCAGCCTGTCACGTGACCATTAGATGGATACTACAAGTGGCCTTTGCAACACACTTTCATGTCCAGCATATGATGTGTGAATGCTGTGATCCCAGCTTGTGTGACACCACGCACCCTAGAGAGTGGAAAGAGGAACTAATATTTAAAAACATGTCACTGGATTTACACTTTAGTATGGGAAGTCTGTAGACTTTTATAAAAAAAAAAAGTAGATCCATTACAACAAATAAAATCTCCACCCATCAGGTTTAGCCCTGATCTAAATGTCAGCAGCCATGGCACAATATTCTGTAAATGTTTGCACAGATCACCAATGTACATACAATCACAGGGCAGTATTTGTGCTGACATGTGGAGATGAAACTTGGAGTTGTATTGTTACAATCTCGCTCATTGACAGCTGTGGGTGGCTATTGGGGTTTTTTCTTGCTCTGTAATTCCCACTTTAGTGGACTGAGCTTCTTTAGTTTTTTTTTCTAATCACAGGGTTCCTCCTTGTTTCACTGGCCAGCTACTGAAAGGATCTCAGTGTTATAGCTTTCCCCAGTTATGTCACTCCTTCCATTTCATACAGCAGTTACGTGTTCCTCAGACTGGTGTAATAATGTTTTCCTACATGGGAGTCTCCCGAGGATGTGTTGTTGCCCTGTGTGTGTGTGTGTATGAGGGCCCTGCAGACAGTAACACGGCTGGCATTGGAACATCCCGCCCACTGCCTATGAGCATCTCGCTCTCTGTAGTTTGTAGTGCACAGAAAAAGGCTTTTGTCGCCTCAGCACTGCCTGTCCTCTACCTTCACACCGAGGGAGCGAGAGAGAGAGAGGGGGAGGAGATAGGTGGGGAGCCCTGGCTGCTTTGTGCATGGGGTGCTCAACACAGAGACCAGCCGAGATGCTCACACAATGCACCAGCTGTTACTTTTGGATGTATGCATCCTTTTAAAGGTGATCCTTTTTTTTCCTTTCTCTGTATCTGTTTCATCCTCATTGCCTTCTGCTGAGAATTAATCTTGTTTTCATTTTCACTGGAGATTTGATGAAACTTCATTCAGGATTCCTCCCCAGTGATGCACAGGCGACGTTAACCCGTTAGCTGCGTTGTTAAAATGGTTAACTCTTTCTTGACTGGAAGATTTTTTTTTTTTACTGGTGGCTTTTAGTAGTACACGTGACCAAATGTACATGCTGTTTGATACATACTGGCAAAGCCAATTGTGCGCCTAATGTTTTTTGTTTTGATTAAATGATGGTGGTTTTTAAAATGTATCCAATTGATTTATTTTTTTTTGGTTTAGATTATCAGAATTTGGATTGCTGCTTTAATAAAATACAATTTAATACAGAACTGCTTTATGTATATGGTGTCAGACTCTACATATTTCACCTCCCCTTTGGTGTCTCCCCCAGTGTAATCTGTCGGTGGCAGCCCTCTGAAGTTTGTTTGTGCCAGGTGCATAGCTGGTGGCACCAGCTTCAGTGTTTCTGGGGCATCCATGCCATGTTTTCTTGTGTGCCTCAGCTGTTCAATGCAGCCTCCCATGAGACTGAGCCACCCATGCCTGGATACACAGGGCAGAGACGTCTAAACGGCCTTCCATTAAATATTTGAATGCCATCCCTTTTCTTTTATATACGATTTGTCTGTTACATGCAGCTCCTGATCCTGCCTTTTGTCCTTGATATCTAATCGTGAAACAGCAGCATTCGTTAATAAAAGAAGAGCAGAGGGGGGAAGGAGGGTGGTTGCCACAGGGGAATGTTTCCCTCTAACGCACGCTTCAATTTAAGAAACAGAAAAAAAAAATCACTTTTTCTTGGGATGGTAAAAAAAGAGAATCCTCTTAGTGAGTAATGTGTGTGGATGAAGCCTGAGAGCTGTCCACTGATGCATTGCCGTGTGCAAGTGGGTGAGTGTATGTGTGATGCAGACAAGTCAGCATTCCACCTCTGTAGCTGCTGTGCCTTGTGGTTCTGCTTTGCAATCACAGATTGTTGAAAGACATTCAGATAGCGCTCGTGTCTCAGGCGTGCATGTGGATGTGGCTGAATTGTCAAGCTTGAGAGATCTTGGAGAGAAAAAAGGGTCTTTTCAGTGTTATTGATCAAAGAATCGAGTCTCTCAGCATCGCTATGGAGAAGGGATGCTGCCGATAAGGAATATTAAAGCAAGGAATGTATCCCAAGAAATCTGATGGTATGTTAGCAAGGCCCTCTTTTTTTTACAGGGATTTTAAGATCGGAGGCTGCGTCTAAACTGTTTGCTTCCTAGAAGGATGCTACTACCTGGTATTTGATAACAGATGATCTTTTTCCTCTTAGATAAGTGCATGGCTCCGTTCTGTATCTTCTGCAATGCTGTA
Organism: Pelophylax lessonae; assembly: GCF_965119305.1. Classification (NCBI taxonomy): domain Eukaryota; kingdom Metazoa; phylum Chordata; class Amphibia; order Anura; family Ranidae; genus Pelophylax; species Pelophylax lessonae. The sequence goes on along the minus strand of NC_138779.1, from coordinate 83,890,415 downwards.
AATGAGCAGACTCTTGGATGCCTTTACATAAGGAGTTTTTCTTGTGTGCTGCTGGAATCGAGATATTCCTTTGCCATACCTGTGATTTCTTGATTAGCCTCTTTGTCCAGTTCATTTGATCCATGTCAGTTGCCTTGTTTTATCAGCTCTGCTTGCTTTTTTTGTTTTTGTTGTTACTTTATTTTGGATAAAAATTGTTTTGTCCCTTTCTATCTGTAAATTGGTTAATGCTTTTATGTGTCAGATTGCTGGAACATACTGCACTTTGTGATGGTATGTGACAGAGGGTGGGTATAGGATATGTGATCATCCTCCTACATGCATACAGACACTACAGATTAATAGCTTAATGGCACGGTATAGCTGTGCCCGCAGTGCCTCATACTTACGTTGTTTTGATACAGTTATTTAAAGGGATTATACCCGAATCTGACTAGGCAGATTGGTGTTTTTGCACTTTCTATAGCACCCCTATGTAACCTGGATTAGAAAAATAGTTTTCAGTGCATGCCAGCATAGTGAATAGTGATTTGCACTGTCTGGTTTATGACTGATGGTGAACCACTCCTATGAGATTTTCTGTCTGAATCAAAGCTGGTATGGCTTTAAAATAATGTCATCAGTTCTGGCGTCTTCATGGGCAACGCATTTGGGGAAGAAAATAAGCATCATGGTCACGGGCCTTCTACTGGGCAACTGACTTGCTGAGTTTTCCTGCATTTCTGCAGTGTTTACATATAAAAGTATTGTAGTTGTGTTGGCCATTTATTTATGAACAAATATATGTTGCAAAACAATAAAAACATATCAATGTAAATGTTTGTTTATTGCAGAATGCAATAGGAAAGTGCGCAATACGGTAACCCATAGCAACCATAATTCATTTTCTTAGTGTAAAACTGTCGAAAATTGTAACAAGTGTTTTTTCATATTCTTCTCAACCATTGTTTTAGCCTTGTTTTCTTGTATACATGGAAGATAAAAAGATTTTTTGCTATGGTTGACTGAATGGCCTGTTTTAATATCTTATTTTCTGTGTATGCATATTTTATTAACCTCTTTGGAGCCATCCAGATTTGTTTAAAAAGACATTGGCTGTAAATATTAGCAGAGCTGTAGTTTGTTTAGGTTATATATATATTGTATGTGAGGATGTTTAGAATATGCATATTTTGTTGTTGTTGTGCATTGTCTGACACCCCCCCCTCCCCTTCCTTACTGCCACACTAATTAAGAGGTGGGGAGAGGGGGTCATTTGGATCATGTGATCACACCAGCAGCCATTCCAAGGTCATGCTCTTCCTTTGATGCCAATTTGCTAAGATCTTCCCAGCTGTGTGACCTTCTTGTGTAACAAGCTGCAAGTTGTATACTTGTTTATACCTTTACCATACTTTTATATCTTACATCTTGAGATACCTAAATAATTGTAATAATAATTATGCACTTAAAACAGTGTCTGCCGGCTAAATATTTATTTACTTATATTTGGGATAAAAAGATTGGGTGTAGCAGGCCTTGATGCTGAAAACGAGTTCAACAGCATGGAGTTTTGGGAAGTCTCTGGGCATCAGAAACATTTCGCTAATAAATTAGAACACAGGTATTGTGTGAACATTTTATTCATGTATATTAGATTGTTATGGAAACAACAACGCTAAGCTGGTTTTCATTTAGTATGTCCGAGATCTCAGGAGTGAGGTTGTATTTAAAGAACGCATGTGCATTCTTTTGTATAAGTTAAGAACATTATAAGTGTGCATCTAGTTTGCTATGCCTACAAGGACATTTGGTGTAATCCTTTACCTGATTCATGTGCATCACTATGGGATCCCTATCTCTTATAAATAAAAAGGTTCTTGGCTTCTGCTTGACTTGCAGCTAACCTCAAACATCTAACAGTCCAATGTGAAAATGTTCAGCAGAGGCTCCCTTATTTGACAGTTGAATTGTGGAGGCGGACTTTACCTTGAAGAAAAGGCGAGGCTTGGCTTTAGGTTGAGCATAAGTTAAGGCCCTATGTATGGTAAGAGTTTCACAGAAGCCAAACGGAAGATTGCAGTCTCTCAGCAAGGTGCCTGAACTTTGTCAGAATTGTCACTTGGTGCATATTGATATACCTGACAGGTTTGCTCTAACATTATTATAATACAGGATTTATGTATAGCCTTAGTTTGCACAGCGCTTTAAAAAGTAAAGGGAGACAGTATGTAGTTACAATACATTTAAGGCAAGAGTGTAAGGAGGGTCTTGGTTGTAGGCTGGTGATGGACAAATACCCCTGCCAGGGTATTGCATCAGAAAACAGTGCTGTTCAACCAGCAGGCTACTTCAACTAAAGTTGTTTGAACCATTGTCTTCTAACAAGCACATAGGTGTTTACAGGGCCATAAACTAACTGCTCAAATTTCGACCAAGCCAGCAAAGATTGAACAAAATGCATGCAGAGTATGGCCAGCCTTATAGATTTCAGGGATACGTTTGACTTACAAATGCTAGAACTTTATTTTCAGTAACAGGCCAGCTGTAAAATAAAGAATTCTTATAACAAATGATTTTGCATAATGCAGCAGTATCCATCTTGGGTATTTATAGACATTTGGAGATATGGATGGGGAGAAGAGAGGGAGAGGCAACCTGGTGTGTATAACATCGATTCTGCTTTAAAGATTTCTGTCATATTACAGGATTGAGGTGGTGATCTTCAGCTGGCACAAACAGTGCTCATTGAAAAGTGATAAAATCCGCTATCTACAATAACAGATACAGGGGAACATACTATATTCTTCTTGCTGAATATGTAAAATGTTTTTAATTGACAGACTCTGTGACTGGCTTGAACTTGGATAAATTCTTCAAAACAGATTTTTTTACCCCCTTCCTGCCCAGGCCAATTTTCAGCTTTCAACGTTGTCATATTTTGAATGACAATTGTGCGGTCATGCAATGCTGTACTCAAACAAAATTATTATTATTTTTTTTTTGAGACAGAGCTTTCTTTTGGTTGTATTTAATCACCACTAAGCCCCGGTTCACACTTGTGCGAGTGCGGGGTTCGCATGTAATGTCGGAGCGCACTGCTCCTTCACATGCGATCGACTGTGCGGTGCGAGTTTAGCCATACACTTTGTATGGCTAAATTCGCACCCGCACCCGCAGCAAACTCGCACAGGACCCTTTTTGGCAGCCGCATCAGGATCGGATCGCACAGCGGTTCACACTTGTGCGATCCGATCCTGTGCGAACTGCAAGATCGCACTGCGATATGCGATCAATCTGGGGGTGTCGTTAAGATTACATTGACACTCCCAGCGTATCGCATATGGCAGTGTGAACTGCCGGGGGTGCGTGTGCGATGCGGGAACAGGCTGCGGATTCGCAGCCTTCCCGCATCGCATAAGTGTGAACCGGACCTACGTTTTTTTTTTTTTTTTTTTCCTAAACAAAAAAAGACTGAAAATTTGTGAAAAAATAAAAGCTTATTTTTTTTTTATAAATAAGTAATTTTTCTCCTTTTACTGACGTGTGCTGATGGGGCTGCACTGACTGGCACTGACAGGCACTGATGAGGAGGCGCTGATATACAGCACTGATATGCAGCCTTTATGGGCACTGATAGGTGGCAATGATGAGCACTAATACCCCCCTTAATTTTGCCTTGTACTTCAGTTAAGCCGGCCATAGATAGTGTAAATCTCAGCCAGTTCAGCATGGATCAGCGGATATTCGATCCATCTATGGGCAGGTTGATTATACCAAAACAATCCATCAATTGACTTGGGTACAACCAGCATATCGGATTTCCAGAATGCACTTGTTGCCAGTGGCTATATCCGCAAGTAATATTCGTTGTTTGCCCAGCAGGGACAGCTCAGCGGGAGGGATTCCCTCATCAACACTGTGTTGATGGGGGAATCAAGTGATTTATGAAATAATCTATGGCAGTGTTTCTCAACCTTATTACCGTGGAGGAATCCTTGGCAAAAAAGTCAGATCTCGGGAACCCTTAAAAAAAAAAAAAAAAAAAGTTTAGATCTAGAGCTCATGGAACATTGGATCTGATAAGCAAACTGTAGATATAACCACAATTATTGTAGAAGTAGCTTTAAATAATATAATAAATATTAGAGCTCACCTGACACCAACATTATAGTGTGAACATGACAAATAGAAATAGATAGCTAGTCAAATTTGCACACATTTTCCATCAGTTTTTTTGCACATGTGCTGTGAAAATGAGGCCTTACTGAACTTGAACAAACCTCCCAAATATCGTTCTAAATACATGCATAAGAATTGATGGAAAATGTTGCAGATTTGACCTGCATAGCATACTTTGGTCTTATTCACATCATGCACAGAGACATGCATTTTCCTAATGTAGGTCTCTGCAAGGACATAAAGAAAACAACTGATTTCTATGTGCCCTGTTCACAATGTTGGTGTAATTTGAGCATTTTTCTCTACAGAAACATGCATACATGTTGCATATTTCTGCACAGAAAAAATACGCACATGATGCCAATATTGTTTTCAATGTGCACTGACAGCGAGTACTATCAATGCGCATTGATACCTGGTGCCTCCTCTATAGTTCCAGCTCCTCTGAGCCTGTGGGGGTGATGCCAAGAGGAGTGCTGACAGTGGGAGCACATGGCTGAATGTTGCAGGAGGTGAAACCCTGTGTATGGTAGCAACTGAATGCAGACTGCAGAGGGGGGAGCAGAGCGCAGGTGCCTGTGGCTGGATGAGACTGAATGAATGTAGTAAGAGGTGAAATCATAAAAGCATTATACAATTATAGCATAACAAAAAGCTATTATAATTTCCCCTCCTACTACATTCAGCCTGATCCAGTTGCCCCCCCCCCCTTTAGTGCTGTTAACACAGGATGTCACCTCCTGTTCTCTGCTGCCCCCTCCTCCCTTCCCCTCCGCAGTCTGCATTCACCCCTTCTGTACACAGGAATTCGCCTTCCAGACCAGCCATGTTCTTTCTCTGCTCCCCCCCTCCAAAATGTGCATCACTGCTACCACTCAGACAGGATCTCACCTTCTGATCTGGTGCTCCCCACCTCCATAGTTCTCAATTCTCATCTCTCTTCACAGTTCCCACTCTGTGCTCCCCTCCTCCATGGTCTCCTTTCTTGGCTCCCCACCTCCATGGTCTCCTTTCTCGGCTCCCCGCCTCCATTGTCTCCTTTCTCGGCTCCCCACCTCCATGGTCTTTATTCTCGGCTCCCCGCCTCCATGGTCTTTATTCTCGGCTCCCCGCCTCCATGGTCTTTATTCTCGGCTCCCCGCCTCCATGGTCTTTATTCTTGGCTCCCCGCCTCCGTGGTCTTTATTCTAGGCTCCCTGCCTCCGTGGTCTTTATTCTAGGCTCCCTGCCTCCGTGGTCTTTATTCTAGGCTCCCTGCCTCCGTGGTCTTTATTCTAGGCTCCCTGCCTCCGTGGTTTTTATTCTCGGCTCCCCGCCTCCGTGGTCTTTATTCTCGGCTCCCCGCCTCTGTGGTCTCCTTTCTCGGCTCCCTGCCTCCATGGTCTCCATTCTCGGCTCCCTGCCTCCATTCTCTAAAGTCAGAACTCCCGCTCTCTGCATTTCCTCCTGACTCTGCCTGAGTTTACTGAGCCGGAAATACAGAGAGGGGATCAGGTATCAATACATGCTGACAGTACTCACAGTGCGCATTGGGAACACTGGAAACAACATTGGGAGGATATACATCCGCCACAATGTTGAATCGCTGTGGAACTCCTGGGGACTTGAACCCCAGTTGAGAAACCCTAATCTATGGTCTGTCTTAGATTCTTTCAGTCCATTGTTAAACTACTGTAAAGAAATAGGCTAATTCCCAAAAGAAAGTGTTCTTGTTGCACACTTTTCACATATGAATCATCATCTAAGATTTTAAATAAATGGGGTATATGCTTTAATGCTTGTGTTTGTCATTGGATCTTAAATGATTTATTGATCTTAATTCCAGGAAATCTGTCTACAAGAAACTATAAAAATATAAAGTAGACTGGCTTTGCCATCAAATCAATTTTATATCTGTAATTCTATCAGCTGTTATTCTTCTGCACTTAAAGCGGTATTAAAGGCTAAGTACATAGGATGTGACGTAAGTAACATGCTCCAGCATTACCCCCTGACATTGCATCTATGATCACTGATCACAGGTGCAATACTCTGCAGGCTCCTGCGGGAAAAATATTAAATGCACATTTTATTTTTTCTGCAAAAACGTGCATTTATTTTTTCCCAAAAGATGAACTTATCCTTTAAACCCAAAACTAAAATTGGAATATATTTTGCAGCTTACCAATCCTTGCATGTTTTAGTTCATTTTATTTATTTATTTTTTTTATAATTTTTTTCCCCTCTGTTTTCACTTGGTGATCTGGCCAGTAACACACCTCCTGCACCATTGGACAGCAGCTTTGTGTCAGTCCTGGAAGAGGGGAGTGTTAGATGTACTAGCAGATTTAGATACACTAACAAATTGAAGCCAAACTCCACCTCACACCGCAGTTATACAAGCTGTTTCAGCAACTGTTTTTTTTTCTTTTGGGATAAAGGTTTTACATGAATAAATAAAAGTGGATCATTGTAAACGCACGTGTCAGTAATAAATGGTTTGTCTCCACATTCTTATCTGCTACAATTGAGAGTTTGTTCTGTTGAAAAGCATAATACTGACTGGATCACCAGATTAAAATAAAAGAAAGCAAGCCTAAACAAGAAAACAAACTAAGAATTGGTAAGCTGCAATATAATACCACTTTAAGTAACCAGGGATAGGCGGGTTAGAAATAAAATCTTGGTGGTTACACTGGGCTTATTGTCTCCCACGTTGAGTTTTTATATTGGCTACACAAGCCATTCTAAAGCCCCGTTCACACTGGGGCGATCCGACTTCCCGGGGCGACCTCCGAGCTCCGGAGCGGCCGGCACGGACTTCATAACATTGAAGTCTATGACAGTCGCTCCGGGTCGCCCCAAAGAAGCTCCGGACCATTTTTCTAAGTCGGAGAGACTTGTGTCGCTCCTATTAGAACGGGTCCGCAGCTTCCCTATGGAAGGCGACCTGTGAGGCGACCAGGTCGCCTCACAGGTCGCCCCAGTGTGAACGGGGACTTGTTGTTTTTTTTTTTTTTTAAACCAAACACAATCTTCTCTGACTGACTGATAAAAGTCCTGGTGTGATGGTTCTGGGGGTTAAGCTATGTAAGGGAAAGCAGCCTGGCATTAGTCGCAGGTATGCATGCAATTTGTTTTCCATGAAGGTTAACAAGATGGGATCTTGCTGTTGTAATAATTTCAGCAATCAGCTGAGAAAGATAACAGTTACCGTAGTCAATTTTTTTTAACAAGCCGTCCTAAAATAGCTTGATTATCCACTCCATTAACAGATAAATTTACTTGTGTAATAAAAATGTTAGCACCTTTCTCACTGCCCAAGCCTTGACATTAGTAAAGGGAATAGCAGTGGCTGTAACAGTTTACTCATTTCTGTTTACACAATCAAACCCATGTCCCCTTAAACAAACCTGTTTCTTTCATTAGTGTTAAAATGTTGCTATAAGAGCCTGGAAGCAGACACTTTAGTTGTATGGACATACCTCAGGTATTTTTTCATAGTGCTCCTGACACCCCTTAATCTGTCAAACTCCGTATGCAAATCTTGACTTCAAGTTTCATGGTTAAATCTCAGTCCTGTTCAACTTTATTTAAATAATATTTTTTTAAAGTTTGTTTTAGTCCTTTAATTGGTATTTCTCTTTCATTCATTGATGGATACAGCTTCTGATATTCATAACCATTGGGTTATACTGCCCCCTACAGAGGTAGGGGGCAGTAAAGAATTCTGGCCACACCCATTGGCAGTCCCAGGGGGTATACTCCCTCTCTCTAAGGACCTATTTCCTTGGTGGGATCTTTGGTCCTGGCAAAAATGTTTTTAGATGAAACATTTTTTTCCCCCCAGATTTTTTCCTGTGAGATCTACAATCAACTGCCGGACTGGGCGACGGGCTGGATAATCTAGATTAAGTGGTCACCCCAGTGTGACCAGCGAGCGTGCGCAGACCTTAGCCTCCGCTCTAGGTCAGCTGCAACATAGCCCCACTGGACAGGGCTGGCCTGCGAGTTAAACGCCTTGCGAGGTCCCACACGACCGGGTCTTGGCCCGAGTTGCAGCGTTCCTCCTGGCCGACAGCCAGAAATAGTGGCGGCAATGACAGTGGAGTCCTGTGGGCAGCGATTTCAGCAGTGGGAACCCCTCCTCATCCCCTGGTGCTGACTCCTGGATCATTTTACTTCCTGATTGCCGCACGTGTAGTGCAGATTCTCCTGGTGGCTGCAGATGCCTTTTTCTGTGTGTGGCGAGTCTGATGGGGTCCTCTCCCTTTCTGCTGAGGATCGTTTGGTGCTTTGTGCCTGGCGACCAGGTGGTGCTGCCAGCACAGTGGGGGGTTGTCCCTTAGCAGTGTTTTACACTTTTCTTGGGGTCCCCCTGGTTACTCATGGAGTCTTTGGAGCACATTTCCCCACCTGATCTCTCTGAGGCTGCGGGGCCCTCCGGGTCCCAACCATCTATCCATGCACTGACAGAGGTCCTGAAGTCCCTTGTGTCCCGGTAGGAGGTGGCTTGCGAGCGACAGACTAGCAAAAAGCACCCCCCTTCCCTGCCTCCTCTGTCTCATCAGATCCTGAATCAGATTCAGCCGCCGCGGACGTGGGTCACCCTGCTGAGTCTACAACCACATGACTGGAATCCTCTGAGAGTGAGGATGATTCCCCCACATCTGTGACCACGCACAAAAAGGCACTGGTGGATGCACTGATCGGATCTGTGCATCAGACCCTAAAGATGGAGGATGCAGCTGAAGCTGCGATGGATGCGCAGGTGCCCTTTGGCACTCCCAAGCCATCCAAAGCGGCAAAGGTGTTTTCTTTCCCTGCCTATTTTGACAGAATTTTTCGCTAAGAGTGGGGACGACCAAAGCATCCCCTTGGGGTCCCTAAGTGCTTTACTAGGTGTTACCCCTATGAGGAGTCTCTTCTTAAGAAGTGGACTGTGCCACTGGTGGTGGACCCTCCGGTTTCAAGATTAAACAAGGCAGGTCTGCAAGTCAGCCTTCAAAAAAGGCCTTGACTGATCTTCCTTTTCAAGGAGATCGCCTGTTTGGAGCTACGCTGGATGACCTCATTAAAGATCTCACGGGGGGAAGAGTACTTTTCTTCCACAGACTACTAAGGGCAAGGAACCTCATCGTCGACGTGGGCCTTCCTTCTCAGCTCATAAGTTTTTTTGTCCCTCAGAGTCGACTGACAAGGGCTCAAAGCCTTTCAGGGCCTCTTCTGGAGTATCCAAATGAACCTGGTCTGGCAAGCCAAGATCAGGCTTCTCCAGACCCGGGGAAAAGGCTCCTTCTAAAGGTGCGCCCTCACCCATATCAGAGGTGGGGGGACGTATTTACTGGTTTCCGGACGCATGGACTTCCCAAGTGTGTCATTCAGTCCAGCTACAAGATCGAGTTTCGCTCTTGTCCCCTGGCAAGGGTTTTTCCTTCCATCTTGCGCCTGTCCCCAGACCGCTTACAGGGCCTGTGTGGAGCGGTACAAGACCTGTTCCTTTAAGGGGTGATTGTCCCTGTTCCTATATCGGAACGTTTCAGGGTTTTTACTCAAACCTGTTCCCAGGAAGGAAGACAAAGTGTGTCCAATCCTGGACCTTAAGGCGCTAAACTGCTTTGTACGGGTACAGAAGTTCAGAATGGAGTCCATTCGAAAAGTGGTGGCATCCTTGTGTCAGGGGGATTTCCTCGCCTCTATCAATATCAAGGATATGTGCCAGTCACCAGAGTTTTCTCCGCTTTGCTGTGGGAGAGAAGCATTATCAGTTTGTAGCGTTACCCTTTGGTCTCACATCTGCTCCTCAGGTCTTCACAAAAGTGTTAGCTCCGGTGCTAGCTTTGCTACGCCAAAGGGGGATCGCGGTACTGGGCTACTGGGACGATCTCCTTCTGCGAGCGGAGTCTCCCTCTGTTCTGGTGGAGAACCTGGAGATCACAATACGAACTCTGCGGGAGTTCGGCTGGATTCTGAATTTTCAGAAGTCTGCCCTGGTTCCGTCCACAAAGCTGGACTATCTGGGCCTGACTCTGGACTCGGCCTTAGCCAGAGTGCTCCTTCCTCTGGACGAACTCCAGAAATTGCAGGCTGCAATTCGCCTCCGGCCGTTCAACAAATGGTCATTCCCTCTGGACTTGCGTGCGGGTGCTGGGCCTTATGGTGTCTACCTTCGAGGTGGTTCTGTTTGCACAGTTCCATACAAGGTACCTGCAAAGGGAAATTCTGACCAAATGGGACAAGACTCCGCAGTCAATCAGAGCTGGCTGAGTCGGGGCACAAAGGAATCCCTGATATGGTGGCTTCGTTATCCGGCAATTCGGCTGGGAAATGTTTTCCTCCTTTTTGTATTGGACAGTGGTCACCACGGATTCCAGCCTGTCCAGCTGGGGAGGCATCCTCAGCAAGCATTCTGCTCAGGGGATCTGGACGCTGGAAAAAACCCTATTTTCCATCCGTCCAGCGGATCGGATCGGATGAGAATGGACAGGCGGTCCGTTCTCATCCGATTCCCCCATAGAGAACACCCGGGATCTGACTGCTCCATCTCCGCACAAACAGCGGAGGCGGAGCTGTCACCTGCCTGCTCAGCGGGGATCGGCAGATCGATCCTCGCTGAGCAGAGAACGGACCGCGCCGGATTGCTCATCATTTGAAAGAACCCTAAGAGGACTCCTAGGGTCTACATTCATATCATCTAGTGCTACAATAGATATGCAGGAGGTATCAAAAGTTATGCTCACATGTCTCACATTGACTCACATGTCTACATATAGGCATGGAAATGTTTCCACACGCTATCAAGTAGGCAAGGTTTTTCCTATATAAAACACACGTATTGTACAAGTCGGAAGGTTGGCCACACCTATAGTAGAACAATTCACAAAATGTTTGGATTTAGGACTAGTTCACCCTACATTCCGTGGGCCTGCTTTTATGACTATTCCAGCCCAGTCCCACCACATAGAACAGAGAAAATGCCTTGTCTCCTATGTGCCTGATTCACACCACTGCCTCACACTGTACGGCCAGCAATTGAACTTTATAAGATGTTTGTGTGACATCTCAAAGTTGTTAACAAAAAAAAAAAGGAAACCGTGATGGGCCAAGCTCAGTGCATCATCACTGTTCTTATATTGGTCCCACTGTGTGGCACACCAGCCACTGCATTGCAATGCAGCGGCTCGTGAAAAACAGCTCTTATTGTAATTACCATTGAGTAAACTGAACCACCTTTCCTTCTCTTGGTTAAGTGCATTGTGTGCATGTACCACATTTATAGGTTCCAGATCTTTTACATGGGTCTGCCTCGGCTTTCCCCACACCATGGCTCTGTTCTGTCCTGTCTCTTATTGACCTAGAGGTGTTTATAAACCACTTCTCTAGATGTTCACTCACCCATTTTTGCGGTGTTTCAATACTTTGTCAACAGATACCAAAGATTATTTAAGATGAAATGTATTGATTCATCCGTAAATAAGTGTAATTCATTTTTTCTGCATTTTGTGGGTTCCCACATTTCTTCATGAATTGAGATTGTCTGGAATTTGCTGTAACCTCTTGGGCAGTCTTCCCATAAGTGCCTTTGCTTTTTTATCAAAGTTGTCTTCTCTTAAGCAGTTCTTGTGAACCTCAAATTCTGTCCATTTGGTATGCCGTAAAAAAGGTGGGCAGTGTACACTCTGAGCATGAAGATACAGTATGTGTTTTTCCTGCATAGGCTGGTGACAAATGAGCCACACCGCTTGCTTTCTGATTTCTACATCATAGAATGGAATTTTCTCCAAATCGGTGCTTATTGTAAATTTAAGGTTGTAGAAGTTACTTCTCTGCAGCCAGCAAATCTTCTTTAAAGCTAATCTGTAGTCATTAAAAAAATAAAAATAAGAAAAAAATAAATTGTGTATTAATTAATCATAACATTTAATGTATTTTTACATAGCACTAACAAACACAAAAAATGAATGTCTTAATAAATCTTTTGTAATCCCTTACAACCTCAGCACTTAGACTGGGAAACAGAAGTTCTACTGTAGGAGACATTCGCGTTTTGAACAGCGCTGTAAGGGTAATAGTGGACATGGTTATAGGCTTGAATAGAACTGGGATGACCTCTTCAAGCATGTTGCTGCTGACTTTTGGTTCTGGGCCAAACTGTATTGCTTAGCTACAATTTATACTATAAGATATGGGAAATATTCCCAGAATACATCCACGGCATAGGCCTAAGGTGCAAAGGCGGGAGCCCGGATGGAAAGAAGAGAATGTCAAGGATGAAAAAAGAGAAAAAGTAAAAGGAATAAGGGAAAAGAAGAAAGGGAAGAGGTAATGGGGGGGGGGGAAGAGGGGAAGGGGAAGAAAGGAGGGGGAGGGGAGGGAGAGGGGAGGGGAGGGGAGGGGGGAGAAAGGGGGGAAAAGACACACAAGGAAAAAGGGCAGGGAAAAACAGGAACACAAGGAAGATAAGTGGAGGGAAAAACTGTTTTTCCCTCCACTTATCTCCCTTGTGTTCCTGTTTTTCCCTGCCCTTTTTCCTTGTGTGTCTTTTCCCCCCTTCCCCTCCCTTTCCCCCCTTCCTCCCCCCCCTTTCCCCCCTCTCCCTCCCTCCCCTCCCCTTCCCCCCCCTCCCCTCTCCCTCCCCTCCTTTCTTCCCCTTCCCCTCTCCCCCCCATTTCCTCTTCCCTTTCTTCTTTTCCCTTATTCCTTTTTTTTTTTTTTTTTCTTTTTTTCATCCTTGACATTCTCTTCTTTCCATCCGGGCTCCCGCCTTTGCACCTTAGGCCTATGCCGTGGATGTATTCTGGGAATATTTCCCATATCTTATAGTATACATTTTAGGGATGTGGTACACCTTTTCTAAATTTATTACAAACATAACATTTTTCTTAGCTACAATTTAGTCTACAAGGATATTTAGGATATGGAAGGGTTACCTGAATTATAAGACTAGCTGAACAGTATTATGAATCATTTCCCATATATTTAACTGTGTGTGTGAGCTTAGCTTTAAAGCAAACTGTGCCATTCCCCTTGTTATCTCATCAACCAGTACCCAATTGGTTAGAACTATCATTTTTTTTTTTCTTATGCTGACCTAGAATATAAAGATTTTCACCACAGGCTGCAAAAATGTATGTCTTCGTTTTAATTACTGGCACAGATTAGACCCGTATCCAGTGCTTTTTGATAGAGGAGGTTTTTCACAGTCCAGTTGTGCTGTAAATCCTTTATACAGGTGTTTATAAGATGGCAAGAGAAATCAAAACTTGGCTCGGCCAAAGTGGATGTGTATGGGAGCCAAGAACTACCTGGAGTGGTTTGTTTAATGTTCATCAGAAAATCTTAAGAATTACAGCCAATGAGGAAAGAAGCAATAGTCAAAGTGTGTAAAGCCAATTTTACACAGATTTTCACAGCTCCTATCTAGAGTTTTCTTAAGAGCTGTGACGATATAGGGAGCAAAAAATAGCCTACAACGACCTCAGTGTTTTATATATGATGGCAAGAGAAATGGCATGAGACACTTTAACCACCTAAGAACCAGACCTATTTCTGACACTTGTTTACAAGGTAAAACCATTATTGTTTGCTAGAAAATTACTTAAAACCCCCAAACATATATTTTTTTTAGCAGAGACCCTAGAGAATAAAATGGAGATTGTTGTAATACTTTGTCACACCGTATTTGCGCAGTGGTCTTACAAACGCATTAAAAAAAAAAAAATACACTTCTTTAAATAAAAAAATAAGAAAACAGTAAAGTTAGCCCGATTTAACGCCGAGTAAATTGATACCCAGCATGTCATGCTTCAAAATTGCGCACGCTCATGGAATGGCGACAAATGTTCGTACTTAAAAATCTCCTTAGGCGACACTTTAAACATTTTTACAAGTTACCAGTTTAGAGTTACAGAGGAGGTTTAGGGCTAGAATTATTGCTCTCGTTCTAATAATCGCGGTGATACCTCACATGTATGGTTTGAGCACAGTTTACATATGTGGGCATGACTTGCATATGTGTTCGCTTCTGAGCACAAGCTCGGAGGGACGGGGCACTTTACATTTTTTTTTTTCTTATTTATTTTACCTTTTATTTTTATACTGTTCCTTTTAAATGTTTTGATCACTTTTATTCCTATTACAAGGAATGTCAACATTCCTTGTAATAGATACAAGGAATGTCAACATTCTTTGTAATAGACATAAGCAGGACGGGTTCTCTTTAATGTGCGATCCAGGGTCAAAAAGACCTCAGATCTCACATCTACACTTAAAAGCAAAAAAAAAGGAAAAAAAATGTCTTTTCTTTTTCCGCAAGAAAAAAAATGGACCCTTTAATGCCGTTGGACGGAATCGATGTCGCTCTGGTCCTCCAAGCCGTCAAGGACATAGAGTCGAGTGGGGGTCATCTTGCCCTCACTCGACTTCCTGCCTGGGACACAGAAGGGACCGAATTGTTTTCCCCGCTACTGACCGCTTCGGGAAAAATGACCAGGAAGCCTCTCCCGCCGCCCATAAAAGTGATCCTGCGGCGAATCCACCGCTGGGACTACTTTTATGTGAAAGAGGACCGCCGGTCGTGTAGATAAATACGGGGTTATGGCAACTAGCTTAACGTCAAAGTAGTGATGTAAATACGCGGCGGGTGGTCGGGAAGTAGTTAAGCTTGTTGTGCACTTCTTTAGATATTCCTGCTCAACAGCAAAGTCTTCTCAGTACTTATAGTTGTTATTCACTTGTATTTTATACTACCTATATTTGCTGGTTATTTTATGAAAAGTGTGTTTGTAAATTATTTGTGTAACAGTCCAGTGGTTGTATTACCCTGGCTAGCAGAGCATGGCAGCATCCTGTAGTCTATCAGCAGTGAAACACAGGTTTACAAATCCTCCAGGTTTATATGGTTCTGCAGAGAGGCTTTGTTTATTTTAAGTATTCTAAATGTCACCCATCATTTGTGTGAATGTTGTAGGGACTGGACCTCCTGTCACCATGAGCGCTTCAGAGTCTCTGCTTTTCCAAATTCTGTCTCTTCAGTTTCTTCTTTAGTCTTTTGCTTGCCTTACTTTCCTCTTCAATTGATTGGCATATTTTCCTGAAGGGGATCTGGCTGCTGTAGTTGAAGGTCCATTCTTTGAAGGCTTAGCATTTGAAGACATTCTCAGTGCAAGATAAAGATGAAGAATAGCAATAATGCAAATTTATTACATTTTAATAATTTGGCATACTAAATACAAATATAAAAAAGAGCCCATTACTGATAAATGTGTATTTTTCATCTTTTTTTGTTAGCATGCCAAGGTGGTAAGTTCTTTTTTTGCTGAAATAGTCATCCCTGTGCAAGTGTGACTGTCTCTGTTAATTTGCTCACTGGAGATATGTGACAATTCTTTTTAGACGACATTGTCTAAAAAAACAAGAAGCACTGTTTTCAACTTCAGTTTTGATTATTATTATTATTATTATTATTTTTTTAGAACAGTGAAGTAGAAAATGCATTGATGTCCCTAGGTAAAGCCTTTCCCCTTTTTTCCACTGAAAGTGAGATATTCCTTGCTTGGACATCTGCCAGGGTGTGTGACTTTGCTTTGCTCGGGTATTCATGTTTTTCTTTTGGAAGGAGGTTGATTTACTAAAATTGGAGAGTGCGAAATCTGGTGCAGCTGTGTATGGTAGCCAATCGGCTTCGAACTTCAGCTTGTTCAATTAAGCTTTGGCAAGAAAAAAAAAAAAAAACTGGAAGCTGATTGGTTTCTATGCAGAGCTGCACCAGATTTTGCACTCTCCAGTTTTAGTAAATGAACCTCCTAGTATATTGAACAGGGGTATTAGACACAGCTTTATTCGAAAACTCTGAGAGAGTTTTATCATTGCCTTGGTGGATTTAGGGGCGAGTCTGTGTCTCCAGGGCCCTTAAGTAAATCTTTGGAGTAAAGAAGGGTTGAATCCCTGTCAGAGATTTAATTTCACGATTACCCTTAGGCCCCTTTCACACATACGGTCTGTTTGTCTGTTTTTCATCCATCAGTTGACGGATGAAAAACGGACATCAATGCATCTCTATGTAAAAATGGATGATCATCTGTTAACATCTGTTTTCATCCGCTTCCGCCAATGTCTGTTTTTGGAACGGATGAATGCCTTTTTTTTTAATCCGTCAAAAAAACGGATCGGACAAAAAACAGATGTAAGCGGACAAACTGTCTGTTTTTCATCCGTTTTTGCATTGGTAGTGGATGTAAAAAAAACTGATGAAAAAATGGATGAAAAACTGATACATTTTGTCATTTTTGGTGAGATAATCCCAATAGGAACACATCTGAAGGGATGCAGGCCCAGCAGCTTTCCTCATTAGAGCTCTGCAGCTGCCACAGCTGATAGATAATTATGAAACCACTCCCATTAGACCCATTTAGCACAGAGGAACAAACAATGATTTCTTCAGAATAACAAAAGGTAGGAATCTGCAACAAAGTTTGTTAAAATCCCTGTAATGTACAGAGATCACCCAAAGTGGCGTTACGCTTTAACTGTTCCCAGGCCATTGCAGATTTTGGACTGGGTGAGTCGGATACCTACTCCCCGCTGCACACAGTATGGTTCCTCCTGCTAACTCCTATGTCCTCCCAGTGAGAGAAAATATATTGTGCAGTCTGGGAGCAGATGTTTACACACCCAGAAGTGCGGGATACCTGCAGCTGCCAGAGAGTGGTGAAGCGGAGCCGTTTCAAAGTATGAGCATCTGGAAAGTTGAGTATAGCGTGCTGTAAACTAGCATGTGGGTACTAATATTTATAGGTAGAGTTGATCCAGGGAATATCCGATTGCCTCTTGGTGGTTCAGGAAGGAATTTTTTTTCCCCCGCTGTAGCAAATTGGATCATGCTTTGCTGGGGTTTTTTCGCCTTCCTCTGGATCAACTGTGGGTAAAGGATTGTGTATATGGGATTGTATGGTTGGGTTTTACTGTTTTTTTTATTTTTATTGGTTGAGACAAATTGACTTGTGTCTTTTTTTCAACCTGACTAACTATGTAAAGTGCTGCGCAAACTGTTGGCTCTATATAATCCTGTATACTAATAATAATCTTGTTAACAGAATACATGATCTTTACAGGGCTATACTTTCTTTATATGAGTTCTTTTGTGGCAATAGGGTCACCTTAGGCCCTCTGACATGCTTCTGGTTGATTTAATTATATGGCACTTCAATACTGCTGCAAATTGAACCAGGACGGAGTATGTGGGCAGACAATTGTGTGCTGTCCAAACCAAATCTTACTACAGTAGACTGGGGCCTATGTCACTTGCACAAATGTTCAGGCTTGATGGGAAGCACAGGATAAAACGTGATTAAGGCTTCATGCACACTGGGCTTGCAAAAAAAAAAAAAAAAAAAAAAAGCCAGTTTTAGGAAAGTTTAGTGTTTTTTTTGTTTTTGGCCAGAAAGCTTTCTCTTTCTTTTCTTTCCCCTAAACGCTGAAGTTTTGTGTTTTGCCTATAGTAGAAGCTCAATGTTACCCTATATGTCCATGCACATTAGGACGATTACAGGCCGATTTACGTCGGCAGTCAGCCCCTCACAGGCAAAGCGACGTAGGTCTATGTCGCTAGCCTGTGTGAGGCTCTAGGGAGCGAGCGCGCGCCGCCGGAGCCACGCTCCCGCTCGCTCACGGACCCCCCCCCCCCCCCCCCGCGCGCGTGTTCTCGGCGGGCCCGATGTCCGCTGGGCTCTCGTGATTGTCCGTTACAGCGGGAGAAAGGCAGGCGGCTAATGTAAACACAGCCGCCTGCCATTCTTCTCCCCTGTGTAAGAATGTTGATCATACGGTTCTGCTATGTAGGACCGTTGATCTCTGTTCTTACACCAGTAGCCACATCCAATCACAGTTAGAAGCACGCCCCTAGGGACACACTTAACCCCTCCCTCTAAAAAAGTTAACCCCTTCACTGCCAGTGCCATTTTTACAGTAACAGTGCATATGTATAGCACTGATTACTGCAGTAATGTCACTGGTAACCCCAAAAGTGTCAAAAATGTAAGTCAAGGGTCCGATCTGTCCGCTGCAATGTCGTAGTCCCGCAAAAAAAAAAAAACGCAGATCGCCGCCATTACTCGTTAAAAAAAAAAAACAACAAAAATGACAAAAATCTTTCCCTTAGTAAACAATAACCTTTGCGCAAACCAATCAAAATACGCTTTTTGCGATTTTTTTTTTTTTTTTTTTACCAAACATATGTAGCATAAAACAAATAGGCCTAAAATTTTAAAAAAATTTGATTTTTACATTTTTTTGGGGAATTTCATATAAAAAAATTTGAAAAATATTGTTATTTTTGCAAAATTGACGCTCTTTTTTTGTTTATAGCGCATGATCAAAAAATCGCACAGGTGATCAAATACCACCAAAAGAAAGCTCTGTTTGTGGGAAAAAAAGGACGTCAAATTCGTTTAGGTACAGCGTCGCACAACCGCTCAATTGTCCGTTAAAGTCACGCAGTGCTGAATCGCAAAATAGGCCCTGGTCAGGAAGGGGGTAAAATCTTCCGGGGCTTAAGTGGTTAAGCTCAGCATTTAGAGGCAGGAAAAAAAAACTTCTGATTTGTGTTTTTGATTGACACTAAACTCTCCTAAACTTGCCTTAACTATGTACAAAAACGCTCTATCTGTTTTTTTTTCTGCCAAGGGAACTGGCGTTTTTTTTTTTTTGGCCAGTGTGCGTGAAGCCCAAAAAAGGAAGCTCTCCACATGAAGATTCCTTGCTTTCCTGTACACTCTTGTAGCGCCACATATACAGATATATCATATAATATATCTGCAACTGTCCAGGGTCACAGTCATATTATTGCCTAAATGTTCAGTCTATTGGTGTAGATCACTTGCATCATTGTGTTTTGCCCATTAAATTGTTAGTTGTTCAGGCACAAACGGCAATTACTTTTGCTTAAAGCAAAGTTTCTGTTGGATCACTGCCTGGGTTCATTTTGTGTAAATCCCATAGTTTATCCCACTAACTATTGGATGCCTTGACCTCAGCCAGCCTGTCCTGAATGCCATCATGGGCAGAGAATGAATAGATGTGAAATTATTCCTGTGGAACACACATTTTTTTGCTTGTGCATACATAAAGATTACCGCTTAATATGCTTCTGTAATGGAAGCATGCCAGCTTTGCAACACTGCCTGGATGACTGTTAAAAGATAAATACAGACTTGGAGCACAATGTTAGAGTGCGTCCACCCTGGCACCTCGGAAAATAAAACGGTGGTGGTTATATAGTGCCTTTACTTAGATGTATGGGTAATTTATATATTCTCATGTTTTTAAATTATTTGTATTTAGTTTTTTTTTTATATATATATATATATATATATATTTGCTTCAGCTGCCTAGCAGCCAGAAGTTAGTCATTTTCTCTTTAAGCCGCTGTTCACACCATTGCGACTTATCGATATGACAGTTCTAAATTGCATGACAAGTCGCACCCTTTTGTCGGCAATTGAACCATCAAAATTAGTGCAACTCTGACTTTGCAGTGCCGCATCGATTTGGAAAAAAAAAAAGTTTCCTGCATAATTTCAAAGTTGCATTGTTTTGGTGATACACACCTATTTGCACTTAGTAACACTTATTTAGGTTTACTTCTTTAGTGCAAAGTGGGGTGTAAATATTAACTGCTTGCTGACCACCTGCTGCAGATATACTTCGGCAGGCTGGCTCAGCTGCATGAATCGCTGTACCCATACGTCGCTCCTCGGGAGCGAGCGTGGGGGGCATGCGCGCACCAATTCGCGAGAGGGGAAGCTGATCTGCGGGGCAACCGCAGCCGCCGGGCATCTGCGATCAATCCCCGGGAAGACAGAACAGCGGCCTGCCATTTTAAACACAGTAGACCATTCTGTAAGCAATCAGCACAGGGCTCCTGTGTCCCTCCTATTTAGAAACTCAGATCCCTGTGTTGATCCAATAAACCCACCCCCCTCACAGTTAGAAAACACCCCCTAGGCTCACATTTAACCCTTTGATCACCCTTGGGTTAACCCCTTCCCTGCCAGTGTCATTATTACAGCAACAGTGAATATTTTTTTGCACTGATTACTGTAGTAATGTCCCTGGTCCCCCCAAAAGTGTCAAAAATGTCAGTTAATGGTCCAAGCTATCCGCCGCAATGTCGCAGTCCCGCTAAAAAATTTGCTGATCACCGCCATTATTAGTAAAAAAATCAATAAATAAATAAAAATGACATAAATCTTACCCCTAGTTTGTAGAGGCAATACAGTTTGGCAAACCAATCAAAATACGCTTATTGTGATTTTTTTTTTTTTTAACCAAAAAATATAGCAGAATACAAATTGACCTAAAATAAAGCAAAATTTTGATTTTTACATTTTTTTTTTGGGGAATGTTATGTAGCATAAAAATGTAATTGTCCGTTAAAGTAACGCAGTGCCGAATTGCAAAAAATGGCCTGGTCATTAAGGGAGAAAATCTTCCAGTCCAGAAGTGGTTAAAGAATGTACATTTTTCATAGTGCAGATGCACTAAACACACCAAATAATGCTTATGTTTTTGTGCATTTACCATCATTCCTTTCAGTAGGTTTGTGGAACGCTTGTTAAAGTGGAACTTCACTCCCAAATTGATGTTGATTGTTTTCCTCATGCTACTAGCTTTAGTAAATAGATAGGAAAGTATATATCATATTTACTTGTTTTCAACCTTTTTTTTTTTTTTTTTTTTTTTTTTTTTTAGTTATTTCTTCAGTTACTTTCTGATTTTATTGCCTAGGCAAATTATGTCATACATCCCAGAAGGGTATTCTCAGCTAAACACTATCCTATGTGCATACTTGAGCTAAGGGCAGGAAGGAAATGCTACATGAATTGTTTGCACAGCCAATAATGCTAGGGGGGTGTTGTTCATCGTGATTTCTCACCAAAATAAAGCATAGAGACATGAATGGATGGAGGAGTTTGGTTTGAATATTAAAAATGAATTAAATTGCATTTTTGGTTTGTGGCGCTCAGATGCAGTAAAGATACGCTTTAAGATGCTAAAATGCTGCACATAAAAACCACGCAGCTCTACAAATTGATGTGACCTAGCCACGTAGCAATAAACTGAGATTTCTACACGTCTTAAGCTGGATACACACTATACAACTTTTGTTGTTAGTTTTCCTTTAGATTTACCTTCAACTATGTAGTGCAAGGGCCTGCCTGATTGCAAACAAATTGAAAGCGTTTAGATTTGACCTCATATTATACGGTTTTGGCAAATCTAAAGGAAAAAATCTAAAGACAATTGTATAGTGTGCATGGCCCATTACTGTCGGAAAACAAAAAGTGAACAAGCCCTTATACTGTTCTATTATAAGAGATTTGTGTCCTCACCTATTACCACCTACAGTACAGGAAATATTGGTTGAAAACCTCCGCTCGAGGGATCCATACCTTACAATATCCCCAAGTGTCTTGACAATATTTGAAAGGATGGTTTTTGTAAAACTTTTTTCTTTTTTAATTTTTTACATCCAATTAACATATGTTAAGTGGGGCTGTGGACAAATGTTTGTGCAGCGAATGAAGGCCAGCATGGCAGTTTGTTTTGTATCATCAGGGAATGGGAGTCTGAACCTTTATAATATAATGCTTGGCTAACATATGCCTTTTTTTGTTTATTTTTATTTATGTTAAATATAAATGGACTTTTTAACCAGATTTTAGTGTTTTAAAATAATATTTCTGTTTGTATCTTACTATAATTTTAACCTCTTAGTTTTAGTGCTTTTCAGAGGGAAGCGTGGCTGATATTAGAAAATGGATTCAATTTTGTTAGCTGATTGCAGGTGATAGTAGGTATTACTATGTACTAAAAGCAGCTGTTAGAGCCCATCTGTTGACAGGAGGTACTTTTCCATCAGATTTTAGTATATAAAAAGGAAACTCTCAATACCCTTATGCTATATTATGTTCTGTCTTGGTGCCATGCCCTAAAAGCGAAGCAAAACAAAGTGGGGTAATTTCTGGATCTTGTGGCAGGCACAATAGAAAGAGAAGATCTGATTATTTGTATTCTGTGAAAGGTACATTAGGGAGACTGTCAAATAAAATGCGTGTTATTTATGGTCATGAGTTAGATACTCTATTGCTCTAAATTAATTTTTGCTTCCAGCAGGAAATGCTTACGGGGAATTCATGTAAGTGCATGTAAGAAATAATTTGTGTGTGTGTATGTAGATGTGTGTGCTGAGCGTTACTTAGGCATGTATACTATAAGGTCTTTAAAAGGAAGAAGATTGATCTATTTAAAATCAAATAGTACTTGTTGTCTATATGAGCATTTTCAGTAGGTTCCATTTCAGGATAATGCTAATTTTGTTCCACCTAAAGATATCTTGTCTCTCTGGAGTATGCACTTACACATTTTGTAGATTTATCAAATAAACAACACAGTTAGCACAATTTAGGCAGCCTGTAAACATGCAAAGTCCGTGCAACAGTTTTTTGTGTATTTGTGACCCCTACAACTCTAACCTGGGCAGCCAACTGCCACAGATCTGAGAGGGATTTATCACTGTAGGTAAGAAAGATTTTCAGAGTTATACGCACAAAAAAATGGCTACAGTCAGTTATAGTTTTATGGTAGATTAAACCCCTGCAGAGGTGTTCCTGTATTGTGAAAATGAACATAACATGATGTCTTAGATCAAACTAAATTTTTTTATAAGCGTGAACTATCTTCCATGCAATTAGTAGCTCCTCAAGCTCCTCTGACTACTTCATCGGGCATGGTATGTGAAGACTCCCCTGCATTCCTTTAGACAGCATGGAGTGAAGTGTTGTGAGGTATGTGTGATCAGGGTCAGGTTTCTGTTGCATTGCTACTTTAGAACAGCTGAGGTAGAATTTATGACTTCATCAGTAACCTTGTTGTAGATCTGGTGGACAGTCTGTCTCACTGTTTAGCATTGCCTTGCTGTTTATTACTGTATTGATAAATGTCCCTCTGTCTGGTATTCTTAAACTCTGTATTCTGGCAAAAACAAAAAGCACTCCTCCCACCCATGCATTTTGCACAAAAAAAAACCCCTCCTACTTTTTTCTTATCTGACTCCACCACAATGTGTCCCTTGCACTTTTCTCTTTCACTAGCAGAGACTGGTGATCTAATTCTATATTCTAGGCCTGAGGCCAACCGGTCCTGTTGCCTCCCCTACCTTAATGTCACTATGCCATTGCTGTAGTCTTAAGGACCTGTGGGGACGCTCCCAATTAACAGCCATTATACTCCACTCGGGCAACAGCATAGACCTTTGAAGAAGGATCCATTGATACTGCAGTGAGGAAAAGAGCTTGAGAGTAGGGTGACAATGGATTTAGGTGAATATGTGATTATTTAGAACTTTTAGATTAGGATTATATCTTGAAATTGCTTTAACAGTTACCTAGTGGGAAGGGGGTTAAGATGACCTTCCTACTTTAGGATACCCATCCGTGGTAAAGGCAGCCCATATACTCCCATATTCTAAAAAATCTTATACAGTAGGATGCAGATAGGGATCATATGACCACATTTTTAAACATTAGGCATGTGATCTTAGCTGAAGGGTACAGTCAAAGCCATCGACTGTGTTGCTCTGCCAAAAATTCAGTCCTCTAAAGTGCCGTACCCATGGGCCGAATATCGGGCAACATCGTCCGGTTCAATAGAAACTGGCTGACATTCGGACTGTCCCCCCTGTCAGAACACATAAGCTTAGCATGGGAGATCGCTGTACCAGGCTTAAAGACCTGATACACATTAGGGCCAGCCATACTTGCTTTGAACCATTAATGGGTAGGCTGAATGTACCCAGTTGGTCTATCAATTTTGGTATAACTAACCTGCCGGATTGGCTTGTGGTCATTGCAGGTGACTGCTATAGCTTCTAGCGAAAAATAACTGTCTTCTCCTGGCAGGGACGGCTTCCCCCTAGTCTCTTTGAATGAGAATACTTGACTAATATTAAAGTTCAACTAAAGGAAATGCTTTTTTCACTTTGGATAGAGTAAGGAAGAGTTATAACCCCTGTGAGTATTTTTGCCATCTGTGTCACATTGAAGGGTTTTCCCCTCACTTCCTGTCCCATAGCTCTAACAAGCAGGGACTTCAAAATCCTACAGTATTAAATTGGATTGTAATTGTACTGTCTGCCCTTATGCTGTAAAGTACTGCATAAACTGTTGGCGTTCTAAAAATCCTATATAATAATATTAACATGAATATTAATATTTTCTTTGACAGGTGATCAAAATTAGAACACCTGACAGGTGTTTTAGACACACTGCACACTATTGAAAACGA
This sequence comes from Pelophylax lessonae, assembly GCF_965119305.1. Classification (NCBI taxonomy): domain Eukaryota; kingdom Metazoa; phylum Chordata; class Amphibia; order Anura; family Ranidae; genus Pelophylax; species Pelophylax lessonae. Next base: position 83,865,932 of record NC_138779.1, on the reverse strand, counting down.
AAAATAAAAAGTTGCCTTCATTTGTACTTTAACCACTTTACCACCGGAGGATTTTGCGGTCTTACGTCCAGGCCACTTTTTGCGATTCGGCACTGTGCGACTTTAACTGACAATTGCGCGGTCGTGCGACGCCGTACCCACCAATAGAGCTTTCTTTTGGTGGTATTTGATCACCTGTGCGATTTTTACTTTTTGCGCTATAAACAAAAAAGAGCGTAAATTTTGAAAAAATAACAATATTTTTCACATTTTTTTATATGAGATCCCCCCCCCCCCCCCCAAAAAATGTAAAAATCAAATTTTTTTAAATTTTTTTGGCCAATTTGTTTTCTGCTACCTATGTTTGGTAAAAAAAAATCACAATAAACATATTTTGATTGGTTTGCGCTAAATTTATTGCGTTTACTAACTAAGGGAAAGATTTCATTTTTGGTGTTTTTTTTTTAAACGAGTAATGGCTGCGATCTGCGTTTTTTTTTTTTTTTTGCGGGACTTCGACATTGCGGCGGACAGATCGGACCCTTGACTGACATTTTTGACACTCTTGGGGGTACCAGTGACATTACTACAGTAATCAGTGCTATAAATATGCACTGTTACTGTAAAAATGACACTGGCAGGGAAGGGGTTAATTTTATTGGAGAGGGAGGGGTTAATGTATGCCTGGTGCTTACCAACGTGTGTGGGGGGAGGTGACTGAGTGACACAGGGATAGATCGCAGGTTCAGCTATGCTGAACCCTGCAATCTGTCACTGTTTGTCACTTAGGAGATCCGCCCGCTTTGTTTACACAAGCGGGCGGATCTCCAGACTCGATTCCCCGACGATCGGGGAAGATCGGTGGCGATCGCCGCTGCTCCTCCCCTGGCCCAACTCCCGCTGTGACTGAACACAGTGGGAGCGAGCCTCCGGCCACCCAGAAGGGGAGGAGTCCAGCGAAGTAGGTCTACATTGCTGAACGGAATTGAGCCACTTTAATGCAGTACAGTCCCAGTGACTGGTCGGCAAGTGGTTAAGTATTTGCTAGCATGATGAGCACTAAAAATACTTTTTTTTTTACTTGAATATAGCGTGGAAGGGTCAGGATGGGGATACCTTGTACCAAGGCAGAGTAGCCCAAATAACCAATAGTTAGATGTAAATCAGGCATTGACTTGCTTATAAAAGTACCAAAAAAAAAATCTGTGCGGGGGGGGGGGGGGGGGGGGTGGTGGTTCTAGGGCACTCAAAAAGATATTGGAGCGTAAATGCAGTGAAACAAGAATGTCTCCTTTTTATATTCTGTTGCAACATTACAGTATGTGTTTAGCCCCTTCTTAAAAACCTGTTCACATGTAAAATAAGCGTAGACACTGAGTTGCTTTGACATAGCTCTGTTTTCATATCTTTACATATCCGAAAGAAAAGGAGGTCCCCCTTTGGGCAGTGGTCATCACATGTAACTGTGAGCTTTCTTGGCAGATGAAGAGTTTAGTAGATAATTCATTATGAGGAAATATGCAGAACCATTCCATATTTGTATATTGTATTTATAGAGCACATGTGTTAGGAAGGTAAACCTGTTTCCTTGGTGATAGTCCAGCTATATTTGATCTTCTCTTCCTCTTAAATCCTAATCCAATGACTAGCTAGCATCTTCTGTTCGTATGATAAATAATGCTGTATCTAAATAAGTAAAAACTTCTGCAGTCAACCAAAAAAGCCTGTTGGTCCCCATGTCCTCTAAGCTATGGAATTTTACCAAGGTTCAACAAAAATTAGAGTTCAGAAAAAAATTAAATAAACACAAATCACATTGCATCAATTTAGTTACAAAATGCTGCATCTGACTACAAGTAGAATGGAAGAAATTGGTGAAAATTATTTTAGTTTGTTGGAAGATGCTTCTCTGCAGGTGTTCTTCTCAAGAAAAGTTTTTAATATCATCATTTGGCACACAGGGCAGCTATTTGTTCTCTTAAAAATCCTTTCTGTGAAGGGTGTTTGTTGAATATTTCTAGGATATTTTAAAATTTTATTTCATCTGTGGTCAACTTAAAGTGCATTTCCACATTTGCTTTCAAATTTGACAAAGCCTCACTATATGTTTATTATTATGTGTTCTCATTCACACAGCACAAAGAATTCTTAAAATATGGTTCTTGCCCATGTTTCTAACGAGAAGGTATCATGATTCTGAAGCTGGCCATACATGAATAGAAATCCGGTCAGGTCAGCTGGGACAGGCTGAATTTTGATCCATGTTTGGCCACTGTGGTTAAACAGAAATGGATCTACCAATTTGACTTCTGTTCATTCGCCCTGTTGTTATACTTCCACTCGATCAGCATCCCAGGCATTAGGCCCCGGTGCTTATCTGTGTATTCTGATGGTGGGTGGAGTCTCCCTGCTGCCAGAATACAATGATACAGTGGGGAGGATTCCCAAATGCACATCAAATGTATGGATGGGGAGATCGGGTCTTTTTTAAAAATTTTTTTGGTTTAATTCACTGGTTTATCAAAATAAAAAATAAACCCATGTATGGGCAGCTCAGGAAACCCTGGATAGTCTTAAGCTCCATGCACAATGCACGTAGAAAATGCTGCTTATACAAGCTTTTGGCTTTTTTTGTGTTCGCATATATGTCCGTGCACATTCAGGCGTTAACAGGCATATTTGCAGAGTAAAAAATTAATTATTACTAAATAAGATTGCGCTCAACTAAAACACTAATGTGCACAAAATAGTGTCAATATGAACAAATATAACGTGCAAAAGCAATATTGTATATAATTCATATCAAAAAATGGGAAAAGGGATAAGAGAGACCTCAAACTCCCCAATTAAAGAGGTACTCAATGGGACCGGGGAAATTGGAAAAGGGAAATTGGTTCTGGATTTAGGATACCAATGTATGTTGGTTACAAATCAACATCAAATATAGATAAAATAGTTTTTATTCCATAAAAAGGTTAATCACATAGACATAACAAAATGCACAGGACAAACAAGCAAGCAAGGTCAATATACAAACTGGTTCACTGAAATGCATTTGACATAGTTGAAACTGTGGAGTGTAGTTGGCATGTTTCCACAGTAAGTTCTCTACATGTTTCGCGGACTATGCCGCTTCTTCAGGAGAAGCAATAATGGATAAAAAACGATTCTATAAAAATAGAACAAGCATTGAATGAGTCATAATAAAGACAACAAAAAACATAATTATTGAGACAATGGGTGTATGGATACCCATAGTACAGTGGGGAGTGTAAACTTTACCTGCAGTCACCATGAGGCAGGTTTGACCAATGGGGGCGGCAGGATCAAACACATAGTCTCACCGGCGGATATGGGAGACCTTAACATGTTTATGAAAGAATATACAAAAAGTTGATGAATACAATAGAACTCTGAGTGTTGTCAATGTAAAGGGAGGGGGAAGGGAAGTGAAAGGGGAACCAGAGATGGAGAAGGGGGGGAGGAAAAGGGGGGAGCTGGAAATGACGTATCAGCGCAGTCACAGGTCCTGCTTCCCGACGTGTTTCGTCGGCTCGTAATCTGATGTCATCAGGGTCATCACTGATGACGTCAGATTACGAGCTGACGAAATGCGTCGGAACGTAGGACCTGTGACTGCGCTGATACGTCATTTCCGGCTCCTGGTGGAACGCAGATGGAACGCGGAAGGCGTTCCTGACCCAGGGACCGTGATCTTTATGTCCTGATATTGCTTCATAATTGTAAGTGCACCCGTCTTTAATAAATTAATTTGTATTTACGTACTTCACTATCGAGACCCTTCTTTTCCTTCTGGGTGTATTGTATGGGAGCCCATCCCCAGGTTTAATGGTATCGGAGGAATCGGTTTGGAGTATTTGGAATCTGTGCCTATTTTGATGCCTGGTGTCTGATATATATATCTACCTGCTTTATTGACCCCCCCCCTATAATTGAAGGGATCCACATTATCTGGTAAGCATATTTCTCTATCGCTCATTGACAGACGTAGTCTTCTTGATTCTCAAGAGCTGGGTTATGTTGTCTCCGCAGAAAGACAGTAGGACTAGGCAGAAAGACAAAACGTTCTGGCTCCACCTTAGGGGCAGTCCCTGAGGGTATATCCTCCCTCTCTCTGCTACAGGGAATCAGTTTTTTTCTGTCTAGTCAGGAGTAAGGACCTAAGTTCCTTGCTGGGATCTTTTGGTCCTGGCAAGACTTTTTTCTTTAAGAAGACATTTTTTAGGTAGTTTTTCTCCAGTGTTTTTCCTGTGAGATCTTCAAGCAAAAATGCCGGACTGGGCGACACTTGTGGTCACCCCAGCCGGCCTACGAGCGCGCGCAGACCATGGCATTGCGCTTGGTCGGCCGCGACACATTCAAGTAAGTATGCGGGGCCGGGCGACGGGCTGGATGTTGAGATCCAGTGGTCACCCCGGTTTTCTGCCTACGAGCGCGTGCAGACCAGAGCTCCGCGCTGGGTCGGCCGCGACGGAGTCCCAGTGGAGGGACTGACCTTGCGAGTTAAAAGTCTCGCTTGGACGCCAGGAACCAGAGAGTCGAGGCGTCCGGAGTGGTCCACAAACCCCCACCCCGGTGGAGAGGGTATTGTGAAGAGAGGGTGCCTGTCGGTTCGGTATGGTGAGTAAACGTTCCCTTTTTTTCCTCGTTATGAGGCAGTATGTATTATGGGCCCCTCCATATATGGTCAGTATATATCTGATACTTACAAGTCCCCCTTGTAATACAGCATGTGTTTGTGGGAAGTGGACTTGGTTTGAGAGCTAACACTCTACCCAGTAGACTGTAACATTACAGCAGACTTAGGAGGTATAATCCTACCTTATTTGTAGTGTATCTCCTGTAGATCCATATATCGCCTCTTAGCAGAGATGCAGGTGGATGTGCTGGGAAAACGATTTCGGCGGTCCGCCGCCATTTTGCCGTAGACCAAGTGCATGTATGTCCTCAGGTCACGCCGGCCGCCATGTTTTTGGAGTCTTATGTCTCTTCTATGGGGGCGGCCATGTTTTGTGAGCCCAGCTACCTCGTGGAGAGCTGGGAACGCCGGAAGGCGTACACAGGTGGCGGAGCCACGTCCTTCTACCCAGGAAAAAGCAACAGCTCCTTCCAGTCTGTGTAAGACAGACGCTGACTGCAGTTGGTTGGAAACTGCACTGCATCGGTTGGTGAGCCTTGGGGTCCCTCTCTCTCTCTGTGGGATCGAGAAGCAGGTACTCTGAGGGGCGCTATTGCGCTAGGGGGAGACACACAAAAAAAAAAAAAAAAAGTTTTTTTGTGTTTTCTGGCAAAGGTGTCCTGAATTAACATGGACCCTGCCACTCATGTATCTCCTCCGGATCCCCTCGAGGGGTTTGCGGGATTCTCCAGCACCCCACTGACAATTGAATCATTGTCAGCTATTATGGAAACTTTTGTGTCCTGGGTGGAAGTGGCTTGTCAGGGACAGGGCGCAAGAAAGCGACCCCCGCCTAACCCCTTATTATCTGAAACCTCTGATTCAGACTCTGAGCCTATTTCTGCAGTTGCAGGTACTTCATCTGGGATTGGTGTCTCGGGTCCTGTCTCTTCAGACAGTGAGGAGGATGTTTCGGCATCCGCCATAGCCCGAGAGGAAGCGTTGGTAAACGCACTCATTGTATCTGTTCAAGAAACCTTAAGGTTACAGGGTATTCCATCGGAAATAGCTGAAACTGAAATCCCTTTTGGGACTAAAAAACGCATCAAAGTGGCGAAGGTTTTTCCATTGCCCAAATGTTTTGGCAATCCAATCGAAGAAGAATGGCGTCTGCCAAAACGCACTTTTACTATTTCTAAACGCATTGACAGGCGTTATCCGTTTGAGGAATCCCTCATTAAGAAATGGACAGAACCACCTGTGGTGGATTCACCAATTGCTAGATTGAATAAAGCCACGGTTATTCCTCTAGAAGACGCTCCGTCTTTTAAAGATCCAGTGGATCGCAAGATAGAAGCTATGTCTCGCACCATGTTTTCCTTGATTGGATCAGCTTTCAGACCTATAATAGCTATTGGTCTGGTTTCGCAGGCTGTAACTGAATGGACCAAGTGGTTACGCCGGGACTTAGAAGAGGTCCCTCAGGCGGTATCAGATTTGTTGGAACAAATGATACAGGGGTTACAGTTTGTGTGTGATGCGGCGTTAGACGCCACTCCATTATTGGCGCGAGCATCAGTCTCAGCAGTGGTTCTCAGGCGTACACTGTGGCTAAAAGGTTGGTTAGCCGACCAAGGTTCCAAAAAAGCATTGGCTAATATCCCCTTTTTAGGAGAGCGTCTATTTGGAGCCAACTTAGATGAGATCATTAAGGATCTCACGGGTGGAAAGAGCACCTTTTTACCGCAAAATTTTAAAGGTAAAGGAACTCGTCAAAGACGAGGGCCTTCTTTTTCTGCTCACAAGAGGTTTTTTCGTCCCGCGGGTGAAAAAACTAAGTCCTCCAAAGCTCCTGCAGGAGGCGTCAGGGGTCGTTGGTCGGGCAAGCAAAAGCCCGCCCCCTCCAGACCTGAAGATAAACCGTCCAAAGCCTGAAGGTGCGCCCCCACCCATAACTTGGGTGGGGGGACGTCTTCGCCGGTTCCCGGATCCATGGCTTTCCAGAATCCCGGACAAATGGGTTTGCGAAGTCATAAGGTCAGGGTACAAGATCGAGTTTCGATCTCTCCCACCGGCGCGATTCTTCCCTTCCAATATCCGACTATCCTCAGATCGTTTAGAAGATCTGCGGAGAGCAGTCACAGATTTACTACAACAAGGAGTGGTAGTCCACGTTCCTTGGACAGAACGGTTTCAAGGGTTTTATTCAAACCTATTTACAATACCCAGGAAAGAGGGCAAAGTGCGTCCAATTCTGGACTTAAGAGCACTCAATTCTTTTGTCAACATAAGAAGATTCAGAATGGAGTCCATTCGCACAGTAGCAGCCTTCCTGCATCCAGGGGATGTCCTAGCGTCCATAGACATCAAGGACGCCTATCTTCACATTCCCATTTTCGCAGGACATCAGCGGTTTCTACGCTTTTCCGTAGCAGAGAACCACTATCAGTTTGTGGCGTTACCTTTCGGTCTCGCCACGGCTCCGCGGGTCTTCACAAAGGTGTTGGCCCCAATGTTGGCACTTCTGCGCCAAAGAGGCATATCGATCCTTGGTTACCTAGACGATCTTCTGCTTCATGCAGAGTCTCCTCAGACCTTGCTACAAAACATAGAAATTACTATGATTTCTTTACAGGAATTCGGGTGGCTGGTGAACCAGCAAAAGTCATTTCTGGTTCCCACCCAGAGGCTCGAATATCTGGGTCTAATTCTAGACACAGTCAGGACAAGAGTTTTTCTTCCAGTAGGGAAACTCCGAAAGATTCAATCAGCAGTCCAGTTGTTACTGTCCAACAGCTGGTCTTCCCTTCGGACTTGCATGAGGGTTCTGGGGTTGATGGTGGCTTCCTTCGAAGCAGTCCCATTTGCCCAGTCCCATACCCGAATTCTTCAGCAAGAGATTCTTCTCAGATGGAATCGGAATCCGGAATCCCTGGACAATCAGATCCGATTGAGCAAACAGACCAGAGAGTCTCTGGTCTGGTGGCTTCGGTCTCCGATGCTCAGCCAGGGAAAGTCATTTCTGCCAATATATTGGACGATAGTGACCACGGATGCCAGTCTATCCGGATGGGGAGGAATTCTCGGTCAGTTATCTGTCCAGGGACTTTGGTCCCCGGAAGAATCCAGGTTACCGATAAATGTATTGGAACTGAGAGCGATCAGACTTTCTCTGATTCACTGGACCGAGCAGCTCCAGGGCAGCCCGGTTCGGATCCAGTCGGACAATGCCACGGCCGTGGCTTATGTCAATCACCAGGGGGGCACCAAGAGTGTCCGAGCGGCCAAAGAAGTGGCTTGCATTCTTCGCTGGGCGGAACGATTTGTTCCAGCAATCTCTGCGGTGTTCATTCCGGGGGTGGAGAATTGGCAGGCAGATTATCTCAGCCGTCAGACTCTGGATCAGGGGGAATGGTCCCTCCATCCAGACGTTTTCCACCAGTTGTGCCTACGGTGGGGCACCCCGGATGTGGATCTGTTGGCATCACGATTCAACAGGAAAGTTCAGAGATTCGTGGCTCGCTCCCGTGATCCTCTAGCAGAAACCGCAGACGCACTGATCGCCCCGTGGGGGCAATACCAGCTAATGTATGCCTTCCCTCCTCTCGCGTTACTGCCAAGACTTCTTCGCAGGATAGAGGAGGAAGGAATTCCAGTAATTCTGGTAGCTCCGGACTGGCCTCGTCGAGCTTGGTACGCCGACGTGGTCAGACTGGTGGCGGACGTCCCGTGGAGACTTCCTCTCAGGGAGGATCTACTGTCTCAGGGACCGATCTTCCATCCTGCTTTACGATCGCTGGCTTTAACGGCCTGGCTATTGAGACCCAGGTGCTGAAGGACAAAGGTTTGTCAGCTTCAGTTATTCCTACTCTAGTTGAAGCAAGGAAAGCGACTTCCAGAAAGATTTATCATCGCACATGGAAGTCCTACATTGCATGGTGTGAACCTTTGGGGTTCCGTCCTCGGTCTTATTCGATTAGTCGAATATTGGCTTTTCTGCAACAAGGGGTTGAGCAGAAACTGGCCTTGAGTACTATCAAGGGTCAGGTCTCAGCATTAGCTATCTTCTTTCAGAAGCCTTTGGCTACTCATTCCTTGGTGCGGAATTTCATCCAGGGGGTGCGACATCTGGCTCCGCCAGTGCACGCGCCGTTACCCCCCTGGGATCTTAATTTAGTGTTGTCGGTTCTTCAGAAACCTCCCTTTGAAGATATTAGGGAGATTCCTCTACCTACGTTGTCCCAGAAGGTGGCCTTCTTGGTGGCTATTACTTCTGCACGCAGGGTGTCAGAACTGGCCGCATTATCTTGTCGTTCACCATATCTGGTGGTTCATAGAGATAACGTGGTTCTTCGTCCGAATCCATCCTTCCTACCAAAAGTGGTTTCAGAATTTCATCTGAATGAAGAAATTGTGTTACCTTCCCTGTGTCCTAAGCCCAGTCATCCGCGAGAGTTTGCTTTACACTCCTTGGATGTGGTCCGGGCGATCAGGGTATACTTGAAAACGACAGACTCGTTTCGCAAGACGGATTCACTTTTTGTGATCCCAGATGGACCCAAAAAGGGGTTGCCTGCATCTGCCGCGACCATTTCCAGATGGATCAGACAGACGGTAGTACAGGCTTATTCTATTAAGGGTCGGGAGCCCCCGTTCCCTGTTAAGGCGCACTCCACTCGGGCACTTAGTGCGTCATGGGCCTTTCGCCATCAGGCGTCAGTGGTCCAGGTGTGCAAGGCGGCTACCTGGTCGTCGGTGCATACCTTTACTAAACATTATAAAGTTGATGTAATGGCATCGTCTGATGCCTCGTTTGGCCGCAAGGTTTTGCAGGCCGCAATTTGAGGAGACCAGTGGTCTACCTCGAGGGTTTTTTCCGTTGGAAAATTTTTCTTTAGTCTCATTCTTTGTTTATAATGAGCCTTTAAAACTTCTAGTTTGGCACCGGTTGGGCCTTCTAGATTGGATTTGATTTTGTCAATCCCACCCCTCATTTGTGGCACTGCTTCTGGATGTCCCAGCTCTTGAGAATCAAGAAGACTACGTCTGTCAATGAGCGATAGAGAAAAATGGATTTTTGTAAGATCTTACCGTAAAATCCTTTTCTCTTAAGCTCATTGACAGACGTAGTACCCGCCCCTCTATCATTGAGTTGGGTTGGGTTAAATTCTCTGTTACTGCTTTAGAACAGAACTGATTCCCTGTAGCAGAGAGAGGGAGGATATACCCTCAGGGACTGCCCCTAAGGTGGAGCCAGAACGTTTTGTCTTTCTGCCTAGTCCTACTCCTGCGGAGACAACATAACCCAGCTCTTGAGAATCAAGAAGACTACGTCTGTCAATGAGCTTAAGAGAAAAGGATTTTACGGTAAGATCTTACAAAAATCCATTTATACACTCTGGGTGTTCTGGTGGAGGTGTATATTGCTACCAAGTGTTACTTACCATCTATACCTGGATATCCATTGGCACTTATCACTTTATGGACTAATTGATTCTATGCACATATATGGACAATTTGCAGTGATTTTGCACAATATTTGGAATTTATCCTAGTTTTATTTATATGAATTTATTATATACAATATTGCTTTTGCACATCATATTTGTTCATATTGACACTATTTTGTGCACATTAGTGTTTTAGTTGAGCGCAATCTTTTATTTAGTAATTAATTTCCTCACATTTCACGGATCACGTGGGGATTGCTGCTTCTAATTTAGGTTTTCCCTACACTATTTATTTTTATTAATATTTTATTATTATTGATATTATTATCATCATTATAGTATTAATAATTTATCATTCTAAATTCACTATTTATTTCACTCCGTTTCCTTTGCGCTGGTAGTTGGTTTTCTTACCACATTTTTCATTTTTTTCATATTTGGAGAGAAGTATAGCCACACACACAAGCAAGATAATAGCACTGCAACCAGGTCATGCAATCAGGGACAGCAAGAGCTTTGTGTCCATCCACCTTGCCTGACTTGTGGTCTCCACACCACAATACAAGAGTCTTTCCATGTAGATAAAGTTGACAACCAGGTGAGGATGAATAAAATGTCTCTTTTTTTCGTCCAAGGAGAACACATGTTGCAAACAGAACCAACACTAGTGATTGCCGACTTTATCTACATGGAAGGATATTTGGAGAAGAAGTTTTCAGACAGAAAAAGCCCCCATTTGAATCGTGTTTTTGGGAGGAGGCTTTGGCCAGAAAAAAACGCTTGACGTGTCTAAACGCGCATTAACACAGCATTTAGGAGCTTTTGGCGTTTTCACTTGAACGTTGATTATAGTGAAAAATGAGCTTTGAGGTAATGTTTTGAGGAAAAAAAAAACACTTATAAAAGCAAATGCTCATAAACTCTCATGAACTCTTGTACAATACATGTCACTGAGCATTTTTTAGGCTGCTTTTTCCACAATGGCATTTTTATGACATTTTTTCAGCTGCCTAATGTGCATGGACCCTTACAGTGCCTTTTTGTGCCCAGAGATTGAGCTATAACTCATGGACAAACAAATCAGGAGGGCAGTTTCTAAATGTTTAACCCTTTGTTAGGACAGTGTTCAAATCTAGTTTATAGCTGATAATGGAGAACGGTGAACACAATACAGAGAGGCTTAATTGTGTTAAACACTACTCCACAGCCCCCTCCTAAACATTACAAAGCAGGAAAAGCAATTAAGGATTTTTAAGTAAAAGGCACCTAAAAAGTTAACTTTCAATTTTTTTATATTTTTTAAGTTATGGTTTGTTATTTGGAATCTGTAACAAATCTAAAGTAAGCGTTCTCCAAATTTGGCTACAAAATTAGGCTAAAAAAATAGGAACAAGATTTTCGTCTATGCGTGCCAAGATATTGCTATTCGGGTTTTACAGACACTGTACATGTCCACCAATAGGATCGGGTGCTTTTACCAATGCACACTCTCATTTAACAGGGGGAATGGTAGATGGGTAGGGCTTGGTCTTAAAATGAGTGCAACATGAGGAGGTATTCTGACTCAAAAGGTTAAATTGTACAGTGGGGAAAATATTTATTTGATCCCTGCAGATTTTGTAAGTGTACCCAAAGAAAGAAAAGAAGGGTCTATCCTTTTTTATCATAGGTGTATTTTAAATGATCGAGACAGAATATCAAGCAAAAATCCAGAAAACAAATGATACAAATGTTATAAATTGAGTTGCAGTTCAGTGAGTAAAAAGTATTTGATCCCCAAGCAACACATGGCTTGGTACTTGGTGGAGAAACCTACTCCTGTAGTGGGCAGTATAACCCAATGGTTAAGAAGAATCAGGCGCTGTGTCCGTCAATATACATCAGAGAAATTGATTTTACAGTAAGTGAAAAATCCCATTTTTATTTGGGTATCAAATACTTATTGTACTCACTGAACCACAACTCAATTTATAGCATTTGTTTGATGCGTTTTTTTTCTGGATTTTTGGTTGATGTTCTGTCTCTATCATTTAAAATACACCTATGATAAAAAATTATAGACCCTTCATTTCTTTGTAAGTGGGTAAACTTACAAAATCTGCGGGGGATCAAATAATTATTTTTTGTTTTGTTTTTTATCTTAGCTTTCAGTAGAATGGGTAAAGATCTCGACCTCTGACTGATTCTTTTTTTTCTGCGTTTAAGAACTCCATTGGATAGATTTGCACTCACTTCTGGCATGCTAACATTTTACTAGACTGGTAGTGAAGTTAACTCTGCATCAGTAACACAGAAACAAAAATGCTTTTCTTTGGTAGGGTAGTGGTAACTAGAACCCTTATCAGATTTTTTTTTACATTTTGTCTGTGTTCCTGTTACAGATTTTTCCTTCCTGTCTGATGAAAACACAGGGAGTAACGAGACTACATCAACACAACTTGCTGCATAGTGTTATACTCCCTAAGATAGGATTAAGACTACTTTACAGCGCTGTCAAATCCTCACAATATGAGCTCCAACGCACAGATCTGAAATATCATTAGAAGAATAAATCTTCCTTCTTTTGATTACTGGATTCATCTCATACAGGGGCATTATTTTTACACCCCACTTTGAAGAGACATATTGTGACTTTGACCAAATTTCATCCTAACTACTTGATAGTCGGGAGAAGCCTTTGTGATATATCACTTGCATACTCTGCATGTACTGAAATTCAATATTTACATGCTTGTTTTGAAAGAAGTATATATATTTACCTTTAATTTGCAAGTGATTTACCTCCATAGGCAACATATGGTTCTATAAGAAATACATTGTACAAAAGAAGTGATATACTGTTCCATTGGAGGTACTACTCCCAACTACCACTATCTTTTGAGGGTGGGCAAGGCACGGTGGGGATTATCGCTTCAATTAGCTGCCCCACCGTTATCTGTCCAGAGAACAATGTTCTAAATAGATGATTATAATTAGTCATCTTTCTCTATTGTCAACTGTATATGTCATTTTTATTTATTTTTTGAATAATTTTTGTAATCACCAATAAAGTTTAAATATGCACCTCAGAAATTTGTGAGCCAAGTAATTGCAACCATCTTGAGAGGATCTATATCCCCTCTACATACCCCCCTTTTTTCTCCCATAAAAAATTATAGACCCTTCATTTCTTTGTAAGTGGGCAAACTTACAAAATCTGCGGGGGATCAAATAATTATTTTTTGTTTTGTTTTTTATCTTAGCTTTCAGTAGAATGGGTAAAGATCTCAACCTCTGACTGATTATTTTTTTTCTGCGTTTAAGAACTCCATTGGATAGATTTGCACTCACTTCTGGCATGCTAACATTTTACTAGACTGGTAGTGAAGTTAACTCTGCATCAGTAACACAGAAACAAAAATGTTTTCTTTGGTAGGGTAGTGGTAACTAGAACCCTTATCAGATTTTTTTTTACATTTTGTCTGTGTTCCTGTTACAGATTTTTCCTTCCTGTCTGATGAAAACACAGGGAGTAACGAGACCGCTCCCTACTGGAGGCATTGATGGCAACAAAAACTTTACAGGTGTTCTAAATCTTCCCTATTTTTTCCAAAACTAGAAAAAAAAAATGTACATATATTTACTGTGCTGTCAACTTTGAGGATGAATTGCTACACAGTACCTGCAGTAATGGTGATAGTAAAAAACTTGTTTTAAAGCTCATTTATTACTTTTTAAGATTATGTAAATAATGAAATGTCTATAGTAGCCTTCCCCAACCAAGGTTCCCTCAAAAGTTGCCAGGGGTTCCTTGAGTAATGAGCAGTAATTTGTCTCTTAGATAAGTAACCACCGACACCTATGATCTTTAAAGCTATTTGTAAGATGGACATTCTTCCCACTGACCATCAATGTAAAAAACATTCTTCCCACTGACCACTACACTAATGTACCATGAACTGTTCATACCATTTTCAGACAGGCTTTCTCTTAAACCTGAAATTTATTTTAAAGAACTACTCCAGCTTTTCCTCCCCAAAACAACAGATGCATTATGCATGTAAATGAATCATATTCCCACTGTCAGTTGATGTGTAACTTATCTTCTTTAGCTGTATACAGCAGGTTTCTGTGTCTGTGATGTAGCGCCTCCTCCTGGCTGAATTTCAAACTTCTATGGCTTCCTGTTTTCTTCCTTTTCCAGTCCTAATACTATATGTCCCATGATCCTTTGAGCTTCTGTAGTTTCAGGGAGGGCTATGGGAGTTACTTTTACCAGTTCTGGGAGTTTGTTGGTGGGTCCTAGGGTTACTGTGGGTGTTTCTGGGCCTTCATGTGGGTGGTGAGAAGTGTAAATGTGTCATACCTCCTTCCGTGCCATTCTGTCTTGCAGCATGCCAAGGAATAATGGCTTACTGCAAGACTACTGCAGAAGGGCAATGGGAGGTTATTATGAAGGTGTTCCCTTCATACTGTATGTAAATGAATAACTTCACAGAGAGCAGGACTCTGGGAAGACAGGATCCAAGGGGTGGAACTCTCCCTGTTCACACTAGTTGGCATATTTAACTGGGCAGGATTGAATTTTAATTGTGACCCAATAATCCTGCCCAGCAGCAGCACAGCTAGCTTTCAGAACAGGCTATGTATGAAGGTGTTTCCTTCTAGCATAATGCTGTGAGGTTGGCTGGGAGGTTTGGACTCTTCCTGTAGGTTTAACTGGACAAGACTAAATGCTAATTAGGATGTATTCAATACCTCCCACCATCAAAGCTGTGAATGAAGTCTGAAAGACTACAAAGGGGAGTGGTATAGACCAGTGTTTCTCAACTCCGGTCCTCAGGGCACACTAACAAGCCAGGTTTGCAAGAAAACTGAAAAACATCACAGGTGATATCATTTGCTGCTCAGTGATTGCAGTATTCTAGTCTACATCTCCCCAAAGTAATACCTAAAATCTGGCCTGTTAGTGTGCCCTGAGGACCGAAGTTGAGAAACACTGGTATAGACTCTAGCTGCCGCAGGCAGTGGCTGTGGAAGGGACAGAGCCTATCAGCAGGATATGCAGAGTGTTACATGATACAAATACACAACTAAACCAAGGATATCAGGGGATCTGCCGACAGCAGAGCAACATTGTCTAGATTTATGATCTTTGCTGGGCTTGATCATTCCATTCAGTTCTAGAGAGAAGAAAGTTGGAGTTCAGCTCTAATGGGCCATACACACTATAAGATTTTCTGAAGACTTTTTCCTTTAGATTTACCAAAACCATATAATATGAGGTCAAACCTAAACACTTTCAATTTGTATGCAATCTGGCAGACCCTTGCACTACATAGAAAAGGTAAATGTGAAGGAAAAAGTCTTCAGAAAATCATATAGTGTGTATGGCTCTTAAGCATTCCTTCATGTTAAAAAGGAGCAGAAAGACTTGTCTATTGCCTAAATAAAGGTTCACTTTTAGTTAGGAGATCATTTTTTTTGCACCAACAAGCTTCCACTGACGTGTAATCTCTAGGGGGGTCCCATTCACATAACCTTTTTTTTTTTTTTTCTTGAAAATTGCTTTTAATAATTACCATAAAACATTTGACTCTATTCGTGCCATTTGAATTCCAGGACTCCACATTTTAAATAGGCTGTTTATGCGGCTGTAATGTCTAACCGCCATCTGCTCTGCACTATTCCTCTGATGTAAAGGTCCTGGTGTTGTATCTCATTACCTCTATCTTTATTAAGAAAGGACTTGCATATCATTTTAAAAAATGTAAAAACAGAACTCCACCTCCCTCCCCAAAAGAAACACTTTGATGCAAATACTTGAATATTTTTTTTTTTTTCAAATTTAGTGGAGTTTTTTTTTTTTTTAAGTGTTTAAATATAAGCAATAAGAACTTTATCTGGGCTCTTGAAGCTGGCAGGTCTGCTGGTATGTTTATAAGATGATCTCCTAAAGGAGATAATCAGATCATTTTGTCTGTGCTCACCCTGCTTTGAGAGAAACAGGCTACCATTGTTACCCTCCGCTTCTACAAATACTAGTTTCCTGGCTGACATGCCACTTCTACATTTATACTATAAAAATGATGGTTCAGCATGGCTAAGTTGACACCTTTTTTAGCCACCACTGTGGTATAAAACATGTCAATGCTTTATGTCATTTTGCTAGTGATTTGAATAAAAGGTGTGAAGTCTGTAGCTAGAGGCAACAAACCAAAGTTTTGGCACTTCCTCATAAAGCTGACGTTTACTCACCCCTTCTTACCTATTGCACATTCCTGTTGGCCAGTGATGCACCTTATCGTAGTGATGAACCAATAGGAATGTAAAGGGGCAGGACTTGGGGGTAAGCGCTGACACTACCTGGAATTGTTTTGCTTGTGAGAGAGGTCCTGCATTTGTCCATATCTGCAGTCCCCTTGAACAAAGCAGGCAGGCAACCAGCATCTAAAGAAGGTCAGCAGTGGCAGCTCCCATATTGTTCTTGGTAAAGGTTCACTTTAAATAGAATATTTCCACTAAGAACCTTTTTATTTTTTAATTTCAGTTTCATAGAGTTAAACACGAGTATAAGTGACTGCTGGACCTTTACTAATATCTGCCTCAGTCATGAATGCCCTTGTAACATCTCAGATCAGTGATCTGTAGGAAGTGCGTCTTCCCTTACAGCGCACATAGTCTCTGCTGAACCTGCACAAATGTCTCTGCAGTACTTTGCTTTCAGGCTGCGCTGACTTCACCGAGAAGATTCATAGTGGTATATGTTTTGCAATTACACTTCTTCCTAATCAGTGGATGTAATGAAAACAAATATGGGATATACTGCTGTGTTCTGTGATGTCTCTGATAGAATTAGCCAGGCAGATATTCAATTAAAGAAGAGCTCCGCTGGTGACTTGTAGGTTAGTAATATGTTTTGTCTGTTTTTAGATCTGTAATGTGGTAATGTGTTTTCAGGTCATATTCTATGTGGGAAATGTACCTTTTAATGGGAAATTTTACTCTTCTCAGTATAAGTTTTTGTTTTAAAGAACTTACTACTGTGTGTATTTATTGTACATGGGTTCCCATATTTGCTTATAGCATGCATGCTCTCTGCATTCTGCTCTGCAGCGCTGCACAGTGGGTGGGATTTAATGCTCCTCCTTACAGTGGAAGGCTATGAGTAAGACACCCACTGAAAAAAATACAGTCCCTGTGTGACTGATATCTTATAGTGGATCTTTCAGAATGAATGGATTCCTGACATGTCACAATATACAGTAACAGAATAATTTTTAGAAAACAAAACAGCCTCTTTTATCATTTAAAGGTAGTAATGGAGCTCAATTCTGCTGACTTTACCTAAACTAAGATGTCTTCAGTCTGCTGCAGACAGGAGGAAACTATTTCTCAGTTTCCTCTCCTCCAATTACCAGATTGCAACAGTATAGCATTAAGTAAATATGTGCCCATATTTTGCACGCTTAAGAGATTCATGGCATGGCATACACTTTAATTTTTATAACCTCAGCATTGTAATAGCAGTACAAACAATAATTACAGTGCCTTGAAAAAGTATTCATACCCCTTGAAATCTTTCACATCTTGTCATGTTACAACCAAAAACGTAAATGTATTTTATTGGGATTTTATGTGATAGACCAACACAAAGAGCCACATAATTGTGAAGTGGAAGGAAAATGATAAATGGTTTTCCAAATTTTTGACAAATATCTGAAAAGTGTGGCGTGTATTTGTATTCAGCCACCCTGAGTCAATACTTTGTAGAATCACCTTTGGCTGCAATTACAGCTTCAAGTCTTTTTGGGTAGGTCTCTACCAGCTTTGCACATCTAGAGGGTGACATTTTTGCCCATTCTTCTTTGAAAAATAGCTCAAGCTCTGTCAGATTAGATGGGGAGAGTCTGTGAACAGCAATTTTCAAGTCTTGCCACAGATTCTCAATTTGATTTAGGTCTGGACTTTGACTGGGCCATTCTAACACATGAGTATGCTTTGATCTAAACCATTCCATTGTAGCTCTGGCTGTATGTTTAGGGTTGTTGTGCTGGAAAGTGAACCTCTGCCCCAGTCTCAAGTCTTTTGCAGACTCTTATCAGGTTTTCCTCTAAAATTGCCCTGTATTTGGCTCCATCCATCTTCACATCAACTCTGACCAACTCCTAGTCCCTGCTGAAGAAAAGCATTCCCACAACATGATGCTGCCAGCACCATGTTTCACAGTGGGGATGGTGTGTTCAGGGTGATGTGCAATGTTAGTTTTCCACCACACATAGCATTTTTCTTTTAGACCAAAAAGTTAGATTTTTGTCTCAGCTGGCCAGAGCACCTTCTTCCACATGCTTGATGTGTCCCCCACATGGCTTCTTGCAAGCTGTAAACGGGACTTCTTATGGCTTTCTTTCAACAATGGCTTTCTTCTTGCCACCATTCCATGAAGGCCATATTTGTGGCATGCACGACTAATAGTTTTCCTGTGGATAGATTCTCCCACCTGAGCTGTGGATCTCTGCAGCTCCTCCAGAGTTACCATGGGCCTCTTGACTGCTTCTCTGATTAATGCTCTACTTGCCAGGCCTGTCAGTTTAGGTGAACGGCTATGTCTTAGTAGGTTTGCGCTTGTGCCATACACTTTCCATTTTCGGATAATGGATTGAACAGTGCTCCTTGAGATGTTCAAAACATGGGTTATTTTTTTAAAACCTAACCCTGCTTTAAACTTCACAACTTTATCCTTGACCTGTTTGGTGTGTTCCTTGGCCTTTTATGATGTTGTTTGTTCACTAAGGTTCTCTAACAAACTTCTAAGGGCTTCACAGAACAGCTGTATTTATACGGAGATTACATTATACACAGGTGGGACTCTATTTCCTAATTAGGTGACTTTTGAAGGCAATTGGTTCCACTAGATTTTAGCTAGGTTTGTCTGAGTAAAAGGGGCTGAATATAAATGCATGCCACATTTTTCAGATCTTTATTTGTAAAACATTTTGAAAACCATTTATTATTTCCCTCCAACTTCACAATTATGTGCCACTTTGTGTTGGTCTATTGCATAAAATTAAAATAAAATACATTTACGTTTTTAGTTGTAAAATTAAAACTGTGAAAAATGTGTATTTTTGACAATGCAATATAAGCTTACTTGAAAAATCCTTTCATGCTGTAAATTCTGCCTGACAGCTGGCCATTTCTTTCCACAATGTCCTGGATTCCCTGCATGCTTTGCAGCTTCTTCTGGGAGCCCCACTGTGACGAATAAACATTATTTCCCCCAGAGGTAAAATGTATGTTAAACTATCTTTTCATTTTTCTGATGTGTCTGTGTTACCAAGTACAAAGTAAACCTGTTATTTTGGTCAATGCATCTGAGACAACCCAGATTAAGGTCTGTTGACTAGAATTTCTGATTTTAGCACAGTTGCAAAGTTTCCTGGACAGCATTAGCAGTTGACTGACTGATTTTTTTACACATTGCCTGAACATGCTCCTTATCAGCAGCATTTGGGGCATTTTTGGGCTGCAGCCCTCTTTAGCACAGTCCTCCCCATTAGAGGGTCCCCTTGCTAGGATGGTTGCAGCATAGGTGGACTGTGGTTCCGACAGTACAGAATACACCTTTGTTTAGCGATGTTACATTCTCTCTGCATTATTTTTTTCAGCTTGTGCCATTTTTTTTTTTGACTATGCTTACAAATCTTTGCATGTAATCACAGTAGATAATACTGTGAAGCGATGTCCTGCAGATGACACACTGCTTCTTATTGCCCCATCGTTAGGATGCCACCTTGCAGGAGGTGGGTATGATGCCATCCTACCAGATGGGTGTGATTCAGCTGCCAGACCCTGGTATATGAATAGATCATCTCTCCAGGGAGATCAGGAGGAGCTAAAAATAAATGCATATTGTACCAATTTGTATAATGAGTTGAAACTGCAGTGTTGTCTGTAAAAAAAAGCAGAGGCTGTGAATGTATACACGTTAGGATGTTCAAGTCTGTTTGTAGCCTAGTAACAGCTCATGTTTAAGGCTTTTATTTCACTGCTGAAATTTCATATCCTGTAATGCTTGGACGAGAGGTCCCGCAGCTCATTTCTACTTAAACATCAGTCTTTCTGATGGAGCTGCCAGAGTGTAGACACTAAATGCAGCCTGTTGGGAACGCTGTCCGCTTTCACTGGAATAGAATCAGAAGTGAACTCTATTGTACAAGAATACTAGCAGAATTGTACTGATATTAGCAGTAATGTTTGTTAGGCCACATACACAGTGATCAGTCTAGCAGGACTGAGTTTATTGTATTCAACCACAGATTTGGTGGTCTATATACATTGAAAACAAGGGTGTGTTCTGGTAGCTTAGTTCTGTCAATGCATGCATATATGCAATGCATGCAATATCAGAGTGTGTGTTTGCATATATATTTGTGTGTGTATGTATATATATATATATATATATATATATATATATATATGTGTGTGTGTGCGTGTGTGCGTGTATATATATATATATATATATATGTGTGTGTATATATGTATGTATATATATATATGTGTGTGTGTGTATATATATATATTGTGTGTGTATATATATATATATATATATATATATTAATAATTGTATTATTATTACACAGGATTTATATAGTGCCAACAGTTTACACAGCGCTTTACAATATAAAAGGGAGACAATACAGTTACAATACAATAAAATACGAAAGGATTAAGAAGGCCCTGCTTAGAAGAGCTTACGATCTAAAAGGGTGGGGCAGGTGGTACAAAAGATTGTAACCGTGGTGAATAAACTGATAGAAGAGGTAAAAAATTAGTTGGAGTGATAGGCTTCCCTGAAGAGATGAGTTTTCAGGGATAGCCTAAAGGCAGCTAGAGTAGGAGATAGCCAGACAGGTTGAAGTAGTAGTGTTCCAGAGGATCAGAGATTTTCTGGAGAAATCCTGGAGACAAGCTTGGGAGGAGGAGACAAGGGAGCTTGAGAGTAGGAGTTCTTGAGAGGAGCGGAGAGGATGGTTTGCGTGATATTTGGAGACAAGTTTGGTGATGTAGCTCGGGGCAGATTTGTGAATGGCGTTGTATGTTGTGGTTAGTATTTTGAATTTAATTCGCTGGAAGATCGGGAGCCAGTGAAGGGATTGGCGGAGAGAGGTGGCAGACACTAGGGTTGGTAAGGTGGATAAGCCTGGCAGCAGCATTCATGATAGACCGAAGTAGGGATTGACCAATATCGTTTTTCAGGGCCAATATTAGGTGCCGATATTCTGTACATTTAAAGTTTTGAAAAATCAAAACAATGTTCGACACAAATCTGGTACTGAACATGTTAAGGTTTATTAATTTTTTTTAATATTAAGGGCTTGTTCTTCACACCATACCTGCATGAAAATTGATGGGGAAACTGCACAGATTTCACTTGCAGAGAAATCAGTTTCACATGCGTTTTCATGCGCAATTTAGTCAGTTTTCATGCAAGTTGTGTAGTGTAAACAGAGCACATAGAGAAAGAGAGTAAAGGGAAGAACCATTGTTTTTTTTGTGCACTTGCAGAACGTGTGCAGGCAAACTGATATCTCTGTCTATACCATGGTGTGACTGTGAACGAACGAGGCCTAGAAGTAGACAACTGTGAAATATAAAGTGCTTGAAAAATAACTAAAGACTTCCCAAAAGATAGGATAATGGCATAAACTGCTGCAGTAGTGCACTCACTGCAATGATTAAATTTAAATTGCTACTGCGAAAGCATAACATTTCAGAATGTTCACCTGTTAAACGGCTTGGTTTTCATATATTGCTGCCACTTCACTAAAACACGCTCACTTGGTACAGAGGATAGGAGGAGCAGAGAGGTATCTTTTAGCATGAGAGGCAAGTCCTGTTGAATATCTTCTGTCAGCCATTATTTTGCTTTGGCCTATACATCATCAGAAGAGAAAGCATGATTTTAGTATTGAGGATCCAAAGAAATGCCAGCACAACATTTTTATTCTCTTCATGTTCTCAAAAGGTTTGAGGCTTTCCCGCATGACCTGCCTACATGTTTTAATGCCACGTGTGTTGGGTCCTTCATTCTCTTGAAGCATCTTCAGCACTCTCAAACATGGAATGACAAATGACACAGAGGAGTCGTAATGACTCCCCTATAGTGTCACTTCCTCTATGGGGAGTAGGGTCTCTGTCATTGGCTACAATGTCCCACTGATCAGCAGTAGGACAATAATATCCTCCATGTTCCCCTGAATAGATGGAAAGAGCTCACTTCTGTTCCAGCATTCTTTGCAGCATGGGAAGTGTTGAGTTCCATCGTGTTGGAATAGCCTGAATCAAGTTGTTTTTGGGTAAGCCAAGGTCTTCCTGAATGCACCCCAGTCGCTGCTTAGCAAGGATTGAATGGTGGAAAGGGCCTGAAAACACCTCTTCAGCATGCCAATTTGATAAATTAAAGCTATCTGGCTTGACAGGCTATCATTTACCACAAGTTGCAGGGTGTGTGCCATGCAACTGAAGTCGGTTCAGTAAGCCTAATTCCTTTCACCATGTTTGCTCCACTGTCTTGAAGCACAAGCATCACTCAGTCTTTGTTTATTCCCCAGTCTTCAAGCATGTCTAGAAACATTTCTCTAATATACTCCCCAGTGTGGGATCCTTGCATCACTTTTGTATTCAACACAATTTGCCTTTTTTTCCATCCGCTGTCAATGAAGTGGCATGTAAGACTCATTAGTGATTCAGGTTGTCCTGACCAGCAGTCAGTTGTGAATGAGAGTGAATTGCCAGCATTCTCTGGTTTCAGCATAGTCTTTACTTTCTCAATTCCCTTTTGGTGAATCTTTCCCAGCAATTTGGTTTGATAATACTTTTCACTCTTCAATGGGTACCTTGGCTCAGCAGTTGGGATCTTCCATACTAATATAGCCGCCTGTTTTTTTCTGAAACCTATCTGTTAGGTTGTCTGGGATAGTGGAGATATTTCACTTTGGGATTCAGTTTGTGTTTTCTGTGCTGCATTATTTAATTCAACATGATGAACTCTTCGATGGACCCAAAGATTTAACGTGTTTTTGGTTTTTGCAGTTACTGATCCCATGCTTACATTGTTTGTGCATGTGTTGCACACTGCTACTTTTCCTGGGGATGGTTGACACGAGAAATAGTCCCAGACCACACTTTTACTTTTTCTGTCTGCATCCATCTCCATTGCAATTTGGAAGAGAGTTTATACTGAATATAGATAAGGTTAAAAAAACTGGAGGGCACACTGTTGTGGGTGGCTGTTTGGCACTCTTCTGTGAGTGGCTGGCTTGCTGGCACCCTGCCGTGGGTGGGTGGCTGGCTTGCTGGCCCCCTGCTGTGGCTGGCTGGCACCGAGCTGTGGCTGACTGGCACCCTGTTGTGGGTGGCTGGCTTGCACCCTGCTGCTGTGGGTGGCTGGCTGGCTTGCACCCTGCTGCTGTGGGTGGCTGGCTGGCTTGCACCCTGCTGCTGTGGGTGGCTGGCTGGCACTCTTCTGTGGGTGACTGGCTTTCTGGCACCCTGCTGTGGGCGGCTTGCTTGCTCCCTGCTGTGGCTGGCACCCTGTTGTGTGGGTGGATGGCTGGCACCCTGTTGTGTGGCTGGCTTGCACCCTGCTGCTGTGGGTGGCTGGCTGGCACTCTTCTGTGTGTGACTGGCTTTCTGGCACCCTGTTGTGGGCGGCTTGCTTGCTCCCTGCTGTGGCTGGCACCCTGTTGTGTTGGTGGATGGCTGGCCCCCTGTTGTGGGTGGATGGCTGGCCCCCTGTTGTGGGTGGCTGGCTGGCACCCTGTTGTGGGTGGGTGGCTGGCACCCTGTTGTGACTGGCACAGGGGCTGTGGGTGGCTGTCTGGCACCCGGCTGTGGGTGGCTGGATGGTTTGCACCCTGCTTCTGTGGGTGGCTGGCTGGCACCCTGCAGCTGTGCGTGGCTGGCTGGAACTCTACAGCTGTGGGTGGCTGGCTGGCACTCTGCAGCTGTGGGTGGCTGGCTGGCACTCTGCAGCTGTGGGTGACTGGCTGGCACTCTGCAGCTGTGGGTGGCTGGCTGGCACTCTGCAGCTGTGGGTGGCTGGCTGGCACTCTGCAGCTGTGGGTGGCTGGCTGGCACTCTGCAGCTGTAGGTGGCTGGGCTGGCTGGTACCCTGTTGTAAATGGCTGGCTGGCACTCTGCTGTGGCTGACTGGCACCCTGCTGTGGATGGCTGGCTGGCACCGGGCTGTGGGTGGGTGGCTGGCTGGCACTGGGCTGTGGGTGGCTGGTACTCCGCCGTGGGTGGCTGGCTGGCTTGCACCCTGTTGTGGGTGGCTTGCTGGCTGGCACAGGGGCTGTGGCTGGCTGGCTGGCACCTGGCTGTGGGTGTCTGGCACCTTGCTGCTGTGGGTGGCTGGCTGGCGCTCTGCACTGGCTGGCATTCTGCTGTGGGAGGCTGGCTGGCACAGGGGCTGTGGGTGGTTGCTGGCTGGATGGTGTGTCCTCCATGGCTTGCACTGTCCGAGGCGAGGGAGTCGGCCTAAGAAGCCAGAACGTGCAGGCCCAGTGCGCAATATACGCAATGATGTGTGCTCTGTGCACAATATCAGCCATATCGGTAAGTTTCAAGACCAATACTTCAAAAAAAAGTTAATATCGGCCTCACTGATCAATGGTCGATTCTTAGACTGAAGAGGGGATAGCCTATGGAGAGGTAGGCCTACAAGAAGGGAGTTGCAATAGTCGAGAGCTAACAAGGGAGTGAATGAGTAGCTTAGTGGTTTCATTTGTTAAAAAGGGGCGAGTTTTAGAGATGTTACGGAGGTAAAGTCTACACGCTTTTGGCAATGCTTGGATTTGGGGCTGAAAGGACAGGTTAGAGTCTAAGATTACACTTAGTACCCTGGCGTGAGGGGAGGGATTGATGGTTGCATTTCTGATTTTTTTTAAATAGGAAAAGTCATGGAGGGGGGCATGGGAGGTGGGGGTTGGAATTGCCAGCTCAGTTTTAGAGAGATTTGGTTTAAGGAAGTGGTGTGACATCCATGCTGATATGTCAGTAATGCGTGCAGAGACTGAAGCAGTGAGGTGAGGAGTAGATTTGGGTGTATAGATGGTATTGGAAGCCATGGGCGGTTATCAAATCACCAAGGGAGGAGTTGTAGATAGAGAAGGGTTCCAAGAACAGAGCCTTGGGGGGACCCCCAAAGAAAGGGGCAATGGAGAGGACGAGACAGAGTTGTAGGTAACACTGTGATATGGAGAAGAATAGAGCATCATTTTGGAGGCCAAGCGAACGGAGTTTATTGAGAAGGAGCCGATGGTCAACAGTATCAAAGGCTGCAGAGAGGTCAAGTAATAGGAGTATGGAGTAGTGGTCGTTGGTTTAAGCAGTTAGTAAATCATTAGTGAGTTTTAGTAAGGCAGTTTCTGTGGAGTGCTGTGAGCAAAAGACAGACTGTAAGGGATCAAGAAGGTTATTTTCCCTGAGGTAGGAGCGAAGACGGTTGTAGACTAGGTGTTCTAGAAGTTTAGGTGGATGGGAGCAGTGAGATGGGTCTTAAGTTGTTCAAGTTGGTTGGGTCCAGTGAGGGCTTTTTAGGTATGGGAGTGATATGCGCATGTTTTAGAGGGGAGGGGAAGGTGCCACCAGAGGGAGAGATGGAAGATGTGAGTGAGGAAGCATAGGATCGCATAAGAGGGTGACCATAATAGTTCTGAGGGAACAGCATCCAGGGGACAATTGGTTAGGTGGGCATCTGAGAAAAGTTTTGTAACCTCTTCAGTAGTAGCCACTTCAAAAGAGGAGAGTTTTGACTAAGCTGTTAGTAAAGGTGTGTTGAGTGGGGAAGATGTACGCACAGTGGAGGTGTCCTCGCGTATTGCATCAATCTTGTCTTTGAAGTGATTGGCGATCTTTTGGGCAGTGAGTGAGTAAGTGGATATAGGGGGTGGGGGACGAAGCAAAGAGTTAAAGGTTGAGAAGAGCTGACCGGGACTAGATGACTAGGTATTAATGTGAGAGACAAAGTTGGCTTGTTTGGCAGCATGGAGGCAGGAATTGTATATTTGGAGGGCAGATTTATATGGAATAAAGTCCTGCAGGCATTTGATTTTTCACCACAGTCGTTCAAGAGCACGGCAATGTCTCCTGAGATTTCTACTGTTGTCAGTTTGCCAGGGTTGCAATGGTCGGGGCCTTATTCTGTGTGTGGTTAGATATCGCAAGAAATAAAAAACCCAGTGGTGATTAAATACTACGAAAGGAAAGCTCTATTTGTGTGAAACAAAATGATAAAAAACTTGATTGGGTACAGCGTTGCATGACTGAGTAATTATCATTCAAAGTGTGAGAGCGCTGAAAGCTGAAAATTGGTCTGGGCAGGAAGGGGGTGTAACTGCTCTGTATGGAAGTGGTTAACTAAATAAGTAGAAAGCTAAACTGGGGTGATTGTTTCCCGTAACAAAATACGGCCTACGCTGCAGAGGACTGGCGTGCATGGTGTTATCCACAGAGGAAGCCCATGCACAATAAAGCCTGCCTAGAATTATGCCAGGGCCCATGCTGAAAAAGAGGACTACTGGGATTCTGTACTCCTGGAGTGATGAGGCCAAGATAAATGTTTTTGAAACTGATATCTTCAAAACTGCATGGCGTCGTAAAAGGTGAAGAGTACAAAGCGAAATGCATGGTGCCTACAGTGAAACATTTTGGTGGCAGTGTACTGTTGTCGGGAAGCTGCATTTCATTGATGGTATCATGAATTTGCAGATGTACTGCTCTTTATTGAAAGAGAAGTTGCTACTATCACTCCATGTCCTTGGTCATCGTTCACTTATCCAACATAAAAATGATCCAAAACGCACATCTAAGGCCACTGTTGCATTTTTGAAGAAGAACAGGGTGAAAATAATTCACTGGCCAAGTATGTCCCCTGATTTGAACTCAATCGAACACCTATGGGATATTCTAAAGAGACAAGTTGAGCATCACTCTCTATCCAGCATCCAGGCTCTAAAAGCAGTAGTTCTTGAAGAATGGAAAAAGATAGATGTTGCAATATGTCGCCAACTTGTTCATTCCATGCCTAGAAGACTTGGTGCTGTCCTTACAAATCGTGGAGATCCTACAAAATACTTGATGTAGTAGTTTTTGTTGTGGGGTGTATTAATTTTTGCATCAACTAATTTGAGTAAAGATGAAAATTTTGTAATCTAAGGTTATATTATTAACCTTACTTTTGTAATGAGCTAAACAAATGTTCTATAAAATGGACTGATTTTGTTTGAAATTTTAATTTGCTTTTAACATTCCATTTTAAACTGAATGTAATTTCTGAATGAAAACCACATAAACTGTCTATTAGTTTTCTATTCTGCTTCTTCAAATTTTACCTTAATTGTTGTCAAAAATTAGCGAGTTGACCCTAGTAACGATTAGAAAATCCCAGGAACGTTCCTAAAACTAAAATTTCGAAATTCGAAGGAAATTTTTTGTTTGTGTATGTCCGGCATGCAGCAGCAAATGACAGCAGGCACATGGTGCTTGTATCTAGCTACCTGCCTATGATAAGGGCGTCTGTCATGCATAATATTATATTATGGTCGTGTGTTAGGACTTTTTGAATTTGATATGTACCAGATTCAACCTCTAATAGTGTGTGTGTGTGTATGTATATATGTATATGTGTGTGTGTGTGTGTATATATATATATATATATATATATATATATATATATATATATATATATATATATATATATATATATATATATATATATCTTCTATCTGTTATTCTCAGAGTGGATTAGATATTTTGTTCTCTAAACTTAAAGCTGTTTTTTTATACACTGCTCTAAAAATTAAAGGAACACTTTTTATTTAGAGTATAGCATCAAGTCAATTAAACTCCTGGGATATTGATCTGGTCAGTTAAGTAGCAGGAGGGGGTTGTTATTCAGTTTCAGCTACTTTGGTGTTAATTAAATTAACAGGGGCACTAGATGGGCAGCAATGAGACAATCTCCAAAATAGAATGATTTTACAGGTGGGGGCCACTGAAATCTTTCCCCTATTCATCTTTTCTGACAGTTTTCTTTAAAAGTTTTGCATTTGGTTAGGGTCAGTGTCACTACTGGTAGCATGAGGTGATACCTGAACCCTATAGAGGGTGCACAGGCATTCCAACTCCTCCAGGTTTGCACATGAATATGTGCCATTGCCAGAAGGTTTTCTGTGTCTCCCAGCACAGTCTCAAGAGCATGGAGGATATTCCAGGAGACAGGCAGTTACTCTAGGAGAGCTGGACATGGCTGTAGAAGGTCCTTAACCCATTAGCAGGACCGGTATCTGCTCCTTTGTTCAAGGAGGAACAGGATGAGCACTGCAAGAGCCCTACAAAATGACCTCCAGCAGGACACTGGTTTGATTGTCTCTGACCAAACAATCCGAAACTGACTTCATGAGGGTGGCCTGAGGGCCCAACTTCCTCTAGTGGGCCCTGTGCTCACTTCCCGGCACCGTGGAGTTTGACATTTGCCATTGAACACCAGAATTGTCAGGTGTGCCACTGGCTTCCTGTGCTTTTCACAGATGAGAGCAGGTTCACCCTGAGTACATGTGACAGAGGTGAAAGGGTCTGGTGAAGCTGTGCAGAATGTTCTGCTGCCTGTAACATTGTTCAGCATGACCATTTCGGTGGTGGGTCAGTGATGGTCTGGTGAGGCATATCCATGGAGGGATGCACAGACCTCTACAGAATAGACAATGGCACCCTGACTGCCAAATCTTTGGACTCATTGTCAGACCCTACGCTGGGTTCAGTGGGTCCTGGGTTCCTCCTGGTGCACGACAATGCCCGGCCTCATGTATGCAGCCAGTTTCTGGTGGATGAAGGAATTGATGCCATTGAATGGCCCCCTATGCTCAAAAGTATAAAGATCTATCAGCGCAATAAATGTTTGTGATAAAGCTGCAAACACTAAATTGTGATCCCACTACACAAAAAAGCAAACAAATCCAAGGTAAATGTGTTGCGCTAAATCATAAATAAATACATGTCATAATATGGTTCAACAATATAAAAAAATGTGCAAAAAAGTCCATAAATTCCAAATAAGTGATGATAGTGCTAGATAAGCCCCTTAGGGTAAATATTATAAAGTCCACGTGTAAAAACAAATAGTAGTGCTGTGATCAATTCATTCCAAAAGACACCTCCGTGATTATAAGGATCCGCCACCAGATATACAAGCTCTCACCTCAGTATCTGAACCAGGAGCCATCCAGGGTCAGAAACAGCAGTCCCCTGCATGGGTGATATAAAGCCAGCAAAACGAAGCCCATAAATCCATAAAATCTGATGAATACGAGGACAGAAAATAAACACAATCTAGTGCTCTCGGTCTATAAATCAATCAGCAAACGTTTATTTGAAGAAAGGGGTACTCCCAATACGCTCAATGGAGTCAGGCAAGGCAAACAAACAAGTCTCCAAGCGAGAGAGGAAAGGGAGTGATGTCCGCAGCATGGCTCCGCCCCCCTGTACGTGTTACGTCGGCGCTAAGAGCTGTGACTTTACCCTAAGGGGCTTATCTAGCACTATCATCACTTATTTGGAATTTATGGACTTTTTTCAAATTTTTTTATATTGTTGAACCATATTATCACATGTATTTATTTATGATTTAGCGTAAAAAATTTTACCTTGGCCCCCTATGCTCGCCTGATCTAAAACCAAATTGAACACCTCTGGGATGTTATGTTTCGGCCCATCCGACACCTCTAGGTTGCACCTCAGTCTGTTCAGGAGCTCAGTGATGCCCTGCTCCAGATCTGGAAGGAAATACCCCAGGACACCATCCGTCATCTTATTAGAAGAATGTCCTGACGTTGTCAGGCATGCATACAAGCACATGGGGGGCCATACAAATTACTGAGTACCATGCAATTAATTTTCAGCAAAATGGACTAGCCTGCTGCATCATTTTTCACTTTGATTTTCAGGGTGTCTTTAAATTCAGCCCTCTATAGGTTGAAAATGTTCATTTCCATTGAACGATGTGGCACCCTTTCGTTCCTAACACATTACCCAGTCCATGTCAGTATAGATCTCCAGCATGATATTTTTCCCCATTGAGATCTGATGTGTTTTCAAAGTGTTCTTTAATTTTTTTGAGCAGTGTATTTTCCACCCCAATATAGATATTCAAGAATACCGTATTTTCCGTCGTATAAGACGACCCCTCTAAATTTCAAGTTAAAACATAGGTTTTGGGCTATACTTGCCGTATAAGACCTACCTTCCCTTCCGAAGTACTGTAAATGTAATCTGTCATATATCTCCAAGGTACCGTAAGTATTACCGGTAGATGTAATCTCTCAAGGAGCTGGCTGTGTGGGAATCCTGTACCGGTATACCATATGTACCGTAGCTTCGGCTATATACAGTATATATATGAATGTATATAGCCAATCACGGTGAGTGATGTTCTATTATTGAATGCAAAGCCTGCTCGGATTGGTGGAGTCAGAAAGGCGGGCTGATGTTACTCTATCTGACTCCGCCAATCCGAGCAGGCTTTGCATTCAGTAATAGAATACATCACTCCCCGTGATTGGCTCAGCGCGGTATACTGTATGTAGCTGAAGCTACGGTACATACGGTATTCCGGTATAGGATTCCTGCACAGCCAGCGCCTTGAGAGATTACATCTACCGGTAATACTTACGGTACCTTGGAGATATATGACAGATTACATTTACGGTACTTTTGGTACCCTGGGGATTAATAGGGCACAAACAGCCAGTGCTTTCAGAGATTACCCTTACTTGCCTTGGAGATTTTTATCGACCCCCTCTATTTTTGGGGGATTTTTTTGAGGTTAAAAAGTCGTTTTATATGCCGGAAAATACAGTACATTTCCTTTTTTTTTTTTTAAACTTTGCATATAACTAAATTATTCGCCACACTTTCTTTGAGGATTTTGTCCGATTTAATCAGTTAATCAAAGCCATAATCGGCCAACTAATCAATTATTAAAATAATTGTTAGTTGCAGCCCTAGAATTTTGATTTATTTGGATATCATGGAAACATTTAAATTCAGTACTGCTTATGAATTCCATCCTGCTACTTTTTCATTATGTAGGAGCATTGGTTTATCATGGATGAATAAATGGACCAATTGTTTAGGCCTATGTCTAACAACACGAATAGTGCTCTGATTTATTTGTGAATATACTGGGTATAATATATTTATTGTATCAGGGCAGCAGCATTACGTGACATAACTTGTAGTGTTAGACATTGGAACAGGGGGCTAGTGCAATTCTCCTCGGGACTATAACCTGTGCTATAAAAGTATGGTTTGACATGAGGGTACAATCTAAACATTTTTTTCTTTGTCTACAAGGCCTGCTGCATGCACGCCCTTATTTTTGCGCATTTGCAGGGTTGCAGTGGGTGTGATACATGTAAATGCCTCTCTCCAAATCTTTGTCTGTTTTAAATCTGTGAGGGAAGATAGAATCATTCCTGCTTTACTGATTTATTATGAGCAAGTCCATAATCTAATTACAGTTATAATTGCTGTGTAGATGTCACAGGAAGCAGATGCAGTACTAATCATTTTATACATACAAGCGCATACAATGTCAAACCAATATTACACTTTTGCAGCAGGGAGAAAGGAATCGGTTAATATAATGTGCTCATTCTGGATTAGATTGACATGTCACACTTGCCTTATGGCTGTTACCCCTCATCAGTGGAATGGTACAACCTTCTCCGGAAACGTTACTATGTATCCACTTGTTTCAGCGTGATCATGTGACTGTTGACAAACAATGCCTCTCTGTTACTTCCCTGGAGCAACTTTTCATTGTTGAAGCAGCTCACTCTTGGCAGTGTCTAAATCGGCCTCTGTAATTATACTTTATCATTTGGAATGTCTGTGCACAGGCAAAGTAAAGCCAAGTAGGATGTATTATGTGTGTTCTGTGTTATTGGTTGTATTGTTTTTTAACTTTATGATGATTATACCTAACTGCATTCCATCAAGAGCATTTTTACAAGGATGTTGTGAAATATTTACTCATTTTTAAAAATTCTTTTTACCTGAATTGGTTTCCATGTGCCCACTAATTAAAAAATATTTATCTTCCATGCACCTACTAATTAAAGAATATTTTTATCTTCCATGTACCTACCAATTAAAGAATGTTTTTATCTGTAAAAGCAGACATGTGGAGTAGATCACTCTTTCCGTGTCACTAAATAAGCACTGTAAATTTTACAGTCATTTTATGTGTACGACATTACTGAGAAAATCAATGGTCCAATCACTACCTTGCCAGGAACATTTAATATCTGCACATCAGAATACCTTTGTTTTGGTGGTCCAGGGTTTTTGAAGCATTCAAAGTTATGTACAGTCATCAGAGGAGGCCTTCTTTACATGTATGGTCCTGTTTCAGAACCTTAGTTCCAAGTTAGAACTCTAAATATGACCAAGAAACTATTTTTTTCTGATGAGTCCGTCACTACCATTGACTGCTATGGCTGAAGTGGGAGACTATGAAGTTGTGAAGTGTCCATAGCTGTTTAGCTGCGACATTTTAGAATCTGCATAGAACATCTCTTTTGAATATAAACTTAAGCTATCCTTTTAGGAGAACAACTTTGTCTTCTTTTAAGAAAAAAGAGCTAGTGCATACCACTGAGCATTTAAAAATGCATGCAACTTCTCTATTTCTTTTTAAGGCGCTGATCTTAAAGCATGTTTTTTCACACATTTGTTTATATGTCCATTCCAGGGGAAGAGGGTACTATACACTAGCAAATTTGTGCAAAAATTCCTTTTACATTCAATGACTGGATGAATGTTGATCGAAAGTACTTCAAAATCTAGTTTGCTTTCAACGTTTGATATTGAAATTAATGTAATTTCTTGAATGAAAACCACATACACTGTTAGAAACGAGTTTGTTCAAGAAAAAAACTTGTATCCTATGCCATCGAATGTGAGCAATAACGAATGTTGATTTGACCACACTAACAATCAAGAAATCAAACAAACTTTCTTTAAACAAAAATTTTTTAACAAAATTTTACAAGTGTATTTATCTTTACTGTGTTAAAATGCAGGTGCGAATCCGGTATTATTCATGCTTTTGTGTGAAAGTTCATTTATCTTTGTGGCAGTGTTTTGTCACAGATCTTACCATGGATTTTATGTGAAGTTGTTTGTTTAGTTGTCTGCACCAAAATACATAAATATGAATAAGGCTTTACTGTTCATGTGTTCCTTAAGCTTGAAAACATACATGTGGCCATATTGAAATATAGGTCCTCTGTGCAACCACTGTGCTCCATCAGTATGTCTTATTAGAACAGCTATCATCCAAAGTAAAACATTGTTGTATGGTTATACCTATGTTATACACATGCCAGCTGTCATATAGTATCTGTATTTATTTTTCTTATTCCCCTCCCCTCATTTTTTCTCAAAGTAAAACATTGTTCCAGTGATGCCAGTAGAAAGTTTGTGTGTTACTTGGAATGTTGTGTCCCCCGCATTCCTCTGAAAGGCAGAGGTCAAATGTTCAGTTAAATGAGCTCATATAGGGTTAAAGTGGAACTCCAGACAAATGACTACATGCACAGATGAAAGACAGTGCATCCGAAAAGTTTTCTTTTTTAAAGCACGTCACTTTTTCCACATTTTTGTTATGTTACAGCCTTATTCCTAAATGGATTCAATCATTATTTCCCTCTAAATTCTACAAATCATTCCCCATAATGACAAAAGGAAATCAGTTTGTTTGAAATCTTTGCAACTGTATTCAGTCTTTGCCATGACACACAAAACTTAGCTCAGATCCATCCTGTTTCCACTGATCATCTGTGAGATATTTCTACAACTTTATTGGAGTTGACCTGTGGTAAATCTAGTTGATTGGACATTTGGAAAGGCACACACCTGTCTATATTAGGCCCCACAGTTAACAGTGCATGTCAGAGCACAAACCAGGCCATGAAGTCCAAGGACTCTTCTGGAGACCTCTGAGACAGGATTGTATTGAGTTACAGATCTGGGGAAGGGTACAAAAAAATTTCTGCAGCATTGAAGGTCCCAATGAGCACAGTGGCCTCCATCATCTGTAAATGGAAGAGGTTTGGAACCACCATGTCTCTTCCTAGAGTGGGCCACCCGGCCAAACTGAGCGACCAGGGGAGAATCGGTCCTTAGTCAGGGAGATGACCAAGAACCCAATGGTTACATTGACAGAGCTCCAGCATTTCTCTGTGAACAACCATCTCTGCGGCACTCCACCATTTAGGCCTGTATGGTTGAGTGGCCAGACGGAAGCCACTCCTCAGTAAAAGGCACATGACCGCCCGCTTGAAGTTTGCCATAAGGCACCTGAAGGACTCTGACCATAAGAAACAACATTCTCTGGTCTGATGAAACAAAGATTGAGCTCTTTGGCCTGAATGGCAAGCTCATGTCTGGAAAAAAACAGGTACCTCTCTTCACCTGGCCAATACCATCCCTATTGTGAAGCATGGAGGTGGCAGCATCATACTGTGGGGATGATTTTCAGCAGCAGGAACTGGGAGACTTGTCAGGATCGAAGGAAAGATAAATGCAGCAATGTTCATAAACATCCTTGATGAAAACCTGCTCTGGACTTTCTAATGGGGCGAAGGTTCATCTTCAACAGGACAAAAACCCTAAACTCGCAGCCAAGATAACAAAGGAGTGGCTACGGGACAACTCTGTGAATGTTCTTGAGTGGCCCTGCCAGAGACCAGACTTGATCCAGATTATACATCTCTGGAGAGAGCTGAAAATGGCTGTGCACTGATGCCCCCATCCAAGCTGATGGAGCTTGAGAGGTCCTACAAAGAAGAATGGGAGAAACTGCCCAAAAGTAGGTGTGCTGAGCTTGTAGCATCGTACTCAAAAAGAATTGAGGCTGCATTTGGTGCCAAAGGTGCTGATTCAACAAAGTATTGAGCAAAGACTGTTAATACTTATGCACATATACATTTTTTTTTTAAATAAATTTGCAAAGATTTCAAACTTCTTTCATGTTGTCATTATGGGGTATTGTTTGTAGCATAGCAAAAAGGATGTCTTTTTCTTCTACTAAAAAAAATCTAACCTTTTTGCTTTTCCTAGTGATTTTTTTTTTCCTCTTCATTTAAAAATACCTTCTTCAATCAAGGTTCTCCTTGAGCTTGATCTCTATGCACAGCTATTCGAATCCTCAGCAATAACTTTAGAGTCTGTACCCAGACCTCGCCAGACTGGACACTTGTGAAGCTAGCCTGTACTAGGATCTGTACTGTTACCTAGCTGTTGAACACTTTCTAGATGCAGAGCCATGACACAGCCTCTGGTGTGGCCCAGTCTTGACTTGGCTTTGTGAGCATTGGGAACAACTTTGTGAATATGACTGTTTTCTGCCATTATTACCTTTATTTTTTTCCAGCTGGTTTTATCAAGGGTTATTTTTGATGTAATCCCTTAGCTGGAGTGCAACGCATAAGCTCCACATTCTTCTTCCAGCCATTCATTATACATGCTTAAGGAGTCTCTTATTAAGAAATGAGCTGTTCCTACTCTAGATTCAGTAATATCCCATCCTAATAGATAATTTTTCGGCCCCCAAAGAGGAATGCCCCTGTTTTTAAGGATACTATTGACAAATATTTGTAGATTCTTTCTAAAACACACCTGCCCTGTTTGTAAAGCTGCTTTTTCAAACCTTAGGGGGAAAGGACATGGGCCAAGAGCAAAGATCCTGTTTCTATACAAACTGATCTCCTGTTTGTGGAAGGTTTAGAGCTCATGCTGACGGCCCTAAGCTACTGCATGGATAGTTTAGTAGGTATCTCCCTTCTTGAATCCCATATGAGTCAACTGTCAGTGAATATACTATATAATATAGTAGAGTTGAAGGCAAAACTTTTTTTGTTTCTTTTGGATAGTATAAGAGAGGGTTATAACCCCGGTCAGGTTTTTTTTTTTTGCTATCGGTGTCCCATTGGGGAGATTTCCCTTTTATTTCTTCCTTAGCCAAAACAAGAAGTCAGTGGAAATCCCTCCAAAATGATGGATTCCCTGGTTGTTACCAAGGTCACTATAGCGAATCTTCCCATTGCAAGATTTCCCCTCTGACTGTTCTGGAGACAACCCAAAATTTGGGATTTTATTTACTTTCGATGATAATAGTAAACCAAGACTAATAAGGAGGGGAAATGCCCCCTAATGGGGGCACTGACCGCAATAAAAGTTTGGCAGGTGTTCTAATCCCTCTCCATTCTATTCCAAAAAAAGTTTTTTCATACTTTTAGCACCTGTTTTAAACTAAATGCGGGTTTGGAATCTCACTACTTCAGTGCAATTTCAAAGCTGCTGATCAGTGCGAATTTATGTACAACTTGCCGACATCTGTGTGTCCGCAAGTCACACATGTAATTGCCAAAAATAGTGCAGGAATCTTTTTTTCAGATCGGTGAAAGTTGGAGTTGCACTGTTTTGAACAGTTCCATAGGCACAAATGAGGTGTGACTTTTCATGCGATTGTGAACTGTCAAATCACAAGACCAGTCACACCGGTGTGAAGGGAGGGGGGGCTAAATGTTGGGCTACGGAGCAAGTGTACAAAGAGCAGTTGCTATGCATGTCTTTTGAGGTACAGTGTCACTTTGAAGATGTCCTGGGCCTCCTCATCAGGCATGTCACTGGGGGAGTAAGAGTATGCCTCTGTCCCAGCAGAAGAAGCCTAGATCTCAGATGTGTGAACTTTTGAATTTTAGTTTTTGTTTTTTTTTTTTTGTGGGGTTCTTTAAAATCACTATATGTTAATCAGAATTGCAAATCCCTACTTTGATAAATATGCTCGTTTGTTCCAAAATGTAAAGTTCATAGAAAATACTTTTTTTTTGTTTTCAGAACCCCATCAGAAAATTAACTGATAGTGTCTGTAACATTTTATACTGGTTGTCAGTGGCGGCTGGTGCTCAAATTTTTTGGGGGGGCGCAAAAAGAAAAATGTAATAGGTATTGCTTCGCGCCAAAAAACGCAGTAAAAAAATTGCGTGACTTTGAAGCTGTGCCCCCTTCAATGCAATGAATACTGTGCTGTGCCCCCTTCAATGCAATAAACACTGTGCTGTGCCCCCTTCAATGCAATAAACACTGTGCTGTGCCCCCACAATGCAGAGTTCAGCGTGCATGCCCCTTTCAATTCAGAGCGCCACAGCATTGTCCCCAATGATTGCAGAGTGCCCACAGCATTGTCCCCAATGATTGCAGAGTGCCCACAGCATTGTCCCCCAATGATTGCAGAGTGCCCACAGCATTGTCCCCCAATGATTGCAGAGTGCCCACAGAATTGTACCCCAATGATTGCAGAGTGCCCACAGCATTGTACCCCAATGATTGCAGAGTGCCCTCAGCATTGTACCCCAATGATTGCAGAGTGCCACAGAATTGTACCCCAATGATTGCAGATTGCCACAGAATTGTACCCCAATGATTGCAGATTGCCACAGCATTGTACCCCAATGATTGCAGATTGCCACAGCATTGTACCCCAATGATTGCAGATTGCCACAGCATTGTACCCCAATGATTGCAGAGTGCCACAGAATTGTACCCCAATGATTGCAGAGTGCCCACAGAATTGTACCCCAATGATTGCAGAGTGCCCACAGAATTGTACCCCAATGATTGCAGAGTGCCCACAGCATTGTACCCCAATGATTGCAGAGTGCCCACAGCATTGTACCCCAATAAATACAGAGCGCCTCAGCATTGTACCCCAATAAATGCAGAGCGCCACAGAATTGTACCCCAATGATTGCAGAGTGCCACAGAATTGTACCCCAATGATTGCAGATTGCCACAGCATTGTACCCCAATAAATGCAGAGTGCCCACAGCATTGTACCCCAATAAATGCAGAGCGCCACAGCATTGTACCCCAATAAATGCAGAGCGCCTCAGCATTGTACCCCAATAAATGCAGAGCGCCAAAGAATTGTACCCCAATGATTGCAGAGTGCCACAGGATTGTACCCCAATGATTGCAGAGTGCCACAGAATTGTACCCCAATGATTGCAGAGTGCCACAGAATTGTACCCCAATGATTGCAGAGTGCCACAGAATTGTACCCCAATGATTGCAGAGTGCCACAGAATTGTACCCCAATGATTGCAGAGTGCCACAGAATTGTACCCCAATGATTGCAGAGTGCCACAGCATTGTACCCCAATGATTGCAGAGCGCCACAGCATTGTACCCCAATGATTGCAGAGTGCCCACAGCATTGTACCCCAATGATTGCAGAGTGCCACAGCATTGTACCCCAATGATTGCAGAGCGCCACAGCATTGTACCCCAATGATTGCAGAGTGCCCACAGCATTGTACCCCAATGATTGCAGAGTGCCCACAGCATTGTACCCCAATGAATGCAGAGCGCCACAGCATTGTACCCCAATAAATGCAGAGTGCCCACAGCATTGTACCCCAATAAATGCAGAGTGCCCACAGCATTGTACCCCAATAAATGCAGAGTGCCCACAGCAATGTACCCCAATAAATGCAGAGTGCCACAGCAATGTACCCCAATAAATGCAGAGTGCCCACAGCATTGTCCCCCAATCAATGCAGAGTGCAGCGTGCGTGCTCCCTTCAATTTAATGCACTTACCTGGCGGGGGCGGGTTCTTCCCTCCTCGATCCAGTCCGTCCTCTCTGCGGCGGCGGGAAGGAGAGCGGCTTCTCCCTCGTCCTCCAAGCGGCGGTGACGGTGGGTGACTGACTCACACACCGGCACCGCCCCCATTGTGACGTCAGGGATCGGATGTCCTGGATGATGATTGGTCCAGGCTGGAGACTGGACCAATCACAGCCAGGATATCCGAAAGTGGGGGTGTCCAATCGCAAGCACTTGCGATCGGGTTACGCCCCCAGAAGGCTGCCGATCGGCGCCTCTTCTGGGACGTAACCCCACCCCCCCCCCCCTAGCCACCACTTCCCTTACAAAGGCCGGCGAACCCAATTTTTTTTTTTTTTTTAAACTTTTTGTTCGCTGTCTTTTTTTTTTTCTTTTTTTTAGGGGTAGGGGGGCGGCGGCCTGGCGCCCGCTATGCACGGACCGCCACTGCTAGTTGTCTAAATAATGATGTCAGCAAGGGGCATACAGAATAAGTAAAAAAAATAGTGCAGAAATCCACAAATTGCTACCAAATTATGATTTAAATAATTCATAGCCATGCTTCCATCCTTTTTTCCTTGTAAATCTCATTTTCTGCAGTTTCCAAACAGTAGTGAGTACGACTGAAAACGTTTTAAAGGTGTGTTTTTAACTCAAAAAACAAAAATGTAATCTATTGCAGATTACCAGGCCATAGATGTGGAGGCAGCATTCGTTTGCTTTATCAGCCTTTTTTTCTTATTTATTATTTGGTGAGCCTGCCAGTAACACTTCCTGTTTAAGGATGGCAGTGCTAACTCACTGTATTATCTCTATGGTGGATCTGTGTAGTCATCGTGGGACATCATGCAGCAAATAATGCAGCAGCAAAACGTCAGCAAGGAGAGAGGTTTCTGGTTTTGTTCATCAACTGACAGTAACATTTCAGATGGGAACTCCCTCCTAGTCAAGTACAGCCACTGTATTTTTCTGATTTACTTTATCAGCCTGAAGTAGACTTGTTTAGCTTTTTAAAGAGGCTTGTAGATTTTCAATTTTAAAAGAATGTTGAAACATGGTCATTATTTGGCACTATTAAAGTGGTGTTCCAGCTGGTGGGAAAAAAAATAAAATAAAAATCAGCAGAAAATACTGTAGCTGCCGACTTTAAATAGGACACTTACTCGTCCAGGGAGCCCGCAATGTCAATACCCCAGCCGCTTTTCGGATCAGCTGCCAGGTGCTGCCGCT
Organism: Pelophylax lessonae; assembly: GCF_965119305.1. Lineage (NCBI taxonomy): Eukaryota > Metazoa > Chordata > Amphibia > Anura > Ranidae > Pelophylax > Pelophylax lessonae. The sequence goes on along the minus strand of NC_138779.1, from coordinate 83,825,916 downwards.
ACCATTCGTTCTAAGGGAAACCCGCAATGAAGCCTTTCGAACTTCCAAGGGACAGCCCTGCGGTGCGGTTTTCCAAAAGTGGGGCAGGGTACCTGTCAAAAACAGGTACCTGCTCCCCCCTGAAAGGTGCAAATGTATTTACAGTACGCAACATACAAAAACAAAGCTATCCACACTCAAAAAAAACTACCCTCTATTTGGTGCTCAAAATGGCGTCTTTAGGCTGCTTTCACACTGCTCAGCTAAAAAAAACTTCAAAACGCATATGCATTTGTATCAACATTCCAATTTAAAGCGATATTAGTCTTGTTTTTTTTTTTTTTGGTCTTTAAAATACCAAACATTTTTCACTTTCTTGCTCTGTGCAATTGTTTTGCACAGAGCAGCCTGGATCCTCCTCTTTTAGGGTCCCACGACAGCGCTCCTGGCCCCTCCCTCCTGCAGGGGGCACCCAAGCAGGCGTGCTCCCAACCCGGTGCTCTGTGTGTCCATTCACTGGATTCAGCCCTGCCCCCTCTGTCTCCTGATTGGCTCACTGGCTGTGATTGACAGCAGCGGGAGTCAGTGGTTCTCGCTGCTGCTAAAAGCCAATCGGGAGTGTCCCCATAGAGACAAGGCTCTAGTGGACATCGCTGGATCAAGAGGGGGCTCAGATAATTATTGGGGGGGCTGCTGCACACAGGTTTTTTACCTTCATTCATAGAACCCATGAAGGTAAAAAAAACCTTGTGCCTTCACAACCACTTTAATTTTAACAGTGGTAGCTAGATATTTGTTATCGTTTGAAAGCAGCGCAGAATAAAATGGATTCTGATCTAAATTTTTTTCCTTAAAAAAAGTTAAATGACTCTTTTAATATACAAATTTTGACTTTGGGAATAAATGCAGAAGGCTTTCCTGATTGTTGTCATACATAATCAGTGGTAACCGAGGCCACTCATAATACAAGAAAGTGGAGTGCGATGGTATCATTCACTTTTATATCCCCAAAGTTGTCATATTAAAACTCCCTGGTAATCTGTATTCCTGGGTGCTCAATACATTGAAAGGTACTTTCTGTCCTGATATCAGTTTTATTTCTGCTGCCACTTTCTTCTTCTTTTTTTATACTGGATAGTGAATGAAATATTGCTATTTATCATACGTCATATTGAGTTGGTTTTATGTTTTCAATGCAGTTAAAATGCGGATGTGAGTTCTGTATCAGAAGTAGCATTGAATCAATTTCATATTCTTTTCTCCACTTTAGCCAGAAGTCCAGTCTAAAATTGTTCTTGTGGTATTTTATTAAGAAGCCTGTGGGTGTGTTGTGAGTGCCTACATAGTGTGATTAATAGGAACTATTCACTGTGTTACCACCTGGAATTGTATAAGCTTACTCATTCAGCCTTTCAGCCATATGTACTAGTGAGTCGATTGCTTTGGTTAGCTTCAGCCTTGTGATCCGTTTCCATGGATTTAAAAAACCAGGCCCAAACGCATGAGTCAGTAGTTGGAGATGAATAAAAAGAAATTATGTTTTTTATGTTCCTTTCTAAATCAGTTTGCTCAAAAAATACAGTATGCTGTTCATAGGCTTCTTTTTTTGGGTGTTGTACCAGTCTAGGCAGGGAAGCGCAAGCTAGAATTTTAGAACAGGCTGTCAATTTATGAATCCACATTCTCATCCTCAGATATGTGAGCTATGGGAACTGACATAGGGGAAGTAGACCAAAATAGGAATTGCTGGGTTTGGTTTCCTAGACAAGCACAAGGTATTTGGCACTTAAGAGTACACCTTCTGCTCAACTGAATAAAGAAATAGGATTGAGCAGGTCTGGGCATCTGATGTGAATGTCCCCTGAAAGTCTTTCAGTTCTAGGCAAATCTGGCAGAGACATTAGTGGCAATAGTTATCAAGTAACTGTGCTTTATTGTGTAAAGGTAAAATGTAACATTAAAATAAAAGTAAATGTAAATAGTATTGTGTAATAGTAATGAAATAACTGGTGTGACAGTAAAGCTCTAAAATTTTTAAAGTGCTAACTGTAGTAATTGAGTACATTTTGCTAATTTTTTTGTTGAATATGTAATTAGGTTTTAATTTCATCTTATTTTTTTTAACGACCCTATATTCTGATATTTCAGTCAGACATTTTTTAGCTGTTGTGTATTTAGCTTTGTGTATCTTTGGGACTTTAATGTGCACATCGTAACTTCCACCAGTACAGACATACTCTGCTCTGCAGCTCTCATATCTCCCTTTTTGCCCACCACTGTAATGGGTTCATTGGAAAGCGGCAGTAGTTGGCTGGTCAGTTCTTCTAAGTACAGGCAGAAGTCTGCAGCCTCAATCACGTGGGTGTACTATGCCCATGTGTGGGCTGTGTTTACCCGCATGGGCTGCACAGGTGTTCAATGTATCCTAGTGCAGGCAGTCCCATTCATGTCTCTTGGGACATAAATTGACATGAATGGGACTGCCTGCATGTGGATGCACAGAAAATCTGTGCATTCTCTGCAAGTAAACACAGCCCTCGCACAGGCATACGCTGTGATTCATCTGTGTGAATGAGGCCTAAATGTGACCATTGGAGCACCTGGATTTCAAGGCTTCAAGAGCATGTGTAAAGATGGTTGTAAGTATGCTGCACCTTCATATCTCCTATGTAACCAGTAAATTGAAGAAGCTGTCAGGTTTTATGTTTTTCTTTGGGGAAAGCAGACAGTATAGCATGTTGGACAATGATAGAAGCAAGGACAAAATGCAGAGAAAAACACAACTATGGCCAATGCCGAGGCTTAGAATAGATATTCCTTTTCTGTCTGTGGTTGCTATGAAATTCCTTTGGGGATACAATGCAGCAATTTTAAACTGCTATAAAGTTTGTGTTTTTTTTTTTTCATACAGGACACCTTCAACACTAGTGCACACTTGAATAATTTCACGGTGCACCTCAAAAAAGTCATGTGAGTTTAAGCTCTTTATACTGTAATTTCATACATGATCAGTCTCAGTGTCGAGCAGCTGAAAAAAATCCCCCACCTTCCTCTCTAGCCACAAATCTGCAGCGGTTATAGCTTCAAACGACTAGGTCTATAATGGATTTAAATCCATCTTAATAACAATCTTGTAAAGTAAGTTTATGGTGTTATTGCGCTTTTCTATCATTTATATTCACTTGAAATAGGACACAGCAATGCTGAGCAATTTTAGCAGCATTGTTCAAGTACATGAGGATATATGATAGTATTGCACAAATATGTATTTTTAGAGGGCACATTTCTGTTAACTAAAGGTGACCATAGCTGTCCCAAAGAAAAATAGGCAGAGACTTATGAATAGCTTCAAGCAAGTTGTGTAAGCACTGGCATGGCAAAAGCAGCACATTGTTACTAGGATACTGTGTTGGTTTACTAATTGTAGAGAAGTTGTAAAACCTTCCTGTGCAATTTTGAGCATCCTCCTACTACAGGTGCCATTTAGTATCATCTTTTTGGAAAGGCATATTAAACTCAAATAAGACAGTGGGCCATATTTAGTGGATTTAATCTTCAAGCTGTGTTATTTTGTCATCTGAGAGTCATGGCTACAAAATTTCAATAAAAGATAACATTTTCATTCTTAACAGTATAGTAACAATTGCAGTTTACAATGTTTAGTCTCAGAATGGGCCATGAAATTTGTCCTTCAAGTGTAACAAAAGACAGCATTTTATAATTTTTTTTTTTTTTTTTAATTTTGGACATAGGAAAGAGGGATTAAAACACCTGTCAGTTTCAATTATTGTCCATGCTGCGCCCCTGCCCCCCCATTAGGGAGATTCACTCTCTCGATTTATCCGGTCTGCCATTATCATCAAAGGTGAAAGTACAAGAAAATCCCAAATTTTGCATTAATGTCAGAACACTAATAGAGGAGAAATCTTCCAGTGAGGCACTAGTTCTGGTGAATTTGATGACACACTGGTATTCCTTCTTTTTTGGAGGAATTTCCTCTCACATTGTGTTTTTGGCTTTGAGACAGGAAGTGAAGGGATATCTCCCCAATGGGACACAGATGGCAAAAAAAAGAGGTTATAACCCTCCCTTACATCAAAAATGAAACACAAGTTTTGCCTTTAGTTACACTTTTAAGTATTTAGCCGCAATTTATGTGAGGAGGTGTAGGCTTCATCAACTGAAGAACATTTGGGACCTTATTCAGCTCCGAAAGCCCATCAGGGTTAGCACAATGTTCCCTGAACTATATGGTGGTAGTCCCCTTTGGGCTTTAGAAAATTATCAAATCTGTTGCAAAACATGCTGCCTGGAAGCGGTATTGGCAGCCCAGATTGTGCTTATATGGTTAGTTCGATATCTTCTAAGTTCTAATAAATAGACTACAAAACATGCCCTGAATAGTATAGGTGCAAACTTTATGGGCAGAAGTTTGTGGATCTGTGACCCTTACACCTATACAAGTTTGTTTGGCATAAGATATTGCTCCCCCTCCCCCCCCCCAGTCTATAATGGACCCCACTCTTTCCACAACAATTTGGAGTGTGTCTCTAAAAATTGCATCCAAAATTGTAAGTTCAGTAAATGATTTGGGTGCAAAAACCTGACTCGCAATTGGTATTCTAATTTATCCTAAAGCAGATTTGAGGTCAAAGGTTTTGTGCAGGCCCCTAGTTTCTCCATACCAAACTCTATGCACATAGGCACAGTTATAGGGAGAACAAAAAGGACCCTCTTCAAAATGTTGCCGCAATATTGGAAGGACAAAATTGGAAGCACACAATGGAAATTTGTGGGATCTTATCCTTCACCTCCAACTTTACTTTTAGAATTCAGGGCTACACTGACAAGTAAAGTGATACTTAAAGCTATTTTTTCCCTATAAAAAAAAAGTGTATATATATATATATATGTGTGTGTGTGTGTGTATATATATATATATATATATATATATATATATATATATATATATATATATGTATATATATTTTTTATACTTACTTGCTCTATGCAACGATATTGCACAGAGCAGGCTTGTATCTCTTCTTTGGTCCCCCCGGTGATGTCTGCTCCTTCTACTTCCGAGTACCCCCTCAGCAAGCCATGGGCACACTCCCAGGCTGGGCTATGTGTGTCCATGGTTCACACTGTGGCCTAAGTCTCCTGGGAGATCAGGAAGAGATGATAGCAGGATGCAGCTGGGACAGCACTGGAATGGTGAGAATTGTCATGAAAGTATTTAGGGTTGGGAGGGGTCGGAAACACTTAGTGGGCCATTTTTTACCTTAATGCAGGGAATGTATTAAGGTAAAAAACATTTACAGTTTAGGATCACTTTAATTGCTGGTGAAAGATTTAAAGAAGATCTAAAGGCAAAAGCTTTTTTCATTTTGGATAGAGAAGGGGGGGGGGGGGGGTGGTGTGGTCATCTGTGCCCCATCTCCTGTCTCATCCCCAAAACAAGATGTGAGTGGAAATCCATTTAAAATAAGGGAATCCCAAGTTATCCCCAGAATTTGTGTCCCCAATGGAAGATTTTGCCCAGAAGAAAGGGTGGGTCTCCCTAATGGGGGGGGGGGGGGGGCACAGACAGCAGTAAAAACCTGACATGTTTTCTAATCCGAAAAGAAAAAAAAAATTCCTTAATTACACTTTAACTACTTGCTGTCTATGTTCTCATTAGCAGCACATTGATTCAGAGGTGTTACAAGTGAGGATATTGCCAAAATCTATTGGTCGCAAAGCGTATTAAACACCATTGTAGCTCTAGCTTTAGATTGTAGAGATGTGTATATGCGTAAGTGTATATGAAAGGGGCCCAGACAGCAGTAAATAGAAATGAGAGAATACTACTGAATTCTAATTCCAGAGTGATTGTTCATAATAAGCAGTAAGCAGCTGCAGTTATGTAAACTGCACTATCACAGCCGCTTATTTGTGCAGAGGCCCTAATGAACTCTGTGTGCCATGATACACTTGCTCTATAATCCCTTCTATCAGCAATACCACATCCTTTCTAGAAAGAAGATGAATGGTCTTATTGCTTTGCTGTTCTGCTAACTAATTGAAGAGCGGCAATTAAAAGTGATGGCCTTGATACTGTCACATGGTGAAGGTTTTATCTGAAACACTTTACTTTTACCCAGCAGTTACTATTCCCTTTATAATTTGGGAAGTTTAGATTTTTACAATGTATTTTTTACATTAAAAATGATTAGGTGAGGGTGCAAAGTAAAACGAACAGGACACAGGACTTGTAATCATAGACCATAGGTTATATGCTGCTACCCTTCGGTGATTGGACACAGGCAAAAATTTTGCCAGGGCTGCCCCTAGTGTGTACCCATTTAAACCTGCCTTCTCTCTGAGGCCCCGTTTTTTGCTAGTGTATATAGGTGGTGGATATTTTCTTCCTGACGTTCTCCAGAGGCGTGTCTTGAACGTCTGAAAGACTAATTGTCAAGGCGGCCCAGGAAGTGACGTCATCCTGCACACTACATCTGGAAATGATGATATATATACCTGAGGAGGAGCGGGAAAGGACCATTCGGCATGTAATCACAGGGCAGGTACCCAAGGACTGCGAACACCTATGTGCCTACACCTTAGTGCTAGGAGAAGCACTTTTTATTGTGTGTAGATTTTGTGGAGTTTATAGATAAAGTGGTTTAAAGGTTTTACTCTATTACAGTTTCCCCTATATGGCATGAGTTCTCGTGGAAAATAGTGGCATGAAATTATACAGTAACTACATGTGGACATTAGTTAATGTATGAACTTTTTATATGTACACTTTTTTGCTCAGGAAAAGCTTGCCTTCCCAAAAGTCCAACTCCCAAACTCTCAGGTCACAACAACACCCCTTGTTTTGCTTCTGCGTGAGGATTCTGGCCCTTATGATTGCCTCCTTTGAGACCATTCCCTTTGCCATATTTCACTCCAGACCCTTTCAATCCAACACACTCAAGACTGGGGCAAACAAATTTAACTCCTGAGATGTCCATGCTTTTGTCCATCCAAACAAAAATCTTCTGGTATGGTGTATCTCCAATCAGCCCTGCCCATCAGTTCCTCCTCACTGGCAATGGCTCCCACTGCTGTGCCTCAGCCAATAAGGAGGCAGAGAGCTAGGACAGCAGCAGCTCTTATGCACTTCGCTGGATCAAGATCAGGTTCAGGTATGTATTTGGCGGTCTGCAGGGCAAGCTGCATACTGAAGGTTTTTTTTGCCTTCTTGCACAGAATGCATAAAGGTAAAAAACCTTCAGCCTTTATAACCACAACTCTATACTAAGTGGTATTCGTCTTTAGGGCCCTATGTTTTCAGGGATGAATGCCTGAAACACAAAATACCAGTGGTGAGTGGTGCATCTGTGCCATGTGGGTTCACTAAGAAGCTGGGTTTTGCACGCACAGTAGCTAGCTACCTCATGTGCAGAGAGCTTAAGGCCTCATTCACACTTGCACTCCTGCTTTTTATCTTTTCTAAACACAGAAGTCATCTAGGAAGTATACATATTTTTTATTCCTTCTAGATCACTTTTATGTGCAGGTCTTCTGCTTTCTGGGCATTCGTCACTGAACAGACAGGATCCTAAAAGCCAGTACCACTCAGTACAGCGTTCAGCCCTGTCCTGCTACAACATGCCTTGCTACAGATTCTCAATTGGATTTAGGTCTGGACTTTGACTGGGCCATTCTAACACATAAACATGCTTTGATCTAAACCATACCATTGAAGCTCTGGCTGTATGTTTAGGGCCATTGTCCTGCTGGAAGGTGAACCTCCGCCCCAGTCTCAAGTCTTTTGCAGTCTCTTAACAGGTTTTCTTCTAAGGTTGCCCTGTATTTGGCTCCATACATCTTCCCATTAACTCTAACCAGCTTCCCTGTTCCTGCTGAAGAAACGCATCCCCACAACATGATGCTGCCACCACTATGTTTGACAATGGGGATGGTATGTTAAGGGTGATGTGCAGTGTTCATTTTCTGCCACACATAGCGTTTTGCTTTTAGGCCAAAAAGTTCAATTTTGGTCCCATCTGACCAGAGTGCCTTCTTCCACATGTTGGCTGTGTCCCCCACATGGCTTCTCGCAAACTGGACTTATGGCTTTCTTTCAACAATGGCTTTCTTCTTGCCACTCTTCCATAAAGACCAGATTTGTGGAGTGCACGACTAATAGTTGTCCTATGGACAGATTCTCCCACCTGAGCTGTGGATCTCTGCAGCTCCTCCAGAGGTGCCATGGGCCTCTTGGCTGCTTCTGTGATTAATGCTCTCCTTGACCAGCATGTCAGTTTAGGAGGGCGGCCATGTCTTGGTAGGTTTGCAGTTGTGCCATACTCTTTCAATTTTTGGATGATGGATTGAACATTGCTCAGTTAGATGTTCAAATCTTGGGATATTTTTTTTATAACCTAACCTTGCTATAAACCTCTCCACAACTTTATCCCTGACATTTCTTATGTGTTTCTTGGCCTTCATGATGCTTTTTGCTCACTATGGTCCTTTAACAAACCTCTGAGGGCTTCACAGAATAGCTGTATTTATACTGAGATTAAATTACACACAGGTGGACTCAATTTACTTTTTAGGTGACTTTTGAAGCAATTGATTCCACTAGATTTTAGTTGGGGGTATTGGGGCTGAATACAAATGCACGCCAGACTTTTCAGATATTTCTTTGTAAAAATTTTTTAAAAACCATTTATCATTTTCCTTCCACCTTCCACCATAACATCCCAATAAAATACGTTTACGTTTCTAGTTGTAACATGACAATATGTGGAAAATTTCAAGGGGTATAAATACTCTTTCTAGGCTGTGTGTGTGTATATATATATATATATATATATATATATATATATATATAGGCCGATTATCATCAAGGCCGATATATCAGGGACCGATATGCACTTTGCCCGATATATCGGTATCGGCCCCCGGAACTGGCCGATATTGCCAATATTTTTGTGACGTCATTCTGCCTTCTTAGGCCGCCTCCTTTGCCTTGGACAGCCTCGTCTGGAGTCGGGAGTGTATCATAGCCATACACCCACCCACAGCAGCCCGGTGCCAGCCAGCCACCCACATCCACAGATCCTGTACCAGCCAGCCACCCACATCCACAGATCCTGTACCAGCCAGCCAGCCACCCACAGGCCCTGTACCAGCCATCCACAGGCACTGTGCCAGCCACCCACCACAGGGTGCCAGACAGCCACCCACCACAGGGTGCCAGACAGCCACCCACCACAGGGTTCCAGACAGCCAGCCACCCACCACAGGGTGCCAGACAGCCAGCCGCCCACAGGCCCTGTACCAGCCATCTACCCACCCATTACAGGGTGCCAGCCAGCTACCCACCCACCACAGGGTGCCAGCCAGCTACCCACCCACCACAGGGTGCCAGCCAGCCACCCACCCACCACAGGGTGCCAGCCAGCCACCCACCCACCCACCACAGGTTTCCAGCCAGCCACCCACCCACCACATGGTGCCAGCAAGCCAGCCATTAATCATTAAACAAAAACATGTTCAGTACCAGATTTGTGTCAAAAATTGTCTTTATTTTTAAAAACATTAAATGTACAAAATATCTTCCTTCCTTAGGAGGATAAATGGGACCTTCCGAGAGTTCCTTTGGATCAGGGACCCCCCCGTCTAGCGCTAAAGGTCCTGCGCATACCCAAACTGAGTCGGGGTATGGCCTTCCCGGATGCGGTGCTGTATTACACGGCCTGTCACTTAGCCAGGATTCTGGATTGGCATAGGCATGGGCCCCTGAAACAATGGGTGCGTATTGAGCAGGTCTCTAGGGAGTCTCCCCCGGAGTCTCTTTTATGGGGTACATTCCCCCTGCCGAGATCGGTAATGGCTCACCCGACGATAGCCACCACCCTGTGTCTTGGCCAACGGCTGTGCCAGGATGGCCAGCTTGCTACCCTACCCTCTCCTCTGCTCCCGGTGATTGATAATCCGGAATTTGCACCGGGCTCACGTGATCCTGGTTTTCGCACCCTGAAGGCCAAAGGCTTTTATCAAGCCAGACATTTTATTTGTCTGGGACAATGGCTCTCTAGACATACACTGGACTTGAATAGGTCCTTTGATGCTCTGTCATTTTGGCAAAAGATACAACTCGCTCACTTCCTGCAATCTTTGCCGCCGGCGGGCTTTTTTGTTAGAAGTCTCACGCCCTTCAAAGACCTCTGTGCGAATGACTCTCCGTTACGCCATGCCAACTCTCTACTTTATTGTCTTTTGATGGCGCCAGAGCCGTCCTCCAGACCTACGAACCTCACTCAATGGGAACGCGATTTAGGTTAATCCTTCTCGGACCACCAGGTGGACCGCCTCTTCTTCTTCGCTTGTAAAACCTCTACATGCTCTAATTACTAAGAAGCTGGCTATAAGTTTCTGACCAGGTGGTACTATACACCGGTCAGGCTGCGCAAGATGTTCCCCTCTTGTTCTGATCTCTGCTGGCGGTGTGGGGAAGAGGTGGGATCCCTTCTCCACATCTTTTGGTCATGAGGCCGACTGCACCCTTTCTGGTCAGAGGTGCTTCGCATATCCCAAAAGTTCACGGATCACACCCTCACTCTAAGCCCGGCCCTCTTCCTCCTCCACCATAATAGCTTTCAGAGGGCGTCCTATCGGAAATCGATCCTGCCGCTCCTATTTACAGTGGCCAGGAGCTGTACTCCTCTTCTCTGGAAGCAGTCCCAGCCTCCCATGGTAGATGTGGCTATGTAAGGTTGCGTACATTAATGAAATGGAAGACCTTGTGGCTGCCGAATGAGGCACAAGAGATGGGTTCCTCAAGCGATAGCACTACTGGCATGAAGTTCACACTTTCTCCACGGAATACAAAGATCTGGTCGCCTAGGGTGACTGTCGGACCCGATGGCCTTCTCTACCCTCCCCCCCGACCTTCTTTTTTTTTCCCCCCATCTCTCTCTCTCCTCCACCCCTTCCCCCCCTTCTTTGCTTTGCTCCTTCTATTCACTTTCTCTCTTCAGTTATACCCGACTTCTGGGATCAAAGTTACCCCCTCTCCCCTTGGGCATACGTACAGTTGCTGCCTCATCCTACACCTGATGTGGTAACCGGCTGCCTGGGTTGCTCTTATCCATTCCCATGCAACGGCCATGTGATAGAAGCCGGTGGGCATGGGGATCGTCCCGGGGACATGGCACCCTACAGACTTCTGTTGCACTGTGTGGCACATTGGGATCCAATATCACAGTGTATTTGAGCCATATCCTGTCCCACTGTGTCATTGTTTCACTTAATCGTCTCAAGCTATCTCTTGGGATATCTTTTGTGTTTTTCATGCATGTTCTGATGTTCTAATGTTCTTTGTTTGGTCATGTATCATTGCTCTTGACGATATTGTATGCCTTTTCCACTTCCATAAATAGAGAATTTGAAAAAAAAATGTACCAAATATCGACCCATATCGGCTGAAATCGATACGTTGTGACCATCCCTCTATCGCTCTATCCCTTATATATACATACATCGTATCTCACAAAAGTGAGTACACCCCTCACATTTTTGTAAACATCTTTATTATATCTTTCCATGTGACAACACTGAAGAAATGACACTTTGCTACAATGTAAAATAGTGAGGTGTACAGCTTGTATAACAGTGTAAATTTTCAGTCCCCTCAAAATAACTCAACACACAGCCATTAATGTAAAATTATGGGGGAGAGGGAAATTAGGACTTTAAATAAAACTCCTGACCGACAAGAGTCTCAATCCCTGTTGTATGAAAGCAAAAAACAAAAAGCAAGGTTGGGACTTTATATGAGGTGCGATCAGCAATAAAGTAAACAAATATATAATGAAAGGGACCCAAGGATAATGTAAAATCGTATATTTATTGACGGTCTATAGACCAGATACTGGTAAAACCAAAATGTTCAATAAAACATTCAATAAAAACATGTGACCCATGGTAATGGGGTATACATGAGTAGAACAGAGGTAGGTATACAAGGTCTAAGACTGAAGTACATAGTAATGCAATATTATCCTGGTACATACAAACAAGTAAATAAAACTTGAGTAGGGTCATAAATACAGAATATAACAGCTTGTAAAAGGTGACATTGCCTGTATTGAACTCAACGCGTTTTGTGAAAATATCACTTCATCAGGAGTAGGCATGGTGCAAGCGTCTAGAAAGAATATACATAGATAAAGTCCCAACCTTGCTTTTTGTTTTTTTGCTTTCACACAGCCATTAATGTCTAAACCTCTGGCAACAAAAGTGAGTACACCCCTTAGTGACCATGTCCAAATTGGGTCCAAAGTGTCAATATTTTGTGTGGCCACCATTATTTTCCAGCACTGCCTTAACCCTCTTAAGTGTGGAGTTCACCAGAGTTCCCCACAGGTTGCCACTGGAGTCCTCTTCCACTCCTCCATGACGACATCACAGAGCTTTTGTATGTTGGAGACCTTGTGCTCCTCAACCTTTCTTTTTGCCCCACAGATGCTCAATAGGGTTTAGGTCTGGAGATGTGCTTGGCCAGTCCATCACCTTTACCCTCAGCTTCTTTAGCAAGGCAGTGGTCGTCTTGGAGGTGTGTTTGGGGTCGTTATCATGCTCTGCTTCAGTATGTCACAGTACATGTTGACATTCATGGTTCCCTCAGATAACTGTAGCTCCCCAGTGCCGGCAACACTCATGCAGCCCCAGACCATGACACTCCCACCACCATGCTTGACTGTAGGCAAGACATAATTGTCTTTGTACTCCTCACCTGGTTGCTGCCACACACGCTTGACACCATCTGAGCCAAATAAGTTTATCTTGGTCTCATCAGACCACAGGACATGGTTCCAGTAATCCATGGCCTTCATCTGCTTGTCTTCAGCAAACTGTTTGCAGGCTTTCTTGTGCATCATCTTTAGAAGAGGCTTCCTTCTGGGATGACAGCCATGCAGACCAACTTGATGCAGTGTGTGGTGTATGGTCTGAGCACTGACAGGCTGACCCCCACCCCTTAATCCTCTACAGCAACGCTGGCAGCACTCATACATCTATTTCCCAAAGACAACCTCTGGATATGATGCTGAACACGTGCACTCAACTTCTTTGGTCAACCATGGCGAGGCCTGTTCTGAGTGGAACCTGTCCTGTTAAACCACTCTATGGTCTTGGCCACTGTGCTGAAGCTCAGTTTCAGGGTCTTGGCAATCTTCTTATAGCTTAGACCATCTTTATGTAGAGCAACAATTCTTTTTTTCAGATCCTAAGAGAGTTCTTTGCCATGAACTTCCAGTGACCAGTATGAGAGAGTGAGAATAACACCAAATTTAATACCCCTTCTCCAACTTTAAAACTGGAGACCTTGTAACACTAACGAGTCACATGACACCGGGGAGGGAAAATGGCTAATTGGGCCCAATTTGGACATTGTCACTTAAGGGGGGTGTACTCACTTTTGTTGCTAGCGGTTTAGACGTTTATGGCTGTGTGTTGAGGTATTTTGAGGGGACAACAAATTTACACTGTTATACAAGCTGTACACTCACTACTTTACATTGTAGCATTTCTTCAGTGTTGTCACATGAAAAGATGCAATAAAATATTTACACACACACACAGTGTATAAGCTGTAGAAATAAATGACAAAGGGGGGGGGGGGCGACAAGGGATTCTTGATCAGACTGATGTTTAAATATTGTTTCACATGTGTACCACATCCCCATTCCATGTACTCCAGTTATTTATTGCCAGAGACCTCTTGACAAGCTATTAAGACTTCCTTGGCTTAATTACACAAGGAAGGGATTGTTCTTCAGCATTTGTGATCTGTACAAATCCTATTGTCCTAATAGCCTTTATCAAGAGACGGCTCATACAGGAAGTGGCCCTTGATTTTATAGAAATTCAAAAGGAAGAATATTTTTTTTTGCAGGCTGCATTACATTGCAGGTCCTTTTGTTTGCTTGACATTGCTTAAAAAAAATGGGTCCGGGTAGTGGTCTAAAAATGTTTGTATCTGTCCTCAGCAATGTGCTGCAACTGTGTGCTTTCATTCTAGTCCTCATTGTTTTCATGTGGGATAAAATGCTTAATTTATTTTACATTTTATTCTGGGGAGAAAGTCAAATTTATAGCGTGAAGTACTGTGACACCTAAAAAGCAAATGTATAATTTATTTCTTTTTAAATGTTCAAGTTTATATATGGTTCTTTATTTTGTATTGATTATATAAAATATTTGTAATAAAAATAAACCTTTTCATACATAAAAACTGCACAGCTTGCATGCTTGAGGAATGCCTGCATAAATGTAATAATCCATGTCAATTGAGTTGTCACTTAATTGTACCAGATTTGAGTGCACTTAATCTGGCATGCACCAATTTTTTTTGCCACATATCTGAGGTGATTTTCCACTGGAATCATTCAAAATTTTCTCTCTTCCATCACGAGCTGATCATACACATCACAGTCTCCTTTCCTTGCTGCAATTCTTATCACTGTCTGCAATTACTACAGTATTTACATCGCTCTAGTATGTTGCTTTATTATTTTGGTGTATGTAGTTGGACATTTAGAAAAATGGTTGTACTGTCAAACCCATGTTTTTTATATGCATTTAGAGGGAAATTTGCATAAATGATCGCATGTGGTAAATAAAGTCCAGTTCACAAAAAAAAAAAAGAGATTATGGGGTATTTACTGCAAGATGAAAAATGTGCCTGCAAATATTTAAAATCAATGCTGTAGGCTCTTAAATCCAATTCACAAATGGACCAGAGAGTAGAAAAATATGCAATATTTATCACAAGGGTTTTGCTGGCAGTATCACATAGCGGTATTTGTCAAAAAACTGCTTAGGGCCCCCCCCCTAATAGCTGGTTGCTAAGGAGCGGGCTGGGAAGCTGGGTCCTTAACAACGCATGACTCATCAGCTCGCTAACAGCTGAATCCAGAAAAAACATGCCGGCAATAAAAAAAAGAATAAAAGTGTGCCCCCCCCATGCATACCACACCCTTTGGGCCAAAATGTAAAAAAACAAAAAACGCCCCCCCCCCCCACAAAAAAAAATCTATACCAGACACTTATCTGTGAGCATGCAGGTCAGGAAGGCGTTCGCCCCCCCCCCTCCCCCTGAACTATACTAGGTCACATGCCCTCAACATGGGAGGATGAGTGCTTCGGGGGGGCTCTGAATGCAGGTAAAGGCACCTTGTCCCCATATTGATGGCAGGTTGTTGGATGTCTGCATGCAGGGAGCTTATCAGAATCTGGAAGCCCCCTTTAGGAAGTAATATTACGCCGGCGGCGTGATTGATGATGGATTTACATCGGGGGACACTGTTTTCTTTTCCATTTTTTAATAAGGGAATTGTCAAAAACTTTTTAATACTTTTTGACACTTTTTTTGGTGAATGGAATACTCCTTTAAAAAGGGGGTGCGGGCAAGATCTGGGGGGCACCTGCCTGTAGACCCCCACAACAACCACCATGAGGGATGAGGCTTTTGGCCCCCCCCAACATGTGGAGGGCTCGCTCGTCCCCCCCCCCCCTGGTCCCCCTTACCTGACCTGCTGGGCTGCATGCTCGGATAAGGGTCTGGTATGGATATTGGGGGGGACCCCACTCAGTTTTTTTTATTTGTCCCTTAACATTTATGGCAGACCCAAAGGGCCTGGTATGGACTGAGGGGGTACCCATTTTTTATTTTAACATTTTTATAATGCCGACAATTTAAATGTAATTTCATTCATTTTTTTTTTCTTTAGAAATGTTTTTTATGCTGCAGCATGTTCTATACATGCTATAGATGCGTATGGGGCCTGGTATGCTGTTGGTTTTTTTCTTTTTTTTTTTTTCTTTTTTTTTATTTTTTAATTGTCTGCAGTTTTTTTTTTTTTTTTAAACATTCACCTGTCCCTGGGAACCCACTGACAGCGGATGAGTCATCTGTTGTTAAGGACTCCACGGCCAACTTCCCAGCCTGCTCCTTAGCAACCAGCTCAATGCGATAATTATCACTCAATTGAACAAATACCACATTTGTTATTTAATGCAAAATTCTAAGCGAATTTCACTTTAAAAAAAACTGATTTACCACAAGTGCTATTTTCCTGCATTTTATTTCCTGTTATTTAACTCTTAGTGAATTGACCCCTAAATCTTTGACCTGGAACAAGCCTGCAGCATGCAATTTCAGAGCAAACTGAGAATTTATGTTTATGGTCAGTGACCAGAGGTGACCATCAGTACCAGAGGATGAATGTGAGGCAATTGGATAATTTAGAAGGAAATACCAGCAAAAGCAATCTGCATGCTCCCTCCATGCAGGTTTCCTTTAATGCTGAATTCCAGACACATTAAAAAATCAGTAATGCAGTTTTTAAAATTTGTTTTTAAATGTAAACAAAAGTATCTGGATATTACTTGGCATTAGCCTTTTGCAATCCCTATATAGCTGCACTAAAAAAAATATATCTCTTACCTGACAAATTATTTTTAAGTATGTTTATCCAGTTTTCATTACACAATTTTGCCACACATGGCCAAGAAGATTACCCTATTACTGGTTCAGCTTCTTTCAGATGGGCACTAGCCCATGTTCTGCATTCAGGACCGTGCAACTGCTCCTGCACGGCTGTCAAATTTTGACATGCCGATGTGCCTGTGCATCCACTTTCCTAGGCTGCCTGTCCACAGCTAGGGCTGGATGCAGATACTAAATCAAAGGCTTCCTGCACGCAGTATGGGTGCCAGTGCCCATCTGAACAAGGCCTTACTCTTTCCTGGGTCAGCTTCCTGCTCTTTGAACAGAGATGTTGATTTATTTTCAGGTTGGAGGTGGCATTAGAAGCTATAATGCTGAACTATGGAATGTGCATCACCTGCCTGGCTATTCAATGTGGTAGTTGTATGTAAAGCACAAGGCTGAGAAGAATTGCCAACGGGGAGCCCAGGATCACTGCCAGCCACTTGTGAAAGTGAAATTCTTTATTAGAATATGCAAACCGCCCAGAAAGCAAAATTACTTACTTCCGCAAATATAAAATAGTCCATGTGATTGTCGCAAATCAGTAACAGCGCGTTATACATTTGACCAGTCATTTGTCACAAGTTGGTGATGGTGACCCAGACGCATCTTTGTCACAGCTCATAACTCTGGTTTAATGAAAAAAATAGGGTAATGGCTCATCACTATTCTACCTGTCCCACACTGGGTTTTCCTGTCTGCTTTTGGGGTTCCCTTGTGGAGTTTTTCAAAGTTTACCCTTATGCAGAACCAGCATTCTTTCTCTCTGAGCCAGGTGTCGACTGTTTCCTATTTCTTTTCTGGACTCTAAAGGCATTTGGGTTAACACCTTTGAGAGTTCCTGTAATCAGCGTTTGGAAGTTTTTCCCACCCAAGATTTTTCAAGCCTCCAACATTCTGGGCCTCTAATAAGGACTTTGAAATCTAGAGTAATGAAAATCCGTTCTCTCCTTTCTAGCCGATTACCCTGGAACCCCTCACCCTGCATGCGTGAGAATCCCTAAGTACTCAACAGTACCTTATTATCTACCCTTAAATAGGATTATAGGAACCACAACCCAATTAGTGGGGAAATATACTTACCGTTCAAGACCACTCCCTGGCATTCTGTATAGTAGAAATTAAAATGCTTTGGTACCAAAATCAGTAGTATGTGTATTTAAACCAGGACTTCTGCCTATGATTCCTGAATTATCAGATGCCTGGTTTATGTAATATACAGGTGTTTGTTTTAGCAAGCCAAGAGAATTGAAACCGAGCAAATGTCTGACCTTCTCATAAATGGACTTTTTGATGTGATTTGACATACAAATGCAGTCAGCAAACCTTTTAGTTACAGTGCAATACAGCAGTGTAGTTCTTGCATGTCTGTTTTGCCAGACTGTGATTAAATACAGCTGATCATTGGCCTTTCTTGTTCAATGAAAATGAGAGCTTTAAAACTTAAATAAGGTTTTGGTAAGGTCAACAAAACCATCTCCTTCATGAATGTTTCAACAGTCTTGAGATGCTACAGAACACCTTTCTATTTCCGCTAACAGGTCATTGGTCAAGCGATAAGGCTATCCCTTGACCTGGAACTGGAGCTGGGCATTGCAACCAGTCAGCTTCTACCTTTTATTTTCAAAGCTTAACAAAACAAGTTAGCTGATTGGTTGCCATGCACGAGTGCTCCAGATTCTCTCTGCTCCAGTTTGGTGAATTCCCCCCATGTAACATAAATAGACATTTTTTTAATTATAAATATGGTTTATACTTCTTTTTTTTTTTTCATCTTGGTGCTACTGATCTAATCTAGCCTCTTTCAGCCACCTTCTGTCTATGGACTTGGTCCAAGAATGGCTGCTAGTCATTACTGTGGACTGGCTTCATAATAGTGACATCGGTGAACCAGCCAGTGCAATGTGCGTTAACACAGCCATTTGTAGTCTTTACCAGGGGTGCTTTTGACAGGCATAAGCGCAGTTGGGAGAGGACTGTAACAGGAAGGGTTTCGATTATGTTTACATTTTAAAGTTTATATGGCATTTTAGTAATTTGATTTTTAATATTAATATTGGAAAAGAACATTTATATAACCAGAAAAAAACATAACTCTGGACATTTGTTTACTATGTAAAAGGTGCCTGTATTTCTTTGCTAAGCAATCTACTTTTCTGAGAAAATGTCCTTGGTTCCATTCACAAAATGCAGCTATGCCCAGGCACCCAGAGGAGGTAGTTCGAAAGCGATGACATAATTTTCTGTGTGCAAGGCTGTTGGAATTGGAGCGACAATGGGTAGTAAAATGGAAAGGTTTTGGAACAATAGACTGCCTCATTTCCTTTTGGACTTGACCGCAGCCCAGGAGTTTCTCTGTCGGTCCAACAAACAAGACTAACTTAGTGGGTGTTTTAGACCCAGGTCTTCCCACTATAATCAATGGCAACAGTACATTGCCGCTCGCTTACTAGAGAACTCCACTGGGGATGTGGTAGAGAGGAGCGGGAATAATGCCTACAGGTCTTATGGAACAAATTTAACCCCTTGCCTTCCAAGGTACATTTATGAATGTTCCGGTTGTAAAGGGGTTAAAGCAAACTCATGGCTGCTTGACTTTTTTTTTTTTTTCAGCTGGTTTTATAGGGGTCGGAATTTAAAAGCACCCCTATTGTGCCTTGATACACATTTGAATGCAGATGTATGCATATGGAGTGCACATTATATGGAAACATAAATTGCGCCCCACTTGAGGTATAACTGTGAAAATCGGAGTGCAGTAATTAGAGATGTGCCAGTTTTCGGTAATTCGATATATTGCGGTATTGCATACCCACGGTATTGTTATTGTGGTCATTTTTAAAATACCGTGTTTATCTGCTCTCCAAGTCTGCCCTTTGAATTGATACTTTCAGTGAGCTGGATGACTCATTCACTCACTCAACAGTTCACTCACTCAGTAGAGACCGCTCTGGTAATATAATCCTAGAGTGAGAGAGCTTAGCTCCTCCCTGTAACCAATCAGACGGCTCCCAGCACACACACGCATGCTTCTTCCCGAGCTCAGACACAGACAGAAACCCTGCCTAATGCAAGCAAGTCTCTGCAGATAGTTAGATAGAATAAGATAGCTAGATTAAGATAGCTAGAATAAGATAGCTAGAATAAGATAGCTAGAGAGATAGAATAAGATAGATGGAGTGATAGAATAAGATAGATGGAGTGATAGAATAAGATAGATAGATCTAGATAGATTATATATATATATATATATATATATATATATATATATATATATATATATATATATATATATATATATATATATATATATATATATATATGATATATACATACATACACAGGCATAGCAGCATATATATACACAGGCATAGCAGCCCACATTATATTATTATATAGCCATCAAGCAGTGTCTAGCCCACGTGGTGATGACTGGTCCTGGCGCTCAGCTCCGATGGCCTGGTCATTAAGGGGGCAAATCCTTGCGATCCAGAAGTGGTTAAACCTGCAGGAGGACCTGTGTTTTTATCTATAAATTACTTTACTATTGCTTTAGGGCCTGGTTCACATATTTGCGGGTTGGTGACCCACATTTGCACAGGCATAGCAGCCCATTGATTTGAATGGGCTTGAGCTGCTATGCCTGCGTTTTCGGCTGAAAAAAGGCGCATGCAGAATTTAATAAAATGCAGTGGCTGTGAAATCCATCCTTCTTTTGCACCATGTGACTTACCTGCAGTTCCAGCACATGCAAACTGTGTTTTTAAATGCTGGGCCCACGTATATAAAAAACACAGAAAGCTTGCCAGAGCAGGAACTGCAGGTAAGTCGCATGGTGCAAAAGCAGGATGGATTTCAAGGCCACTGAATTTTTAAAAAATGCTGCATGCACCTTTTTTCTGCAGAAAATGAGGGCATAGCAGCCCGTTCAAATCAATGGCCTGCTATGCCTGTGCAAATGTGGGCCGCCAACCCGCATACATGTGAACCAGGCCTAAAGCAATAGTAAAGTAATTTATAAATAACACCGGTCCTCCTTCAGGTTTAACCACTTCTGGACCACAAGGATTTGCCCCCTTAATGACCAGGCCATTGGATCGGAGCTGAGCGCCAAAATTCAGCAATGAAATTCAAGTGAGGTAGAAATGTAATAATTTAAATGTAATAATTAAATACCGTGATAATACCGTATGCCGTGGCAAAACCTTAATCAATTAATCGCAGCATGAAAATCTGATACTGTCACAAGCCTAGCAGTAATTCATAATTAACTCAAAACTGATAACCTGTGAGGTTGTTAATCATCGGCTATGGGCTATTTTGGGTACCATCGATTTTCATAATTTTACACGCGCACAGTTTTAAGGCTTGATGTGTTTGTGGTGAGTAAATGGGTTCTGTTTAGTTGACACTAGGCTTGTGACGGTATCAGATTTTCATGCTGCGATTAATTGATTAAGGTTTTGCCACGGTATACGGTATTATCACGGTATTCTATTATTAAATTTAAATTATTAAATTTCCACCTCACTTCAATTTCATTGCTGAATTTAGGGGCTTTGGTTCACTTATGCACATTATTATATAGTCAGTCAGTACAGACTCTGTGAACCAGGCCTAAAATAGGTCATCAAGCAGTGTCTGGCCTAACTGGTGATAACTGGTTCTGGCGCTCGGCTCCGATCCGATGGCCTGGTCATTAAGAGGGCAAATCCTTGTGGTCAAGAAGTGGTTAAACCTGAAGGAGGTGTTGTTTATAAATTACTTTACTATTGCTTTAGGCCTGGTTCACATGTATGCGGGTTGGTGGTTCACATTTGCACAGGCATAGCAGCCCATTGATTTGAATGGGCTGCTATGCCCTCATTTTCCGCAGAAAAAAGGTGCATGCAGCATTTTTTTAAAATTCAGTGGCCTTGAAATCCATCCTGCTTTTGCACCATGCGACTAACCTGCAGTTCCTGCTCTGGCAAGCTTTCTGCATTTTTTGTATACGTGGGCACGGCATTTAAAAATAAACAGTTTGCGTGTGCAGCAACGGCAGGTAAGTCGCATGGTGCAAAAGAAGGATGGATTTCATGGCCACTGCATTTTTTTAAATTCTGCATGCACCTTTTTTCAGCTGAAAACGCAGGCATAGCAGCTCAAGCCCATTCACATCAATGGGCTGCTATGCCTGTGCAAATGTGGGCCCCCAACCCGCATACATGTGAACCAGGCCTAAAGCAATAGTAAAGTCATTAATTGGTTAAACCTGCAGGAGGACCGGTGTTTTTATCTATTAATGACTTTACTATTGCTTTAGGCCTGGTTCACATGTATGCGGGTTGGTGGTTCACATGTATGCGGGTTGGTGGTTCACATGTATGCGGGTTGGTGGTTCACATGTATGCGGGTTGGGGGCCCACATTTGCACAGGCATAGCAGCCCATTGATGTGAATGGGCTTGAGCTGCTATGCCTGCGTTTTCAGCTGAAAAAAGGTGCATGCAGAATTTAAAAAAATGCAGTGGCCATGAAATCCATCCTTCTTTTGCACCATGCGACTTACCTGCCGTTGCTGCACACGCAAACTGTTTATTTTTAAATGCCGTGCCCACGTATACAAAAAATGCAGAAAGCTTGCCAGAGCAGGAACTGCAGGTTAGTCGCATGGTGCAAAAGCAGGATGGATTTCAAGGCCACTGAATTTAAAAAAAATGCTGCATGCACCTTTTTTCTGCGGAAAATGAGGGCATAGCAGCCCGTTCAAATCAATGGGCTGCTATGCCTGTGCAAATGTGGGCCGCCAACCCGCATACATGTGAACCGCCAACCCGCATACATGTGAACCAGGCCTAAAGCAATAGTAAAGTCATTAATAGATAAAAACACCGGTCCTCCTGCAGGTTTAACCACTTCTGGATCGCAAGGATTTGCCCCTTTAAAGACCAGGCCATCGGATCAGAGCGCCAGGACCAGTCATCACCAGGTAGGCCAGACACTGCTTGATGGCTATATAATAATGTAATGTGGGCTGCTAGGCGTGTGTGTGTGTATATATATATTTATTAGAGCTGCACGATTCTGGCCAAAATGAGAATCACGATTTTTTAGCTTGGAATAAAGATCACGATTCTCTCACGATTCTCTGTGTAACAAAAAAAAAAAAATTGGGATAACTTTACTGTTACGTTTTTTTTTTTTTTTTTATTCATTAAAGTCTAATCATTGCGTTTGAAAGACTGCTGCGCAAATACAGTGTGACATAAAATATTACAACAATCGCCATTTTATTCTGTAGGGTCTCTGCTAAAAAAATATATAAAATGTTTGGGGGTTCTAAGTACTTTTCTAGCAAAAAAAAAACTGATTTTAACTTGCAAGCAGCAAGTGTCAGAAAAAGATCCAGTCTTTAAGAGGTTAAACTTCCTTTCTCCCTGGCAGAGGGAAGGAAAAGATACAAATGTAATCATTTTTGTTTATAGTTAGGAGACTTAATGCTGAAAGGGGTTAGCTGAGTGAGTGAATGAGTCATCCAGCTCACTGAAATGTATCAATTCACAAGTCAGGCAGACTTGACAGAGAAACTCGGTATTTTAAAAATGCCACAATAACAATACCGTGGCTATGCAATACCGCGATATATCGAATTACCGAAAACCGGCATATGTCTAGTTGACACAATCCCATCTTTTATATTTTACTAAATAATTGGCTATTATCTTGTGTTTGTGTGCACTGATATTCATTTTAGTGTATTTTTTCCTAAAAATATTCATTTGATGAACAGTTGCACAAATATCTTGCAACTACCACTATTATATTTTACAGGGTCTCTGCTTTCATAAAAAATATATTTGTGGGTTTAAAGTAATTACTAGCAAAAAAATGCTAAATCTATCGTGTGTGAAAATTTGAAACAAATTGCCTTGGTAGAAAAGTGTTTAACCACTTGTCGACAGATGTATGTATACACACTATCAGCAAGTGGGTTATACCAGGATTATAGATGCAGCCACAAGATCCTGGTATCTTTTTTTTTTTTTTTTTTTCAGCCGGCAACCTGCTTTTTTGTAGAAGTTATCCAGGCAGCTTTACAGCCATCTGATCACTTTTATAGTGTTCTTCATTTTTAATGGCACCTAAACGTGGTGCACTTTATACAGCAAATCGGGGCAAACCACATCTCACATAGCTTGTTGCACAAAAAGGAGCAAAATCTTCCTTTGGGTACAAGATTTGCGTGATTTATCGTGCGACAGTCACGGCAAAACTGCAACGCTTTTAGGTGCCATTAAAAATGATTGGCACCCAAACACATCTGGTGCCTTTTGCCACTATTGCCCAAATTGCCAGATGTGAATGGTGCCTATATTTTGTTTCTGTACACCAAACGCTGTGCTAATATCATGTGACATAAAAAATTGCTACTGCCACCTTTTATTCCCCAGGGCCTTTGCTTTTAGAAAACACATAATCTTGGGGGGTTGAAGTCATTTTCTAGCAAAAAATGCTGATTATAGCATGTGTGAAAAAAAAAATGTAAAAAAGATTTGCCCTAGTAGGCATTCTGTTAAAGAATAATGATGGATTTAAGTGGAGAGTTATCTGTGTTTGGTTTACTTCATGGGATAACATAAATATCTTGCTTATTGGTAATGAATTAGCTATGAATATATGGCTCATAGTTCAGGCAGTTGAGCTACAGTTTTACCAGCTCCTGACTGCCCACCTAAATACAGAAATGCAGCTGCTCAGTTCTGTACTCAGGCAAAAATGAAATGGCATGCTGCATTTGACAGGCGGTACTGCTACCAGAGGTAGCTAGTTTAAACACCTCCTCCCCAAGCCTATGCTGACACTTCACTTCTACTTGTAGAAATCTACTTTTTTTGCTAGAAAATGACTTTGAACCCCCAAACATATTTATTTTTTTAGCCCAGACCCTATAGAATAAAATGGTGTGTGTTGCAATTTTTTACATTGAACAACATCCCTTGTGACAGCTTGGGCCGTGACAGGTCCTCTTTATGGAGAGGGTTGGGGTCTATTAGACCCCAAATTTCCTCTCTGGCCCCCCCATGCAGCCGATCAGACTGAGATCGGTCTGATCGGCTGCTTTCCGAGCCGCTGGTGGGCAGGTAAACAAAGGAGCGGAACCTGGAAGTGATGAATACTCGTCGCTCCCGGTTTTCTGAAGACTTTTTCCTTCAGATTTACCTTTTCTATGTAGTGCAAGGGCCTGCCAGATTGCATACAAATTGAAAGTGTTTAGGTTTGACCTCATATTATATGGTTTTGGTAAATCTAAAGGAAAAAGTCTTCAGAAAATCTTATAGTGTGTATGGCCCATTACAGAGAGGGAAATTTCGTCCGTTCCTCTTTCTGTACCAGGCAGCCATCACCACCGACCACATCACTCCCGGCCTCCGCGGAATGGGACCCCCTTCCGCCACCCGCAGAAGTGTTTGAGTGGCTAATTAGCCACTCTGATCACTTCTGCCTGAATCGGAATCGCCGTATGCAAACAATGATACCGGGATAATGCCTGTAGGTGGAGGCATCATCCCGGTATAACCACTGAAACCCAAGGACGTACGAGTATGTCCTTGGGTGGGAAGTGGTAAATGGGATTACGGGGTGGGTCAGCATTTTGAGGGTTAAAGCGGGTGGTGAGGAGGCAACATAACGCTTTACTGCCACTTTAATTTATCAACCACTAATGACTTTTCAGGAGGGCATCAGAATAGCTGCATGTATGAACAAGCCTTGACACAAGTGAGACTGCCTCTCAAGCCTTTCTGATGGGTTTACAGTGTATTTGTGACCTGTGCACCTGTATTTCTGGCCAGCCAACTGCGACAGATTTGCAAAGCTTGGGACAGGTTACTACTTTAAAGAGGTTGTCAGGGTCTTGTAATAAATCTGTCATGATTTGTCTCACCGCTCCTGTTTAGCTGTGCGATGGAATTGATGATGGATATGTCATACCCTAATTTGTTGGGTAGAGATTAGCTGCTAATTTACATACTAGCTCCCAATCCTATCCCCTGTATAAAACCCAAAGCTCAACCTTGAAATATATTTCAATCAACCACCCTTACACACAGAGGTATTCACTCTGGGAGTTGCTCCACCTTTCCTATATCTATCACTCTGTTCCCCACCTCTTTTTATCCTACCTCCCTTCTCCCGTTCTACCTTACAAGCTATGTTAACTAAATCTGTATTAATAATAATCGGCATGTCTATGCTGTTATATGTGCACATTTACAGGTACATGTATTAAGTTTGATTTAAGAGCCTCTATATATTCACCGAAGTGTTTTATTTCTGTTCTACTTGACTATGCTCTCGGTATTGCAATTTCATTTTTTTTGTACCATAGTGTAACACATTCAATAAATCTTTTAGAACAAAAGAAAAAATAATAATTTATATACTAGCTGTTCCACCGTTCCACAGAAAAAAAAAAGCTTCTCATATTTTTTATTTTTTTTTAACATAAAGTTTATTTAAGTTTCAAAAACAAGAAAACAGTGGTACATTCAATTCAGATTGGTGAGAATGATAACAAGCAATGGTATAAACCAACATCCCAAAATTTGCCAGCAAGTCGTAGTATAAAGTTAGTCAAGATACAACATTCATTAAGCAGTAGGGATATCTCGAGCAGGAGACAACACACACACAAAAAAAAAGGGGGAGATTATGGCTAGTGGGGAGGCTTAGGGGCGATCCCATCATAGATGCAAAAGGACAGAAAAAAGGGAGGGGGATGTTTCCGAACCCTACTCAGGAGTCAGCTGCCTCGCCCTAACCTATACAGCCCAAAACGTATTGAATTTTCTCAGACCATTACGTCCCAGATATTTCAATTTATATAAGGATAAAGCTGCATTCACTAAGGACTTCCCACAACTGTATAGTTGGCGGTTGAGGCTGGTTCCATTGAAGGAGAATCGCCTTTCTAGCATAGAAGGCTGAATAGAAGACCGTTTTTTGGATAGAGGGGCTTCTAGAGTGTCGCAGACACCTAGCAGAAGGGGTAGAGGATCCCACGGGACCCTGATTTTTTCAAATAAGGTTGATGTCCTTCACTATTCCATTGAAGAATTTCTGTAATCGTGGGCAGGGCCATACAACGTGAAAAAAAAAACAGCAGCCTCCGAACCACATCTAGAGCAGATCACTGTTCTGGTGGGGTAAATTCTTGACAATCGGGCAGGAGAATAGTAGGCCCGGTGCAAGAACTTAAGCACTTAAGCTGGGTAAATCTATCATGTGCCGAGATCCATCAAAGGAAGATATTGTTGAAGGCCCTCTTCCCAGTCGTCATCCGTAAGTGCAGGTATATCTGCCTGCCAGAGCGAAAACAACTGAGAGACTCTGGAAATATCATGGGCAGCTAATGGAGAGTAAAGGGGTTTATCTGATAATCCGAGCATACTTTCAAGATCCGATATCTCGAAGATTAAAGAATGAGGAAATTGGGCCCTAAAAGAATGTTATAATTGAAAATATGGGAATAACATTCAGTAAGGTAGGTCCTTCCTTTCCTTCTCTTCAGGTCATCAAAGGTGAGTAACCGCCCTGGGGATATTAATTCAGGGTCGTAATCCCATATCTAGACCACAGAGCAGGGTCCGGAATGGAGTGGAAATGAGGGAGTCGTGGGTTGCCCCATGTGGGGACCAAGTGTTAGGCTTTTCTACCTTTGTCTGGACTGTTTCCCACTTTCAAAGAGTTGTTCTCATATAGGGGGTCATATTGGGGTTGTAACGGGGGCACCGATGAATCATATTTCGTAGCTTGGAGAAGGAACCAAGCGATGCTGCTTCTAAAGTGGAAGCAGGATTGGCTGGCTCTTCCAATAGCTACCATTAAATCGTAACCAGGACCGCAGCCCAATAATATTGAATGAAACAAGGTAGAGCGAGGCCTCCAACAGTAATAGATAATTGCAAGGTAGTTTTTGCCACTCTAGTGATAGCCCCTTTCCAGACAAATGAGATGAGAATACTACCAACCAGGTCAACCACCGGAGCGCCGCAAGCGTCCTTAAGGAGTGTCATGGTGGCAATAGGTGATCGTTTCTTAGCTAGCCATGTCTCTTCTTCCCCCTTTTTCACTGATGCGCTGTGTTTGAGTCAGTTTATACTTTTTTGCTTTTGCAACCCTAAGGAGCATTACCTCATGATTAAGCCGCCTGCATATCCTGGTAAGTATTGGGATTGGATGTAAACACGTATTGGGATTCAAGCATTTGCACCTTGTTCTCAGCCTCCTCCAGAGTAATGGCAGCATCCCTACGGGCTCTAGAGATAGAGGTTTTGTAGCATCCTCTGATATATACCTTAAATGCCTACCGTGCATTGTCCAGGGAGGTAGTGTTATCATTCACCAACCAGTACTCTCTGACTAATTTAGCTATTTCAAATTCAATAGGTACATACGATATCCAGAACCAAGACACGCAACAAAGCCTCTCAGAGGAAGGGGTTGTAGTTTGTAAACAGCACATAATTGGTGAATGGTCGGATATGCCGCGAGAAGGCACCGAGACCTCATGGATCTTAGGGAGTGAACTGCTGCTAGCATAGATTAGGTTCAATATGAGACATTGTGATAAAAGAAGCAGAGTGGCAGGTAAAAACTCGGTCTGTAGGCTGCCTCCAGCGTCAAATGTCAGCCCAAATAGGGTTGCCCATCTGGAAGGGTTTGAAAGCATATTGAAATCCCCTGCAGTCAAAAGTCAAATCCACTCCCCCCCCCCCCCCCCCCGCCCGCCACCCAGCGGAAAGATCAGATCAACACTCAGGGGTCAACGATGCAAGGTATTATCATGGACCAGCATATCGGGTATGTCACTTTATTGATCTAGCTATTAGCACCTTAAGGCATTAAAGAGCAACTGGTGGTCCCACCACAGGATGTACAAGGTGTTACTTGTCAGCAGTAGCCAAAGCAGGTCGCAGGGTAGGACAGGTGCTTTAAGTGTAGGCAGGATACCCTTAGAGAGCGGATCAGTCGTGCATTCAAGGCTGACCAAGGTGTAGGGGAAAATTGTTGTTGAGACGAAGACAGGATCTCCCGAGGGGGCAGCAGTCACCAATCTCGAGTGCAGTTCCATGGTGAAGAACAGGGATAGACTTGCACCTTGCAACTGCCATACACAAGTAAGAGGAAATTAGGGCAGTGCTAACGAGTTCAAAATAGCGGTGTGACAGGTAAGCCTACTTACCCGTAGGTTGTTCCTGAAGTTCCTATTTTCACTGTCTTCAGCTTGCGACTCCAGGGCTTTTACTTTTACCCGCAATGGTTGTAGCGAGGCCTGCTGCTCCCGGACTGTATCCTCGGTGTCGCTGACTCTTCGCTCCGCTTCTTTTAGTCGGTCTTCAAACTTATCCATATCTCGCCTGATGAGCCCAATTACTGTTTGCATAAGATCGATTTCAGCCATCAGCGTATTTTGGCACCCTGCCTGGTCCGTCTGAGACACCATGCTGACCGCGTGCTGTCCCTTAGCTGGCGGAGATGTTTTGGGGGCCAAGTTCCGTTTCCGTCCAGGGCCCGAACCCTCTTTTCTCATGCCCAGAGATCAGAGGGTAAGAAGCTGGGGTTAGGGATTAGTGTATCCCACTAAAACAGGTAAAAGAGCCAGGCAGGTGATTTTAAAGGGATCAGACTAACATCTGTAATTTTTTTTATTTTTATTTTTTTTTTATTTGAGAGTTAAAGTGGTAAAGGTTCAAGGTTCTTTTTTTTTTTTTCATCTTCATGCATTTGTCTGCATGAAGGTGAAAAACCTGTGTTTTTCAGAGCTGGGGATGAGCCGTGCCCAGCGTGTTGTTAATGGACACACAGAGCAGTGGCTCGGGAGCCCCCATAGCAGGCTGCTTGTTGTGGGAGCACTCGGCTGGCGGGAGACCTGAGAAGAGGAGGATCAGGGCTGCTCTGTGCAATACCACTCCACAGAGGGGGTAAGTATAGTAGTATATACATGTTTATGTTAAAAAAAAAAAAGCCTTTAATATCTCTTTGAAGCCTAACTCCAGGCTTGCCAGTTTCCCCCTCCCCTTTACATTATTTTGCTCTCCTTGAAGCACATCTGCAACAGTGACCTGTTCGCAACTTGCAAAAAATAAATCAAGAAATTGCATACCTACCTTTTCTAAAGGTATATTTGGTCTGGTTCCGTGACATCACAAGTCCTCTTCGCTCTGATCTATCTCTGGTGGTGGGCAGATGGTAAATGGTGACGTTCTTCAACTTATGTGGTTCCGTGTGCAGCCTTGGCATCTTGGGCTCACAGGGATTAGGATGACTAACACTGGGTTTATTAAACATAGAAGAGGGGCCACGCATCACTAGATTGGCCAGTCTACATAGGACAGTGACACACATGAGTATAGGCTACTTTTTGTTTTTTAGACTGGGCTCTTGAGTTTATAGGATACATGCAAGGACTTAGGCTTTAAATCACTGTTTGTCTCTCAGTGACTAAACGTGAGCTATTTGTACTCCTGTACACCTCCAGAGATGGTTAAGAAGCTGTTGGAATTTTAATCCATAGGTGTGGGTACTTGTCTTGTAGCAGGAGGAGTGAGACTTATAGTATAATTAAGGCTTTTTTTTTTTTTTTTTTTTAAGTTTTGTATAGAGTGCAGAGGGATTACAACGCTTGTCAGTTTTTATTGCTGTTTCTGTCCCCATTAGGGAGAGTCACCCTCTCTGTCCTATTTACCATTATCATTGAAAGTAAAAAAAGATACCAAATTTTGGGTTGTCCCCAGAAAAGTAAAAAGAAAATCCTCCAATGGGGGACACTAGTTTTGGTGACCTGGGGATTGCAGAGATTCTCTCTCACTTCTTGCTTGGCTGTGGGACAGGAAGTGAAGGGAATTCTTTGCAATGAGACACAGATGGCAGGAAAAAAAATTTTTTAAAATCTGACAGGGGTTGTAACCCTTCCTATCCAAAAAAGAAAAAAAAGGTTTTGCCTATAGTTCATAAAGATGGCAGGTACAAAGGTTGGAATGGTAATAAGGCAAACCAGTTAATGGGGTTTCTAATAGACATGTGAACCCGTTGAGTAGAATGCTTTTGTGCTAGTAGAACGGTTGGCTTGAACTCTGATTTGGATCATATTTATGTAAAATATTGTCTGTGCTCTGAATTTAGCCGTTGTGCACCTCATTCTGTGGATTCTTGCCTGTCACAATGCTGCCTATGTTATAAAAGCTTGATATTAGACTACCCTGCTGTGATAACTGCATCCAATCACTGCAAAAACGCTCTTTCTTTTTCACCCCCCCAACACAAATTGTTTTTGCTTAATGCTATGAAAGTAACATTTTGCATCTCATGTTTATTAAACAGTCTGCTATCATCTATGTGTGATCTGCACCTGACACTGCACAGAGTGATGTCTCTGACATACGTGTCTGTACTTTAATGTTAGAACTAAGAAGATGTGAAATGAATAGGCAGTTACACAGCAATAGCAAGAAAGCAAATGATGGTAAGGCCTGGGAATATGAATTAATGATTCTGACAGAGTGGCGGTGGGCGGCTTATAAAGAAAACCTTGCGTTTACATACAGTTGAAGTAGCTGTTTTCAAAGGTCACAGGGGATGAAAACCCTGTGTTACTAGTCCCTTAAAAAATGGATAGGTCAACTTTCAGTGATCAATATTAAAAAAGCATGGCGTAACCTGTAACAGCATCCTAATTAATAATGTTGTTAGGACTGAGTTCACTTGCTTGTGGCACTGTGTTGCCCTGGGCTGAATGCTACAACTACAGTTCCAGTGTCCACCAGCAGGTGTCTCCCAGAAGCCAGCAGGCTTCTATGATCACTTACACCTGTGTTCAGCTGCCAGGTGGCTATTTAACCACTTAAGCCCCGGAAGATTTTACCCCCATTCCGACCAGGGGGTATTTTGCGATTCGGCACTGCGTGACTTTAACGGACAATTGCACGGTCGTGCGACGCTGTACCTAAACAAATTTGGCGTCCTTTTTTTCCCACAAACAGAGCTTTCTTTTGGTGGTATTTGATCACCTGTGCGATTTTTTGATCACGCGCTATAAACAAAAAAAGAGCGTCAATTTTGCAAAAATAGCAATATTTTTCACATTTTTTTATATGAAATTCCCCCCCAAAAAAAATGTAAGAATCAAAATTTTTTAACATTTTCAGCCAATTTGTTTTATGCTACCTATGTTTGGTAAAAAAAATCGCAAAAAGCGTATTTTGATTGGTTTGCGCAAAAGTTATCGCGTTTACTAACAAAGGGAAAGATTTTTGTCATTTTTGTTGTTTATTTTTTTTAACGCCTAATGGCGGCGATCTGCGATTTTTTTTTTTGCGGGACTGCGACATTGTGGCGGACAGATCGGACCCTTGACTGACATTTTTGACACTTTTGGGGTTACCAGTGACATTTCTACAGTAATCAGTGCTATACATATGCACTGTTACTGTAAAAATACACTGGTAGTGAAGGGGTTAACTTTATTTGGGAGGGAGGGGCTATGTGTGTCCCTAGGGGCGTGCTTTCTACTGTGATTGGCTGTGGCTTCAGCTGTAAGGACACTGATCAACGGATCTACATAGTAGATCCGTGTGATCAGTGTCTTTACACCGAGGAGAATGACAGGTGGCTTGTTTACACAAGCTGCCTGCCTTTCTCCCTCTCCCCCGCCGATCGCCGAGTGACCGGCAGACATCGGGTTCGCTGGTCACACGCGCGGGGGGGGTCCGTGACCACGCGGGAGCGGGAGCGCGCCTCCGGGGGCGCGCGCTCGCTCCCTAGACCCTCACAAGCTAGTGACGTAGCCCTACATCACTTTGCCTGTGAGCGGCTGACTGCCGACGTAGATCGGCGTTAGGCAGTCGGCAAGTGGTTAAGGCTGATCCTCCCTTTCCCAAGGGCGTCACTATTCTGATTGCCTTCTTGTTGCCAGAGCCTTGTTCCTGCGATCCTGATTCTTAATCTATCCTGTACCCCTGTGCCTTGCTCCTGCTCTCTTCCCTTGTACCCCCTCTTCCTTGCATCCCTGTTTTCCTTGTTACCCCGTCCCTTATATGGTAGATATGTGTAGATTGTCAGTTGTTGGTTCATTAGATATTTTTGTCTTTGGGGTTGGGTTTTGTTTGCTGGTATTACCTATGTTCACTTGATGCTGTGTATGCTTGTTTGTATGTTTCACTGTAAATAAATCTCACTTTAAGGTTATCTAACATTGCTTGGTCTCAGTTTCCATGTGTAGCTATGTGTCTGGTCTCCTTAGCTGCTGCTGAACCCTGACAAATATATAGGAGCTACATTTTTGTGGTGGGACCTTTTAGGCACCAATCTATACCAAAATTTCTGACACAAACTGTATATTATTTATAAAAAAAAACCTTCAGTTTTTATTGTACGTTTTTTTGGTGCATACGAACAATTCTATCTTGGAGGAGACTGCAGGCTAAATCCAGAGTGGTGTTTGGGGAGAAGGTATGCAAAATTTTATTAGGGAAGTTGTGCCCACATTGTACCAATAGAGACCTGAGTGAGATTTTGTTTTGAATTTACCAGGGCTTCTATTTTTGCTGGTATGTGGGCTTTTATTACATTCGTTTGGGACCCTGGACTATTAAAATTTGTAACATTGTGCCAAAGTCTCTTAAAAGTACATGTATAAAATTGTGGATATAGAGATTGATTGATTGGTAATAAGCATGCATTCACTAACATTGATTCAATAGCATATTGTTTTGGGTTGATTAGATGATTCTCCCTTTTGTTTGGAAAATTGAAATTCAGTATGAACTATGGACCATTGGAGATCATATCTGTGTCAACCTCCTAAAGGTACAGTGCCTTGCAAAAGTATTCTACCCCTCTTGGCATTTTTCATGTTTTGTTGCCTCACAATCTGGAATTAACATGGATTGTTTGAGGATTTGCATAATTTAATTTATAGAACATGCCCACAACTTTGAAGATGACAAAATAACAGAAAATGCCAATGTGCATAACTATTCACCCCCCTAAAGTCAATACTTTATAGAGCCATCTTTGGTGGCAATTACAGCTGCAAGACACTTTGGATAAGTCTCTATGAGCTTGCCACATCTTACCACTGGAATTTTTGCCCATTCCTCCTTGCAATACTGTTCCAGCTCCTTTAAGTTGGACGGTTTGTGTTTAAGTCTGACCACAGACTTGCTATTGGATTGAGGTCTGGGCTTTGTCTAGGCCATTCCAACAGATTTACATGTTTCCCCTTAAACCACTTGCTTTAGCGGTGTGTTTGGGGTCATTGTCCTGCTGGAAGGTGAACCTCCGTCCTAACCTCAGATCAAGCACAGAGTGGTACAGGTTTTGCTCAAGAATATCCCTGTATTTAGCACCATCCATCTTTCCCTCAACTCTGACCAGTTTCCCAGTCCCAGCTGCTGAAAAACATCCCCACAGCATGATGCTGCCACCACCATGTTTCACTGTGGGGCTGGTGTTCTTTGGGTGATGTGTTGGGTTTACGCCAGACATAGTTTTTTCTTTGATGGCCGAAAAGTTCAGTTTTAGTCTCATCAGACCAGAGCACCTTCCTCCATACATTTTGGGAGTCTCCCACATGCCTTTTCGCAAAATCAAAATGTGCCATTTTGTTTTTTTTATAAAAGTAATGGCTTTCCTCTGGCCACTCTGCCATAAAGCCCAACTCTATGGAGCGTATGGCTTATTGTCCTCCTGTGTACAGATA
This sequence comes from Pelophylax lessonae, assembly GCF_965119305.1. Classification (NCBI taxonomy): domain Eukaryota; kingdom Metazoa; phylum Chordata; class Amphibia; order Anura; family Ranidae; genus Pelophylax; species Pelophylax lessonae. The sequence continues at coordinate 83,791,652 of NC_138779.1, read as the reverse complement.
CGCCAGTCTCTGCTGTGGAACTCTGCAGCTCTTCCAGGGTTGCCTTAGGTCTCTGTGCTGCCTCTCTGATTAATGCCCTCCTTGCCCGGTCTGTGAGTTTTGGTGGGCGGCCGTCTCAGGTTTGCTGTTGTGCTATGTTCTTTCCATTTGGGACTGACTTCTACCAGTGTTTGGTTAGTGGTGCCTCTTGCTTAGGTGTTGCAGCCTCTGGGGCCTTTCAAAAAAGGTGTGTATATGTAATGACAGATCATGTGACACTTAGATTGCACACCGGTGGACATCATTTAACTAATTATGTGACTTCTGAAGGTAATAGGTTGCACCACAGCTTTTTATGGGCTTAATAACCAAGGTGGTGAATACATAAGCACATGCCAATTTTCTGTTTTCTATTTCTAAAACATAGTTTTATGTATATATTTTTCTCATTTCACTTCACCAACTTAGACTATTGTGTTCTGATCCATCACATAAAATTCAGATTAACAAAACATTGAACGTAAGGCTGTAATGAAAATAGGTAAAAAGTCAAGGGGGTGAATACTTTTGAAAGGCACTGTATATGTTAACTATGTGCGATAGGTGAAATTTCCCTTTTGCATGATTTTCTTATATATATGGACGTTTGATATTTATACTTCTCACATTCCTTTAGAACAGTGTTTTTCAACCACTGTGCCGCGGCACACTAGTGTGCCGTGAGATATTGCCTGGTGTGCCGTGGGAAAAATTCCAATTTCATCCGAAGCGCATGTTAAGGACTATAAATAGCTCCGGTGTCACTGTTACACTGACAGGAGGAGGACAGGAGGAAACATCGCAGTAGATCGCCGATGAGCAGAAGAGCGCCTGATGGATCTGGATCTGCAGGAGACATGAGCAGAAGAGCTCTGACTGATGGATCTAGATGGAGACATGCGCAGAAGAGTGCTGAGTGTGACGGACAGCGGCTATCTGGAGGAGACAAGCGCAGTAAGTACTGAGTGACAGTGAAATACTGCAGTGATGGACAAGTTTTTGAAAAGGAAAGAACTGGACTCTGAATAAAATTCGGAGCCAGATGAGAGGCCGAGTATGAGTGGGGATCAAAAGAAAGCAAAGATGGTTAGCTCAAGCAAATTCTCTGGCACAAGGCAATATAGCGAAAGCTATATTTCATTTGGATTTACTTTCACCGGAGATGCAAACAAACCAACTCCACTGTGCGTAAATTTTTTTTACATTTTCTAATGGTGGTGTGCCTCATGAATTTTTTCATGAAAAAAGTGTGCCTTTGCACAAAAAAGGTTGAAAAACACTGCTTTAGAAGATTCTTTGAGTTCGAGTTTAGGTGGGTGTGGATCATGGAGATACAGGGGTGCCTAAAGAGTCCCAATTTCTAATTATTGTTGTGCAAGCCCCACATGTCTGTGCTATTTTCAAATTGTGACAGCAGTTGCGGGGAGAAGTTCCCTCGGCCACTGTCACAGGCGGGGGGGGGAATCAATGGGGAGAAGATGCAGATGCTGGAACATGTTGCATGTTCCACCCTAAAAACTGTTTGAACATGTAACATGTTCCAAAAGTGAACTTATCCTTTAATTGAACAAGCTGTAGTTAGAAGCTGATTGGTTACTATATTACTTTATGTCCTAAGCACAACTGGACAATATAAATGTAATTTAAGATTTAAAAACAAAAAAAAAAAAACTGAGGCCTTCATACAACTTTAGGATCAATTTGCAAAATTTACTTTTCACGTAGTTTCATACAATGCATTAAGCTAAGTGATAATTAGGCTAAGCTAAGCAGTCACGTGCAAGGAAAAAAATAGCAATTTTTTTTTTTTTTTCACACATAGTTTCATACAATGCATTAAGCTAAGTGATGTTTAAGCCAAGCTAAGCAAAATGTACTAATAATAACCAGTCACGTGCAAGGAAAAAATTGTGATTTTTCTTTTTTTTTTTTTTTCTTGCACATGGTTGCAAGACTGCTGTCGGCACAATTTCACAAACAGTAGTGAAAATACCCTTTGATAAGGGAACATGCTCTATTCCTTTAGTAAATCAACGTCACTGTCTTGTTTTTGTTAATTAAATGGGACTATAAAGATGCATTTGTTGTATTACACAGGAGAGATCCATTTATTGTCATTGTTATCTGGAGACTTGGATTTGTTCCTGACTGTACCATTTAGGGCTGCTTCTCATCATGTCTTTTGTCTAGAAACTTGATTTTCTGAAGATATAAAAGTCACTGCCATTATAAAATGACTGGTTTGTAAGAATTTATGAACTAGTATCTAGTAGGTATAAGTGCTTAATTAGCAGTGCTATACGCTTTTAGGAAGCCATGAGAGGTAGGTCTCTGAACAGCCGTATTCTTCAACATGCTGGGCTCTTTCTGTTTATTCTGTGACAGAGACACAGGCAAAAGGAGGGAGGGTATCATGCGTTTAGAGGGTGAGGTTATGAGCTGGGTTTTGCCACATGCTCTTAAGGGGGGCGTGTTTGAGTTGCTGCTGACCGGGTTTTCCTGGTGTGCAATGGGGGAGGTTGAGCAGGGTTTTTCGCTACCCTGGGGGTTGGTGACTAGGGCAGGGATGTCCTCTGGGTTCCCTGCTGCAGTTTTTGGGTTGTGGGGAGGGGATGGTTTGGCATCTGCGGGTCTGCACCTCACATGGCCAGATCCGGCCCAAAATGTAGGCCGCAGCTTTGCGGCCTTCTGGATGGGAGCTATGTGGGGCATCCCCAGTGAGGGTTGCTGAAGCCGCTACCCTCCGTTTGGGCATCCGCCCTCCTCTCCGCTGTCTCTGGGTTGTCAGCTCCGCTGGGGCTCATGCCAAATTTAGGCTGTGGCTTGCAGCCTGCTAGGCTATGCGGCCAGCTTGGGGACAGACATAGGATGCATGAAGTTAAAAAAAAACCTTGTGCTTTTACAAGTACTTTAGGAAATTACCTTTATGGTAATAACTAAATATTTCTGCTTTATGGCACCCAGTACCAGCCTCCATACATCTGTAGAATAAGAAGGAAAAAATATTAATACTTGAGTTAAGTTTTCAGAATAAATTTTTTTCATATATCTTGCTGTCCAAAATACAAACGATAAAGCTTGTACCGGGACTGCCGTTTACCACAGTTCTCAGGAAATGTAAAAATCTTTACCAATAAAGCATGAGAAGAGATTTTATTTAAAGACGAAACCCTCTAGGCTTGCTTTCTTAAAACAAAAGTGGAGCACGTGTCGAGGGTGTTGTATTGAGGTCGAACCGCGTTTACTTTTTGTTGTGCGTCTGCTTTCATCTCATTGCTCCAGATTGTCTGCTCTTCGTGTTGTCAGCTGACAGCCTTGGATATCTTCGGCCTGTTAAAACATTTGCATTAATTCCTTTTTTTTTTCTTTTTGCTCTGCTAATTTTCAATTAACATGCACATTCTTGTTTCAAGCACTGCAGATCATACCTTGAGCCTCTGCATGTTAATTTTCAAAGCGTGCGGCTTCTGTTCTTGCTTTGTGGGGATTCCTCCAGAGTTGGTAATTGTGTTGCTTTTGCAGCAGCCAGAAGAATTGTCTGCAAAGTATGCAGTATGTAAAGTGGAGTTCCGGCCTATTTTGCAACTTTAGTGATTCCTGGAGTGCTCGCTATGCTGATCAACAATTGGGCATTTTCAATTTTTTTGGGGGGGTCCCTTACCTTATTTTTAGGGCATTTTTGATTGTACTTCTTCCTTCTCCCCCCTCTGTGGCCATGGCCACCGACATCACTTCCGCCTTTGCATTGTATCCTGGGAGCTGTTTGTCATCACTCCCAGGAGGCTGGAATCAGGAAGAAGGACACAGCAGATTACACTGCGGCTTCAGATGCCCACATCCAAGATGGCCGCGCCCAGACAGCGTTTTTGAAAGTAAGATTTTGAATAAAATACAATACTGTACACCTTGTAAGTATGAGAATAGCGGTTCTGTAAAGGGCGATGGATTAGTATTATAGGGGTATTTTTAATTAAAAAAGGTATTTGAGGCTGGAACTCCGCTTAAACTAAACAACAAGGGATTGTTCACACCAGCTGCGGAGCGGGAACATGCGCAAAATCCCGGGTTTTCCTGTACGTTTTGCAAACGCGTGTGGGTATCATTGATTCTTAAGGGCACTTACATGCATCTAGAAAACACACATGCATTTGCACCCGCCAAAATGCATGTTACATAGTTTGTGAGGTTGAAAAAAGACATCAGTCCATCCAGTTCAACCTATGATGTGTGTGTGTTTGCTGTTAACCGTACATTGTATACCCCTGTATGCTGTGGTCTTTAAGGTGCCCATGTAATAGTTTTTTTGAAACTATCGATGCTCCCTGCTGATACGACTGCTTGTGGAAGTGAATTCAACATCCTTACTGCTCTCACAGTGAACAACCCCCTACGTATTTTAAGGTTAAACCGTTTTTCCTCTAGTTTTAGTGAGTGGGCACGTGTCCTATTATATTCCCTTTCTCTGAAAAGTTTGTTCCTTATGCTAGGGTCACCAGTACAGTATTTGTACATTGATATCATATCCCCCCTCAATCGTCTCTTCTCCAGAGAGAATAAGTTCAATGCTTGTAGTCTTTCCTCATAGCCGATGCCCTCCATTCCCCTAATTATTTTTGTTGGCCTTCTCTGGACTTTCTCTAGTTCCAGCACATCCTTCCTGAGGACCGGTGCCCAGAACTGGACAGCATACTCCAGATGTGGCCGGACCAGAGTCTTGTAGAGTGGGAGAATAATCTCTTTATTTCTGAAGTAATCCCCTTTTTTATACATGCCAGTATTCTGTTGGCTTTGCTTGCAGCGGCTTGGATGCATGCCACTGCCAAGCCTGTTATAGTACCATGCGGTCTAGTGCGGCTTAATTTTAGAAAATCATGCCTGCACTATTGTAACACTATTAACCGGCAGAGGGCAGCTCATTGAAGTTAATAGGCTGCCTTAAATTGCGATGCACGGGGACGCACCTCATAGTGTGAACAAGCCCTAAAATATCCAGTGAACTTTACAGTTTTAAAGCAGAATTCCAGTTTTTTTTTTTTTTTTGTTACCTTTGCTACAGAGAAGGTCCTGTTCTTTGTTTTCCCTGCATGCAGGGCAACTTTGTGTGTCTTGCCTGTTCTTAAAACTACAGGCCGTGTGCTTTAATAGATACACATGGTGCAACTCAGTCCTGCTCCCATTCCCTCCTCACTAGATTTGATTGACAGCAGCAAGAGCCAATGGCTCCCGCCAGGAGAAATAGCAGCAATGCTGCAGATGTGTACAGCGATGGATCGATGTTGGACGCAAGTAAGTATTTGGAAAGGGGGGGGAAGCAAACATTTAGAGAAAGGTGTTTTACTTTTCATGCAGGTAATGCATTAAGGTAAAAACCCTTGTGACTTTAGAATCATTTTAAGTACCACTGTTCCCTGCACACTGTCAGAATACAAGGAGGAGACAATTAGGAACATATTGGTCACATGACCACAGTGTTACTTTTTTTTTATTAATGTATTTCTCTACACATTTTACATCCAAAAATGATGTACATTGTACACATTTGGGAGACGATTTGGGTAACTTAGATGCCTTGAGTTCTGATTTAATATAATTTCAAAACTTTCATTACTATAGCCTGGTGCTCCTTCTATGAAGGTCTTTGCACAGGAACTTCCTGTTTTTGGGTGACATGCTCTGTCCCGGTTTCCCAGTTGTGCTCCTGTGTAGTCACTTTGTCACACACTTTCTCAGTGAAGACTTCAAGTGGCCATTTCAATGCACAGATGTGTACCACTGTTGGCATCATCAGAAAACCAGCCATGAGAAAAGATGTGCATCAGTTGCCTGTGTACATGTAGACATGGGATAGCTGAAAAAAAGGATACAACAGGTCAGCAGCACTGAGATTTAACAGATAAAAAAAGGAAATAAATGGCAGTTGATTATGATAGTCAGTGACTGGAGAAAATAAATTGCATTCAGTTTACATCTGCTCTTCTTTTTTTTTTTTTTTTTTCCTTTAGAAGGCCTTTCTCACGGGCTGTCCGATTTAGGTCCGCCCGTAAGTTTTTTAAGCGGACCTGATCGGACCCTCCATTCATCCCTATGGAATGGCGGATGTCAGTGGTGACATGTCTGCTGACTTTTACCTGCTATCTGATCCAATCCTGTCCGCCAAATTCAGACGGGTGGTGGTCCTATTTTCAATCCGTCTGGCGGATTGGATATGATCGGGGGAAAATGGAAAGGTGGTCCTCTTCCCCGCGATTTCTCCATAGCTGAGAGCGGGACTGTGTTCGTGTCTGCTCTGCACAGTGAGCAGAGATGGACCTGTCATCTGCCTGCTCAGCGGGGATCAGCGGAGCGATCCCCTGCTGAACAAGTGGAGTCTTTGCAACGGAGGTGCCCGTGTGAAAGGGGCCTTAAAATGTAAAATCAAGATAAAAACACAACTGATAACTAAAGTGGCTTAAGATGTTAAAAATGTTCTGACAATATGGCCAATTTTTTTTTTTTTAAATCCACTAACTGCCAAGTACAAATTGTTACATTTGTGAAGTTGAGCTGTACTGGCTATGATTAGATTTTACCATGAAGAAAGGCATCAGGGCTAAGTTAAAGTAGACCGAACAGTACATATATTTAGGTTAAGTGAAGGGATGCTAAGAAATGTGTGACTAATATTTGCTGGTATGCATTGTTTCTCACAGAGATCACAGTACCCCCCCCCCCCCCTGACAATGACTCTCTCATGACTGTGCAGTTCTTAGCTTTAACAGAAGTGTGACACAGATGTTCAATATATCAGCCCCTGCTGCAGTTTCTCACCTTGTGACTTGCAACAATGATAGGATGTTGCAGTCTGGTGGGTTGAAGAGACTGCAGAAATGCTTTTTTCAGTCTCCAGCCAACTAATGACATTGTTCCAAGCCTAGGCAGAGTCAGGCTCCATGTACACGGGACGTTAGAAAAAACGTGCTGCAAAGCAAGTTCTGACGCCGGGAAAAAGCAGCTGTCAAACGTGCTTTCAGTAGCTTTTTCCATTGGCGTTATTGCACGTTTGCCACGTTGCTTTTAGCAGCGTTTTTTCTGCCTCCATTCAAAATCAATGGTTCCCTATGGGAGCCTATTGATTTGAATGGAAGTCGCACCGCAAGTCGGATCAGGATGATCCGACTTGCGGCGCGACTTGCGCTGTGAGAATCTTAAGGGGGAACTCCACGCCAAAAATGGAAAAAAAACTGCGTGGGGGTCCCCCCCAGGTTCCAAACCATGCCCTTCGGGTCCGGCATGGAATTTGAGGGTAGCCCCACGCCGAAAAAACGGCGTGGGGTCCCCCCCAAAATCCATACCAGACCCTTATCCGAGCATGCAGCCCGGTAGGGCAGGAAGGGGGAGGGGACGAGCGAGCGGCCCCACCCCCCCTGGACCATACCAGGCCACATGCCCTCAACATGGGGGGTGTTGGTGCTTTGGGGCAGGGGGAGCTATGCACCCCCCACCACCCCCTTTAAAAAGGGGGCCCCCCAGATCCCGGACCCCCTCCCTGTGTGAATGGGTCCGGAGCTCAATGATTGCTTTGAAAATGATAGGTTAGAATTATTTTTTTGTTTCGCTTATACTGTTGCCTGTGAATGTAACAGAAATGACATTTTACTTTCAGATATACTTACTAAACCCGTAATATGTTTTTTTTTTTGGTGGTTTGTACATCTGTGCAGTCGTTTTTTTTTCTCTTGCGTCCTCCGACAGTCGCCGCCCCTTCATATTCGTCACCAATGGGTTATTGACCTTTGCTCCGTAGGAGTGGCTAGACAACATAATATGTTAATATCAAAGCTTTTAGCATACCCCACCCCCTGGGGGTGGTCCCCTCAGTCAATACCCTCCTGCTTCCTGCATTCCAACCCCAGTTTCATTTGTCTAGCTCAGGAGTAGGTTAGACGTTTCCTGTGCTGGGGCTTTTCAGCCTCAGCTTCTTCTCTCTTTTTGATTTTATTTGGAGATTTTTTCTCTTTCTTTACTTAGGCTGGCCATACACTATACAATTTTCTTGTTCAACTTTCCTTTAGATTTACCAAAAAATATAGGGTCAAACCTACAAACTTTCAATTTGTATGCAATCAGGCAGGCCCTTGTACTACATAGTTTAAGGTAAATCTAAAGGAAATTGAATAAGAAAATTGTATAGTGTATGGCCAGCCCTAGCTGTTTATTTTCAGCTCTAGTCAGGTCTTCTGATGAAGATGATCGTGCGGTGCTGGGTCTCGGGCTGGCCTCCCTGGTTATCCGGGGTTCAGGGCCAGTGGCTTCCCAGCCTGCCATCGAGCGTTCAGCTAGGTTTCCCTGGCAAATATAAACGACCCATCCCTGTCCGCTGCAGGGATGCTGCGGTGAGTTGGCTACCTCACTGGACGCCATGCGGTTTCGCACCGCAATTCCACTGCGTCCTGGCTGCGGCTCTCCCTGTCCTTGGTGCAGCGGTTTGATCGCTTGGGCAGGCTCCCCACGCCATCCGGATGGTAAGTATATTTCTGTGTGGGGACCTGTCTGTCTTGGGTGTCAGTCTGGGACTGTGGGACCCTGCATGTCTGTGCATAATGCTGAGCTCCCTGTCAGTATAGCTGCTCTCTGTGGGCTGCAGGGGGGGGGGGCTCTCCTGCTCTGCTCTGTGTAACAGGCTGTGTGACATGCTGTGTGCTGTGAAGGACATGCTTGTGTAAGACATGTTGTGGGCATACTGTGCGGCGACCGCTACTGCGGTCCGCCATTTTTTTGTGACAATTTTATGGTGACCGACCCTGTGTGGTGAGAGCGTCGTTTTGGCGCCAATTTGGCGGCGATCGCGCGGGCCACATGTCAGTGTTTCTGCCTCTATAGCCTCGGCCGGCGGCCATGTTTGTGTAGCCTTACATGGGCTTTATGAGGGCGGTCAGTCTCGCATCACTTCCTTTTCCTCTGAGGACAGCGATCGATGAAGCAGCAGCCTGTGTGACCTCTCCAGGTTTTACCTTCCATTCCTGTATTCCTTGCCTTTGTATTCCTAGCCCGGTGGGTCAGTGTGTTTCTGTGAGTGCGGTGAGCGATCGCCGCGGCCTTAGAGGGGCAGTACTTCCTTTTTTCCTAAGTTACTGGGGCATGGATTGTCAGGAAAGCAAGTTTCCTCCCTCCTTGGTAGGGGGCCAGGGGGCTGCTGCTGCTTCCCCTGAGGGGGCTGATCTGGCTGCTATTGTGGCTAACCTTGCTGCTCAGGTGCAGATGCTGGTGGCTGATCATTCCACGAAAAGGCCCAGGGTGTCCATTTCCTCTGATTCAGAGGGCGATGGGGATGCTATGGCTGGTGTGCCCTTCTCAGGGTCTCGTTCTTCTTTAGACCTTGCGGGGTCTGAAGGGGAGGCTGAGGTGGAAGGGGTTGATAATTCTCCCCCTGGCTTGTCCGAAGAGCTTGCAATCATGGATGAGTTGGTTGCTTCTATCAAACAAACGCTGCATTTGGAGGATGAACCATGTCCTCCTGCTTTGATGTCCTCTTATGGGACACAGAGAAAGCGCAAAATGTCGCAGGTTTTTCCTTGCTCTACGGAATTTCAGCACGCTGTTGAGGAGCAATGGCGCAACATAAAGAAGCCTTTTGCTGTGCCGAGTAGGTTCAAGCTGGGTTATCCTTTTACACCGGCTACGGATGAGCGTTGGTGTGTGCCGCCTCAGGTGGATCACGCGGTGGCGATTTTGAATAAATCCACTGCGATTCCTGCTGAGGATACCCCGGTGTTCCGGGACCCTACGGACAGGAGATTGGAGTCTCTGGCCCGTCACTCTTATACGGTTGCGGGCTCTATGCTGAAGCCTATTTTTGCTTCCATTATGGCAGCCCAGGCTATTGCCGATTGGACGCAGGTGCTCAGGCGCGCTCTGATGGCTGACTCTGCTTCGCCGTCGACATTGGCTATGGTGGATCAGATTCATCAGGGTGTCATGTATTTGTGTGATGCGGATCTAGATATGGTCCCTTTGGCTGCGCGTCTGCAGAGTGTGGCGGTGTTGAACCGCCGCCTGATCTGGCTGAAATGTTGGTCTGTTGACCAATCTTCTCGCAAGAGTTTGGCTAATTTGCCTTACGCGGGCTCTCGCCTTTTTGGCGAATCCTTGGATACTCTGATCAAGGGTGTTTCTGGGGGTAAGGGTACTCTTTTGCCCCAGTCTCACAAGTCTAAGTTTGTTCGCGGTCAGAAGAATGCTTCGTTTAGGCCCTCTCAGGGGTCCTTTCGTGCCTTTCGGTCGCACTATAAGGGTAAGCCCTTCAAGGGACAAGGCTCCCAGAAGAAGCCGTGGGCAGGTAAGCAGAAGTCCGGCCAGTCCGGGTCCGCTGCCCATAACAATGCGGCCTGAAGGGGCGCCCTCACCCAGTTCTGGGGTGGGGGGACGTTTGCTCGGTTTTCTTCAACCCTGGCTGGCCCGCGTTCGGGACAGGTGGGTTCAGGAAATCGTTCGATCTGGATACAAGATTGAGTTTCTCTCTCGGCCGGCGGGCAGATTTTTTCCCTCAAATCTTCAGCTGTCTCCGGAGCGCTTGCGGGATCTGCACCTGGAGGTGCGGGACCTGCGGGCTCAGGGTGTGGTGATTCCGGTGCCTCATCGGGACAGATTTCGGGGGGTTCTATTCAAATCTGTTCACTGTGCCCAGAAAGGAGGGCAAGGTATTTCCGATTCTGGACTTGAAAGCTTTGAACCGCTTTGTGCGGGTTCGCAAGTTCCGCATGGAATCCCTGCGCTCGGTGGTGGCTGCCCTGGTTCCGGGGGAATTCATGGCCTCCATCGACTTGAAGGATGCGTACCTTCACATTCCCATTTTCGAGGGTCACCAGCAGTACCTTTGATTCGCCATTGCGGAGGATCACTACCAATTCGTGGCGTTGCCCTTTGGTCTCGCCTCGGCTCCGCGGGTTTTCATCAAGGTGCTTGCGCCGGTTCTGGCTTTGTTGAGAGCCCAGGGCATCTCGATCCTGGGGTATCTGGACGACATTCTGGTTCGGTCTGCGACCAGTCAGGGCCTGGTGAACGACCTGTCCGTCACGATGCAGACTCTGCAAGAGTTCGGTTGGACGATAAATTTTCCAAAGTCGACGCTGTGTCCGTCGGTTCGTCTCCCCTACCTGGGAATGATCCTGGACTCTGTTCAGGCGAAGGTCTACCTGCCGGAAGACAAGCTCCGGAAACTTCAAGAAGAAGTCAGGTCCCTCAGGGACGCTCAGTGTTCGTCCCTCCCGACGTGCATGAGGTGTCTGGGACTGATGGTCTCGGCTTTCGAGGCGATACCCTTTGCCCAGTTTCACACGCGGGGTCTCCAAAGGGAGATTCTGGCCAGGTGGGACGGACGACCGCAATCTCTGGATCTCCAGATTTCGTTGAGTCATCGCACCAGGGGGGACCTTCTGTGGTGGCTCCAGTCCCCGGCGGTGTCCTTTCGCCCTTGCTCGTGGACTGTGATCACCACGGATGCCAGCCTGTCGGGCTGGGGTGGTGTTCTGGGCGTTCTGTCTGCCCAGGGAACTTGGTCGGAAGAGGAGTCCTCCCTTCTGATCAACATTCTGGAATTGCGAGCAATAAATCTCTGCCTTCGGCGTTGGTCGGACAGGCTGCAGGGCCGTCCGGTTCGGGTGCAGACGGACAATGCCACAGCGGTGGCCTACATCAACCACCAAGGGGGCACCAGGAGTGCCCGAGCGGCTCGGGAAGTAGCCGACATTCTGTCTTGGGCCGAGACGCACGTCCCGGCGATATCTGCTGTTCACGTTCCGGGGGTGGAGAACTGGCAGGCGGATTATCTGAGCCGCCAGACCCTGGACCAGGGAGAATTGTCCCTTCACCCGGATGTCTTTCGGATGTTGTGCGAGAAGTGGGGGTCCCCAGATGTGGACCTGTTCGCGTCTCAACTGAACAACAAGGTGGAAAGGTTCGTGGTAAGAACGCGCGATCCTCGGGCAGACGCCTCAGACGCGTTGGTGGCGCCCGGGCATCAGTATCGTCTGATGTATGCCTTTCCACCGATTCAGCTGCTGTCCAGGTTCCTTCGGAGGTTGGCCTCGGAACCGAAAACGGTGATTCCGGTGGCACCAGACTTGCCTCGCCAGTCTTGGTATGCAGACCTCGTGAATCTGGCGGTTGACGCTCCGTGGCGTCTGCCTCTTCGAGACGATCCTGTCTCAAGGGCCTATATTTCATCCTGCTTTACGGCCTGGCTGTTGAAACCCAGATCCTGAAGGATAGGGGGTCTATCCCCTGAGGTCATTCACACCTTGATTAAGGCTAGAAAGTCCTCTTCGGGGAAGGTTTACTACCATACTTATTAAAAAAGAATAGCGCGCAAATGCAAAAGAAATTACTACCAAATCTGAAGAAAGTCCATAAATAAAAATGGAGGTTTGGTCCCACCATATGGCCATATCGTGCTCAAGCCCACTACTGCGTCAAAGTACCCCATTATCAGTGGGTCCTACACTATCCATGAAAAAGAGATGAATCCAGCCTTTCTAACCCTTGGAGATAACACTCCTTGCTGGGGAAGATGTGCAAATGCACTACAGGGGACTCCTCCTATATCCACTTGATGGTGGACACTGAGTACAGGTGTGTGTGGGGGGTGGGGAGGGCTGCTCAACCTCGATAGTCTGGTCAGACCGAATACATAATAAACAGGTAAAAAATTTGGGGGAGCATACCCATGTATTTCCAAAGCTGCTGCAGCTATGAACCAAAAGACATGTATATTAAAAAAGAATAGCGCGCAAATGCAAAAGAAATTACTACCAAATCTGAAGAAAGTCCATAAATAAAAATGGGGGTTTGGTCCCACCATATGGCCATATGGTGGGACTTGGAAGGCCTATTTTGGAAGGCCTATTTTGCCTGGTGTGAGTCCAGGGGGTATTCCCCTCGTTCATACTCGGTATCAAGGGTGTTGGCTTTTCTTCAAACGGGCGTGGACCAGCGTTTGGCGTTGGCCACGATTAAGGGTCAGATTTCTGCTCTGGCCGTTCTCTTTCAGCGTCCTGTGGCGTCTAATTCTTTAGTTGGCACCTTTGTTCAAGGGGTGCGGCATCTGGTCCCTCCTAGGAGGGAGCCTTTGCCTCCATGGGACTTGAATCTTGTTCTGTCCGTGTTGCAACATGCTCCCTTTGAAAAAATCAGGGAGATCTCGTTGTCTATGTTGTCCAAGAAGGTCGCCTTTTTGGTGGCAATCACCTCGGCTCGTAGGGTGTCGGAGCTGGCTGCCTTGTCCTGCAGATTTCCGTATTTGGTGGTTAATTTGGTTAAGGTGGTCTTGCGTCCTAACCCGTCTTTACTTCCGAAGAGGATCTCGGAATTTCACCGCAATGAGGACATTGTTCTGCCTTCGCTTTGCGCAAAGCCTAAACATCCAAAGGAAGTGGCTTTGCATTCCTTGGATGTTGTTCGGGCGATCAGGGTTTACCTGTCATCGACTGAATCCTTTCGCAAGACGGATTCTCTATTTGTCCTTCCAGAGGGACCTCGGAAGGGCATGGCGGCGTCGGCTTCTACCATCGCCAAATGGATCAGACAGACCATTGAGCAGGCCTATGCTTTGAAGGGGAAAGTTCCCCCCCATGCCTGTGAAGGCGCACTCTACAAGATTTCTGAGTACGTCTTGGGCCTGTCATCATCAGGCTTCTGTGGCCCAGGTGTGTAAGGCAGCGACTTGGTCGTCCGTTCACACCTTTTCAAATTTCTACAAGGTGGATGTTCAGGCATCGGCAGATGCTTCCTTTGGCCGCAAAGTTCTTAGTGCGGCAGTGCCTTAGGGTCCCTGGTTTGGGTCCTTGGCTGTTGGGGTATTTTTTTCCCCTGGATTACTTGTTCTTTCCTGGGTTGTTGCTCCTGTTGAGCAAGTTTTTTTCATGTTACCCAGTTGGTTTCCTTCCTTTGGTAAGGTTTCTTTCTCTGATGTGGGTATTGCGTTGCCTTAGGCGCGGCTGCTTTTTTTCCCACCCCTCATGTCTACACTGCTTTGGGACGTCCCATTGGTGACGAATATGAAGGGGCGGCGACTGTCGGAGGACGTAAGAGAAAACGGAATTTTTGTAAAATCTTACCTGTAAAATTCCTTTCTCTGAGTCCTCCGACAGTCGCCGCCCCGCCCCTCTTTTGGGGTTTTGTTCATGTACTCTACTGCTATGCTACTGAAACTGAGGTTGGAATGCAGGAAGCAGGAGGGTATTGACTGAGGGGACCACCCCCTGGGGGTGGGGTATGCTAAAAGCTTTGATATTAACATATTATGTTGTCTAGCCACTCCTACGGAGCAAAGGTCAATAACCCATTGGTGACGAATATGAAGGGGCGGCGACTGTCGGAGGACTCAGAGAAAGGAATTTAACAGGTAAGATTTTACAAAAATTCAGTTTTTTTTTTTTTTTTGGTGGTTTGTACATCTGTGCAGTCGTTTAGTAATTGTAGTTCTAGAAAAAGTTTTCTAAGGGTCCTTTCACACGGTCAGTTCTTTTATCTGTTCGGTCACTTCCTTTTTTTTTTTTTTTAAACGGACACGGATGCACTTTTTTAGTGTCCGTTCCTTATGTCCATTTGCGGATGAAAAACGGACATAATGTATGTCTATGGGATTGCGGACAGTAGCGGATGACACTGCTGACATCCGTTTTTGCGTCCGTTCTATTTTTTAACCACCTCAATACTGTGCAATTTCACTCCCTTCCTTCCCAGACCAATTTTCAGCTTTTGGTACTCTCACACTTTGAATGACAATTAGTCATGCTACACTGTACCCAAATGAAATTTTTATCATTTTGTTTGCACATATAGAGCTTTCTTTTGGTGGTATTTATTCACCGCTGGGTTTTTTATTTTGCAATATAAGAGAAAAAATAACGAACATTTTGAAAAAAAAACAATATTTTCTACTTTCTGTTATAGAAGAAATCCAATAAAATCAAATTTTGTCATAAAATTTGGCCAGAATGTATTCTGCTACATGTCTTTGGTAAAAAAAAAATCCCAATAAGTGTATGATAATAGGTTTGTGTGAAAGGTATAGAGCCTACAAGCTAGGCTATGTATCATTGAAAGTTGATCAATCCTGATGTACTACCTATCTAATTTCTTGAGGCCCTAAAATGTCAGGACAATACAAATACCCCCCACATGACCCCTTTTTGTAATGATGACAGTCCAAGGTATTTAGTAAGAGGCATAGTGAGTTTTTTGAAGTTGCAATTTTTTTTGCCCACAATAGTTTGGGTAATGAAAACATTTTTTTTTCCTACAAAATTGTCATATTAACAAGTTATTTCTTTCAAATGGCATAGATAAAATTTTTTTTTTCTTTTTAGATTAAACAATTACACCCCAAAATATATTCTGCTACTTCTCCGGAGTATGGCGATACCACATGTGTGGGACTTTTGCACAGCCTGGCCACATATAGAGGTCCAAAATGCAGGGAGCACCGTCAGGTGTTCTAGGAGCATAAATTACACATTTCATTTCCTGAGTACCTATCACATTTTTGAAGGCCCTGGAGCACCAGGACAATGGAATTACCCAAAAAACTACCCCATTTTGGAAAGAAAACACCCCAATGTATATTCTACAGGGCATAATGAGTCTTTTGAACATGTCATTATTTTCCACAAGTTTATGGAAAACGTTGAAAGAAAATGAAAACGTATTTTTTTTTTTTTTTTTTTTACACAAAGTTGTCAATTTATAAAATATTTATAACATACAGCATGTACATAGAAAAAAATGACACCCCAAAATGCATTCTGCTACTCCTGCTGAGTATGGTGATACCACATGTGTGAGACATTTACGTAGCCCGGCCACATACAGAGGTCCCACATGCAGGGAGCACCGTCAGACGTTCTAGGAGCATAAATTACACATTTCATTTCCTGAGTACCTATCACATTTTTGAAGGCCCTGGATCATTTTTTAGCCACGTAGACAGATGTGTGCAAATGATTCCTGAGACAGATGTGTGACAGATGTTGATCACTGTGATAACAGATGTGGCAGATGTGCACCAGATTACAGACAGATGTGGGCCAGGTGTGGCAGATAATGTGTGACAGATGATCACAGAAAAATGTCAGATGATTATGGACAGATGTGCCAGATGTTGATCACTGGGATGAAAGATGTGGCAGATGTGCGCCGAATGATCACGACAGAAGTGGCAGATTGATCACTGGGATGAAAGATGTGGTAGATGTGCGCCGGATGATCATGGACAGATGTGCACCAGATGTGGCAGATGATGTGGACCAGATGTGCACCAGATGATCACGGACAGATGTTCCAGATGTGCACCATATGATCGCAGGCAGATGTGGTAAATGTGTACCAGATCAAGGACTGATGTGCGACAGAGGATCACGGACAGATGCCCGATGATGTGCGCCAGGTGTGCACCAGTTGATCAGGCAGATGTGGAAGATGTTTACTGGGATAGCATATTTTATTGGGACAGATGTGGGACATGTGTGGGACAGGTGTTTTTACTGCAGGACACTGGGGACAGCAATCCGATCCACTTCTCCTCTGACAGAGGCTGTCAGTGAGAAGGAGAGCAGATCTCAGCTGCCAGCCAGGGATCAGTTTGTATACAGCACTTTTTCTGCATTTTACTCACTGGTTACCCAGATAAGTGACTAAAAAGCAGTAAAAATGCTGTATACTCACTGATCCCTGGCTGGCAGCTGAGGTCTGCTCTCCTTCTCCTCACTGACCGCCTCTGTCAGAGGAGTAGCAAAGCCGATCACTGTTAGAAAGGCTTTGTTGACATCACATGACGGCTGTGATTGGACACAGCCGTCATGTGATCAGGAGGGCCAATCAGGGAGCCCTCCTGCTGAGCGGAGATGCTCTGTGTCCTAGGGACACAGATACATCGGGATTGCGCCGCTGCGCGTGCATGCAGCGGCGCGATTGCCCTCCTTCTGAAGGACGTTCAGGAACGTCCACTCAGAAGGAGGAAGCTCCCACCTGGCCATATATGTGCAGTGGCCGGGTAGGAGGTGGTTAAACGGAAGAAAAATAAGGTTCTCTTCCATCACAAAAAACGGAACTGAATGGAGTAGACGCAAAATGGATGTCAGCGGATGGTCATCCGCTAACGTCCGCAATCCCATAGACCTACATTATGTCCGTTTTTCACCCGTAAACGGATGGGAGGAAAAACGGACATACGGACGGCCCGTGTGAAAGGACCCTAAAGCAACTGATTAAAATATGCCACTGGTGGTGGTATGGTGGTACTTGTGACCACCGTTACAGAATAGCAGTATCACTGTCACCTAACTTCACAGTAGAGGGATTTAAAATGGAGTAAGAAAAAAAAAAAAAAATATATATATATATATTTTTTTTTTTTTTTTTTAAATTAGCATAACACCCATCATAACTGCAAAAAAGGAAAAAAAAAGAAGAGTTTTGTGCTTCATAGGATTATGTTTTCTTATACTGGGATTACAGAGGGTCAGAGGCATGGCCTCACCTGGGCGCAATCACATAATGGAGTCTCTTCCTGAGACCTGAAAGTAATTGAAGTGCCCGTTCACCCCAGAATTCAGTGCGGGAAACCTGCTTTCCAAAAGCATTGGGCATATGATCTGCTATAGATGTCAATAGATTCCTAATGTCGCCCCAAATGCATATCGCAAACGCAGTGTGTTGCCTGCATGCACTACTTTTGTTGTGATTCAGTACAGTTTCAGCCCATTTAAATGAAAGGGATGAAAATCGCATTGCACAGGAATGCGGATCGCATTCCTTTGCCATTACGGTGTGAACCTTCTCAGGGGATGATTCTTGTTTAAAAAGGTTGAGAGGTGGGTTTAGAGGCTCAAATTCCCAGGACTGGGCTGTTTGGCTTACCATTGTGGCTGTGTAAAGGCCATAGTTTTGGTCACAATTGTTAGCTCAGTAACATATGCATTGTACTTTGTCAACATTTTGTTGCCCTGTTCCAACTTTTTTGAAAATTGTTGCTGCCATCAATTTCAAAACTACTTTATTTTGTGTTTCTTAAAATGGTTTCAGTTTAAACCATCCTTTCTCAGCCTTTTCAACACAGAGGAACCCTTGAAAAAACCTTCTTGTCCCAGGGAACCTCTGCTAAAAATGACTATATCTACAACTCATGATAGATTAGTGGGATAATGGGAAGAATGTTCCTTACACTTGTGGTCATTTGGAAAAATTAACACCTTTATAGATCACTAAAAATATCAATGGTGTCTGTGGGAACTTAACTGGATGGCAGAAATCACTCATTGCTGAAGGAACCCCCAACAACCTAGAGGAACCCTAGAGCACATTGGAACTCTGGTTTAAACATTTGATATGTTTTCTATTTTCTATTGCAAAAAGAATTTGGGTTTATGAGATTTGCAAATCATTGCATTCTGTTTTTATGTAGATTTTACACATCATCCCAACTTTTTTGGAATAGGAGTTGTACTTTAGTAAAGTTATTACCATGTCTAAAATAAACATCGAAATACCATGGTTGTTATTAGGACTACATTTAAAGTGTAACTAAAGGCAAAACTTTTTTTATTTTAGTTTTGGATAGAGTGGAGAGGGATTAGATCCCCTGTCAGTTTTTAATGCTGTTAAGGAAGTTAACCCTCTATTTGTGTTGTTTGCCATTATCAATGAAAGTAAAAGAAAAGCCCCTACATTTTGGGCTGTCCCCAGAAAAGTAATAGAGAGCCTTCCAATGGGGACACTAGTTCTGGTAACCTGGGGGTCCTCAAGGATTTCTCTTAATTTGCAGGGATTTCTCCTCACTTCCTGTTTGGCTATGGAAATTTCTGCAATGGGACATAGATGAAAAAAAAAAAACAATCTGACGGGTTTAAACCCTCCCTTACTCCAAAATGAAAAAATGAAAGAAAGTTTTGCTTATAGTTCTACTTTAAGAATGTGCTGCTCTTTGGCCGTATGAATGATAAAGCAGTTTTGTTCAGAAACCCCCAACCCTTTTATCAAATTATTATTGCAAATATTAAACCCAGAAAGTTTCAATTCAGGCAGCATGCTGTCTTTATAACTAGCGTTGGGATTAATAGTTTTCCAATCAGAAACTGAAAGCCTAAGATGAAAGGACTGGGCCTGTTGATAGTTTTATTGCTGAATTTACCCAGCTGTGTCCAGTTGAAGACTAAATAAAAAAAAAAAAAAGGAATGCAATTTGAAAATGTTGTTTGGTGAACTCCCTCCTACACTCCTAGATACTGTGTAAACTCATTTAGTCAAGTAAATACCTTTTTAATTTAGCATAATTAAATTGATTTTTTTTTTTTTTAAAGCTATGTTTAAAATCTAAACTCCATGCAAACATCAAAGGTTTCAGTTGTAATAAGTATACGTGAAGTGTTTTATCTTCCAAAAAAGTAATTTCCCGTGCAGACAGTTTTTTGATAAAGGCATCCCTGCCAGACAGCACAGCTAGATCTCAGACCTTTCTGCAGGCAATGCTGCAGTTGAACAAAACAGCCTGGTGTAGGACCCATCCAGGCCTTTCTGCTGCATTGGCACCTTCCCTCACAGCAATGCTGTACTAGGGATATAATAGATATTAACAAGAGAGAGTATGTCTACTTGATATATATTAAGATATTTTCTGATTATTACAATACTAAATTATTATTTTTTTTTTTTTAAATATTTGCCTGGAATAAAGCTGTACATGGTTTGGTCTTGGTCCTTTCTGTGTCAGTTCAGGGCTCTATTAGTTTCTAGAGGTGTTTAAATTGATCTCTAACCTGGCTGACCTATAGCATTGCTTAGACTTTGGCCTCGTATCCTCTGAGATGTAGCTAATGCCTGTTTATATTCCTTGGGTGCTGAAGAGATTGTACATCGAGATTCAGTACAGGCCGGCATAATAACGTGTTTCTTGAAACATAATTGCAAAGCTCTATAAACTGGCTGTGCTGAATTCTAATGGAGTAGCACAGAATGTGTTTCTTGCTTTATTGGTACAGTATTCACTCAGTCTTGTCTGTAGCTGCATATCGGAGGAACATATTAGGGGATAAAATCGGGTTCAGTCCATAAACAAGTCTTTATTACGCTAAAGATACCCACTAGCATATTTATTAGAGCACAAGGATGCAAGGATGATGTACAAAGTGTACTAACCCCTAAGCCTGAACATTTGATCGGTAGTATGTAAAATACCCAAATGTTGCATTTTCATGTATTAAAATGCTTGTCCTGTATTAACCACTTACCGCATACTAACGTAGGTCTACGTCGGTAAACTTTGCGGTAGTGTACCGGGATGATGCCCCTAGCTAGAGGCACCATCCCGGTACCGTGGTTTAGAGCCGACGGTTGGCTTTCCGTCGGTACCGACCAATGCGGCTCGGGAGCCGCTCGATCGGTACCCGGGGGGGCGGGAGGGGACGGATCGGGTCTCCGATGACGTAACCCGGAGGCGGCGTCCATGACGTCACTTCCGGGTTACTGTGCTGCAAAAGGCGGCAAATTTGAAAAACGGCTGTATGCAAAAATGCCGTTTTCGGCGTTTTGCATACAGGGAAGTGTAGTGGAGGGGTCTAGGGTCTTTTAGACCCTCGATCCCTCCATAAAGTGTACCTGTCACTACATATTGGTGTCACAAGGGATGTTTACATTGCTTGTGACAGCAATAAAAGTGATAAGATTTTTTTTTTTTTTTTAAAACTTTAATAAAGTTAAAAAAATAAATAAAATAAATGGGAAAAAAAAAAAAAAAAAATTTAGCCGCCCCCGTCACCGTTAGCTCGCGCACAAAAAAAAACGTATACGGAAGTCGAGCCGCAAATGAAATCGCTGTTCAAACCACACATGTGAGGTATCGCCGCGATCGCCAGAGCGTGAGCAATAATTTAAAAAAAAGAGCTACACTCTAACTCAAAACTGGTAACCGTTAAATAAATTTAAAGCGTCGCAGATTGAGATCTCTATTGACCGTAGTTTGTCGCGATCCCACGGGGGGGCGCAATTTTAAACCGTAACATGTTGGGTATCTATTTACTCGGCGTGACATGTTCTTTCACAATATACAAAAAAAATGGGCTAACTTTACTGTTTAGTATTTTTTAAAATTAGTGAAATGTGATTTTTCAAAAATTTTCCAAAAAAATGGCGCTTTAAAGACCGCTGCGCAAATACCGCATGATAAAAAATATTACAATGACCGACATTTTATTCTCCAGAGTCTTTGCTAAAAAAATATATATAATGTTTGGGGGTTCTAAGTAGTTTTCTAGGAAAAAATACTGATTTAAACTTGTAAACAAAAAGTGTCCGAAATAGGGCTGGGGCTTAAGTGGTTAAATGCTTATCAGTTGAAAAAAAGCACGATTCTGGCAAAAATGAGAATCACGATATTTTGGCTTAGAATGAAGATCATGATTCTCTCACGTTTCTCAAAATCCCCCGCTGGGACCACACTTATGTTAAAGCGGACCGCCCGCCGTTTAAAAAAATACTGAGGTTATGGCAGCTATCTACTGCCATAACGCCGGTATTTAACCTCAAAGTACCGATGTAAATACACGGTGGGTGGTCCGTAAGTGTTGCACTGCACGCCTAACTCAATGGCACCCAGACCACATTTATTTTCTGTGTGCCCTGGCCTGTACCCACCATAACATTGTGATAAGGTAGGTTGTGGATGCTTTGTGTTAAAAAAAAAAAAAATAGATATGCTGCATTTTATGCAACACAGTCACCGCACACTTCACTGCATGTCATTGTACATTAACTTGATTGAAGCATCATCTTGTAATACACTTCACTTCAAAAAAAAAAAAAAAAAAAGGGGGGCGAAACTTGTGTGCGTGTCTATCCATCTCTCTCTCTCTCTCTCTCTCTCTATATATATATATATATATATATATATATATATATATATATATTTAATATAATAATTAATGAAATTTATATTTTCATTATATTATTTATTATATTAATAAACATATATAAATAATATAATGGAAATAATAGTTTCATTTATTACTATTATTATTATTATATTAATAATTCCCAAGTCTAACTGCTGAAAAGATAGTGTTATGTGCAGACAGTGTAATCCTTAAATGGCCTCCTCTACCCCGCCCTCAGAATCGCCGGTATTCGGGCTGGAGATCGCATGGGAGGGGGGGGGGGGGTGTGAATCGAGATTACAATCCTAAAACGATTAATCGTGCAGCTGTAATATGTATACCTATTTTCACACGAGATTCATTCAGCTTTCACCCTCTATTCACATATTTCCAAATATTTTAAATTATTAAAATGTGTGAATCTTATGTGAAAACAATAATAAATCATGTTTATTCATGTTTCAACTAAATTCCCTTGGTACCCAAACAGTCCCAGAAGAAGTTCCCAAATAACAATTGACCTACATTTTGGTTTGTAGGTAACTTTACAAGTCTACATATGAATACTTTATCACAGTGTACTGGCTGATCACAGTACATAGGATCAGTATAATTTAAATAATTAGCATTAAAAAAAAACTTTTTACCTTAAAAAAATAAAAGGCAGTATTTGAGCAAACGTAGAATGGCTTTATCTAGGCTCTTGAAATTGGCCTGAGAGGGGCATTCTAGGAAACTGAGGTCTGTTGCATGCAGATAGAACCATTTCCGCAGTCGTCCCTCTCTCCGCTGTCACGGTCTGTGTAGGGTCCCGGTAGCTCATAGGGTGACAGTGGGGAAGGTAATCTGTTTGAGACTGGGATAGATTACACTGGCAGGACAAAGAGGATGCAGGGGAACCAAGCTGTGTATGTGTGGTGAATGTTTAATAGTAAACTGGTGGCTGGTCATAGAGGGAGTGGCAGAAGTAAAGGGAGCCTGAGCTGTGAGAGACAACGTTACACTGATACATTTCTGCATTTAACATAAAAATCTATCTGATGGCAGGCTTATTTTTATTTTTTTTAGGGAGAACAACACTTTGGCAAAGATATTTAAATTTCCTGAATATATTGTCTGTCTTTTTTTCTTTTCATTTTTATTTTATTCTTGCAAAGTCAACAAAAACATAGACTGTAAGCATGACAAACAGCGGTGAACAATGGGAAAACCATACAAAATAGATCCAACAAAGATGGCCCAAAAAGAGTACGATACACACCTGATCACCGACAGTACAAAAAAAAAAAACTTTTGCGTAGTATATTCCAATTTTAGAACAAAAGACATGTATAAGGCGTAATTAACTGAGATTTAACTGAGATCAAAAAGCGTAGGCCCTGGGGCGTTGCCATCCAGGGTTCCAGTAGACCCGTTATCGTATAAAAATGAAGAGGTAATAGAAGACAAGAGGAAACCTGAGTCGCTCTGGTAGGGAAATTACGGGATGTCAGAGAGGGTGAGTGTAGGGATGGAAGGGACATAGAGCGGAGTGCAGGGGGGGAGCAAAAAGAGGGAAAAAGAGAGGGGAGGAGTGGGGGGAAGGGAAAAAATCAGTGGCAGGTAGGCAAGAAGAAGGCTGAGGTATGGAGGATTGTTGGTGCCTTGGGGCTCCTCTGGCTGGAGGTGAGTTAGGAGCCTCCAGACGACTGGAGGAAGGCGTCAGTGCAAGTGAAGTGCAACCATGGCAGCCACCTATCCCTACACGGTTCTTCCATGTTAGAAATAGTGGCGGTCAATTCTTCCATACGATGAATCTCTTTAACCTTGGCATACCACAGGACACGAGATGGCGGGAAAGTCTGTCTCCACAGCGCCGGGTATACAGGCTTTAGCCGTGTTAAGTAATTGCAGGGTCAGAGACTTTTTATACTTCCGCAAGAGCCTCCCCGTCAGGTGGAGCAGACATGCCCCGTGGGGTTGTTGCGTATGTCTACAGCTTTCAATTGCCAAATGGTATCTGTCCCCTCTCCCCAGAAGGTACCCAGTGCAAGGCAGGACCAGAAAGTATGGTACATTGTGCCAACTTCAGAATCACAGCGCCAGCACCAGTCCGAACCAAAAGCATGAAATTTGTGGAGCAGATATGAGACCCTATACCACCTGGTGAGAATTTTATAGCCCACCTCCTCGTACCACCCGATGAGAATTTTATAGCCCACCTCCTCGTACTGGTTGGCGATAGAGGATTTGTGAGCCATAAGGAGTATCTTTTCCAGTTGTGAAGCAGTGAAAATATATATTGTCTGTCTTAAAATGTGTGTGTGAATGCAAAACTTTTTCTAGTTTTAAATGCAGCAGGGAGGGGTTAAAGGGGCAGGAAGATGGGAATTCCTTTCATTTTAGTGAGATTTCCTCATTTCCTCTTGGTTCTCCAGGATAGGAATGTGTCAGGACAAGTCTGATCATTGGAGGAGAGCAGACAGAGTTCCCATCATAGCTAGAAAAATGACCATGGTGTGTTTTCCTGCTTAGTCTGGTCAATTTTTAATAGAAAAGGAGAGGGATTTCACACAAAAGAGGCAATACAAAGAGGAAACTGGATACTTTTTCATACAAGTGTATGATACAGCAGACACATATCAGGAATTTAAAAATTGGGTTTACATACTCAGCCTTTTCTTCCGAAAAAAAGGTTGACCTATAAATACACTTAAATAAGAATGAATATTTTTACATGGTTACACAGTGCTAACAGGGAAAACCCTCCTGCTGAGCTATTCTATTCTCCTGGCAGGTGAAGCCGACCCCCGGTTGGTTTCCCCATGCCAGTTGGGGCACTATTATTCCCGCTGACACCAATGATGGGACACTATTTCTAGTAATAGTGGTGTTTATTACAGTGATTTCTAGTGTCTAGAGCAGGGGTTTCCAAAGTTTATAAACGAAGGGCCAGTTTACTGTCGTTCAGACTTTAGGGGGGCCAGACTATGACTGGTGGGAGTAAAAAAATGTCCTGGCATCCGTGGGAGTAAATAATGCCCCATCTTTGGTATCAGTGAGAGGAATTGCGCCCCCATCGTTGGTGTCATTGGGCCCCATTGTTGGTATCAGTGGGTGGAATTGTGCCTCATCGTTGCTATTGGTGCTAGAAATTATGCCCGCTGGTGTGAGTGAACAAAATAGTACCCCAAGTGCCAGATAAAAGCAAGCAAAGGGCCGCCTCTGGCCTTCGGGCCACAGTTTGGAGACCACTGGTCTAGAGCAGTGGTCCTCAACTCTGGTCCTCAGGGCCCACTAACAGGCCAGATTTTAAGTATTACCTTGGGGAGATGCAGACTAGAGTACTGCAATCACTGAGCAGCAAATGATATCACCTGGGATGTATTTCAGTTATCTTGCAAACCTGGCCTGTTAGTGGGCCCTGTAGGCCAGGGTTGAGGACCACTGGTCTAGAGGGTTCCCGCACGTATAGTATATGCATTCAACATCTATATATAAAGTGAGCGCTAGAGATAAATATTGTCAATAGCAGCTGGCACAATTTAAAGTGAATATACAAACCTCCAGATAACAATAAAAAATGTATTATTTCATATAGTAATCAAAGTGTATATGAAGTCCAAAAATAGATTCCTAAGGTGTGTGCAGCAATCAGAAGTCAAATGCCTGGCTCACTATATTCAAGCGATTTCTCCAGTGACAGACACAGAGAGCCAGACAGAAGGCAAAAGACAGCCATGAATTGCAAAAAGTAAAACGCCTTGTGTGTTACCAAAGGTTACTTCACTGTGCTCTCAGTCCACCATTCAATGCACTGACCAGATGCTTGAATAAAACAAGCCCTGTAACGCTGTCAGTCTGAATACTGGAAGCATGGCGCTCTATTACGGCCCCAGGGTCAGTTATCATACGAAATGTACTGCATAAAAAAGCTCACAAGCAGGAGCCAAAATTATGCTAATATAGTGTAGATTTTATTATAAATTAAAACTACATGTACATAAAGAAAAAATTGTCCATAAAACTCACATGAAAGACCGCCGCTCCTAACACGAGGACGCAACGGGAGAGGCCTACATGCTGACATCTCGGCTGCTGCGCCCTCGTGTTAGGAACGGCGGTCTTTCATGCAAGTTTTATGGCCCTTTTTCTCTTTAACAGTTATAATTATTAGCGCTGCACTTATATTTATGGTATATGAATAGTTACATTGGTCCAAGATGGAGCAATGTAACTTCAAAAAATTCCATACCTGGTGTTTAAGTGTTGATTAAAAAATTGCATTTGAAGCTTATCAGGCTTTTTTCACTTGGTGATCCTGCCAAAAACACACTTCCTGTTCTAGGATGATAATGCTCACTCACTGTACTATATCCAAGTAGTATATCTATGGAGGAGAAGCATTGTTACCCTTCACCTCTATCCTGATTTGGACTATAAACTCCTGTTCTCCTCATCCCTATCATATTGCGTAAAGGAGTTATGTGGTTCACAGAAGATAGCCAGAAAAGCTAGTAACATTGGTTAACACTGTATATATAGGTAGTTACAAAGACACTGGAATTCTGGCCGCATCAACAAACAGTTTTATGTAGTGGCAGAAATATAGTTATCCTGAAAGAAAGAAAACTTAAGCAGCCGCTGCTTCTAGTGAATGTTCATAATTTAGCTGCAATATTTTAGTTGATATTAGGTTTAAATATCCTTTAAATCCTTGTTACAGTAGAACTATACTACTGCATATAAAAACTAAAGAGAAGGCCTTCAAAAAATACAAGGCTGAGGGGTCATTGGCAGCATTCCAAAATTACAAAAAATGCAATAAGAAATGTAAGAGCGAAATTAGGGTGGCTAAAATAGAACACGAAAGGCACATAGCGGAAGATAGTAAAAACAAAAACACCAAGAAATAGAAAGAAAGTTAGGCCAGAACACATTGGCCCCATAAAAGACAACAAAGGGAATCTGGCCACAGAGGACAGAGAGAAGGCAAAGGCGCTAAATAAGTTCTTCTCCTCAGTCTTCACAGGAATTGGGGGGCTTCATTAACCCAGCTTGTAAGGTTAACGTTAATAACATGTCACAGAAAGCACCCTCATGGTTAACAGAAGACAGACTCCGAACTAGACTTGAAAAACTTAACATAAATAAGTCACCGGGACCAGATGGCTTACACCCGAGGGTCCTTAAGGAACTCAGCCAGGTGATAACCAGACCATTATTCCTGATTTTAATAGATAGTCTACTGACGGGAATGGTACAAGCTGATTGGAAAAAAAGCCAATATGGTACCAATATTTAAAAAAGGGCAGAGATATATCCCTGGGAACTACAGGCCGGTTAGCCTAACATCAATAGTCTGTAAGATATTGGAGGGGATGATAAGGGACTATATACAAGACTTTAGTAATGAAAATGGTATCATTAGTAGTAATCAGCATGGATTCATGAAAAATCGCTCTTGCCAGACCAATCTATTAACCTTCTATGAAGAAGTGAGCTGCCATTTATATAAAGGAAGACCTGTGAATGTGGTGTATCTGGATCGTGCAAAGGCATTTGATACAGTTCCCCACAAATGTTTACTGTACAAACTAAGCTACGTAGGTATAGACCATAGAGTGAGTTACCTGGATTAAAAGCTGGCTTCAGGGGCTAGTCCAGAGGGTGGTGATAATGTGGAGTACTCGGAATGGTCTGGTGTGGAAAGTGGGGTCCCCCAAGGATCGGTCCTGGGACCAATCCTATTTAATTTCATAAACAACCTAAAGGATGGAAAAAATAGCTCAATCTCCAGATTTGCAGAAAATGCTAAATTAAGCAGGGCAATAACTTCTACGCAGTATTTGGTAATCTTACAGGACGAACTGAACAAAATAAAGGGATGGGCATCTACATGGCAAATGAGGTTTAATGTTGAAAAATGTAAGGTATTGCATTTGGGTGTCAGAAATACAAACGCAAGTTTCTCACTAGGGGGAGAGCTTTTGAGGAAATCAAAGATGGAAAATGACCTGGGGGTCCTAGTAGATGACAATCTCAGCAGTGGCATGCAATGCCAAACTGCTGCAAGCAAAGCCAACAGAATATTGGCATGTATCAAAAAGGAGATTCACTCCAGAGATAAAACAGTAATTCTCCCGCTCTACAATACTCTGGTCTGGCCGCATCTGGAGTATGCCGTCCAGTTCTGGGCACCGATCCTCAGGAAGGATGTGCTGGAACTGGAGAGAGTCCAGAGAAGGGCAACAAAGCTAATAATGGGACTGGAGGATCTCACTTATGAGGAAATACTGCAAGCATTGAACTTATTCTCTCTGGAGAGGAGACGCTAGAGAGGGGATGTGATATCAATGTATAAATACTGTACTACTGACCCTAGCATAGGGAACAAACTATTCAGTAAAAGGGAATACAAAAGGACTCGCGGCCATTCGCTAAAATTAGAAGAGAAGCACTTTAACTCTAAACTGCGTAAAGGGTTCTATACCGTCAGAGCGGTAAGGATGTGGAACTCTCTTCCACAAGCAGTGGTATCAGTGAGGAGCATCGATAAATTAAAAAAAAGTATTAGACGGGCACCTTAACAACCACAACATACAGGGGTATACAATGCACTATTGACATAAACACTTATCACCCACACTCATCATAGGTTGAACTGGATGGACTGGTGTCTCTTTTCAGTCTCACTATGTAACTATTGGCAAATTTTTTTTTTTTTTTTTTTTGCCGTCTGTGTCCCATTGCAGCGATTTCCCTCAACTTCCTGTCCCATAGCCAAACAGGAACGACAAAAGTGTAAAAAATGTCAGTTAGGGGTCCAATCTGTCCGCTGCAATGTCGCAGTCCCGCTAAAAATCGCAGCTCACCACCATTACTAGGAAAAATAAATGTCAATTACATAACTCTTTCCTCTAGTTTGTAGATGCGATAACTTTTGCGCGCAAACCAATCAAAATACGCTTTTTGGGATTTTTTTTTTTTTTTTACCAAAATCGTAGCAAAATACAAATTGGCCTAAAATGATGAAAAAATTAAATTTTTACATCTCTTTTTTATTTGGTATGTTATCAAGCAGAGTGTTAAAAATATTGTGGGTTTTTTTAGTTGTTTTTCAGAATGGTGGCTTTTTTTTTTTTGTTTATAGCGCAAAAAATAAAAATCGCAGAGGTGATCAAATACCTCCAAAAGAAAGCGCTATTTGTTGGGAAAAAAGGACATCAATTTTATTTAGGGACAGCATCGCACGACCGCGCAATTGTCCGTTAAATTAACGCACTGCCGAATCACAAGAAATGGCCTGGTCATTAAGGGGTAAAACCTTCCGGTCCAGAAGTGGTTAATAATGGTAAACAGGACAGATATCCAAAACTAAAAAAAGTTTTGCCTTTAGTTATACTTTAATGCAGCCTTTTTCAACCAGAGTGCCCAGGCACCCTGGAGTGCCCTGAGGGTTCTTCAGGGGTGCCTTGGCAAAATTCTTATAAATTTATCAAAAATTCTATACAAGCCAGAAGGTGGATCAAGCACTGGGGTGACAATAGCTTACTGATGGAGAGAAACTGAGGGAGAAGAGAAACCCTGGAATACTATAGTCAGTACCAATGTGCAAAAGTGTATTTGCTCTGGAAGAATAAATCACCTCTAATGTTGGGTGTCCTACATGTTTCGATGCTGATGCATTATGTAATACTATTTGAATAGTATTTTACATTTTAGAATGGGGTGCCTCAAGACTGTCCATACCTTTAAAGGGTGCCTTGAGATTGTCTATAATTTTAAAGGGTGCCTCGACTGAAAAAAGTTTGAGAAACACTGCTTTAATGGCATGTAGAAAAATATACGAATTAAGAGAAACAGTCAATTTGCAGCATCCAAGCAGCAGACTCCTATGGAAAGAAGTGTGCAGCAGAGTTTAGGCTGTGCTCTTCTGCCTTTTTGATTGACAATGTTTGTGTAATAGGGTTGTGAATGTACATTCTATATACCGTATATACTCGAGTATAAGCCGAGTTTTTCAGCATGTTTTTTCATGCTGAAAATGCCCCCCTCGTCTTATACTCGAGTCACTGGCTTCACTATCTTTTTAAAAATGGTGCCGCTCGGCGCCGACGTGTCACTGCGCATATGCCGCATGCCCGGGAATAGCCGAACGTGTTCGGGCTTTCCTGAGCATCGGCGGGGCATTTGCGGTGACGTATTGGCGCCGGGCGGCACGATTTTTAAATCTAAGGCGCCTCACCGACCGGTAAGTGAGACTCCTCCGCAGCCCCTGCATTTCCTCATGCAGTGCTGGGGGCATGGTACAGGACATTCTCCTGTACCATGCCTGCAGCACTGCATCTCCTGTGCCATGCCTGTACTTACTGTGCCGTGCCTATACCTACTGTGCCGTGCCTATACCTACTGTGCCATGCCTGTACATACTGTGCAATGCCTATACCATCACCTGTGCTATGCCTATACCATCACCTGTTCCCTGACCTGTGCCATGCCCTTACCTTAACCTGTGCAATGCCTATACTATGACCTGCGCCATCTCCTGTACCATGCCCGCAGCCCCTGTTTTGTGTCTCGTGGTGGTCCAGTTGGGTCCAGTAGCTTCTGCATTTCCCACCCTAGGCTTATACTCGAGTCAATACGTTTTCCCACTTTTTTGTGGTAAAATTAGGGGTCTCGGCTTATATTCGGGTCGACTTATACTCGAGTATATACGGTACCTTCATCTATGTACATCTGCCTTTGACTGAACAGGTTATTTCCAGCTTGAATTCTGTACTCCCTTTTTTTTTTTAAGTTAAATAGGCTGTTGGCAATTGGCAGAAAACCGAACGCCTGCACAAAGAAACCAATACTAGTTAAAGACTATATTTTCACACACCGACGAAGCTGTTATGCCACAATGTTGCTATAGAAACATGAGTAGTTATATCCAATGTAGCCAGCTTATTAAGTATAGTGAGAACAGGATTTGAACCTATTTAATATGGGTGATGTTAAAGGGAACCTGTCAATATAGAGCTATGAGAGCTTTCATTTCTGACTTGTTTTTAAAGAAGAATGCTCCAGGGCTTTTTCTCAGCTCTGTTTTACTACTTGAGTTGGAGAAAATATGCAGATCAGGAGTTTTGATTTACTGCATGCCTATTTTAGGTCAGAGACTGTCTAGGTAGTGAGGCAGATGTGAGGAAAATTTACCTGAGCTTGCACCACATAAGAAAAAAAGTTCAGCAATGATGACTTTTTTATATCTTTCCTGACATAGTTTGCTTGAAAGTACAACTGTAACGAATACATTTTGCACAATATTTTCCCCAGTTTCCTATTCATGGATATCATCTTGCTCTCAAATGATGCATGGAGGAATACCCCATGTATGCAGAGAACACACAGCAGGGTGTGGTTATTCGAATATCAAAACTTGAGGCTCTCGTCATTCATTAGTCCTCATTGTGGTATCTAAAAGATTCCAGTAGCAGAACCTTGGGGTGCATTCAAAGCAGGAGGCAACTGGAAGAAAAATACAAATGTACACTGCACAGCTATTTTCATTGCAGGATCATTACCACCACAAGTAACACTCCGAACCCAAAGGGTACTTATATACTGTAACCACATCTTCCATATAAAGCATTCTTACCATTTACCTATATTGCTCCAGTTCAGCTTGAAAGTGTATCACCAGCTTTTCAGCAGGGACACGAGTGCAATGTGGATGTCCCCAAATATTCTGCCACTACAAACCAGCCTTAAAAAAAGTGTACTTATCACTGCGCTGGAATCCACTTGCCTAACTCCCTATATAAAGACTTCTGCCAGTGTACAGGCTTGGTCACACAGTTCAAAATGCATATAGGTATATAATGAACATGCACTTTTATTACATAGCAGTTAGGTATCTTATGTGTCCATGTACACAGGGTCTTTTACAGTCATTTGCAGGCAGTTGAGTTCAGGGGTTTTTTTTTGGAACGCAATTATTTGCGTTCGAACATGTGTTTCCCGGCGTTTCAAACGCAAAAACGGGACCGAACACGACCGAACGTGATGAAGTACGTTCAGCCACGTTATACGTTTTTTTTTTCTTCCATTCAAAATCAATGGTTCCCTATGGGAGCCTATTGATTTGAATGGAAGTCGCACCGCAAGTCGGACCAGGGTGATCCGACTTGCGGTGCGACTTGCGCTGTGAGAATCTTGAGGGGGAACTCCACACCAAAAATGGGAAAAAACTGCGTGGGGGTCCCCCACCAGGCCCTTTGGGTCTGGTATGGAATTTGAGGGTAGCCCCACGCCAAAAAAACGGCTTGGGGTTCCCCCCCAAAATCCATACCCGACCCTTATCCGAGCCCGCAGCCCGGTAGGGCAGGAAGGGGGAGGGGACGAGCGAGCGGCCCCACCCCCCTGAACCATACCAGGCAACATGCCCTCAACATGGGGGGGTGTTGGTGCTTTGGGGCAGGGGGAGCTCTGCACCCCCCACCTCAAAGCACCTTGCCCCCATGTTGATGGGGACAAGGGCCTCATCCCCACAACCCTGGCCGGTGGTTGTGGGGGTCTGCAGGCAGGGGGCTCGTCTGAATCTGGAAGCCCCCTTTAACAAGGGTGGCCTCCCAGATCCCGGACCCCCTCCCTATGTGAATGGGTATGGGGTACACTGTACCCCTACCCATTCACCCCATAAAAGGCAGTGTATGGAAATAACAACAGGAGACGTTTTGGAAAGTTTATTAAAAATCTTCATCCGGTCTTCTCCGCTCTGGTCTTCTCCCTCTCCGCTCTTCTTGTCTTCTGCTCTTTTGCTGTCCGCTCTTCTGCTGTCCAATCTTCTGCTCTTTTTGCCCTCGGCTCTTCTTCTTCCTCGGGTCCTCCTCAGACGATGTCTCCGGTGATTATGCTGGTCTCCGGTCTCTGCAGCTTGTTATCTAGCCATTAGGGGCATGGCCTTCCGATGACGTCATCGGGAGGCCCTGCCCCCTCATGCCACAGATGACGTCATCTGTAACATGAGGGGGCGGGGTCTCCTGATGACGTCACCTGGCGACCGCACCCACAATGGCTAGATAACAAGCTGCAGAGACCGGAGACCGGCATAATCACCGGAGACATCGTCTGAGGAGGACCGGAGGAAGAAGAAGAGCCGAGGGCAAAAAGAGCAGAAGATTGGACAGCAGAAGAGCGGACAGCAAAAGAGCAGAAGACAAGAAGAGCGGAGAGGGAGAAGACCAGAGCAGAGAAGTCCGGATAAAGATTTTTAATAAACTTTCAAAAACGTCTCCTGTCCTTATTTCCATACACTGCCTTTTATGGGGTGAATGGATAGGGGTACAGTGTACCCCATACCCATTCACATAGGGAGGGGGTCCGGGATCTGAGGGGCCACCCTTGTTAAAGGGGGCTTCCAGATACAGAGAAGCCCCCTGCCCGCAGACCCCCACAACCAGGCCAGGGTTGTGGGGATGAGGCCCTTGTCCCCATCAACATGGGGGCAAGGTGCTTTGAGGTGGAGGGTGCAGAGCTCCCCCTGCCCCAAAGCACCAACTCCCCCCATGTTGAGGGCATGTTGCCTGGTATGGTTCAGGGGGGGGGGGGCTGCTCGCTCGTCCACACCCCCTTCCTGCCCTACCGGGCTGCGTGCTCGGATAAGGGTCTGGTATGGATTTGGGGGGGGACCCCACGCCGTTTTTTCGGCATGGGGCTACCCTCAAATTCCATACCGGAACCGAAGGGCCTGATTTGGAACCTGGGGGGGGACCCCCGTGCAGTTTTTTCCCCATTTTTGGCGTGGAGTTCCCCCTCAAGATTCTCACAGCGCAAGTCGGATCATCCTTATCCGACTTGCGGTGCGACTTCCATTCAAATCAATAGGCTCCCATAGGGAACCATTGATTTTGAATGGAGGCAGAAAAAACGCTGCTAAAAGCAACGTGGCCAAACGTGCAATAACGCCAATGGAAAAAGCTACTGAAAGCACGTTTAACAGCTGCTTTTTCCCGGCGTCAGAACTAGCACGTTTTTTCGAACGTCCCTTGTACATGGAGCCTAACGCAGTGCATTTATTTTTTTGTTTTTTTATGTGTGTTTACATGCATTTTCCTCAATTCTCTTCATGAAGCATGTCAAATAATGGACATGAGACTAAAATTGCACAAAGTAAAACTTGTACTGCTCATTTTTAATTGGCTGCCGTTGACTATAACGTAACATACTTTTTCAAGTACTGCCCGAAAGATTCGGCAAGCAGGGTTTGTTAATGGTTCACCAAACAGTACTGTAAAGCAGCACAGTAATGTGAAGAGCTTCATAGATCAGAAGTACAAATATTTTTTCTGCAATCTTGGGGTGAACACACATAGCACTGTTACAAAGCACTGACTTGTGTACGCCTTTAGGCAAATTAGTTATCTTTGAGAGAAACCTTGGCTGATTTGCTACATTGATTGACCAGCTCTGCACTGACCTCATCCTCAACATACAGACCCTCTCATTCTGGAAAAAAAATCACTGGTGCGTAGAAAGAGTGCTTTAAAATATCTTCAGAACAAAAGATGGTAGAAATCTAAGTGACGTTTGCAAAAATCCTTAGATTTTTTTTTTTTTTCATTTTAAAGCATTTTCTAAATGCAGTCAAAGCTCCCCTTAGGGGGAAGGCTACCAGTCTAGTAGATAAAGGTAGATTAAAAAAAATAAAAGGGTTTAATAGAGCATTGGAGAAAAAACCTTGAGAATTGAGGCATATTATGAAAGTGTGCTTACAGTACAGGGTATAGATGTCAAGGTATATGCTGCCATCTACAGGTTGTTATGTAGTACTGCACCTCA
This sequence comes from Pelophylax lessonae, assembly GCF_965119305.1. Taxonomy (NCBI): domain Eukaryota; kingdom Metazoa; phylum Chordata; class Amphibia; order Anura; family Ranidae; genus Pelophylax; species Pelophylax lessonae. The sequence goes on along the minus strand of NC_138779.1, from coordinate 83,756,928 downwards.
TTTACAAAATCTAAAAAATGTCCCCCAACACATTCATATGTAAGATGGATTGGCAAATATTTTGGTTTCTTTAATTTTAGAACTATTGGAGCTTTCTTTTTCAGTGTATGCTGATATTATGGGATATATGTTATTTTTAATTAACAAACACAATGTACACAATGTATATTTGTAAGGGAAACCCTGTGCTAAGGTGTAAAATAACATGACGTAGTTATAGGAAATGTGCAGCGCTATAAATTAACAAAAATATGTGGAATAATACTATATAATATTAAAAAAAGTGTGCAAACAGCAAGAAGAGCGTGCATATCAATCTGCCATAAACTCAATAATGAAAAATATAATAATGGTTCGTAAGAAGCATAAAAGGGTCCATCAAACACAAAAGTCCCAAAAAGTATATTAAAAGTGCATATATCAATATCGCTCCTTGGCTGAGAGTAATTGGACCCTCCAGATGATCCTTCCACCAACCAAAAAACGTAAGAAAAAATCCATCAAATTCCACGGTGTGTGCAGATCAACTTTACCAGATAATGGCCATCACTAAAAGGGGGGTTAAATACACTCAACACTGGGATGTCCCTGGTTCTCCAAAAAACTCCCCCGCACACCTTGCTCCAAAGATGTCCACAATGTTAGAGATGAGTAGGAAAAGCACTCGTAGTGTAGTAAGATAAATCCTCCAATTTATAGGATAGCTTAAAAATACTTGCAAAGTGAAAATCAAAACAAGCATGATCACATATTACTGGAATAAAAGCCTCTGATCCCCCACTCATGGTCAGCAAAAGCCCACTTCTGGGTCTCAGTTAGCATGATAGCGTCACCTCTGTTAACCGTGCCCAACGCCTTTTTATCATAGTAGACATCATCATGTACTATGTACTAGGGATAGACCGATATGTTTTTTTTTCAGTGCCGATACCGATATTTTGGTCACAACGTATCGAATCGGCTGATATGGGCCGATATTTTGTACATTTTAAAGTTTTAAAAAATAAAGACAACTTTTGACATAAATCTGGTACTGAACATGTTAATTTTTGTTTAATGCTTAATGGCTGGCTTGCTTGGCACCCTGTAGTCGGTGGCTGGCTGGCATCCTGTGGTATATGGCTGGCTGGCACCCTGTGGTGGGTGGCTGGGTTGCACCCTGTGGTGGGTGGGTCGGTGGCTGGCTGGCACCCTGTGGTGGATGTCTGTCTGGCACCCTGTCTGTGGGTGGCTGTCTGTCTGGCACCCTGTCTGTGGGTGGCTGGCTGTCTGGCACCCTGTCTGTGGGTGGCTGGCTGTCTGTGGCTGTCTGGCACCCTGTGGTGGGTGGCTGTCTGGTTGGCACCCTTTGGTGGGTGGGTGGGTGACTGGCACAGGGGCTGTGGGTGGGTGGCTGGCTGGCTCGCTGGTACAGTGACAGATCAGCAGAAAGGACAAAGGAACTGCTCCAGTGATAAGGTAATCCCAACCATCAAAAATAAGGTGCAGCAAGGATCCGCAGTCCAGGCAACTATAATGTATAGAGAGAAATAGCCGCACTCCAACTTGAAGGTGAAAAATATAAAATCTGTTTCATTCGTATCCAAAAGATAAAATCAATTCAAAGTGTATCCATAGTATAGTCAGAGACAAGAGATAAACGCATTAATCTCTTCTCTCTGACTATACTATGGATACACTTTGAATTGATTTTATCTTTTGGATACGAATAAAACAGATTTTATATTTTTCACCTTCAAGTTGGAGTGCGGCTATTTCTCTCTATACATTATCGCTGGTACAGTGCCTGTGGCTGGTACAGGGCCTGTGGATGCGAGTGGCAGGCTGGCACCGGGCTGCTGTGGGTGGGTGTATGGCTGTGATACACTCCCGCAAGACTAGTCCCAAATCCAGACGAGGCTGTTTAAGGCAAGGGAGGCGGCCTAAGAAGGCAGAATGACGGCACAAAAATATCGGCCAGTTCCGTGGCCGATACCGATATATCGGGGAAAGTGCATATCGACCGCCGATATATCGGCCTTGCCCTACTATGTACTAGTATTTTTGGATTAAGCATAGATATGGCACATTGTATGGAGCATTGGAGGAAGGGAAGTTGTATTAGAGTATGGGAAGAAGGGATAGCTCATTGAATTAAGCATGAGAGGGGGAGAGTATATTGCATGGAGCGGTCTGTGACCTTAGATTAGCAGCTGGACATTTAATCACAAACCAACTATATTGTTGGGATGTTTCTGCCTGTTTGTCCTGTAGGAAGTGGAGGGAGCAAAAAATTTTCATCTTGGAACAACAAAATGGTTGGTTGATCACCGATTCCACCAACAACAGTTGTCCAGTAGCCTTCGCTGTTGTCTGTCGGGCTATGACAGTCATGGCTCCATTTTTAGGATCTGGCAAAGATAATCTGCTGACACCTTGTACCTTTTGGCTTTATTTGGCTGTTTTTTACCCAGATACCCCACTGTACCACTCAATTGCTGTTGTGTCAGCCATTTTGAGCAATATTAACCTGTCCTTTTAATGCACGAACATATATTGACACAACCAGAATGATATTGGTATATTTCATTTGATGGCGTTGAATCACTTACTGTATAGTTTATGTGCTACTAGGATCGTTGTACCTGGGTTTCCAGTTTCACAAACCTGATGGAACCAATGAAAGGGGTCCCAACTATTCATATTGGATTTTGCAGAAGGAAACTTTGTGCCCTTATTCTATCCAATATAGAAAAAAATGAACTTTTAGTATTTCCTAAACCTACTTTTTTTTCTGCGGTTTTCTTAAAAGAAGAATACATCACCAGGACTTCCTCAAGTTGCAAGGGGATTTCTTTTTCCAGGACTAAGCGGTATTTACATAATGACACATGCTCACCACTATGGTGTGGAGTACTCTGCATTGCATCCAGATTTGCTTGATGATGCACCCCCTGGAGCAGGGGCATATAAATGACAGCCTGAGCTCACAGGAAATGGGCATTTGATATGACATTGATTTGTTCGCCATGAACTGAAGATAGGGACAGTGCTGGAGTATTGAGAGGGTGAATAGAGCTCTAAACTTTATGTAATTAGGAGGTAGGTAGAAAACAAAAATAAGGAAAAGGGTAACATTCCACCTTAGATCATCCTAATACTTTCCATTTGTAATAAAACAAAAGGTATGCAATGTATATCAGTTTCTTTAGAAAGTGTCCACATCCTGAGTAGAAAAACCTGCTTGCTGTAAAGAAGGACCCTTGATCTGTGTATGTGAAAGCAGTGGTCTCTCTGTAGAGGTCCAACTTGCACCCTGCGGAGTCAGAGCTCTCCAATTAGTAAAGCCCATGCACACTACTGATTGCACCGCTCCAGCTCTGACTAAATGGGAGGTTGTGTCCTCTCTGTATATTAAGACCACTGCTTATGGGCCATACACACTATAAGCTTTTCTGAAGACTTTTTCCTTTAGATTTACCAAAACCATATAATATGAGGTCAAACCTAAACACTTTCAATTTGTATGCAATCAGGCAGGCCCTTGCACTACATAGAAAAGGTAAATCTGAAGGAAAAAGTCTTCAGAAAATCTTATAGTGTGTATGGCCCTTTACACACAAACAGTGGCTGTCGTCCTCCTGCAGCATGCTGGTAGGAGGAAGGCTTTTCTACTCAGGCTGTGAAAATGGAAATATAAATCTTTGCACACATTTTATTTTGATGTCTCAGGAGATGATCTAAACTTAAAGTGGTATTAAACCCAAAAACATTTATTATATTGCAACTTACCATTCATTAGATGTGGTGGCGGCATTCATTTTCTTTTTTAGGCTCTTTTTCCTCTGATTTCACCTGGTGATCTGGCCAGTAACACACCTCTGGATAAAGGAGCACAGGGGGCACCTTTTTGACAACAGCATTGTCAGTCTGGGGGGAGTGGAGTGTTAAATGGACTAGCAGATTTAGATACACAAACAAGTTGAAGCCAAACTCCAGCGAAAAAATTTTAAGCAGTTACAGTAAGAGTTTTTTTCTTTTTGGGATAAAGGTTTTACATAAAAGATGATAATTTTAAGCACCTCTGTCAGTGGTAAATGGTTTGTCTCAATCCTCTTAACTGCTACAGGTGCATCTAAAAAAAAGAATATTATCAAAAACCTAATTTATTTCAGTAATTAAATTCAAAAAGTGAAACTCATAGGTTTATATAGATTCATTACACACAGAGTGATATATCTTAGGCATTTCTTTCTTTTAATTTTGATGATTCTGGCTTACAGCTAGTGAAAGCCCAAGATTCAGTATTCAGAAAATTTGAATATTGTAAAGAAGTTCAATATTGTAGACTCATGGTATCACACTTTAATCAGCTAATTAACTCAAAACACCTGTAATGGTTTCCTGAGCCTTTAGGGCTCTTTCACACGGGCGTTCCGTATGTCCGTTTTTCATCCCATCCGTTTGCGGATGAAAAACGGACATAATGTATCTCTATGTAAATACGGATGTCATCGGATGATCATCCTCTGACATCCGTTTTTTGTCAGTTCAGTTCAGTTTTTTGAACGGAGGAGAACCCTATTTTTTCTTCCTTTCAAAAAACGGAACGGAAGCAAAAACGGATGTCAGTGGTGTCATCCGCAGACATCCGTATTTACATAGACATGCATTATGTCCGTTTTTCATCCGCAAACGGATGGGATGAAAAACGGACATATGGACCAGATGACACAAGTGTCATCCGTGTCCGTTACAAAAAAAAAAAAAAAAAGGACCTGATCGGGCAAATAAAAAAGGGAACGCCCGTGTGAAAGAGCCCTTAACTGGTTTCTTAGTCTGTTTCAGTAGGTTACACAATCATGGGGAAGACTGCTGACTTGACAGTTGTCCTGTAGACAGTCATTGACACCCTCCACAAGTAGGGTAAGTCACAAAAGGTCATTGCTAAAGAAGCTGGCTGTCCGCAGAGTGTTGTATCCAAGCGTATTAATGGAAAGTTGAGTGGAAGGAAAAAGGTGGACAAGCAACAGGCATAACCGCGGCTTTGAGAGGATTGTGACGCAAAGTCAATTCAAGAATTTGGGGGAGATTCACAAGGAGTGGACTACGGCTGGTTTCTGCATGGGCTACATCTGTCACATTCCTAGTGTCAAGCCACTTTTGAACCAGAGACCACATCAGAAGCGTCTTACCTGGGCCAAGGAGAAAAGGACTGGCCTGTTGCTCAGTGGTTCAAAGTTCTCTTTTCGAATGAAAGTAAATTTTGCATTTCATTTGGAAATTAAGGTCCCAGAGTCTGGAGGGAGAGTGAAGAGGCACAGAATCCAAGTTGCATGAGGTCCAGTGTGAAGTTTTCAGTCCATGATGATTTAGGGAGCCATATCATCTGCTGGTGTTGGTCCACTGTTTTTTATAAAGTCCAAAGTCTGAGCAGCCCTCAGGAAATTATAGAGCATGTCATGCTTCCCTCTGCTGACCAGCTTAATAGAGATGCTGATTTCATTTTCAAGCAGTGCTTGGCACCTGCCCATACTGCCAAAAGTACCAATACCTGGTTTATTAATCATGTTATTACTGCGCTTGATTGGCTAGTAAACTTGCCTGACCTAAACCCCATAGAGAATCTTTCAGGTATTGTCAAGAGGAAGATGAGAAACATCAGACCCAACAATGCAGATGAGCTGAAGGCCGATATCAACGCAACCTGGGCTTCCATAACACCTTAGCAGTGCTGCAGGCTGATCGCCTCCATGCCTTGCCTCATTGATGCAGTAATTCATGCAAAAGGAGCCCCGACTGTACATGGACATACTTTTCAGTAAGCCAACATTTCTGTATTAAAAATCTTTTTTTCTCTAGCGCTCATTGACAGACGTAGTCCTCGGTGATACAGCACCTTCGGGTTATGTTGCCTCCACAGGAGCAGGACTAGACAGGAAATTAAAAAGCTCTGGACACACCCTAGGGGCAGTCCCAGAGGGTATATCCTCTCTCTCTCTGCCTCAGCAAATCAGTTATTTTCTGTCTAGTTAGGAGTAAGGACCTAGATACCTTGCTGGGATCTTGGGTCCTGGCAAGATTTTTTTCTTAAAAGATTTTTTTAGACAGCTTTTTTTCTCCAGTGTTCCTGTGAGATCTTCAAGCAAGAAAGCTGAACTGGGCGACGGGCTGGATGTTGAGATCCGGTGGTCACCCCAGTTCAGCCTACGAGCGCGTGCAGGCCATAGCTCCGCGCTGGGTCGGCCGCGACAAAGTCCCATTAAAGGACTGACCCCGCGAGTTAAACGTCTCGCTGAAACGCCAAAGACCATGAGTCACGGCGTCCATATCGGTCGACAGCCCTCCCGCCCCGGTGGAGAGGGGTACTGTCAGGAGTTGGTGCCCGCCTGGTTCCGGTATGGTGAGTAGTATGTTCCCCCTTTTCCCCTGACGGGTCTTGTGGTGAACGCGGGCCCCTCTCTGTATGGTAAGATAGAGTCCCTCTCTATCCTATAAATGACACAGATCCTCCTACTTTGAGTGTGATTTTATGTGCAAAAAGCCAGGAGGCTTGGTTTGGGAGCTAACAATCTAATTGTATACATGTTAAAAAGATTGTAATCAGTGGCATTCTGGGAATCTTACGGTGATAAAAATAAGCTACCTACCAGTCAGAAGCCACGGACATGTAGACTGCCTTCCTAATCAGATTTCCAGCTATTAGCAGGCCTCCCGAATGGCCATGCGGTCCGCCAGGGCTGGTACCGCCAACCACGCCAAATCCCCATGCAGAGAGAGTGTTGTGTGCCCTGCAGCACACCGCTATTCAGTACAGGCCGCCGCCATTTTTTTTGCTGGATCGCATGAGCCGCCATTTTGGCGTAGCCTCGTGTCTCCAGCATGGGGGCGGCCATGTTTGAGGTGATCCAAACACCTCGTGGAGCTAGGGGAGGCGCCGGAAGGCGTGCAGAGGGGCGGAGCCGCCTCCTTTCTTCCTGGGCAGCCAGCCAAAAGACTTCCTGTTTGTCAAGACAGCGCTGTAACCTGTTGCAGTTAAACTCTGAGCATCAAGTGGTGAGCCTGGGGGTCTATCTCTCTCTCTCTCGATCGATAGGGATCCCTAGCAGGTAACACTAAGGGGCTTTTTGTGGCGCTGGGGGTCTGGAAAAAAAAAAAAAAAAAAGTTTTTTATTTTTGAATTATATTATCCAGGAAGTGACTGGAATTATCATGGACCCTGCCACACATATTCCCCCACCTGTTTCCCTCGAGGGGGCCACGGGACCCGCCGGTGCACAGAGTGTAGAGTCATTTACAGCAATTTTGGAGTCTATGGTGGCTCGGGTGGAGGCGGCCTGTCAGGGACGGGGGTCAAGGAAGCGACCCCCGCCTACCCCTATACTATCTGACACCTCTGACTCAGATTCAGAGATGGTCACTGCAGTTGCAGGTTCCTCTGCAAGGGCTGTTGTCTCAGGTAAAGCCCCCTCAGACAGTGAGGAGGACGTTTCTTCTCCCGCTATAATTCAGGAAGAAGCATTGGTGGACGCACTAGTTGTGGCAGTGCAGGAAACCTTAAAACTTGAGGCTTTACCGGCAGAGGCAACTGAAACAGAGATTCCTTTTGGTACTAATAAGCCCATCAAAACGGTGAAGGTTTTTCCTGTACCCAAGTGTTTCGGTAATCAGATTAAAGGAGAATGGGAGCATTCTAAACGTACCTTTACTAATTCCAAGCGTATTGCTAGACGCTATCCGTTTGAGGAATCCATCATTAAGAAATGGACGGTACCACCAGTGGTGGATCCACCTATTTCCAGGCTGAATAAAGCCACGGTTATCCCAGTGGAGGACACTTCGTCCTTTAAGGATCCGATGGATCGAAAGATGGAAGCAGAGTCCCGCACCATCTTCTCTCTGATAGGGTCAGCATTTAGACCAGTAATTGTTATTGGTCTAGTTTCCCAGACACTTACGGAATGGGCGAGAATGGTACGCCAAGACCTTAGGGGAAAAGATATTCCCCAGGAGACATCTGATTTGATGGAACAGATTATACAAGGGCTACAGTTTATCTGTGACGCAGCCTTGGACACTACTCCCTTATTAGGGCATGCATCTATGTCAGCGGTCATCCTCAGACGTGTGCTGTGGTTAAAATGCTGGTCAGCTGACCTAGGTTCCAAAAAGACCTTGACAAATCTCCCTTTTCAGGGGAATCGTCTATTTGGGGCCAACCTAGATGAAATCATTAAGGATGCCACTGGGGGCAAGAGCACTTTTTTGCCACAGGCTGCTAAAGCTAAGGGACCTCGCAACAAGCGAGGACCTTTCTTTACCGCCCATAAAGGGCGCCCGGCTGGTACAAGCGGGAAAGGCAAGACTCCTCCAGGAGGGTTCAAGAAGGGCTGGTCGGACAAGCAGAGGACCAACCCAGCCAAACCCGAAGCAAAGGAGTACACAGCCTGAAGGTGCGCCCCCACCCGGTTTCAGGGTGGGGGGACGTTTTCACCGGTATTCAGGACATTAGATCGAGCATCAACCACTACTACCGGTGCGATTCTTCCCTTCCAACATTTAAGTACTACAGGAAGCGGTAGTTACCATTCCCTGAATAGATCTTTTCCTTTACCTTTTCCTAAGATTAGTCCCTATACCTCACAGGAATCGGATCTGGTTGACCAGATAGGCCAAGTAGCCTCTAGTCGGGTGACTTCGGTCCCTGAGGTTCAACCAGAAAAGATCACCCTTCCTGATAACAATCAGGTATCTGATAAATGTGTGGGAACAGAAAACGACCAGACTTTCTCGGATGGTCGGGGCCAGATACCTCTAGGGACGCCTGGTTCAGATTCTATCAGCGCCAGTGGTCCTAGAAATTCTAGGCTGGCCTCCTCAAGCCGGCCTGGCCGACTTGGACATGCTAGTCGCAGACGTTCCGTGGGAACTTCGTCTCAGGGAGTGTCTGTGGTCTCAAGGACCAATTTACCATCATGCTTTACAGTCGCTGGTTTTAATGGCCTGGCCATTGAGACCCAAGTACTGAAGGACAGAGGTTTGTCTACTTCAGTCATTCCTACCCTTATTAAAGCAAGGAAAGCGACTTCCAGCAAGGTCTATTATCACACATGGAAGACTTATATTGCGTGGTGCGAATCTTTAGGATTTCCTCCACGTACCTATTCGGTGACTCGAATATTGGCCTTTTTGCAACAAGGGGTTGAGCAGAAGCTAGCCTTGAGCACCATCAAGGGTCAAGTTTCAGCATTAGCAATCTTCTTTCAGAAGCCTTTAGCTACCAAGTCCTTGGTGCGGAATTTCATCCAGGGGGTGCGGCACCTGGCTCCACCAGTCCGCGCGCCCTTACCGCCCTGGGATCTTAATTTGGTTTTGTCGGTTCTACAGAAACCTCCCTTTGAAAACATCAGGGAGATTCCCTTGCTTACTTTATCCCAGAAGGTGGCCTTCTTGGTGGCTATTACTTCTGCTCGCAGGGTGTCAGAACTGGCTGCATTATCATGCCAGTCCCCATACCTAGTGATTCATAGGGATAAGGTAGTACTTCATCCTAAGCCATCTTTTCTTCCTAAGGTGGTTTCAGATTTTCATCTGAATGAAGATATTGTACTACCTTCCTTGTGTCCTCAGCCCAAGCATCATCGGGAACATGCGTTGCATTCCTTAGATGTGGTTCGGGCAATCAGGGTATACCTGAAAGCTACGGAATCATTCCGTAAGACGGATTCACTTTTTGTGATCACGGATGGCCCCAGAAAGGGTTTGCCTGCATCTGCCGCGACCATTGCCAAATGGATTAGACAAACGGTGGTACAGGTTTATTCTATTAAGGGTCAGAGTCCTCCGTTCCCTGTTAGGGCGCACTCCACTCGAGCGCTCAGTACTTCCTGGGCCTTTTGCCATCAGGCGTCAGTGGTCCAGGTATGTAAGGCGGCCACCTGGTCGTCGGTACATACCTTTACAAAATTCTATAAAATTGATGTGATGGCATCGGCGGATGCCTCATTTGGCCGCAAGGTTTTGCAGGCTGCAATTTGAGGAGACCGGGGGTCTACCTCGAGGGTTTTTTCTGTTTGAAAAAAAAAAAAAAAAATTTTTTCTCTTTTTTGTTGAGTCTCATCATTAAGGATGAGCATTGTAAACTTCTAGTTGGCACCGGTTGGGCCTTCTAGATTGGGATTTGATTTTCATTTTCCCACCCCTCATTTGTGATACTGCTCTGGGACGTCCCGAAGGTGCTGTATCACCGAGGACTACGTCTGTCAATGAGCGCTAGAGAAAAATGGATTTTTGTAAAATCTTACCGTAAAATCCTTTTCTCTTAGCTCATTGACAGACGTAGTCCCCGCCCCTCTGTTTTTTGAGTTGGGTTGGGTTAAAATCTCTAAAGACTGCTTTTTCACATAACTGATTTGCTGAGGCAGAGAGAGAGCGGATATACCCTCTGGGACTGCCCCTAGGGTGTGGCCAGAGCTTTTTAATTTCCTGTCTAGTCCTGCTCCTGTGGAGGCAACATAACCCGAAGGTGCTGTATCACCGAGGACTACGTCTGTCAATGAGCTAAGAGAAAAGGATTTTACGGTAAGATTTTACAAAAATCCATTTTTTTTTTTTTTTATTGGTCCTATGTAATAACCTAATTTCCTGAGATACGGAATTTTGGGTTTTCACTAGCTGTAGCCCATAATCATCAAAATTAAAAGAAAGCAACGCTTGACATATATCACTGTGTGTAATGAAACTATATAATATGCGTTTCACTTTTTGAATTGAATTACTGAAATTTACTTTTTAATGTTCTAATTTTTTGAGATGCACCTGTACATTTGCTGGACAGCTTATTCTGTTGAAAAATAACAGACTTACTGGCAGGATCATCAGGTGAAAGAAAAAGAAAACACCTAGAAAAGAAATGCAGCCATTGCATCTAAGAATTGGTAAGATGCAATATAATAGTTTTTTGGTTTAATACCACTTTAAAGTTAATTTAGGTGTGTGTATGTATGTGTATATATATATATATATATATATATAATACACTGCTCAACACTTTTTTTAAATCAGAGTATAGAATCAAGTTATTTAAATTCCTGGGATATTGATCTGGTCAGTTATGTAGCAGAGGGGGTTGTTAATCCGTTTCAGCTGCTTTGGTGTTAATGAAATTTACAACAGGTACACTAAATGGGCAACAATGAGACAACCTCCAAAGCAGGATTGGTTTTACAGCTAGAGGACATTAACGTTTTTTTCCCTACTCCTCTTTTTGCCTGTTTTTCCCTAGTTTTGAATTTGGCTAGGGTCAGTGTCACTACTGTTCTACTGTTCGCATGAGGCAATACCTGGACTCTATAGAGGTTGCACAGGCATTTCAACTCCTCCAGGATGGCACATCAAAATGTGCCATTGCCAGAAAGTTTGCTGTGTCTCCAAGCACAGTCTCAAGAGCGAGGAGGAGATTTCAGGAGACAGGCAGCTATCCTAGGAGAGCTAGACAGGGCCATAGAATGTCCTTAACCCATAATCTGGACCAGTATCTGCTCTTTTGTGCAAGGAGGAACAGGATGAGCACTGCCAGAGCCCTACAAAATGACCTCCAGCAGGTCACTAGTGTGAATGTCTTTGACCAAACAAACAGACTTTAAGAGGGTGGCCTTAGGGCCGATGCCCTCCAGTGGGCCCTGTGATTAGTGCTCGGCTCGATTGGCATTTGCCATTGAACACCAGAATTGGCAGGTCCACCTCTGGCGCCCTGTGCTTTTGACAGATTAGAGCAGGTTCACCCTGAGCATGTGGCAGTTGTGAAAGGGTCTGGAGAAGCCATGCAGAACGTTATGCTGCCAGTAACATCGTCCCGCATGACCGGTTTGGTGGTGGATCAGTGATGGTCTAGGGAGGCAAATCATTGGAGGGACGCACAGACCTCTACAGGCTAGACAATGGCACCCTGACTGCCATTAGGTATTGGGATGAAATCCTTGGACCTGTTGTCAGACCCTACGCTGGTGCAGTGGGTCCTGGGTTCCTCCTTACACAACAATGCCCAGCTTAATGTGGCGAGAGTATGCAGCCAGTTCCTGGAGATTGAAGAAATTGATACTATTGAATGGCCCCCACGCTCATCTGACCTAAATCCAATAGAACACCTCTCGGACATTGTTTCAGTCTATTCAGTGCCACCAGGTTGCACCTCAGTCTGTTCAGGAGCTCAGTGATGCCCTGGTTCAGATCTGGGAGAAAATACCCCAGGACACAATGCTTCCTCTCATTAGGAGCATGCCTCAACGTTGTTGGGCATGCATACAAGCGCATAGGGGCCATACAAACTACTGAGTGCCATTTTGAGTTGGTGCAATGAAATTCATCAAAATGGACTAGCCTGCTGCATCACTTTTTCACTTTGATTTTCAGGGTGTCTTTGAATTCAGCCCTCTGTAGGTTCCTAATTTTCATTTCCATCAAATGATGTGGCATTCTTTCGTTCCTAACACATTACCCAGTCCATATTAGTATAGATATCCAGCATGATATTTTCCCCCATTGAGATCTGAAGTGTTTTCAAAAGTGTTCCTTTAATTTTTTTGAGCAGTGTGTGTGTGTGTATATATATATATATATATATATATATATATATATATATATGGTACACATTTTATTTAGAACTATTTCCTTCTATTTTACTGAATCTTTCTAGAATTTCATTGAACGTAGTAAAAATTTCCACCATCACTGGAATCAGGTTTTCCCTTTTGCTTTGTCACGGGGATGTATTGATTTTAATCATGGTCATAAAGTTCCTGGCTCTTGTGTTATTGAAGCTTTGTAACAAATAAGCACTGTTCATTTGCTTTTGTTCATGAAGGTCTTGCCCTCTTCCTCAGCCCTTATCCTTCAGTTATCAAAGTTCTTCCTAACATTAGTGAATTTACTTACATCACTGCTTCTAAAGTCTGAGGTCACCAGGAAGCCTCAAGTGGGCAATAAATCACTAAGAGATTATCTAGAAGATACTCTAGATGGGTTTGTAAGAGTGCTCACTGCTTTACTCTACTAAAGTTTATGCTGCTTTGTGTGGTACGGTGTTTATCACTGATAAAGCAGAATGAAGTTAAAGCAGATCTATTATTAGGCGGTATTCGTAGTCCTATTATTAGCTTCAGCAAAATAGTTTTTTTTTTTTTCTTGCAATGAGTAAATAATTCGGATTCCATGTTCTACTACAGTGCCTTGAAAAAGTATTCACACCCCTTGAAATTTTTTCACATTTTGTCATGTTCCATCCAAAAACATAAACTTATTTTATTGGGCTTTTATGAGATAGACCAACATAATTGTGAAGTGGAAGGAAAATGATAAATGGTTTTCAAACTTTTTTACAAACTAATATCTGAAAAGTGTGGCGTGCATTTGTATTCAGCCCCCCTGAGTCAATACTTTGTAGAACCACCTTTCACTGCAATTACAGCTGCAAGTCTTTTTGGGGATGTTTTTACCAGCTTTGCACATCTAGAGTGTAAACATTTTTGCCCATTCTTTTCAAAATAGCTCAAGTTCTGTCAGATTGGATGGAGAGAGTCTGTGGACAGCAAGTCTTGGAACAAAATCTCAATTGGATTTAGGTCTTGCCTTTGACTGGGTCATTCTAAGACATGAATATGCTTTGATCTAAACCATTCCATTGTAGCTCTGGCTGTATGTTTAGGGTCATTGTCCAGCTTGAAGGTGAATCTCCACCCCAGTCTCAAGTCTTTTGCAGACTCTTTTAACAGGATTTCTTATAAGATTGCCCTGTGTTTGGCTCCATCCATTTTCCCATCAACTCTGACCAGCTTCCCTGTCCCTGCTGAAGAAAAGCATCCCCACAGCATGATGCTGCCACCACCATGTTTCACGGTGGGGATGGTGTGCTCAGGGTGACGTGCAGTGTTAATTTTTCGCCACATAGAGCATTTTGCTTTTTGCCAAAAAGGTAAATTTTGGTTTCATCTGACCAGCACCTTCTTCCATGTGTTTGCTGTGTCCCCCCACGTGGCTTCTTGCGAACTGCAAACGAGACTTCTTATGCCTTTTTTTTTTTTTTTTTAACAATGGCTTTTTTTGCCACTCTTCCTTAAATGCCAGATTCATTGAGTGCACAACTAATAGTTGTCCTGTGGACAGATTCGCCCACCTTAGCTGTGGATCTCTGCAGCTCCTCCAGAGTTACCATGGGCCTTTTGACTGCTTCTCGGATTAATGCTCTCCTTGCCCAGCCAGTCAGTTTAGGTGGACGGCCATGTCGTGGTAGGTTTGCAGGTGTGCCATACTCTTTCCATTTTCTGACGATGGATTGAACAGTGCTCTGTGAGATGATCAAAGCTTGGGATATTATTTTATAACCTAACCCTGCTTTAAACTTCTCCACTACTTTATCTCTGACCTATCTGGTCTGGTGTGTTCCTCGGCCCTCATGATGCTTTGTTCACCAAGGTTCTCTAACAAACCTCCGAGGGCTTCACAGAACAGCTGTATGTATACTGAGATTAAATTACAGACAGATGGACTCTATTTACTAATTGGGTGACATCTGAAGGCAATTGGTTCCACTAGATTTTATTTATGGGTTTTAGATTAAAGGGGGATGAGTACAAATGCACACCACACTTTTCAGATATTTATTTGTAAAAAAAAAAAAAGGGGAAAACCTTTTATTATTTTCCTTCCGCTTCACAATTATGTGCCACTTTGTGATAGTCTATCGCATAAAATCCCAATAAAATACATTTACGTTTTTGGTTGTAACATAAAATGTGGAAAATGTCAAGGAGTATATTCATTTTTAAGGCATGAAACTTAGGCTAAGGTCATATGGTCACTGAAACACTGTGTGTGTGTGCTACATATCATTAGGGACAGCAGAATATCTTGTTTTTACAAAAACCTAGAGTGGTAAATTTGCAGTGAAATAAGTTGTACTTTACTGTTGCACTTCAAGCTTGCAAGTGTGTGTATAGATGCAGATGTCCTCTTTGTGTACAGTTCAATATTTTGCCCCAACTGAATTTGTGTTCTTTGTACTCACTTATCTGATCGGCAAATATAGGTAAACATGGCTGCTAAGTTTTGCTTCATTGCTCCAGCCTGTTGGTTTGATGTTAACCACTTCAATACAGGGTACTTTCACCCCCTTCCTGCCCAGACCAATTTTCAGCTTTCAGTGCTCTCACGCTTTGAATGACAATTACTCTGTACCCAAAAATATATATATATTTTTTTCACACAGAGAGCTTTCTTTTGGCTGTATTTAATCACCACTGTTTTTCTTTTTTGCGATATAAGTGAAAAAAAAAAGAGCGAAAATTTTGGAAAAAAACGCTTTTTTTTTAGCTTTTATTACAAAATTTTGCAAATAGGTAATTTTTGTTCATAAATTTGGGGCAAAAATTATACAGCTACATATCTTTAGTAAAAAAAATAACCCAAATTAGAGGATATTACTTCTGCTGGCTATACACTAGCCAAAAAAATTGTTAGAAAATCTGTCATTTGGTCCGTTCGTTCATTTTTCGTCCAGGTAATGGGCAAAAATAGAAAATCGGTTTTAATTTTTCAGAGCTGAAAAATCCAAGGAACAGTCTGGAAAATTTTTCTGAACGAATGATAAAATGAAAGGTTAATGTGTTTCTTGCCCAAACTGCTTGCACTAGGCATATGTGACAAAATGAATGAAATACAAATTCATTTATGTCCATTGAATGATTTATCCATCAAAATTCAGTCGTCAGATGATGGCACGATCATCTGCTCTCACGGCTTAGTGTTCGTTTTTCATAAATGAGTTTGAACGATTTTTCGTATAGTGTATGGCCAGCATTAGTCTTTGTGAAAGTTAGACCCCTTTCACACAATCCGGTCCGTCAGGCGAACTCCATTTATCTCAGCGGGGGATCGATCCGCCGGTCCCCGCTGAGCAGGTGGATGGCAGCTGTGTCTCCGCGCTGTGTGTGGAGAGAGAGCTGTCAGGTCCTGCTGTTCTCTATGGGGGAATCGCATGGGAACGAACCGTCTGTCTGTTCTCATCCCATCCGATCTGCTGGACGGATGGAAAATAGGGTTTCCATCCGTCCAGATTTGACAGGTCGGATCTCAGGGGACATGTCTCTGCTGACATCCGATGCCCCATAGAGATGCATAGGGTGTCCATTCAAATCCGCCAAAAAAACTGACAGGCGGATGTGAAAGGGGCCTTATAGAGTCTACATTTTATGGTGCCAATCATTGAAATATGATCACACCTGATGTACTGACGGCCTAGCTCATTTCTTGAGGCCCTGAAAGGTAAGGACAGTACAAATACCCCCCACATTTTTGGAAAGTAGACATTCCAAGGCATTTAGTAAGATGCATGGTGAGTTTTTTTAAGTCGTAATTTTTTTCCCACAATTCTTGGGAAAATGAAAACATTTTTTTTTTTACACAAAATTGTCATAATAACAAATTATTTCTCACACACAGTATATGCATATTTGCAAATACAATCTAAAATACATCCTGCTGCTACTCCTGAGTATGTGGTTACCACATGTGTGAGACTTTTACGAAGCCTGGCCACATAGAGAGGTCCAACATGCAAGTAGCACCTCCAGGCATTCTAGGAACATAAATTACACATTCAATTTCCTGATGACCTATCACAATTTTGAAGGCCCTGGAGCACCACGGCAATGAAATTACCCACAAAATAACCCCATTTTGGAAAGCAAACACCCCAACGTATATTCTGTGAGGCATGGGCTGCTGATAGGTACTCTGATGAGCTGCAGATAGGTACTTGGGTACTCTTATGGGCAGCATATAGGTACTTGGGTATTCTGGGCTGGAGACAGGTACTTGGGTACTCTGGGCTGGAGACGGTTACTTGGGTACTCTGGGCTGGAGACGGGTACTCTGGGCTAGAGACGGGTACTCTGGGCTGGATACAGATACTCGGATACTCTGATGGGCTGGTGACAGGTACTCGGGTACTCTGATGGGCTGGTGACAGGTACTCGGGTACTCTGATGGGCTGGTGACAGGTACTTGGGTACTCTGATGGGCTGGTGATATGTACTCGGGTACTCTGAGGGGCTGTGACAGGTACTCTGATGGGCTGGTGACAGGTCCTCTTATTATTACTGGGCAATCAGTGTGTTTTTACTGTGCACTGTAATCGGTAACTGCCTGTTACCGCAATCTCCTCCTCACACAGGATCAGTGTGTGAGGAGGAGAACCCAATAACAGGCAGTTACCAGGTTTGTTGACTTTTGTGACCGCCTGTCATTGGACACAGCCAGTCACGTGGTAAAGAGCCAATTTCATTGGCTCTTTACCTCGATTGGGGATGGGCTGTGTCAGAGTTTTTGTGATCGAGGACACCACATGTGACTAGCTGTGATTGGACACAGCTGGTCATGTGGTAAAGAGCCATTTTCATTGGCTCTTTACCCTTATCGGGCATGAGCTGTGTCCCTAAGGAACACGCCTCATCCCCAATCGCCGTGCTGCGCGGCGAGAATAGGTGGACGTCATGTGACGTCCGCCCGTAGGGAGGGAATGTTCCTGCCAGTGTCATTTTACAATGCGCCGGCAGAGAAGGGGTTAAGGGTGTCTCTTCCACATGTATAAAGGACATACAGTATATTACAAAAGAGGGGCCCATTATTGGATAATTCCGGAAATTAAAAGAACAAGCTTTTGATGGAATTTAGGGATGTTATATTGTATTACTGATGAGTCTAAAGCTGGTACAGCAAAGTATCACAAACAGAGCCTGAAAAAGTCTTGTTTTGGATTTATTTGTTTCCCTGGCTCCTTTCTTACACCTTTCGAGACCTCTAATGCGCTGTTCACTGCGGGTTTTGTTGAAGTTTAATTTATTTTCTTGAAGCACTGTACAGTACTTGTAAATAGTTTTTAAATAGCACAAACTCACCACTGTTTGCCAAAACACTGCTGGACTGGTATCTGTGAAACAAAGGTTCCCGGGAGCATTACACCTGCTACCTATTTCCACCTCACATATGATGGAGAATGTAGGCGGTGTTGTCACAAGTACTGGATGGGGAGGAACTTCCTGTAGTGTACCTGAGCAGAAACAAAATTTAATGAACTTGAAAATAAGTATGCCACCCTAGTAAAGCGACTTTGGGGTGGGAGAATGATTTGGGGCCAATATCAGCTGAGCAATGGGAAGAAGCATATCAGGCGGTGGGTACTTGCTCTTTAACTGCAGCACAGAAGTTGTCACAGCTGTATATTATTTTACGTGCTCACTATACTCCCCTGAAGCTGAGCAAAATGTGATATAGTACGGAGCCACACTGTCCTAGGTGCAAAAGAGACCATGGGGACTTGATCCATCTGCTATGGAGGTGTCCCAAACTCCACCTGTACTGGAGCCAAAACATAAGTACTCTAAACATGGTATTTAAAGTAAAGATCCCAATAGACCCTAAATGCTGTCTACTAAACATCCTAGAAGGTGCTATAGAGGAGTTGTACCCCAGGACAGCAGTCAGAAGGGCCCTTTTCCATGCCCGGAAGTTAATTCTAGTAATGTGGAAATCCGCTGATCCCCCCCACACATAAATCATGGGTGTCAAATCTGGGAAAAGCACTACTTTTAGAATGTCATATCTACACAAGACGTGGCTGTCAGGGTAAATTTGAAAAGCTGTGGGGCCCATGGTCGGATACCCCTGGACTTAGTCCATGGGAATTGGTACTTCAAAGATTGTTGGTATCCCCGAATAAATCATAGAAAATGAAGATATGTTTTTACCAGTTGCATAACAATAGCTGCACATCTTGTGGATTATTGGTTGGGTTGAATTACAATAGTATAATTTCTGATATATATGTAATAGTCTGAACATATATAGATACCAATATTTGTATGACTTCTATGCCGACAAATGTAACCAAAAAAAAAAAAAAAAGAGGGTGCCACTGTATGGGCTTTGGGCACCATTTCAACTTCGTGAATGACCATTCTTCCCTAGATGGCCAGGAAAAAAGAGACAAATGGACAAGTGAGCCAGTGGTTTTTGGCTCTACAGGATTATTCCTTCAAGGTAACACACAGACAAGGTACCAATATAGGAAATGTAGATGCCCTATCCCAGGTTTACTGTTACTGGGCTACTAGTGTTCCAACCCTGGGGTTTAAAAAAAAAAAAAAAAGGGGGTATATGTTGCAGAATGTCTTGAAAGGAGCCTTGAAAAGTCCTGTTTAGGATTCTTACATATCCCAGGCTTCTTTCTTACACATTTTGAGACCTCTTATTCTCTGTCCATTCAGTCTTTTGCTCCTCTCCTTTTCACCAATTTAGGGACACTTGGGACACACAATCAATGCTCTGCAGCCCGGAGAGACCTCTTATCCCGTGTGTATTCAGTCTTTTGAAAATGTAGGCACATCTTGGGGATACATAGAAAAAGCAAAAGTGGTTCATGTGAAGGCCTCTGAATCCAATTTAGGGATTGGCCACACAGCTGAAACGTGTCTAATCAGGTACCTATTGATCAATGGTAGGCATATAAAGAAAAAAGAGAGAGGTATCTGTAAATGTAATGGAAGCAGAGGGCTTCCAAAACCTATTCACAGACCCAAAAGTTGATCAAATATAGATCCCAATAATGGCACTAAGATAGCTGAGTAAAGTGGAAATTAAAAAATGTATATTTTATTGAAGCACTTATGCCTGGTGGATGAACAAAAGACACACATGAACACAATACATAATAAAACAATAAAACCAAGTACATACAGTGGATAGCATCACAGACAGACCATAATGACAATTGAGTATGAATGCTGTCGGAAAAAATCAATCAAAAATATAGAGCCACATCCATATGGTAGAAAAACCAATGCCTACAATGTTCCTGAATAGGAATACCATATATATGGGTATAGCTGTGACTTGGATAGGCACTATGAGCAGCAAACCCCCTACAATTGGATAAGAACAGCAAATGAAGGCTGCAAAGAGAAAAAGAAAATTTCCTGAAATGAATGTGGATCCAAAAATTGGGATAAAAATGATATTCCAATTGCTACTAAGGTATAAAGAAGGTGCTAGCTGAGCGATGAGGACTCCAGATGATGATGATGTCCGTCAGGATGTGAACAGACCCAACTAAAGGTTGTAGCAATCTTCTCCAATTAAGAATGAACATACACAAGACAATTCCCAAAAGACCGTTTCAGTGATGAGGTTGCCTGTCTCACATGTATGAGGGGGACAGGTGGGAGAGTCTTTAAGTGCTGGCAGATAGGAGAGATAGTAAACCTTGAGGTCGTGCAATAAATATACAGGGTTTGTACCTCTTACTACATCTTGGGGATACAGTCAATGCTCTGCAGCATGGGGAGCAGACAGGTTTTTCTGTTGGAGCTAAAGGTTGGTGAAAACGGCGAAATTGTCTATGTGGAGGCTAGCGCGCATTTTGGGCAGCCTGTTAGGACTGTCATTGTGTAGTAAGAGCCGAGACACCGCTAGGTTTTCTTTTGTTGGAAGTTTCATTTATTCTCCTCTGAAGCACTGTACAGCAGCTGCAAATAGTCTGTAAATAGCACACATAAACTCCCCTCTGTGTGCCATAATGCTACTGGACTGGAATCTGCGAAACAAAGGTTGCTGACCCCAGGCAGAATTACACCTACTACTTATCCCCCCAGCTTACACTGGCCATACACTAGTAAGATTTTGTACAGAAATTCTCATCAATATATTCAATGACATGCCAAATGTTCAAAAGTACTTAGTGATATTAAAGTCAATAATTAAAAAAACCAAACATGTCATACTTACCTGCTCCGTGCAATGATTTTACTCAGAGCAGCCCTGATCCTCCTCTTCTCAGGTTCCCCCCGGAGCTCCTGGCCCTTCCCACCTGCCGAGTGCCCCCAGAGCAAGCAGCTTGCACGGGGGGCAGTGGAGCACACTCACTCTTGAGTCACTGCTCTGTGTGTCCATTCACACACAGAGCCGGGCTTGGCCCCGCACCCTCTCTTTCTATTGGCTCACTGGCTGTGATTAACCTCAGTGGGAGCCAATGGCTCCCACTGCTGTCTCAGCCAATGAGGAGGTTGAGTGCCCGAAGAGCCCAGGCTCTCGCGCACAACGCTGGATCATGATGGGGATTAGTTAAGTGCTGGGGGGCTGCTACAAAAGGTTTTTTTTACGCACAAAGGTAAAAAAACCTTGAGCCTTTACAACCACTTTAGGGTTGCTTTTACATTTTGAGTAAATAGACTTTTCTTGAACAAACAGCCACATTAGCTGTTAGAAATTTGTTAATTTGAGAAAAAATTTCCATTTTTCTCCTTCAAATTTTATTGTCATTGTGGTCAAAAATAATGTTTTGATACGGCTGTTAGAAAACTAAACAAATGTTCTTAAAGCGGTATTCCAGCTGTGGGAAAACAAATTAAAAGTCAGCAGTCATAAATACAGTAGCTGCTGACTTTTAATATATAGACACTTACCTGGCTAGGGTGCAACTGATGTCAGCACCCCAACGGATTTTCGGATTGGCTGCCGGGTGCTGCCCCCGCGATTCACTCTAAGGGGAACCAGCAATGAAGCCTTTCGGCTTCACAGACGATTCCCTACTGTGCATGGGCATTTGCATTGGCTCAGCGGCGGGGGAAGGAGAAAGGGGATGGAACTTCCGAGAGATGGCGCTGTCTCCCAGAGGTAGGGAAGTCTACCTGTCAAAAACAGGTACCCATTCCCCCCCCTCCGAAAGGTGGCAAATGTGGTAGCAGATGAGTGGAAGTTCCACTTTTGGGTGGAGTTCTGCTTTAAAATGAAACTTTTTTACACAAAATTCTACGTGGGCATTTTACACACATTTATACATTAAACCAGTGGTTTTTAACCTGGGTTCGATCGAACCCCAGGGGTTCGGTGAGTCAGTCTCAGGGGTTCGGCGGGAGGGCAACTGGGCAATTGCTCCCCCCGAGAAAATATTACTGATTTTGAGGCCAACCCCCCCCCCCCCCCCCCCAGGAAATCAGAGCTGCGGTCGGGACGACTCGCAGCCATTACACATAGACACTTGACGCTCTGCCCTCTGTACCTCCCCCAGCAGGTTTCCAGCCTATCTCCTGCAGGCTGCTTTCTGCTTGAGTGGGCGGGATGGGGATGTACCTGACCACGGAGATCGCGCCCGCCTGGAAGAGGGAAGTGTGAGCAGCTGAGCAGAGGGAGCCGAGTGAATGTTCCTGGAGGTAGACTCAGCTAGCTGTACATGGTGGATTAGTTTGCAAGCACCTCTATGCTAAGTCTGCTGAGTTACTGCAGCTTAGCATAGAGGTGCTGTTAGCTGACAAATGGAAATGCATGTCCTTTTCATTTAGCCCCCTGGTGTGTGCCCTCCCAGCCCCCTGTTGTGCGGCTTTACTGATCCATGTACACTGTCCTATCCTCTGTCCTGTCAACTCCTATCCTCTGCCCTAGTCTCTGTACACCGTCCTACAGCCTACTGACCACTCTATCCTTCCCTACAATCAACTGACCCGTATACCCTGCCCTACATGCTGCTGGCCTCTGTACACTGCCCTACATCCTACTGACCTTTCTACCACGCCCTAAAAACTACTGACCCCCTATACACTGCCCTACATGCTACTGACCTCGCTACACTGCCCTACAAACTACTGAGCACTATACACTACCCTACAAACTACTGAGCACTGTACACTACCCTACAAACTACTGACCACTGCCCTACAAACTACTCACTACTGCACACTGCCCTACAGCCTACTGACCTCTGTACGCTGCCCTACAGCCTACTGACCTCTGTACGCTGCCCTACAGCCTACTGACCTCTGTACGCTGCTCTACAGCCTACTGACCTCTGTAGGCTGCCCTACATACTACTGACCTCCTGTACATTTTACTTTGTATGATACGTTTAATTCAGTTCTGTAAAAAACACCTTTTTTTCTGGCAGTGGCCCTCCCGAGACTAGACTCATAAAATCATATTTTATTTTTCCAATTAAGAAGGGTTCGGTGAATGCGCATATGAAGCTGGTGGGGTTCAGTACCTCCAACAAGGTTAAGAACCACTGCACTAAACTGACAAAGTGTTATCTTCTGAAGCATGAATGGTATCTGCATTGTAAACTTTAGGATACACAAATAGCGATCCCCGATGTTACTGAAGCAATAACACAAGGATAGTGTTAAGGTCTCTGTTTATCGAATACTTTGTTGAGAATTCTTCTTTACCCTGTTTACCTCTGCTCGCAAAGCTAGAAAAGGGATTCTTCTGCTGTTGTCCTTGTTAAACAAATTAAGAATCTAGCTGTGAGGCTAATGGGCCCTAACAGGTTGTTGGTATTGGAAGACAGGTACAAACAGACTTGCCACATATACTGGAATACCTCTAGGAGCACTAGAATAGAGAAATACTCTGGCAATCCTGGGAAGGCCAGGCAGTGGGAGCTGCAGTTGCAAACTTCTGAGGTACAGTATGTGTAGTTCTATGTATATTTTGAGCAGGTAGCATTTATCATAACATGCAAGTATACACGGTATTAGACACACTTACCACTGGGTATGCTCTCCCCCAGCAATGCGAGATCTGAGTTCCATGACTCTGCTGTGTCTCCGCCATCTTCCTTTGGTCCAAGGTCTTTTGCTTCGGCCATTGGGCAGCTGCTGGTGATGTGCACTGGAGTTACTATATCCAGGCAACCAGCATTTTTTTGTCATCTTACCGATACAGGAAATGGGCTCAGTGGTGTTCACTGCACTGTGAATGCATCACAGTCAGAAAAAAAACAATGGTGACTGACAAAATTCTTTTTTTTTTTTTTTTACCAGAAAAGACTAAAAAGCTGTAATATAAAAAAACTTTCTCTTTCGTTCATAGATGGACACAGCTCCTCATCTTCATGACTATATGGGTTTTACTGCCCCCAACAGGAGTAGGACACTAGACAGACAAAAACTTGACTACGCATATGGGGCAGTCCCAGGGGGTATACTCCCACTCTCTGCTATAGGTATTCAGTTTTTTTCTGCCCAGTCAGAAGTAAGGACCTAGTTCCTTGCTGGGATCTCTGGTCCTGGCAATTTTTTTCTTTTTTAAATTACATTTTTTCCCTCTTTTTATTATTTTGTTTGTGTGATTTACAATCAAGATCCTTAGGGACCCCCCCCCCAGTCTGACCAGCAAGCGCTTGCAGACTGCAGCTCAGCGCTAGGTCGGCTGCGACATAGCCTTACTGCACAGGGGCTGGCCTGCGAGTTAAATGTTTCGCGAGGGTGCAAACAAACTGTCTTTGGCCTGAATCGCAGCGTTTCCTCCTGGCCCGCAGCACCCACATTCTGATGGAGCGCTGGTCTGTGCAAAGCGATGCCTACCCTGTTGCTGGTGTGGTAAGTAGCTGTCCCCCCTCTACCCCTGGAGGGTTTTGGGGTGGACGTGGGCCCCTCCCTGGGAAGGTCGGATCCCCAAGCTCCCCTCTCTCCCAGTCAGCGCCCCCCCCCGGTCTCGGTGGTCTATTGCAGGCCTTTACCCCCCATCTGCTCCCCCCGGGGTGGACATACCTTTTTAGGTCAGCCTAGGGTATTGTACTGGCGATGGGGGTTGATTGCGCTGTGGCCGAACGATTGTTCCTCAGGAGGGGGATGAGCCTGTTGGAGGCACCTGCTGGGCCCCCCCCTTCCATGTGGGATTGTTTTTTTGTGCTGCTGGAGTCCCCCCTGGGGCCGCCTTTTTCTTGTAGCTTTTCATGCTACAGATCGGCGGCCATGTTTGTGTAACCTCGGCGGCCATTTTCTTGTGGTTTCCCATTGAAAATGGCTACGGCCATGTGTTTGGAGCCGATTGAGCGGTGATTCGAAAATAGGAGCCTCTCCTCGGCCTCTAGTGCTGATCCCTGGACATCCCTCTTCCTGATCGCAGCATGGTGTCTGGTGCTGTGAGTGGCTGACTGGTGGTGGCAAGTCCTTTTGTGGGGTTTTCTCTCCCTCTCTCTGCTATTGCAGCAGTAGGGCTCTGTGCTGGGCCTTGTGGTGCCACAGCGCGGTGGGGTGTCCCTTACAGTGTTCTACACCATTTTTGTGTGGTTCCCCTCTCCAGTCATGGAGTCTCTGGAGCATATTTCTCCACCTGAATGGAATCCATTCGCAGGGTAGTAATGTCCCTACATCAGGGTGATTTCCTCACCTCCATCAACATCAAGAACGCCTACCTTCACATCCCAAAATGTGCCGCCCACCAGCGCTTCCTTCGCTTTGCTGTGGGCGAGGAACATTATCAATTTGGTCTCGCCTACACTCCTTGGGTATTCACAAAAGTATTAGCCCCTGTGCTAGCATTGCTGCATCAGCGGGGGTAGCGGTACTGCGGTATCTGGACAATCTGCTTTTGTGAGCAGAGTCTTTGACTGCTCTGTTGGACAACTTGGAGAATGCTCTCCAAACTCTGAAGGAGTTTGGTTGGATTCTGAATCTTCACAAGTCTGCTCTGGTTCCGTCCACAAATCTGGACTATCTGGGTTCTGACGCTGGACTCTGCCTCAGCCAGAGTGTTTCTTCCCCAGGAAAAACTTCGGAAATTACAGCAGGCAATTCAGCTTCTGCTGTTCAGCAGACGGTCATCTCTTCGGACTTGCATGCGGGTGCTGGGCCTGATGGTGTCTACCTTAGAGGCAGAGCCGGAGTACGAAGGGGTCCCTGGTTTGGGGGCTTCATTCTCCAGCACTTTGCCAGGGAAAATAATTTCGTCCCCTGTACTGGACGGTTATCACCACGGACGCCAGCCTGTCCGGGCGGGTAGGCGTCCTCGGCACAGAATGTGCTCAGGGGGTCTAAACTCTGGAAGAGTCCAGGCTATCGATCAATGTACTAGAGCCTGAAGCGATCAGACTTTGTCTGGATCATTGGACAAGTGGGTGTCCAGGGGTGTCCGGTACAGATTCATTCAGACAATGCCACGGCCTATGTTAATCACCAAGGGGGCACAAGAAGTGTCCTGGCTGTTCGGGAAGTAGCCGGCATCCTAAGGTGGGCAGAACGAATCGTTCCAGCCCTCTCTGTTGTACACATTCCAGAGGTGGAAAATTTGCAGGTGGATTACCTCAGTTGACAGGCTTTGGACCAGGGGGCATGGTCACTTCATCCTGAGGTTTTTCATCAGTTGTGTCTCTCGCCTCAACAGGAAAGTGCAGAGGTTTGTAGCACAGTCTCGGGATCCTCCAGCCGACAACACAAACGCATTAGTGGCTCCTTGGAGTCAGTAATGTCTGATTTACACCTTTCCTCCTCTCAAGTCATCCTAGTGGCTCCAGACTGGCCTTGCTGGTCTTGGTACGCCGATCTGGTATGGCTGGTCGCCGATGCTCCTTGGAGACTTCCTCTCAGTGAAGATCTGCTGTCGCAAGGGCCAATCTTTCATCCTGCTTTACAGTCGCTGGCTTTGACGGCTTGGCTGTTGAAAGCCAGGTGCTGACTGACAGAGAGTTGTCTGAATCGGTGATTCCTACATTGTTAAATGCTAGAAAATCTACTTCTAGGAAGATTTACCATCGTACTTGGTAGTCATACATTGAGTGGTGGGAATCCCTCATGGTTCACCCTCACTCCTTTTCAGTGACTCGGATCTTGGCTTTCCTCCAGCAAGGGGTAAGCAGCGCCTGGCCTTGAGTACCATCAAGGGCCAGGTCTCGGTGGTTTTCTTTTAACATCCTTGGCCACACATTCCTTGGTGCGTACCTTTATCCAGGGAGTGAGACACTTGGTTCCTCCAGTGTGGTCTCTGTTGCCTCCATGGGACCTCAATTTGGTGTTGTCGGTTCTCCAGAAGCCTGCCTTTGAAAATATTTGGGAAGTTCCCCTGCTTACGTTATCCCAGAAGGTGGCCTTTTTGGTGGCTATCACTTCTGCGAGCAGGGTGTCGGAGCTGGCGGTGTTGTCTTGTCGTTCACCTTACCTGGTGGCTCACAAGGATAAGGCGGTTCTTCGTCCATGTCCTGTCATTTTTTCCGATGGTTATCTCTGATTTTCATTTGAATGAAGACATAGTGTTGCCTTCCCTGTGTCCCAGGCCTAAGCATCCTATGGAAATTGCTTAGCATTCCCTGGATGTAGCTCGGGCAATAAGGGTGTACCTTGACAGCTACGGAGTCTGTTAGAAAGTCAGACTCACTATTTGTCCTCAGGGATGGACCTTGCAAAGGGCTGGCTGCTTCTGCTGCGACCATTTTGAGATGGATCAGACAGACAGTGGTTCAGGCTTATTGCATTAAGGGTCAGGTTCCTCCTTTCCCTGTTAAGATGCACTCTACTTGGGCACTTAGTGCCTCCTAGCCCTTCCGTCATCAGGCATCGGTGATGTAGGTTTGCAAGACAGCTACGTGGTCGTCTGTGCACACATTCACAAAGTTTTAAAAGGTGGCTGTGTTGGCATCTGCAGATGCTTCCTTCAGCTGTTTAGAGGACTTGTCCTCTTTGAGGGTGTTTTATATTTTTTTCAGGTGAGCTCCAGTTGTTGATAGTTGAGCTCCATGTTACCTGGTTGGCTATGTTTAACCTTGGGGAAGGTTTTTTTCTTACTGTTCCCACCCCTCATGTTTGATACTGCTTTGGGACATCCCATATAGTAATGAAGTTGAGGAGCTGTGTCCATCAATGAACGTAAGAGAAAATGGGATTTTTGACTTACCGTAAAATCCATTTCTCTGATGTTCATTGACAGACACACCACCTACCCTGCTATGGAGTTGTTTTTTTTTCTTCTGACACTGCTTGTAGCAAAACTGAATATCTATAGCAGAGAGTGGGAGTATACCCCCTGGGACTGCCCAATAGGTGTAGTCAAATTTTTGTCTGCCTAGTGTCCTACTGCTGTAGGGGGAGTATAACCCATATAGTCATGAAGATGAGGAGCTGTGTCCGTCAATGAACATCAGAGAAATGGATTTTTACAGAAGGTCAGAAACCCAATTTTTACAAAGTTGCAGTTCTCAGTATGCTAAGTTTTTGTGAGAATTTATCGTTTTGCTGGTAGAGTAGAGACTGGATAGAGAGGTATCACTTTGGCATTTTAAAATCAGTGTGGCATTTTGACTAAACAGCTTTACATGCATTGCACTATATACAAACCAATCATTACTGTTCTTATGCATAGTATTTAGATAGGTGTTACAGTGTATACAGTATCTGTGTACTGAGGGTTAATTGAGAATAAAAGATTTTTTTTTAATATATACACTCCTTTTCAAGTATACAGTCATTGTAAAATAGACTGAGCAATATCCCCTATTTGGAGAGTGAGAAGTGTTAAAATGTATCTTGTTCAATAAATTTAAATAGTAGTTTTCCCCCACTAAAAAGGAATTACTCTTGCCAGCTATTGCATTTTGACAGCCACTGCAGAATACTCGAACATTAACTTCATCTTCCTGGCTCCTTCAGTTTTCTGACTGAAGTTTGTCAAAGCCCGATGGTGCTGTCAGGGGCATCCATGGATCAAATTTTGTCCAACTCGTTGAGAATCTGCCAAAAATCAAGCTTTGTGTGGCCAGCATAGGCTTCATGTACGCTACCGCAGCAGCTCCTAAATAATCCTAAAAGCCTATGTGTACATGGACACACAGGCTTTTATGGAGTTGAGTTTAGGAGCTTTGGCAAAAAAAACATTTTTGCTAAAGCTCCTAAACTCAACTCCAATAAAGCCTATGTGTCCATGTACATACAGTATAGGCTTTCAGGATAGTTTAGGAGCTGCTGCTGTTAGGGGAGGTTTAACCTACCTCTCCTGAATTCCTGAATGCGGAAGAATCTCGTTCAGGATAGGAACATTTTGAGCACTGCCAGCGGTCAAAGTAGTCTGTGTACATGAAACCTTAGTGGAACAAGTAGCTGACTTAGCACGGTACAAACATTTACTGATCCTCAAGATATATATTTTGGATTGACCAATCCCAGACGCCAAGTCGCAATGGTCACTAGAAAATGCGGCCTAGCGCCTGGGTTGTTGTCAGCCCCAGTGGGTAGCATGAGGGGAAAGGGGGGTTGTGGAGTCAGGTGCAACATTGCTGGGTGGCCGGCAGGTGTTTTCCGATGCCGGGGGGGGGGGGGGGGGAGTGGCAGCACCGTGAGGCACTGTGAACGGCAGGTTAGGGCAGATGTGGGGCTTTAGTGTAGTAGGAGAAGGTCGGGGTAGCGGAGTGGAGCCGCTGGCAGGAAGTGTTCCCTGTGCAGCTCTCTCCTCCCACTCGGTGCAGGTCTATCGATCTGTCTGGGAAGACTCCCTGCGGCAGGAGCCAGCAGCTCTGAACAGGCTCAGCAGTGGCTCAGAGCCGGTCACAATCTTGCAGGGGAATCCCCTGGGCTCTCAGGTTTCCCCCTTGGATGGACTCAGAGTTGGGTCTGCACATCGGTGTCTTACCAGTGCAGACTCTTCAGTGCCCCATTAGTGCAGCATCCCCATCAGTGCAGCCTTACCAGTGCTCCATCAGTGCAGCCTCATCAGTGCCCCGCCAGTACCGCCTCACCAGTGCCTTATCAGTGCAGCCTCATTACCGCACATTGGTGAAGAAGAAAAATTACTTATTTGCTAAACTTTATAACAAAAATGAGGTTTTTTTTTAACATTTTTCGGTCTTTTTTCATGTATTTAGCAAAAAATAAAAACTCCAGTGGTGAATAAATACCACCAGAAGAAAGCTCTATCTGTCTAAAAATATAAAATAAAAATGTAATTTGGGTACAGTGTTGCATGACTGTGCAATTGTCATTCAAAGTGTGACGGTGCTGAAATGTGGCCTGGGCAGGAAAGCAGTGAAAGTGCTCAGTAGGCAAAAAAAACCTGGCTCCTAGATTCAAACCAAATTTGTCAAGCCTAGGAATAATCCCAACTGGTGACACTTAAATTGGTTACTTATTGTACCAGCATCTGCATTTCAAGCAGTGTAGCTCTGTGGAATTATTTGCATGTCATAGTCACCTGCCCAATGGAGATAAATTTGCTTAATTTATCCACACTTTAAATCTATTGTTTCTTTCTAAATGTCAAGCTCTTCTATTCTGTAGTTGTCTGGGTTTTCTCAGCAGTATGCTCATCAGATAACCAATATTAAAAAGGTGCTTTCTCTGTGTTGCTATGGATTTTCATATCCAATATTGGCACAGGGCTTATCATTGTAGCCCCTTAAGCCTCCGTGTAATTTAATTTGCAACAAGTTTGTGCAAGGTACAGCCTGTATTTAAGCACATGATGTTTATTTTTTTTTAAAGTGTGCCGTGAATTTGTACCAATTCATCTTAGGTAGAACATTTAAATTCCATCATGAGAATAAAGTGTATCTTATCCTAAGAGCAAAAGCATAATATATTGCATTTTACCATCTCATTAGATGTGGTGGCTGCATTAGTTTACTTCTGGTTCTCCTTATAGTAATGTACATGCTGTTCCAGAGTGGCAACATTCATTCACTGCACTAGATCTATGGAGGATCAGCATTGTCTCTGTAAATTGCTCACTCCTTATTTAAACTACAGAACCCCCCCCTTTCCTTTTCCACAACATAGGAAGCGTTGCTTTGCAGTCCACAGAAGAAAACTGAGCAGGTCTGGCCTGAGGTTTTAGTGTAGCAGAGGCAGAGTATTTAACTGGAGCTTACTAGTTTTCTGTCAGAATCAACAGATTTTTTCCCACTTCTCCAAAAAAAAAAAAATACAAAATGCTTTTAAATGTATATTTAACGGGCCACAAAGGAGCAAATAATAGAAATACATTGATAGTGTTTAAAAAACTTTAAGTGGTCATGTAGCAGCTTCTTTTATTACTACTAGGAGGCTGTGACTTGTTCTGGCTGTATGCAAGGGCAGTTTTCTAACAGTTTCAACTACTTTCATCCAGCTTCCATGCCAAAAACAATAATATTATTCAAGACAAGCTACCAGTATTCCAACTACATAAATATAAAGTAGACAAAAGAACAGATGATTTTGGGCCATATTAAAAGTGACATTTATAATAAGCAACACATGTTAAGCTGATAAATCACAGTCCATTTAAAATACTATAAACCATAAAAGTGGATGCCGTATAGGATTATATTTATTCACATGTAAACCATTTCAATATAAAGAACTCTTAGCCCAAACTTTTACAGCTAATAGTCTATTTATAAAGGTTCTTTTGGATAAAATCTCATATCAGTGGTAAGTTGGAGCCACAGAGTGGTAGCAGCTTGGTTCTTTGTGTTTCACAGCATTATCAGGAACCCAGAAGTATTATGAAGAGTTTTTTGGCTTTCCATACATGTAACAGCTATAGTGCCAGAGTGCACCCCCGCTGCACAATGCACCATTTTTTTTCTTTTGTGGTTAAAAGTTTTGTAAAACAATGGCACCCAAAAGAGGTGACTCTTTACAAGCCTTTACAACTCATCAGTTTAGAGTTAACTGTGAGCTCCAAAGCATGTAACCAAGCAGAGATCTCTCTGGCAGTATCGGTCTGAGAATGACTGCTCTAAAACTGGAAGTGACAACATCATCTGGGCCTCCTTGTTTCATTCCGATCAAAGGATATCAAAAGTGCACCAAAAACACAGGGGATAATAGAAGTCAATTGGAAACCGCTGCTAACTCGCATCCAACCCGCACTGCGATCAAACCGCACCGCATCAGTGTGAAAGAGGCACAAGATATACAGTATCTCACAAAAGTGAGTACACCCCTCACATTTTTGTAAATATTTTATTATATCTTTTTATGTAACAACACCGAAGAAATGACACTTTGCTACAATGTAAATGTAGTGAGTTTACAGCTTGTATAACAGTGTAAATTTGCTGTCTCCTCAAAATAACTCAACACACAGCCATTATTGTCTAAACCGCTGGCAACAAAAGTGAGTACACCCCTAAGTTAAAATGTCCAAACAGGGCCCAGTTAGCCATTTTCGCTCCCTGGTGTCATGTGACTCATTAGTGTTACAAGGTCTCAGGTGTAAATGGGGAGCAGGTGTGTTAAATTTGGTGTTATCGCTCTCACTCTCCCATACTGGTCACTGGAAGTTCAACATGTTACCTCATGGCAAAGAACTCTGAGGATCTAAAAAAAATAATTGTTGCTCTACATAAAGATGGCCTAGGCTGTAAGAAGATTGCGAAGACCATGAAACTGAGCTGCAGCACGGTGGCCAAGACCATAGAGCGGTTTAACAGGACAGGTTTAACTCAGAACAGGCCTCGCCATGGTCGACCAAAGAAGTTGAGTGCACGTGCTCAGCGTCATATGCAGATGTTGTCTTTGGGAAATAGATGTATAAGTGCTGCCAGCATTGCTGCAGAGGTTGAAGGGGTGGGGGTTCAGCCTGTCCATGCTCAGACCATACGCCGCACACTGCATCAAATTGGTCTGTGTGGCTGTCGTCCCAGAAGGAAGCCTCCACTACAGATGATGCACAAGAAAGCCCACAGACAGTTTGCTAAAGACAAGCAGACTAAGGACATGGATTACTGGAACCATGTCCTGTGGTCTGATGAGATCATAATAAACTTATTTGGTTCAGATGGTGTCAAGTGTGTGTTGCGGCAGCCAGTTGAGGAGTACAAAGACAATTGTGTCTTGGCTACAGTCAAGCATGGTGGTGGAAGAGTCATGGTCTGGGGCTGCATGAGTGCTGCCGACACTGGGGACCTACAGTTCATTGAGGGAACCATAAATGCCAACATATACTGTGACATACTGAAGCAGAGCATGATCCCCCCTCCCTTCGGAGACTGGGCTGCAGGGCATTATTCAAACATGATAATGACCCTAAACACATCTCCAAGATGACCATTGTATTGCTAAAGAAGCTGAGGGTAAAGGTAATAGACTGGCCAAGTATGTCTCCAGACCTAAGCCCTATTGAGTACATGTGGGGCAAACGGAAGGTGGAGGAGCGCAAGATCTCTAACATCTACCAGCTCTGTGATGTCATGTAGGAGTGGAAGAGGACTCCAGTGGCAACCTGTGAAACTCTGGTGAACTCCATGCCCAAGAGGGTTAAGGCAGTGCTTGAAAATATTGGTGGCCACACAAAATATTGACACTTTGGGCCCAGTTTAGACATTTTCACTTAGCAGTGTACTCACTTTTGTTGCCAGTGGTTTAGACAATAATAGCTGTGTGTTATTTTGAGGGGGCACAAATTTTACACTGTTATAAAAGCTGTACATTCACTACTTTACATTGTAGCAAAGTGTAATTTCTTCAATGTGACATGAAAAGATATAATAAAATATTTACAAAAATGTGAGGGGTGTACTCACTTTTGTGAGATACTCTATGTTGGATGTCCAAAGAGCTGAACGAGTTAAAAAAATCAAAAAATCAAAAAGTCAAAGACTTACTGGTAGAATCTACAGGTAATAAATGCTAGTGACAGACTGCATTAACCACTTGTTCACCGTTGGCTGGGCTGTCATATGACGTCTTAGGTTTAAGTGGTGATATCTGAATAATGCCTGCAGCTGCAGGCATCCAATTTTTTTTGTAGCCGGCGATTCCCTGGAAAACCGTAAAGCCATATGGTTGAGTCGTGCTTTTACCAACTTTTACAGGCCGTGGCAGGGGACACCCACCCTTGGTGGGTGTTTCTCCGATCTCTCCTGTTCAATCCCAGCAGGTTAACCATAGAGCTGACCATGGACAAGATGGTCCCCAGCCATCTCTATGATCTTCGGAGGCCGGAAGCAACGTCATGACGTCACTTCCAGCACCGGCAGATGTAAACACTGACTTTTTTTTTTTTGGGCTTTAGGCTTTCCAACATAGAGGAGAGATCTGGGGACTTATAGAACTCAGATCTCTCCATAAAGCGGGCCTGTCATGCTCTATTCCTATTACAAGAGATGTTTACATTCCTTGTAATAGGAATAGAAGTGATCAAAAAAAAATGTAAGGGAAAGTGTAAAAATAAAAAAAATTAGATAAACCATAATAAAAAAAATAAGTGAACGCATGCGTAGGTTGCGCCCGCATATGTAAATGGCGTTCAAACCACAAATTTTAGAGCGAGAGCAGTAATTCTAGCCCAAAACCTCTTGTACTCTAAACTGGTAACCTTTAAATCGTTGCCTATGGAGATTTTTAACTAACGTAGTTTGTCGCCATTTCAGGGGTGCGCAATTTTAAAGCGTGTTAAGTATCTATTTCCTCGGCGTAACATCATCTTTCACATTACACAAAAAAATTGCGCCAACTTTAGGGTTTTTTTTTTTTTTTGTTTTTACTCATGAAAGTCCTTCTCCACAACCCCCCCCCCCTTAAGGCAAGCGGTTAATTTTGCCCATAGTTTGCCTTTTTATCTTTGCAGTGTGTTTATTGTTCACTTGTTAGCATGCAGTGGAGGCCATTTATTTGAATAGTCTACCTAAGGAACCAGAAAAGGTGCATGCACTATTTTTACAAAATATTGAACTAAAATTGGTGTGGCAAAATTTACCCTAAAGTACATTAAACCACTAAAACTGGTTATTAGTTTTGGCTGACTGCATAGAATTGTAGCTTGTCCTGAAGGTTATTTTTATGTAACGTTTTTAGTTTCTGTTGCAAGTTCAGCTCTTTAGTAAATATAAATGTCCTTGGTGTCTTGAGATATCCAGGGGCAAATACCTTCTTCTCTGCACCTCTGGCTCCATATATAGCCTTTGGTCAAATCTGACTTTCTTTCTGTGAGGGTTGTCAGTTAGTATTATGTTATTGGTGACTGCTATCTCGCCCAGACTTCCAATCTCAGCAATATCAATTTGTAACATAGTGATTCAATTTAAGGGAAGTGGACAGAAGTAATCTTTTCACTCCAACTGGCTGGTGTGTTTAGTGAAAGACAGAGACCTATTTAATAGCTGTAAAACAAAGGGAAGCATCTAGCAAAAAAAAAAAAAGAATTTCAGGTTACTATAACCAGATCGGTAAAATATTAATTTTGAATAATTGCTAAGGATTATGGCTCTTTGCTCTTATTTGTTGCCCTTTGCAATAATATAGCAAATATTTCTGACAAGGTTACCCACACAAGATCTTTTACATTCACTCTCATCTAGCTGTGTTTTGGAGTTCTAGGCAAGAATCAGAAAGCTATTAGATTCATATGCATTTTTTTTTTTACTACTGTGCTGTGTGTAAATACCTTTACTCATTCTTCATAATAAGTTCTTTTTATGGTCATTTCTCAGATGAAATGTTAAATCTAGCTCACGGTAAGCATTCCCACACAAGGCAGAGAAGTGTACTGATTAGGGATCGACCGATTATCGGCAAAGACGATATATCGAGGGCCGATATGCACTTTCCCCGATATATCGGAATTGCCCATTAAGGTGGTCGATATTACCGATATTTCGGAAAATGCTTGTACCGGAGTGATGCCTGCAGCTTGAGGCATCACCTCGGTAGCGGCATCCATAGCCGAAGGTCGGCTGTCTTGTAATGACAACCGATGCGGCTGAGAAGCCGCTCGGATAGCATTACAAGGAGCTGGAGGGACGTGTGTCCCCCCCCCCCCCCGCCGCCTACCGTGGCTCGCCCGGGTCTCCTGTCCCACCGGGAGACCCGGGCAACCAGCCTGCACGGCTGCCAAAGACCCGATCAAAGCCGCATTCGGCTCTGATCAGGTCTCCATGCAAAAACCCGGAAGTGATGTCATGACATCACTTCCGGGCACTGGCGCCAGATTTAAAAAAAAATGACAGCATTCAAAACAGCCAAACTTGGCATTTTGAATGCTTTTAAGTGCAGAGGAGGGGTTTGGGGTCTTTTAGACCCCCTGATCCGTCCACAATAGTACCTGTCAAGAAAAAAAAAAAAAAAATAAAACATTTTTTTTTTAAATCTATGAAAATATCGGCAGGTACTTACCGATATGCAATGGCCAAAATATCCGTATCGGCAATGAAAAACCGATATCGGTCGATCACTAGTACTGATACCTCTTTTAGTCTTTACGGGTTTTGCTTAAAGAGATGCCAACACATTGCCCATTCAGGAAAGGGTGACAGTGTCTACAGATAGCCAAACACCCACAGCATGTTATGTGCGCCAGTCTGCGCACCCTCCCTGTCTCCCTACTCTGTCGGAACCCTTTTTACAAAATCTCTAATGGAGCAAGGTTTCCGGTTATGTAGGAGCATGTTAAAAAATTGGGGCCTGGACTGTTAATGGCCTGAAGCAGACATTATTATGTGGGAAGGGCCAGTGACATCATCCATCTAGATGAGCTCCAACACTATCCAAAGCTTACCCAGTTTGCGCTCCTACAGTAGGAATGAAGCAAGTGAGTGTAAATTCATTGCCTGGGAGTGCTGCCGCCTCTCTTCCCTGAATAGGCAAAGTGTCAGTGTCTCTTGTAAAGGAACCCTGTACTGAGAAAGTATTGAGGATGAGATGACGATCTTCTCCTTTTGAAATACCTAGTTGCCTGTTTGAAATTCTAATCCAGTGGTTTCAGCAGTTGGCATGTCTAAGCTGGAACAACTATGCTGATTAGCAGCTCTGACTTTTCCTTTCTGCAGGCTTACCTGATGAGGTGCGACTTATTTGTTCCAGGTCTGTGATTTCAAAGGTGTTACTGACAGTATTTTCAAGAAAGGGGTCGGGCATTAAAACAATCCTGCAGTTTCCTAGTCTCTTCTGCTCTTTTTCTCGAGAGTAATTATCTCAACATAATCCAGAGTTTCTATATATATATATATATATATATATATATATATATAATATAGTATCTCACAAAAGTGAGTACACCCCTCACATTTTTGTAAATACTTTATTAGAGCTTTTCATGTGACAACACTGAAGAAATGTCACTTTGCTACAATGAAAAGTAGTGAGTGTACAGCTTGTATAACAGTGTAAATTTGCTGTCCCCTCAAAATAACTCAACACACAGCCATTTATGTCTAAACCGCTGGCAACTAAAGTGAGTACACCCCTAAGTCATAATGTCCAAATTGGTCCCAATTAGCCATTTTCTCTCCCCGGTGTCATGTGACTCGGTAGTGTTACAAGTTCTCAGGTGTGAATGGGGAGCAGGTGTGTTAAATTTGGTGTTATCGCTCTCACTCTCTCATACTGGTCACTGAGGATCTAAAAAAAAGAATTGTTGCTCTACATAAAGTGGCCTAGGCTATAATAAGATTGCCA
This sequence comes from Pelophylax lessonae, assembly GCF_965119305.1. Lineage (NCBI taxonomy): Eukaryota > Metazoa > Chordata > Amphibia > Anura > Ranidae > Pelophylax > Pelophylax lessonae. Next base: position 83,719,762 of record NC_138779.1, on the reverse strand, counting down.
AGACCCTGAAACTGAGCTTCAGAACAGTGGCCAAGACCATAGAGCGGTTCAATTGGACAGGTTCCACTCAGAACAGTGTAAACAACAACAAACACAGGGGCGCATAGGCCTAGTGCATTATCCTTTGGATAATATATTAAAAAGTAGAAAGATTAAAAATACTCACAAACGAGTTCTTGTTAAAAAGCATATCACATAAGGAACGCAGTTCTCAGTAAAGGGATCCGAGGGTGAGTTGTCCCTTGAATTCGTGAAGGCTAATGCGCTTCGAGGCTTAGCCTCTTCCTCAGAGCCTTGGCCTATGCGCCCCTGTGTTTGTTGTTGTTTAAAGTGTTTCCAGACTTCCCTGGTCGTGTAAGGGGCAGGAAGGCCGTAGCATTCCTCCTGGTTTGTCGTGTCCACAGCACCAGTAACAGTGGAAAGACCCTAATAAGGTGGGCTAGAGACTACACCACTCTGAGCGCAGGGAACAGGTGCTTTGCACCAAAAACTTTGTGTTTCCACTCAGAACAGGCCTCGCCATGTTCGACCAAAGAAAATGCTCCGCGTCATATCCAGAGTTTGTCTTTGGGAATTAGACGTATGAGTGCTGCCAGCATTGCTGCAGAGGTTAAAGGGGTGGGAGGTTAGCTTGTCAGTGCTCAGACCATACGTCGCACACTGCATCAAATTGGTCTGCATGGCTGTCATCCCAGAAGGAAGCCTCTTCTAAAGATGATGCACAAGAAGTCCTGCAAACAGTTTGCTGAAGACAAGCAGACTAAGGACATGGATTACTGGAACCATGTCCTGTGGTCTAATGAGACTATAATAAACTTATTTGGTTCAGATGGTGTTAAGCATATGTAGCAGAAACAAGGTGAGGAGTACAAAGACAAGTGTGTCTTGCCAACAGTCAAGCATGGTGGTTGGAGTGTCATGGTCTGGGGCTGCATGAGTGCTGCCGACACTGGGGAGCTACAGTTCATTGAGCGAACCATGAATGCCAATATGTACGGTCACATACTGAAGCAGAGCATGATCCCCTTCCTGGGCCGCAGGGCAGTATTCCAATATAACACCCCATACACACCTCCAAGATGACCACTGCCTTGCTAAAGAAGCTGAGGGTAAAGATGATGGACTGGCCAAGCATGTCTCCAGACCTAAACCCTATTGAGCATTCGTGTGGCATCCTCAAATGGAGGGTGGAGGAGCCCAAGGTCTCTAACATCCACCACCTCCGTGATGTCATCATGGAGGAGTGGAAGAGGACTCCAGTGGCAACCTGTGAAGCTCTGGTGAACTCCATGCTCAAGAGGGTTAAGGCAGCTCTGGGAAATAATGGTGGCCACCCAAAATATTGACACTTTTGGCCCAATTTGGACATTATCAATTAGGGGTGTACTCACTTTTCTTGCCAGCGGTTTAGACGTTAATGGCTGTGTTGAGTTATTTATAGGGGACAGCAAATTTACACTGTTACACAAGCTGTACAGCCCTTCCATGTGTGCTGTTACTGTGCATTTTTGGGTTTTCTTAAATGTTCCCCTTTGTCACAGGTCACCTGATCATCTTTTTCCAATTAATGTAATCACTCTTCATGCAGTAAAAACACTTATCAGAGTGTTGTCAAAATTCATTCTCATCAGTTTAATAGTGTGCTCTGTTTGCTAGATGGCGGGCCCTACTACCCAATAATTCCATTGCAAGCAAACTATTTTTTATATAGCTGTTATCCAGTTACCCTCCTACCCAATAAAAAAAATCTTGATGAGGATACATTGGTGGTTCAGTGTAAACATGTGGCGAGCTCTGTCTGATTTCTGTTGGCAGGCATAGCTGGGATCTACATTGTATTTCATTGTATTGATCCTCTTGCTTTGGGCAGCAATAGCAAAGCATCGGTTCACTTTAGAACACACAGTGGGGGTTTGTTCAGATTGTGGATCTGAAAGGTTTAAGAAGAGATTAATTAAACTTTGTGGAAGTGTTGGTATAAAACTGCTTTTAACATAGCTCATCTTTAATACTGAGGTAAGGAAACAAGCTGTCAGATCTATTGAACATAAGAAAGTATTTTCATAGTACATAAAAACGGTTTAGACTGCATTCACACTTTGCCATTTTTGAGTGTTGTGTTAATAGCCTGTGTTGTGTTAAGACAACCTATTCATTTTGAATGGGTTGGCAATGCACAAGACCGGACTAAAAAATGAACATGCAGTATTTTTCCTGATGCAGCTCATTACAACATGAGCATTACCACAAAGCCCTGTAAGTGTGTTTCAGCCCCTAAACTAGTGTTTCTCTTACGTCCTCCGACAGTCGCCGCCTCTTCATATTCGTCACATATGGGTATTAGACTTTGCTCCGAAGGAGTAGCTAGGCAACAGAATATGTTAACATTAAAGCTTTTAACATATCCCACCCTCAAGGGGTGGTCCCCTCAGTCAATACCCTCCTACTTCCTGCAACCATATCTCAGTTTTAATGTCTAGCTTGTCAGGAGTGGCTGGCTCTCTCTGTGCTGGGGCTTTGTGCCCCAGACTCTTTCTTCTTTTTTGATTTTTTGTTTGAGTTTTTCTCTCTACTTTTACTTAGCTGTTCTTTTTGTCAGCATTAGTTAGTTCTTCGGATGAAGAGGATCATGCGGGCTGGGTCTCGGGCTGATCCCCCTGGTCGCAGGTCGTGGGTCAGTGGCTTCCCAGACTGCCATCGAGCGTTCAGCCAGGTAACGCTCCTGGCACAGTGAACGACCCATCCCTGTTCGGTGCAGGGATGATTGGTGAGGTGGCTACCTCACTGGACGCTGTGCGGTTTCTTAACCCCCATTCTGTGCGTCTTGTATGCGACTCTCCCTGCCTCATGTGCAGCGGCTTGTTCGCCTGTGCGGGTCCCCCACGCCACTGTGAGGTAAGTGTATTTATGTGGGGACCTGTCTGTCTGGGGGGGTGTCAGTCTGGGACTGTGTAACCTGCCTCTATTCACACTGTTTGTCTCCCTATCTCTCGGCTGCATGCTGTGGGCTGCAAGGGGGGGGGGGGAGCTGTGTGACACTGTGTGTGTCAGCCTTGTCAGTGTGAGAAGCTGTGTGCTGTGGGGCATGTTTTGTGGCATGTTTGGGCATTATACAGCGATCGCTGCGGCGATCTGACATGTTTTTTTATATGGAGACATGTGTGCATTACTGTACTGTGGAGCGGCGGTTTCAGCGCCAAACGGCGCCATTTTGCCTACACTCGCTCCGGCCACATGTTCTACATGCATGGCGGCCATTTTCTTGTAGCCTCCCATAGGCTTTCATAGAGCGCCCTGGCAGCATCACTTCCTCCAGGAACACCGATCGAGGCAGCAGCAGCGGCGAGGGTCTCCTCAGGTTTTATCCTTCCTATCCATTGCCTGTGTCAGTTTTATTGTCCCTGTGGGGGTCTCATGGTGCTTGTGTTGTGGTGCGGTGGGCTGCGCTCGCCGCGCGTGTTAAAGGGGCAGTTAACCCTTTATTATCCGGCATTTGTTGTTGGGGCAATGGATTCTCAGGAGGGCAAATTTCCTACCGCCTTGGTGGAAAGCCAGGGGACCGCTGTTTCCCCCCCAGGGGGGGATTTAGCCACTATTGTGGCTGGCCTTGCTGCTCAGGTGCAGATGCTGGTGGCTGCTCAATCTACTAAAAGACCCAGAGTTGCTCTTTCCTCTGATTCTGAGGGTGAAGGTGATGGGGTTGTTATGGCGGGGGCCTCCTTATCGGGGTCCCGCTCCTCCCTGGATCTAGTGGGGTCCGAGGTGGAGGCTGAAGTTGAAGGGGTTGATAATTCTCCCCCTGGCTCGCCTGAAGAGCTTGCAATCATGGATGAATTGATTGCTTCCATAAAACAAACGCTGCGTTTGCAGGATGAGGTGTGTCCCCCCGCTGCCTTGGCGGCTTATGGGACGCAGAGAAAACGCAGGACGCCGCAGGTTTTTCCCTGCAATGATGATTTTCAGCGCAAACCTTTTGCTGTACCAAGTAGGTTCAAGCTGCGTTATCCTTTCTCGCCTTCCACTGATGACAGGTGGTGTGTGCCACCCCCAGTGGATCACGCAATTGCGGTTTTAAACAAATCCACTGCGATTCCTGCAGAGGATTCCCCGGTGTTCCGTGATGCCACGGATAGGAGATTGGAGTCTCTTGCCCGTCATACTTATAATGTTACGGGTTCTATGCTTAAGGCTCTGTTTGCCTCTCTCATGGCGGCCCAGGCGGTCGCAAGTTGGACGCAGATGCTTCGGCGCGTCCTAGTGGCCGATTCGGCCTCGCCGGCGACCCTGGATATGGTGGATCAAATCCACCAGGGTGTCATGTATCTGTGTGATGCGGACTTGGACTTAGTCCCGTTGGCTGCACGTGTACACAGCGTGGCGGTGTTGTCTCGCCGCCTGGTTTGGTTGAAATGTTGGTCGGTGGACCAGTCTTCACGTAAGACCTTAGCCAATCTGCCTTATGATGGGTCTCGCCTTTTTAGGGAGTCCTTGGATGTGTTGATTAAGGGGATCACCGGAGGTAAGAGCACTCTATTGCCCCATTTCCCCAAGGCTAAGGGGGGGAAGAAGCATGCTAATTTTCGGCCCCCTCAGGGGTCCTTTCGTGCCTTTCGGTCGCACTACAAGGGCAAACCTTTCAAAGGTCAAGGCTCTCAGAAGAAGCCCTGGTCTGGAAAACAGAAGTCCGGTCAATCCGGATCCGCAGCCCATAACAGTGCGGCCTGAAGGGGCGCCCTCACCCAGTTTTGGGGTGGGGGGACGCTTGCTCGGTTTTCTTCAGCCCTGGTTGGCCCGCGTGCGGGACAGATGGGTTCAGGAGGTCGTTCAATCTGGTTACAAGATCGAGTTTCTCTCTCGGCCGGAGAGCAGATTTTTTCCCTCAAATCTTCAACTGTCTCCAGAGCGTTTACGGGACCTGCACCTGGCGGTGCGGGACCTGAGGGCTCAGGGAGTGGTAGTTCCGGTGCCTCATCGGGACAGATTTCGGGGGTTTTATTCCAATCTGTTCACCGTGCCCAGAAAGGAGGGCAAGGTTCGTCCAATTCTGGACTTGAAGGCTCTGAACCGCTCTGTGCGGGTTCGCAAGTTCCGCATGGAATCCCTGCAGTCGGTGGTGGCTGCCCTGGTTCCGGGGGAATTCATGGCCTCCATCGATTTGAAGGATGCGTATCTTCACATCCCCATTTTCGGGGGTCACCAGAGGTACCTTCGATTTGCCATTGCGGAGGATCACTACCAGTTCGTGGCGTTGCCTTTTGGTCTCGCCTCGGCTCCGCGGGTCTTCACCAAGGTGCTTGCACCGGTTCTGGCATTATTGAGGGCCCAGGGCATTTCTGTCCTGGGGTATCTGGACGACATTCTGGTTCGGTCTGCGACCAGCCAGGGTCTGGAGAAGGACCTGTCTGTCACGATGCAAACTCTGCAGGAGTTTGGTTGGACGATAAATTTTCCAAAGTCGACACTGAGTCCGTCGGTTCGTCTTCCCTACCTGGGAATGATTCTGGACTCGGTGCAGGCGAAGGTCTTCCTGCCGGAAGACAAACTCAGAACTCTTCAGGAGGAAGTCGGGTCCCTCAGGGACGTTCCGCACTCGTCTCTGCGGACGTGCATGAGATGTCTGGGATTGATGGTCTCGGCCTTCGAGGCGATTCCCTTCGCCCAGTTTCACACGCGGGGTCTCCAAGCGGAGATCCTGTCCATGTGGGACGGGCGACCTCAATCTCTGGATCTTCAAATCTCGTTGAGTCATCGCACCAGAAGAGACCTTCTGTGGTGGCTCCAGTCCCCGATGGTGTCCGGGGGCAAGTCGTTTCGTCCTATCTCGTGGACGGTGATCACCACGGATGCCAGCCTGTCGGGCTGGGGTGGTGTTCTGGGCGTTCTGTCCGCCCAGGGAACTTGGTCGGAGAGGGAGTCTTCCCTTCCGATCAACATTCTGGAATTGCGTGCGATAAATCTCTGTCTTCATCGCTGGACGGACCGGCTGCAGGGCTGCCCGGTTCGGGTGCAGACGGACAATGCCACGGCGGTGGCCTACGTCAACCACCAAGGGGGCACCAGGAGTGCCCGAGCGGCTCGAGAAGTGGCCGACATTCTGTCTTGGGCCGAGACTCATGTCCCGGCGATAACGGCGGTTCACATTCCAGGGGTGGAGAACTGGCAGGCGGACTATCTGAGTCGCCAGACCCTGGATCAGGGGGAATGGTCTCTCCACCCGACTGTCTTCCAGATGTTGTGCGCGAAGTGGGGTCTTCCAGATGTGGACCTGTTCGCGTCTCGTCTCAACTACAAGGTGAGAAGGTTCGTGGCAAGGACGCGCGACCCTCGGGCAGACGCGTCGGACGCGTTAGTGGCCCCGTGGCATCAGTACGGGCTGATGTACGCGTTTCCACCGATTCAGTTGCTGTCCAGGTTCCTTCGCAGGTTACACTCGGAACGCAGCACGGTGATTCTTGTGGCACCGGACTGGCCTCGCCGGTCCTGGTATGCAGACCTCGTGAATCTGGCGGTCGACGCCCCGTGGCGTCTGCCTCTTCGAGACGATCTCCTGTCTCAAGGACCGATATACCATCCTGCTTTACAGTCTCTGGCTTTGACGGCCTGGCTGTTGAGACCGAGGTCCTGAAGGAGAAGGGTCTCTCCCCGGAGGTCGTTCATACTTTGATCAACGCGAGGAAGTCTTCCTCGGGGAAGGTTTATTACCGTACTTGGAAGGCCTATTTTGCCTGGTGTGAGTCCAGGGGGTTTTCACCCCGCATGTACTCGGTTTCCCGAGTGCTGTCCTTCCTTCAAACGGGTGTCGATCAGCGTTTGGCGCTGGCTACGATTAAGGGTCAGGTGTCTGCGCTGGCCGTTCTGTTTCAACGTCCCGTGGCTTCCAACTCCTTGGTTGGCACTTTTGTTCAGGGTGTGCGGCATCTGGTTCCTCCTAGGAGGGATCCTTTGCTCCCTTGGGACTTGAATCTCGTTCTGTCTGTGTTGCAACGTGCTCCTTTTGAACAGATCAGGGAGATCTCGTTGTCTATGTTGTCCAAAAAGGTCGCCTTTTTGGTGGCGATCACTTCGGCTCGCAGAGTGTCGGAGCTGGCAGCTTTATCCTACAAGTCTCCGTATCTGGTTGTTCATTTGGATAAGGTGGTCTTGCGACCTAATCCTTCTTTTCTTCCGAAAAGAGTTTCGGAATTCCATCTTAATGAGGATATTGTCTTGCCTTCGCTGTGCGCGAAGCCTAAACATCCAAAGGAGGTGAGATTACACTTTCTGGATGTTGTTCGGGCGATAAGGGTTTACCTTAAATCGACTGAGTCTTTTCGAAAGACGGATTCCCTGTTTGTTCTTCCAGAGGGTCCTCGGAAGGGCATGGCGGCGTCGGCCTCATCGCCAAATGGATCAGGCAGACCATTGAACAGGCCTATGCCTTGCAGGGGAAGGTTCCCCCTGTGCCTGTGAAGGCGCACTCTACTAGATCTCTGAGTACGTCTTGGGCCTGTCGTCATGGGGCTTCTGTAGCCCAGGTGTGTAAGGCGGCGACTTGGTCGACCGTACACACTTTCACAAAATTCTACAAAGTAGATGTTCAGGCATCGGCGGATGCTTCCTTTGGCCGCAAGGTTCTTAGTGCGGCAATTCCCTAGGGTCCCTTGTTGGGGACCTCTGGCTGTTGGGATAAGTTTTTTATCCCATGGTTATTTGTCTTTTCCTGGGTTGTTGCTCCTGTTGAGCACTTGTTTTTTCCTGTTGCCCAGCTGGTTTCCTTCCTTTGGTAAGGTTCCTTTCTTTGATGCGGAGACTGCGTTGCCTTTTCGGCGCGGATGCGTTTCCCACCCCTCATGTTTGCACTGCTTTGGGACGTCCCCATATGTGACGAATATGAAGAGGCGGCGACTGTCGGAATTTTTGTAAAATCTTACCTGTAAAATTCCTTTCTCTGAGTCCTCCGACAGTCGCCGCCCCCGCCCCTCTTTTGGGGTTTGGTTGTATACTCTACTGCTATTCCACTAAAACTGAGATATGGTTGCAGGAAGTAGGAGGGTATTGACTGAGGGGACCACCCCTTGAGGGTGGGATATGTTAAATGCTTTAATGTTAACATATTCTGTTGCCTAGCTACTCCTTCGGAGCAAAGTCTAATACCCATATGTGACGAATATGAAGAGGCGGCGACTGTCGGAGGACTCAGAGAAAGGAATTTTACAGGTAAGATTTTACAAAAATTCAGTTTTCTCAACCTTTGTTTTTTTTTTTGTTTTGTTGATGAGGTGGCACTGGTGGGCACTGATAGGCTGCACTGATGGGCACTGATGAGGTGACACTAATGAGGCACTAATATGCCGCACTGATAGGTGGCACTGACGGGCACTGACGGACGGCACTGACAGACGACTCTGATGGGCACCACAGATGAGCAGGCACTGACTGGCATCACTAATGGGCACTGATAGAGGTCACTGATGGGCATTGATTGGGCACTGTTTTGTGTCACTGATGGACATTGATTGGGCACTTTTTGGGCATTATTGTAGTTTACTGTAATCAGGGCATTGATGATCAGTGCCCTGATTACCTTTCCTGGATTTCCCTCTGAGAAGGAGCCGCTGTGAGAAGAGGAGAGCCGGTAAACGGCCTTCCTCATTTACATGTTACCGGCTGTGATTGGGCACAGCCGATCACATGGGTAAAGAGCCATGTCATTGGCTCTTTACCAAGATCGGGGTCCTAGGATACAGCACGGCCAAGATCACTGCGCTGCGCGCCCGTTCTGGGGCGCCGACATATGACATCGTCCCAGAACGAGAGCCGCACCGCTCCGCCGTCATTTGACGGTGGGCGGACGGCAAGTGGTTAAAATTATGGACAATCTCGGGGCACCTTCCAAAATTATGGACAGTCTTGAGGCACCTCATCCTAAAGTTTAAAAACGATTCTAATGGTTCTACATAATGCAGCAACATCAATGAGGTGATTTATTCTTCCAAAGCAAGTACACTTTTGCAAACTGTTACTGACTAGTATTCCAGTGTCTTCCTTCTCCCTCAGTTTTACCTCCATCACTTAGCCAATGATACCCCAAAGCTAATGAAAAGAGACAGGAGGGTTTAAACAAGGATGATATGCAGGCAACTGAAATCCTTATCAACTGATAATGCCATTGGTCGTTAGGAAGTTGGCAGCTAGAAGGCTGTAATGGTGTACAATGAAAATCTGTGGCTTTGTGTAACTAAAAGGCAGGCTTCATCCACCCACTGGCTTGTATACAATTTTGGGGCAAATTTTAGTCATTTTGCCTGGGCACCCCTGAAGAAACCTCAAGGCACCCTGGTTGAAAAAGGCTGCCCTAAAGTATGAATTGTATTATGAGTGCCTTAGCTGGATTAAAGGTGTTTCTCTCTACACCCAATTTCCCATGATCTTTGAATTAATTTTCCTGGCTTAGTATTTAGGCAGTTTGCCAGCACTTTGTTCACTAACATAATGTCAATATTCACAGCAGATATGGATTTAAGGTTACACCAATCGAATGACTCTTTCCTTGGCCTGCAGAATTGGAATGTGTGCTAATAGCGTGTCTGGGTAAACAAAGCCCCCACTATTGGCGGTTATTAAATATCTCTGCTAATTTAGGGTTTAGAAAACCAGACTTATATCAAATTAACCTTTAGAAAAAAATACATTCAATATTCTATATGTACACTACCAAACTTTGAGCATTCCTTACAATGCTGAATAAATGTGTGTTTTTAAGAATTACCAAACAACATTGTGTGTTTAGCAGGATAAATGTCTTTAGTGTTGATTGGAGGAAAATTTACCCAGATGGTGGAAAAAGACACTTGTTCAAATGCATAACCCATTTATAAAAACAGCAGTATGCTCAAGTTGATTTAGATGCCTGGATTCTGTCTATGCTTTTCCTGATTACCTGTCTATGTATTTCCAGCTCCAGGTTGGCATGTACACTACAATTTCCACATGTATAATCATTTGAGCACTGCTTCTGAAAATTTGATTCTGTTATCACCCAATAATAATACAATTTTCTGAATTGTGTTATTGATAATTCTGGCACAGGAGATTTGGTGCCATATATTCCAGTACACAGGCAGTTTTTGGTACACATAGCTGATATCACATGCATACCCCAAAAATCTATCTTCCCCTTTGTACAGTACAGGGCACAGGATTTTAATCATGGTTTAAGCAGCTACCTCCAGGTTATTGGACACTGGCAAAAAATAAATCTGAAGCAAACATCAGCCTCAGTATTTTTGGTAGCTTTTTTAGGTGAGCATCTACTTTCTACTGAGAGAAGCTTACCACTTTTATGTGTGGGGTTTGTTTCCTCCAGATTTTTCTGTAACGGCACCCCGGACACAAAAGGGTTAGAACCGTTTAGGAGATCTTCCCCTTCCAGAGCTACAGGCACAGCTACTTGCAGGACACCAAACTCCCGAACTGGAAACCAAGGAATGATGCAATCAGTGTAGCTGGAACCTTATGAATGCTGCATACAGCTGAATAGGAAAAACCATATGAAGGGTTTACACTCCTAGCAGTCAAACTGGAACAGTATACAATAAATCCCCCCAATAACGAGACAAAGCTCCGAGTGGAGGGTAAAACAGGAACAACATTTATTGGAAGAACACAGCACACTTTTATACAGAATTTGGAACATCCTTCCCCCAACAACCGCTTTCCCATTGGTCAATTGCACAGTACCTGCAGTTCCCCATAAGGTCCTCTCCAGCCATGCAAATGAGGGCTTGAAAATGAGTCCGCAGTGATTGGTCAGATAGCTTGACCAGAAGGACTGACATGTGCAAGGAGATAGAAGCCCCCAGGGGGTAATCAATGTACACAATAGCCAGACACAGAACAATGGTTCCCTAACGAGTCTTCAATACACATTACTCTGAGTGTCACTACATCTCTTAGCAGACAGCAGGCAAGTTCATTAGCACACCCGACAATAGGTGAATGGAGAGCCACCTCAGACAGTCCGTCTCCTCATTGGACTTCCTGGAATGACCATATTAGGAGTGCACTTCCTGTGCCTTACAGTTTACAGGAATAAGGTTTAGCTTCCAGGATAGAGGCAAGACTACATTAGCCACATGGTTAAAGAAACACAAAAAGACACAAAAATGCATAACTCCCAGTCTACTGAGCAGAACCCCCACATTCACACACAGATAGCCTGGATCTGAGCGCTCAACATATCCAAACAGCGCTCAGATGCAACAAACACAGTCAAATCGCCATGGGGTTTACGTTTAGCATGGGCTGATGAGAGGGTCCATAGTCACATTGCAGGAGGCGAGCAACCAGGCTTCTCCAATGGCCAGTGGCTAGATTGGTCTCGTCACATCTTCTATCAAGCATACTGGCTACGCAATAGTCCCTAGGGTTCTTTTTGCAGCTTCCAGATTGCTTGACTCCTCAGCCACGCCTTGGGGGGGCGCCATTGGAGACGTTCCTGCCTACTACCTGGACCAATTCTTTGCTTGTTTGCTGACCATGTCTCTATCTGCCACTTGAACTGATCCATCTCCACATCCCACTAACTACGTTCTGGCAAGTCACTAGTTTTAGACATCCCTTGCAGATAACTGCTTTCCTCTAACCACAGGCACCCCCCCCCCCCATTTCTTCAGCTTTCTGTACTTCCTGGCCAGTGATCATGGCATTCCTGGGGGCGGCCAAGTACCAGTAGGCTAAGATTGCCTGGCTTATAGAAAGGAGGGCAGCTACAGGTGATGCTATACTAAGTTATATTCCCTGACCACTGGTACAGAGGGAACCATTACAGTACACTGTTTTTAAAAAAATTGGTTGATTTTTGTTATGCACAAGATACACTGGTACTTAGTCAGTCTGAAAATTGAAAAAGTCTCAAACATGATATCAGTATCACCATACTCAGGAACAGATGCAGAATGTGTTTTGGTTGTAATTCTTAGTATCCTTGTGCTGTGTGTTAGAAATACCTTTCTGCATTCTCCACTCTCCACTTGTGGCAAACAAATAAATTTTCAAAAGGCTAACTGAGATTTACTAAAACCGGTACACACAGAATCTATTGCAGCTGTGCTTAATAACCAGTTGGCTTCTAGGTTTTATTGTCAAAGCTTAATCGAAGAAGGTGAAAGGATAAGTTTTCCTAGCAAATAACTAAATAAATAAATAAATGCACATTTTTTTGCCAGTTAATAAAATGTGCATTTATTATTTTTTGTTGCAGGAGCCTGTTATCAGTAGATCACTGAGGCCATGCAGGTCTCCTGTAGACCTGTCAGTGCATCTGCTTGCTTGTACCTTGTACAGGAAACCGATACAGAATGACAGAAAGAATCAATGAACTACCACAGCGCCGTGGTAGTTCATTGAAAACTTTAAGCCGACAGCCGCAAAGGATGTCGGGACTTGTAGATCATTTATATGCAGAGCTGTGTGTATATAAATATGATGCTGCAGTGTGGGCAGAGCCCCCCCACGGCCGCCCTATTTTCAAAAAGAGACAGCTAGTACAGGGAGCTTCTCCCTGTACTGCTGCCGCAGCGAGAACAAGCAACAGGTAGCAGCTGCAGCAGTGGGAACATGTTACTTGTTCCACTCTAAAAACAGTTGAAACATGTTCCCAAAGGGGAACTTATCCTTGAAGTTAGAAGCGGATTGCGTATTATACACAGCTGCACCAGATTCTCTGTGCACCACTTTTAGTAAATCTCCACACTATGTCTTTCAGAAAATATCTTGGGGTGTTTGCTTTCCAAAATATGGTAATTTTCGCTTGCCACTTCAGGGACCCAAGAAATATGATAGGTAGTCAGGATATAAAACATGTATTTTATGCTCCTTGAAAGCTGGAAGGTCCTTTTTGGAATCTGGGCCCCCATGCTTCTAGGCTGTGAAAGTCTCACACACGTGGTATCTTTATATTTGGGAGGAGTAGCAGAATGTGTTTTTCTGTGTAATTGTAAGTATGCCTAAGCTGTTTGTGAGCAATAAATTGTTAAAATAATAGCTTTGTTAAAAATAAAAAATTTTTATTTCTTTATATTCCAAAAAAATTATGACAAAAAATTGTTCAAATACCCCTCGAGAAACATAGTCAGAGTCAATCTAGAGTGTCTAAAAAAAACTACAAGACATTTCCCAACAACTACGCTCTATCAAAGCGTCCTGGGCCTGGCAAATAGCCCTAGTTAAAATGTTTCTTCTGCCCCATATCCTCTACCTATTCCGCTCCATCCTGTCCACATTTCTGCAAGACCTGCTCTCTCACCTTCAACGTTCCCTCAACTCATTTATCTGGAATGACAACCGCCCAAGAGTCCATCGCTCAATACTATATGCCTCACGGAAGGTTACGGTTGTAGGGGCCTCAGAGGTCAAACTATACTACAAAGCAATCCTACTGCATCAACTCAAAAGGTGGTGGGTCCCATCCCAATAACACCAATTGCTGCAAATTGAAGAGACTGTAATTGGTCACCCACCTAAGCATCTCTTAACTGCCCAATGGCTCCAGCATAAACAACCTAAATCCTACCTGGACACAATCAACGCGGCCACCAAAGTTTGGACATCTGTACTACACGCAGCACAAGGGATTCCAAAAAACATCCTCACTTCACTTCCACTGGGAGTGCTCAATCTCGTCTGTAGCGATCTTGGGGTCCAATCATGGGTTGAATCGGGCCTAAAGTCTATTGGAGACTTATTTGAAGATGGGAATCTCCCTCCTTTCCATGTACTACAAAGTAAGGCCAATATTGGCCACAGAGACTTCTACAAATACTTACGTATCAGACATGCCCTGCGGGCCGTCTCATGGGCCGCCGCTAACCTCCCCGGGAACTCCTACAAATCTTTGAACATCCAGCCTGCTCATCTATGGGGATAGCCTCAATCTTGAAGTCTCTTACCCCATATCCCAATCACACAAAGCTCTCAATCATGGAACGATGGGAACAAAAACTACACTTCACAGCGGAAACTAAGGAATGGCATAAAGCAGCAAGCAATCCTCTAAAATTCTCCAGTTGTCTCTCTCTTTGGGAAACCGGCCTCAAAATTCTACACCTCTTGTCCTGATTGTATCCTTCATTCCCCAACCTATACTGGAGGAACTGTGCCCTTCAGGATTCTTTGGAACATACTTGGGGGTCATGTCCATTTCTGTCCTCATTTTGGGACGGTGTAAAAGCATTAGTTGCCTACGTCTCTGATTCTGGTACTGTTATTACCACACAACTTGCTCTGCTCGGAGTGGGGTTTGGGGAGTGGCATGTACAATACCATTCCATAATCACGCACATTCTCATAGCTGCAAGGCTCTCTATTGCCCGCAATTGGAAAAATACCCTGGCCCCCACCTTACGTCTGCTCATTTCTATACTCAATTAACACATGCAAATGGAATACATCCATGTGAAAGCCCATCTTAGGTTATCAAAATTCTTGATCCAGTGGGGCCCCCTGGCTAAGAGACTCAAGATGCACTCTTGACAACCTTTAGCCCCAAAAATACTTTTATTTTTGCTCTCCGCACTTAAGATACCACACTCCTTGCAGAGCCCGTATGTTTTGTCTCCTATTGTATAGATAGTTATCTTCATTCCTTTTGTTTTCATATTACACATCGCCCTAAGGCAACATGTGCAGTGGTGGCGAGTAACATTATATGTATTCACACTTGCCTGTTATGTCTGAACGTTGTTTACTTTAATACCTACTTCAATACTGCCCAACTGTAATGCCCATGCAAAGTCACTAGTGTTATGACGCTGCTTCATTCAATACAGAGAAGTTAAAAGTTAAAACACATGGTTGGATGTGTTGCCTTCACCCAGAGACACAGTATGTCCCCAGATGGGGTGTCTGTGGGTGCTAGACAATGCTTCAGACCCTACTCCTAGCAATTTAATTTGCTGATTCTTCTCATAAATGCTTATTATAACTGTTTTTGTCTAAGTCATGTGTTATTATGCAGTAAGACTTATGTAAAACTGAAGATGCTCACCTTTTATTCTTTCTGTTAGTATGGAAAAACCTCAAATATTGTATGAAAACAATTGTTCAAATAAACAATTAAAATGTAACTCCAAGCAAGGTGACTGTTTTTCACTTGACACGCCCAACCCCGTATCTATTCTCTGAAAGTATTTAATTACTCTCTGTGCTGGCCCAACTCCTCCACCCCTCCCATCACCTTACTACATAACCTTTTTGGTAGAACTGGGACTGCATGAAGGGGAATACTATAGTGTCACCTGAGTGACATTTTTAGTCCAATATTGTGACACTCAGCAGCAGTCTCTGGGCTTTTGGATGCCTTCACAAGAGGGGCTTTTACCGGTAAATAACATGCCTAAAATATGTTAGATACATAGTATCAAAGCCCCCCCACCTTCCAAATATGGGTCCTGAACTTCTATAGCAGCATAGGTTGCAGATCCTGCCCTATTTTGTGCCCCCTACTGCTGTCTACTCTTTCTGTTCTGTAGAGATTTGCCTTTTTTGTATACCTTCTACATGCCAAGCCTGTCTATTGGTCCTCTAATGTGATGCGTAGCCTTGCTAAACAATATTGGCTCGATCGATGAGAGGGGTTTGGGAAATTCTTGCTTCTTTTAGGAAAAGTGAAGATTTGTATATAAATTCAGCATCGTACATATTCAGGATCGTTTTCCCCCTGATGTTTTCATTGCTTATGCAATTTTTCATCATATACTCAGTTTAAACTGCCTGGGATTGTAACAGGTTTACGTTAAGTTGTCAGCTATAAGGAGATTAGACTGTAAAAGACTTTGGTGTCACTGACAATAATGTCCTGGGATGGGGAATGACCTTTGAGCTTCCCACAACAATCTCTTTAATAGGCTAATCTGTTAGTGATGTCATATTGTCAGTGAATTAGTATATTTATACCTCCAAAATATTGTAAAGCAGTGGTTCTCAACCAGGCCCCAGTAAATTTCTTCTAAAACCTTCATGCCCCACCCGTAAAAAAAAATAAAAATGTTTATATTCATTCATTATGGCCCACATCATGTTTGTGATCCTACCAATGGTGTTAATTAGAATTTTAAATTATGCATTCACATATAGACTATCACTCAAAAACATTAACCCCTTTAAATACCCTTCTCCAGTAAACCCCTAGTTGCTACTGTTAATTTAATTCCTAGCAACTTGTAATCCCACCCCACCTTCTTTCAGTGCTTCTCCCCTGAGCAGCACTCTGCATTACCCCTTGGCTACTGCTGTTTTAAAGTGCCAGCAACTCCAGAAATGCTTCTGTGCTTCCTTTAGGCACTGCTACTGCATCCCGATCTGCAGTGACTAGTGAAGCCTCCAGCGGGATGTAAAAAAATTAGTACTAGCTCTGTAATGCAAATTCATTAAGCAGTGGTGCACTGTTCCTTTCCGCTTCATATTCAGTACGTGCATGATGTATAAATCAATAAAGCATATGTGATCATGAATGATTTCTTGTGACAAAACCAAAACAATAAACATTAGAAATTGTAAGTGAACCACCTGTTTGTGCAGAAATCTAAAATAAACAATACATACGGTAAGGGTCCTTTCACATAAACGATCCGATCAAACTTGCCTGTCAGATTTTTAGGCGGACCTGATCGGATCCTCCATGCATCCCTATGGGGCAGCGGAAGTCAGCTGACACCTGCTGCTATCCGATTCCGATCCTGTCCGTGGAAACCCTATTTTCCATCCGTCCATCTGATCGGATCAGATGGGATTGGATGAGAATGGACAGGCGGTCCGTTCTCATCCGATTCCCTCATAGAGGACAGCGGGGATCTGACACCTCCGTCTCTGCACACAGAGCGGAGACGGAGCTGTCACCTGCCTGCTCAGTGGGGAGCGATCCCCGTTGAGCAGAGAACGGACCGCGCATCATGTGAAAGGACCAAAATTCAAAAAAAGTGATATAAATAAATGTCCATAATCCAAATATAAGTGCTTCAAAAAAAAAAAAACAGTCCACACTTCCAAAAGCATGAAAAAAGTGACTATCCCAACTTTATTGGACCACCTTATTACCATTGGGTGCAGTGCATGCCCTAAAGAGGAACTTCAGGCACCTGTCGAAAAAATAAGTCATCAGGTACAAAAGGTGTAAAAAAACAGCCACTCACCTATCCCTTGGTCAAGCGGTGAGCTCACTCCAGCCGTTTTCTTCCTCCCTCGACGCCGCCGGTATCTTCACTATGGGCACCCGGCTGTGACAGCTTGCGGCTTCACAGCCGGGTGCTCACTGCGCATGCGCGAATCCCGATGCACATACTGACTGGTAGATGCAGTTGTCCCAGAAAACTGCAGGGGGGAGGAGAACTTCTGCTGCAGAGCACCGTGGTGCTCAGAACAGAAGTGGGAGCAGGTAACTGTGAAAATTGGGTACCTGCTCCCCAAAAGTGCCAATTGTGCAAAAGGAGAGGGGGACAAGTTCTTAAAGCAGAACTTCCCCTTTTGGGTGGAGTTTCGCTTTAATGTTTTGACCAAATGGTCAATAAACACGGTTTGGGTAATCAATAAAGCTGATCCACTCTGTCACTTATTTTTCCTCCTTCACATGTAATTACCCCTTATGGGGATGACTCCTTTGCACGATTTAGCGCAAAACAGAAAGAGATGCACTCATTGTGCAATAAATCAATGTAAACTTAACTAAAAGCTGTAATCTTTACACTCACAATATTCAAATTAGGGTAGGGTAACTGTCACAACAGTAACAGCTTGGCAGGAGGGAAAGCACTCCAACAGTACCTACCAGGGGGCACATATTAACAAACTGTGAATCCGTGGCCCGGGTGGACCCAGAGAGGTTGCCTCCCAGCTGTTCAGAAACACAGGTCCAAAGATATCACTGAAATAATCAGTGTTTGCTTTTCCTTTAATTCTCAGTGCATGTGAATCATGCTACTTAGGCCTCATGCACACAGGACATTTAAAAAAACACTAGCGCTGCTGCCAGGAAAAAGCAGCTGTAAAAATGTGCTTTTTGCCACGTTTTTGACTAGGATTTATGCACGTCTTTTGGATTTAACAAAAACTGTTATATCAGTGGATGGTGGTGTCAATTACTGAAAACTGGTGGAGAAAGAATCCAAGAAGAATGTAGACCTAAGCAGAATCCAGCCAAAACTGAGAAGTCCGTTTTTGGTGGACTCTTGATTTGTTGTTTGTTTTTTGTAGCAGATGTTCACCAGATCAGGCAGCATGGCATCACTTTAGCTGTGCCCTTTTCTCTCCATAGCCATTATATGCATAGTTTCTGTGTATAACCCATATTTGCATAGGTTTCCTCACACAGTTAAAAAAAAAAAAAAGACTGGTATTTCAGTTTGCTTGGGGTATTGTGTAAATTGTGGCATCATTAGATTGTAAGTTCATTTGCACCAGGAACTGTTATTTGTCAGTATGTCAGGCTGTATGAGTACAGGAAATTACTTTAAATGACAGTGTTGCCAATGACAACCAGCCATTCTAACATTTCCATTTCCATTTTTCAATTAAAGAACATTAGATTTAGTAGCTCTTAAAGAATTCTGTTTGTGTTCTTAAGAAATTTATGCCCAGTGGGTTTCCTAAATAAAAGTCAGTTTCCCAGGGTTTAACAAGAGGGGCTTGTAATTCAGCCTTTGAATGGTCTGTGCCTTTAAAATCCCGGCCTCATCTCATTTCACCTGTTTATCCACCATCAATAAGTCTCTCGGAAAGGTCGGTAACTAGCATGTGGTCATGTGAGGATGCGATGATGGGAGGAGGCTGGTGTGCGAAGGAAAAAGCGGTTGCAGAAGCCTCTTGATCTGGAGCCTGTCATGAAAAAGCTTTGCTTTAGCTCTAGCCATGATGTTGCAAGCATCAGCGCCCAGCATTGATTATTAAAAAACAAGCTGGATTGTTTTTTCCCTCTGTGCAGGCAGCTTGCAGTTTTTGTGCCTGGCACTGCTAGCTTAGTATGCTTCTCCTTTACACGTTTCTTTTCTTCCTAGAATCCATCTACCGTCGAGGGGCCAGAAGATGGAGGAAGCTCTACCGAGTGAATGGGCATCTGTTTCAAGCCAAACGCTTTAACAGAGTAAGTGATTCATAAAAGAGGCAGCTTGTCCGGTCTCTGGGCAGCTTTCTAATAACCTGCTTTTGCTTCTTTTCTCTACTGGAAGAATGACTATTGTACATTGTACCCTCGTTTGCTGTCTGTTCCTTTAGGCTCCAGTGTTAGCATGCTTGCTAAAATTCTATTTCAAGTCTAAAATGTTTCTGTAAGGTTTTATCATTACTATATGCTCCAGAGACATATACAGCTTATCTATTAAGGAAAGTATGGTAACTATTAGCAACTCATCTGTCAGCTAAATAAATTTGACATGTCATCACTGGGTTTTGTCCTATATAAAAGCTGAATGTGTAACATTTGTATCTGTGTATATGCAGCAACACATTGTTTTTTGTCTTTTTAAAACGGTTCCATTTGAGCTCACATGTTTCTGTGCCAGGAAATTAAGCATGAATTTTTTTTAGCAATATTATGTACACAAGTAAATTTTTCTCACTAATATGTCAAATTTAGCACTGCCGCTATTCTAGACCGTGGCAGTAAATCGCACCTGTGATAATTAATTTATCACACCGGAAAATCCACATCATTCTTGCATAAGTTACTTGTTTTGAACCTTGGATAAAATTATGCTGTCACAAATATAAATACCATATCATTCAGATGATAAATGTTATCATAGTGACTAGTGAGGCTGGTACTTATATTTGTATTATATTGGAAACTGCTGCTGCCAAATAATTATATATGATGAAAGTAAATGAAAGATGACAGTTGTGATGCTGACATCCAAAGTGCCAGATTTTCAGTAGTGAAATATACATGGCCAAATAAGCAACAACTACGCTATTCAATTTAAAACCTTTTATTGCTTATTTTTCTATAAAGCCCCTGTTTGAAATTACTGGGCCAAAACTGAATTAGATGTTAGAATGTTTTAAACCTTGTCATGCTGTATATGAGAAGTTCATGGGCCTGCCATTGCTGGCCTCCTCCTGAACATACT
Source organism: Pelophylax lessonae (assembly GCF_965119305.1). Lineage (NCBI taxonomy): Eukaryota > Metazoa > Chordata > Amphibia > Anura > Ranidae > Pelophylax > Pelophylax lessonae. The sequence continues at coordinate 83,699,666 of NC_138779.1, read as the reverse complement.
AGTTGTCTGGATGGCAGAGTTTGGCTCAGGCATGTTCAGGATCCCAGGCCCAACCTACCTGCCCGATCTCGCCAGGAGGACGACACTGCACACAGCTAATCCCAGGCATTAAGACATTTCCCGGTCTGTGCAGCTGCAAACCGGCAAATGCCTCACTGCCTGTGATTAGCGGTGTGCAGTGTTGGCTTCCTTGTGAGATTGGGCAGGTGAGTTGGGACCAGGATCCCGAAGACGCCTGAGCCCATCTCTACTGGATGGTATGTTGACCCTTTGGAATCAACACTTCCTGAGTCACTGACCACAAACTAGTATGCAGATTTGGAAAGGCGGAGAAAAGTCCTTGTCTGCATACTGGGTTAGTGTTTCAAAATCATGAAGCTAGAGGATCAACTTGATGACCAGAAAGTTATTTTTTTGATATGAGAGCTTCACAATGGAAACCTATTATGTTTCTCTCAGAAAGGTATTCCTTTAACCACCTTTTTCCCAAGCCTATTTTGACACTTTGCTCCTACTTGTAAAAATCTACTTTCTCTTTTGTTCATTGACGGACACAGCCCTTCATCTTCTTGACCGTAGGGTTATAATGCCCCCACAGGAGTAGGGAACTAGCTAGAGAAAAAGCTTGAACACGTCTATGGGGCAGTTCCTGGGGATATACTCCCACTTTCTGCTATAGGTATTCAGTTTTTTTTCTGCCTAGTCAGGAGTAAGGACCTAGTTCCTTGCTGGGATCTCTGGTCCTGGCATTTTTTTCATTTTGCATGGAATTTTTTCCTCCTTATATTATTTTGTTCCTGTGAGAGCTACAATCAAGTGCCGGACTGGGCGACGAACTGGATAATGTAGATCCTTGGGGTCCTCCCAATCCGGCCAGCGAGCGCGTGCAGACCGCAGCTCCGCGCTAGGTCAGCAGAGATATCGCCCCACTGGACGGTTGCTGGCCTGCATCTCGCGAGGGCGCATGCAAACTGGTTTTGGCCTGAGTAGTAAAGTTTCCTTCTGGCCGACAGCATCCACATTATGATGGAGCAGTGTCCTCTCCATAGCAGTGCCCACCCTGTTCCTGGTTTCCATCCCCCCCCCCAGCCCCTCTAAAATTTCAGTCACTGTGGGTCTTTGGGCCCCACGACCCCCCCCCCCCGGGTGAGGTTATGAGCTGGATGTTGCCACATGCTCTTAAGGGGGGCTAGTTGAAGTTGCTGCTGACCGGGCTGCTGACCGGGTGTTCCTTGGGCGCAACAGGAGTTGAGCAGGGTTTCCTGCCACCCTCAGGGTTGGTGACTAGGGCAAGGATGTCCTCCAGGCTCCCTGAGCCGGTTGATGGGCTGGGGAAGCGGATGTTTTAACATCCGCATGTACGCGCCTTACGCGGCCGGATATGGCCAAAAATTTAGGCCGCGGCTTTGCGGCCTACTCGCTGGAAACAATGTGAGGTGGCCCCTGTGAGGGTGGCAGATGCCACTGCCCCAGTTTGGGCATCTGCCGTCCTCTCCGCTGCCCCTGGGTGGTCAGGTCCACTGGGGCTTGCGTCCTGATGGGCTGGGTGCCTTAAAAAATTTAAGCTGCGGCTTGCGGCCTATGGTCTCAATGTATGTTGCTGGAGCCCCCACTCTTCTACCTGCCGGGCTGGGGATCCGTGCACTTTCAGCTGGACCTCACAAAAATGTAGGCCGCGGCCTGCTAGGCCATGTGGTCAGCTTGGCACCTCCCTTGGAAGGGGTAGTGCTGTGGGGGCGCTTTTTAATGACCCGCTTCTGCCTCACAGCGGGTGGCCCACTTTTAAGGGGGCTATGTTCTCTATGGAGGGCTCAGAGGGCAACCCCCTTGTTTTTTTGCGGGGACCGATAGATGGTCCAATGTGGGCCCTTGGACGGAGTCCCCTTTGCGGTATTGCAGTCGGCAGCCTCCCCTGATTGTTTTTCAGAGTGAGCTTAGTATATAGCGACCCTACTGGTTCTGCATCCACACACCCTGCTCAGAAAGAGCGGATGATTCCTCTGCTCCTCTAGCCGCGCTTAAATAGGCACTGGTGGATGCACTGTTTGTGTCAGTAAGTAAAACTTAAAAAATGGAGGCTGCGGCTGATGCCGCGTTGGAGACACCAGTTCCTTTTGGCACACACAGGCCCTCCAAAGCAGGGAGGGTGTTCCTCTTTCCACTTACGTTGACAACACTGTCACAAAACAGTGGGGTTGTCCAAAACACAGTGGTTGCTAAGTGTTTTTGCTTGTGGTATCCTTATGAGGATTAACTGCAGGTGGACGTTTTTATCTGTAGTAGACTCGCCCGGTGTCAAAGTCAAATTGAGCTACGTTCATTCCTGTTGAGGAGTCCCCAGCCCTTACTGGTCCAGCTAATAAGAGGGTGAAGGCTCTGGCCCGCTATATGTGGCTGTGGCTGGTTCGGCGATTAGGCCTAGTTTTCGCAAACTCTGCCTGACTTGGCTAAGCTTTTACACTGGGACCTGGAGGAGAAGCAGCTCCCCCCTGCCTTTGTGGAGCTGGCGGATCAGTTGGTTCAAGGGCTACAGTTTTGTCTGTGAAGCCTTTTTGGTTGCTGCTCCCCTGCTTTTTAGACTGTCTGTCTGAGCAGTTGTCCTGCGGCGCATTATCTGTCTGAAATGCTGGTCTGCAGACAAGGCTTCTAAGAAGGCCTTGTCTGATATTCCATTTATGGGGGATCGCCTGTTTGGAGCTTCCTTGGATGACATCATCAAGGGCCTCACAGGGGGAAAAAGTACTCTTCTTCCCCAGGCTTCCAGCGGTAAAGAGTCCCGTCGCTCGCAGACGGGGGCCCTACTTTTCGTCTCACAAGTGACTTTTTTGCCCCTCAGGGTCTCAAGACAAGAGATCCAAGCCCTTTCGGGCACCGCTGGTGGTTCCATAAAGTCTTGTTTGGCAAACCACGAGCAGGTGCTGCCAGACCTGCAGACAAAAATTCCTCCGCATGAAGGGGCACCCTCATCCGTATCTGGGGTGGGGGGCGTCTTCGCTGCTTTCCGGATCCATGGACCTCCCTGATCCAGGACAAGTGGGTCCACAAAGTAATTCGCTCTGGCTACAAGATCGCGTTTTGATAATATCCTCTGGAAAGGTTCTTCCCTTCCAACCTGCACTTATCCCCAGATCGCTTAAAGGATCTCTATGGGGCTGTGCAAGATTTGTTACTTCAAGTGGTGATTGTTCTGGTGCCAAAGTCGGAACGTTTTTAAGGTTTCTACTCAAACCTGTTTACAGTTAACAGAAAGGAGGACAAGGTGCGCCCAGTACTGGACCTCAAGGCGCTAAACCGCTTTGTGCGGGTACAGAAGTTCCGCATGGAGTCCATGTGCACAGTGGTGGTGTCCCTACATCAGGGGGATTTCCTCGGCTCCATCGACATCAAGGATGCCTACCTTCACATCCCAATATGTGTTGCTCATCAGCATTTTCTCAGCTTTGCCATGGGTGAGCAGCATTATCAATTTGTGGCATTACTCTTTGGTCTCGCTTCCACTCCTCGGGTCTTCACGAAAGTGTTGGCCCAAGTTCTAGCATTACTGCATCAGTGGGGGATTGTAGTACTGAGGTACCTGGATGATCTGCTTTTACAAGCAGAGTCTTCGTCCTCTTGTTGGCTAACTTGGAGATTACTCTGCAAACACTGAGGGAGTTCTGTTTGATTCTGAATCTTCACAAGTTTGCCCTGGTTCCGTCCACAAGCCTAGTCTATCTGGGTCTGACTCTGGACTCGTCCTCAGCCAGAGTGTTTCTTCCTTGGGAGAAACTTCAAAAGTTGCAGGAGGCAATTCGGCTTTTGCTAAACAGCAGACAGTCGTCTCTTCGGACTTGCATGCACCTGTCCAGGTGGGTAGGCGTCCTTAGCACAGATTGTGCTCAGGGGGTCTGGTACCAGGAAGAGTCCAGACTACCAATCGGTGTACTGGAGCTCTGAGCGATCGGACTTTGTCTGGATCATTGGACAAGTCCTCTCCAGGGGTGTCCAGTGCGGATTCAATTGGACAATGCCACGGCCGTGGCCTATGTCAATCACAAGGGGGCACAAGTGTCCTGTCGGCTCGGGAAGTAGCTGGCATTCTAAGGTGGGCAGAAAGATTCATTCCAGCCCTCTCTGCTGTGCACATTCCAGGGGTGGAAAATTGGCAAGCGGACTATCTCAGTCGACAGGCGTTCGACCAGGGAGAATGGTCTCTTCATCCTGTTGTGGCTCTGGTGGGGTACTCCAGAGGTGGAACGGTTGGCCTCTAGCCTCAACAGGAAGGTTCAGAGGTTTGTGGCACAGTCTCCGGATCCTCTAGCCGTCGCTACAGATGCTTCATTGGCTTATTGGAGTCAGTATCGTCTGATTTACGCCTTTGTTCCTCTCCAGCTTCTGCCGAGACTACTATGCAGGATCAAGGCAAAAGGGATTCCGGACATCCTAGTGGCTCCAGACTGGCCTCCAATGTTCCTTGAAGACTCCCTCTCATGGAAGATCTGCTGTCCCCAAGGCTAATCTTCCATCCTGCTTTACAGTCGCTGACTTTGACAGATTGACTGTTGAAAGCCAAGTGCTGAAGGACAGAGGATTGTCTGACTCAGTGATTCCTACGCTGTTAAAAGCTAGAAAATCTACTTTTAGGAAATTTTACCATTGTACATGGAAGACATGCATTGCGTGGTGTGAATCCCTCCAGGTTCACCCTCGTTCCTTTTGGATGGCTCGGATCTTGGCTTACCTCCGAGGGGTTGAGCAGCGCCTGGCCTTGAGTACCATCAAGGGCCAGGTCCCCGCCTTGTCTGTTTTCTTTCAATGCCCGTTGGCCACGCACTCCTTGGTGTATACTTTTCTCTAGGGCGTGGGATGCTTGGTTCTTCCAGTGCGATCTCCATTGCTGCCGTGGGTCCTCAATTTGGTGTTGTTAGTTCTCCAGAAGCCTCCCTTTTGAAAATATTCGGGAGATTCCCCTGCTTACGTTGTCTCAGAAGGTGACCTTTTTGGTTGCCATTATTTCGGCACGCAGGGTGTCTGAACTGGCGGCATTGTCTTGACGTTCACGTTACCTGGTGGTTCACAGGGCTAAGGTGGTTCTGCGTCCATGTCCGTCATTCCTGCCGAAGGTCATCTCTGACTTTCATCTGAATGAAGACATTGTGTTGCCCTCCCTGTGTCCCAAGCCTAAGCATCCCAAGGAAGTTGCCTTGCACTCCCTGGATATGGTTTGAGCAATAAGGGCGTATCCGGCAGCTAAGGAATCTTTTAGGAAATCAGACTCACTATTTGTCCTCAATGATGGAGCTCGCAAGGGGCTGGCTGCTGCTGCCACCATTTCCAGATGGATCAGACGGACTGTGGTTCAGGCTTATTCTATGAAGGGTCAGGTTCCCCCTTACCCTGTCAAGGCGCACTCTACTCGGGTGCTTAGTGCCTCCTGGGCCTTCTGTAAACAGGCCTCAGTGATGCAGGTTTGCAGGCGGCTACCTGGTTGTCTGTACACACATTCACAAAGTTTTATAAAGTGGATATGTTGGTATCTGCAGACGCCAGTTGCAAACAATGGTACCGGGATGATGCCTGTAGGTGCAGGCATCATCCTGGTATACCAATGAAACCCAAGGACGTTCGGGTTACCCATGAAAAAGTCACGTGTAGTGACGCAACGCATCGGCAGGAGCCGGGTGACGTCACTCCCGGTCTATGGCCGAGACCAGAAGTATCGGATCTTTACCGCATCGGTGGCTACTCGTTTGTTCCTACCTAATTGTGAGTTTTTACTATGTTTATGGTTTAATAAATTTTACTTACTACACTATGAGACCCTATTTATTGTATCCCTGACATGAGTGGGAGTTATTGGGAGGATTACCTGGCCATTACTTTTCAAAGAGGCGGCTCACTGAACCACATATTGGCTGTATTCCCTAAGGAGCGAGGGATATATTAGTGGCCCCAACAAAGCCCCCGCTGTGGAGGAAGACCCTGTTCTAAGCCTGGTGATATTTATCACAAAACACTCTTATGAGTGTATATGGAGGTGAGCGGCCATTGCACTTACTTTCGGATTAGCTCACATTTGTGACACGCTTTCCCCACTGGCAATGTGAAGAGGCGCAAGAGTCACTGTTTTTTGTGAAGAGTCACTTTTGAAGCACCTTATTTTTGCACTTTTGCACATGGACATTCTTTGATCGATTAATAATGTTCACCCGCTATTTAGTGCAATAACTCATATATTTATTTTTCACACATCTTAAACACTTTATAGAGTTTGCACTATGTACGCATGAATTGCTTTATTTATTAATATTCATTATTATTTTATATTTTTAGCACTTATTTTCATCTTGCACATTACATAACTAATTCATATCCTGTTCCCCTTTTTTTGCGATATTTACACGTTTCTTTGAATACTGTTTAGTATGCGAATCATATGATTACGAGTTTTTGAGATTATTTGTCTGTCACACTTGCTATTTTCTATTTTATCCTGTGATTTGCATCACACACCCTATGTGTAGTATGCAATTTATTGCAATTCAATATTTTTTTGTCTATTTTTAGTGAATAGCTTTTCACCAAGAATTGGTGCCGATTCATTTGGCATCCTTTATCCAATTTGCACTTATATACACCTATGAGGGGGTGATTTGCACATTACAGTGCCTTGCGAAAGTATTCGGCCCCCTTGAACTTTTCGACCTTTTGCCACATTTCAGGCTTCAAACATAAAGATCTAAAACTGTAATTTTTGTGAAGAATCAACAACAAGTGGGACACAATCATGAAGTGGAACTAAATTTATTGGATATTTTAAACTTGTTTAACAAATAAAAAACTGAAAAATTGGGCGTGCAAAATTATTCAGCCCCCTTAAGTTAATACTTTGTAGCGCCACCTTTTGCTGCGATTACAGCTGTAAGCCGCTTGGGGTATGTCCCTATCAGTTTTGCACATCAAGAGACTGAAATTTTTGCCCATTCCTCCTTGCAAAACAGCTTGAGCTTGGATGGGGAGCATTTGTGAACAGCAGTTTTCAGTTTTTTCCACAGATTTTCGATTGGATTCAGGTCTGCACTTTGACTTGGCCATTCTAACACCTGGATATGTTTATTTGTGAACCATTAGATTGTAGATTTTGCTTTATGTTTTTGATCGTTGTCTTGTTGGAAGACAAATCTCCGTCCCAGTCTCAGGTCTTTTGCAGACTCCATCAGGTTTTCTTCCAGAATGGTCCTGTATTTGGCTCCATCTATCTTCCCATCAATTTTAACCATCTTCCTTTTCCCTGCTCAAGAAAAGCAGGCCCAAACCATGATGCTGCCACCACCATTTTTGACAGTGGGGATGGTGTGTTCAGGGGGATGAGCTGTGGTGCTTTTACGCCAAACATAACATTTTGCATTGTTGCCAAAAAGTTTGATTTTGGTTTCATGTGACCAGAGCACCTTCTTCCACATGTTTGGTGTGTCTCCCAGGTGGCTTGTGGCAAACTTTAAACAACACTTTTTATGGATATCTTTAAGAAATGGCTTTCTTCTTGCCACTCTTCCATAAAGGCCAGATTTGTGCAGTATACGACTGATTGTTGTCCTATGGACAGAGTCTCCCACCTCAGCTGTAGATCTCTGCAGTTCATCCAGAGTGATCATGGGCCTCTTGGCTGCATCTCTGATCAGTCTTCTCCTTGTATGAGCTGAAAGTTTAGAGGGACAGCCAGGTCTTTGTAGATTTGCAGTGGTCTGATACTCCCATTTCAATATTATCGCTTGCACAGTGCTCCTTGGGATGTTTAAAGCTTGGGATATCTTTTTGTATCCAAATCCGGCTTTAAACTTCTCCACAACAGTATCTCGGACCTGCCTGGTGGTGTGTTCCTTGTTTTTCATAATGCTCTCTACGCTTTAAACGGACCTCTGAGACTATCACAGTGCAGGTGCATTTATACGGAGACTTGATTACACACAGGTGGATTCTATTTATCATCATTAGTCATTTAGGTCAACATTGGATCATTCAGAGATCCTCACTGAACTTCTGGAGAGAGTTTGCTGCACTGAAAGTAATGGGGCTGAATAATTTTGCACTCCCAATTTTTCAGTTTTTTATTTGTTAACAAAGTTTGAAATATCCAATAAATTTCGTTGCACTTCATGATTGTGTCCCACTTGTTGATTCTTCACAAAAAATTACAGTTTTATATCTTTATATTTGAAGCCTAAAATGTGGCAAAAGGTCGCAAAGTTCAAGGGGGCCGAATACTTTCGCAAGGCACTGTATTCTGCACATAGTCACTTTATGTGGGATATATGCATTTTGTTTTCAGTTAAGCACAGTGAAGGATTTTTTTTATTATTTGAACACACAAGGTATTTATATTAATCGCAGTGGGCCTCCGCCCACTGAGAAGTAGCGCAGATTCCTATATATATTTTTCATATTACTGTATTAGTGTCACTGGTCCCCAAAAAATGTCAGTTAGGGGCTCGATCTGTCCGCCGCAATGTCGCAGTCCTGCTAAAAATCGTTGATCGCCGCCATTACTAATAAAAAAATAATAATCAAAAAGTCTATCCCGTAGTTTGTAAATGCTATAAATTTTGCGCAAACCAATTAAAATACGCTTTTTGGGATTTTTTTTACCAAAAATATGTAGCAGAATAAAAATTGGCCTAAACCGATAAAAAAAATTTAATTTTAAAAAACATTTTATTGGGAATGTTTTATAACAGAAAGTAAACAATATGGCGTGTTTCTTTTTCCAAAATTCTCACTCTTTTTTTGTTTATAGCGCAAAATCTAAAAATCGCAGAGGTGATCAAATACCACCAAAAGAAAGCTCTATTTGTGGGAAATAAAGACATGAATTGTATTTGGGTACAGCGTCGCACGTCCGTGCAATTTTCTGTTAACCACTTAACGACCAGCCACGTAGATCTACGTCGGCTGACTTTGAGTGGTTATACCGGGATGATGCCTCTAGCTAGAGGCATCATCCCGGTACCGTTGTTTGAAGCCGGCGGTCGGCTTTCCGTCGGTAACGATCGATGCGGCTCGGGAGCCGCTCGATCGTTACCCGGGGGGGCGGGAGGGGACGTCCCCCCCCCCGCCGCCTTCCGCGGCTTTGCTCGGGGCTCCCGTCCCACCGGGAGCCCCGAGCACCCAGCCGGCACGTCCGCCGGCTGGATGGAGTCCCGATGAATGCCGGAAACGGCATTGATCGGGTCCCCGATGACGTAACCCAGAGGCGGCGTCCATGACGTCACATCCGGGTTACTGTGCCGCAAAAGGCGGCAGATTTAAAAAACGGCTGTATGCAAAAATGCCGTTTTTGGCGTTTTGCATACAGGGAAGTGTAGTGGAGGGGTTTGGGGTCTTTTTGACCCTCGATCCCTCCATAAAGTGTACCTGTCACACATATTGCTGTCACAAGGGATGTTTACATTGCTTGTGACAGCAATAAAAGTGATCAGGTTTTTTTTTTTTTTTAAAACCTGTAATAAAGTTAAAAAAAAAGAAAAAATAAATAGGAAAAAAAAAAATTTAGCCGCCCCCGTCACCGTTAGCTCGCGCACAAAAAAAAACGTATACGCAAGTCGAGCCGCAAATGAAATCGCTGTTCAAACCACACATGTGAGGTATTGCCGCGATCGCCAGAGCGTGGGCAATAATTTAAAAAAAAGAGCTACACTCTACCTCTAAACTGGTAACCGTTAAATAAATTTAAAGCGTCGCAGATTGAGATCTCTATTGACCGTAGTTTGTCGCCATCCCACGGGGGGGCGCAATTTTAAACCGTAACATGTTTGGTATCTATTTACTCGGCGTGACATGTTCTTTCACAATATACAAAAAAAATGGGCTAACTTTACTGTTTAGTATTTTTTAAAATTAGTGAAATGTGATTTTTCAATTTTTTTCCAAAAAAATGGCGTTTTAAAGACCGCTGCGCAAATACCGCGTGACAAAAAATTTTGCAATGACCGACATTTTATTCTCCAGAGTCTTTGCTAAAAAAATATATATAATGTTTGGGGGTTCTAAGTAGTTTTCTAGGAAAAAATACTGGTTTTAACTTGTGAACAAAAAGTGTCCGAAATAGGGCTGGGGGTAAAGTGGTTAAAGTAACGCAGTGCTGAATTGCAAAAAATGGCCTGGTCATTAAGGGGGTAAAACCTTCCGGGGCTGAAGTGGTTAAAATGTATGGGTATTCTACAGAAAGTAAAGTTGCAGCAATTTGGAAGGCATAGCAAGTATACAGCTGATTAATTGGGTGTGGTGATACAGGAGGCTCATCCATAAAGTGTATCTATACTGGAATGTTAACATCAAGTTATGGTAACTTTATTGCTAAGATAGATATAGAAAGCAAGTATGTACAGTTCATCTGGAAAGTATTCACAGCACTTCACTTTTTCCACATTTTATGTTACAGCCTCATTCCAAAATGGATTAAATTCATTATTTTCCTCACAATTCTACAAACAATACCCCATAATGTCAACGTGAAAGAAGTTTGTTTGAAATCTTTGACAATTGAATACAAATTTAAAAATGAAAAAAATCCCATATACATAAGTGTTCACAGCCTTTGCTCGTTACTTTGTTGAAGCACCTTTGGCACCAATTACAGTCTCAAGTTTTTTGAGTATGATGTTACAAGCTTGGCACACCTGTTTTTAGGCAGTTTCTCCCATTCTTCTTTGCAGGCTCTTTCAAACTCTTATCAGGTTGGATGGGGAGCGTTGGTGCACAGCCATTTTCAGATCTCTGCAGAGATGTTCAATCGGGTTAAAGTCTAGGCTCTGGGTGGGCCACTCAAGGACATTCAGTTGTCCGTAGCTGCTCCTTTGATTTCTTGGCTGTGTGCTTGGGCCGTTGTCCTGTTGGAAGATGAACCTTCACCCCAGTCTGAGGTCCAGAGTGCTCTGGAGCAGATTTTCATCAAGGATAACTGTACATTGCTGCATTTATCTTTCCCTCGATCCTAACTAGTCTCCCAGTTCCTGCCGCTAAAAAAAAAAAAAAACATCTCCACAGCATAATGCTGCCACCACCAAGCTTCACTGTAGGGATGGTATTGGCAAGGTAATGAATGATGCCTGGTTTTCTCCAGACAGGATGCTTGTCATTTAGGCCAAAGAGTTCAATCTTTGTGTCATCAGACCAGAGATTTTTATTTCTCATTGTCTGAGAGTCCTTCAGGTGCCTTATGGCAAACTCCAGGCTGGCTGTCTTGTGCCTTTTACTGAGAAGTTGCTTCCATCAGGTCATCCTATCATACTATCTGATTGGTGGAGTGCTGCAGAGATGGTTGTTCTTCTGGAAGGCTCGTCTCTCTCCACAGAGAAACGCTAGAGCCATGTCAGAGTGACCATCAGGTTCGAAGGCCCTTCTCCCCCGATCACACAGTTTGGCCGGCGGCCCGCTCTAGGAAGAGTCCTGGTAGTTCCAAACTTCTTCCATTTACGGACGATAGAGGTAACTGTGCTCATTGGGACCTTCAATGCTGCACAAATGTTTCTGTACCCTTCCCCAGATCTGTGCCTTGATACAATCCTGTCTCAGAGGTCTACAGACAATTCCTTGGACTTCATGGCTTGGTTTGTTTTCTGACATGCACTGTTAACTTTGGTACCTTATATAGACAGGTGTGCCTTTCCAAATCATGTTCAATCAACTGAATTTACCACAGGTGGACTCCAATCAAGTTGTAGAAACATATAAAGGATAATCAGTGGAAACAGGATGCACCTGAGCTTAATTTTGAGTGCCATGGCAAAGGCTGTGAATACTTATGTACATGTGATTTTTTTTTTTTTTTTCGTTTTTTATTTTTATTAAATTTGCAAAGATTTCAAACAAAATTTTTTCACGTTGTCATTATGGGGTATTATTTGTAGAATTTTGAGAAAAATAATGAATTTAATCCATTTTGGAATAAGGCCATAACATAAAATGTGGAAAAAGTGAAGTGCTGTGAATACTTTCCGAAAGCACTGTATTTTTATCTGCAGGTTCTCTCTTCATGGCCACATTTCTTAAGACCTAAGCACTTGCTCATGTACTTTTTACAAAAAGGAGAGGATTTGTTTGGATTGGTTGATCTTCAATTTTTAGAAGAGATCACATGACCAAGTGACTAGGTTTTAGAGAAGTGATCGGCATTGAAAGGAACAAATAGCCGCACTTTCTTCAAGAAAGATAAGTATTTCAGCCATTCGGTTATTCTCTATCATTTAACCACAGCATGCTTGGCATACCTTTATGCTAACATTTGAGTGTCAATCCAATTTAAATAACTGGTGTAAATAATCTTATGGTAAGAATGCTTTTTGTCTTCTGCTTCCAGAAAGCCTACTGTGGCCAGTGCAGTGAAAGGATATGGGGCCTTGGCAGGCAAGGCTACAAGTGTATCAACTGCAAACTGCTTGTCCATAAACGCTGTCACATACTTGTCCCACTGACCTGCAAGAAGCATATGGTAAGTTTTCTTGTGTCATTTGGGCTCTGTGGAGAAACACAGACCTGGTTTAATAGCTTGTTGGTATGACCCCACTGAATCATGCAATGTATTATTTTAGCAAACGCCTCAGCTTGTAGGGCTTCTCAGCATCCAGTGTGTACTACATAGACAATATCTCCACCCACCCAAAACCTGCTCTATTCAATTTAAATACGAAATTGTCTCCTTAAAATACACATGTACAAGTATATTCTTTCTTAAAAAGAAAAAAAAAGGCATTATTTCCACATTTAAACTCCAGGTAAATGGCTACTATACTTTATATGACGTGTGTGAACCAGTGGCAAAGCTAGGCATTCTTTTAACTGGGGCAAAGACTTGATGCCCCTTCCCCCATCCAAAGGAGGATGATGTTTGTAAGGCAGAGGTTGGTGTCAGTAGGTCAGTGGACGGTTTTAGTAGTTTTTGTTTTATTTGTAAAATAGTTTTTTTTTTTTTTACAATTTTTTTTCATAGCCTTTTTTGGGGCGTCTTTGGTGAAATATCAGGTTCAAACAGACATCTGATGTCTCATTTTCGAGACAGAGAAAGGGCCTGAGGATACAGATTGTTAAATTCCTTTCTCTGCTGCACTGGGCAGTGATTGCATGGGAAGTGCTCTGTGCGGAGTGGCTTCCATCATTCACAAACACAGTTTACTATGCTTCAGTTATCGATGAACACAGTGCGTGATCTGTAACAATCACTCACTGCATTTAGTAACAAAAGGAAGGAATGGTAAATTACATACTTACTGGTCCCTTCCCCCAGAAGAGGAGGGGAGCTGGGTGGGCAACTTGGGGGGCCATGTGATCATTCTGCATTTATTGATGGGTCCCACCTAGCTGACATTGGCTTGATTGAGGCCCCCCCCCCAAGAGCACAGTGGTGTGGAGTGTCAGTAGTAAAAGTCCCAGGAGAAGCAGTAGCTAAGCAGCTAGCCCCACCATCCTCTAGATCCATCCGGCTTTTAGTGCTCACTTACTTGGGCCAGATGCACCCCTGCTCCCCAGGTCCAGGGGGTTTGGGTGGTTGGAGGAGCTACCACCACAGAACTTAAGAGCCACTATGGGACAGGAAGGAGCAAAGCCCAAGGAAAAGCTGCAGGGGAGGGGGGCGTGCAAGGGTCTCTCTGAGCCATGGGTTGGAGGCAGACTTCATTTTCTCTCCCACACTGACCTTGAAAACAAGTGACACACTCACCCACTTGAGTAACTCCCCCCCTATGCCCCCACTCTTTTTGTACAGCTTCCCCATTCCCCTCTGCAGCTTTCTCCCCACCCCCACTCTCTTGTGCAACTTTTCCGTCTACCCTTTATCTTGCAGAACCCCTGATACCCCCCTCTCTCACCCTATCCTCCTTTCATCTTGTGCAGTTTTCACCCCCCCATCCTCTTGTGCACCCCTCCTCCCCCACATCCTCTTGTGCACCCCTCCTCATGTTGTTCTCCTCTACCCCCTCATCTTGTGCACTCCCCCCTCCCCTTGTGCAGCTTCCTTCAGCCCCCCCCCCCACACCCTGTGCACCTCCTTCACCCTGTGCAGCTTCCTTTCCCACAATATCGTGTGCATGCCCCTCTTCCCCCTCATTTTGTGTACCCCCATCCCCTCTTCCCTTTTTGCAGCTCTCCCCCAGACTTGTGCTGCCTCCCCCCCCCCCCCCCCCCACGTTTGTGTGCAGCTTCCACATCGTCTCCAGAACCTTGACTTCCTGGCTGTGGATTCAGCCCTCCTCTAGACACTGGTAGCACATGGGGGTTTACACTGGACACAATACATGCTGTTTTTCTTCATGCTTGTGGTCTGTACAAGTGGAAATCTTCCAGGAACTCAGTCTCTGGCTCATCTGGCCCTGGGCAGATAGTAGCAATAGGTGTTCAGCCAGTGGTCCTTGGGACGGATGACAGTGGAGATGGTATGGCTACATTAGAAGAGGTCGCACTGCCCACAAATGGTGGTGGCCTCCTTCGGGGCTGTTTTAGCACAACTGGCATTAGCAGCCGCATTGCTGTGCATTGCATGACACCCTCCAGGACCCGGGGTAGCTACACTGGTTCTTGGTGACGCCTTGGAGACCCTACATTTCCAAGACACTGCGAGAAGGTCCGGCACTAGAGGCGGAAAAGAGGAGCAAGGCGTTGAAGGAGTGATGGTGAGAGCCAGGCAAAGACTCGCATTCCATTTGGGGATTTCCGGCGGTGGCGCCCGGGACACATGAACCAAACCCCCCCCACCTTTGTGTGCAGCTTCGACATTGTCTCCAGAGCCTTGACTTCTTAGCTGTGGTATCGACCCTCCTCTAGACACTGGTAGCACATGAGGGTTTACACTGGACACAATACATGCTGTTTTTCTTCATGCTTGTGGTCTGTACAAGTGGAAATCTTCCAGGAACTCAGTCTCTGGCTCATCTGACCCTGGGCAGATGAGCCCGTCGAGGTGTTAACTTCTGGGGGCGGCCTGGACATCTCTGTGGGATGGTTGCAGTTCCATTTTTGTTAATTTTTTTTATCACTTTTGCAGCAAAATTCTGACTGATAAGTAAAGCTTTGCTGATCTTCTTGCAGCCCTGACCTTTCTTTTGCCAAGAAATGATTTTCTTTCTCGGCCTTGTGACATTTCTCTTCCATGTGATGCCATTGCGGACAGCATGAAATGGGAAGGGGTTTTCTTTAAGTAATGTCCTTTTTATAATAAACTGTCTGTCTGGACACATTTTAATAAATAATTCAACACCCCTGTTGTTGAATTCTTGTTAATTATGATTTTGTGGTCTAAAATGTAGCTTTGCTACTAAGACATTCATTGGGGTGTATTCATTTTTGCAACATGGTCTTGAATGAATTTGTTAGGAAAAATACTTTTTTGTGTGTGTAAATTAACAAATCTTGGTTGCAATCAATGGTCTGCATTTGTGGGAGTATTTTGTAGTATCTATGTTGATTCTGAAAGGAAAGTAAACAAATCTGTTGGGGGTGTGTTCATTTAGGCTGAGCGCTGTATGAGAGTGTAATTGTAAATGGTGTTAATTTGAAACCCTTCACTAGTGGTGTACCACAGGGCTCTGTATTCGGTCCTGGTCTATTTAATCTATATGTAACTGATATAATTTTAGGTTTGGTGGGTAAGGCCTGTATGTTGCTCATGACACAAAGGTCTTCAATAGGGTTGATATCCCTGGAGATGTCTGTAACTTAGAACATGATTTGGCATTGCTGGTAGATTGGTCAAAGTGGTGGAAACTTTGGTTCAGTGTTTTCAGTGTTTATAAATGTAAAATGCGTCCAGTTCTGGAGACCTTGCTTGCAAAAAAATATTGATAGGATAAAATGGGTAGGAATAAAACCAAAAACTAGAAGCACTACATAAACATAACAACTCTTTAACGATGAAAAATGATCTGATGGAGGTAAGGAAGGAAATTAATGACATACTTTTCTACAAAGCAAAATCGGCGCTACAGATTAGTTGAAAAAACACATGTGAAATGGGAGATAAATGTGGGAGATCCCTAACAAGAGCGTTTCAGGAGCAGACGTTAAATACTTTTGTCCCACAAATAATAAATAAGAAAGGTCAGAAGGCAATACTACCAAAAAAGATTGCGCAAGAATTCAGAACATATTATATGTCATTATACAACCTGCAGCCCCAGAGCCTGAGGCCCTCCCAAATAGAAGATTACTTGGCAGCGTCTCAGATGCCACGCTTATCAGAGAGTGAGAGAGAGGAACTGGGCTCTGAGATCACAGAAGATGAATTGATTACAGCAATCTCAAATTCTAAAAATGGGAAGGCACCAGGCCCTGATGGATATACAATCCAATACTACAAAAAGTTTGCGCCTCAATTAAAGAAATTCATGGTAGACATGTTTAACGCATGGGGTAAAGGTAAGAAAATATTAAGAGATACTCTACAAGCACATATAACAGTAACACTCAAGGAAGGAAAAGACCCAGCGTCCTGTTCAAGCTACAGACCAATTTCCTTATTAAATACAGATTTGAAAATATTTACAAAAATCATAGCTACCAGAATTCAAAATCATATAACGAAATTGGTAAACTTAGATCAAGTAGGATTTACGCCGACAAGAGAAGCTCGCGATAATACAATAAAAGCATTAAACCTGCTATACGTAGCTCAGCAAAAACAGATAAAAAGTATATTTATAAGTACAGATGCTGAAAAAGCTTTTGATAGAGTAAGTTGGAGGTTCATGATGGCGGTACTGAGATTTGTGGGCATGAATGAGACTGTATTAAACTGGATAATGCAGATCTATTCGGTCCCATCGGCTAAGGTGAGAGTGAACAGCGTGTTGTCGGAAGACTTTTTGATTCAGAATGGAACTAGACAGGGATGTCCCCTTTCACCACTGTTATACATTTTGACATTGGAACCCTTTCTGTGCAAAATAAGATCAAATCCAGATATTACAGGTATTAAAATCGGCCAAACTCAATATAAGATATCAGCCTTCACGGATGACATGCTGTTCACTCTCACCAACCCGATCATCTCACTCCCGAACCTTTTAAGAGAGTTTGCAAAGTATGGAGAAATGTCCAATCTTAAAATAAACGTAGATAAATCGGAGGCAATGGGGGTGGGTTTAGGACAAGAATTACAGCAACAGCTAATTTCGAATTTCAGATTGAAGTGGACAAGAAGAGCACTGAAATATTTGGGCATACAAATAACACCCAAATTCTCCCAACTTTATGATGAAAACTATCCTGCATTGCTGAAATCTACATGAATTCTCCTACAAAATTGGGGAAAGGGTCTATTCTCATGGTGGGCTAGATGTAATATTGTAAAAATGTCTATCCTACCAAAATTTTTATATTATTTCCAAACCTTACCTATCTCCATACCACAGAAATATTTCAAACAGATAGACAGTATGCTGAAGGAATTCATATGGGCATCTAAGCACCCCAGATTGAGTAAGAGAGTGATGTCACTACGAAAAGAGGAAGGAGGCATGTCAGTACCAGACTGGAGGAGGTATTATCAGGCCATACAGTTGGGTATATTTGTGGACTGGTGCCGCCATAGAAATACAGAATTATGGCCAACTATGGAACAGGCACAATTTGAAATCCCACTGGAAAGAGCTCTGTTCTGTAGCCATTCCTTGCCAGCCCCTATGAGAATGCACCCGATTATAGGCCATACAATTTAAGACCTGTACAAAAACTTTCCAACAATATAAATTGACAAGAAAATATTCTGCCATATTTCCGGTCTTGGGTAACCCTAAGTTCACACCCGGATATCAAGATAAAACATTTAGGGAGTTGAGGGAAAGAGGTCTATTTCAGGTGGATCAATATATGAAATCGGAGGGATGGACAACGGAGAAGGAGTTGGTGGACCCCCTAGGGGATTTTCGGCTGGATCGCTGGAGAGCGATCCAGCTTAGACATTTCCTGGGGACTCTACCAAAGCTTAACGAGGAGGACTTACAATATACAAAATTTGAAGAGATTTGTGTACAAAAAGGGACATTATTACACTCCATATCTAAACTGTATTCATTGTTGAGTGATAGTGGAGATAATAGCCAATTAACTTACATGAACGAATGGGAGAAAGAATTGAATAAAACTTTCTCGGAGGTTGAGAGAAGGCAGATATATCAGATGGCCCATTCAACATCCATTGGTACAAAAATACAAGAGATGAACTTTAAAATACTATCGAGATGGTATCAAACCCCAGTAAAAATGCATAAAATATCACCAATGAATACAGATAGATGTTGGAGGTGTGGAGAAGGTGAGGGGACACTACTCCACATTTTTTAGTCGTGCCCCAAAATGGAAACATTTTGGAAACAGATCTATGAAATTACACAAAGCTTGACAAAACATCAACTGATAATGGACCCATCTTTTTTCCTCCTCCACAAAACTAATATCTCAAGAAACCAATACAAATATTCAATAATACCACACTTACTCAATGCAGCCAAAATGTGCATTCCCTTAAAGTGGAAAAAAGAGGAACCACCAGATTTGAACATGTGGATTAATAAGGTGGAAGAGGTAAACAGACTAGAAAACTTGGTATTAAATGCTAATCATAAATTAGGAAAATATAAACTAATATGGAACAACTGGAATGAATATATAATCTCGAGAAGACAGAATCATGTATGAGGGTCTAGGAAATTTAGTGCCCAGAGAGAATCCCCTAAACCAGCCATTCTCTCCCCCCCTCCCCCCCCTTTTTTTTTTCTCACATCCCCCCCCCCCTTACCGTGTTTTGTCTTTTGTATAATGTTTTTGGACGTGGTCCTACAGAGGTTAGACTAGAAAAGAGGTATAGATATCTCGGCCACAAGGGGAATATTTATGATTGCTTTATATTGATGTATAACCTTCCCCTATTATGGGAAAGATATTGGAGTTAATTATTATAAACCTCTGTTACAATGTAAATAGTGTTTGATATCATGAATGTATGTAAATGTATAAGGAAAAATTATAAATAAATAAAATTTAGAAAAAAAAAAAAAGGAATAAAACCAAGGCCGAGACCAGGGTGAGGGCGAAGAGCAACTTGCCCTGGGCGCAGTGCCGTTCTGTGGAAAGGGGGCGCTGGGAGCTTGTCGGTGCCCAAAATGACCAGAGGATCAGTGCCGCTGTCACTCCTGTCATTCAGCTGGAGACCAGAGTGCATAGCAGTGGCCGCAACAGCTGCAGGAGGAGAGGATTGCTCTCTCGCCTCCCTTCAACAGCCATCTATCTGATCTTGGCAGACATAATTAGGCTGCACCACACAATGAAACCTCCTTCCCAAAGAGAGCAGAAAGAGGATGAGAAAGTTTCAGGCCTCACTGGTGTAGGTGGGTGGGGCCCATTGATGCACGTCGCTCATGATGTCGCCTGTACTGCAGCCAGCGCTACTGGTGAGGTGATAGATTTAGGCTCCGTTCACATCTAGGCGTTTTGGGGCGTTTTTGGGGCGTTTTTCTGCTCTAGGATCAGCTCTCAAAACGCCCAACAAGACAAATCCTATTCATTTCAATGGCCCCTGTTCACATCTGAGCGTTTTGAAGCTGTATACAAAACGCCCAACGCTCAAAAAAGTACATGAGCTTCTTTTTGGGCAGATTACAGGCGTTTTCCATTGATCTCTATTCAATCTAAAAACGCCTGCACAAAAATCGCGGTAAAAATCGCGGTAAAATCGCGGTAAAAAACGCCGCAAAAATCGCGGTAAAATCGCGGTAAAAAACGTGCGAAAAACGCTACGCTCAGGTGTGAATGTAGCCTTAATAAGGGGAACTGCTCCAGGAGTACAGATGGACAGATGGAACTAAGGGTTCTCTCAGCAGATGGGGACACATGACCGGGCAGCAGTAATTTGGTAAGGAATTACTGTTTTTAGAGGGTGGCATGGAAGTGGCTGACAAAAATTCAGGAGGTGCTACTGCCGCTTCCTGAATGCCTGTTTTTTTTTTTTTTTCTTTTTCCAATACATTTTCGAATTTGCAAAATGGAAATTTTACATGGAAGGAGCCTGCCGCAGCTGTGAGCCACACGTTTGTCTTATAGTTGTAATGCCAATATTTATATTGCATACGTTCCTGCACATTTGTTTGTCAGTAGCAGGTGCTGCAGCAACTACCAGCTAGAAACTGGACACCTCACGAATCAACGCACATATTCGCCAGCACGTTATGGATCATAAAATTTTGTCTGAAGCTTTTTTTTGCAGAAAGATCACATCACAAAGGACTGTATGCATTGTTTTGAAGCCTACGCGGCTCCGAAATGTTGCATAGACCTTTGTGATGTGATCATTCTGCATTACCTTTAAATACATCAAGGGTGTGAATAAGGTCAGTCAGTTAACAGTAAGTGGTTTCAGACATGTTTGGGACACACCTAGTGTTCACACCTATGCGATTCATGTGCGAACTGCACTGCGATATGCGAATATATATATATATATATATATATATATATATATATATATATATATATGGAAAGAAATATGTACCTGTGTGTGTTAAATCACAGAATGAAGGGAATAAATAAGATTTGAGATGAACCTGAAGATCTTGGTTTAAACCAGGGTGAATTCTGCCACCTACACCCGATGCCGGACATCATTCCAAAGTCCCCCCCCCTCTTTTGCCAAAGTGACAGGACCACCTCTTGCCATCACATGCTTGTTTTTACCCACCATTGAGAGTAAATTTTATCCTTCTGTATTAAATTTGTTATTGCTGCTACACTTAGAGGCTCTTGTGGTTTCTCTCCTCTTGCATTCTCATCAGAGCCACTTCTCTCGTCATCACCAGCAGCCACCAGTGTACAGTTATTGCCTTTTTTTTTTTTTTAACCAAACAAACGTTTATTGAGTTAAGCACCTTATGTAAACGTACAGAAAAGAAGGGCATCGTTAGACAGTTGCACAAGTACAGTAGCACATAGCCAAATACTTCAAGCATTACACCGGGCATAAAGCAAAAGAGAAACATAACATAGGAAAAACAATTATAATGAAATATAATACAGCGAGGTACTTGACATGTTAAAATCAGAACAGGACCACGTGACCCAACCAAGCCCAAAGGGAGGCCAGGGGCATCGACCCAGTAGGCATCCACCACATCGGGGCATAGGCATAAGGTATCCACCTGACCCTAAGTTTCGCAAGTGTCAGAGGCCTCTAGCCATCTGTCCCAAATTTTGTTGTAGCGTTTTGGACAGCCCCTGTTAGCGTACATAACCTTCTTAAAGGGGAGAGTGGCACCCACACCTGCTTTCCAGGCCGAAAGGGAAGGGGGTGAAGACTGCATCCATGTCAGGGCTATCATTTTTCTAGCAGCGAATAGAGTCTCCCGGAGAAATTGAATCGCGTGTTTGTCCACATCAACATCAGGGAATATCCCAAGGAGACACAGCTTGGGGTCCAGGGTAGTTGGGCACCCCATGCGGTCATGCAGGAAGCGGACGACCTGCGTCCAAAATCCCTGCACGTCCGAGCAGGACCAAATCATATGTCCGGATGTGCCCGGAGAGTGAGAACACCTTGGGCACGCCGAGGAGCGGGAGGAGTCAAAGCGGGCCAGCCTCACGGGAGTCAGATATGATCTATGAACAATGTAGATTTGTGTCAGCCGATCCGACAGTTTGGGAGAAACCTGCGTACAGGCCTCCAGGGCCTCATCCCACTCCTCGTCCTCCAGCTCCCCAACATCACCCACCCAGGAGTCCCGCACCCCGTATGTGAACCCGATTTTACATCTCTGGAGAGATCTGGCTACAGGCTAACAAGGGTAAGGACTCTCGTAGTAGACAGGGTCCCTCCTTTTCAGCACACAAAATTTTTTTTTTCGTCTCTCAGGGACAAGCTGATAAAGCATCAAAGTCCTTCAAGGCCTCCTCGGGTGGCTCCAAGCAACCCTGGTCTGGCAAAACAGAAAAGACCCCTTAGGCCTGAAGGTGCTCCCTCAACCGTATCTGGGGTGGGTGAACGTCTTTGTCGGTTTCCGGACCTGTGGCTATCCCGGATACAAGACAAGTGGGTTCACAAGGTCATTCCGTCCGGTTACAAGATTGAGTTTTGGTCTGTCCCTCTGGTAAGGTTCTTCCCTTCCAATGTGCGGCTGTCCCCAGATTGCTTACGGGGCTCTCTTTGGGGCGGTACAGGACCGGTTACAACAAGGAGTAATAGTTCCGGTTCCGACTTCGGAACGTTTTCAGGGCTTTTACTCAAACCTGTTTACGGTCCCCAGGAAGGAAGGCAAGTTGCGTCCAATCCTGGACCTACAGGCACTGAATTGCTTTGTGCGAAATTCAAGATGGAATCCATTCGCATGGTGGTGGCTTCCCTACATCAGAAGGATTTCCTGGCCTCCATAGACATCAAAGATGCCTACCTTCACATCCCAATATGTTCAAGAAATCAACGGTTTCTGCGATTTTCTGTGGGAGAGGATCGGTCCTGGGTTACCTGGACGATTTGCTTCTCCGTGCGTAGTCTCCCACGGCTTTGGTGACAAACTTAGAGGTCACCACAAGAACTCTGGTGGAGTTCGGGTGGATTCTGAACCTTCAGAAGTCGTCCCTTGTTCCTTCCATGAGACTGGATTATCTGGGTCTGACTTTGGACTTGTACCCAGCCAGGGTGTTTCTTCCTCCGGACAAATTTCAAAAAATTCAGACTGCAATTCAGCTATTGCTGTCCAGCATATGGTCGTCCCTTCAGACTTGTATGAGAGTTCTGGGACTGGTGTTGTCCTTTGAGGTGGTACCTTTCACTCAGTTTCATACAAGAATCCTCCAGAAGGAAATCCTTCTCAAATGGAACAAAGATCCAAATTCCCTGGACAATCAGATTCAGCTGAGCCAGGTGACCAGGGGGTCCCTGTTATGGTGGCTTCGGTCCCCAACTCTCAAACAAGGAAAATCCTTCCTCCCCCTCTATTGGACAGTGATCACCACAGATGCCAGTCTGTTTGGGTGGAGAGGTGCTCTCGGCAAGCTTTTTGCTCAAGGAGTTTTGTCCCTGGAAGAATCCAGGCTACCGATCAGTATTCTTGAGTTGAGAGCGATCAGGCTTTGCCTAGTCCACTGGACGGAGTACCTTCAGGGCTGTCCAGTGCGTATTCAATCGGACAGTGCCATGGCCGTGGCTTATATCAATCACCAAGGGGATACCAGAAGTGTCCTTGCGGCCTTGGAGGTGGCAGGCATCCTTCGGTGGGTGGAACACTTTGTTCCGGCTCTCTCCGCCGTTCACATTCCAGGAGTGGAAAATTGGCAGGCGGATTACCTTAGTCGGCAGACCTTCGCTCCAGGGGAATGGTCTCTCCATCTGGAGGTGCACAGCAGCTGTGCCTTCGTTAGGGGCACTCCAGACGTAGATCTGTTGGCGTCTTGGATCAACAGAAAAGTGCAGAGGTTTGTGGCCCGCTCTCAGGACCCTCTGGCAGATGCCGCAGACACGCTGGTGGCTCTGTGGGGTCAGTATCAGCTGATGTATGTCTTTCCTCCGCTCAAGTTGCAGCCAAAACTTCTTCGCAGGATCAGAGCGGAAGGTATTCTGGTAATCCTTGTGGCTCCAAAGCAGCCTCGCAGAGCTTGGTACGCCGACTTGGTCAGGCTAGTCGCAGACGTTCCTTAGAGACTTCCTCTCAGGGAAGGATCTGCTGTCTCAAGGACCAATCTTCTATCCTGCTTTACAATTGCTGGCTTTGACGGCTTGGCTGTTGATAGCCAGGTGCTAAAGGACAGGGGATTGTCTGCTTCAGTGTCTCTCACTCTGCTTAAAGCGAGAAAAGCGACTTCTAGAAAGATCTATAATTGTACGTGGAAGGCGTACAGTGCCTTGCGAAAGTATTCGGCCCCCTTGAACTTTGCGACCTTTTGCCACATTTCAGGCTTCAAACATAAAGATATAAAACTGTAATTTTTTGTGAAGAATCAACAACAAGTGGGACACAATCATGAAGTGGAACAAAATTTATTGGATATTTCAAACTTTTTTAACAAATAAAAAACTGAAAAATTTGGCGTGCAAAATTATTCAGCCCCCTTAAGTTAATCATTTGTAGCGCCACCTTTTGCTGCAATTATAGCTGTAAATCGCTTGGGGTATGTCTCTATCAGTTTGGCACATTGAGAGTGAAATTTTTGCCCATTCCTCCTTGCAAAACAGTTTGAGCTCAGTGAGGTTGGATGGAGAGCGTTTGTGAACAGCAGTTTTCAGTTCTTTCCACAGATTCTCGATTGGATTCAGGTCTGGACTTTGACTTGGCCATTCTAACACCTGGATATGTTTATTTGTGAACCATTCCATTGTAGATTTTGCTTTATGTTTTGGTTCATTGTCTTGTTGAAAGACAAATCTCCGTCCCAGTCTCAGGTCTTTTGCAGACTCCCATCAGGTTTTCTTCCAGAATGGTCCTGTATTTGGCTGCATCCATCTTCCCATCAATTTTAACCATCTTCCCTGTCCCTGCTGAAGAAAAGCAGGCCCAATTCCTTAATGCTGCCACCACCATGTTTGACAGTGGGGATGGTGTGTTCAGGGTGATGAGCTGTGTTGCTTTTACGCCAAACATAACGTTTTGCATTGTTGCCAAAAAGTTCGATTTTGGTTTCATCTGACCAGAGCACCTTCTTCCACATGTTTGGTGTGTCTCCCAGGTGGCTTGTGGCAAACTTTAAACGACTTTTTATGGATATCTTTAAGAAATGGCTTTCATCTTGCCACTCTTCCATAAAGGCCAGATTTGTGCAGTATACGACTGATTGTTGTCCTATGGACAGAGTCTCCCACCTCAGCTGTAGATCTCTGCAGTTCATCCAGAGTGATCATGGGTCTCTTGGCTGCATCTCTGATCAGTCTTCTCCTTGTATGAGCTGAAAGTTTAGAGGGACGGCCAGGTCTTTGTAGATTTGCAGTGGTCTGATACTCCCATTTCAATATTATCGCTTGCACAGTGCTCCTTGGGATGTTTAAAGCTTGGGAAATCTTTTTGTATCTCCACAACAGTATCTCGGACCTGCCTGGTGTGTTCCTTGTTCTTCATGATGCTCTCTGCGCTTTAAACGGACCTCTGAGACTATCACAGTGCAGGTGGAATTATACGGAGACTTGATTACACACTGGTGGATTCTATTTATCATCATTAGTCATTTAGGTCAACATTGGATCATTCAGAGATCCTCACTGAACTTCTGGAGAGAGTTTGCTGCACTGAAAGTAAAGGGGCTGAATAATTTTGCACACCCAATTTTTCCGTTTTTTATTTGTTAAAGTTTGAAATATCCAATAAATTTCGTTCCACTTCATGATTGTGTCCCACTTGTTGTTGATTCCTCACAAAAAATTCGAGTTTTATATCTTTATGTTTGAAGCCTGAAATGTGGCAAAAGGTCACAAAGTTCAAGGGGGCCGAATACTTTCGCAAGGCACTGTATATTGCGTGGTGTGAGTCTCTTGTGGTTCCCCCTTGCTTTTACTCGGTGGCTCGGATCTTGGCTTTCCTTCAACGGGGAGTTGATCAAAAAGTATCATTGAGTACTATCAAGGGTCAGGTTTTCGGTCTTGGCAATTTCCTTCCAAAGGCCATTAGCCTACCATTCCCTGAGGCGTAGCTTTATAAAGGGGGTGCGACACTCCGTTGCCACCTTGGGATCTTAATTTGGTGCTGTCGGTTCTCCAGAATCCTCCCTTTTAAAATATTCAGGAGATTCCCCTGCTTACCTTATCCCAGAAGGTGGCCTTCTTGGTGGCTATTATTGCTGCTTGCAGGATGTCGGAACTGGCGACGTTGTCCTGTCGTTTTCCCTATCTGGTGGTTAACAGGGATAAAGTGGTGCTTTGTCCGGATCCATCCTTCCTTCCGAAGGTGGTTTCCAGTTTTCATTGTAATGAGGACATTGTGCTACCCTCCTTGGGTCCTAAGCCTAAACATCCTAAGGAATTTGCACTGCATACTTTGGATGTGGTTCGGGCAATCATGGTGTACTTGACGACTACTGAGTCTTTTCGAAAGTCAGACTCACGAATGGACCAAAGAAAGGGCTGCCTGCGTCTGCTGCGACTATTTCCTGATGGATCAGACAGACATGTGTGCAGGCTTATTCAATTAAGGGTCAGGTTCCACCTTTCCCTGTTAATCCACATTCTACTCAGGCGCTTGGTGCTTCCTTGGCCTTTCGCCATCAGGCATCTGTGGTTCAGGTTTGCAACGCGGCTACCTGGTCGTCTGTTCATCTGTTCATACCTTCACAAGGTTTTATATTATATTTATCTTTTATTTTTATTTAGTTTTATTTACACACTACTTTGTTACAAAACTGACATCCTATAGCAGAGAGAAGGGATATACCCCCTGGGACTGCCCATAGGCATAGCCAGAACTTTTTTTTCTGCCTAGTGTCCTACTCCTGTAGGGGGCAGTATAACCCTACTGTTATGAAGGACAGAGACTGCGTCTGTCAATGGACTTCAGAGAAAAGGATTTTACGGTAAGATAAAAATCCAATTTTTCCATAGTTTCAGGTATGCCTTGGATGTGAATATTATTTCGCCTGTTTCTGTTTTCTTGGTAATCATGCAAATAAAAAAAGTTGCTGTATTTGTGCAGTATACTCCTGCAAGATAGCTTCATGACTGTTTCAGGTGCTGACCGTGTGTCTTCTACTGAGACCACTTTTAGGAGAGAGAGGACCGCCCGCCCTGCCCAGTAAAAACATACCGGGGTTATGGCAGCTATCTGCTGCCAAAACCCTGGTATTTAACATCAAAGTAGCGATGTATAATATTAATACAATACTTGACTAATATCTGTAAATACTTTGCAAACGAATATATTATTAAACCAAATACAGTAAAGTAAAGATTACCATGAAAACCAACCACAAATACTGGAGAACCAATTAAGCTCCGGTTCACACGGATGCCATTTCGAATACGAGTTGGATTGCATTGAAACGCATGATAAGTGTAATAAAAAGTTTCTATGGAGTCCATTCACATAGATGCAGTGCGACTGCAATCCAATTTTAAGAAGGGTCCTGTGCAAGTTTGGATTTTATATGGGACTCCATGCCGAAAAAACCCCCCAAAAAAATGTGTGTGATGAGCTCATTAGTGTGCTTCTTCACTGCTGTCCAGTCACATACTAGGGGAGGGACAAGACCTGTAAAAATAACTACTTGCCTACTGGGCACTTTTGCCTCCTATCTGCCAAGGCCAATTTTCAGCTTTCATCGCTGTTGCACATTGAATGACAATTGCGCAGTCATGCAACACTGTACCCAAAGTAAATTTCTCTATCGCTCATTGACAGACGTAGTCCTCGGTGATTCAGCACCTTCGGGTTATGCTGCCTCCACAGGAGTAGGACTAGACAGGAAATAAAAAATGCTCTGGCCACACCCTAGGGGCAGTCCCCGAGGGTATATCCTCTCTCTCCCTGCTACAGCACATCAGTTTTTTTCTGTCTAGTTAGGAGTAAGGACCTAGATACCTTGTTGGGATCTTCGGTCCTGGCAAGATTTTTTGCTTAAAAAGATTTTTAGATAGCTTTTTTTCTCCAGTGTTCCTGTGAGATCTTCAAGCAAGAAAGCTGAACTGGGCGACGGGCTGGGTGTTGAGATCCAGCGGTCACCCCAGTTCAGCCTACGAGCGCGTGCAGGCCATAGCTCCGCGCTGGGTCGGCCGCGACATAGTCCCACTGGACGGGGACTGACCCTGCGAGTTAAACGTCTCGCTGAAACGCCAAGGACCATGAGTCACGGCGTCCGGATTGGTCGACAGCCCTCCCACCCCGGTGGAGAGGGGTACTGTCAGGAGTTGGCGCCCGCCTGGTTCCGGTATGGTGAGTAGTATGTTCCCCCTTTCCCTCTGACGGGTCTTGTGGTGAACGCGGGCCCTCGCTGTATGGTAAGGATGAGTTTTTCCCTCTATCCTATAAACATGGCACAGATCCCCCTATTTTGAGTGTGATTTTTGCGTGCAAAAAGCCAGGAGGCTTGGTTTGGGAGCTGACAATCTAATTGTAAAAATGTTTAAAAGATTGTAATCAGCGGCAGTACTGGAATCTTGCTATGATATAATAAGTATCCTACCAGTCAGAAGCCAGGGATATGTAGACTGTCTCCCTAATCAGGTCTCCAGCAATAGCAGGCCTTCCGATGGCCCTACGGTCCGCCAGGGTTCGGTACCGCTGACCAGGCTAAATCCCCATGTAGAAGGTGTTGTGATCACGCCGCTATTGCGTGCAGCCGCCGCCATTGTTTTGCTAGATCGCACGAGGCCGCCATTTTGGCGTAGCCTCGTGTCTCCAGCATGGGGGCGGCCATGTTTGATGTGTCCCAAACACCTCGTGGAGCTTGGGGAGGCGCCGGAAGGCGTGCAGAGGGGCGGAGCCGCCTCCTTTCTTCCCGGGCAGCCAGCCAAGAGACTTCCTGTCAGTTTCAGACAGGGCTGAGACAAGTGCAGTGGGAAACTCTGAGCATCAAGTGGTGAGCCTGGGGGTCGATCGCTCTCTCTCTCTCTCTCTCTCGCTCGATAGGGGTCCCTAAGCAGCTAACACTGAGGGGCTTTGTGGCGCTGGGGGTCTAAAAAAAAAAAAAAAAAGTTTTATTTTTTGGATTGAAATTTCCGGATAGTAACTGGAATTATCATGGACCCTGCCACACAAGCACCCCCACCTGTTTCCCTCGAGGGGACCACGGGACCCGCCGGTGCACAGAGTATAGACGCATTTACATCAGTTTTGGAGTCTGTGGTGGCTCGGGTGGAGACGGCCTGCCAGGGACGTGGGTCAAAAAAAGCGACCCCCGCCTACCCCTATATCATCTGACACCTCTGACTCAGATTCAGAGATGGTCACTGCAGTTGCAGGTCCCTCTGCAAGGGCTGTTATCTCAGGTAAAGTTCCCTCAGACAGTGAGGAGGACGTTCATTCTTCCGCCATAATTCGGGAAGAAGCATTGGTGGACGCACTAGTTGTGGCGGTGCGGGAAACCTTAAGACTTGAGGTTTTACCGGCAGAGGCAACTGAAACAGAGATTCCCTTTGGTACTAACAAGCCCATCAAAACGGTGAAGGTTTTTCCTGTACCCAAGTGTTTTGATAATAAGATTAAGGTAGAATGGGAACATTCTAAGCGTACCTCTACTATTTCCAAGCGTATTGATAGACGTTATCCGTTTGAGGAATCCTTCATTAAGAAATGGACGGTACCACCGGTGGTGGACCCACCTATTTCCAGGCTGAATAAAGCCACGGTTATCCCAGTGGAGGACACTTCGTCCTTTAAGGATCCAGTGGATCGAAAGGTGGAAGCGGAGTCCCGCACTATCTTCTCCCTGATAGGGTCAGCATTTAGACCAGTAATTGTTATTGGTCTAGTTTCCCAGACACTAACGGAATGGGCGAGACTGGTACGCCAAGACCTGAGGGGGAAAGATATCCCCCAGGGAACATCTGAATTAATGGAACAGATTATACAAGGACTACAGTTCGTCTGTGACGCAGCCTTGGATACTACTCCCCTATTAGGGCAAGCATCTATGTCAGCGGTAATCCTCAGACGTGTGCTGTGGTTAAAATGCTGGTCAGCAGACCTAGGTTCCAAAAAGACCTTGACGAATCTCCCCTTTCAGGGGAATCGCCTATTTGGTGCCACTCTAGATGAGATCATCAAGAATGCCACTGGGGGCAAGAGCACTTTCTTGCCACAAACGGCAAGAGCTAAAGGACCTCGTAACAAGCGAGGACCTTTCTTTACCGCCCATAAAGGGTTCGCACGCCCGGCTGGAATAAGCGGGAAAGGCAAGGCTCCTCCAGGCGGGTTCAAAAGGGGCTGGTCGGACAAACAAAAGACAGACTCAGCCAAACCCGAAGCAAAGAATTACACAGCCTGAAGGTGCGCCCCCACCAGGGTTGAGGGTGGGGGGACGTCTTCACCGGTATTCAGGGCATTAGATCGAGCATCGATCACTGTTACCGGTGCGATTCTTCCCTTCCAACATTTAAGTACTACAGGGAGTGGCAGTTACCGTTCCCTGAACAGATCTTTTTCTTTACCTTTTCCAAAGATTAGTCTCAGTTCCCCACAAGAAACGGATCCGGTTGAACAGACAGCCCGAGAAGCCTCTAGCCAGATGACTTCGGTCCCGGAGGTTCAACCAGAAGAAATCACCGTTCCGGATAGGAATCAGGTGTCTGATAAATGTGTGGGAACAGAGAAGGAGCAGACTGATGATCGGGACCAGATAGCTCTAGGGCCGTCTGGGTCAGATCCAGTCAACGCCAGTGGTCCTAGAAATTCTAGGCTGGCCTCATCTAGCCGGTCTGGCCGACTTGGACAGACTGGTCGCGGACGTTCCTTGGGAACTTCGTCTCAGGGAGTGTCTGCGGTCTCAAGGACCAATCTTCCATCATGCTTTACAGTCGCTGGTTTTAATGGCCTGGCCATTGAGACCCAGGTACTGAAGGACAGAGGGTTGTCAGCTTCAGTTATTCCTACCCTTATTAAAGCAAGGAAAGCGACTTCCAGCAAGGTTTATTATCGCACATGGAAGACTTCTATCGCGTGGTGCGAATCTTTAGGGATTCCTCCACGTACCTATTCGATGACCCGAATACTGGCCTTTCTGCAGAAAGGGGTTGAGCAGAAACTAGCCTTGAGTACCCTTCAAAGGTCAAGTTTCAGCATTAGCAATCTTCTTTCAGAAACCTTTAGCTACCAAGTCCTTGGTGCGAAATTTCATCCAGGGGGTGCGGCACCTGGCTCCACCAGTCCGCGCGCCCTTACCGCCCTGGGATCTTAATTTGGATTTGACGGTTCTACAGAAACCTCCCTTTGAAAACATCAGGGAGATTCCCTTGCTTACTTTATCCCAGAAGGTGGCCTTCTTGGTGGCTATCACTTCTGCACGAAGAGGGTGTCAGAACTGGCTGCATTATCATGCCAGTCCCCATACTTAGTGATTCATAGGGATAAGGTAGTGCTTCATCCTAAGCCATCCTTTCTTCCTAAGGTGGTTTCAGATTTTCATCTGAATGAAGATATTGTACTACCTTCCTTGTGTCCTCAGCCCAATCATCATCGGGAACATGCGTTGCATTCCTTAGATGTGGTTCGGGCAATCAGGGTATACCTGAAGGCGACGGAATCGTTCCGTGAGACGGATTCACTTTTTGTGATCCCGGATGGCCCCAGAAAGGGGTTGCCTGCAGCTGCCGCAACTATCGCCAAATGGATCAGACAGACGGTGGTACAGGCTTATTCTATTAAGGGTCGGAGTCCTCCGTTCCCTGTTAGGGCGCACTCCACTCGAGCGCTCAGTACTTCTTGGGCCTTCCGCCATCAGGCGTCAGTGGTCCAGGTATGTAAGGCGGCCACCTGGTCGTCGGTACATACCTTTACAAAATATTATAAGATTGATGTGATGGCATTGGCGGATGCCTCATTTGGCTGCAAAGTTTTGCAGGCCGCAATTTGAGGAGACCGGCGGTCTACCTCGAGGGTTTTTTCTGTTGAAAATTTTTTTTCTGTTGAGTCTCATCATTGAGGATGAGCATTGTAAACTTCTAGTTGGCACCGGTTGGGCCTTCTAGATTTGGATTTAATTTTCCATTTTCCCACCCCTCATTTGTGGTACTGCTTTGGGACGTCCCGAAGGTGCTGAATCACCGAGGACTACGTCTGTCAATGAGCGATAGAGAAAAACGGATTTTTGTAAGATCTTACCGTAAAATCCTTTTCTCTTAGCTCATTGACAGACGTAGTACCCGCCCCTCTGTTTTGGAGTTGGGTTGGGTTAAATTCTCTAAACACTGCTTTGTGACATAACTGATGTGCTGTAGCAGGGAGAGAGAGGATATACCCTCGGGGACTGCCCCTAGGGTGTGGCCAGAGCATTTTTTATTTCCTGTCTAGTCCTACTCCTGTGGAGGCAGCATAACCCGAAGGTGCTGAATCACCGAGGACTACGTCTGTCAATGAGCTAAGAGAAAAGGATTTTACGGTAAGATCTTACAAAAATCAGTTTTTTTACCATGTGTTTGACAGATAAAGCTTTCTTTTGGTGGTCACCATCGGGGTTTTTTTTTTTAATTTTTGCTAAACAAATGAAAAAAATGTTTCTTAGTTTCTAATCAAATTAAATAGATGGTGAGACAGCCAAAACTTTATAACCACACCCAGCGCCACAATCTTATAAACAATAAATGGGTTACATAAAAAATATATATCTAGACTTCAGCTGCCACTATCAATAACACAGGTAATAAAATGAACATTTGCTGAAGCATTAATTAATTAAACCAGCACTAGCAGCGCTTAAAGTCTGTGCACCTAAACAATTGTCCAAGTGTCACTTAAGGAATTCACACAAGATTCCACCACGTGATATTCATGAATTGGTGACACCACTATGTTGTCTGCAGGTAATCAGGCTAATACAAGTATATGACCCTTTCATCACACCGCGTGAGTTCCTCTCCCCTTCAGAAAACAAACTCACCAGATTGGCATAGACATTTGGCTTTGTAAAGATCTTTGGATATTGACCCGATATCTCACACCTCCATCCATTGGTATATATTCATCAATAAAAAATGAAGCACATAGCATAATCTTATTACGGTATTTATTCCCCATATCCTCCTTTAAAGTACACTCACATGATAAAAAAACAAAACAGCGTAAAACAATGTCAAGGGTGATTCAGTGCGTTTGGTCTCTTTTACCGCACCCCAGTAACACTCAAGCTCGTGATTCCCTCACAGCAACTTCAGAATCATTTAGGAATCACCGAGCTTGAGTGTTACTGGAGTGAGGTGAGAGAGACTGAACACGCTTAATCACCCTTGACATCGTTTTACGCTGTTTTTGTTTTTGTATCGTGATTGTATTTTAAAGGGGGATTTGGGGAAAAAATACCATAATAGGATTACGCCGTGTGCTTCAAGTCATAAAAGTTTGTAAATAAGTAATTTTTCTCTTTCACTGATGTACGTTGAGAAGCCTGCCCTGATGGGCACTGATATGCTGCACCGTTGGGCACTGATATGCTGCACCGGTGGGCACTGATATGCTGCACCGTTGGGCACTGATATGCTCCACTGATGAGGCGGCACTGAAAGGTGACACTGGTAGGTGGATTTGATAGGCATCACTAACAGTGGCGGCTGGTGCTCAAATTTTTTTTCGCGGGGGGGGTGGGGGGGCGCGCAAACAGAAAAATGTAATAGGCATTGTTTTGCGGCAAAAAAACGCTGTAAAAAATTGCGTGACTTTGAGGTCGCAAAAGTGTGAAAGGGGCCTTCAGTAATTAAGGTATAGTGTGCCCCCTTTCAATGCAGAGAGACCAGCGTGCCCCCTTTCAATGCAGAGAGACCAGCGTGCCCCCTTTCAATGCACAGTGACCAGCGTCTCCCCTTTCAATGCACAGTGACCAGCGTGCCCCCCTTCAATGCACAGTGACCAGCGTGCCCCCCTTCAATGCAGAGACCAGCATACATGCCCCCTTCAATGCAGGGACCAGCGTACATGCCCCCTTCAATGCAGTGACCAGCGTACATGCCCCCTTCAATGCAGTGACCAGCGTACATGCCCCCTTCAATGTAGTGACCAGCGTACATGCCCCCTTCAATGCTGTGACCAGCGTACACGCCCCCTTCAATGTAGTGACCAGCGTACACGCCCCCTTCAATGTAGTGACCAGCATAAAAGCCCCCTTCAATGTAGTGACCAGCGTACATGCCGCCTTCAATGTAGTGACCAGCGTACATGCCCCCTTCAATGTAGTGACCAGCGTACATGCCCCCTTCAATGTAGTGACCAGCGTACATGACCCCTTCAATGTAGTGACCAGCGTACATGCCCCCTTCCATGTAGTGACCAGCATACATGCTCCCTTCAATGTAGTGACCAGCATACATGCCTCCTTCAATGCAGAGACCAGCGTGCGTGCCCCCTTCAATCCAGTGCACTTACCTGGATCATCAGCAGCGGCGGGGCGCGGCTTCTCCTCAGTTCCCCGGCGCGTCTCCTTGGGTCCTCCTGCTCCCGCCTCCTCCTCGGCCAATGGCATGGGATTTGCCTGGCGGACAATCAGGTATTAGACCCACTCCCTGATTGGCCGGGAGGAAGATCCGTGTGACAATAGCGAATTTTCATTCACTGTTGTCACACAATGGGTGGAGTGGGACGCACTGCTCTGTGCCCTGGGTCCACCCTTTGCATCGCCCTATTAGAGCCTCTGCCTCTAATCAGGTGACGCAAAAAAAAAAAAAAGCCTCATTGAACTCCATGCCTGCATGCAGATTAGGGGCCGGATGCCTGGATAGGGGGGGGCGGCGCCCCTGCGCCCCCAACACACCGTCCGCCATTGATTACTAATGGGCACTGATTGACAGCACTGTTGGGGCTGCACTGATAATCAGGACACTGATGATCAGTGTATATGTCCCCTGTGTAGATTTGCCGGTTATTGGCTCTCCTGTCCTCACTCACGGTCAGCGTGAGGAGAGAATTGGCGATAACTGGGAAGTCCTGTTTACATTGTGATCAACTGTGATTGGACACAGCTGATCGCGTGGTAAAGAGCCGCCATGATTGCCTCTTTACCGCGATCTGTGATCAGCCGTGTCCGAACTGCTGATGTGCACTGCAGGGGGCACTCAAGCAATGCGAGCAGGGGAGGACGTCATATGAAGGCCTCCCGGCAAAGTGCGACCACATTGTAACCGTCATTCGGCTATAGCGCAGTCGCGAATAGGTTAACCTATCTAGCAGGATTAAAATCAGGCCTTCTACTAGGCAGGGCTGTACTAGTACTGTACTGTAGGACAGTCAGAACTGATGGACAGAAATACAAATCCTTTGGAAAGTAAATCGGCTCCCTTGTATGCATTTATGTATGCCTGGAGTTAAGCTTTAACTTTAAAAAAAAAAAAAAAATCCTCAAGTCTCTGTTATAAATAATTTAATGCATACTGAAACACTGTACATAATGATATGCTTAATGTACTTTAGTAGATAGAAGAACCCTTTGAACTTGTCTGAATTATCCCCTTGGTTACACATAGCACTGGCTGACAACCTGTGTAATAAACCATATTATAAGTATCTGCACTTGGGTTCTATCAATAAATAATCACCTTCTGTCTGTAGAACATTCATCTAATATATTCATGCATTCTTTCCAAAAGGAAGGAAGATTTATTTTATATATATATATATATATATATATATATATATATATATATATATATATATATATAATCTTTTCACTCTACTTTTCAGCTATAATCGTGACTTTCCCTGTCCAGTATCAGTTGTTGCCATGACAACCCAAGTGGCAGAGGAGACTTGGAGTACAATTAGAATTCCTTGTTTTCTGTTCTTGGATGAATTTGTAACCACTAGCGTGCGGCAGATCTCCAAATTCTCAATGACTCAAGCGTGTTGTGCAGCCTGAACAACATACAGATTTAATACTACTTGTGCTCCATTGCTTATTGAACACAAAATAGTTTAAGCCACGAGCCTTTCATGTGCGTTTAGGAGATCCCTGAAAAGCCCTCTCTTTAGGGAATACCTATCCCGCATATACCTAAAAACTGAGCTTTTACTTTCACCTTCTACTTATTCCCTTACAGCTAATACCTTGACCCTAACTTTTAAATCGTAAGCTCTCACAAGCAGAGCCCTCTTAACTCTCATGTCCTAAATTTATACCTGTACTGTCTCCCTTTATTTTCTAATGCACTGCCTAAACTGCTTGCATGTAAATCCTCAATCATAATAATAATAAAAATGTATCTCTGGGGAGAAAGCGTTAAAATTGACCTCCAGGTATAGATTTTATAGTATAGTTACAATGGTGTTATTTGGAGTTGTCTCTGCTCCTACAGTGATCTCTTCCAGGTCCCGTGTATAGTAGCCACAGGGCATCATATGCTTGGCACAGATGCCAATCTCGGAACACCTTGCATTTCTCTTTCGTTCATTGACAGACGCAGCTCCTTATCTTCATCACTCATAGGGTTATGCTCCTCCTAGGAATAGGCTCTAGGCAGGAAAAAACTTAACTACGCCTATGGGAGCTGTCCCTACAGGCAAAACCCTTCAGACTCTGCTATCTTTAAACAGTTTGTTCTGCCTAGTGTTAGGCATAGGACCTAGCTCCCTGCTGGGATTTCAGTCTTAGCTGTAACAGGGAAAGTTTGTGATTTTTTTTATTTTCTAACTAGTTCGTTCCTGAGGACCAAGATCCAGAGGAACTACAAGCATGCATACGTTCACAAAATTCTACAAGGTAGATGTGTTGGCATCCATGGATGCTTCTTTTGGCCACGAGGTTTTGCAGGCTGCAGTTTAAAAGCGAACTCTGTTTAGTTTCTCTTTACGGGTTCAATTTTTTCCGGGTGAGCTCCAGTTGTTCCTGGTTGAGCTCCATGTTACCTGATTGGCTAAGTTTAGCCATTGGGGGCTTATGTTTTGTTTCTGAGTTGTTTCCCACCCCTCATGATTATACTGCTTTTGGACATCCCTATGAGTCATGAAGAAAAGGAGCTGCGTCTGTTGATGAACGATAGAGAAAACTGGATTTTTGTAAGAACTTACCGTAAAATCCTTTTCTCAGAAGTTCATCGACACACGCAGCACCCGCCCCTTTACTTCTGAGGTATGGGGTTTTTTGTCTTCTAAACACTGCTTGCAACTAAACTATTTGATGATAGCAGAGTCTGAGGGGTATGCCTGTAGGAACAGCCCACATAGGCGTGGTTACGTTTTTTTCCTGCCTAGTGCCTATTCCTGGAAGGAGGAGCATAACCCTATGAGTCATGAAGATAAGGAGCTGCGTCTGTCGATGAACTTCAGAGAAAATAATTTTATGGTAAGTTCTTACAAAAATCCATTTTTTTCTCAATGGGGTGAATGTGGTGGAGAGACCACAATGTCCACTTGCTCCATTCAGTGAACACCTTGCATTTATTGAGAAAAATGCCAGGCGCTCTATAAATGGCACCTGTGCTGAGCAAGTAAATCCCTGTGTTCACTATAAAGAAAGGAAGCAGCTTGGCACTTGACCCAGAGGCAAGCAGCAATCTGTTTAGGAAATACCTACAGTTATTTCCAGCTTCAATGGAGATCCCATAGTTATGGCATATGCATACTTACACTGGTCCAACCTGGACCAGTGTAGCTTTGCTATAAAATACGTATCTTGAATTCAGCTTTTTATAGAAGGGAGAACTGTTCATGTTGGTCAAATAGAGCACATCTGTGATGCAGTGTTTGTGTAATACTTGAAATGACTAGGTTGTTCCTTGCAAGCAAAATAAACAGCAATAATGTCAAAGGCCCCAATGTAGACCAACCCTAATATTTCAAGAGCAAGTCATACCTCTCTGCTAACCGTGAAATCCAAACATTTAAAAGATATTAGTCATTTTCTATAAAGGTGATTGTAATTTATGTACAAGATTCACCAATAAATATAATGAAATAGATTTGTGTTCTACCAGTATGTAGGAATATCTATTGCTCACTGCTCAGATCCAGATCCTGATTAAAATCAATCATAGCCCTAGGCAGGCTAATAGCTTTGGACCCCCCACACCAAAGCTACCTTTTATACATGTACCCTGTTTACATACTACAGAAATAAAAGAAATACACCACAAAAAGGTTTTACCCAAGCAACATTTTCTCTATTACTGCTATGTTAGAAATACAAAAGGTGAAATACAGAGGCAAAATGGTTTGCAATCCATGTACTCTAATAGACTGCATCCTCTACCATATTCTGTATACCTTCCTTATGGTCTTCTACCTACCACTTGACAAGGGAAGTAGTGACAGCAGTGGGACAGCCATGATGTGCTGAGCCCTGGATATTGCTCTCTTCTACTTTCACTACTTCGGCCTGTGTGAGGGGATGAGGGGAATTGGTGACTGTAAAAAAAAAAAAAAAAAAAAAGACTGGTATGTTGTATCTTCACTGGTTGTCACTAAATCTGAGGTCCTAATGGCAGTAGCTGTCAGGGAGCTGTATCCTGTTGGGCAGCCGACTTTTAGCCTTTTGCATTTAATCAGGCAGTTTTTTTTTTAAATTGATCAAAACAAGTTTTTTTGTGTAGTTTTAAAGCTGCCTGACCACTTCTACCTGCTCGCTTTCTGAACATTCACCAAGCTCTACTCCCCCACTTTGGTCACCTTGTAATCGTTTAGGCGCTGCTAAGATGAATGAGAAACTACAAAATCACATAAAATTAGAGTACAGCTAATGTTGTTCAAGAAAGACATCATCTGTACTTAATATATAATATCCAGAAATGAGCAGCACTAACAATTGTAATGTAACCATCTCATACAAATAAATATGTGCAAATAATATGCATATAAAGTTCTTTATCAAAGTCCCATTTGTAAAACACTGTGTTTGACTCCTTTAAATTTAATTCTCACCTTGAAATTTGTTTTATGTACCACTTGTGTGTATTCCAAAAATAATAAGCACCTTGGTGCAAATCCTCCACTTCTGATACAAGACACACTCACCAAAAAAATGGACCTCGAATTAAAAAAGGTCTTATCATGGTTTACGTACTCCACATCTCAAGGAACATAACTGTGAAAACATCCCAAGTCTCTCCACATTGTTGATCAAGTATTATAGAAGCAATCAAAGAAAGTTACTCTAATAGATTATTATTGCTTTTTATTAAAATTATTAAAAACATTCAACAAATTGTGCTTATGTTAGAGCTGCACGATTAATCGTTAATAAATCACGATCTCGATACACCCCCCTCACAATCCTAAAATTGCATGTCCTCGATTCTTACAGAGCTGGTCTCTGCTCACTTGCGGCTGTCAAAAAAAGAGTCTTCAGCAAATGTTTATCAACATTGTAAAGGCTGCTAGATAACTATAAGCACAATGCTTTACAATGTATCATTTCATTCTTTTAGCGCCCATTCAGACTGATGCGACACGACTTGCTGGGCCGACCTGTGAAGTCACAGTGCACAGCGTGCACCGCGACCTCGGCGCGACTTGCAGGGTTTTCATATAATTGAAGTCAATGCAAGTCGCCTCTAGGTCGCCCCAAAGTAGTACAGGACCCTTTTTCTAAGTCAGAGCGACTTGTGTCGCTCCTATTAGAACGGGTCCTGTACTATTCAATGGCGAGCGACCGACTGCGACTTGTCAGGCGACCAAGTCGCCTGACAAGTCGCGCTAGTTTGAATGGACCCTTAGATCAAAGGAATTAACTTCCGTCTGTAAGTGAGGGCAATTTAACCTCTTAAAGACTAAGCCTTTTTCTGACACTTGTTGCTTTACAAGTTAATAAATCTTTGTTTTTTTGCTATA
This sequence comes from Pelophylax lessonae, assembly GCF_965119305.1. NCBI lineage: Eukaryota > Metazoa > Chordata > Amphibia > Anura > Ranidae > Pelophylax > Pelophylax lessonae. The sequence continues at coordinate 83,660,286 of NC_138779.1, read as the reverse complement.
AAACTACTTATTACAATATTATATATATATATATATATATATATATATATATATATATATATATATATATATATATATTTTTTTTTTTTAACAGAGACTAGAGAATAAAATGGTGATCATTGCAATCTTTTATGTCACACTGTATTTGCGCAGAAGTCTTTCAAATGCAGCTTTTTGAGAAACATTACACTTTCATGAATTGAAAAAAAAACCCTAAACAGTAAAGTTAGCCCAATTTTTTTATATAATGTAAAAGATGATGTTACGCCAAGAATCGTGATTTTTATTCTAAGCAAAAAAAATAGTGAGTCTCATTTTATCCAGAATCGTGCAGCTCTAGCTCACGCTTATAAAGTGCATAGAACACTATAGGTAAATCCTATATATGTATAAGGATAGTCTACTGTGTAGTATCTCCCTGCTTACCAGCCGCAACAGCTTGCCTTGAGATAGATCAGGTCCATCTTTTTGGTGAGTGTGTCTTGCATCAGAGGTGGGGGAGTTTGTACCAAGGCACTTAAGTATTTTGGGTATACACACACATAATGGATGAAAGAAGTTTCATGGTGTTTATATGATTTAGCCCCCGTTCACACTAAGGCGACCTGTGAGGCGACCTGGTCGCCTCACAGGTCGCCGTAGGTCGCCTCACATAGGGAAGCTGCGGACCCGTTCTAATAGGAGCGACACAAGTCGCTCCGACTTAGAAAAAGGGTCCGGAGCTTCTTTGGGGCGACCAGGAGGCGACCGCCATAGACTTCAATGTTATGAAATCCGTGGCGGCCACTCCGAGGTTGTGACGCGCTGCTCGCACCGTGACCTCGGAGGTCGGGGTGCGAAGACGCGTCGCCCCTAATGTGAACGGGGGCTTAGGGAGTGAAGTGCAGTATTATGCAAATATTTGTTTTGATAAGATTGATACAATTTTAACCGCTTGCCGACTGCCCGCACCATATATACTGCGGCAGGCTGGCTCGGCTGCGCAAATCGACCTATGGGTAAGTCAGTTCGTGGGAGCGGTGCTGGGGGCGAGCGCGCGACACCGGCGGTGCGCTCCCGCCCCCACTAGGCACCAGCGATTGCTCCCCGCTGAGAGAGAAGCACGGTCAGCTGTTGTAAACACAGCAGACCGTTGTTCTCTCCGAAATGTTCAGAGCGCCTGTGATCCTTCTATATAGGATCACAGGCCTCTGTGGTCATTTCACAAGTCCCTCCTCCATGCAGTTAGAAAACAACCCCCTAGGCTCACACTTAACCCTTTGATCACCACTGTGTTAACCTCTTCCCTGCCAGTGTCATTATTACAGTAACAGTGCATATTTGTAGCTGATTACTCTAGTAATGTCACTGGTCCCCCCAAAAGTGTCAGAAATGTCAGGGGTCCGATCTGTCCGCCGCGATGTCGCAGTCCCGCTAAAAATCGCAGATCGCCGCCAATACTTGTAAAAAATTAAAATAAAAAAAAAATGACACATCTTTCCCCTAGTTTGTAGACGTGATAACGTTTGCACAAACCAATCAAAATACGCTTATTGTGATTTTTTTTTTTTTACCAAAAATATGTAGCAGAATACAAATTGACCTAAAAGGATGAAGAATTGTCGCTCTTTTTTTTGTTTATAGCCCAAAAATAAAAAGGCACAGGTGATCAAATACCACCAAAAGAAAGCTCTATTTGTGGGAAAAAGGTGATTGATTTTATTTGGGTACAGCGTCACACGACTGCGCAGTTGTCTGTTAAAATAACGCAGTGCCGAATCGCCAAAAATGGCCTGGTCATTAGGGGGCAAATCTTTCCGGTCCAGAAGTGGTTAATATAGTTGATTAATGATGGTGCTGCTTGTTTGTGCATACTGTATGTTTTGGTTTTTGGTGCAGCGACTTTTCGCACAAAAGGATAGGGTTACTTTAAATTTGATAGTGCAGTAGGGTGGATTTTTTTTTATACAGTATACTGTACACTTTGTACAGCTGGACAATTCAAACTGAGCATATGATAAAAAAAAAAAAAAAAAAGAAAAGAAATGTATCAGCAGAGGTTCCCTTCAGTCAAAATGATAACGTTTAACATTCTTATTAAAGTTTGCTATATGCCATGGAAATCACTTTGCCTACAATTATAAAGGTATAAGTTTAAAGGTTTAGTTTAAAGGTATAAAATAGTTTAGGTATTAATACACTCTTTAAGAATATAATGTAGAGTGGTAATGTGTATGAGCTCTGGTTCACCAAGCAAGAAGGCCCCATGCACACAGGGCACCAGAAAAATCGAGCTGCAAAGCTATTTCTGGCACCAGGAAAAAGCGGCATCAAAAACGCACCTTTAGCAGCATTTCGCATTGGCGTCAATGCGCGTTTAGGCACGTCGGTGCTTAGCAGCGTTTTTAAATAAACACAACCCTCTTCTATCTGTGACCAATCACATTGCTAAAGGCCGATATACAGCCTTAAGCTGCATTTAGCAGCGTCGGGCGCTTTTACAGCTTAACGCTGCTGCTCCTAAAAGCACTGGCCCTGGGTTTGTTTTGCAGCTTAACCACTTTACCGCTATGTACCGGAGTACTACTGCGGCAAAGTGGCTCTTGTAGGTCTAGTCACGTAGACCTACGTCGGCGCGTTCTCGGCTCCCAGAGCGCGCTCCCGCGCGCTGCGGGTGCCGATTCCGATCGGATTCGGTAGGGAACCGATCAATCACCAGATACTGACCAATGATTTTTGGTCAGTGTCTGGCGATCGGTCCCAGCCAATGACAATGTGTCCCCTGTCTGTGTAATGTAAACACAGGCAGGGGAAGTGATGTCACTGTCCCTCCTGGAGTCCTTTCTGTTCCAGGAGAAGACGGAGACACAGCAAAAACGTGAGTTCCACTAAGCACTACACTGACACACCTCACATAGGCACATTTAACCCCTTCATCACCTCTGATCACCCCCAAAACCCCTCACAGTGTACACTATATACAGTGGTATACAGATATTTTACTGATCACTGTATAAGTGTCACTTGTGAGCGTAGTTTGCGCTTGCGCTAGGCCCAAATAGGGCTAGGGCACCCGCCACCTATCCCCTAATAAAGTTTTAACCCCTTGATCTTCCCCAGTTAACCCCTTCACTCTCTATAACACAGTGCACTAATATATGTACAGTAAATCAGATAACTACTGATCACTGTATTTAGTGTCACTTGTGACCCTAATTTGCGCTTGCGCTAGGCCCAAATAGGTTTAGGCCACCCGCCATCTATCCTCTATAAAGGTTTGATCACCCACAGTTAACCCCTTTACACCCTATTACTCTGTGCACTGAATACAGTATATAGGTAAATACTGATCACTGTATTTAGTGTCACTAGTGACCCTAATTTGCGCTTGCGCTAAGCCCAGATAGGGTTAGGGCACCCGCCACCTATCCCCTAAAAAACTTTTAACCCCTTGATCTTCCCCAGTTAACCCCTTCACTCTCTATAACACAGTGCACTAATATATACAGTAAATCAGATAACTACTGATCACTGTATTTAGTGTCACTTGTGACCCTAATTTGCGCTTGCGCTAGGCCCGAATAGGTTTAGGCCACCCGCCATCTATCCTCTATAAAGGTTTAACCCCTTGATCTCCCCCAGTTTAACCCCTTCACTCCCCTGTCACAGTGTTCACTATATACAGTGATTACCGATCACTGTATTAGCGTCACGGGTGACACAACTTAGGCTAGCTAGTTAGCGTCAGGGTCCCACTACACCACCGTTACTTAGCGTCAGTTAGAGTCAAGTACACTAACACACATACACACACACACCTCCATTACCAGTATAGTGTTTGAACAGATCAATATCTGATCTGATCAGAACTATACTAGCATCCCCATAATTTAGTGTTCCCCAAACGCAGTGTTAGCACAATCGGCACTGATTCCTGCTAGCACCTGCGTTTAGCCCCCTTGCCCAGACCACCTTACCCAGGCAAGTGTAGTAATCAATAGATTACTGACACTTCCAAAAAACACAAATCACACAAAACCGCTGCGTTAGCAGAGTCAGGCCTGATCTCTGTTAGCACTAGCAGTTTTTTTTTGTAGTGACCAAATAGTCCTCGACAACCAGGTGCTTTTATTACCTAGTAGTTGCATCACTGTACAGGTAAATTTAGTTACCAAAATGTCCAAACGTTCGTACAGTGATGAAGCTATATATAGTATAATGACCATGTCAAGTGAGAGTGATGGGGAAGCCTCACTGGCAGAATCAGGGTCAGTATACGAACCAGATGACAGCAGCGGCTCCCTGACAGATAGCTCTGACCGAGGGGTCCCTGCTAGGGTCAGGCGTACCCGACCCCATTCTGGAGTTGCTGACTTGCAAGAACCGGGGGTTTCTCGTATGCAGCAGAGTGCCAGTACTAGTGCTGCTCACACTTCTCGTGAACTGGCAAGCATGAGCGGCCTAGTACATCCTGGACCTTCAACCAGCGCTGCAGTATCACCTGGTGACGTGGCGAGTCACCTGAGTGCAGTTGAAGCTGGTGCGGTGGCTAGCACGAGTCGTGGCCCGCAGCCACCGCGTATCCGGAGACAGGCCCGTAGAGCCCATAGTGTCCTCCCTGAAGCGCTGGCATATCCTAATTGGCAGCCCACAGATTCCACAGCGCCAGTACTTCCCCCATTCACCGCCCAACCCGGAATCCAAGTGGAAACAGCTGGTTTTAATCCCATTAACTTTTTTGAGCTGTTTTTCACTGAAGATCTTTTCAGATCTATTGTGGACCAATCAAATTTGTACGCTCAACAATTCATCGCCGCCAACCCAAATTCACCCCTTGCCAGACCATTCGCCTGGAATCCTATTACGATTCAGGAGTTTAAAACCTTTCTGGGCCTTTCCTTCAACACGGGCATTACAAGAAAGAATGAAATGCGGTTATATTGGTCCACTGACCCAATTCATCAAATGCACGTGTTCTCTGCTGCTATGTCCAGGATTCGAGACGAACAAATATTTTGGTTCATGCATTTCAACGACAACGAACTCTGTCGTCCTCGGGGAGACCCTGAATATGATCGGCTCCACAAAATTCGGCCCCTCATAGACCACTTCAATCAGCGGTTCCCAGCCATGTTTACCCACCAACAAGATGTTTGCGTTGACGAGTCCCTGATTAAGTTTACTGGTCTCCTTGCATTTAAACAGTACCTCCCCAGCAAGCGTGCCAGATACGGGGTCAAGTTGTATAAGCTTTGTGACAGGGCCACAGGCTATACAGTTAATTTCTGTGTCTATGAGGGAAAAGATAGCACTGTGGAGCCCCCCGACTGCCCAGGCTACATAGGGAGCAGCGGCAAGATAGTTTGGGACTTGGTGTCACCCTTATTTGGAAAGGGGTACCACTTGTACGTGGACAATTTCTATTCAAGTGTGCCACTTTTTAAACACCTCTTTCAATTGCAAATTGGCGCTTGTGGCACCATGCGATCTAATCGCCGGGGCTTCCCCCAACGGCTAGTGAATGCCCCACTGAGCTCGGGGGAGAGAGCCTGCTTGAGGTGCGAGGAATTGCTTGCAGTGAAGTGGAGGGACAAACGAAACGTTTACGTGCTGTCCTCCATTCACCCAGACACGGCAGTCCAAATTACTACGGTCACCGGTGTTGTTGAGAAGCCCCTCTGTGTCCACGACTATAACCGTAAAATGGGAGGGGTGGACTTCAACGACCAGATGTTGGGACCGTACTTAATTGCCCGTAAGGCCAGACGCTGGTACAAAAAAGTGTCTGTATACCTATTTCAGTTGCCTGTTTACAACGCTTTTGTCTTATACAAAGCGTCTGCCGGAACATTATCCTTCTTTCAATTCCAAGAAGAGATAATCAGAGCCCTCCTGTATCCAGCTGGTGCTCCTGCCCAACTTCCCCAACCAGATGCAGTGAGCCGGCTGCATGAGAGGCATTTTCCGCAATTCCTTCCGAGTACCCCTAAACAAAGATACCCCCAAAAAAGATGCCGTGTCTGCAGCAAGCGCGGATTTAGGCGTGACACCCGGAATTATTGTCCCGACTGTCCTGACCGACCTTCCGCAGCCTTCCGTGGTTTTTCTCGGGCTCTCCTGTCCCACTGGTTAACCCGAGAGTTCAGCCGGTGGTTCAATTATCTAACCATAGAGCTGATTGGAGACGAGAATGGCTCCAATCATCTCTATGGCCTAAGATATCGGAAGCTACGAGCAATTCATGACTTCTGTTTCGCCAGAAATAAACAGCGCCATTGGGAAATTGGGAAAGTATTTTATCACACCAATTTTGGTGTGGTCAGATGCGTTAAGGTCAGAGGAAATTTTTTTTTTTTCAATTTTTTTTAAAAAGAGTACCTGTCACTACAGATTGCTATCATAGGGGAAATTTAAATTCACCGTGATAACAATAAAAATGATAAAAAAAAAAATGAAAGAAAAGGTGTCAAAATAACATAGAAAAGCAAATAAAAAAAAAAATCAAGCCCCCCTGTCCCCCTGTGCTTGCGCGCAAATGCGCACACAAGCGTTGGTCTAGTGCCATATGTAAACTGCAATTGCACCATGCATGTGAGGTATCGCCGCGAACGCTAGGTCGAGGGCAGTAATTCTTGCAGTAGACCTCCTCTGTAAGTCCAAAGTGGTAACCTGTAAAGACTTTTAAAGGCTTTTAAAACCGTACGTAGTTTGTTGCCGCGGCACGGGCGTGCGCAATTTTTAAAGCATGTCATGTTAGGTGTCTATGAACTCGGCATAAGATCATCTTTTAAATTTTACCAAACAATTTGGAATTATATAGTGTATTTCTGCATGAAATATAAAAAACAGTGTTTTTTTACGCAAAAATTGCTTTTGGAAAATGTGTGCGCAAATACCGTGTGACAAAAAAAATTGCAACATCCACCATTTTGTTCTGTGGGGCCTCTGCTTTAAAAAAATATATAATGTTTGGGGGTTCAAAGTAATTTTCTTGTAAAAAAAAATATTTTTTCATGTAAACAAAAAGTCACAGAAAAAGCTTGGTTTTCAAGTGGTTAGAAGAGTGGGTGATGTGTTGCTAAAATTGAGCATAAAATGTCAGGACTGTTCAAACACCCCCCAAATGACCCCTTTTTGGAAAGTAGACACCCAAAGCTATTTGCTGAGAGGCATATTGAGTCCATGGAGTATTTTACATTTTGCCCTAAGTTTCAGGAAAATGACCATTTGTTTTTTTTTGTTGTTTTTTTTTTTACACAAAGTTGTCAGTAAATAATATAATGCTCACACATGCCATGGGTATATGTGAAATGACACCCCAAAATACATTCTGCTGCTTCTCCTGAGTACAGGGATACCCCATGTGTGAGACTTTTTGGCAGTCTAGCCGCGTACAGGACCCGGAAAACCAATCCGCACCTTCTGGCTTTCTAAGGGCGTAAATTGTTGATCTCACTCCTTACTACCTATCACACTTTTGAAGGCCATGAAATGCCAAGATAGCACAAACCCCCCCCCCCCCCCAAATGACCCCATTTTGCAAAGTAGACACTCCAAGCTATTAGCTGAGAGGCATGATGAGTCCATGGCATAGTTTATATTTTGCCACAAGTTTCGGGAAAATTATAATTTTTTGTTTTTTTTTTGTTTTTTTACACAAAGTTGTCGGTAAATGATATAATGCTCACACATGCCATGGGTATATGTGAAATGACACCCCAAAATACATTCTGCTGCTTCTCCTGAGTACAGGGATACCCCATGTGTGAGACTTTTTGGCAGTCTAGCCGTGTACAGGACCCGGAAAACCACTCCCCACCTTCAGGCTTTCTAAGGGCGTAAATTGTTGATCTCACTCCTTACTACCTATCACACTTTTGAAGGCCATGAAATGCCAAGATGGCACAAACCCCCCCAAATGACCCCATTTTGCAAAGTAGACACTCCAATCTATTTGCTCAGAGGCATGGTGAGTATTTTGCAGCTCTAATTTTTTGGGGAAAATGAAGAAAAAACAGGAAAATGCATTTTTTTCCCTCTTTTTTTTCAATTTCCAAAACTTTGTGACAAAAAGTGAGATCTGCAAAACACCAAACATGCCTCTCTGCAAATAGCTTAGGGTGTCTACTTTCGGAAAAGGGGTCATTTGGGGAGGGGGGGTTGCGCTGTCTTGGCATTTCATGGCCTCCGAAACTGTGATAGGTAGTCAGGAGTGAAATCAACAATTTACGCCCTTGGAAAGCCTGAAAGTGGGGGTTGGCTTTCGGGGTCCTGTACTCGGCTAGACTGTAAAAAAGTTTCACACATGGGGTATCTCTGTACTTAGGAGAAGCAGCAGAATGTATTCTGGGGTGTCATTTCACATATACCCATGGAATGTGTGAGAAATATATCATTTAGTGACAACTTTGTGTAAAAAAATAAAAATAATAATAATATATTTCCCGGAACTTGTGGCAAAATATAAAATATTCCATGGACTCACCATGCTTCTCAGCCAATAGCTTGGAGTGTCTACTTTGCAAAATGGGGTCATTTGGGGGGGTTTTGTGCTATCTTGAAATTTCAGGGCCTCCAAAACTGTGATGGGTAGTGAGGAGTAAAATCAAAAATTTACGCCATTAGAAAACCTAAAGATGGGGATTGATTATCGGGGTCCCGTACACAGCTAGGCTCCCAAAAAGTCTCACACATGGGGTATCCCCATACTCAGGAGAAGCGGCAGAATGTATTTTGGGGTGTCATTCCACATATACCGATGTCATGTGTGAGAAATGTATCTTTTAGTGACAACTTTGTGTTAAAAAAAAAAAAAAAAAAATTGTAATTTTCCCAAAACTTGTGGCAAAATATAAAATATTCCATGGACTCACCATGCCTCTCAGCAAACAGCTTGGGTGTCTACTTTCCAAAATGGGGTCATTTGTGGGGGTTTTGTGGTATCTTGACATTTCAGGGCCTCCTAAACCGTTATAGGTAGTGAGAAAATGCAATGAAAAATGTACGCCCTTTGAAATTCTGATGGTTGTGATTGGTTTCGAGGTCCCGTACACAGCTAGGCTCCCAAAAAGTCTCACACATGGGGTATCCCTGTACTCAGGAGAAGCAGCAGAATATATTTTGGGGTGTAATTACACATATACCCATGGCATGTGTGAGCAATATATCATTTCAATGACAACTTTGTGTAAAAAAAAAAAAAATTTTTTTTTTTAGTTATTTTTAAAACACCTGTGACAAAAAAATGAAATATTCAATGAGCTCAACATGCCTCTCAGAACATTCCTTAGGATGTCTACTTTCCAAAAAGTGGTAATTTGGGAGGGTCTTGTACTGCCCTGCCATTTTAGCACTTCATGAAATGAGCTAGGCAGTCAGAAATTAAAGCTGCGTAAAATTTCAGTATTTACACCATAGTTTGTAGACGCTATAACTTTTGCGCAAACCAATAAAAATACGCTCATTGAATTTTTTTTTTGTCAAAGACATGTAGCTAAATATATTTTGGCCAAAAAAAATTACATAAATTGAGTATATTGGATATTTTTTAAAAGACAAAGTTGAAAATGTCATTTTCTTGCAAAATTTTCGCTCTATTTTTATTAATATCGCAAAAAATAAAAATCGCACAGGTGCCCGCAAATACCACCAAAAGAAAGCTCTGTTTGTGGGAAAAAAAGGACGTAAATTTCGTTTGGGTACCACATTGCATGACCGCACCATTGTCAGTTAAAGTCGCACAGTGCCGAAGCACAAAAAGTGGCCCAGACGTAAGACAGCAAAATGCTCTAGTGGTAAAGTGGTTAAAAACACCTATGCCACTTGGAGCTCCTAAAAGCCTGTGTGTGCATGGGGCCATAGAATAACATGGAGGGGCATTTTTAAGCTGCAAAAAAAAAAAAAAACGTCTGACGCTCCTAACAGCAGCTACAAAAACGCCCTGTGTGCATGGGGCCGAAGGAAGGAAGAAAGAAAGACTTATAAACCAATTCTACTGACTTTTTGTTTATTGCCTTGTATTTTGGAATGTGTGTACTATTCAGTTGAAAATCTCAATATATTGAAAGTATGTAGGCAGATGAACTTGCATGCAAAGGTAGACTTTTCCTTGTAAAAGAATGGCCATGTCCTGAGATTCACGTTTGGTCAGTTTGGGTCATCTGTAACGGTATTGGGCCAAGGAGGAGGCTTGGAAAGTGAGAGGGGTGAGGGCAACCACAAATATACAGGTCAAGATTTGCATATAATTTCAGTTGCCTCTCTCTGATCTATTCAATTCATAATGTGGTTGCCGCCAAATCTGTTTCAGCTTATTGTTAAGCCAGAAACACTCAAATTGCCCAAATTCAGACAAATTTTCCCTGAGGCTAGGTTCACACACATGCATTTTTAAATGCATCCGATTCGCATAACGCGTGAATGGCTTTCAGTGCTGCATGTGAGGGGCAGCCTTGGTGCGTGCAGTTTAAAAAAGGGTCCTGTGCGTTTTTGGGTCCAGTTCAGGTGTGATTTCAGGTAAAAATTTACACCTGAATCGCATCTGAGCCTGTAAACAGAAACACACTGGACTGCCTAACTAATACCGCACTAACACACACATATGTGTTAACCCAGCCTTAGTTTTAAAGCAGGAAGGGAGTAGAACCCTTTTCTGTTTTTTATTGCATTTGTATTTTATTGTAGGTGAGTATTCCTCTCACTTCCTGGACTAGTGACACCTTTTGCATTACATGTAAATTTCCACAACAGCCACACAACCAGCTATAGAAACATTTTTGTAGTGAAGTTGAGAAAGGATAAACCTTTTGTTAGTGTTGATCATCTGCTCCATTGACACCATCATTACTGCTTGGCTACCAAGAGTGTGGCTTTTTGCTAGCCAGAGCAGCCGTTGAGATAACTTCTTTTGATTATAGTAAACTCCAGGCAGACTATACATATCACAGCCTAAAAACTTAGCCAATCAATCCATTCCATTTATACCCAGTCAGGCAGACCTTTACTCTACATAGCCATTAATAAATCTAAATTTGATTTTACAATTATATTGTACTTTGTGTGGTAAGTTTAAAAAAAAAAAAAAAAAAACTTGAATTTGTTCATTTAGTGTAGGACTCCTCTCATTTAAATTCGCAACTTACTGCAACTAACGTCTGTACTGTAGTGACCTTTTATTATCACCTTTTCATGGGGACTCTCTGCCTTATGAATGGCTCTGTTCATATTATATGATTAGGGTATTGGACTGCAGGGTACAGTGTTCATGGTGTTAAGGTCATCTCTTCCTGTTTGTTCTGTGTGGATTAAACTTTGGGCACGCTGTGTTGATTGCACAAATTGCCTATAATGTATAATAAAGCCTAATCATTCACTCACTTTTTTTTAAATCTTAAATGCTCAGCGCATCTTCCACTCTGAAAGCTTCCTTCCTTTCAGATATCCTTACTTATACTGATTGCATGCGTGGAGGCTGACACTTCCCAATGGATGGTCTACTTTTGTTTTTTTTTTTTATTCGCTTCAGATAAACAGTATTTCTTTCTTAACCAATAAAGGACAAATTCATTTTTTTTTAATTATACTGCTTACCTACATGAGGTGTAGAACACTGGCAAACCAAGAAACTGTAAGCCAGTTTCCATATAACTCCTCTACTCAGCATGGTTTTTTTTTCTAGTGTCCTAGGAGTTTGGATGCCTTGTCTTCAGGTCTGCTAAGGAACGCCCTTTTTTTTGCTAGCTTTTCATACTCTGAGGCTCCGTGGCACCATGGAAAAGTTTTTTTGTCAGTGATTTAAATTCAGATTCTTCGCTGACACCACTTCTTGAGATGGTTTTCTGACTCACACCTATCTGGATCAGTGATTCCTCAGCATAGCATTCTAGGCTTTACCCAGACCCCTACTAGACTGGATATTTGTTGCTAGCCTTAAATGTGACCTTTGGTTCCACACTGTAGTGCTTTCCTGTCCAGGGTGTACTGTGTTGGCTGAGGAGCACTTTCCAGAGTTGTGGCGGAGCCCCAGGTGTGACCTTGTATCTAAATTTTACTTTGTGAATAAGGCCTGTTGGGCTGCAGTACCAGGTGCTATATAAGCTCTTGGACTGTTGGGCACCTGTTCAAATTTCCTGGCACCACTGGTTTTACCACAAGGGTTGAAGCTGAAAGATGGAACACAAATATACTCCACTGAGTGAAGCGACATGCGCTCTGAACTCCTTCCCACTGATCAGTCTGTAGGAAGCATCATCCCTCTGTGACTCCCACATCTAAAGCACCACATGGATCTCTGTTGTATTAGTGCTGCCTGCCCACAGTGGCCGGGTCACCTCTGGCCACCAGAAACATTCATCAGGACCAGCTGTCTGAGTTTGTGATGATCTGAGGCTTATGCCTCATATTGGGCTTTGTTGCTTACCACTATGCGGTAACAATGTCTTCTCCACACCTAGAGGACAGTCCCCGCTACTATGATGATGTCCTGGAGGAGCTAGTGCAGCTGCAAAAGCTTTACACTACACATGCTATTTACCTCTTTTTTCTGTGCAGACTGGAAACCTTCCGAAGGATCCTGAGCTCACCAGAGAGTGTGTCAGACCAATTCCATTTTGAAAGGGACTTTGCATACATGGTGGTCTGTTCATACCACAGATGCCCCAGTGATCCTGCCCCCACACTGGAAGTCTTCTAGACTAGGTTAGGGTATACTCCATTTTTGGTATAACACAGACAGCTAAGCTAAATTTGAATTGAAGTGGTTGAAAAACCCTCACATATACCCAGTGAAGTGAAAAGTCTCAGATGATACACAGAGATGAAACAGATCCTCCTACATATGTTTTACTTGTTCTGCAGCCTTCTCTTGTCTACAACCCTTCAAAAGTGCAGATTTGTGATAAAATTCTTATGCATCTGCGAGGAGTACAGAAGAGGGGGTGGAGAGCTGCAGTTACAGCTCTATTACGCTGTTTGAGAGCTGACTGGAGGATATGGACACCCCCCCCCCCCTCCTCATCCACATAGGCAGAGGAATGAATGAAAATGCATAGCTGTATTCTGAATAGCCAAGCTCTGTGCTTATCTCCCTCCCCGTCATAAATGTGATCTCATTTCGGAAAACTTTTTAGAAGAGACTCATGCTGTTAACAGAGGAACGAGGCACTACAGAGAAAACAACACTCAGAGCTTTGGAGAGAGACAAGTAAACACTAAAGATATATGTACTTTATTCACATTTCATGACTGGAGTTTACAACCCCTTTAATTGGTGTGGCCCTCTGCCCAGTGTTGGTGGTAACCTTAAAGCTTACTAAAGGGAAAATGCTGCTATCCCCCCTCACCTCTGCCCCTAACACTTTCAATTTGTTTTTTTCTCTTTCGTTCATCGACGGACACGGAGCTGCATAAATCATAAATAGTGGGTTAGATTGCCTCCTCCAGGAGTAGGACTAGGCAGAACAAAAAACACCTAGCTACGCCCATGGGCTGTCGTCAGCTGGTATATAACCCCACTCTGCTCTAGGTAATCAGTCTTTATCTGTGTGGTCAGGAGTGAGGACCAAGGCTCCCGCAGGTAGGTAGGTGAATCTGTCACTGAGCTGGGCTTCCCTCACTCCCATTTTCCCCCTACGTGGACCTAGAGTCTGGTGGGGGTCCCAGGGCAGAGAATGCAGCAGAGACCCCTGGTGTCTCCCACTCTATTCCCTATCTGTAAGGGTCCTGGGATAATGTGTCCCGCCCTGGTAGTCTGGAGGGGTTCCAGTGTAGAAGACCCCTAAAGTGCAGGTGTGTCCCAGTGCAGAGAAGTGCACAGCAGAGTCTCCCCTAAATGTGTGTCGTACCTTCAGCGGGGGTCCCCTTGCAGAGGGGGCAGCATGCTTCAGTGTTTGTAGCTGATGGTGGTCATTTTCTCTTAGATTGTAAGCTCGAGCAGGGCCCTCCGATTCCTACTGTATTAAAATGTATTATATTTGTACTGTCTACCCTCAAGTTGTAAAGCGTAAACTGTCTACGCTATATAAATCCTATATAAAAAAAAATGTATAATAATTTTTCCCTTAATCTGGCGGCCATATTTGTGTAGCCGGATGATGTCACGGGGGCCATTTTCCCTTAGTCTGGGAGATCATGGAGACAACTGAAGCCTCGTGGGGATGCTGAAGCTCCTCCTCTTCCTCCTTAGTTTCCTCTTCCTGTGCCTGGCACATATGAACCGGGATATCGTCCAGAATAATGCTGGGTTTGAATTCTGGGTGCTCCTCTGGTCGGTAGGGTGAGTCTTTGGGGGTTCCTGTTCTCTCTCTCTCTGCTGATAGGTACCCTGAGCCTTGAGGGGGATTTTTTTAGTGGTGCCAAAAGATTGTTTTTGGACTGCAAGGTCTTCCTTTCCTTATGGAGCCTTAGGGTCACATCTTCCCCACTGACACTTTCATGGAGGTGGCAGGTTCCGCTGAACCCCAGCTTTCCCATGGATGCACTGACAGCAGTCCTTAATGTCCCGGGTGGAAGTGGCATGTGGGCAAAGGCCCAGGAGAAAGCATCCCCCACCTTCCCCTGCTCAGGCTGTCTCATCTGATTCTAAGCCTGATGCCGCCATGGACTCGGCCCGTCCATGGGGATTTAAGATCACACCCCCTGGTCCACCCAATAGTGAGGATGATTCTTCCATGATCGCAGAAGCGAATGAAAAAGCGCTGGTAGACGCACTTATCACTGCAGTGCGTGAGACTTTAAAAATGGAGGATGCATCATACTCCAAAGGTGTTTCCTTATGTGCCTTATTTTGACAGGTTTTCCTGTAAGGGATGGGAACAACCAAAATTACTCTTTGTGGTCCCCAAACGTTTTACTATACGTTACCCTTTTGAGGAGTCCCTTTTAAGAAAGTGGGCTAGTCCCCCAGTGGTGGACCCTCTTATTTCCAGGTTGAATAAAGCAGCCATGATCCCAGTAGAGGAATCCCCGTCCTTTAAGGACACGGCTGACAAGAAAGGGAGGCTGTGTCAAGCAGCATGTTTATTATGTCTGGTTCGACATTGCGGCCAGTCTTTTCTTCAGCCCTGGTGTCTCAGACCCCAACTGAATGGGCCAAGCTTTTGGGGGGTGAGCAGGTCTTCGCTGCCTATGTTGATTTAGCAGACCAGTTGGTCCATGGGCTGCAGTTTATTTGTGATGCAGCTTTGGATACAGCTCCTGTGCTGTCCAAACTTTCTATTTCAGCAGTGGTGATTAGGCACATGCTGTGGCTTAAGAATTGGTCCACAGACAAAGCCTCTAAGAAAGCTCTCCTTGATCTGCCCTTTCGATCGCTTGTTTGGGGCTACCCTAAATGACATCATTAAGGGTCTCATGGTGGGGAAGAGTACCTTCCTGACACGGTCCAGAAAGGGAAGGAGCCCCGCCGCAGATGGGTGCCCCCCTTCTCAGCCCATAGAATATTCTTTTGTGCTCCTCAGAAAATAAGGGACATTGATCTTTTAAATCTTCCCTGGGAGGTTCCAAGCAGCCTTGGTCTGGAAAGCCTAGAGCTAGCTTCCCCCGAACCAGCAGACAAGACTCCTTCAGTATGAACGTCTGCCCTCACCCATTATTGGGGTGGGGGGACATCTTTGCTGGTTTCCGGCCCCGTGGAATTCTTTGCTGAGCGTCAAGGAGATCCACAAAATGTTTTTTTGGGGTACCCAGAAAGTGGGACAAAGTTTATCTTTTTCAGGTTTTTTTGGGTCCTGGGTCTCTTTGTGAGGATTTAATTCCTGCAAAGGTTCAGGTGATGTCTAAACTACCTCAGGTCCCCCCTATCCCTGTTCAGGAAATTGATTTACCTATATCTGATTCTATTTCTGACCAGGTTGGTCCTTCCTCAATCTTCTTTCAGCGACCCCCAGCCACGTACTCTTTAGTTTGTACCTTCATCCAAGAGGTTCGACATGTTGCTCCACCTGTACGGTCTCTTTTGCCGCCATGGGATTTAAATGAAGTGCTTTCGGTTCTCCAGAAACCTCCATTTGAGAATATTCGGGAGAATCCCTTGCCTACATTATCCCAGAAGGTGACATTTTTGGTGGCTATTACCTTGGCCCGCAGGGCATCAGAATTGGCATGATTATCCTGTTGCAGTCCCCATTTAGTGGTCCATAGGGATAAAGTGGTTCTTCGCCCCTGTCCATCATTTCTGCCCAAAGTTGTCTCTGACTTCCATTTGAATGAGGGCATTGTGTTGCCTCCTTTGTGTCCCAAGCTGGCTCATCCCAAGGAATTTGCTTTGCATACCTTGGATGATGTTCGTGCAATTCGGGTGTATCTGGCAGCTACTGAGTCTTTTCGGAGGTTAGACTGTCTTTTTGTGGTTACAGACAGACCAAGAATAGGGCTGGCTGCTTCTTCGGCTACCATCTCCAGATGGATCAGACAGACGGTGACTCAGGCCTAGTCCATTAAAGGTCAGGTTCCACCTTTACCTGTCATGGCACATTCTGCTCGGGCGCTGAGTGCTGCTTGGGCCTTCCGTCATCGGGCTTCAATATCGCAAGTTTGCAAGGCGGCCACTTTGGTCATCTGTGCATACCTTCACAAAATTCTATAAGGTAGATACTTTGGCATCTGCGGATGCTTCTTATGGCTCAAAGTTTTGCAGGCTGCTGTTCCCTCTTGATGGGTGTTTTTTCTCTAAACCTTTATTTTTCAGACGGGGCTCCTGTAACCCAGTTAAGGCTCCTGTGTCCTGGTTAAGGGCTCTTATGATAAGCCTTAGGTTATTTTCCCCACCCCTATTTTTCCTTTTGGCACTGCTTTTGGACGTCCCACTAGTTTTGATTTATGGAGCGCTGTGTCCGTCGATAAACAGAAGAGGAAATGGGACTTTTGTACTTACCATAAAATCTATTTTAGTTGTAAAATCCATTTAGTTTAGTATCCAAGTTCATCGACGGACGCCGCACCCACCTATGGAGTTCTGATACCTCTAATACTGCTTGCTACTAAACTGATTACCTAGAGCAGAGAGAAGGGTTATATACCAGATGAGGATGGCCCATTGGCACAGCTAGGTGTTTTTTGTTCTGCCTAGTCCCACTCCTGGAGGCAATATAAGCCACTAGTTATGATTTATGGAGCGCTGTGTCCATTAAACTCAGAGAAATGGATTTTAAGGTAAGTACAAATATCCCTTTTTTTTTTTTTTTTTTACTTGGAGTAAGTACCTTTTTGACTGGTGTCCACCCCCACTTCTTTAATTCTCGCCTAGGCACTCCAGGCACTGGCAAGTACCTGATCTTTAAATATCAGTAGCTACAATATTTTTTTTTCTACTGTCTTTCAATGAAAAAAAAAGACTGATGTTCCTCTTTAATCTGTCATACGGTGTCAGAGTGGGTAGATTCCCTCCATCACTGGGATAGGCCAGTGGCTGGAGTGGAGCTCTACAGTCTTGTGCTTTAGTTGTGATGGCTTTTTTCGAGCATCTAAACTCGTATCTCGATTGGGACAGATGTCCATACAAATGTGTATGGCACTCTGGCTATGATAATACTTTTGACATTGATACATCCAAGAAGAATTTTTTTAGATTATTGTTCAGTCAGAACCCTTTTGCAAGACCGAACGCTTGCAAGCTTCAACAAGATAGGACCTTACAGGTGTCCAATGTTTGTACCAATCAGTCACCAATTCGCAAGGCTGTTCAGTTCAAACCCTCGCTAAACAAGTCAGCACCATGTGGTTTATTAGAGCCTTTGTTAACTCAGGACATTTATGACTCCTTTTCCTTCAAGGGCTTGTATGGTATTGAGGGAATATCCTCTTAACATAATCTCTCCTTCTTTCTGTGATGTTGCTTGTTTCAGCGTTTCCTTTCATTTTCTAAAAGCCTGGAAGTTCAGCAAGAAATTCAGATGCCAAGAAGTTCAGACATGAGCCATCAATCTCTTTGGGGCAATAAGGTGTTTTCATATCCCAGCTCTTTGAGCACTTTGCTACCAAGGGTGCCCCCAATTCTGATGCCTAGTTCTTGTCCACCAGAACAGATGTATCCTTCGTTGAGGGATCCCACTGTCAGTCCTAACCTGGACTCTAATGAAAATCAATTAGTGTTGCAGGACCTTCTCCACCATGAATTTTTGGGAGTTCTTGGCAGTCTTTCCTAGAGGTCACCTTCTGGCTGTTCTGAAAAGGTGCTCCTCTCCTGCATAGCAGAAAGAAAACATTACTTGAGGGCTCTATGCTGGTCTGAATCGTCAGCAGGCAGAGAATGCAAGAACCTACTGTTGGGGAAAGAGCGTGTCCAGAGGCCTTCGTGGGACCTGATGCCCTGGAATTAGGTCCTTCTTCTGTGGCAAATCCATATCTTCCTGAGTAAGTTCTGTCAGGTCCCTTTCCTTTGTTCTGTCATTAATCAGGTGAATTTTCTTTGCAGTGTTACTAAGGTTCTTGCCACTCACTCCATCGTTGTGAATGCTTATTCTCATGTAAACTTCCTTCCCTGGATACTATAGATTTAGAGTTTAGGGCTTGAACCTGCACATATAGAACAGGTGATCTTCTCTTGTAAACTGTTTTTTGTCCAAGGTTCCAACCTCTGGGGACCTGTTGTTTTTTTGTTTTTTTCTTGGAACTTGCCCCAGTGTTCTTTTTGGTTGACCACATCATACTGTTGATGTTTCCTTTCAGGTAGTTATGTTGTTCCACCTGTTTTTTACTTCACAGCCTCTTGTTGGTTAAGGCTTAATGTTCCTTCAGATGCAGTCAATCTCCTCTGTCCTGGTCTTGAGGATCAGATTGATTTTCTCTTGGTCGGCGACCGGTTTAGGGACTTCATATCTGTTTCATATTTAGGCATTAGTCGATTAGATGGTCCTGAGTTGCTGGTGATCTCTAGTTCCTTTCTGGACCTGTCGGTGGCTGTTGACTTCAATTGAACAGCTTGTGGATGTCCTGTTTCTGAATTCCTGTATGACTTGATGAGCGAGAAGGAAACAAATATTATTGTACTTACCATAATGTGTATTTCTTTGAGTGCATTAAGAACCCAGGCCTAATTCCTCTGTTTTTTGCTTGTCCTGGTTCTGCTTTTTCAAAAAACTGAGACCTGCTCAGTGGAGGAGGCATTATACAAGGGCTGATTTACAATTTTTGTTTGCCAGTGCCCTAAACCTCCTGTAAGCTGCAGTATATTCCTACTGCATTTGAATTCCTTTGTCCCTCAGTGAACTTCTAGAAATGTATTATATGGCAAGTACAAAAATCTTATTTTTTGGTTTATTGTACTTCATTTGTATGGTCCTTTAAGAAAAAGTCAAAGTAGGTGCTGCTTTTGTAAGAGCAAAGTATTTTTGCAGATTTTTTTTTTCTGTATTATTTTTGGAAAGATTGCTCTACAACTGAAAGAGCTATATAGGGTTCAGAGTGCATTAATAATCGAGATGTGCCTAGGTAAGCCTTTTGAATGCTGGAAGCCAGGAGTCCTGTTAAAGTGCAGACATGTCGGTTAGGATGCAGTTCACGTTTTGCTTCTCTTATATTTGCCAGTGCATGAACCTGAAAGATTTCAAAACGTGTTTTGAGCTGTTCATTGTCATGATCAGGCTGCCACATTAATTTAGCATCTAGCTCCACTAAAGAAAATAGAGATATTTTTTTAACATCATCTCTGTCCCCGTGATTGAGTATATATTTTTTTTCCCCAGCCACCAGGAAGTGTAACCTGTCCCTTTTTATCTGTGTAACAGGATCCGGTCATGCCTTTCCAGGAGCCGCGCGTAGATGACAAAAGCGATGAGGGTGAGATCCCCCCTGATGAAAGAGATCAAAGTAAGTTGCACATTGACCTATGAGAATAACCTGTAATCCCAAAGAGCAACCATCTCAGAAACCATAATTTAATTACTGTGTCTGTAGTGATAAAGTGTTTTTTTTTTTTTCCTCTTTTTGCCTAAAGCAATTTGAAAGCTATTAGAGAGGTCTTTGGGTATCGGGCAGAGAGAGAGTGCATCAAGGATTTGTTACACAGCTGAGTGATTTTGTCCTTCTAGTTGTTCATTACTGCGTGTCCTTGTGTGCAAGTTCTGCACCTGCTGGTTCAAATGCTGCACTAACTGCAGGCTAGACTAGGTTTTAATATACCAAAGTATGGAAAATACCACTTCATTAAAAGACACTAGTAAAAAAATAAAAATAAAAAACACTTTTGTTTCAGTTTGAGTTTGTAATATATTTAAACATTTATTTAGGAATATAGCACCCAAAGTTGTCTTAAAAGGACACTAGCCAAAACTGAAATATTGGCCTTTAGATTTCTACAGGGAAAACCAGAAACATCTTTTCAGCACTAGCTTTATTTTTAGACAGTGCTGTGCTCATCAGTCCATCCCACTCCAGTTTGTCAGCAATTTGGCTATCCTGGAATACACCTTGTTGTAATATTGGAACACCCTTCTCTTTACCATAATAAATAGACTAATGTAAAAAATAAAAAAATAAATGGTAAGTATAAATGATTGTCTCACAGCCACCATTTAGGCTCGGTTCACATTTATGCGATGCGGGAAGGCTGCGAATTCGCAGCCTGTTCCCGCATCGCACACGCACCCCCGGCAGTTCACACTGCCATATGCGATACGCTGGGGGTGTCAATGTAATCTTAACGACACCCCCAGTTTGATCGCATATCGCAGTGCGATCGTGCAGTTCGCACAGGAGCGGATCGCACAAGTGTGAACCGCTGTGCGATCCGATCCTGATGCGGCTGCAAAAATGCCTCCTGTGCGTGTTTGCTCCGGGTGCGATGCGAATTTAGCCATATAAACTGTATGGCTAAACTCGCACCGCACAGCTGATCGCATGTAATGTCGGAGCAGTGCGCTCCGACATTAAATGCGAACCCGGCACTCGCAGAAGTGTGAACCGGGGCTCAGATTCAATCCCTGCTTGCCAGATTTTAATTGAAATAAGAGGAAGAAAATACCTTTTGTCAACAGGCTTTGGGCTTGAGTGGATGGCATAATTTTAAGACACTTTGGAGATTGTTCATAGTTCAATGACATATGTATTTGACCTGCAGTTGATCTCCTTGAAATGGGTCACTTGATGGGTACTTGAAATGGGTCAAGCAGGTTTTGCTGTCCCATATAATTGTATAAGAATGCAAAACTAGTTTAAACCAAACAAAAGCCAATCCACACAGGTCTTTATACCTGTCCATTTTGGTGAGAAGTCTATGGAGAAGGACAGGAAAAAGTGTTGAGGTTGTGATAAAGGAACACTTTGCGAAACAGAATAGACATTTGAAAAAGAAAAGGATTTCACCATTAAATGCATGTTTTGTGCAATAAAATTTTAGTTCCGCATTGAACAGATACTTTTGTTTGTGAACTAAACATATTTAGGAGAAAATGATCAGGAGAAAAAATAACAAATTGAGTTCTTTCTTTCTGCCAGTCCACAGAAGGTGGTCACATAGGCTCTGGCAGTGGGTGGGATCGGTTATCCTTTCATAGAACCCACACGAAAATATGTGACATTAAAAAAAAAAACTAAAGGTCTGTTTTAATTGAAAGGAATGAGAAGTGTAGTTTCAGCAAACGATTTCACCTTTTCTGTGGTGCTGTGCCTCAACGATGCAGAGATCAGTTATCGTCATGATGTCAGTGCAGTTCTTTGCATTATTGCGCTGTCAGTGCAGGTACCCTGGTGCTTCCCTCCTGGTAGAAGACTAGCACTGGACATCAGAGCATTGAGTCTATATAAAACTGAAGTTGGTCTTAAAGGCTTTTGTTATGTTATGTGACTTTCAAATTTTTGCTTGCTTTTCCTTCCTTTGTATTGCTGTATTAAAAAGAGATTTGTAAATTTTCCATTAGAGAGCTCTGTATTTCAGAGACTCAGCTTTTCTATTTAACTGCCTAAATATCAGCCATGCAAGGAGTGTAGTGTTTTCTTTGGGGTGACACACTCACAGGCTTGTCTTGTATGAAAAAGCAGTAAAACGCAACCGTTGCATAGCACCGCAAGGGCAGGACTCAAAGCCTTTGTATGTGATGAGTAAAAATGGCTGTCCTTGTGTACTTGTATGATTAAAAACTACATATAGGAACAGTCACTGTTTGTAGTGTATATTCTTGCCTGAAGTTGCCTCTTCAGCTGGGCTCTTTCATAAACACTGGGGGAAATTTACTAAAACTGGAAAGTGCAAAATCTGGTTCAGCTCTGCATAGAAACCAATCAGCTTCTGAGTTTTATTGTCAAAGCTTAATTAAACAAGCTGAGGTTAAAAGTTAATTGGCTACCATGCACAGCTGCACCAGTTTTAGTAAATCTACACAACTGTATCCCTAAAATCTGTCTGAACCATTCATTTAAAAACACCTTATCCAGTATGCTATAACATGAAGCTGAAGATGTTTTCAAGCTGTGCTTCTAGCTTGGCAGATGTCATTTTATTACGATCAGTTTTTAACATCACGCCTGCAGAATACCCTTCAGGGATCTTAAACAGCCTAGAAGGAACATTTTTAAAAATGATCTATCACACACTGGCACTTAAGATGGGCACATCCCTTGCTTTACAGAAGCCTGCTTCCAGACTCTCTGATTGGATTGATGTTTAGCAGAACAACTTGTTATAGTGATGCCACAGAATGTGGCAAAGGGGCTTCACTGATAGGCATAATAAAAAATGATTTAAAGCCACTAGATGCCATAACGGAATGGATGTAAAAGTGGCGGTGTTCATAGCAAATGGTAAGATGTAGTATTTCTTCATGTACAGTGGGGAAAAAATGTATTTCATTCCCTGCTGATTTTGTACATTTGCCCACTTTCAAAGAAATGAAGGGTCTATAATTTTTATCATGCGTGTATTTTAAATGATAGAGACAGAAAATCAATCAAAAATCCAAAAAAAACCACATGATATAAGTGGAGTTGCAGTTCAGTGAGTAAAATAAGTATTTGATCGCCAAGCAAAACATGACTTAGTACTTGGTGGAGAAACCCTTGTTGGCAAGCACAGAGGCCAGACATTTCTTGTAATTGGTTACCAGGTTCGCACACATCTCAGGAGGGATTTTGGTCCACTCTTTACAGCTCTTCTCTAAATCCTTAAGGTTTCTTGGCTGTCGCTTGGCAACTTGAAGTTTCAGTTCCCCCCCATACATTTATTTTATAGGATTAAGGTTTGGAGACTGGCTAGGCCACTCCATGACCTTAATGTGCTTCTTCTTGAGCCACTCCTTTGTAGTCTTGATGGTATGTTTTGGGTCATTGTCATCCTGGAAGATCCATACACGGCCCATCTTCAGTTTTCTGGCTGAGGGGAGAAGAGTCTCATCCAGGATTTTTACAATACATGGCCTTGTCCATTTTTGACTGTAGAAATGGTGTTCTAAGGGTCATAGTGAGTCTTTTTCTTCTTCCAAACATGGCAAGTCGAGTTAATGCTAAAGAGCAAAATTTTTGTCTCATCTGATAACAGCGCTTTCTCCCAGTCCTTTTCTGAATCATTTAGATGTTCATTAGCAAACTTCAGTACATGTACATGTGCCTTCTTGAGGAGGAGGACCTTGTGGGTGCTGCATGATTTCGATCTGTGGTGGCGTATTGTGTTACCAATGGTTTGTTTAGTTGTCCCAACTGCCTTGAGATCATTTACAAGCTCCTCCTGTGTAGTTCTGGGCTGCTCCTTTACTTTTCTCATGATCATCCTTACCCCCATGAGGCGAAATCTTGGCATGAAGCTCTAGACCGAGAACGAATAATGGTTATTTTGTATTTCTTCAATTTGTGAATAATCACTCCAACAGTTGTCTCCTTCTCACCAAGCTTCTTGCTGATGGTCTTGTAGCCCATTCCACGGCGAAGTGGATGGAGGAATCTTCCTACTGTTCTATTGTATTTTGACAGTGAGGATAAGGGGAATCCTGGCGTGTGTATAGGGGAATCTGTTAGGGGTTGTTTCTGATTTATAGGCAGCCTAGGTGTGTCGCCTGTCTGTAAAGTATTGCAGATGTATGTTATTAATATGTTTAGAAGTAGTATTAAACCTTCTGCATTTTTTAAATGAATGGATAACGGTAAAGCAGTGCTCCCACTGCCCTCTTTGCCAAATGTTGATCATCTTTCCCTGAATGCCAACAACGCCAAAAGAAAGGTGCGGATGGCTATACAGTCTTTGACAAATGAAAAATTACCATGACCATATGGCATACCAGTAGAATAGTACAAGCAGTATTGTGACATTGTAGCTCTAAATGTCACACACCTTTACAGGGTTTCTCTAAACCCTGATGAGCATTCCAAACTATGCACTCCAAAAATATGACACCTGGGAGCCAGAAATCTTGCTGATTGACGTGGGATCAAATACCTATTTCACTCATTAAAATGCAAATAAATGTATAATTTTTTTGAAATGTGTTTTTCTGGATTTTTTCATTGTTATTCTGTCTCACACTGTTAAAATAGACCTACTATTAAAATTATAGACTGATCATTTCTTTGCCAGTGGGCAAACGTACAAAATCAGCCGGGGATCAAATACTTTTTTCCTTCACTGTACATACCCTGGCCACTGTAAGATCCCCTTATACACTCCTCTGGCTTAAGCTGCAACAATCGTTTTCTTGGGTCACATTGCCTGACCCAGACTTTCTTAGCATGGTCTTCACTATTTATGCAGGGCTGCAGAGTCCTTGGCCTGTGGTATTTAAGTGTGTGGCAAGTTAGGGGATGCAAATATCGAGTTTGGATGACAAGGACCTAGAGGGTATGTGGTCAGCTCCCTTCCAACATTTTTTGTTGGCCTGAAGCAAATTAATTAATTAATCAGCCATATTTGACTCCCGCTAGGCTGTGACATCTGATTGCTCGAACAGGCTGACTATTTACATATCTCTTGGTTTTGTCACTAAATACTCGATTCCTGTGAAGAGGTGGTGCTCAAAAAAAATTAGGAAAAAGGAACACTTTTTATTCAGAGTATAGCATCAAGTTAAATAAACTCCTGGGATATTGATCTGGTCAGTTAAATAGCATAGGGGGATGGTAATCAGTTTCAGCTGCTCAGTTTTATATTTGGCTAGGATCAGTTTTCAAGAGACAGGCAGTTACTCTAGGAGAGCTGGACAGGGCCGTAGAAAGTCCTTAACCCATCAGCAGGACTGGTAAATACTCCTTTGTGCAAGGAAGTACAGGATGAGCATTGCCAGAGTCCTACAAAATGACCTCCAGCAGGCCACTGGCGTTAATGTCTCTGACCAAACAGTCAGAAACAGACTTCATGTGGGTGGCCTGAGGACCCAATGTCCTCTAGTGGGCACTGTGGAGCTTGATTGGCATTTGCCATTGAACACCAGAATTGGCAGGTCTACCACTGGTACCCTGTAATTTTCACAGATGAGAGCAGGTTCACCCTGAGCACATGACAAACATGAAAGGGTCTGAAGAAGCTGTGCAGAACATTATGCTGCCTGTAACATTGTTCAGCATGAATGGTTTGGTGGTGGGTATTTTATGGTCTAGCATATCCATGGAGGGACACACAGACCTCTACAGGCTAGACAATGGTGCTGTGACTGTCATTAGGCATCGGGATGAAATCCTTGGACCAATTGTCAGACCTGACGCTGGTGCAGTGGGTTCTGGGTTCCTCCTGGTGCTTGACAATGCCCGGCCTCATGTGGCGAGAGTATGCAGCCAGTTCCTGGAGGATGAAGGAATTGATACCATTAAATGCCCTCTACGCTTGCCTGACCTAAATCCAATAGAACACCTCTGGGACATTGTTTTGGTCCATCCAATGCCCCAGGTTGCACCTCAGTCTGTTGAGGAGCTCAATGATGCCCTTGTCCAGATCCTAGGACACCATTTGTCGTCTTATTATGCCCCGACATTGTCAGGCATGTATACAAGCATAGAGAGATATTTAGCCCCCCTTGCATTGGACCTGAGGATCGATCCCTATTACAGGAGTGGAGGATTACAGTGCACCTGCAGTTACCTTAGGCTTTGCAAGCCACAAACTCGGAAGGTCTTGTTGCCATATGGCATTCAGGACCCACCAAATCCGGTGAGTTTGCACCCCTTATGATTGAAGTTTTACCTGTTGTCACCAGCAATTGGAGCATTGGAGAAATCATATTAGAACTTTTTTGCACGGATCACTTTTTGGGACTTGACTTATCACTGCACAGATTTTTGATCAAATTGCATCTAATTTATAATCTATAACTTTATATATATAGTAAAAGTTTGCACTATATTTATTTGATATTAATTTTAAATTTTTACTCAGCTATTTAGTTATTCAAATTTATTATTTATTTAGCATATTTGCACTTTAATACACCTACTATCACCTTCAGGGAATAGCAATATTCCCTCACTCTAAAATCAATTCACTTTGATTTTCGGGGTGTCTTTGAATTCAGCCCTCTGTAGGTTGATAATTTTCATTTCCATCAAATGATGTAGCATCCTTTCATTCCTAACACATTACCCAGTCCATATCAGTATAGATATCCAGGATGATATTTGATGAGATCTGATGTGTTTTCAAAGTGTTCCTTTAATTTTTTTGAGCACTGTAGATGTAACTGCCTGTTAAGATTGGTTGTTGCCTCTTGCTTCTAACAGGCAAACTGAGGTCTGCTGGGATTGCTGCTCTATTACGACCGCAAAGCTCTCTGATAGAAACAATGGATCCACCCACACTTTCCTTTTTGTAATGATGATTTGATGATTGGCATTTGTACAAGGTGTCATGTGAGTCTAGGGGATGCCCAGTAACATTTTACATTGTTTGGAAAGCCTGGCTGGGTTCTCAACTGACAACTTAGTACTAGTTGCACCCATTCATGGTCGGTTATCTTGATGCCCATGAAACACATCTAGCTGAGTGAGAGAAGTCATTTTTACAACATTGATGAGGTGATAATTTAATGTGGAAAGTGTGAGACCGTATGATTTGGCACATTTTCCTCTGGGTAGAGGGATGGAAGAGTTAATTGCATCTTTCAGTGGGATCTTCTTTCCTGACATGATCCAAAATAGCTTGAAAATTATGTGACAAATAGGGCCCCTGACTCACTTTCCTGGGGCTATGCTGGCACTAGGTACTCCCTTGTTCATAGTGACACCTAACTATATTATCTTTAAACTTTGAAGCAAAACCTGGTTGTTCTGCACTTTTAAATGCCTGTTATTGTTTTTTTTACTCACTGTTAAGGTATACAGCCCTGGCAAAAAGTTTTGAGAATGACAAAAATATTAATTTTCACAAAGTCTGCTGCTTCAGTGTTTTTAGATGTTTTGTCAGATGTTACTATGGTATACTGGAGTATAATTATGAGCATTTCATAAGTGTAAAAGGCTTTTTTTGACAGTTGCATTAAGTTTATGCAAAGAGTCAATATTTGCAGTGTTGACCCTTCTTTTTCAAGACCTCTGCTATGCACCCTGGCATGCTGTTAATCAACTTCCGCCCCACATCCTGACGGCAGCACATTCTATGCACAATCAATGTTTGGAGTTTGTCAGAATTTGTAAGTGTTTTTTATTCACCCGCCTCTTGAGGATTGACCACAAGTCCTCAATAGGATTGCGGTCTGGGGAGTTTCCTACCCATGGACCCAAAATGTTGTTGTTTTGTTCCCCAAGCCTCTTGGTTATCACATTTGCTCTCTGGCAAAATGCTTTATCGTGCTGGAAAAGGCATTGTTCGTCACCAAACTGTTCTTGAATGGTTGGGAGAAGTTTCTCTCGCAGGATGTTTTTGCACCATTCTTTATTCATGGCTGTGTTCTTAGGCAAGATTGTGAGTGAGCCCACTCTCTTGGCTAAGAAGCAACCCCACACATGAATAGTCTCAGGAAGCTTTACTGTTGGCATGACACAGGACTAATGGTAGCGCTCACCTTTTTCTTCTCTGGACAATGTTTTTCCCAGATGCCCCAAACAATCGGAAAGAGGATTCAATCAGAGAAAATTACTTTACCCCAGTCCTCAGCAGTTTGATCCCTGTACCTTTTGCAGAATATAAATCTCTCTGATGTTTTTCCTGGAGATAAGTGGCTTCTTGACACACCAGGCCTTCCTCCAAAAGTCTTTGCCTCACTGTAGGTGCAGATGCACTCACACCTGCCTGCTGCCATTCCTGAGCAAGCTCTGCACTTTTGGTGCCCCGATCCCGCAGCTAAATTTATTGTAGGAGCCTTCTTCACAACAATTCAACCTCTTGCCTTGAAGTTCTTGATGATCCTATAAATGGTGTATTTAGGTGCAATCTTAGTAGCAACAATATCCGTGTCTGTAAAACCTTTTTTGTGCAAAGCAATTATGACTGCACGTGTTTCCTTGCAAGTAACCATGGTTAACAGAGGAAGAACAATGATTTAAAGCCCCACCCTACTTTTAAAACTTCTAGTCTGTTATTCTAACTCAATCAGCAGTATAGAGCGATTTCTAGCCTTGTCCTCTTCAAAGCTGACACCTGTGTTATCGAGAGAATCACTGAAATGTCAGCTGGTCCCTTTGTGGCAGGGCTGAAATGCAGTGGAAATCTTTTTTTTTTGGTGGGGGGTGGGGGTGTATTAAGTTCATGTTCATGGCAAAGAGGGACTTTGAAATTAATTGTAATTCATCTGATTACTCTTCATAACATTCTGTAATATATGCAATGCAAATTGCCATCATAAAAACTGAAGAAGCAGACTTTGTGAAAAATTTATATTTGTATAATTCTCAAAACATTTGCCAGTGATGTACACCTGGTCTGGATTGTGCACCGTTGTCTATCACCTAGAGAAAGGGGTATCTCACAAAACAAGAGTACACCCCTCACATTTTTGTAAAAATTTTATTATATTTTTTCATGTGACAAGACTGAAGAAATTACACTTTGCTACAATGTAAAGTAGTGAGCGTACAGCTTGTATAACAGTGTAAATTTGCTGTCCCCTAAAAATAACTCAACACACAGCCATTAATATCCAAACTGCTGGCAACAAAAGTGAGTACACCCCTAAGTGAAAATGTCCAAATTGGGCCCAAAGTGTCAATATTTTGTGTGGCCACCATTATTTTCCAGCAATGCCTTAACCCTCCTTGGCATGGAGTTCACCAGAGCTTTACAGATTGCCACTGGAGTCCTCTTCCACTCCTCCATGACGACATCACGGCGCTGGTAGATTTTAGAGACCATGCACTCCTCCACCTTCTGTTTGAGGATGCCCCACAGAGGCTCATTAGGGTTTGGGTCTGGACACATACTTGGTCAGTCCATCACCTTTACCCTCAGCTTCTTTAGCAAAGCAGTGGTCGTCTTGGAGGTTTGTTTGGGGCATTATCATGTTAAAATACTGCCCTGCGGCCTAGTCTCCGAAGGAAGGGGATTGTGCTCTGTTTCAGTATGTCACAGTACATGTTGGCATTCATGGTTCCTTCAATGAACTGTAGCTTCCCAGTGCCAGCAGCACTCATGCAGCCCCAGACAATGACACTCCTACCACCATGCTTGACTGTAGGCAAGACACACTTGTCTTTGTACTCCTCACCTGGTTGTTGTCACACATGCTTGACACCATCTGAACCAAATAGGTTTTTCTTGGTCTCATCAGACCACAGGATATGGTTCTAGTAGTCCATGTCCTTTGTCTGCTTGTCTTCAGCAAACTGTTTGCGGGCTTTCTTATGCATCATCTTTAGAAGGCTTCCTTCTGGGATGACAGCTATGCAGACCAATTTGATGCAGTGTGCTGCGTATGGTCTGAGCACTGACAGGCTGACTCCTTCAACCTCTGCAGCAATGCTGACAGCACTCATATATCTATTTCCCAAAGACAACCTCTGGATATGACGCTGAGCTTGTGCACTGAACTTCTTTGGTCGACCATGGTGAGGCCTGTTCTGAGTGGGAAGTAAAGCTAGTGGGGCACAGAAACCAATAGTTAGGTGAGGTGCAGTGGTGGTAACAACAGACCACCAATCTAGTGCATTAACTTGTCTAATTTAGACGTGGATCGATGTACCAGGGTGCAGCATAAGGAAAAATAAAACAAGGAAAGAAACCATGTAAAAGAAGGTACTTGCACGGTCCAGGCAATATAACTAGAAGTACATTTTATTAATAGAATCGAAATCCATGAAATAAAATCACATCAATGAACACACCATATAAAAATTGACAATGTTGTCACATGTGATAAAAAGTCCCGACTCGAGACCATGAACTAGATTGCAGAATTATATGGTTGAATGCCGTGTGGCCATGCTCTGTATCCACTACCGCTGCTCAAATTGTGTAGCAGTAGGTACGAACAAGAACATTCTCGAGTAGGGCCAAATCGGTACAGACCATAGATAATGGTAACTATGCAATGTGTATAGTAACACAGAAACCCTCATGAACAAAGATAAATGATGAAATCCCCTACGGTAACCATCAGTGGGTTTGGGAGAAGTGAGATCACCTGAACAGGGACACCCTAAGTCAAAGATGAAGTACATGAAATGAAATGTAGATGAGCAGATAATGGCAGTATATCCCATAGATATGGAGATCAGTAGAGTTAATCAACTGATACAGTCATGTAGGCATACTGTGCAGAGCTTGAAGTGAATGACAGCCTTAATGGAGGATAAAATGAGCTCTGCTTGTCGTGGAGTCCGCGAGACTGTGGTCTGAAGGTGGAGTAGAATCGGTAAGGATGGAAGTAGAGACCGGAAGACACAGATTGTAAGTTCATCAGAGCCAAAGCGGCTATGGAGGTGAGATATAGCCATACCAGAGGTACTAGGTGAATCCCCGGTACAGTTCTCCATGCACGGAGCACTATTGAAAGTGGTATTTACTCACTGCTGTATGTCCAACTTCTTGTTCAGGCCGAGTAAGGTTAGATATCCGGATCAATGTGTCCACAGTGCTCACCGGTCTCTGGTTGGGCTAGTTCAGATCCATTAGGCAGTGGCTGAGACAAGTATCCGTCACATCCATTTCAGCCAGGTTTATTGTTTCAGATTCACACTTGCATATGATGGTTCGCGTTCAGCCTGCCCTAGTCTGCTCAGGTCTCCAGCCGTGTGAATAAATCGGAAGTCTCCGCGTCGGGGGAGGTCACGGGGGTTGGGTCATGAGTCCAGGATCCCCATGAGAGTGAACTACTAACAACAGGTTTTGCCTGCTGTGTGTATGCAGGCTTCTTCAGGAACAGTAGAGGGGGGGGGGGGCTAGGGAGATTCAATTTATGGGCTCTCCTAATTAGTGCCACATTCCTCCCACTATATAGTGCTCACAAGTGAAAAAGAGTGCAAGTAAAACATCCTAACATCCTAAATAGCATGTAGACAATGAAGTTGAGGAACTAGACTCAACAGTAAAGTAAAAATGTATTAAATGATGCAGAGATTAAGTCAGAAAAATTGTAGCAGTTGGGAGGGGGCAGAGAGGGTACTGGTCCATTTCAACTCTCAAGGAAAACTCCAAAATTTTGTTCTGTGTTCAAGCCACCCGGAGTTAAAGTACCCAGCTTAAAAATCTACTTTTTTCATTTTGTTGCAAAACCTTATCAAAATCGCCCTTGCGTTGAGACAGTTGAAGAGCAAAGAAACCCTTCACCTTCAGTCCGTTAGTGATTCCACCATATTTCTCTTTAAAGTGGAGAACAAGTGGGTTTTCTATTTCTCCTTCTTTTTTTCTAGCCTTACTTTTAATGGCTCTCTGGTGTTCAGTGTTCACCAATGCGGACCCTCAGCTGTGTGTATGTTTTACCCACATATTTAGTGGCACGGGCATTCAATCACACAGTTCCTTGTTAGTAGAACAATTAATAAAGCTTCTGATGTGAAAGAGTTTTGTGTGTTCGGCATTGGTAAACACCTTCGATTTTTCAATAAAGGGAAAAACAGAGCAGTGTCCACAAGGGAACATTCCCATATTTTTAGGCAACCAATTAACTGGGTTGTGATCTCACTTCTGATGGTTACCGTAGGGGATTTCATAATTTATCTTTGTTCATGAGGGTTTCTGTGTTACCATACACAGTGCCCGATTGCCATTATCAATGGTCTGTACTGATTTGGCCCTACTCGAGAATTCCATTGTTAGCACCTACTGCTACAGAATTTGAGCAGTGGTAGTGGATGCAGAGCACGGCCACATGGCACCCAACCATATAACTCTGCAAACTTGTTCATTGTCTAGAGTCTGGACTTTTTATTACGTTACAACGTTGTCAATTTTTTATGGTGTGTTTGTTGGAGGTAGTGTCTTATTTACTTTATTGATGTGATTTTTTTCATTGATTTAATTTTTCCTGTTCTGAGTAGAACCTGTCCTGTTAAACTGCTGTATGGTCTTGGCCACCATGCTGCAGCTCAGTTTCAGGGTCTTGCCAATCTTCTCATAGCCTAGGCCATCTTTATGTATAGCTACAATTTTTTTTTTTTTTTTCAGATCCTCAGAGAGTTCTTTGCCATAAGGTGCCATGTTGAACTTTCAGTGACCAGTTTGGGAGAGTGAGAGCTATAATACCAAATTTAATACACCTGCTCCCTGTTCACACCTGAGATCTTGTAACACTAACCAATCACATGACACCGGGGAGGGAAAATGGCAATTGGCCCAATTTGGACATTTTCACTTTAGGGTGTACTCACTTTTGTTGCCAGCAATTTAAACGATAATGGCTGTGTGTTAAAATATTTTGAGGGGGACAGCAAATGTACACTGTTATACAAGCTGTATGCTCACTACTTTAAATTGTAACAAAGTGTAATTTCTTCACTGCTGTCACATGAAAATTATAAAATATTTACCAAAATGTGAGGGGTGTACTCACTTTTGTGAGATACTGTAGGTGTGTTATGGTTTACTCTGCATATTTGTATATCACTCTTTCAAAATGACCTAATTAAAACCCTGAGGTAGACAGGTTGAGTGCTGCCTCTCTCTCCTATTTGGATTGTACACCTGTTCTTTTGCAGTCGACTCTCTTGTAGTAGTCCACTCCTCACGTCGGACGTCACGGAGCATGCCATGCCAGACGCCACACAGGTGGAGTTCCGTGAAAACCGAAAGTTGGGTAAACGTCCCTGCCTCACATTCTCGTTTAGTTTTCGTTCGTTAAAGAAAACGGATTTGATTTTTGTCATAGTTGTCATCATTTGATGAAAATGTGCTATACTTTGCGTCTCGTTTTTGTCAGTTGAAAAATGATGGTGACGAAAGTGGTGACGAAAACGTTTTCGTTGACGAAATTAACACTGCTGTAAACTCCATTAGCTGCAATGTCATTGCACATATTACCTGAATATATTACCAACATTAAATATTAGGGAAAAATATAAGAAAAGCCTTTTTCTTAATTGTTTAGTTTTCAGCAGCTTAGTAGATGCTCCTTACTTATGCATATTCGGTGGTACAATACATGTTTAAACTTTAATGTGCTACTATTATATGCTCTGAATGGAATTTTGCTGCCGATCTAGAAATGGCCAGCAGAGGAGTGTTAATTTTGATGTCATTTTTTTATTTAGTTTTAGTTATAGTCTTATGACTAAAATGCCATTTTAGTTTTAGTCGTATTTTAGTCATCTGAATTGTTTTTGTCGTATTTTAGTCGACTAAAATTGTGTTAATTTTGTCGACGAAAACGTTTTAGTCGACGAAATTAACACTGCCATGGAGACAGCCTGAGCATGCAAAAAAATGGTGGCAGCTTGAGTCCCTGTAAGGGATAAAGGCATAATGTGCTAGTATGCATCGCATACTAGCACATTATGTGAAACCTGTAAATGAAGCCCTCATTGTCACAGCTGGTGGTCGCATCCATCTTCGCTGTGTGACTGGCAGGAGCTGTGTGGCGTTACTCCCACGCATGCACGCGGGAGCCGCCGGTCACAGCACGGGGCTGTGAAGAAACAGCAGGGGATGACCGTTCCTTCAAAGCGCAGGCGTGGATGACATTGGCAGCATATGCAGTAAATATCTCCTACACGGTACATGTTTTGGGAGAAATTTACAGTACCTATAGGTAAGCCTTATTATAGGCTTACCTATAGATACAATCAATAGAAGTTTACTTTCACTTTAAAAGAACAGCTTGTAATCCAATTATTACAATATTAGCCCAAGGTTTCTGAGGAAGTTCCTCTCTGTATGGAAGCAGCCGACATATCTATATGTCCCACTGAGGCATTCTTAGTATAGTTTTCACGAAAACCAATCATATATACTAAGTTACATCTACCCAATGTTCCAGTGGCATCAATTTACTACCTTAAACAGGATTAAAAGAAAAACAGACAAATGTGGTTAGTGCTGTGGTCTATAGCACTATAGTATTTTTTTTTTTATTATAGTTTATTAACACTGTAAAAAAAAAAAAAAAAATTAAGAGATACCTGTCCAGGGATATAGTGCTTGTCCCCACCTGGGTCAGTTCTTCGCTGGTTTTCAAGTCCCTGGCACCACCATGCTAAGTGTGGGAGGCTGGCTGTGACTCATTTTGGCTTCACAGTCAGCTCCCCGGTGTGTATGTGCAAGCTGCACTGCACTCTGTGAATGGTCCCACAGCTTCCTGGGACCTGTGGCATGTTTACCTGCATGGGATGCACAGGTGTTCCATGCAGGCAGTATCATTGATGTTAACTGGGACACAGCAGTTGCACAGACACAGTCGCTGCTCCAAATCTGACTTCCATACAGATGCACAGCCCTGAACACACACTGCCTGTGTTTGGGACCGTGCACCCATGCAAGTGTCAGATTAGGAGCAGTGTCTGTGTACCTGCTGTGTGCAGATTTACCTCATTGGGACTGCCTGCATGCTTTGTTTCAGTATATTTATTTTGCTGTGAAGGCAGATTTTGAGCCAAAGTAGGTGATCTATATTGAAGTACACTGAAGAAGAAGCCTCAAGGCACCCTGGTTAAAAAAGGCTGTCACTTTCTATTTATTCTGAACAGTGTCCTAGAAATCACATACAGGCATTTTATCTTTCATGGTCTCCTGTAGCAATATCTCTACCAGAAACCACATTTTCCCTTTAGCAGTAATGCTTTGTCTGCACATAAATCTGTCCTTATTGTGTCTGAAAAATTGTGACTTTTTTTTTTTTTTTTAAATTTCTTTCTAGTTAATATTATCCCCCCACCCCGAAAAATTGAGACACGGAAAGATGGCTCTGAGGTGAGTGATAAGAGTTATTTGAGTAAGCTTGACCAATTACAGTACAGTGCTGTGATATGTTAGGCCTATATGGGTATTCACTGTATAATATGGTTCTTCAGGTGCACTTTATTATGTACCTGCTGCCTGTCAATAGGCTGAAGGTACAAGATATAGTGTGCCTGTCATTTTGTGGAAGATGAGCTGCTGTAAGAAAAAAGGTTGGCAAGTTTACTACTTCATTAATAATTTTCTATTTACTGTATACAGTGCATCTGGAAAGTATTCACAACGCTTCACCTTTTCCACATTTTTTTTATGTTACAGCCTTATTACAAAATGGGAAAAAAAATCCACAAAATTCTTTAAACATTACCCAATATTGAATATGTGAAAGAAGTTTGTTTGAAATCTTTAAATTTATAAAAAATACATAAAATATTCACAGCCTTTGCCATGACACTCAAAATGTAGCTCAGGGGCATCCTGTTTCCACTGATCTTCTTTGAGATGTTTCTACAACTTTATTGGAGTCCACCGGTGGTAAATTATGTTGATTGGCTATGATTTAGAAAGGCACACACCTGTCTATATAATGGCCCACAGTTAACAGTGCATGTCAGAGCACAAACCAAGCCATGAAGTCCAAGGAATTGTGTGTTGACCTCTGAGACAGGATTGTATAAAGACACAGATCTGGGGAAGGGTACAGAAAAAAATCTGCAGCATTGAAGGTCCCAGTGAGTACAGTGGCCTTCATCATCCCTAAATGGAAGAAGTTTGGAACCACCAGGACTCTTCCTACAGCGGGGCGCCTGGCCAACCTGAGCAATCGGGGAAGAAGGGCCTTAGTCAGGAAGGTGACAAATAACCTGATGGTTACTCTGACAGATCTCCAGCGTTTCTCTGTGGAGAGAGGAGATCCTTCCAGAAGAACAACCATGTCTGCTTCACTCCACCAGTCAGGCCTGTATGGTAGAGTGGCCAGACGGAAGCCACTCCTCAGTAAAAGGCACATGGCAGCCTACATGGAGTTTGCCAAAAGGCACCTGAAGGACTCAGACCATGAGAAACAAAATGTTCTGGTCTGATGAAACAAAGACTAAGCTCTTTGGTCTGAAGGGCAAATGTCTGGAGGAAACCAGGCACCGCTCATCACCTGGCCAATACCATCCCTACAGTGAAGCATGGTGGAGGCAGCATCATGCTGTAGGGATGTTTTTCAGCGACAGGAAGTGGAAGACTAGTCTGGATCGAGGGAAAGATGAATGCAGCAATGTACAGAGACATCCTTGATGAAAACCTACTCCAGAGCGCTCTGGACTTCAGACTGGGGCAAAGATTCATCTTCCAACAGGACAATGACCCTAAGCACATAGCCAAGATAATAAAGGAGTGTAAAAAAAAGTAATGCGCTGTGAATACTTTCTGAATGCACTGTATATTTTGGAGCTCCATGCCAACTGACATGCAAGTGCTCAGTTACACATATCCTTGCAGATTTTGTCAATTTAGTGGCAGGTTCTGAATTTTCTCCTGACAAACGGCTGCAGTAATGGATTTATTTTATAGAACCACAACATGGTAAAATGTGATGCTGCAGCATGATGGTAAAGAGAAATGGTTCTGTAAAGGAGTCTGTGCATTTCTAATGAAACTGCCGCTGTTGCTAGAAATCTGGTGGTAAGCTATGTTATTCAGGGGTTCCTTTTTGCATTTCTTGCATACAAATACAGAATGTGTGCTGACACTTTCATGCCTTCATGTTAGACAGCCAAGGAAAAAAAGTACAAATGTATGAATATAAATTTTCTAGAAAAAGTATGGCAACACATCTTTAATTGAGTACAGTTGAAATGCACCAGCCATTATTTAATTTTGAATTTCTTATTTAAGAGTCTGAGGAAAAATAGTCCGTTCTAGCCATCATCCAGTTAGATTTAGCCTTTTTAAATTTCATTTGCAGGAGAGTCTGGTTACCAAGGGCAGAATAGATGCTTAAAGTGATTAGTTCCTCGGACCAGTGGGTGGGACTTTGAGGCAATAGGTTGAAAGACAAAAGTAGTATGCGTTTTCGTTTATTATAAAACAATGTTTATCATAAAACAATATTTAACATGTACGAGACATGAAATATTAAGTGCTTGGATGGGTAAGAGGCCCATCCGTGGTGGTGTACGAAAGAAAAGAAATGTGACACTTGTGAAAGATGGTGACTTTTTAGAGACGCAGATTCCTGCCATCCATGGATGTTTGGATGTTGCAGGATGCGTTTCCATCCGACGCGTTTCGGCTGTGCCTTTTTCAAGGATTTTCACCGTATCTATATGACGATATTTTAGTCTTTATTAGTGTCAAAAAGCGATTTTTAGGCAATTTCATTAGTATAGTCTGAGGTCTTAGCTTACATTGATTTTTTGTGTGCAGTTACTGGATCGGTTATGGAGGTGCCCCCTCTCAGTTTCCCAGGCAACCACAAGATCCCAAAGAAAGGGAGGAATGGCGGTAACGTTTTTGTTCTGAAAGACCAAAAATTGGTGAATGGCATATGGTGTGTATAGGTGTATAGCCCTTTGACTTTACAAGGTTATACTCACAAGGTCCAGATAATGCTGGTTTTCCAGTCGTGAGTGCCCTTAGTTGTATTGGCTGTTCCTGGAATTATATAGGTATTTAATTAACCATGTTTATCCAAATATTAGGAATTTGTTGGGCCGCCAATGCTTGGGTAATAAAATACCTGAGGAGCGTCTTGGTTATCAGATGGTCTCTCTGTGAGAAAAAACACCTGCAGCGCTTCTTGGTTGCCAGCTGTTCTCTCTATCTAGGAGGGACATATACCATTATGACAGGGCTATAAAAATCCCATATGCCTGAATTTTGGTGTAA
This sequence comes from Pelophylax lessonae, assembly GCF_965119305.1. Lineage (NCBI taxonomy): Eukaryota > Metazoa > Chordata > Amphibia > Anura > Ranidae > Pelophylax > Pelophylax lessonae. The sequence goes on along the minus strand of NC_138779.1, from coordinate 83,622,266 downwards.
GGTAATGTAAAATTTTAATTTACCTTACGGTACTGCAAAGGATAATTATTCAGACTGCAGAGCATTTGCCTGTAGTGGATAACCTTTCTCTTGCAAGATGATCTCTTCTGTGGAAAAGACACATCGTGTAGCAGCAAGGAGGAATGGATCCTGTGAAGTGCAAGGCTATATAAAATTCTCGAGAGGCTGTATGTGTTACCTGTGTCCAGCAGAGGGAGTCCTGTCAAAGGGTAGGGGTGGTCCGCCGTCCTCCAGGAGGTGCTTTCACTCCAAGGTCTGGAGATGAATGGCACACTGCAGGGATCCCCGACGCCTTAAATATAGGCCGCGCATGCGCAGTACAGCGCCGCACGGTCCTATCTGTCAGGGCGGAAGTGCTTCACCCGTGTCTGCTGCGCATGCGCCTGGGCTGCTGCGCGGTCAGTGACGAGGGATCTTATCCGTTGCCTGGCAATTAAGGACGCCGCCGACACGGAGGAGGAGGGGCGACCAGGATGCCGTAAGCTGTTGGTGAAACCAACAAGTTTACGACTTAGATGACAACAGCTGGTGTTTGGCCCCGAACGTTGCCCCGCCATGTGGCGGGGCTTTCCGTGCCGGGGGTTGCAATAGGGTGTTGGGGGGGAGCAAGTCCACCGATCGGGTCTGCATTTACAATTTATATTGTTATATCAAAGAACAATCACTTGGCATTGATTATATATGTATATACTGTTTTAACTTTTCATTCTAACAATAACAGGTCTGGTACATTCATTTTTTAAGGAGAATGAAATAAGATGCCTTGAGAAGGGAAATAAACAAGGGGGATGTATGAAAGACTGGGGATTTATATGGGTCTCTGGTGTCAGTATCTAGGGTCTCTCCACTGGTGGAAGGGGAGAGAGAGTGATGGGGGTTATTATATCGATGTATACAGAGCATTTGTATGTAGGGAGGACAGTTTGGTCGGGATGGAAAATAGAGGGGCAAGTAGCAAATCCTGTCCAGGTGATGACCGGTGACTGATGAATTTTGAATTAGTCTGTTTTACCGGACACAAAGCCATCAAGGAATGGTTGGAAGCTCTCTGCTTCATTGAGGCCAGGAGGTGTAGTCGCTCTAAGGCGTCTAATCCACCTCATTTCTCTTTGCAATAGAGTTTTGTTCCAGTCGCCCCCCCTCCCTGGAATGTGAAGTCTGTCCAGGGCCATGAATTTTACAGGGGGCATTTTTGATTGGTGCTTATCTCTCACGTGTCTACCAAGTGGGAGATAAAAGTTGCACATTTCCATGGATGCCAGATGTTGGCCAACTCTTTTGCGGAACTCTTGCTTGGTTTTTCCAACATAATATGCACCGCAGTCACACTCCATCAAGTAAACTACTGCTTGTGTTTTGCAGTTGACGAAGTGGGCCGGTGTAAATGATTCCCCATTGGGTAGCAATTTGGTTGTACTTTTGACGATGACTTTGCATTGGGCGCATCCCCCGCATGGATATGTCCCCTTATCTTTGCACGGGTCCTTTTTTGGTCCCTCTTTGAATTCACTGTGAACCAGTGATTGCTGGAAAGAACCGGCTTTCCTGAATGTGATTTTTGGTTTAGCTGGGAGGAGATGTCTAAGGCTTGGGTCAGCGGTAAGGATGTGCCACTTTTGCTGAATGATTTTCCTGATTGAGTCATGCTGATTAGTATATCGCATGATCAATCGATTGGTATTTTCTTGTGGTTGGTCCGTGGGTTTTTTGAACAGGATTTGGTGTCGCTCCATACTGTTAGCTCTGTTGAAGGCTTTTCTTAGACTAGTTTTTGAGTAGCCTCGAGTGATTAGTCGTGCTGTTAATTTATCAGACTCGCTTTTAAAGTCTTTTTGGGTAGTGCAGATTCTCTTTAGCCGTAGGAACTGACTATAAGGAATGGACTGTTTTAGCACCGTAGGGTGGAAGCTGTCCGCATGCAATACGGTGTTGCCAGCGGTCTCTTTTCTATAGAGTGTAGTGTTTATGTTCCCCTTGGAGTCTTTGAAAATCCAGGTGTCCAAAAAACTAATTTTAATAAGGCTGTATTGCATGGTAAAATGCATGTTAAAAGAGTTAATGTTCATGTGATCCAGGCACTCTCGTAGGAGGTCTTCGGGTCCATCCCACAGGATAAAAATGTCGTCTATATATCTCTGCCATAGTGTTATATGGCGAGAGTATATGGAGTTTTTTTCGTCATTGAGGAAGTCCTGCTCCCACACGCCCAGATATATGTTGGCATAGGATGGGGCGCAGCTCGTGCCCATGGCCACGCCACAGATCTGCAAGAAATGTAGGCCATCAAAGCAGAAGTAGTTATGGTGTAGAATAAACTGTAACATGGAAAGAATGAAGTCATTGAATTTTTGATCATGGCGGCTATGTTGACTGAGTACCTGTTTGACTGTCAGTATGCCTTTTTCATGCGGTATGTTACTATACAGTGATTCGACGTCAATCGTGACGAGGTAGGTTGTTTCGGATGCCGTCATGCCTTCCAATATTTGGAGGAAATGAATGGTGTCCTTGGTGTATGATGGAAGGTTAGTCACATGTGGGCGGAGGTGGGCATCAATTACTCTGCTTATGTTCTCCGAGATATTGCCGTTCCCGGATATGATGGGTCTGCCTGGAGGGTTATTGACGCTTTTGTGTATTTTTGGCAAGGAATAGAACGTTGGTGTTCTGGGGTACTTTATTCTGATGTATTCCCATAGCGTTTTGGAAATAGCCCCTTCGTTGAGGGCCCTGTCAACTTTTTTGTAGAAGGTTTCGTTGTAGGACTTGATCATGAGTGGTGATATTTTCTTATAGCATGTACGATTTTCCAGGATGTTCATACACATCTCCTTGTATTTTACATTGTCCATCAGGACAATGTTGCCGCCCTTATCGGCCGGTTTTATAGTAATCGTATCATAGCTTTTTAGATCTTCAAGTGCCTTCCTTTGTTCCTTAGTTAGGTTATCCTTTGTTTTTTTGATGTTGAGCCCTTCAATCTCTCTGGTTGTTTCTTTTACAAACAGGGCGACTGCTGGATTTTGGCTCAGTGGGGGAAATTTTTGGGATTTTTTCTGAAAGCGGGGTGTTTCGAGGTTCTCCTCTTCTTCATCACCATCCCCTTCTTCTGATATTGAAGTAGGATCTTCCCAGTCATCATCAAGTCCTCCTTCCTCTAGTAAGATGTTAAGATCCCTTATTGCGCGGAATTCCGCTGCAGTAAGGCCGGGGTCTTTAGCCTCAGGTGGGGGTTTGTTGTACATTGCTTGGAATATTATTTTTCGTGCGAATAAGTTCACGTCCTTGACAATTTCAAATTTGTCGGCGTTGTTCTTTGGACAGAAGGAGAGGCCTAGCCGTAGAACCTCTTCTTCATGACGGGTTAGGATCTGTGATGAGAGATTTATTATTGATCGTTTCTCTTCTCCATTTGTCTCAGCCCTTGGGAATCGGTGACTACAGGCAATTTGGTCTGTTTTAGGTTGGATTTCCCTAAAAAAGCCTTTTGTTTTCTGGGGCCTTCTCTGAGTCTCGAGAAGATGCCTTGAGTTTGTGTACCTCCCTGTGATTGATCTTCTGTTTCTTCATTTTCGGTTTCTGTTCTTTCCTCAGTTTCGTCTCTTTCATTCGGTGTTTGTGTTGGTCTAGGCCGCGGTCCTCTGGGTGGTGGTCCTCTTTTCCGGTTGTCTGATCCAGAGGCATACGATGAGGAGTCTGATGAGTAATACTGGTTGTCCTGGCCAGTATTTTTCATACTGAATTGTTGTTTGTTTTTATAGGTTCGACGAGTATTGTTCCACCTGTAGGCCCTCCCCTGGGCAAAGGCGTTTTTGTCTCGCCAGTATTTTTTCTCCTTTTTTCGGAGGATCTGTTTGCTGTAATTTTCAAGGTGGTCTTTTAGTTTTTTCTCCTCATCGTTGTACATCTGGACGGTTTTTAGAGGTGCTAGTTTGAGGTATATTAATTTAGTTTCCTCATCGATTTTTTTAATTTGTCGTTCATATTCCTCCTGCAGGAGGATCATAAGGTTCTTGGAACATATATTAAGTTGTTCTTCCCATTGTTGCTTCATGGATGCTGTTACATTATCCATGGTCGGAAAGATTTGAATCCGAAGTCCAGCCGGATTGATTTCTTCGGCGATATATCTTTCGAATGCCTTGATGTGCCAATGTAAAGACGATTTCTTCTCAAGTTGTCGCCTAAGGGTGGAGAAGAACGCGAGTGTGTCTGATTCTTGTTGGTCTTTGTTTTGAAAGTCTGTTTCGATACTGGACATGAGGTTGTTCCATTCGTCCCCCAGTAGGTCCCCCATGTTGTCCCTTGTATTTGATTCTCCTTGCGTGGTAGTGGTCCAAAGAAAGTTTTTGGATCACTTGGGGTGTTTTTCCCTTGGTGCCCTTTTACTCTGCGTACAGAGATACGGATAGGGGGGAGAAACGTAATTTTATCTGTAACTCTCTATTGTGGGGTTACAGTGAGGTTTGTACCTTGCGGTCTGTTAGTGTCGGCCTCCCCGGAACGGGAGGGGACAATGGTTTAGAATATAAGAAAAGAAAATTGGGAAGTGAGGTTCCCTTTGGGTAATCAGGTTTCTAGAGGTCAGGTGAGGAATTGGATGACTTCCATCCGGAATAGAGTAAAGCGATTTGGGTTGAGCTCAAGAAAACCCGAGTTTAGAGTAGGATTGTATAGTGTATAGGTGCCAACATCCCTTAATTAGAACAAATAGTGGTATTTGGTTCCTCGGACCAGTGGGTGGGACTTTGAGGCAATAGGTTGAAAGACAAAAGTAGTATGCGTTTTCGTTTATTATAAAACAATGTTTATCATAAAACAATATTTAACATGTACGAGACATGAAATATTAAGTGCTTGGATGGGTAAGAGGCCCATCCGTGGTGGTGTACGAAAGAAAAGAAATGTGACACTTGTGAAAGATGGTGACTTTTTAGAGACGCAGATTCCTGCCATCCATGGATGTTTGGATGTTGCAGGATGCGTTTCCATCCGACGCGTTTCGGCTGTGCCTTTTTCAAGGATTTTCACCGTATCTATATGACGATATTTTAGTCTTTATTAGTGTCAAAAAGCGATTTTTAGGCAATTTCATTAGTATAGTCTGAAGTCTTAGCTTACATTGATTTTTTGTGTGCAGTTACTGGATCGGTTATGGAGGTGCCCCCTCTCAGTTTCCCAGGCAACCACAAGATCCCAAAGAAAGGGAGGAATGGCGGTAACGTTTTTGTTCTGAAAGACCAAAAATTGGTGAATGGCATATGGTGTGTATAGGTGTATAGCCCTTTGACTTTACAAGGTTATACTCACAAGGTCCAGATAATGCTGGTTTTCCAGTCGTGAGTGCCCTTAGTTGTATTGGCTGTTCCTGGAATTATATAGGTATTTAATTAACCATGTTTATCCAAATATTAGGAATTTGTTGGGCCGCCAATGCTTGGGTAATAAAATACCTGAGGAGCGTCTTGGTTATCAGATGGTCTCTCTGTGAGAAAAAACACCTGCAGCGCTTCTTGGTTGCCAGCTGTTCTCTCTATCTAGGAGGGACATATACCATTATGACAGGGCTATAAAAATCCCATATGCCTGAATTTTGGTGTAAGGTAATGTAAAATTTTAATTTACCTTACGGTACTGCAAAGGATAATTATTCAGACTGCAGAGCATTTGCCTGTAGTGGATAACCTTTCTCTTGCAAGATGATCTCTTCTGTGGAAAAGACACATCGTGTAGCAGCAAGGAGGAATGGATCCTGTGAAGTGCAAGGCTATATAAAATTCTCGAGAGGCTGTATGTGTTACCTGTGTCCAGCAGAGGGAGTCCTGTCAAAGGGTAGGGGTGGTCCGCCGTCCTCCAGGAGGTGCTTTCACTCCAAGGTCTGGAGATGAATGGCACACTGCAGGGATCCCCGACGCCTTAAATATAGGCCGCGCATGCGCAGTACAGCGCCGCACGGTCCTATCTGTCAGGGCGGAAGTGCTTCACCCGTGTCTGCTGCGCATGCGCCTGGGCTGCTGCGCGGTCAGTGACGAGGGATCTTATCCGTTGCCTGGCAATTAAGGACGCCGCCGACACGGAGGAGGAGGGGCGACCAGGATGCCGTAAGCTGTTGGTGAAACCAACAAGTTTACGACTTAGATGACAACAGCTGGTGTTTGGCCCCGAACGTTGCCCCGCCATGTGGCGGGGCTTTCCGTGCCGGGGGTTGCAATAGGGTGTTGGGGGGGAGCAAGTCCACCGATCGGGTCTGCATTTACAATTTATATTGTTATATCAAAGAACAATCACTTGGCATTGATTATATATGTATATACTGTTTTAACTTTTCATTCTAACAATAACAGGTCTGGTACATTCATTTTTTAAGGAGAATGAAATAAGATGCCTTGAGAAGGGAAATAAACAAGGGGGATGTATGAAAGACTGGGGATTTATATGGGTCTCTGGTGTCAGTATCTAGGGTCTCTCCACTGGTGGAAGGGGAGAGAGAGTGATGGGGGTTATTATATCGATGTATACAGAGCATTTGTATGTAGGGAGGACAGTTTGGTCGGGATGGAAAATAGAGGGGCAAGTAGCAAATCCTGTCCAGGTGATGACCGGTGACTGATGAATTTTGAATTAGTCTGTTTTACCGGACACAAAGCCATCAAGGAATGGTTGGAAGCTCTCTGCTTCATTGAGGCCAGGAGGTGTAGTCGCTCTAAGGCGTCTAATCCACCTCATTTCTCTTTGCAATAGAGTTTTGTTCCAGTCGCCCCCCCTCCCTGGAATGTGAAGTCTGTCCAGGGCCATGAATTTTACAGGGGGCATTTTTGATTGGTGCTTATCTCTCACGTGTCTACCAAGTGGGAGATAAAAGTTGCACATTTCCATGGATGCCAGATGTTGGCCAACTCTTTTGCGGAACTCTTGCTTGGTTTTTCCAACATAATATGCACCGCAGTCACACTCCATCAAGTAAACTACTGCTTGTGTTTTGCAGTTGACGAAGTGGGCCGGTGTAAATGATTCCCCATTGGGTAGCAATTTGGTTGTACTTTTGACGATGACTTTGCATTGGGCGCATCCCCCGCATGGATATGTCCCCTTATCTTTGCACGGGTCCTTTTTTGGTCCCTCTTTGAATTCACTGAAATGAAGATGAAGAAACAGAAGATCAATCACAGGGAGGTACACAAACTCAAGGCATCTTCTCGAGACTCAGAGAAGGCCCCAGAAAACAAAAGGCTTTTTTAGGGAAATCCAACCTAAAACAGACCAAATTGCCTGTAGTCACCGATTCCCAAGGGCTGAGACAAATGGAGAAGAGAAACGATCAATAATAAATCTCTCATCACAGATCCTAACCCGTCATGAAGAAGAGGTTCTACGGCTAGGCCTCTCCTTCTGTCCAAAGAACAACGCCGACAAATTTGAAATTGTCAAGGACGTGAACTTATTCGCACGAAAAATAATATTCCAAGCAATGTACAACAAACCCCCACCTGAGGCTAAAGACCCCGGCCTTACTGCAGCGGAATTCCGCGCAATAAGGGATCTTAACATCTTACTAGAGGAAGGAGGACTTGATGATGACTGGGAAGATCCTACTTCAATATCAGAAGAAGGGGATGGTGATGAAGAAGAGGAGAACCTCGAAACACCCCGCTTTCAGAAAAAATCCCAAAAATTTCCCCCACTGAGCCAAAATCCAGCAGTCGCCCTGTTTGTAAAAGAAACAACCAGAGAGATTGAAGGGCTCAACATCAAAAAAACAAAGGATAACCTAACTAAGGAACAAAGGAAGGCACTTGAAGATCTAAAAAGCTATGATACGATTACTATAAAACCGGCCGATAAGGGCGGCAACATTGTCCTGATGGACAATGTAAAATACAAGGAGATGTGTATGAACATCCTGGAAAATCGTACATGCTATAAGAAAATATCACCACTCATGATCAAGTCCTACAACGAAACCTTCTACAAAAAAGTTGACAGGGCCCTCAACGAAGGGGCTATTTCCAAAACGCTATGGGAATACATCAGAATAAAGTACCCCAGAACACCAACGTTCTATTCCTTGCCAAAAATACACAAAAGCGTCAATAACCCTCCAGGCAGACCCATCATATCCGGGAACGGCAATATCTCGGAGAACATAAGCAGAGTAATTGATGCCCACCTCCGCCCACATGTGACTAACCTTCCATCATACACCAAGGACACCATTCATTTCCTCCAAATATTGGAAGGCATGACGGCATCCGAAACAACCTACCTCGTCACGATTGACGTCGAATCACTGTATAGTAACATACCGCATGAAAAAGGCATACTGACAGTCAAACAGGTACTCAGTCAACATAGCCGCCATGATCAAAAATTCAATGACTTCATTCTTTCCATGTTACAGTTTATTCTACACCATAACTACTTCTGCTTTGATGGCCTACATTTCTTGCAGATCTGTGGCGTGGCCATGGGCACGAGCTGCGCCCCATCCTATGCCAACATATATCTGGGCGTGTGGGAGCAGGACTTCCTCAATGACGAAAAAAACTCCATATACTCTCGCCATATAACACTATGGCAGAGATATATAGACGACATTTTTATCCTGTGGGATGGACCCGAAGACCTCCTACGAGAGTGCCTGGATCACATGAACATTAACTCTTTTAACATGCATTTTACCATGCAATACAGCCTTATTAAAATTAGTTTTTTGGACACCTGGATTTTCAAAGACTCCAAGGGGAACATAAACACTACACTCTATAGAAAAGAGACCGCTGGCAACACCGTATTGCATGCGGACAGCTTCCACCCTACGGTGCTAAAACAGTCCATTCCTTATAGTCAGTTCCTACGGCTAAAGAGAATCTGCACTACCCAAAAAGACTTTAAAAGCGAGTCTGATAAATTAACAGCACGACTAATCACTCGAGGCTACTCAAAAACTAGTCTAAGAAAAGCCTTCAACAGAGCTAACAGTATGGAGCGACACCAAATCCTGTTCAAAAAACCCACGGACCAACCACAAGAAAATACCAATCGATTGATCATGCGATATACTAATCAGCATGACTCAATCAGGAAAATCATTCAGCAAAAGTGGCACATCCTTACCGCTGACCCAAGCCTTAGACATCTCCTCCCAGCTAAACCAAAAATCACATTCAGGAAAGCCGGTTCTTTCCAGCAATCACTGGTTCACAGTGAATTCAAAGAGGGACCAAAAAAGGACCCGTGCAAAGATAAGGGGACATATCCATGCGGGGGATGCGCCCAATGCAAAGTCATCGTCAAAAGTACAACCAAATTGCTACCCAATGGGGAATCATTTACACCGGCCCACTTCGTCAACTGCAAAACACAAGCAGTAGTTTACTTGATGGAGTGTGACTGCGGTGCATATTATGTTGGAAAAACCAAGCAAGAGTTCCGCAAAAGAGTTGGCCAACATCTGGCATCCATGGAAATGTGCAACTTTTATCTCCCACTTGGTAGACACGTGAGAGATAAGCACCAATCAAAAATGCCCCCTGTAAAATTCATGGCCCTGGACAGACTTCACATTCCAGGGAGGGGGGGCGACTGGAACAAAACTCTATTGCAAAGAGAAATGAGGTGGATTAGACGCCTTAGAGCGACTACACCTCCTGGCCTCAATGAAGCAGAGAGCTTCCAACCATTCCTTGATGGCTTTGTGTCCGGTAAAACAGACTAATTCAAAATTCATCAGTCACCGGTCATCACCTGGACAGGATTTGCTACTTGCCCCTCTATTTTCCATCCCGACCAAACTGTCCTCCCTACATACAAATGCTCTGTATACATCGATATAATAACCCCCATCACTCTCTCTCCCCTTCCACCAGTGGAGAGACCCTAGATACTGACACCAGAGACCCATATAAATCCCCAGTCTTTCATACATCCCCCTTGTTTATTTCCCTTCTCAAGGCATCTTATTTCATTCTCCTTAAAAAATGAATGTACCAGACCTGTTATTGTTAGAATGAAAAGTTAAAACAGTATATACATATATAATCAATGCCAAGTGATTGTTCTTTGATATAACAATATAAATTGTAAATGCAGACCCGATCGGTGGACTTGCTCCCCCCCAACACCCTATTGCAACCCCCGGCACGGAAAGCCCCGCCACATGGCGGGGCAACGTTCGGGGCCAAACACCAGCTGTTGTCATCTAAGTCGTAAACTTGTTGGTTTCACCAACAGCTTACGGCATCCTGGTCGCCCCTCCTCCTCCGTGTCGGCGGCGTCCTTAATTGCCAGGCAACGGATAAGATCCCTCGTCACTGACCGCGCAGCAGCCCAGGCGCATGCGCAGCAGACACGGGTGAAGCACTTCCGCCCTGACAGATAGGACCGTGCGGCGCTGTACTGCGCATGCGCGGCCTATATTTAAGGCGTCGGGGATCCCTGCAGTGTGCCATTCATCTCCAGACCTTGGAGTGAAAGCACCTCCTGGAGGACGGCGGACCACCCCTACCCTTTGACAGGACTCCCTCTGCTGGACACAGGTAACACATACAGCCTCTCGAGAATTTTATATAGCCTTGCACTTCACAGGATCCATTCCTCCTTGCTGCTACACGATGTGTCTTTTCCACAGAAGAGATCATCTTGCAAGAGAAAGGTTATCCACTACAGGCAAATGCTCTGCAGTCTGAATAATTATCCTTTGCAGTACCGTAAGGTAAATTAAAATTTTACATTACCTTACACCAAAATTCAGGCATATGGGATTTTTATAGCCCTGTCATAATGGTATATGTCCCTCCTAGATAGAGAGAACAGCTGGCAACCAAGAAGCGCTGCAGGTGTTTTTTCTCACAGAGAGACCATCTGATAACCAAGACGCTCCTCAGGTATTTTATTACCCAAGCATTGGCGGCCCAACAAATTCCTAATATTTGGATAAACATGGTTAATTAAATACCTATATAATTCCAGGAACAGCCAATACAACTAAGGGCACTCACGACTGGAAAACCAGCATTATCTGGACCTTGTGAGTATAACCTTGTAAAGTCAAAGGGCTATACACCTATACACACCATATGCCATTCACCAATTTTTGGTCTTTCAGAACAAAAACGTTACCGCCATTCCTCCCTTTCTTTGGGATCTTGTGGTTGCCTGGGAAACTGAGAGGGGGCACCTCCATAACCGATCCAGTAACTGCACACAAAAAATCAATGTAAGCTAAGACTTCAGACTATACTAATGAAATTGCCTAAAAATCGCTTTTTGACACTAATAAAGACTAAAATATCGTCATATAGATACGGTGAAAATCCTTGAAAAAGGCACAGCCGAAACGCGTCGGATGGAAACGCATCCTGCAACATCCAAACATCCATGGATGGCAGGAATCTGCGTCTCTAAAAAGTCACCATCTTTCACAAGTGTCACATTTCTTTTCTTTCGTACACCACCACGGATGGGCCTCTTACCCATCCAAGCACTTAATATTTCATGTCTCGTACATGTTAAATATTGTTTTATGATAAACATTGTTTTATAATAAACGAAAACGCATACTACTTTTGTCTTTCAACCTATTGCCTCAAAGTCCCACCCACTGGTCCGAGGAACCAAATACCACTATTTGTTCTAATTAAGGGATGTTGGCACCTATACACTATACAATCCTACTCTAAACTCGGGTTTTCTTGAGCTCAACCCAAATCGCTTTACTAGATGCTTAAAGTGTTACTAATACCAGAACCTGTATTCACTATGTCTGGTCTCCCAAAGTACACCGAACATGGAAATGCAATTATTTTAGTAAACATAAACTGTTAAATGCCTTGTCTTATCAGCAATATACAGCAGTCTTGTGACTTCTGTCACTTCCTAGTAAAGCTTGTAGGATGAGTTTTCATTCTCTCCTCTGTCTGGACAGTGCTGATTGACCCTGTGCTGATCACATGCAGCCTCCCAAGAAAAAAGACAAACTCTCTAGCAATACACACCAAACTGAGCATGTGCAGAGTGAATCCTAATGCTCTGCTCGATCACAAGATAGGTTAACCACTTAAGCCCCGGAAGATTTTACCCCCTTCCTGACCAGGGCCTATTTTGCGATTCAGCACTGCGTGACTTTAACGGACAATTGCGCGGTCGTGCGACCAAAGGAAATTGACGTCCTTTTTTTCCCACAAACAGGGCTTTCTTTTGGTGGTATTTGATCACCTGTGCGATTTTTTGATCATGCACTATAAACAAAAAAAGAGCGACAATTTTGCAAAAATAACAATATTTTTCACATTTTTTTATATGAAATTCCCCCCCCCCCCCAAAAAAAAAAGTAAAAATCAAAATTTTTTAACATTTTAGGCCAATTTGTTTTCTGCTACATATGTTTGGTAAAAAAAAATCGCAAAAAGCGTATTTTGATTGTTTTGCGCAAAAGTTATTGCGTTTATTAACTAAGGAAAAGATTTTTGTCATTTTTATTGTTTTTTTTTTTTAACGAGTAACGGCGGCGATCTGCGATTTTTTTTTTTTTAGGGACTTCGACATTGCGGCGGACAGATCGGACCCTTGACTGACATTTTTGACACTTTTGGGGGTACCAGTGACATTACTACAGTAATCAGTGCTATACATATGCACTGTTACTGTAAAAATGACACTGGGAGGGAAGGGGTTAACTTGGCTGTGTGTGTAACAGCAGAGATCATCGGTCCTACATAGCAGGACCGTATGATCTGTGCTTTTACACAGGTGAGAATGACAGGCGGCTGTGTTTACATTAGCCGCCTGCCTTTCTCCCTCTCCACCCGACGATCGCGAGTGACCGGCGGACATCGGGTCCGCCGGTCACAAGCGCGGGCTGTTTAGGGAATGAGCGGGGGCGGGAGCGCGCCTCCGGCGGCGCGCACTCGCCCCCTATTGGCTCACAGGCTAGTGACGTACCCTTACGTCACTTTGCCTGTGAGGGGCTGACCGCCGCCGTATATAGTCGGGCGGCGGTCGGCAAGTGGTTAAAGTGCAGATAGGATCACACACCCTTTATACACAATACAGAGGATTTACCCCTTAGATTCACCAGTGAGTATAACAAGCATACTTTACTGCATATACCCACTGATTTTACTGTTGTGGGTTTAGTAACACTTGATGAGACCCCTTTTGTCCAACAGTTTTAGTCAAACTAAGGACCTGTATCTGCAGCTTTTGTACACACAGAGCTGCTTCTTTCTCTATAGCTTGATGAAAATATAATTGCAGCTAAAGCAGGTCAAATGCAGGTCCGCTGCAACTGCAGTGCATTCTAAATTACCTCCAACTGATACCAAAAGCATGCTGCATTGTCCATTGAAGCCTTTCAACACAATACTTAATGGAGCTGTAAAGTAGGCAGTGTTTGCAGCACTGTCTCTTTAGCTAACCCATATGCTCTAGGAATCTTTTGTCATCTTTTACATGTTTATTTGTATGTACATTTGTAGCTTTGACCTTCATAATAATTACCACTGCTACTGTGCCTTTGCTGCATTGGGTTTCACTTTATCACACATCTACTATATCAAGGCCTTGTTTGCAGATGTTGTGAATGGGTCCATGGTATGTGTACACTGTACTGTACAAAGAGGCTATATCTAATCACAGTGTACAAAATTCTAATGAACTCTCTGCAAGAACATACTGAAAAAACGTATTACAAATTTCTTTTGCTGTGTCACTGTGGGTACTAGCAGTTATATTTCTTAATGCATACTGAGATTAGCTGCATTTCCGAAGCCTTGAGCAAAGCACAGAGCCAAATATACCAAAATGTACTTGTGTATAAAGAATGACATTCATCATCTTTGAATAGTTGCAGATGTCTTCTACTACTTGTGCACTCACTAATAACTATTATAATTTCAATTTACAGGACATCAAACCTGTCATTGATGGAATGGATGGTATTAAAATCTCCCAGGGTCTGGGCCTGCAGGACTTTGATCTTATCCGAGTGATTGGAAGAGGCAGTTACGCTAAAGTCCTTTTAGTGAGGTTAAAAAAGAACGACCAGGTGTTTGCCATGAAGGTGGTGAAGAAGGAATTGGTGCATGATGAAGAGGTTTGTAGAGGCTGATGGCTTATTATTCACTCCCTCCTCCACAAAAGTAAAAATATCATAATCTCTGATACTATCCTTGACTGCCTTTTCTGTGTGGTCAGCAGGATACTGAATCTCTGAATAGTCCGGTTAGGATTTTGACATGTCTATCCTACTACAAGTTGTTTACTCTGCTAGACTGGAAGTAGAGCTAATGGATTAAATTAGTTGATGTAATAATTGGTTACTTATCTGTAGTGTATACATCATGCTGAACGGCACTGGACTAGAAATCCTGTTATGGCCTCTTCTGGGCAGATAATGCAGTGCCTTTAAAGTGCTGTTATTAGAGCAGTAAATCTTTTCCCTTTATGGTATTGCCTCACTTCCAGTAGCCAGTGCTTTTATACTCTTGTCGATCATTTATCTTCTTGTCCTTTACAGGCCAATTCTATGCATAATTGTGATGTTTGTTCAAACATACTGCAGTTCTAGATTATATTTCTTTGTCCAGACTGGTCATGGCCATGTGTATGGTAAAAATAAGAAGACTGAGCCATTCAGTCTGTACAAATTTGGCTATTCATGGTTTTTGCCAAATTTGACCGAACTGCATATACTGTAGTGTAGGTCAACTATTCTCAAATAGCAGATCAGGTGGAGGTCAGTAACCTCAAACATATAATGAATATATACACATACTATTGCTGCTTTTTGTAGCTGTCTCTTCCATGCATCTGCCAGCATTTAAAGACAGCCCAAACTTCCTATTTATTTTTCATTACTTTATTCCAGTGTTTTCTTTTCTGAACATACTTAACCACGTGCTGCCAAATGATGTACCTGGTATGTCATTTGACTTCAAGTGCTTGTACCGGAATGATGCCTGCAGGCATCACCCCGGTACCGTCTTTTTTAGAACCGACAGTTGGCTCTTTTGCTATTACAAGCAGCAGGAGGGGACATCCCCCTGCCTTCCATGGCTCTCTTGGGCTTTCCCATCCCATCGGCCGACCGGAGCTACCAGCCCGCACGTCTGCTGGCTGGAGACCTATATAAAGCCGGAATCCGCTTTGATCAGGTCTCCTCTATGGTTCCTGGGAAGCGATGACAAGACATCACTTACGGTTTACCTGGCTGTCAACGTTGCCTTTTTTTGAAAATAAAAGGTGTTCAAATCCACAGTTCTTGCGGTCAGTGTCTGCAGACCTTATTTTATAAATTAAGCGTTTGTGGGGAACTGTATCAAACGCCTTAGCAAAATCCAGGTACACCACATTCCCAAGTCTCCCCCTATCTAGCTCATGGCTCACCTCACAAGAACAGCTTCCAGAATTTTGGCAAAAACTGAGTTTTATAGAACATTTGTTAAGCTCATTTAAAGAAAGTAAGGTTAATAGTATAACTTACATCACAAAATCTTCAGTTTTACTCAAATTAGTTGACGCACAAATGTAGGGCTGCAACTAACTAATATTTTCATAATTGATTAGTTGGCCTATTATTGTTTTGATTAATAAATTAATCGGATATTAACCTTGAACAAAGTGTGGTATATAAATTAGTTAATCTGTAAAGTTTAAAAAAAAAAAAAAAGTATACTTAACCACTTTACCCCCAGCCACTGTGCTGCTACTGCGGCACAGTGGCTCGTTCCTGTCCAGCGACGTAGACCTACGTCGCTGGACTCCTCCCCCTGTAGGCGGCGCTCGCGCGCCGCCGGAGGCGCGCTCCCGCTGTTTTCATTCACAGCGGGAGTCGGGCCAGGGGAGGAGCGGTGGCGATCGCCGCTGCTCTGCCCCGATCGTCGGGTAATCGAGTGAGGAGATCCGCCCACCTGTGTAAACAGAGCGGGCGGATCTCCTAAGTGACAGGGACTGACAGATCGGAGTGTTCAGCATAGCTGAACATCCGATTGGTCCTTCTGTCACTCAGTCACCTCCCCCACACGTCAGTAAGCACCAGGCATACATTAACCCCTCCCTCTCCAATAAAATTAACCCTTTCACTGCCAGTGTCATTTTTACAGTAACAGTGCATATATATAGCACTGATTACTGCAGTAATGTCACTGGTACCCCCCAAAAGTGTCAAAAATGTCAGTCAAGGGTCCGATCTGTCCGCCGCAATGTCGCAGTCCCGCAAAAAAAAACGTAGATCGCCGCCATTACGCGTTAAAAAAACACCAAAAATGACAGAAATCTTTCCCTTAGTAAACGCAATAACGTTTGCGCAAACCAATCAAAATACACTTATCGTGATTTTTTTTACCAAACATATGTAACAGAAAACAAATTGGCCAAAAATTTTAAAAAAATTCGATTTTTACATTTTTTTGGGGGGGAATTTCATATAAAAAAAATGTTAAAAATATTGTTATTTTTTCAAAATAAACGCTCTTTTTTTGTTTATAGCGCAAAAAGTAAAAATCGCACAGGTGATCAAATACCACCAAAAGAAAGCTCTGTTTGTGGGAAAAAAAGGACGTAAATTTCGTTTGGGTACGGCGTCGCACGACCGTGCAATTGTCAGTTAAAGTCGCACAGCGCCGAATCGCAAAAAGTGGCCTGGACGTAAGACCGCAAAATCTTCCGGTGGTAAAGTGGTTAAATATCTATATGCAGTGATAAAATTAAATAACCAACTATATGGTTAGGGAGAAAAATCTCTAATCCACTTTGAGAATACCGGAGAGAAGAGATATACTGTATATACTATTAGAGGTTGAATCTGGTAAATATCTTCAGACCCTGAGATCATAGTGCACAGTCTAGGAGGAGAGAGGCACTGTTGTAATTGCTGCAGCCCGAATGCAGAACTGGGAAAGCAAATAGGTGAACTGCTGTGAGCAGACTTGCATTCTAACCAGTATGTGGCAGTTTCTATGTGTAGACTGTAGGGAAAAATGGAGGCTGCCACAGCTGACTTTGTGTTCTGAAAAGTCTAGGTACCTGGCTGTCATGCTAACCTGCTGGCATTAAAACCTTGTCTAGTCACTAGACATTGTGTGCAGATAAGGACACCTTCTTTCCCTAAGCTGAATTCTAATTCTGGTCAATGACTCTTAAAAGCGCTGAAGCTAGATCGTCTGCATAACAGCCATGCAACTTGCATTTTCAGATGGCCCATTTCTCTGAAGAAATATTTACTTTAATATCAGAAGGGGGTCTGTATACACAGTGGTTTGTGTATATCCACTCATGTAAAAAAACTGATATAAAAGATCCATAGAAACATAGAGACATCCAGACATCAAGGAAGACAAAGGTCTGGCTGTCAGTCTCTGTGTGCACATCTCCTATCTTTGAGCTGATGGGAAGAATACATCTAAATATTGCTGGTGTGTGAAAATGGATTTGCTGTGCTCTGTGAATTATTAATTGCTGCCCACTATATGGCTAGCTGGTCACGCTATTCTAATTACCTCCCTCTTTTTAGGATATTGACTGGGTACAGACAGAGAAGCACGTGTTTGAGCAGGCTTCTAATAATCCATTTCTAGTCGGTTTACACTCCTGCTTCCAGACGCCAAGCCGGTAAGAGCATCTATTATTCATCCACTGGCAAAGTGCCGTATTATCTGCTCTTCGCATGAAACGTCTCCTTCTTAACACTCCAGAAGCCATTTTGTGTCATTGAAACCACCCCCCTAAAAAAAAAAAAGTAACAGTAGTAACGCAGTTTGAAAGCTTACACTTTTCTTTTAGTATTGTAATACCGAGCCCAGCTAAAACTGATATTTTAGTTTTGTTTGACTGTTGGAAAGCTAAAGGGAACCTGACAAGAAAATATACTGTAGAAACTGCTTTTTTGCAGATGCAGGCTGCAATGCTGTCAGCCTTATCCTTGCTTAACATACTTTCTCTTACGTCCTCCGACAGTCGCCGCCCTCTTCATATTCGTCACAATGGGGTATTAGACTTTGCTCCGAAGGAGTAGCTAGGCAACAGAATATGTTAATATAAAAGTTTTAACACATCCCACCCCCAGGGGGTGGTCCCCTCAGTCAATACCCTCCTACTTCCTGTATCCATACTCCAGTTTCAATGTCTAGCTTGTCAGGAGTAGCTGGATGTCTCTATGCTGGGGCATTTGTCTCAGCCTTTTCTCTATTCTTTTTTGATTTTGTTTGAGTTTTTTCTCTCTGTTTGCTTAGCTGTTCATTTTGTCAGCGTTAGTTCTTCTGATGAAGAGGATTCGTGCGGGCCGGGACTCGGGCGGATCCCCCTGGTCGCAGGTTGTGGGTCAGTGGTTTTCCCGGCCTGCCATCGAGCGTTCAGCCAGGTATTGCTCCTGGCACAGTGAACGACCCATCCCTGTTCAGTGCAGGGATGCTTGGTGAGGTGGCTACCTCACTGGACGCTGTGTGGTTTCTTAACCCCGGTTTCGTGCGTCCTGGTTGCCACTCTCCCTGCCTCATGTGCTGCGGTTTGTTCGCCAGTGCGGGTCCCCCACGCCATTAGCAGGTAAGTGAACTTATGTGGGGACCTGTCTGTCGGGGGGGGTGTCAGTCTGGGACTGTGTAACCTGCCTCTATTCACACTATTGGGCTCCCTGTCATTCTGCCTGCACGCTGTGGGCTGCAGGAGGGGGGGCTGTGTGGCACTGTGTGTCTGCCTGTAACTGTGTGAAGCGCTGTGTGCTGTGGGGCATGCCTGTGGTCATGTTGGGGACACTGTACAGCGGTCGCTGCGGCGACCTGCCATGTTAATTTTTACATGGGCGATGTGTTACATCGCAGAGCGGGGGAGCGGCGTTTTCGGCGCCAAGCGCCGCCATTTTGCCTGCATCGCCCCGGCCGCATGTTTTCAATGCGGGCGGCCATTTTCTTGTAGCCTCTCATAGGCTTTACAAGAGCGCCCTGATTGCATCACTTCCTCTTTCCTGATGTGCACCGATCGCAGCAGTAGCTACTACAGGGGTCCCCTCAGGTTTTTTAACTTCCTATCTGCCTGTATCCATTGCCTGTTTTCTGTGCTCTCCCTGTGGGGGTCTCATTAGGCTTGTGTGTGTGGCGGTGGGCTGCGCTCGCCGCGCTTGTTAAGGGGGCAGTGACCCTTTCTTGTCAGCATAAGTTTTGTGGGGCAATGGATTCTCAGGAGGGCAAATTTCCTGCCACATTGGTGGGTAGCCAGGGGACTGCTGTTTCTTCCCCAGGGGGGGATTTGGCTGTGATTGTGGCTAATCTTGCTGCCCAGGTGCAAATGTTGGTGGCTGCTCAATCCACAAAAAGGTCCAGAGTTTCAATTTCCTCTGGTTCAGAGGGTGATGGTGCGGGGGCTGATATGGCCGGGGTCTCCTTATCGGGGTCCCGTTCCTCCCTGGATCTTGTGGGGTCCGAGGTGGAGGCTGAGGTTGAAGGGGTGGATAATTCTCCCCCTGGCTCGTCTGAAGAGCTTGCGCTCATGGATGACTTGGTTGCTTCCATCAAACAAACGCTGCGCTTGCAAGATGAACCGTGTCCGCCGGCTGCTTTGGCAGCTTATGGGACAAAGAGAAGGCGCAAAACATCGCAGGTTTTTCCCTGCACTGATGATTTTCAGAGCGCCGTTAAGGAACAATGGCGTAATATTCGCAAACCTTTTGCGGTACCCAGTAGGTTTAAACTGCGTTATCCTTTCATGCCTGCTACTGACGAGCGTTGGTGTGTACCACCTCCTGTGGATCACGCGATCGCGGTTCTGAATAAGTCCACTGCGATTCCTGCTGAGGATACCCCGGTATTCCGGGATGCCACGGACAAGAGGCTGGAGTCTCTTGCCCGTCATACCTATTCTATTATGGGTTCTATGCTAAAAGCTCTGTTTGCTTCCCTTATGGCGGCCCAGGCGGTCGCGAGTTGGACGCAGGTGCTTAGACGCGTTTTGGTGGCTGACTCAGCCCCGCAGGCGACATTGGACATGGTGGATCAAATCCATCAGGGTGTCATGTATTTGTGCGATGCGGACTTGGATATGGTCCCGTTGGCCGCACGTGTACACGGTGTGGCGGTGTTGTCTCGCCGTTTGGTTTGGTTGAAGTGTTGGTCGGTGGACCAATCTTCTCGCAAGACTTTAGCCAATCTTCCTTATGACGGTTCTCGCCTTTTTGGCGAATCCTTGGATACACTGATAAAGGGGATCACGGGTGGTAAGAGCACGCTCTTGCCCCAATCCCAGAAGGCTAAGTCGGCTCCTGGTAAGAAGCATGCTTCCTTTCGGCCCTCTCAGGGGTCCTTTCGTGCCTTTTGGCCGCACTTTAAGGGCAAACCGTTCAAAGGTCAGGGCTCTCAAAAGAAGCCGTGGACAGGTAAGCAGAAGTCCGGCCAATCCAGATCCGCTGCCCACAACAGTGCGGCCTAAAGGGGCGCCCTCACCCGGTTCTGGGGTGGGGGGACGCTTGCTCGGTTTTCTACAACCTTGGCTGGCCCGTGTTCGGGACAGGTGGGTTCAGGAAATCATTTGATCTGGTTACAAGATCGAGTTTCTTTCTCGGCCGGAGAGCAGATTTTTTCCCTCAAATCTTCAACTGTCTCCGGAGCGTTTGCGGGATCTGCACCTGGCGGTGCGGGACCTGAGAGCTCAGGGAGTGGTGGTCCCGGTGCCTCATCGGGACAGATTTCGGGGGTTCTATTCAAATCTGTTCACTGTACCCAGGAAGGAGGGCAAGGTTCGTCCAATTCTGGACCTGAAGGCTCTAAACCGCTTTGTGCGGGTTCGCAAGTTCCGCATGGAATCTCTGCGGTCGGTGGTGGCTGCCCTGGTTCCGGGGGAATTCATGGCCTCCATCGATCTGAAGGATGCGTACCTACACATTCCCATTTTCGAGGGTCACCAGAGGTACCTTCGATTCGCCACTGCGGAGGATCACTACCAATTTGTGGCGTTGCCTTTTGGCCTCGCTTCGGCTCCGCGGGTTTTCACCAAGGTGCTTGCGCCACTGCTGGCCTTGTTGAGGGCCCAGGGCATCTCTGTCCTGGGGTATCTGGACGACATTCTGGTTCGGTCTGCGACCAGCCAGGGTCTGGAGAAGGATCTGTCCGTCACGGTGCAGACTCTGCAGGAGTTTGGTTGGACGATAAATTATCCAAAATCGACACTGTGCCCGGCGGTTCGTCTTCCCTATTTGGGAATGATCCTGGACTCGGTCCAAGCGAAGGTCTTCCTACCGGACGACAAAATCAAGGTTCTTCAGGGAGAAGTCCAGTCCCTCAGAGACGTTCCGTGCTCATCCCTGCGGAAGTGCAGGCGGTGTCTGGGTCTGATGGTCTCAGCTTTCGAGGCAATTCCCTTTGCCCAGTTTCACACGAGGGGTCTCCAAGCGGAGATTCTGTCCAAGTGGGACGGGCGTCCGCAGTCTCTGGATGTCGAGGTTTCGTTGAGCCGTTGCACCAGAAGGGATCTTCTGTGGTGGCTCCAGTCCCCTGCGGTGTCGGGGGGAAAGTTTTTTCGTCCTCTTTCATGGACGGTGATCACCACGGACGCCAGCCTGTCGGGCTGGGGTGGTGTTCTGGGCGTTCTGTCCGCCCAGGGGACTTGGTCGGAGGAGGAATCCTCCCTTCCGATCAACATTCTGGAGTTGCGTGCGATAAATCTCTGCCTTCACCGTTGGACGGACAGGCTGCGCGGCTGTCCGGTTCGGGTGCAGACGGACAATGCCACGGCGGTGGCTTACGTCAATCACCAAGGGGGCACCAGGAGTGCCCGAGCGGCTCGGGAAGTGGCCGGCATTCTTTCTTGGGCCGAGACTCATGTCCCGCCGATATCGGCGGTACACATTCCGGGGGTGGAGAACTGGCAGGCGGATTATCTGAGTCGCCAGACCCTGGATCAGGGGGAATGGTCTCTCCACCCGGCTGTCTTCCAGATGTTGTGCGCGAAGTGGGGTCTTCCGGAAGTGGACCTGTTCGCGTCTCGTCTGAACAACAAGGTAAAAAGGTTCGTGGCAAGGACGCGCGATCCTCGGGCAGACACGTCCGACGCGTTGGTGGCCCCGTGGCACCAGTATCGGCTGCTGTATGCGTTTCCGCCGATCCAATTGCTGCCCAGGTTCCTTCGCAGGTTGAACTCGGAACCACACACAGTGATTCTTGTGGCACCGGACTGGCCTCGCCGGTCCTGGTACGCGGATCTCGTGAACCTGGCGGTCGACGCTCCTTGGCTTCTGCCTCTTCGAGAAGATCTCTTGTCTCAAGGGCCGATATTCCATCCTGCTTTACAGTCGCTGGCTTTGACGGCCTGGCTGTTGAAACCGAGGTCCTGAAGGATAGGGGTCTCTCTCCGGAGGTCATTCACACTTTGAATAACGCGAGGAAGTCTTCCTCGGGGAAGGTCTATCACCGTACTTGGAAGGCCTATTTTGCCTGGTGTGAGTCCAGGGGGTTTTCACCTCGCACTTACTTGGTGTCTAGGGTGTTGTCCTTCCTTCAGACGGGTGTCGACCAGCGTTTGGCGCTGGCTACGGTCAAGGGTCAGGTGTCTGCGCTGGCAGTTCTTTTTCAACGTCCTGTGGCGTCTAACTCTTTGGTTAGTACCTTTGTTCAAGGGGTGCGACATCTGGTCCCTCCTAGGAGGGAACCTTTACCTCCTTGGGACTTGAATCTTGTTCTGTCCGTGCTACAACATGCTCCCTTTGAACAGATCAGGAAGATCTCGTTGTCCATGTTGTCCAAAAAAGTCGCTTTTTTGGTGGCGATCACTTCGGCTCGCAGGGTTTCGGAGCTGGCAGCTTTGTCATGCAAGTCTCCGTATCTGGTCCTTCATCTAGATAAGGTGGTCTTACGACCTAACCCTTCTTTTCTTCCGAAGAGGGTTTCGGATTTTCACCTCAATGAGGATATTGTCCTGCCTTCGCTCTGCGCGAAGCCCAAGCATCCGAAGGAGGTGGAGCTGCATTCCTTGGATGTTGTTCGGGCGATCAGGGTTTACCTGAAATCGACTGAATCTTTCCGCAAGTCGGATTCCTTGTTTGTCCTTCCTGAGGGACCTCGAAAGGGCTTGGCTGCATCGGCCTCTACCATTGCCAAATGGATCAGACAGACTGTGGAACAGGCCTATGCTTTGAAGGGGAAAGTTCCCCCTGTGCCTGTGAAGACGCACTCTACAAGATCTCTGAGTACATCTTGGGCCTGTTGTCATGGGGCTTCTGTGGCCCAGGTGTGTAAGGCGGCGACTTGGTCGTCCGTTCACACCTTCACAAAATTCTACAGAGTGGATGTTCAGGCATCGGCAGATGCTTCCTTTGGCCGCAAGGTTCTTAGTGCGGCAGTTCCTTAGAGCCTCTTGTATGGGCTCCTTGGCTGTTTGGGATACATGTTGTTATCCCTGGGTTATTTGTTTTCCTGGGATTTTTGCTTCTGTTGAGCAAGTTTCCTTCCTTTGGTAAGGTTCCTTTCTCTGCTGTGGAGACGGCGTTGCCTTGGGCGCGGCTGCGTTTCCCACCCCTCATGTTTGCACTGCTTTGGGACGTCCCCATTGTGACGAATATGAAGAGGGCGGCGACTGTCGGAGGACGTAAGAGAAAACGGAATTTTTGTAAAATCTTACCTGTAAAATTCCTTTCTCTGAGTCCTCCGACAGTTGCCGCCCCCGCCCCTCTTTTGGGGTTGAATGTACTCTCTACTGATATTCCACTGAAACTGGAGTATGGATACAGGAAGTAGGAGGGTATTGACTGAGGGGACCACCCCCTGGGGGTGGGATGTGTTAAAACTTTTATATTAACATATTCTGTTGCCTAGCTACTCCTTCGGAGCAAAGTCTAATACCCCATTGTGACGAATATGAAGAGGGCGGCGACTGTCGGAGGACTCAGAGAAAGGAATTTTACAGGTAAGATTTTACAAAAATTCAGTTTTACTACCTAGAGACTCAAAGACCTGGAAAATGCTTGCAGGTCTATAGTCCCAGCATTATATGCTGCATACTAGTTCTGGGTCAGCAAATCACTAAGTCATAAACCAAAAATGGGGATGTAATCCTGAATCATGCACTTTCTAGCAGAAGCAGCTCTCTGCCTGTGTTCTCGGCAGTACACAAATAAATGTTTAGAATCTCCAGTCCGTTTTTTTCACTACATTGTCTGCATGTATTAATTCATTTAATAAGACCCTTCTTTTTTCCGGGGTGTTTAGCCCTTTTGCGTTTATTGTTAATATACGTAGTACTTCCATTTTTCCTCCCCCAAGCCCGTCTGACGAAAGAAGAGAGAAGAAAAAAAAAAAGAACAGGAAAAGAAGCCCCCTCACCCCACTACAGACAGACACCTACTCTAGGGGTTCTAGCCCTTCTAATCCCTCCTATCAAGAGGTATAGTTCCTCTTGTTTTAACCAAAGTTATAAAGCTCTCTCCCGCTATTATCCCTTCGTTACCTAGAGCTTATTTCCTACTTAGGGTTGAAGCTGTGTACACACATGGCACCCTGCCCTCCCCCCTCCCACCTGGTACATCTTTACCAATACGTATTTTCTTCCTCCCTTTCTTTTTTTTTTTTTTTCTTTTCTTCTTGCTCAAACAATATATTTCATCTCTATCCACTTTTCCCCTATTATCTTTATCCTCTATTAAAAGAAAATCCAGTCCCAATGAGTTACTAATGATAGTAACAAGAGGCAAAAAGTGGTCGCTTACAAAATTGGAAGAACGAGGGCAAAAAAAAAAAAAAAAAAAATTATTTTTAGTGTATATGTGTATTGTTAATGTTATATCTGTTTTTATCTTATTGTAAATAACCATGTGTTTGATCTTGTATCCCTCTGGCTCCAACATGTGAGGTGATAAATCTGTGTGGTATATAAAGTGTCAATAGAAAAAGTGTCAAAGTGTCAAAAAAAAAAAAAAAAAAAAAGGGGGGAGGGGGTGATATGTCCCCCCATCAACCAAGTTGTACAAAAACACAGCAAAACCCTATCTCATCCCCAACCACGTGAAAAGATGGAAAAGTGTTGTTGAGAAAAAAAAAAATTATTTTGGTGTATATGTGTGTTATTAGTGTTATATCTGTTTTTATCTTATTGCAAATAACAATGTGTTTGATCTTGTATCCCTCTAACTCCAATATGTGAAGTGATAAATCCGTGTGGTATATAAAGTGACAATAAAAAAGTGTCAAAAAAATAAAAAAAAAAAAATAAAGGGGGAGTGTGGGAGGTCCACTTTTTACCTCTTAAATCACCCCAGTAGATTACATATTATATTGTTACCTAATAAGCATATAACACA
Organism: Pelophylax lessonae; assembly: GCF_965119305.1. Classification (NCBI taxonomy): domain Eukaryota; kingdom Metazoa; phylum Chordata; class Amphibia; order Anura; family Ranidae; genus Pelophylax; species Pelophylax lessonae. Next base: position 83,596,975 of record NC_138779.1, on the reverse strand, counting down.
TTAATACATTTCATTAAGCCCCTTTAAGGGTTACAAAATCACATATGTTTTCTTCGTTCTACATAGGGCATAATAACGAGACCCCCAAAATAAAAAAAAAAAGGAAAAAAAAAGGGGGTGATATGTCCCCCCATCAACCAAGTTATACAAAAACACAGCAAAACCCTATCTCATCCCCAACCACGTGAAAAAATGAAAAAATGTTGCTGAACAAAACCAAAAAAAAAAAAAAAAAATTGGGTGAAAACAGGAAAAAGGTTTTTGTTTCTTCGTCAGCATTTCTAATATGTAGTTACGCTTTCCTCGAACTTCCAAAAAAAAAAAGAACTCCTCTCCACATCTTCCACTTCGCCTCTAGATCTTCTTCTCTAATCTCTCATTACTGGATTCTGAGTTTTTATTAAATTGGGGCTGTTTTTCTTAAAAAAAAAAAAGGATTCCTCTCTTCTTTCTTCTTCTTTTTTCCCCTTTTCTTCCCCCTTCCTCTCCCCTTCTGTCCTTCTTCAATCTCCTTTACTTGACTTTTCTCCCCTTCCATGACTAGCTGAGTTAGAGTTGGAAGCACCCTGGGATAAGTCCATTAGCCAATTTGGTACTTGTATTGGATTTATCTCCATAAATTTAAAAAGTTCCTCAAGATCCTTTGGGGTCCTCAAAACAAAAGATCTGGGTCCCTTCCGTATTATTACTGAAAAGGGGTATCCCCATCTATAGGTATAACCTGCTATCTTCACTTTATCCAGTAGGGGTCTTAGTAAAGCTCTACGTTGTAGAGTTGGTCTTGAGACATCTGGCAGTATCTTGATCTTAGCGTTCGCGTGATCAATTGTACCAAGTTCCCATGTTTTCCGCAAAATAGCCTCTTTTTGTTGGTACCTTAACAGCCGACATAAGACATCTCTAGACCTACTCCCATCTAATCGTCTGGGCCCATTGACCCTATGTACCCGTTCAATCTCGATATCTCTGGCGTCTACGTCTGGCAGAAGGTTTTTTATTATTGCAGACACTTTTTCTCTTAAATTTTCCCCTTCTCCTTCTTTACCCTCTGGTAATCCTCTTATCCTTATGTTATTTCTACGGCTTCTATCTTCTGCTTCTTCTATTTGTAACTGTAGACGGTTAATACGCTCTAGATTTGACTCACTCCGATCCTCCAATTTTGTTACCCTACTTGTTACCTCCAATACCTTTTTTTCCCCATCTTGTATTTTACTGGAAGCCTCCTTAATTTCCTCCTTTACCTCACGTATGTCTTTTTGATACTTCTCCTCCAGCCTTAGAATCAAAGATTCAATTTCCATTTTAGTTGGGAGTGCCCTTATCAGATCTCTAAGGTCTTTAGTATCCATATTGGTGGTCTTGTCTGGCTCCGTATTATTTTCACCTCCTTTGCTCCCTAATCCCCCTTCTCCTTTTCCTTCTCCTTCTAGATGTGGGTTTATTAAATTTTTGGACGTCGCTGCCATTGGGGGGATAGTTTGAGTACAGCCTTTTCCTATGTCAATTGGGTAGTCTATATTTTTGTCGGGGCCGCTCACTTGTGTAGGGGGGAAATAGGATTGTATTGCTCCCACTTGTTTAGTGTCAGTCAATCCTTTTGTGTTTGAGCGTGTTGGGTTTTTTGGTTATATTTTGCATCCCGCTCACATAGCCCTATTTTAAGCTCTGTTGGGAAAGTATAATTTTATCTTGCTTATCACTTCCGCTTAGGAGCTCCTCTGTATGGGGGTCAGGTCCAGGGTCACCCTATTTCGCGTATATGCCCCACTTCTCCTATGGGTACCTCTCCCCTCTCCTCTCTTGACTCCTCTCCTTTAAATTCTCACAGTCAAGTTAACTCTGTGTATGTCTTGTTATTACAGTCTCTCACTATCCTTCAGAGTTTAGTATCAAATATCATAGACTCACGTTTTCAGTCCCTTCCGAGTCTTCAGGACTGCTTAATAGCGGGGCCTTCAAAGGCTAAAAAATATAACTTCCAGGCAGGATAGCGCCGTGCAGAGCCCGTAGTCTCTCCCTCCTATTCTCACGCCTGTGATCGGCAGCGCCGGCTCCGTCTCACTCCCCTGTTCCTGTTGCCGATGTATGTGAGTGTCCTCCAAGACTCCTATACTCTGTCGGCTTATTCCTGGGCAGCAAGATGTTCAAGGTCTTTCTATTTCAATGTATAATCCCCAACTGGGGTATCGCTGTGCGCCAACAGCGCCCGGAGCCGTGGTCACTTTCTGATCCCTGAGGCGTGTGTGATCTCCGTCCTCCGTGAGCCTGTGTCGGCGTCCCTGCGCAGTCTCCCGCTCGGAGCGTTCCAATGTGGTAGCGTGCTAGGCAGAGCGTGTCAGCGGGTCAGCGTGTCAGCTGGGAGGGGCGGGGTGAGATCGAGTTTCCGCCGAGCCCTCACATGTCCACACAGACCTCTCCCCGGCTTCTGTCATTCTTGACCATTTGGTTATACTGCCCCTACAGGAGTAAAAGTCTAAGCAGAAAAAACTTCTGGCTATACCCATGGGCAGTCCCAGGGGGTATACTCCCTCTACCTACTATAGTCACTCAGTTTTTTCTGCCTAGTGAGAAGTAAGGACCTAGTTCCTTGCTGAGATCTTTGGTCCTGGCAAAATTTTTTAGATAGAAAATTTTTTCCTCCTGGATTTTTCCTATGAGATCTACTTTCAACTGTCAGACTGGGCGACGGGCTTGATAATCTAGATCCAGTGGTCACCCCAGTCTGGCCAGCAAGCACGTGCAGGCCCAAGCTCCGCGCTAGGTCGGCCGCGACATAGCCCCACTGGACGGGGGCTGGCCCTGTGAGTTAAACGTCTCACGGTCACATACGACCTGGTCTCGGCCTGAGTTGCAGCATTCCTCCTGGCAGACAGCCCCCCCAATTTAGATGGAGAGGAGGATCTGTCTGGAGTGGTGACCACCTGGTTCCTGGTATGGTGAGTAGCTGTCCCCCCTTTGCTTCTGGAGAGTTTTGGGGTGGACATGGGCCCCTCCTTGGGACGGTCAGACCCCCGGGTTCTCCTCCTTCCTGTATGCACCCCTTCTGTTTTTCACGTGTCCCTCAGCCTGCCCCATCTTCCTTCTTGGCTCAAAGGAAGTTTTTTCGTTTTCAGGGTTGACTGACAAGGGCTCGAAGCTTTTACGGGACTCCTCTGGCAGATCCAAACCTGGTCTAGCAAGCAGAGAGCGGGTTGCACAGTTCCATACGAGGTCCCTGCAAAGGGAGATTCTGACCAAGTGAGACAAGACTCCGCAGTCTCTGGACAATCCAATCTGGCTGAGTCAGGGAACAAAGGAGTCCTTGATGTGGCTTCGCTCTCAGCCACTTTGGCTGGGAAAATCCTTCCTCCCCTTGTATTGGACAGTGGTCACCAGGGATGCCAGCCTGTCCAGGGATGCACCGAAATGAAATTCTTGGCCGAAGCCGAAGCCGAATAATAATAAAATGTTTGGCCGAAGGCCGAATACCGAACGCGGTGTTTTGCATTTTTTCCATTTATTTTGCCAATTTTTTGTCCTCTCTCTTGTCCTCTCACTCTCTCTCTCTTGTCCTCTCATGTCTCTCTCTCTCTCTCTTGTCCTCTCATGTCTCTCTCTCTCTCTCTTGTCCTCTCATGTCTCTCTCTCTCCCTAAATGTTACTGTAGGGAATGGGATTCAGTGCACACTGCAGCCTTGTACCATAGGGTTAATGTTAGTGACACTGTAGGGATTGGGAAGGATGCTGGGAATGGAAATTAAGAAGCATGCAGGCAGCCTTGTAAATTTTAATTGCAGATACAGGGCACTGGGCAGGTCAGGGTTAATGTGGTAACATCAATTACTCAGTGACAGTCAGTCAGTGTCAGTGTGGACTCGATCAGATTATACAGTGACAGACAGTCTCTCATAGTGGTGGTAGTAGGAGGCTGGAGGTGGACTAGTAGTAGCCTGGAAAGGAGCACAGCCGCATACATACATTACTCACTCGTGCACTGCAGCCCGCCCCACACATTCAGTGAGTCTTACTCTCCTCCCTAGTTTTTTCAATGGCACATTCAGGAAGCCAATCACGCCGTGAGTAGCGGCACAGCGGAACCAATCAGGTGTGCAGGCACGCGTGATTGGTTCGCTGTGCAGCTAATCACGGCGTGATTGGCTTCCTGAATGTGCCATTGAAAAAACTAGGGAGGAGAGTAAGACTCACTGAATGCTCACCGCTGAAGTGTCCCGGCTTCCCCTGCCTAACACGGAAGTCTGTGAGTCCTCCTGTCCTCCTCCGAGTCCCTTCCCCCTGTAAATATCGCCTACAGCCACAGAACGATAGTCAATATCATATCGACTATCGTTCAGCCCTATTATTCGGCACAAAATTATTCGGCCTTTTGACTTATTCGGCCGAACACCGAAAGTGCTATTTTTTCTATTTTCGGCCGAATAATGTTCGGCCGCCGATTATTCGGTGCATCCCTAAAAATATGGGTTTATGGGATTTGTAAATCAGGTTTGTATGAATGTACAGTAGGGACTTTCGATTGTAATCTCCTTAAGGGCAGATACAAATGTGCCTGTACAAGATGTAAAGTGCTGTGTAATTTGTTGATGCTATATAAATACCTGTAAAAAAAAATGAAGCGTTTATGTATTGGCTTTATGTATTATCTAAACACAATATATGCTTTAGCTAATGTTTTACCAAAAAATGCAGCTGCTGTAGAATATCTTAGAAGATATAAATCATTATATGTGATTTTACTTTATATGTACTAATTACAAACCATGCTCATAATGGTTATCATTACAGCAACAAAACTTTTCTTTTCCTTGTTGACTGTAATATTTGTAATTTAGAAGCCTAATGATTTTTTTATGCCTTATAGCATTTAGGCTTTAAAGATTAATAAAAGGCACAAAGACATGTATCAAACTATAGGTCCAGCCAGATCTTTTTAGAGAGAAGGAAAAGAAGAGGTAATTAATCAGATTTTACTTGACAGCAGTACAGACAGAAATAAACATCTTATTGTAGAGGAATCCTGGAACTCCTATCAGATTTTCTATTTTCTATTTGGTCTGTGACCATGTTGCAGATTTTGCCTTACTTCCTGTTTGGTCAAACCATTATCACCAAGACAGTAGGTGAAGACAAAGCTCTCCAAAAAGCCCCGCACAGTAGTAAAAACTTGAAAGTACGACTTGTGATTTTCTTCCTAGTCACTCGCCTCATTAAATCTGTAAATACAAGTGCACACCTGAGGTTAAGCTAAAGTTAAGATCAGTGTTCTCAGCCAAGCGGGCCTCGGCAGTGTATTTTTTTAATGACCCTCCTTAACTAGGCCCTAGTTCTTTGGTCTTTGTTTTCTTTGTCAGGTGTTTGAAATGCTGTTTTTTCCCTTTTTTTGTGTTTAGGTTATTTTTGGTTATAGAGTATGTCAATGGAGGTGACCTCATGTTTCATATGCAACGACAAAGAAAACTTCCTGAAGAACACGCCAGGTAAGGCTCACTCCTGTTGGCATGTTAGTATGGTGTAGTGACAGCTCAGGTTGTGTGTATATTCACGTCACAATAGTAATTTTGGTTAGAATGAGCACCAGCTATTTATTGGATAACAAAACAGGATTGGTTCATGAGGTGAGAGGGGGACTTGTATATTTTTGTATTGTCTGTAATAAAAGGGCTACTGAACATATGTTTATATAATATTTATAGACTGTGTTACAACAGATTGCATAACAACCTTTAAATATATATAATACACAAAATACAAAGGAGTTAGAGCACAGAAAGCATAGTCATTTGCTCCTATAATAGAATAATAAAGCAACTTCTGACATCCCTGCCTTTTTAATCACTTCATGCATCCCTTGTTCTATAACCACTTAAGGACCAAGCCTATTTCTAAAACATGTTGTTTACATATTAAAATCAGTATTTTCTGCTAGAAAATTACTTAGAACCTCAAAACATTATATATATATATATATATATATATATATATATATATATATATATATATATTTAGCAAAGACTCCGGAGAATAAAATAGCGGTCCTTGCAAATTTTTTTTGTCACACTGTATTTGCGCAGTGGTATTTCAAACGCAATTTTTTCGGGGAAAAACTAAACAGTTAGTCCAATTTTTTGTATTATGAAAGATGATGTCACGCTGAGTAAAAAGATACCGAACATGTTATGGTTTAAAATTGCGCACACTCATGGAATGGCGACAACTACGCTATTTAAAAATCTCCATAGGCGATGCTTTAAAAAATTTTAACGGTTACTTACCAATTGCAGAGGAGGTATTTTTCTAGAATTATTGCTCTCGCTCTGGTGATCGCAGCGATACCTCACATGTGTGATTTGAACACCATTTTAATTTACGGGCGCAACTTACATATGCAATTTCTTTTGTGCGTTAACTCATGGGGATAGGGGCGCTTTAAAATGATTACTTATTTATTTTATTACATTTTTTATTTTTAACACTTTAAAAAAAAAAAAAATCTGATCACTTTTATTGCTGTCACAAGCCATAAAACATCCCTTGTGACAGTAATAGGCAGTGACAGTTACTCTTTATGGAGAGATTGGGGGTCTAAAAGACTCCAACCCCTCCACTGCACTTCAAAGTATTCAAGATGTCGAAAGCCGCATTTTTGAATACTGACTTTTTTTTTTTTTTTTTGTTAAATGGGCGCCATAGGCAGCTGAGTCCCTTCCGGGATACATGTTCGGAGACCTGATTGAAGCTGAATCCATCATCGTTCAGAACTTGCTTGGAACTCCTGGTGGGAAAGGAGACCCAGGCAGAGCACGGGGGTGTCCCCTCCTGCTTGCTTTGGTAACGCTGCATCGGCTGTTATCTTCTGAAAGCTGACCGTCGGCTCTAAAAACAGTACTGGGTTGATGCCTACAGCTGCAGGCATCGTCCCGGTACAACCACTTCTGCAAGCCGACGTACAGGTACGTCGGTTTGCGGGAAGTGGTTAAATCACTGACCTGCACTATGCAGTTGAAATAGAGATACAGCAAGAAAATAGGTATTGAACACGACACCATTTTTCCCAGGTAAATATATTTGTAAAGGTGCTATTGACAAGAAATTTTCACCACATGTCGATAACAACGATAACAACCCATGCAATCCATACATGCAAAGAAACCAAAACAAATATGTCCAGAAATTAAGTTCTGTATAATAAAATGAAATGACACAGGGAAAAAGTATTGAACACATGAAGAAAGAAAGGTGCAAAAAGGCATAGAAAGCAAAGACCCCAGCTAAAATCTATCGGTGATTAGAAAGCAATCCTGCCCCTTGGCAAATTAATATTAGTCTCAATCGATGGCCTATTAAAAGGTGTCTCATTACCAATGGGTCACACAAGAAACAGCTCTTTTAAGACCTTTGCAAGCTTATTGTTGCAAAACAACTGATGGCATTGGTTACAGAAGAATTTCTAAACTTCTAAATGTTCCAGTGAGCACTCTTGGGGCCCTAATCCGGAAGTGGAAAGAACATCATTTCACCATAAACCGGCCACAACCAGGTGCTCCTCGCAAGATTTCTAACTGAGTGAAAAGAATTATCAGAAGAGTTGTCCAAGTGCCAAGGACCACTTGTGGAGAGCTTCAGAAAGACCTGGAATTAGTAGGTGCAATTGTTTCAAAGAAAATCATAAGTAATGCACTCAACCACCATGGCCTGTATGTGCGCTCACCATGCAAGACTCCATTGCTGAAGCATGTTGAAGCTCGTTATGGATGCATCTCACAGCAGGGGTCCGGTGTATCCCTGTTCTCAGTTTCAAGGAGGAATCAGGCCCAAATGTTTGCCTGAATTTGGACCTTTAACAGAGCCAAAGACGCACAGGACCCCCATGCAATCCGCTCCGCAGCTGCTAAGGAGAAGTGTGAACTGGCCCTATTGATATCTGGGCACACTCTTCTGTCATGAAAATTGGATGGGGGGAGACCCGCATCCAATTCACACTAGTGTGAACCCAGTCTTAACGTAAATATAACCAAAATATAGTCTGGTCAGATGAGACCACAATTTAACTCTTTTGATGGCATAGTGCACACCATGTTTGGACGTCAAATGGCACTGCATATCACCCCAAACACACCATACCAACAGTGAAATTTGGAGGTGGGAACATCATGGTGTGGGGCTGTTTTTTAGCATACGGTACTGGCAAATTTCATGTCATTGAAGGAAGGATGAATGTAAAAATGTACCAAGACATTCTTAAAAAAATTTGTCATCTACCAGGATGATGAAGATGAATCGAGGGTGGACATTTCAGCAACAATATCATTCCAAACACAAAGCCAAGGAAACTCAATTGGTTGAAAAAAAAAGAAAATAAAGCTGATAGAATGGCCCAGCTGACCGGGGAAGGAGCTTTGGCATAATGATGCGCACGCCCGCCCTGGAGTGAGCCACTTGCCGAGTCCCCGTCGCTGCCTGTCACCATCTGCCGCCTTCCGCCACTACATTTTATGGCTCATGTACCCAGAGTGCTGACAGATCCAGATCCCTGAGGCTCCCCCCTGCCGCAACTACGGATGAAGAGTCCTGGCTTGTTTTCCCCTCTGATCTCTTCTGGGGCTTTCAGATTCCTCCCTCGCCCCTACTGCTGGAGGATTCAGTCAGAGAGATCTGGCTACTTACTGGTGAAGAATGGAGGGGGTAAGCCTGCTCTGATATATGTAAACTGCATAGAAAGGATCTTTTCTTTGAGGAGGAGGCCAGGGTGAAGACCCATGGACTAGTGGAGAGGATGGACTGTTCCAGAAAAGAGATGGTCTCGCATAGATATAATAATTGCTGAGACCACCTGCTGTGGTAAACCTTTGACTGTCTGCTGTATACTCTGATTGATTGCTGCATATTTGGTCTCGCTGTTATATACTCTGATGGGCTGTTGCGTATCTTGACTGGTGGCTGTATACTTTGATTAACTGCTATATATGCTGAGTGGAAAAGCTTTACTTTTTGTATTAAAGGAACTGAGTTAATATTGGACTTGTGGGGGTGCCCTTTCAAATATACAACTGATTCCATCTGTGATTAAAGATGAGAGGTACATCTAAAACCAGTAAAGCAAACCAACCCGCCCCTAGCCCAGGTGATATTCAGCAGTATATGTCAGCAGGGATCAGTATGGTGGAAGAAGGACCTAAACAAACAAATTGGTGTACTGGCGCAAGGAAAAGAAAGGGAAACCAACAGTTACTACCATATACAATAAAAATATCTAATGCACATATACACGTGAAAGGTCCGTATAGAGTCCATATGTATTTAAAGTCCTTGGGCACAGAAGGCTGCTCTGCCACAAGTGAGAAGAGAACTTGCAGGGTAGTGTAGAAAGAAGACAGGCGCCACTCTTAAGTGCAGTAAGGCAAGTTTAATGAGGTAAATCAATACACACCAAATACTCACAATTGAGCAGGTGAAAAAAGGCAGTGTATAATATATTAGCTAGTCCGTCCATGAGGTGGGTTCGTCCGGATGCCACAATCAGTCAGTATTTATCCGCTGTAGCCGATGGATGTCAGCACTTACTGGATACTGGGGACACAGAGGTGGACTTCCGGCGACACTCCCCCGGTCGTGACGCAAGGACGTGATGACATAGGCAGGCGACGCGTTGTCTGAGCATGCGCTCCTTCCTCAGGCCTCTATGGCACCATCTTTATCAAGGGAAATATATACAGGGGATGCCCTCAGGCATCCACTGGGTCCTAGAGACCAGTAATGGCTCCACTGGTATGCAAATGAAGCGGCCTATTTACTAAACATGTATGGGAACATATTGTGGGCATATTCCATTATAATAAAAGCTATATAAAAGCAATATATCTGGGAGAACAACCCTTTTATCTCCCATCTCATTTTCTGATAATCTGATAACAGATCTGATAACAATTGTGCAAGGTCTCTTTAATCCAATGTTGGGAAAGTAACCCCCAGAAATTTTAAAAATTGATAGAGAACACAGGGTGGGAGGATATTGAAGCCAGAGTGGGGGTATCCCAAGAGGTGTAATTGTGAGGTTTCAATATGCAGAAGAAAAGATGGGAGTGATGAAAAAGGCCCAGAAAATCTCTGGAATTGTTCTTGAAGGAGTGAATTTACAGCTATATACAGATTTGTTGGCTGAGACTCTGGCAAGAAGGAGACTTCTTAAACCCCTGACAGACCTGTTGGGGGCTTCTAATATTTCCTATCGGTGGGGTTTCCCGGCCTTCCTTAAATTAATAAATGAGGCCCGCGCAGCGTTTTTGAGATTCCCGGAAGAGCTGGTAGAATACTGCAACAAATTAAACTTACCACTCCCAGCTTTGCCAGGGTGGGAGGGGATTCTGGACACTCCAATGTCATTGAGGGAGTAAAGGTGGTCTTGGGTGGAGGGGGCAGAGAGTCGTGGGCGGGGGGGCATGAGGTGGTCTCTTCCCCTTCTTTCCTCCTCCTCCCCTCCCTTGCCTCTTCTGCCATCTCCTTCCCTCATTGGGGTGGTGGTGGGGGGGAGAGAGTTGAAGCGCTGTTACTCCAGTGGGTAGGTTAGGGCAGGGTTAGAGTGTTTTTTTTTTTTTCCCCCTCCTCCATTCTATACAGAACCTCTCTCTGAAAAGGGATATGCTAGTTGCTCCTGTGGCTGTCCATGGTTTTGGATAATTTAGTATTATATAATGTTAGGGGCCTGAATACACCTGGTAAAAGGCAGAAGGGTAACTGGAGAACTGCTCCACTATGGGGTAGGAGTAGCCTGTTTACAAGAAACACATATCACACATGCCTCGGGGATTAAATTATCATCCCGCCACTTCCCTATGTGGTTTTATGGTGACACGACCTCAAGCCACTCGCGAGGAGTTGCAATTCGATTTGATAGAAGTACAATATTTATGCTAAAAGAGCAGTTGGCAGATCCTGAGAGAAGGTTTCTGTTTATTAAGAGAAACTATTCGATACGGAGTGTACACTTGCAAATACAGTGTCTCACAAAAGTGAGTGCATCCCTCACATTTTTGTAAATATTTTATTATATCTTTCATGTGACAATACTGAAGAAATAATGTAACACACAGCCATTACTGTCTAAACTGCTGGCAACAAAAGTGAGTACACCCTTAAGTGAACATGTCAAAATTGGGCCCAATTAGCCATTTTCCCTCCCCAGGGTCTTGTGACTCTTTCATGTTACAATGTCCCAGGTGTGAATGGGGGGCAGGTGTGTTAAATTTGGTGTTATCGCTCTCACTCTCTCTCATACTGGTCACTGGAAGTTAAACATGGTACTTCATGGCAAAGAACTGAGGATTAAAAAAAAAAAACAATTGTTGCTCTACATAAAGATGGCCTAGGCTATAAGATGATTGCCAAGGCCCTGAAACAGCGGTTTAACAGGACAGGTTCCATTAAGAAAAAGCCTTGCCATGGTCAACCAAAGAAGTTGAGTGCACGTGCTCAGCATCATATCCAGAGGTTGTCTTTGAGGAATAGACATATGAGTGCTGCCAGCATTGCTGCAGAGGTCAAAGGGGTGGGAGGTCAGCCTGTCAGTGCTCAGACCATATGTCGCACACTGCATCAAATTAGTCTGCATTGCTGTCGTCCCAGAAGGAAGTCTCTTTTAAAGATGATGCACAAGAAAGCCCACAAACAGTTTGCTAAAGACAAGCAGACTAAGGACATGGATTACTGGAACCATGTCCTGTGATCTAAGACCAAGATAAACTTCTTTGGTTCAGATGGTGTCAAGCGTGTGTGGCGGCAACCAGGTGACGAGTACAAAGACAAGTGTGTCTTGCCTACAGTCAAGCATGGTGATGGGAGTGTCATAGTCTGGGGCTGCATGAGTGCTTCCGGCATTGGGAAGCTACATTTCATTGAGGGAATCATGAATGCCAACATGTACTGTGACATACTGAAGCAGAGCATGATCCCTTCAGAGACTGGGCCACAGGGCAGTATTCCAACATAACGACCCCAAACACCCCTCCAAAACGACCACTGCCTTGCTAAAGAAGCTGAGGGTGAAGGTGATGGGCTGGCCAAGCATGTCTCCAGACCTAAACCCTATTGAGCATCTGTGGGGCATCCTCAAACGGAAGGTGGAGGAACGCAAGGTCTCTAACATACACAAGCTCTGTGATGTCATCATGAAGGAGTGGAAGAGGACTCCAGTGGCAACCTGTGAAGCTCTGGTGAACTCCATGCCCAAGAGGGTTAAGGCAGTGCTGGAACATAATGGTGGCCACACAAAATATTGACACTTTGGGCCCAATTTAGACATTTTCATTTAAGGGTGTACTCACTTTGCCAGTGTTTTAGACATTCATGGCTGTGTGTTGAGTTATTTTGAGGGGACAGCAAATTTATACTGTTATACAAACTGTACACTCACTACTTTACATTGTAGCAAAGTGTCATTTCTTCAGTGTTATCACATGAAAAGATATAATAAAATAATTACAAAAATGTGAGGGGTGTACTCACTTTTGTGAGATACTGTATCTATGCGCCCAATAGAGAGCCGAATAAGTTTGAGGAAAATTTTGAAAAAATTGTTGGTTTTTAGAGAATGGAGGCTTATTGTAGCGGGAGACTTCAATATGGGTTTAGACCCACGTATGGAACTCTTTTGTTTAACACTACAATTGCAGAATGAAATGAAAAGCTTACTAGGAGAATGTCAGTTGATCGATGCTTGGAGGATTAGATACACAAAACTAAGAGACTAAACTATTCCTCAGTACATGAGTCTTATTCAAGGATTGACTATATTTTAATAGAACATCAATTATTAACCTCCCTCAAGGATGTGACTATTTTGCCTATTACACACTCTGACCATGCCACAGTGATGACCCAGTTAGATTTATTATCAATAGTACCTAGAGATAGGGCCTGGAAATTAAATGAGTCTCTCACCCAAGACCCCAAAATAACAGAGAAGGTGGAAAAGGAATTGGAGAGTTTTTTCACGATTAATGATACATCGGAGATCTCACAGGCTACTCTATGGGAAGCACAACAGGCTTATATAATGGGGATATTGCTAGGCATTGGGACACAAACAAAGAGGGAAAAGAACGAGAGGAAGAGTCAGCTATTAAGGGAAATAAATATTTTGGAACAGGTCAGATCCAATGGCATCCCAGAGCAGCGAGAAATAATTGAAAAGAGAGGAGAACTAACGGCGCTTATGGAGTATGAGACAAAAAATGCTTTTTATGTAGTGATGAAGGAAAAATATCAATGGGGAAATAAGCCGGGGAAATAAGCCCGGCAAATGGCTAGCAAAAGCAGTAAGGGAGAAAAAAAATGCATTCTATATGCCTAAAATTAAAGATAAGAAGGGGCAAATATTACACTCATCCTCAGATATTTCTCAGGCATTCCACTCATAGTTCGCTGTCGGTGAGGGAATACCTGCGGGAACTTGACCTCCTAAGGCTGCCTAAGGAGGAGCTTGAGGATTTAAAGGCCCTGATTACACATGAAGAGGTGGGATGGACAATAAGGAATATCACCCTGGGGAAGAGCTTGGGCCATGATGGATATTCTATCATGTACTATAAAAGGTTCCAAAAATGTGGTCCCTAAATTATGTATGTATTTCAATATAGTTGGGAAAGGAGAGAATTTGAGAGAAGAATCTCTTCTCGCTCATATATAACTCATCCTGAAGGAAGGGAAAGATCTATCGGCACCGACAAGCTATAGACTAATCTCCCTTTTTAACATTGATATAAAAATATTTGCAAAAATTATAGCAGAAAGGTTAAAACCCCTATTGCCAAGATTGATAAGTAATGACACTCCGGCCGTTTTACTTTTGGTAGATGCCGAAAAGGCTTTTGATGGGGTCGATTGGAGCTCCATGTTCGGGACTCTGAGGTACCTAGGTATTGGAGATAGGATGATGTGTTGGATTTCTGCTTTTTATCATTATCCAAGGGCGAGAATAAGAGTAAATAATGGCAGTTTGTCCTTCCCTTTTGAGCTATAAAATGGAATTAGGCATGGGTGCCCCCTTTCCCCTATGCTGTTTGTTCTGGCTTTAGAAACCTTTTAGGCAGCAGTTCGTAAAAACCTAGACATCAAAGGGGTTTGATTGGGGAACAGTGAGTATAAAGTGGCAGCATATGCAGATGATATATTATTTTATATAACCAACTCTAGGTTAACGCTCTCATTGGTGCTAGGGGAATTAGGCAGATATGGGGAATTATCAAACTTTTTAACGTTATTATAGCTAAATCGGAAATTCTGAATATTACAAAATCAAAGAAAGAACAACAAGCAATCCAGCCCAAATTCCCCTTTGTATGGTGCAGAGAGGAATTGGGATACCTTGGAATTAAATCACCTGAATTAGGTCACCTGAAAAACAAATGGATAATCGCAATTTTTTTTTTCTTTTACTTACCTGGTTTAGAAGAAAATATACTTACCTTACATCCTCTTCCTACCCTCGGCGGCCACGGCGATTCGTCACTTCCTGGCTTGCAATGATTCCTGGGAGCGGAACGTCATCGCTCCCAGGAATCAATGCACCTGCATCGGCCCCAACGTAAGTTCCGGTGCAGGCGCCGTCATACCTTGCTAAACAGCTTCTGGGCATGCCCACAAGCTGTGCAGGGATGACACTGCGGCACCGGAAGTGACGGCGGGGCCGGTGCAGTGCATCGTGGGACCGAAGAAGACGGAAGAGGACACAGAAGAGGATCGCGCTGACTTCAAGCTGCCCACACCTGAGATGGCAGCGTTGGACAATACTTTTTCAAGGTAAGTATTTCTTCTAAAAGGTAAGTGCAACACAGACAGATCAGAGGCTAGCCATTGTGGAATGTACTAGCCCTGACTGTCCCGGGGGTATTTTTATTAAAAAAAGCTTTCCCAGGGTGGAACTCCGGTTTAAAGGTAGATACCTTTTACAGTAAATAAATCAATATAATATCAGCGCTGCAAAATCAATAAAGTGCTATACATATATACATCAGTGCCCCTCAGTGCAGCCTCATCAGTGCAGGAGAAAACTTTCTTAATTACAACATTTTTAACCACTTAAGCCCCTGAAGATTTTACCCCCTTCCTGACCAAGGCCTATTTTGCTATTCGGCACTGCGTGACTTTAACGGACATTTGCGCGGTCGTGCGACGCTGTACCTAAACGAATTTGACGTCCTTTTTTTCCCACAAACGGAGCTTCTTTTGGTGGTATTTGATCACCTGTGCGATTTTTTGATCATGTGCTATAAACAAAAAAAAGAGCGTCAATTTTGCAAAAATAACAATATTTTTCACATTAAAAAAAAATGTAAAAATCAAGATTTCTGTTACGACCTCCGACAGTCGCCACCCCTCAAATAGTCTTCACCAATGGGTATTGACTTCCGCTCCGCAGGAGTAGCTAGGCATAAGACTTGTTAGAAACAAAAGCTTTTAGCATAGACACACCCATAGGGGGCTGTCCCACTGGTCAATACCCCCCCCCCCCCTGCATCAAGCCATCCCAACTCAGTTTTTCTCTGCCTAGCGTTAGGAGTAGATAGGCTTCCCTGTGCTGGGGCTACAGTCTCAGCCTTCTAATCTTTTCTTATGATTTTTATTTGCAAGAATGTCAGTTTTTTCTTTGCTTTACTTGCTGTTTATTTTGTCAGCTTTAGTTTTTAGTCGGATCTTCGGATAAAGATGGATTTTGCGGAGCTGGGAATCGGACTGGCCGCCCTGGCTCTCCAGGGCAGAGGGTCAGAGGGATCCCCAGCCCGCCATCGAGCGTTCGGCTATGGTTCGCCCTGGCGCTATGAACGACCCATCCCTGTTCGCAGCAGGGATGCAGCCTGTGAGGTGGCTACCTCACTGGACGCATATGTGGTTGCATGCTGCAGTGTCCTGCGCTTTGGCTGACGGCATTCCCTGTCATCTGAGGACAGAGGCTTTCCGTTTAATAGAGGCACCCCATGCCATCCGGTACAGGTAAGTACTTTACTGTGTGGGGCCTCTGTCTGGGGTGGCAGTCCTGTGTTGCTGTGTGTCCCCTCATGTCTGTGCGTTTGTGGGGTCCCTGATGCGATCCCTGCGGGGGTCTTTTTTAGTGCATTGCTGGCACTGTGTAATTTTGGGGGCCCCTCTCCTGTGTCACTTTCAGTGTTTGGGAGGTGCAGACTGTGTGTGCGGCGACCGCTGCGGCTAAAAACCGAGCGGTCCGCAATTTTGGATGTGGGCAGCATGTCTGGCTTCACTATGGGCTTTACAACAGCTTGCTATGCAGTGTTTTGGCGCCAACCGGCGCCATCTTGTGTGTGGCAGAACGATCGTTCTGAGCACATGTCGGCGGCCATCTTGCCGAAGCCCCCCATTGCTTTCTATGGGCAGCCATTTTCCCTTAGCCTTGCAGCATATAGTTCAGCCTCTGGTGACCTCACTTCCTTTTCCTCTGGAGCAGCGATCAGTGTGGTAACACTGTGTGGGGCTCTGCAGACTGTCTCTTCCATATCTCTCTGTTTTATCCTTCCTGGCTCAGTTTTGTCCATTTTGGGGGGTCTGTGTACACTGTGTATATAGCGGTGGGCTGCGCATTCCGCAGCGCTTTCATAGGGCCAGTACTTTTTTGTCATTGTTTTGCAATGGAATCTCAGGACAGCAAATTACCCCCAGCCTTGATGGGGGACCCCAGTTCTGCTGAATCCCCCGTTATACCTAATTTGGCCACTGTGGTGGCGGCTTTAGTGTCAAAAATGGAGGTGCTGATGGCTGAACGAGCTGCTAGAAAAAGGCCTAGACTATCTTTCTCCTCTGATTCAGATGGTGATGTGGCTGCTGTGGCTGGCGTGTTCTTTTCAGGGTCTCGCTCGTCCCTGGACCCGCGGAGGTGGAGGGGGTAGATGATTCTCCCCCGGGGTCACCTGAAGAACGCGCAGCTATGGATGCGTTGATTTCTTCTGTCAAAGAAACACTACATTTGGAGGATGAGCCCACTCCTCCGGGCATTGTATCCTCTTTTGGTACACATAGGACCCGCAAGTCGGCGCAGTTTTTTCCCTGCCCCGCTGAGTTTCATCACACTGTGAATGAACAATGGCGCAGTTTGAAACGCCCTTTCACGGTGCCTAATAGGTTTAAACTGTTTTACCCCTTTGCGCCTTCTACGGATTCGCGCTGGTGTGTGGCTCCCCAGGTGGATCACACGGTGGCCGTGTTAAACAAGGCTACTTTGGTTCCCGCTGAGAATACCCCGGTGTTCCGTGATCCTACGGACAGGAGGTTGGAGTCTCTTGCCCGTCATGCCTACATGGTGGCGGGTTCCGTGCTCAAACCTATTTTCGCTTCTGTCATGGTGGCTCAGGCGGTGGCGGATTGGACTAAGGTGCTTAGATGCACTCTCGTGTCTGATTCTGCCCCACCTACTACACTGTCCATGGTGGACCAAATTCATCAAGGGGTCATGTATTTGTGCGATGCGGCCTTGAATGAGGCCCCTTTGGCTGCACGCCTGTCTAGTGTCGCGGTACTTAACCGTCGACTGATTTGGCTGAAGAGCTGGTCGGCTGACCAGACGTCACGGAAAACGGTGGCTGATTTTCCCTATGCAGGGTCACGCCTTTTTGGCGAGGCTTTAGATACTTTGGTGAAAGCAGTCACTGGGGGCAAAAGCACTCTGCTGCCCCAGAATCCGAAGAACAAGCCTTTTCGCGGCAAGCGGGGTCCCGCCTTTAGACCCAATCAGGGGTCCTTTCGTGCCTTTAAGCCACAAAACAAGGGCAAACTTTTTACGGGCCAAGGTGGCCAGAAGAAGCCCGGGGCGGGCAAGCAAAAGTCCGGCCATGCCGGTGCGGCGGCTCAATCCGCCTCTGCCTGAAGGCAGATTGTTTACATTAGCCGCCTGCCTTTCTCCCGGTGTAACGGACGATCGCGAGTGCGGGGGGGGGTCCGTGACCGAGCGGGAGCCGAAGCGCGCCTCCGGCGGCGCGCGCTCGCTCCCTAGAGCCTCACAGGCTAGCGACGTAGTCCTACGTCGCTTTGCCTGTGAGGGGCTGACTGCCGCAGTAAATAGTCGTGCGGCGGTCGGCAAGTGGTTAACATAAACCAAGAAACTTTTTTTTTTTATTTGTTTAGCAAAAAAGAAGTCCAGAGGTGATCAAATACCACCAAAAGAAAGCTGTATATGTAGGAAAAAAAATGATAAAAATGTTGTTTGGGTACAGCGTTGCATGACCGTGCAATTATTCAAAGCGTGAAAATTGGCCTGGGCAGGAAGGGGGTGAAAGTGCCCTGTATTGAAGTGATCAAAGTAGATGTAAACCCTAAACATCAACTTCTTATTCACTCCTTTTTGGTCAGCTAAAATTACATCGGAGAAAACTTTTAAATTTGTTTATTATTAGCAAAAGATATTGGTCAATCCTGCAGGCAGTCCAGTGCTGTCTTGTGCATTCTACAGTCTAATCTCAAACCGTGTTATCAAGGAGTCATGAAAAAGAGGGCATGTAGTCTAGCCCTATCCTAGGGTGATATTTCTGTTCTTCCATATATACAAAATATATACAAAATGTTGTCACACTAGGACACGTTGGGGTTGATTTACTAAAACTGGAGAGTACAATTTTTGGTTCAGCTGTGCATGGTAGCCAATTAGCATCTAACTTCAGTGTGTTCAATTAAGCTTTGACAAAAAAAAAAAAAAACAGTTTTTCTCTTACGTCCTCCGACAGTCGCCACCCACTCATACAGTCTTCACTAATGGGGTATTGACTTCCTCTCCTTAGGAGTAGCTAGCCAAAAGACTTGTTAAAACAAAAGCATTTACATAGACACACCCATGTGGGCTGTCCCACTGGTCCAATACCCCCCTGCAATAGCCATCCCAACTCAGTTTGTCTTCTGCCTAGTTCAGGAGTAGTCAGGCTTCCCTGTGCTGGGGCTACGGTCTCAGACTTCTTCTTCTATTTTATGATTTTATTTTCTGAAAATGTAATTTTTTCTTTGCATTATTAGCTGTTTATTTTGTCAACGTTTGTTAGTCGGATCTTCGGATGAAGACGGCGTTTGCGGAGCTGGCCGTCCTGGTTCTCCAGGACAGAGGGTCAGATGGAATCCCAGCCCACCATTGAGCATTTAGCAGGCTATGCGTTCGCCCTGGCCTCGCAAACGACCCATCCCTGTCCTCAGGGATGCAGCCTGTGAGGTGGCTACCTCACCGGACACATGCACGGTTCGTCCATGCACTGCTGGTGTCCTGCGTTTTTGG
The DNA here is from genome assembly GCF_965119305.1 of Pelophylax lessonae. Lineage (NCBI taxonomy): Eukaryota > Metazoa > Chordata > Amphibia > Anura > Ranidae > Pelophylax > Pelophylax lessonae. Next base: position 83,577,720 of record NC_138779.1, on the reverse strand, counting down.
CTGGCGGCACTCCCCTGCCATCTGAGGGCGGGCGGTTTCCCGTTTGATATGAGGCACCCCACGCCATCGGGTACAGGTAAGTACACTCTGTGTGGGGCCTCTGTCTGGGGTCGGCAGTCCTGTGTGTCTTTGGTGTCCCCTATGTCTGTGCGTTTTGGGGTCCCTGATCCCGGTCCCTGCGGGGGTTTTTTCTCTCACAGTCAGCGCTGTGTGGGATTTTGGGGGATCCCTCCCCTGTGCCACTTTAGGGTGCTTGGAGGTACAGACACGTGCGGCGACCGCTGCGGGGTTAAAAACCTCACGTCTGCCATTTTAGGTGTGGGCAGCATGTCTGGCTTCACTGTGGGCGCTTATACAGCATTGTATGTAGTGTATTTTGGCGCCTTGCGGAGAAATCTTGTGTGTGGCAAACGATTGTTCCGAGCACATGTCAGCGGCCATTTTGCCGAAGCCTCCCATTACTTTACATAGGCATCCATGTTTACTTAGCCTGCAGCCTCAGTTCAGTCTCTGGCAGTGACATCACTTCCTTCCTTCACTCAGGAGCGACCGACTGCGGTGGTAACACACTTGTGGGGCTCTGTTTTGCTGTCCTTTTTACTCCCTTGTGCAATCTTCCTGGCTTCAGTTTGTCCCTGCGGGGGGTCTGTGCTCCACAGTCTTTGTAGCGGTGTGCTGCGGGGTCCGCGGTGCGCTTAAAGGGCCAGTACCTTAAAAAAAAAAAAACTTTTTTGGTAATGGAATTCCAGGACAGAAAATTCCCTCCAGCCTTGGTAGGGGATTCAAGTTCCTCTGTATCCTCTACCCTGACTAATTTGGCTGCTGTAGTGGCGACTTTGGTGTCCCAAATGGATGTGCTGATGACTGAACGTGCTGCTAGAAAAAGGCCTAGGATTTCTTTTTCTTCTGATTCTGACTGTAACATGGTTGCTGTAGGTAGCGTGCCCCTTTCAGGGTCTCGTTTTTCTCAGGACCCGCAAGAGTCTGAGGGGGAGGCGGAGGTTACAGGGGTGGACGAATCCCCCCCTGGGAAGCCCGAGGAACGCGCAGGTATGGATGCGCTGATTTCTGCCATCAAAGAAACACTACATTTAGAGGATGAGCCCAATCCTCCGGGCATTGTGTCATCTTTTGGTACACACAGGACCCGCAAGACAGCGCAGGTTTTTCCTTGCCCCGCTGAGTTTCATCACACTGTGAATGAGCAATGGCGCAATTTGAAACACACCTTCACGGTGCCTAAAAGGTTTCAACTTCTCTACCCTTTTGCGTCTTACTACGGTTGCATGCTGGTGTGTGGCTCCTCAAGTGGATCACACTGTGGCCAGATTGAACAAGGCTACTCTGGTTCGCACCGAAGATTCTCCGGTATTTAGGGATCCTACGGATAGGAGGCTGGAGTCTCTTGCCCGCCACACCTATGTGATGGCGGGTTCCATGCTAAAGCCCATTTTCGCCTCTGTCATGGCGGCTCAGACTGTGGCGGATTGGACCAAGGTGCTCAGACGCACTCTCGTGGCTGATTCGGCCCCCCCCCACTACCGTGGAGATGGTGGACCAGATTTATCAGAGGGTCATGTATTTGTGCGATGCGGCCTTAAATGAGGCCCCATTGGCGGCACGCCTGTCCAGTGTCGCGGTGCTTAGCCGTCAACTGATATGGTTGAAGAGCTGGTCGGCTGACCAGAAATCCAGGAAGGCGGTGGCTGATATTCCCTATGCGGGGTCTCGCCTTTTTGGTAAATCCCTGGATGAATTGGTTAAGAGTGTCACTTGGGGCAAGAGCACTCTGCTGCCCCAGAATCCTAAGAGCAAATTTCTCTTACGTCCCCCGACAGTCGCCGCCCACTCACACAGTCTTCACCAATGGGTATTGACCTTTGCTCCGCAGGAGTAGCTAGGCACAAGACTTGTTAGTAACAAAAGCTTTTAGCATAGACACACCCCTAGGGGCTGTCCCACTAGTCAATACCTCCCTGCACCAGCATTCCCAACTCAGTTTGATTTTGCCTAGCTCAGGAGTAGTCAGGCTTTCCTGTGCTGGGGCTTCAGTCTCAGCCTTCTACCCTTTTTTGATTTTATTTCAAAGTGTTTTTTCTTTACTTTACTAGCTGTTATTTTCCAGCTCTTAGTTAGGTCTTTGGATGAAGAAACATCATGCGGAGCTGGGTATCGGACTGGCCGCCCTGGATCCCCAGGGCTGAGGGTCAGATGGATCCCCAGCCTGCCATCGAGCATTCAGCTACGGTTCGCCCTGGCGCCATGAACGACCCATCCCTGCTCGCTGCAGGGATGCTGCCATGTGAGGTGGCTACCTCACTGGACGCCTTCTGCAGTCGTGTGCTGCGGTCTCCTGCGTCCCGGCTACGGCACTCCCTGTCATATAGGACAGCGGTTTGTCGTTTTTGAGACGGTTCCCCACGCCATCCGGTACGGTAAGCACCTTCTGTGTGGGGACCATCTGTCTGGGGTGTCAGTCTGTGGCTGTGTGTTTCCCCCCATGTCTGTTATGTGCGGGCTCCCTACTGTGATCCCTGCGGGGGTTGAATGCCTTTATTTGTTGCTGCAGGGGGACCCCTCTCGCTCCGATGTATCCCTTTTGGGGGCTGTGGGGCAGGCATGTGTGGCGGCGACCGCTAAGGCTGCGCGCCGCGCGGTCCACTATTTTTGTTTGTGCTGTGGGCTATTGCGGCCTTTTCCTGGGCCTTATGCAGAGTGCAGTGCGGTGTGCTTTTTGGCGCCAGTCTGCACCATCCCTGAGCCTCATAGGTTATATAGTTCAGCCTCTCATGCATCACTTCCTCTTTCTCTGGACAGCGGTCGGTGGCAGCAGTCTGCAGTGCTCTCTCCAGGTTTTTCTCTGTGCTATCCTTCCTAACTCAGTGTTTTCTGTCCCTGCGGGGGTCGGTGCATACAGTTAGTGTACGGTGGGCTGCGCTCGCCGTGGTCTTTAAAGGGCCAGAGCCTTTTTGTCCCATACCTGTTATTTGGCATGGATTCCCAGGATAGCAAGTTCCCCCCGGCCCTGGTGGGGGACCAGGGATCTGCTGCATCTGCTGCACGCCCTCTGATCTGGCCACTGTAGTGGCATCTTTGGTGTCACAGATGCAGGTGCTGATGGCTGAACGTTCTGCAAAGAGGGCCAGGTTATCCATTTCCTCTGATTCAGAGGGCGATGTGGCTGCTGTGGCTGGCGTGCCCTTTTTAGGGTCTCTCTCATCTCTGGACCTTTTGGGGTCTGAGGGGGAGGCGGAGGTGGAAGGGGTTGATACTTCTCCCCCTGGCTCGCCTGAAGAGCTTGCACTCATGGATGAGCTGATAGCTTCTATAAAAGACACGCTGCACCTGGAGGATGAGCCCACTCCTCCAGCTAGGGTGTCCTCCTTTGGGACACATAGAACCCGCAAATCAGCGCAGGTTTTCCCCTGCCCTGCGGAATTTCATCACACTGTTAATGAGCAATGGCGCACTTTAAAGAAGCCCTTTACAGTGCCCAGTAAGTTTAAACTGCTTTATCCCTTTGCGCCTTCCACCGACGAGCGCTGGTGTGTAGCGGCCCAAGTGGATCACGCTGTAGCCGTTTTGAACAAGGCTACCCTGGTTCCCACTGAGGATACCCCGGTTTTCCGGGATCCTACGGACAGGAGGTTGGAGTCTCTTGCCCGTCACGCATATATGGTGGCAGGCTCTATGCTCAAGCCTATTTTTGCTTCGGTTATGGCAGCCCAGGCGGTGGCGGATTGGACGAAGGTGCTCAGACGCACCCTGGTAGCTCATTCCGCCCCGCCGACTACGCTGGCTATGGTGGACCAGATCCATCAGGGGGTCATGTATTTGTGCGATGCGGCCTTGAATGAGGCCCCTTTGGCTGCACGCCTGTCTAGTGTCGCGGTGCTTAACCGTCGACTGATCTGGCTGAAAAGTTGGTCGGCCGACCAATCATCTCGCAAGACGGTAGCGCCTTTTTGGCGAGGCTTTAGATACTCTAGTAAAAGGAGTTACTGGGGGCAAGAGTACTCTCTTGCCCCAGAATCCCAAGAACAAGTCCTTTCATGGCAAGCGGAACCCCTCCTTTAGGCCCTCTCAAGGGTCCTTTCGTGCCTTCAGGTCGCAGTCCAAGGGCAAGCCCTTCAAAGGCCAAGGCACCCAGAAGAAGCCGTGGGCAGGTAAGCAGAAGTCCGGCCAAGTCGGTTCTGCGACCCACTCCGCGTCCGCCTGAAGGGACGCCCTCACCCGTTTCTGGGGTGGGGGGACGTTTGCGCGGTTTCCTCCAACCTTGGCTGTTCCGCATCCAGGACAGATGGGTTCAGGAAATCGTTCGATCAGGTTACAAGATCGAATTCCTTTCTCAGCCGGCGGGCAGTTTTTTTCTGTCAAATCTTCAACTGCCTCCGGAGCGTTTGCGGGATCTGCACCTGGCGGTGCGGGACTTGCGGGCCCAGGGGGTGGTGGTTCCGGTGCCTCATCGGGACAGATTTCGGGGGTTTTACTCCAATCTGTTCACTGTGCCCAGAAAGGAGGGCAAGGTGCGTCCGGTCCTGGACTTGAAAGCTCTGAACCGCTTTGTGCGCGTTCGGAAGTTTCGCATGGAATCCCTGCGCTCATTGGTGGCTGCCCTGAGCCCGGGGGAATTTCTGGCCTCCATCGATTTGAAGGATGCGTACCTACACATCCCCATTTTCGAGGGCCACCAGAGGTACCTTCGATTCGCCATTGCGGAGGAACACTACCAGTTCGTGGCGTTACCTTTCGGTCTCGCTTCAGCTCCGCGGGTTTTTACCAAGGTTCTGGCGCCTGTTCTGGCCCTGTTACGAGCCCAGGGCATTTCGGTCTTGGGATATCTGGACGATCTCCTGTTAAGATCGAGTGCCAGCAAGAGCCTGTTGACCGACCTGTCCACTACGGTGCAGACGCTCCAGGAGTTCGGTTGGACCATAAAGGTTCCAAAGTCAACTTTGTGCCCTTCGGTTCACCTTCCCTATCTGGGGATGGTTCTGGACTCTGTTCAGGCGAAGGTCTTCCTGCCAGAGGACAAGCTCAGGACGCTTCGGGACGAAGTCAGGTCCCTCAGGGACAACCGATCCTCGTCACTCAGGACATGCATGAGGTGTCTAGGGTTGATGGTCTTGGCCTTCGAGGCGATCCCCTTTGCTCAGTTTCACACGCGGGGTCTCCAAGTGGAGATTCTTGCCAAGTGGGACGGGCGACCTCAGTCTCTGGATCTGCTGGTCTCGTTGAGCCGCTGCACCAGAAGGAGTCTTCTGTGGTGGCTCCAGTCCCCGGCGGTGTCGGGGGGCAAGTCTTTTCGTCCGTTATTTTGGACGGTGGTCACCACGGATGCCAGCCTGTCGGGCTGGGGTGGTGTCCTAGGCAACCTGTCCGCCCAGGGAACTTGGTCGAAGGAGGAATCCTCTCTTCCGATCAACGTTCTGGAATTGAGAGCGATAAAGCTTTGCCTTCTCCAGTGGTCGGGACGGCTTCAGGGCCGTCCGGTTCAGGTTCAGACGGACAATGCCACCGCTGTGGCTTACATCAACCACCAAGGGGGCACCAGGAGTGCCCGAGCGGCTCGGGAAGTGACCGACATTCTGTCTTGGGCCGAGACGAACGTCCCGGTGATAACGGCAGTACACATACCGGGGGTGGACAACTGGCAGGCGAATTATCTGAGCCGCCAGACCCTGGACCAGGGGGAATGGTCCTTACACCCGGATGTCTTCCGGATGTTGTGTGCGAGGTGGGGTTCACCGGATGTGGACCTGTTCGCGTCTCGTCTAAACAACAAGGTGGAAAGGTTCGTGGCAAGGACACGCGATCCTCGGGCGGACGCCTTGGACGCGTTGGTGGCGCCTTGGCATCAGTATCATCTGATATATGCCTTTCCTCCAATTCAGCTGCTGTCCAGGTTCCTTCGCAGGTTGGCCTCGGAACCGCACACGGTGATTCTGGTGGCTCCAGACTGGCCTCGCCGGTCTTGGTACGCAGACCTCGTTCATCTGGCAGTCGAACCTCCGTGGCGCCTGCCGGTCCGAGAAGACCTTCTGTCTCAAGGGCCGATCTTCCATCCTGCTTTACAGTCGCTGGCTTTAACGGCCTGGCTGTTGAAAGCCAGGTCCTGAGGGACAAGGGTCTCTCCCCTGAGGTCATTTCTACTCTGATCAAGGCTAGAAAAGCCTCCTCAGGGAAGATTTATTACCGTACTTGGAAAGCGTACTTTGCCTGGTGTGAGTCCAGGGAGTATTCCCCTCGCTCATACTCGGTGTCAAGAGTGCTGGCTTTCCTCCAAACTGGTGTGGATCAGCGTTTGGCGCTGGCCACGATAAAGGGCCATTTGGCCCCTCCTTGGAGGGAGCCCTTACCTCCGTGGGACTTGAACCTAGTTCTGTCTGTGTTACAGCACGCTCCCTTTGAAAAGATCAGGGAGATCTCGTTGCCTCTGCTGTCCAAAAAGGTTGCCTTTTTGGTGGCGATTACTTCGGCTCGCAGGGTGTCGGAGCTAGCAGCGTTGTCCTGTAGCTCTCCCTATTTGGTGCTTCACAAGGATAAGGTGGTCTTGCGACCTAACCCGTCCTTTCTTCCAAAAGTGATCTCGGATTTTCACCTTAATGTAGACATTATCTTGCCTTCGCTCTGCGCGAAGCCAAAACATCCTAAGGAGGTTGCCTTGCATTCCTTGGATGTTGTCCGGGCGATCAGGGTTTACCTGTCGTCCACTAAATCCTTTCGCAAGTCAGATTCCCTCTTTGTCCTTCCTGAGGGACCTCGGAAGGGCATGGCGGCGTCGGCTGCGACCATCGCCAAATGGATCAGACAAACTATTGTGCAGGCCTATGCCTTGAAGGAAAGGGTTCCGCCCTTCCCTGTGAAGGCGCACTCTACCAGGTCTTTGAGTGCTTCTTGGGCCTTCCGGCATCAGGCTTCAGTGGCCCAGGTGTGTAAGGCGGCAACTTGGTCGTCCGTGCACACCTTCTCCAAGTTTTATAAGGTGGACGTTCAGGCGTCGGCCGATGCCTCCTTTGGCCGTAAAGTTCTCAGTGCGGCAGTGCCATAGGGACCCTTGTTTTTTGGGTCTTTGGCTGTTGGGGTGTTTTACCCCTGGGTTACTTGTTTTCCTGGGTTGTTGCTCCTGTTGAGCACTTTTCCTGTTGCCCAGCTGGTTCTCTTACTGTATGTGAGGTTCCTTTCTCTGATGTGGGTACTGCGTTGCTCTTCTGCGGCTGCGTCTCCCACCCCTCATGTCTACACTGCTTTGGGACATCCCATTTGTGAAGACTGTGTGAGTGGGCGGCGACTGTCGGAGGACGTAAGAGAAAACGGAATTTTTGTAAAATCTTACCGTAAAATTCCTTTCTCTGAGTCCTCCGACAGTCGCCGCCCCCCGCCCCTCTTTTGGGGTTTTTGTGTACTCTTACTGCTATGCTACCAAACTGAGTTGGGAATGCTGGTGCAGGGAGATATTGACTAGTGGGACAGCCCCTAGGGGTGTGTCTATGCTAAAAGCTTTTGTTACTAACAAGTCTTGTGCCTAGCTACTCCTGCGGAGCAAAGGTCAATACCCATTGGTGAAGACTGTGTGAGTGGGCGGCGACTGTCGGAGGACTCAGAGAAAGGATTTTACGGTAAGATTTTACAAAAATTCAGTTTTTTCCGCGGCAAGCGGGGTCCCACCTTTAAACCTAATCAGGGGTCCTTTCGTGCCTTCAAGGCACAGTACAAGGGGAAACCCTTCAAGGGCCAGGGTGGCCAGAGAAAACCCTGGGCCAGCAAACCTAAATCCGGCCATGCGGGTGCGGCGGCTCAGTCCGCCTCTGCCTTAAGGGGCGCCCTCACCCATTTCAGGGGTGGGGGGACATTTGCGCGGTTTCCTCCAACCTTGGCTGCTCCGAGTTCCGGATAGGTGGGTTCAGGAAATCATTCGATCAGGGTACAAGATCGAATTTCTTTCACGGCCGGGAGACAGATTCTTTCCCTCAAATCTTCATTTGACCCCAGGGCAGTTACAGGACCTGCATCAAGCGGTACAGGATCTCCTTGCTCAGGGGGTAATCATCCCAGTGCCTCATCGGGACAGGTTTCGGGGGTTTTACTCTAATCTGTTCACTGTGCCCAGAAAGGAGGGCAAAGTGCGTCCGATTCTGGACTTGAAAGCTCTGAACCGCTTTGTGCACGTTCGAAAGTTCCGCATGGAATCGCTCCGCTCGGTGGTAGCCTCCCTGAGTCCGGGAGAATTTCTGGCCTCTATCGACCTGAAGGAAGCGTATCTACACATCCCCATTTTCGAGGGTAATCAGAGGTACCTCCGGTTTGCTATCGCAGAGGATCATTATCAGTTTGTGGCGTTACCCTTTGGTCTCGCTTCGGCACCAAGGGTCTTTACCAAAGTGTTGGCGCCCGTTCTGGGCCTGTTGCGGGCACAGGGCATTGCGGTCTTGGGATATCTGGACGATCTCCTGTTAAGATCGAGTGCCAGTCAGAGCCTGATGCGCGATCTGTCCACTACGGGCCAGACGCTTCAGGAGTTCGGTTGGACCATCAACGTTCAGAAGTCGACCTTGTCTCCTTCGGTTCGTCTCCCGTATTTGGGAATGGTTCTGGACTCTGCTCAAGCAAAGGTGTTCTTACCGGAGGACAAGCTCCGGACTCTGCAGTCCAAGGTCAGGTCCCTCAGGGACAACGAATCCTCGTCACTCAGGACCTGTATGCGGTCCCTGGGGTTGATGGTATCGGCCTTCGAGGCGATGCCATTTGCACAGTTTCACACGCGGTCTCTCCAAGCGGAGATCCTGGCCAGGTGGGACAGACTACCTCAGTCCTTAGACCTGAGGGTGTCTCTGAGTCGCCAAACCAGAATGGATCTCTTGTGGTGGCTTCAGTCCCCGGCTGTTTCGGAAGGTAAATCCTTCCGGCCGTTACTATGGACGGTGATTACCACGGATGCCAGCCTGTCGGGCTGGGGTAGCGTCCTGGGCAACCTATCTGCCCAGGGCACCTGGTCGGAGGAGGAATCCTCCCTTCCGATAAACATTTTGGAATTGAGAGCGATCAGGCTGTGCCTGCTCCAGTGGTCGGATCGGCTTCAGGGCCGTCCTGTACGGGTGCAGATGGACAATGCCACTGCGGTGGCATAAATCAACCACCAAGGGGGCACCAGGAGTGCCCAGGCGACCCAGGAAGTGACCAGTATATCTTGGGACGAGACTCATGTCCCAAGGATATCGGCAGTTCACATTCCGGGTGTGGAGAATTGGCAGGCCAATTATCTGAGCCGCCAGACCCTGGACCAGGGGGAATGGTCCCTGGACCCGGAGGTATTTCAAATGCTGTGTGCGAAGTGGGGATCCCCGGATGTGGATCTGTTCGTGTCTCGGCTAAACCACAAGGTGGAAAGGTGCGTGGCAAGAACGTGCGATCCTCTGGCAGACGCCTCGGATGCGCTGGTGGTGCCTTGGCGTCCGTATCGTCTGATCTATGCCTTTCCTCCAATTCAGTTGTTGTCCAGGTTCCTTCGCAGGTTGGCCTCGGCACAAACACTGGTGATTCTGGTGGCGCCAGACTGGGCACGCCGGTCCTGGTATGCGGACATCGTTCACCTGGCCGTCGAGCCTCCATGTCGGCTGCCACTGCGGGAAGATCTGCTGTCTCAGGGACCGATCTTCCATCCTGCTTTACAGTCGCGGGCTTTAGCGGCATGGCTGTTGAAAGCCAGGTCCTGAGAGACAGGGGTCTCTCCTCAGAGGTTATTCCTACTTTACTCAAGGCTAGAAAAGCCTTGTCTGGTAAGATTTATTACTGTACATGGAAAGCTTATTTTGCTGGGTGTGAGTCCAGGGGTTTCTCTCCTCGTTCTTACTCGGTGGCTAGAGTGTTGGCTTTCCTCCAGTCTGGTGTGGACCAGCGCCTGGCGTTGGCCACGATTAAGGGCCAGGTATCTGCACTGACTGTTCTTTTCCAGTGCCCTGTGGCGTCTAATTCTTTGATTTGCACCTTTATTCAGGGTGTGCGTCACTTGGCCTCTCCTAGAAGGGAGCCTCTACCTCCATGGGACTTGAACTTGGTTCTGTCCGTGTTACAACGTTCCCCGTTTGAAAACATCAGGGAAATCTCATTACCTCTGCTGTCTAAAAAGGTTGCTTTTCTGGTAGCGATCACTTCTGCTCGCAGAGTGTCGGAGTTGGTGGCGTTGTCTTGCCGCTCTCCTTACCTGGTGGTTCATAGGGATAAGGTGGTCTTACGACCTAACCCGTCCTTTCTTCCAAAGGTGGTTTCGGATTTTCACCTCAATGAGGACATTGTTCTACCTTCGCTCTGTGCAAATCCTAAGCATCCTAAGGAGATTGCCTTGCATTCTTTGGATGTTGTCTGGGTGATCAGGGTTTACCTGTCGTCGACTAAATCCTTTCGAAAATAGGATTCTCTCTTTGTCCTTCCTGAGGGACCTCGGAAGGGAATGGCTGCGTCTGCGGCGACCATTGCAAAATGGATCAGACAGACAATTGTTCAGGCCTATTCGTTGAAGGAATGGGTACCACCCTTCCCTGTCATGGCGCACTCTACCAGGTCGGTGAGTACGTCCTGGGCCCTCCGGCATCAGGCCTCGGTGGCCCAGGTGTGCAAGGCTGCGACTTGGTCGTCAGTGCACACCTTTTCCAAATTCTACAAAATTGATATTCTGGCATCAGCTGATGCCTCCTTTGGCCGCAAAGTTCCCTGTGCGGCAGTGCCGTAGGGGACCCAGGTTTTGTGTGGGTCCTTGGCTGTTGGGGTTGTTTACCCCTTGGTTATTTGCTTTCCTGGGTTGTTGCTACTGTTGAACCTTCTGGGCAACATAAAAGCTCAATTGCGGTTCACATAAGGTTCCTTTCTCTGATGTGGGTACTGCGTTGCCTTTTCTGATGGTTGCGTTTCCCACCCCTCATGTCTACACTGCTTTGGGACATCCCCATTGGTGAAGACTGTATGAGTGGGCGGCGACTGTCGGAGGACGTAAGAGAAAACGGAATTTTTGTAAAATCTTACCGTAAAATTCCTTTCTCCGAGTCCTCCGACAGTCGCCGCCTCCGCCCCTCTTTTGGGGTTCTTATACACTTAACTGCTTGCTACCAAACTGAGTTGGGATGGCTATTGCAGGGGGGTATTGGACCAGTGGGACAGCCCCCATGGGTGTGTCTATGTAAATGCTTTTGTTTTAACAAGTCTTTTGCCTAGCTACTCCTAAGGAGAGGAAGTCAATACCCCATTGGTGAAGACTGTATGAGTGGGCGGCGACTGTCGGAGGACTCAGAGAAAGGAATTTTACGGTAAGATTTTACAAAAATTCAGTTTTTTGCAGAGGCGCACCCGATTTTGAACTTTGCAGTTTTAGTAAATTAATCCTGATATTTGTTACTGGCAGCATACCCAGTTAAGTGTAAAGGAGATGAAAAAAATCTGAAAAAACAAAACCAGTATAGCCACTACATCTAGGACTGCTAAGCTGCAATATACAATGCCTTGAAAAAGTATTCACCCCCTTGACTTTTTACCTATTTTGTTACATTACAGCCTTAAGTTCAATGTTTTGTTTATCTGAATTTTATGTGATGAATCAGAACACAATAGTCTTAAGTTGTTGAAGTGAAATGAGAAAAATATATACATAAAACAATTTTTTAGAAAAATGAAACAGAAAGTTGGCATGTGTGTATGTATTCACTCCATTTGTTATGAAGCCTATAAAAAGCTCTGGTGCAATCAATTACCTTCAGAAGTCACATAATTAGTGAAATGATGTCTACCTGTGTAATCGAAGTGTCACATGATCTGTCATTACATGTACACACCTTTTTTGAAAGGCCCCATAGGCTGCAACACCTAAACAAGAGGCACCACTAATCAAACACTGCCATGAAGATCAAGGAACTCTCCAAACAAGTAAGGGACAATGTAGTTGAGAAGTAAAAGTCAGGGTTAGGTTATAAAAAAAATATCCAAATCTTTGGTGATCCCCAGGAGCACCATCAAATCTAGCATAACCAAATGGAAAGAACATGGCACAACAGCAAACCTGCCAAGAGACGGCAGCCCACCAAAACTCACAGACCGGCAAGGAGGGCATTAATCAGAGAGGCAGCACAGAGACCTAAGATAACCCTAGAGGAGCTGCAGAGTTCCACAGCAGAGACTGGAGTATCTGTACATAGGACGACAATAAGCCGTACACTCTGGGCTTTATGGCAGAGTGGACAGAAGAAAGCCATTACTTTCAGCAAAAAAAACAAAATGGCACATTTTGAGTTTGCAAAAAGGCAGGTGGGAGACTCCCAAAAAGGATGGAGGAAGGTGCTCTGGTCTGATGAGACTAAAATTAAACTTTTCGGCCATCAAAGAAAACGCTATGTCCGTCGCAAACCCAACACATTACCCCAAGAACACCATGTTTTTCAGCAGCCGGGACTGGGAAACTGGTCAGAGTTGAGGGACAGATGGATGGTGCTAAATACAGGGATATTCTTGAGCAAAACCTGTACCGCATGATTTGAGGTTAGGACAGAGGTTCACCTTCCAGCAGGACAATGACCCCAAACACACTGCTAAAGCAACACTTGAGTGGTTTAAGGGGAAACATGTAAATGTGTTGGAATGGCCTAGTCAAAGCCCAGACCTCAATCCAATAGAAAATCTATGGTCAGACTTAAAGATTGCTGTTCACAGCACTTGAAGGAGGTGGAGCAGCTTTGCAAGGAGGAATGGGCAAAAATCCCAGTGGCAAGATGTGGCAAGCTCATAGACACTTATCCAAAATTGACTTGGAGCTGTGATTGTCGCAAAAGGTGGCTCCACAAAGTATTGACTTTAGGGGGTGAATAGTTATGCACATTGACTTTTTCTGTTATTTTGTCCTATTTGTTGTTTGCTTCACAATAAAGAAAAACCAAAAAAAAACAAAACATCTCCAAGGTTGTGGCCATGTTCTGTAAATTAAATGATGCAAATCCTCAAACAATCCATGTTAATTCCAGGTTGTGAGGCAACAAAACACAAAAAATGCCAGGGGGTGAATACTTTTGCAAGGCACTGTATTACATTTTGTACTTGATTTTAGGTGCACTTTAACTGTACCTGGTTATAGGCATCTCTTCCAGGTCAATTCTCCAGATGCAGCTGCTGAGAGAACACATTTCTACTAACAGCCAGTAGGAGGTTTATAGAGCTGATAACCCTTGGCAAATACATCAACTACTGACCCATCTGTATGGCTCCGTCTTATTACTTTGTAAAAACTGATGTCTTGTGTCTGCCTCACCATTTCTGTGTTCATACTCTCTACTCTCCTGAGTACAATATGTGTCTTGTGTCTTTTATTCTTAAAAACTGCTTGTCAAAGCTTGCCTTTGTCTGTTCCTTTAGGTTTTATGCTGCTGAAATCTGTATTGCTCTAAATTTCTTGCATGAACGGGGAATCATCTACAGGGACCTTAAGTTGGACAATGTTCTGCTCGATGCAGAGGGTCACATCAAACTGACAGATTATGGCATGTGTAAGGTAAGTGCCCCAGACTTTATTACTTCACTTTAAATCATGCGTTATGAATCTATCCATATTTTCTCCTTTCATCCTTCCAGGACGGCCTACATTTGAGAGATTGTGACTCCGCCTCACAGGAAACACAACTAATTTGCAGCTGTTTAAAAGGGTCCCACCCATCCTTAGCTTCAGTTCAGTTGTGTTTCCAACCTCACATCGGAACGTTTGTTTTTTTACTAACCTGAGGCAAATAGCTGGCCAAGACGGTACCCCTGGAAGGCAGCTTCGGTCGGCCTAATAGCTGGTTCCTCCCTAGCTGTGTCCTTGGAAAAGGAACTTTCAGGTCGCCAAACATACCAGGTAGTGCGGTTTGCCTTATGGTGAAGGTCCCTCATACCTGAAGTCCTGCTTGTCTCTGCAGGAAGTCTCCTCCATTCGCTTCGTTGGGCAGTAAAGATTTCGAATTTCCCGCCAGCGGTGAGCCCCAAGCCTCGCTATGGAGACAGGAAGTTCCGGCGGAAGGGGCGGAGCGGCTGATTCCCGGAAGAGACCCAGCGTGGAGGAGACGCCGGGTCGGTGTGAGCTCGGTACAACCATGGCTGACTCTCCGACGCCAAGAGGGCGGAAGCCCCAGAAAGAGACACAAGCGGCCGCAATCCTTACAGGGGAGAAAGCGGCAACGCAGGTGGCGACAGGAACGGGTAAGTGATACCGATGGCGGCCGACTGCTGTCTATTATGGGACAGGTATGCCTTGCCATGTTTTTTCCTGCATGTTTGCCGTAGTGGTGGACAAGAGGGCTTTGTCGCTTCATGGTGTCCTTTCTCTTGTCTTCATGTGTTTACACAGGTACGCCACCGGCACAGGAAGCCCCTGCCAGACCCCTATCCTCAGCTAAAAAATGTGGGGAATGCGGGGTTAGATTGTCTAAGTCTTACACAAAGCCCTTATGCCAGACTTGCATTAATAAGTTAGCAGGGCAGGACCTAATGAAAGATTTTCTTAAGTCCATGAGGGAGGAAATGGCAGCTGCTGTTCAGTCATTGAAGGCTACAGCAGCTATCCCTCTAGTCCCAGCAGAGGAAGGAACAAAAGATAATGTGTCCTCCCAAGACTGTGGGTGGTCAAGAGGACCCCCATCCCTCTGGGCTGATTCTCTATCCATTCCCTCAACTCAAGTTAGGGAACAAGAGGATCCAGAAGAAGGTTCTAGTTATTTAAGAGATCCTTCAAGTTCAGACGAGGACTCAGAAAGTAACAGTGAAGGGGAAAAAGATAAAAATCTCTTTCCCTTGGAATATATGCAGGGTCTCCTTAAAGTGGTACATGACACTGAAGGAATCCCTACCCCTGTAAAGGAGTCTTCCCGCAAAGACAAAGTGTACAAAGGCTTGGGAAAAGCCCAGTACAGAACCATTCCCATTCACCAGTCATTAAAAGACATAATACACCAAGAATGGAAATTGCCTACACATGCCTTGTCCAGACCAAAAAACTGGAAAAGAAGGTTTCCCTTTGAGCCTCAAGAATTGGAAGTATTCACAAAAAATCCTAAACTTGATGCTCCCCTGGCACAATTGTCAAAGGGAACAGATTTATCCTTTGAAAATGCCGGGCATATTACAGATCCTATGGATCGCAGGATTGAATCCGTATTAAGTAAAGCCTGGGATTCTAATGCATATAATACAACTATAGCCTTAGCTGATACCTGTATGGCCAGGAATACAGACTTTTGGCTTAAGGAACTGTCAAAATGTGTCCGCAATATGGCAGGATCACAAGACCTGATAGATTCCCTGGCCATGATTAGTAAAGCTGCATCCTACCTAGCAGACGCAGCTGTGGAGTCTTTAGTAGCATCTGCTAAAACAGCAGCATTGGTAAATTCTGCTAGAAGGGCGCTTTGGGTCAAAGCTTGGGAAGGTGATGTAAACTCCAAAGTAAGACTCTGTGCCCTGCCCTTTGAAGGTTCATTACTGTTCGGTTCAGGACTAGATGATACCTTGTCCAGATCTGCAGAAAAGGGGAAAAAATTTCCCACTAAGAAAAAGGACAAATCAGGAAGATATTCTTTTCGAAACTTCCAAGGCAAGAATCAAAAAAGGCCGTTTAGGGCCAAGAAAGGTGGTCCTGGGAAAGGAAAACAAGGGTACAATTTGTTGTTCCTTAAACCTGGGCCTAAGTCCAAAGAATCTAACTGACGCCAGCGTCAGAGTAGGGGGCAGGCTGACCAGTTTTGCTTCCCAATGGGAAAACATCTCTGCCAGTCCCTATTTTCTGCATCGGGAAGGGTACCAATTGGAGTTGGTCTCACAACTGGTACCGAATATAATAATGACCTATCCCTCAAAAATAGAACAAAAGTTCTTCAGGGGGAACATTCATTCGATCAGATAAAATCTGTACCAAAATGTCTTTATGACAATATTTGACAGCAAGTCCAGGGATCTTTACAAAAATCTGGGCCAAGGTAGTAGGCCTCATGTACCTACTAGGCCTAAAGTGGATCCGGTGTCTGGAAGATATGTTGATTTGTATAAGATCAACAGATCTTCTGGGCCAAGGGTGTCTACGGTACAAAATAGATACCGGACTCAAAAAACTCTTTCTCCCAGGGGAAAAGGTGAAAGAAGTGGTCTCAGCAGGAAAAAGCATCTGCTCTCGTCCCTAAGGCGCCAGGAGACAGGTCATGTAGATTCTAGGGCAAAATCCAGCCATAGATTGGGCCCAACTACATTCAAGAGACCTCCAAGGCTTTCACCTAGCCTCTTGGAACAAGAAACAGGTGTTTTCCACTCGGCAGAACCGAAAAGTAGAGCAGTTCTTCCCTCTGACAACAACCCTGGGGTCTCTATCAGTGACAGTACCTTGGAAACTAGAAATTCCAGACCTATCACTACAAGGACCTCTGAGTCACCCCAGACCGCAGTTTTTTCAATTAACAGTCTGGATCATGAACGCCAAATACTAAAAGAAAAAGGATGCTCAGACAGAGTTATTGAGACCCTCCTTTCAAGTAGAAAGCCTGTAACTAGAAAAATGTATTCCAAAATCCGGAAGACATTTTGTACTTGGCAGAGTCAGAAGAAGGATTCCTCTGCCTCAACCCCAAGGATCCTGGATTTTTTACAGGATGGGGTAGATAAGGGGGTGGCAGTGAACACCCTTAAGGTACAGATAGCGGCACTTTCTGTTTTTTTTAGACAAAAGGTTAGCCCAAGAACCTTTAATTAAAAGATTTCTGTTGGCTCGGAGAAGGGTATCTCCAATTAACAGAACTATTGTTCCAGCCTGGAACTTAACGCTAGTACTAGAGGCACTATCTAGTGAAGCATTTGAACCCTTAAACAAAATTAGTTTAAACATTTTGTCTATTAAGTTAACTTTTTTGTTAGCAATCACCACAGCCAGGAGAGTGGGAGATTTTCAAAGCTTATCCATAAAAGAACCCTTTATGAGAATTCTTCAAGACAGGGTGATTCTTAAACCAGATCCACTGTACCTGCCCAAGGTAGTGTCATCTTTTCATAGGAATCAAGAGATGGTGCTCCCATCCTTCTGTGAGAAACCTAAGTGTGCAAAAGAAGAGAAATTCCATTGCTTAGATGTAAGAAGATGTCTTCTAGCATATCTAGAAAGAACCAAAGGCTTTAGAAGATCTAGTCACTTGTTGGTTCTTCATTCTGGACCAAGGAAGGGTTTACAAGCATCGAAACCCTCAATCTCTAGGTGGATTAAACAAGCCATTAGTTTGTCATATAAGGTGTTAGGTACCCCCACACCAACAACTCTAAAGGCACATTCCACAAAGGGGCCTGGCAACTTCCTGGGCCGAAAAAGCCGGGGCATCCTGGGAGCAGATCCGCCATGCTGCCACCTGGTCCAGTCAAGATACCTTCCTAAAGCACTATCGTGTGGAAGTACTGTCGCAACAAGACCTTGCCTTTGGCAGAAAGGTTTTACAGGCAGTGGTCCCGCCCTAAGGTAGGCCAGTATGGATTCCTTTATCATCCTCTCAAATGTAGGCCGTCCTGGAAGGATGAAAGGAGAAAACTTACCGTTAGTGTACCGGTAACGGCCTTTCTCTTCAATCCTTCCAGGACGGCCGGCCTACTTCCCGCCCAATGTGGTGGTGAGTTCTAAAGAATATGTATATATAAATGTAGATATATATATATATATATATATATATATATATATATATATATATATATATATATATATATATATATATATATATATATACATATACATATGTGTAGCTGTTTGAATGACTGTTTGAATGACTATATTCCTTAAAGTTCGGTTGAAAACTACTTTCTATTACTGAAGCTAAGGATGGGTGGGACCCTTTTAAACAGCTGCAAATCAGTTGTGCTTCCTGTGAGGCGGAGCCATAATCTCTCAAATGTAGGCCGTCCTGGAAGGATTGAAGTGAAAGCCCGTTACCGGTACACTAACGGTAAGTTTTTGACTTTAATTCTTTCTGGGATTTGTGGATCATAGCGTCTGTAAAAGGAGCTGTTTTTGTCACTTATATCAACCAAGTTTTTTTCCTTCCATTCATATTTCATGTGTTTGGTAGGAGGAATAGGAGTATCAGTAGGCTAGGGCTGCAAATGTACTTCATTAGATGCTTGCATTTACAAGACCATCTGTTCTTGAATGTCTCCAAATCTTTACTTAAACTAAGGTAGTTATAAACATTTTTAGGTCTGCATATGACTGAAAAAAGTTTTCTTTAGTGAAAATAACATCAAAACAACCAGTGAATCCAAACCTATAGGCTGCTAAAGTGTTATGCAAATCACTGCTTTCTGCTGTAAATTTTAAGGGTGGTACACACTTTAAAAAAACTGAAATAAATTCTGTACAAGGCACGATCGTTCTATTTTAGTCTGATTAGCACTTTGCAAACAGAAATTTCCGAAGGGAGAAACTCCAAATTTTTTCTGTACGTGAACAGAATGTATGAGAACAATCCAAATGCGAAAGACTGCTCAAGATCAGAAACGATAAACAACAACAACAACAAAAAAAGCCTTTGTCATTCGAGGAACTTTTGTACAATTAGTACCATCCTTGGCTTCAACCTGCTATGAAACATTAAGGAAAACCAGACAAATGTGTACTGTGCTTTAGGCTTCACTTCACCTTATAAGATTCCCCATTGGTCAGTGGCATTGCCCATCACAATAAAAGGTTGAGAGAGGTTTGGTGGGCTCATGCTTTTACAGGAAAAGCCAAGATTTGCATGTAAACCCAGGTTCCTACAATTTCAGATCTACAGATTACTTTTATGTGCTGCTTTCACTGTTGGTAACCTCTGCTTATGCAATGTTTCATCATATGTGTTTTCTGAATCACCCTAGACACTGACAGGTTTTCTTTAATGTGATGGGAAGATAAACGGAGAAACATAATAATTATTTTACACAAATTTTTAAGGTGTGTTAGTTACCAATCATAATGACCCATGCTGTGAACTTCAACACTTTCTGTGTATTACAGGAGGGTCTGGGGCCAGGGGACACAACTAGCACTTTCTGTGGAACACCAAATTACATTGCTCCTGAAATTCTTCGTGGAGAAGAGTATGGTGAGTAAAAAGCATGATCTGTAGATAATCTTCTGTAATCTAGTCTAACATTTGGTTCTATGTTACAGTTCAAAAAAAGAAGAGGATATGTAGGACTTAAAAGGTTCCCACCAATAATTCTATAAAGGAAAAAAAGTACTCAATGTAATAAAAAGTAGAACATTTATTAGGACAGCATGCTAAAAATTGTTAAAACCATTTCATAAGAAATAATGTAGTGATACATTTGCGGCATCCCCCCATAAAAGGGTTGAGTATGGTTGTGCAAAAGAACCTGTTACATGCCCATTAGTTGCAGAGAACTAGTTCATGAAGACACAGAATCTGCGGTGATCTCAATTGTCCGGGCCAAACAGGAATATCATGTACCAAAGCATCTTCAGGGGATCCTATTGTTACTGGGAGATGTAGCATAGTTACTATATGGTTCAAAATACATGAATCCATTTCCACATCATTAGTACATCATATTACATTTTTCTATAAATGTGTCATAAATTCCAAAACAAAAGACATAATATGCAAGCATAAATATTTGAGTACTCCTAGGTACCTACCCAAACTCAAAAGGGGAACATAAGGCACCCAAGCCAACAATGTTGCACAGAGGGAGGTCACATGTAAAGCAGCTCCAAAAAGAGCGTACACCGGACACCATACAGCCAGAACAGAGAAGTTTTGCCCTAGGACCACAAAAATCGAACAAATAAAATATAATGTAGGTACGGGCCAGTGTAATTGTGCATTGTTCCAAACTGAGGTATTTCCCGTGAATTTCAGAGAAATACAGCCACTCACGTTACACAAAGTGATAACTACATAATAAAGGGTCAGTCTTTATCGGTCCTATAAATATGTTAATTCAGGACTCACTTGAAAAAGTTGCCAGAAATGGTTAGGCTCAAACTTTCAACACCAAAGTGGCATCAGGACCGTCCCTCCATTCCTTGTGTGGCAATTTCCCTCTAGATCTAACAAGTCAAAGATGGAGTATATGTCACTGGAACACGAAGTAGCCATAACATCTATAATTGCACTGCAAGATGTAGTGCAGAGACTGACCTTTAATATGTGGAGCCACCACCCCTATCTGTGCTGATGCTAACCATATGGGGCCCCTCCAAATAGAAAGCTGATGAGACGTCCGCTCGGACCGTCTCCATATATATATATATATATATATATATATATAAAGGAGAAATTGACTGCCAGGGATGATGCTCCTCCTCCCCATCCACCGCACTACGTAACTAGCAGCGGATAGTGGGCGGGTATGTCTCCGGGCATGCACGGCAAGGGCCAGAGGCTGCGCATGACTGGAAATGGCGGGGTGGAAAAAAATTTGCTCCGTGTGCCACTTCCGGTTAGGATTATCTGATCCCGGAAGTGGTATGTGCAATATCGCGCAAAAGTCCCCCCTGATTGACACAGGCTGGGGACACTAGAGCATACAATTCCCGTCCCGCCAAGGACCACAGGCCGATTCCCTTGCGATCGCACCAACATACATCACATGACAGCCGCTCCCAAACACCAGCCGGGGAGGGAGGGTACAAAACAAGAGTCGAACAACGGATCACAATAAACACAAAACAAAGAAAGAAACATGATAACAAAAAAAAATAAAAAACAAACCCAAAAACAAAACGATGACAAACACAGATAAACCAAAGATAAACCAAAAATTATTATAATAAAATAGAATGAAAATAAGACAAAAAAAAAACCCGCTCACTCTCGGGCAGCAAATCTGCCCTACAACCAAACTACACACGAGAAGGGGATGCAGTCCTCATACCCACTGGCTGAGAAAAAAAATAAATATTGGCGTTGTCGTCCCCCTTGGAGTACTGCTGCATGGAAACCCCCCTCCTAGAACCCCCTGCTGGATCCCTGGGTTCCCTCTGTCCCCAATGGGAGGGTTGTACCAAACAACCATAATATAATCCATACAGGATTCTAACCCTGCAATTATTTGCAAAATAACTTGCACAAGTGATTTCAAGCATCAAATAAAAAGCAGAAAAACGCAAACAAAATAAAACAAAAAGCCAAAGGCCAGATACAGCAAAACAGTGGCTATTCTTCTCTCTCTTTCATCTTTCAGAATCCAAGGATGTCCGGACATCAGATCCTGGCATCAGTGGATTCCATAGAGGGGATTACAGACAAAAATTATCTCATTTTTATATAAATGAAATTACAGGAAGGGTTTATAGCTAATTCATTTGTTCAAACCCAGGGTTCATGTGCCTTGTAAAGTGACTATTCATTTAAACTCTAGTTGGGTGGTCAATATTGCCCCCTCTCTCAGATGCAGGTACTTGAGTGCAAAAAATTCCATTACTGATAAATCGAAATTATGATATAGTCCCACATGTCTGCTAGAGGCTTCAGTTTCCTATTCCTTATCAAATGCACATGATCCCGTATTTGCTTCAAAAAAGGTCTCCAGGTTTTTTCTACATAGAATGCATTGCATTTACATGTCATGATATATACCACTCCTTTATTTTTTTTGACAGTCTATATAGTATTGAGGAGTCCATGTTGAGCCATTGGGTAAGGTTATTTATCTGATTTCACCCATTCACAGAACTCGCATTTTCCACATGGGAAAGTGCCCCTTCTTTTAGGCCTAATATTTGACAAAGTGGAGCTTTTTGTAAGATGGCTCCTTGTGAGACTATCTCTAAGAGATTTTTCCTTTTTATAAGTGACACTTGGTTTCTTGCTCCCATATTTGGCCACAATGGCATCTTCGGTAAGAAGATGCCAATATTTGTGCCAATATAGTATGTATCTGTGAATGTTGTTTAGAAAACTTCGTAATCAATCTTGTATGTTGAGATTAAGTGTCCTGCTTTTTAGAGTGTATCAGAGACTGTCTGTTTTTTTTGTCTGGCTCTATTGAAGGCCTTTTTGAGGCAGGTCTTGGGATATCCCTGCATGAGAAGTCTCATCTGTAATTCCTTAGCTCGTATTAGAAAATCCTTCTCTCTAGCGCAGTTTCTCTTAAGTCTAAGGCACTGTCCATATGGAATTCTTTGCACCAGGGATTTCAGATGGGCACTCATGGCATGTAAAATTGTATTAGCCGATGACCGTTTCCTGTACAGATCAGAGAAGATGTTACCATGTTCATCCACCCCTATCTACACATCCAGGAACATGACCCTCTCCTGACTGCATTCCATGGTAAATTGGAGGTTAAAGTCATTGCAGCCAATATAGTTCATAAAGGTGTTCAATTCTGATCTTGTGCCATCCCAAATCATGAAGACATTGTTGATGTACCTGTGCCACGAAACAACATGGCACAGATCCATCAACGCATCCTTGTTAAAAAACAAATCATGCTCCCACCCCCCAGGTACAGGTTGGCGTACGATGGGGCACACCGTGTCCCCGTCGCCACCCCCTTCACCTGCAGGAAGGGGGAACCCCGAAAAACAAAAACATTGTGGAAGAGAATATATTCCAAGCATTTTAGGACAAATTATTATAGGCCATAGTGATCTTTGTTTTTCCCTCAGAAAATCACCAATGACATGTAGACCCTTACTGTGTGGTATGGAGCTGTATAGAGCTTTGATGTCAATAGTGACTAGCCACGCATCCCGGGGGACAGCAAGGTCCTCCAGGGTGCGTAGCAGATCCCTAGTGTCCTGTATGTAAGATGGAAGAGTGGAAACAAAAGGTCTCAAGTAGTTGTCTGAGTTTACTCGCATGTTCGGTCAAGCAGCCCAGACCAGACACTGTTGGTCTGCCTGAGGGATCCACAAGGCTCTTGGGAGTGAGAGGATTTTTTACATTTAAGAAGTTCCTGGTGTCCTTATCGATAAGGGCTGACGAATAGGCCTCACCGATAATAATCTTGTACTGCTCATGATATTAAGGAAGAATGATTTCTGAAATTAATCTGTACCATTCTTATTAACTAATATCCTTTGGCACATAGTGATATATTGTTCCCTATCCGTTAACGCTGTCGCCCAAAAAAGGTACAAGAGCTTATTTGGGGCGTCATGCGTCCCGCGACTTCGTTTGCGCGATGTTACCGCGAATCGGCAGGCGGAAATCGCGGCAACATCGCACAGCGTTTGGGGTGCCATTGCAAATCAACGGCAACACACAGGCGTCCCGCGATTTGCAATGATTTACGAAACACGGGCAGATCGCAGTGATTCTGCCCGCGATCCGCTACACCAACATGTGAACGTAGCATTATGGATGGGACATGTATCGCATTCTACTAGTTGCTTTGCAATTATTTACTTTCTTACTATTAAACATCCATCTTCTCATTTCTAGGTTGTGTGTGATGTGTGTTTGTGTTTATATGTACATAGTGCACTTTCCCTATTTGGTTTTTGTAAGCATTTTTCTTCTTCTTTTTTTCATATGGGTTTCCTCTACTCAGTACTCAAATTTATACAGGAAACAAATTCCTTCAAGGGTCCACTTTTATATGAGTGTATCAGAGCCACTCTATTCCGTTTTGCGATCCCATATAGTATAATGCATAGAAATAGGTGTATGCACACCATAATACAAGAACTGATCAATACAGAGAAGAGAGACTAAAGGTTTTGATTTTCCTTGTCCGATTACTTTCCAATAAATATTTTATTTTTTGTCAGGATTGTAAAAAGTATTCCTGGAAGTAGGCCTCTAGATTAATTCATGCCCTAGCTATTTAAAGGAACATACTTTTTTTTTTTTTATTTGAGTGCATACACAATCTTAAAAATTTAATAATAGCCCAAAAAGTGTAGAGCAAGGAATGGGATGGGGGTTGTTCCTCATCTTCTGTTTATTCAGGGGTTAAAAGTAGGTTAAAAACACACTTGCAATGTTTTAAGATGTATAAGCATTGATGGAAAGTGTAACCAGAAGCTCTGCTGGTGATCCAGCATGCATTCCACCAGACCAGAAATGATGTAACTAAGTCCCGCTTAGGGGCTGCATTGTATAATGAAATGCATTGGGTGAGACTTCCAGTTACATCATTTCCAGTCCGGTGGAAACCACGCTGGAACACCAGCAGTGCTTTCTGGTATACTTTCCATCAATGCTTATACATCTTAAAAAGTTGTAAGTGTCTTTTTAACCTACTTTTAAGCCCTGAATAAACAGTGTTTCACTATAGAACGCTTCCCTTCTCCTCTAATGTTTTCCTTGCCAAATACTGGCTGATCCTTGGACGATTGCGGAGATGAGCGGAGGCTACCTATGTGAGTGAGCACATGGTTCCTGCATAGTGGCATAGTGGTTCTGGCTGTACTCCTAGTGGAGCATATTACAAAAAAGGTGCTGACTCTCTTGCGAAAACAAGGAGTCGATTAGTGCGGTCTTCATAGACACGTGGTGGTGAAGTGGAGCACATTTGGATGTTACATTTGGACTTTTATGAACTTAACCCATATAACTTATGTGAGAGATGTTTTACTACATTATACGTTCTTCCGAGGAGTGTCATTAGGTTATGTGACGTCATTACACATTATATGTGGTCACTGTATTAGTAATATTTTTCATACTGAAAATTTAAATTTACGCATTTAATAGAGGTAATTTTAATGTTTATATTTCCAGGCACCTAACTGATTCCTCCTTTTTCTACTACTGGGGTATGTTAGCGGAAATTATTTTTTATTATATTCATATAACCGCATCATTTTGATGGCAGTAGGTCTAAACATAATATAGTTAAAGGGTATCCTAAAAAAAAAAAAAAAAAAAAAATCACATGGCCTCTTCTGAAGTATCAGTTAGGGTACATAGAGAACATACAGTGCAATTAGCAGAGCTTGTCATGTCTGTGGTAGGGGGGGGGGGATCTGCCTGCTGGGGATTATAAATCAGAAAAGACCTGGTTAATTATTAAAGCCTTTTCCGCTTCACCCTAGGTGGAGTTGGATTTACTCCTACCTGATAATATAAGAGTTTACAATGCATAGAAATACTTATAACATATCATAGTGGAGCAAACATTTTCCCAAGTATACATTTTTAAGGCAGTAGACTTTAAAGCAGAACTAAAGCCAGCCATACATGATTAATTTTTCCATTCAACCAGCAGGTTGAGCAAAAAAGAATGAGCCGATTCCCCCATTCCCACATTTGATGTGGATGGGGGAATCCTTTCCGCTGTGGTTTTGTATTCTGATGGAGGGGAAACTTCCCCACAGTCAAAATACAATTACCAGAGTTGCTGGTTATAGCTGGCGGCACTCATCGTTCGGCAAAAACCAGACAGGCTGATTGTACACAATTCTATCATTAGATTGACTTGTGTATAAACAGTCTTTTCTGTACATGATTTGAAATTCGGTCAGTCCCTGCTGTACCAGACGAATATCGATCCATAAGCAAAATAACAAACATGTCATACGTACATGCTTTGTGCAATGGTTTTGCACAGAGCAGCCCAGATCCTCCTCTTCTTAGGTTCTTCACTGGCGCTCTGGGCCCTTCCCCCTTGCCGAGTGCCCCCATAGTAAGCCTTTTTCTGTGGGGGCACTTGTGTGTGCTCTCTTTAGAGCTGGTACTCTGCATCCATAAGACACAGAGAGCACGGCATAGCCTTGCCCCCTGGCTCCTGCTGCTGCATCTGAGCAGAATAGAGAGCCTTGGGAAGGTAAGTATAGGTATAGGTAAGTATTAGGGGGTTTGAGGGGGGAGTTGCACACTGAAGGTTGTTTACCTTCATCCATAGAATGTATGAAAGTAAAAAACCTTAAGCTTTTACAACTACTTTAACCGCTTCCGGACCTCCCGCCGTAGTTTTACGTCGCTGCTTTTACGTTAAATACCGGTGTTATGGCAGCAGATAGCTGCCAAAACCTCAGTATTTTCCTACAGGGCGGACGGTCCTCTTTTACATAAAAGTTGTCCCAGCAGCGGATTCGCCGCAGTATCACTTTTATGGACAGCGGGAGAGGTGCCCCCCTTTTTGACCCCAGATCTCATATTAAAGAGGACATGTCCTGCTTATTTCTATTACAAGGGATGTTTACATCCCCTGTAATAGGAATAAAAGTGATCATTTTTTTTTTTTAAAGGGACAGTGTAAAAATAAAATGTAAAATAAATAAGAAAAAAAATACATTTAAAGCACCCCATACCTCTAAGCTCACACCCACATATGTACACGGTGTTCAAACCACACATATGAGGTATCGCTGCGATTTGTTAGAGCGAGAGCAATAATTCTAGCCCTAAACGCTGTGACATTAAATATTGCAACAATCTCCATTTTATTCTCTAGGGTTTTTGCTAAAAAAAAAATATATATGTTTGGGGGTTCGAAGTAATTTTCTAGCAAAAAATACTGATTTTAACTTGTAAGCAACACTTGTCAGAAAAAGGCCTGGTCCTTAAGCGGTTAAGCGGGGATATCCAAACTTTGGCTCTCCAGATGTTGCAGAACTACAAGTCCCATGAGGCATAGCAAGACTCTGACAGCCACAAGTATGACACCCAGAGGCAGATGTATGATGGGATTTCTAGTTTTGCAACAGCTGGGGGGCCACAGTTTGCATATCCCTGCTGTACAGGTATGCACTGCATAGATCTTCATTATGGCAGTCTTACCTTGCAAAGCAACCCCCATCCAGTGCTGCAATGGCCACTCTGCTCTCTGTCATCAGAGCTTCTGTCTTCTCTTGGCCATTTTAAATGGCCGGACTGGGATGATGTAACTCTCCTGCATGCACACAGGAGTTACTTCATTCCATTACAAAGCTATACACTGGGCTGTGCATGAATGGCACATGCTGCCAGCTTTTTTTTTTTTGATTGGGTTTGCACCTCTGTCTTTTTATTTTTCCTGGTGTCCTTTGAAGAGATCTGTATAATACTGTATGTAGGCTGAATATACAGGGTGTCGGAATATTCGCTTGGCCTCTTAGATAAATCCAGTTTGCCTTACTACTGTGAATGACAGATCAGAAATATGTATACAGATCAGAAGTTCTGAATTCACAAGCTGGATCCTCGATCTGGGTCAGTACTTGGAAATTACTGAAGCCATAGGAGTAACAAGACAGTCTTGTAGCTCACATTTTTAGAATCGGGCCAGCTGTGGGAGCATTGAGACATGAGTTTTGGCAAATTATTGACCTGTGGCTCCATGCTATCAATATAGAGAATCTGCTACCTCATCTTCTAATGAGTTTTACATGAAAAAGCAAAACCCCACTGAAATATTTTTTAGTGGACGAACGGAGTCTGTCCTCTTACTTCACAGTATTATATTTAGTACTGAATTATTTCATGTGGTCTTGAAAGTAGCTTTTTCAATATTCTGTCATCTGACATGGTCCTCTTTTTGCATTGCAGGCTTTAGTGTGGACTGGTGGGCTCTTGGGGTCCTTATGTTTGAGATGATGGCCGGTAGATCCCCATTTGATATAATTACAGACAATCCAGACATGAACACTGAAGATTATCTTTTCCAAGGTTTGTATAAGTCACTTGACTGTTTATTTGGCTGAACTTTAGATGATGCACAACTAGCTTTTGGGTGACCTGCCTCACTATTCAAAAATGCTATTGATGTCATGTTAAACACATGATGACATGTTTAATAGGTGGCTGGAAGTACACCTTTCTTTAAACACATAACCTCAAGTGATGTCTACATGTACCTGTAGCCATAGCAGCCAACCCAGCTACTCTGGAGGGTGGATGAAGAAGACTAATAGGCTTACAGAGTAATTGTTTGGAGGAGCACTAATCAGTTTATGTGCTAATATAAAATATTATTATTATTACCACAACTCTTTCAGAACTTGCTGTTGAGGTGGTTAAAAGGGTTGGAGGGCTTAGAATTTGACCTGAGATCTTATTCGCCTTTAACGTTCAGCTGATGCTGAAAGACTGGTAAGCTACTGAGAACAAAGAAGGTTGCTGGAAAATTAAGTTTGAGAGTTATTTCCTGCACTGCTGCCCCCTTATTAACTTGATAATTTCTATCTACAGCACTGGTTCTTACTGTACTGGCTATGCTGAAAGCTCTGTTGCTACATATTTTTGATTTAGACCTACATTATATTAACATCAATGACAGTTTTGTCTCAGTTGACACTGCCAGGTGGCACAGAGAGAGAGGTTTTCAGGGTGGCCCAATCAAAATTTTGCTATGAGGCTCCATGATCTGTAGTTGCACCTTCAGGCTCCAGCTATCTGCAAGTGTGCCAT
The DNA here is from genome assembly GCF_965119305.1 of Pelophylax lessonae. Taxonomy (NCBI): domain Eukaryota; kingdom Metazoa; phylum Chordata; class Amphibia; order Anura; family Ranidae; genus Pelophylax; species Pelophylax lessonae. The sequence goes on along the minus strand of NC_138779.1, from coordinate 83,549,407 downwards.
GGGTTCCCAGGCCAATTTTCAGGACTTGCTTATGTTGTAGAAGGCTGGCCACCCCTTTTACCCAGAAAATGAGGTTGTCCAACTTAGTGATTGGCCAACAAGGAGCAACTGCAGGCAGGGGTGGATGTGCCAGCTTTCGATACTATGAGGATACTGGCCTATTAGAGAGCTGAATATTGAGGGGGACCTGGTATGGAAGTGACAATAGACCGTTAAATACAATGACATTGGTCAGCATTTTTATTATACCAGAATAAAAGTTTAATAACTCAGTTTCTGCCTAAGTGTATAAAAAAAAAAAAAAAAAAAAAAGCATGCAGTGCAAGAAAAAGGGGGGAGGGGTCGTTTTCTAAGACTAATGCCTTTCACAACAAATTCAACATTGTATAGATCTCTGCCTAAGATGACACACTTGCTTTAGGGTAGAGCTCAAACATTAAAAGCATATATATCAAAATCCTGCTTACTTAAGATTTTTCACTAGCTGGATCTGTCAGTGTTGATGGGTGTAACCGTGAAATGTTGTATTGGTTTATATCACTGGACTTATCTGCTTATTCAAATGTCATGATAGCAGTTAATCAGACAATCCACACCAAGTAGGACACTACTTTTTAAAGTAGCCCTTTGATATCATGGCATCATTATTTTGTTACATTTGGTTACTCTTTAGGCTACAGTCACACTTTTGTTTTCAAGTGATGCAGCTAGGGGGATGTTATTTAAACACGTTGCACTAAAATTCAAAGGTGTGAATGTAGCCCCTGTGGTATAATATTTTGCAGGATTAGAACTTATAGAGCTTTTTTTTATCTTGTTTTTTATTTGCATGTAACCAGTTATCTTAGAGAAGCCAATTCGGATCCCAAGGTTCCTGTCTGTTAAAGCCTCCCATGTATTAAAAGGTTTTTTAAACAAGGTGAGTTGATCTTTGTCTTTAAGAGTATCTGTAATACTTTTACATAAATAAGGCAAATCTGGTAGCCCAGACTGGTTGAAAACAGTACACTCTCTAGGTGTCTTTTCCTTTAATGTCAGCAACAAAGGTGGGACTGGCATAGTCTAACATACAGTAATGGTAGCCATACGATGAGAGACTGACCAAGTCACGCTTAATATTTGAAATGTTAGGGCTTTGTATTTGTTTAAATAATGACACTGGCCCATGTAAATAAACATTTTGTAGATTTTACTAGAATTTACAAGGTCCTGCTTTACCTAGGTATTTATAACCCCTTTTGTAGGAAAATGAAGAGTCATGATTTGATCTGTGGGTGCTTGCCATAACCTGTCCTCATTTTGCTCACAGCATGGTATAGTATGCAACCGTGATAGTGCACCATGCTTACCAATGAGCGGCCAACCCTCTGCTTGCTACCGTGAGTCAAATTTGTATAGATTATCTAATACTTAATTATTCCCAACTGTACATAATTATTTGTATTCTAGAATCTGTTGTCAGGCTAATGGTTAAATGTTTCAGCATTTGGGAAAATGTAACAATCGCTGACAGATTGTGTAGGAAAAAAGTTCACAAAGAAGTGGACTATTATGTATTTGGTCCTGCAGTCTCTGTCCTAAAAAACACCTCACTATCCCTATTTAGGATGTTTCTTCCTTCAAAGATTCTGCAGATATAAGGTTTGAGAATCTCACAAAATCGCTCTTTAATGAGCCCAGCTCTGCAACAAGCTCTTGCTGCAATTTCAGTATGTCAAACTGTAGCTAACTGTATTTCAGAATTGTGCTGGTACACAACAATTACAGCAATTGTCTTCTGCTCTACTTTTCTGTGTAGATGTGTACAGAATATTTTGACTAAAAGCTTAGACAGGTGAAGCTGCACGTATGCCTTTCCAAGCAATACATCTGTTCGGAGAGGCACTTAACCATATTATTCAAAAGAGATCAATCACAGGTGGGAAGGTTTTATTTTCACAGTGGTGGGTCCCAAAATCCACCTTCTTTTAGAGTCCCTAGCTCCTCAAAATGCAGAGCACCTGTCCACTCTAACCAAGCGAAAATTTCAAAAAGTTCAGCCTTTTCACTTTTGCCACTTTTTTCAGATTAACCAAAAAGTGAACAACGGGAATGGCCCCTTCATCCAGTTATCTTCAATCTGATGTGCCAAAAATGGGGAATTACAGATATGGACATCCTAGATTACAGATTCAACAACAAACATCCTCTGTTGGCAGAACTAGGAATCCTCTAGCTCTAGCCTCAGTTCAATCGAATTATTGCCTTCCCTGCAGTGTAAATCTTACTTTTTGTTCAGGAAAATATAGCAAGAAAAGAAAACGTTGATTCTATATACACCATGCTGGGCCAGAGGGACCAGGTATACAGACATACCCAGACTTCTAGAAACTATTAACAAACACAAGGGCGCACTGGCCTAGTTCATTATCCTTTAAGCAGGTTTTAGTAAAAATAATGGAATAAAAATACTCACAAACGAGTTCTTGGTAAAAGCACATCAAACAAAATGTAAAATTCTCAGCATCGAGATCGGGATTGGATCTTCCCCCGAAGCTGTATAGGCTTACGTGTTTCGAGGCAGCGCCTCTTCTTCAGAGCCTAGAAAGCATGTCTAAGCCCATGCTTTATATATTGAACAATGACTCAAAGAACCAGATACAATTGGATAGGGATCCTCCCTCTCCAGGGCGTGTGCATGAGGTCCCCGACCACAGACACCCATCCATTGTGATAGGATATCGCCTCCAAAAAAGGGGGGGGGGGAGGGATGGTAGGTAGTAATCAAAATAAATTCATAGAGGCATGATAAAATATACAAAAGGGTAAATAGAAATGACAACAAAAGGAATTAAAATTAAAAATAGAGATATCGATATTACTACTGATATTACTGCCAGAACCCAGAGACTAAGACAGCAAACAGAAAACAGGCACCAGGCAGTCCTGATCAGCGGAGTGCATATGATTCATGTAAGGCATAGCTATCAAGAATGGAAATAATCATATCAATAAAATTAATAATAGTAATGATGATGATCCCCATCCCACCAGCCTATACAACACTTAAACAATGTCAGCAGTGAGGAGTCTTGTACCTACTAGATGACTATGTGCATTCTGATGCCACAATATCATGGACCTTGGGATTGAAGGGGGCCATACATACTGATACCAAAATAAATCGACATAATGGAAGGCTCACCAAGCAGTCCCAGAGGTATCCACGGCTGCTTCCTCACCACGGTCAGAATGTACAGTTTCCCACTCTATTCCATGCACAGGGCTGCTAGACCACAAAACTGCGCTGCACCCCAAAGTTGCAGTCAGCATTATGGGGATAGTATCATTCATTTGTATGTGTCCCCCAGGCTGTGGAACGCATACCGCCGTTCCCCGAAGTGGGCAGAGTGCTCCAAGCCTCTTTTCCGTGCATTGTAGGGATAGTAACCTTCATGTCAGACTATTGCATGTGCCCCATAGGCTGTGGAACGCAAACCGCCGCTCCTGGTAGTGGGTGGAGCGCTCCACGCCTCTTCTCCATGGGCAAATCGTAGCCGGGACCATCCAGCGCCCCGCCCAGCTGGGCGAGGCTCAGGCAAATGAGAGGAGGATGAATGGGATGCGCACCACCCACCTGGAGACGCACTGTGTGCTCCAAAGCATCACAGACAAAGCATCACAGACAGCAGCTCAATAGAGCCATTCTCTCCCTACGTACTATCAATCAATGCCCCCATAGGAAAGCCCCACAGGCACAGACAGAAACAAACAGTCCAGAGGCACTACCGGACTACATTGCTCGTCCCCACAAGGGCTGCATCTCTCTCCATTTACCACATCATGTAAAGGTGTGATCCTGGGGCTCACCCTATATACCACATTGTATATAGGTGTAACCCTGGAGCTGACCCCCACTAGAAAAAGTTTTCTCCCTTTTTAAAATAAAGAGTGAGTGTTAGCGATACACCAATTGATATTAATATTGATAGTGCTCTTAGCACTAATACGCACTCCGGGCAACCCGCACACACGCCCTGGACATAAACATACATTGCTAAATACATGAATATGTAAAAATGTAAAGAGGAACCAATAGCCCCTATAGTACTGGCTACTCTATGGCAATGATGGTACTCGTAAGATCAACTCATCGACCAAGAGCAATACCTCTCTTTCTAAAGGCCCGTATAATGGTAAGAGAAAGGCAGGATCAGAGGGGGTCCGGTTCAGCACTACCTACAGCACTAAAGCGTTTAATATCCAATGAGTACTAGAACGCAATTGAAGAATTTTGAGGCAGGATGCAGCACTAAGAGACGCTCTCCCTGAAAAGCCAGAGGCGGTGTTCAGGAAACCAATGGACCTATGGAGCAAGATCACGCTAAGTAGAGTACGGAAGATCCAGGAAGGTAAAAGCATCTCTACCTACCATCCCTCCCCCCACCTTTTTTTGAGGTGATATCCAATCACAATGGATGGGTGTTTGTGGGCTGGGACCTCATGCACACGCCCTGGAGAGGGAGGGTCCCTATCCAATTGTATCTGGTTCTTTGAGTCATTGTCCAATATATAAAGCATGGGCTTAGACATAAGGGTCTAGGCTCTGAAGAAGAGGCACTGCCTCAAAACGCGTAAGCCTATACAGCTTGGGGACGATCCAATCCCAATCTCGATGCTGAGGATTATACATTTTGTTTGATGTGCTTTTATCAAGAACTCGTTTGAGTATTTTTATTCCATTATTTTTAATAAAACCTGCTTAAAGGATAATGCACTAGGCCGGTGCGCCCTTGTGTTTCTTTATCATTTCTAGTGTTCCCAGACCACCGTGGTCTTGTGAGGGGCTGTAAGGCTGAAGCATTCCATAGTTGCCGTCTCAATAGTTCTCGACATCTGCAAGCCTGTAGCCGAGCGGGATAGAGGATTGTACCACTCAGAGTGCAGGGGACAGGTGTCTTGCACCAACGATTTATTTGTTTGTTTATACCCAGACTTCTAGCAGACCACCCTGGTACTTCCCATCAGACCCAATCTGCCTTCTAAACGCTCTATTTTCTATCCTGCTTCTCAATCTCTGGCTTTAACCACTTGCCAACCAGCCTCCGTAGTTTTGCTGCGGCAGGTCAGCTCGACGTACCTGTGCATTGATTCGTGTAATAGACAGTGGGGGTGCATGCGCCGATTGGTCAGAGGGGAAGCCAATCAGCAGGTCCAGGGGACGGGATGTCTGCTGGCCACCCATGATTGCTCCCCATGGAGACAGAACGATGGTCTGACTATGTAAACAAGGGAGACTGTGGTTCTGTCACAGATTAACACAGGGATCCTGTGTTCCTACTATTTAGGAACACAGGTCTCTGTGTTCATCTAATGAGTCCATCCCTCACACAGAAAGCATCCCCTAGGGACACACTTAACCCTTTGATCGACCCTGATGTTAACCCCTTCCCTGTCAGTACAGTAACAGTGCGTATTTTTGCACCGATTACTGTAGTAATGTCACAGTCCCCTCAAAAGTGTCAGGTGTCCGATATGTCCGCCGCAGTCTCACTAAAAATCCCTGATCGCCGCCATAACTAGTAAAAAAAAATAAAATAAACAAACATGACTTAAAACTATCTCCTAGTTTGTAGACATGATAACTTTTGCACAAGCCAATCAATATAAACTTATTGGGATTTTTTTTTTTTTTTTTACCAAAATATGTAGCAGAATACATATCGGTCTAAATTGATGAAAAAAAATATATATATTTATATATATATATATATAAATATATATATACAGTGGGTACGGAAAGTATTCAGACCCCCTTAAATGTTTCACTCTTTGTTATATTGCAGCCATTTGCTAAAATCATTTAAGTTCATTCTTCTTCCTCATGAATGTACACATAGCACCCCATACTGACAGAAAAACACAGAATTGTTGACATTGTTGCAGATTTATTAAAAAAGAAAAACTGAAATATCACATGGTCCTAAGTATTCAGACCCTTTGCTCAGTATTTAGTAGAAGCCCCCTTTTGATCTAATACAGCCAGGAGTCTTTTTGGGAAAGATGCAACACGTCTTTCACACCTGGATTTGGGGATCCTCTGCCATTCCTCCTTGCAGATCCTCTCCAGTTCTGTCAGGTTGGATGGTAAACGTTGGTGGACAGCCATTTTTAGGTCTCTCCAGAGATGCTCAATTGGGTTTAAGTCAGGGCTCTGGCTGGGCCATTCAAGAACAGTCACGGAGTTGTTGTGAACCCACTCCTTCGTTATTTTAGCTGTGTGCTTAGGGTCATTGTCTTGTTGGAAGGTAAACCTTCGGCCCAGTCTGAGGTCCAGAGCACTCTGGAGAAGGTTTTTGTCCAGGATATCCCTGTACTTGGCTACATTCATCTTTCCCTCGATTGCAACCAGTCGTCCTGTCCCTGCAGCTGAAAAACACCCCCACAGCATGATTCTGCCACCACCATGCTTCACTGTTGGGACTGTATTGGACAGGTGATGAGCAGTGCCTGGTTTTCTCCACACATACCGCTTAGAATTAAGGCCAAAAAGTTCTATTTTGGTCTCATCAGACCAGAGAATCTTATTTCTCACCATCTTGGAGTCCTTCAGGTGTTTTTTAGCAAACTCCATGCGGGCTTTCATGTGTCTTACACTGAGGAGAGGCTTCCGTCGGGCCACTCTGCCATAAAGCCCCGACTGGTGGAGGGCTGCAGTGATGGTTGACTTTCTACAACTTTCTCCCATCTCCTGACTGCATCTCTGGAGCTCAGCCACAGTGATCTTTGGGTTCTTCTTTACCTCTCTCACCAAGGCTCTTCTCCCCCGATAGCTCAGTTTGGCCGGACGGCCAGCTCTAGGAAGGGTTCTGGTCGTCCCAAACGTCTTCCATTTGAGGATTATGGAGGCCACTGTGCTCTTAGGAACCTTAAGTGCAGCAGAAATCTTTTTGTAACCTTGGCCAGATCTGTGCCTTGCCACAATTCTGTCTCTGAGCTCTTCAGGCAGTTCCTTTGACCTCATGATTCTCATTTGCTCTGACATGCATTGTGATCTGGAAGGTCTTATATAGACAGGTGTGTGGCTTTCCTAATCAAGTCCAATCAGTATAATCAAACACAGCTGGACTCAAATGAAGGTGTAGAACCATCTCAAGGATGATCAGAAGAAATGGAAAGCACCTGAGTTAAATATATGAGTGTCACAGCAAAGGGTCTGAATACTTAGGACCATGTGATATTTCAGTTTTTCTTTTTTAATAAATCTGCAACAATGTCAACAATTCTGTGTTTTTCTGACAGTATGGGGTGCTATGTGTACATTCATGAGGAAGAAGAATGAACTTAAATGATTTTAGCAAATGGCTGCAATATAACAAAGAGTGAAAAATTTAAGGGGGTCTGAATACTTTCCGTACCCACTGTATATATATTTTTTTTTTGTATTGGCTAGGTTTTATAGCAGAATGTAAAAATATTTTTATTTTTTCAGAATTGTCGTACTTTTTTGTTTACAGCGCAAAAAATAAAAACTGCAGAGGTGATCAAATGCCACCAAAAGAAAGCTCTATTTGTGGGAAAAAAGGGACATCAATTTTATTTGGGTACAGCATCGTGTGCATGACCGGGCAATTGACAGTTAAAGTAATGCAGTGTGTGTCTCAAAAAATGGCCTCGTCATTAAGGGGGTAAAACCTTCCGGTCCTGTGGTTAATGACATGGCTATTGAAACCCAGGTGTTAAAAGATAGAGGGGTTTTGAGTCAGTGATCCCTACCTTGCTATAAGCAAGAAAGGCCCCTTCCAGGAGTTATCGCACCTGGAAATCTTTTTTGCCTGGTCTTACTACAATCAGGTCTTAGCTTGAAATTAGCTATAAATTATAGAAATTAAATAGGTTATTAGATTTTTGGCTATGGGCCCAAAGTGTGGCTGTTACCCCATCTCAAAACTCCCACCAAAGTGGAGCAGACAAAAATGGATACAACAAGGTATGAGTAGCGCTGCCTTATCTAAGTGTGTAATGTGCATAAAAAACTAATTGGAAAAAAAATGATTAAAATATGTAAAACACTGTGTGCTATCTCTTTAAATGTTGTAACATGTATGTCTCAAACCATCGTGTCACCTCTTAGAATTTGACGTGACTCCAAAATGTAAATTTAATGTGAGCACACACCCTGTCTCTTCAAAAATACTGCTTTCAATTGTATTTCCTATCACATATGTTATTATATTAAATGCATACACTTATAATTACATAAAGCGCTGATGTGCCCAGTGCATAAAGTTCACATGTGCAGTAAAAAAGGAATTTCGTATATATATATATATATATATATATATATATATATATATATATATATATATATAAAAAAAAAACAAGCCTATATATAAAAAACTGATACGTGCATTTAAGTAGTCCCAATTCAAAGTGCCTCGTGCTTAAAAATCTGTGCAGATATAATCAGTAGGTGAATGGGTGAGAAAACACTCATGCTCCCTCCTCAGGCCTGCACTCACCTGCTAGCTGAACCCTCCAGGGGTGGAAAGCACCAAACATAAAATACTTCCAGTCCTTTTGGATGACATCCACTTTCTTCACCTCTGGGTATGGTTAATAGATACGCTTACATAGGGATGGGTGAACAGAAAAGGGGATCACATTGTGATTCTGTAAATATAATTTCTCTTTTATTCATTGCCTGACACAGCTCCTGATCTTGTTAACCATTTGGCTACACTGCCCCCTACAGGAGTAGGACACTAGGCAGAAAAAAAGTCTGGCTATAACTATAGGCAGTCCCAGGGGGTATACTTCCTCTCTCTGCTGTAGGCAGGTTTTTTCTGCCTAGTCAGGAGTAAGGACATAGTTCCTTGCTGGAATCTCAGCTCCTGGCAATTTTTTCTTTTTGGATAAAAATTTTTTCCTGTGAGATCTAAAATCAACTGCCGGACTGGGCGACAGCCTGGATAATCTAGATCCTGTGGTCACCCCAGTCTTGCCAGCGCGTGCGCAGACTTTAGCTCCGCTCTAGGTCGGCGGCAACATAGCCCCACCAGACGGGGACTGACCTACTAGTTAAACGCCTCGTGAGATTGCTTACGACTGGGTCTCGGCCCCAGTCACAGCATTTCTCCTGGTCCTCTTATTTAGAAGGAGATGAGATTCTGTTTGGAGCCATGCCCACCTGGTTCCTGGTATTAATAACTGCCCTCCCTCCCCCTGGAGGGTTTTGGGGTGGACATTGGCCCCTCCATGGCACCCCCCTCATCAGTCTTGTGGTCTCTGTGGGCCATCTCGCCCCCATGCGCTCCCCTCCTTCACTGATGCTTTGGCCATGGGTTGGCCTGGTCCACCGCCTAGGGTGGGGGCAGAGTGATGTGCTGGCGGAGGGGTGTGCCGCCGCTGACCGAACGATCGGCTGCCTGTGCCGTTTTCTGAGGCCAAGGGATCCCTCCTGGTGCCGCCAGTTTCTTGTAGCCTGTGTGCTTAATGCATGGTGGCCATGTTTGTGTAGTCAGGCGGCCATTTCTCAGTGGTTTGCCATTGAAAACAGTGGTAGCCATGACAGTGGAGCCCTCTGGGCAGCGATTTCGGCGGTGGGAGTCCCTCCTCATCCCCCGGTGCTGACTCCTGGATCTTTTAATTTCCTGATCGTCATTCGTGCAGTGCAGCTTCTTCCTGGTAGCTGCAGTGCCTGGTTTCTGCGGGGTGCGGAGTCCGGTGGGGTCCTCTCCCTCTCTACTGAGGATCGATTGGTGCTCTGTGGCTGGCAACCGGGTGGGGTGCCAGAGCTGTGGGGGTTGTCCCTTAGCAGTGTTTTACACTTTTTTTGAGGGGTCCCCCTGGTGACTCATGGAGTCTTTGGAGCACATCTCCCCATCTGATCCCTTCTCTGAGGCTGCAGGGCCCAATCCATCCATCAATGTACTGATGGCAGTCTTGGGTGGAGGTGGCTTTTGGGTGATGGGCTGGCAAAAAGCGCCCCCCAGTCTTCCCCTGCCTCATCTGTCCCTCAGATCCTGAATCTGATTCGGCCACCGCGGACGGGAGTCACCCTGCTGGGTCTGGGACCACAGGCCCTGAATCCTGCAACGGCGTACAAAAAGACGCTGGTGGACGCATTGATTGTAGCTGTGGGTGATACCTTAAAGATGGAGGACGCAGCTGAAGCTGCTGCAGGTGCAGGTTCTCTTTGGCATTCACAAGCCATCCAGAGCAGAAAAGGTGTTCCCTTTCTCCTCCTATTTTGACAGAATTGTCAATAAATAGTGGGGAAGACCAAAGCGTCACCTTGGGGGATTCCTAAGCGATTTTGCTAGGCAATACCCCTATGAGGAGCTCTTTCTTAAGAAGTGGACTGTTCCACCAGGGGTATACCCTCTGGTTTCCAGATTAAACAAGGCAACCATGATTCCGGTTGAAGATGCCCCGACCTTTAAGGACTCGGCTGACAGGAAGGCAGAGGCTGTGGCCCACAATATGAACACCCTGGCTGGTTCGGCACGGCGGCCGATATTCACCATTGCCCTGGTGTCGCAGACTCTGGCCGAATGGGCTGGGCTTTTGGACCATGACCTGGAGGGGGAGTGGCTCCCCCCTGCCTTTACTGAGCTGGTGGACCAGCTGTTCCAGGGGCTGCAGTTTATCTGTGATGTCTCTTTGCATGCAGCTCCCCTAGTGGCTCGGCTCTCTGTTTCGTCAGTGGTCCTTTGGCATGTCTTTTGGCTCAAATACTGGTCTGCGGATCAGAGTTCTAAAAAGGCCTTGACTGGTCTTCCCTTTCAAGGAGATCGCCTGTTTGGTGCTACCCTGGATGACATCATTAAATGTCTCACGGGGGGGAAGAGTACCTTTCTTCCGCAGGCTACTAAGGGCAGGGACCCTCGTTGCAGACCCTCCTCCACGGCTCATAAGAAGTTTTTTCATCCCTCAAGGTCGACTGACAAGGAATCGGAGCCCCTTGGGGCCTCCTCTGGAGGATCCAAGCGAACTTGGTCTGGCAAGTCAAGAGCAGGCTTCTTCAGTCCCACGGACAAGGCCCCTTCGTTATGAAGTTGCGTCCTCACTCGTATCTGGGGTGGGGGGACGTCTCAGCTGGTTTCCGAACCTGTGTACTCCCCTGGTACACCTCAGGTGGGTCCACAAGGTCATTCGGTCCGGCTCCAAGATTGAGTTTTGTTCTTGCCCTCCAGTAAGGTTCTTCCTTCCAACATGCCACTGTCCCCGGTCCGCTTACAGGCTCTTTTTGGGTCGGTGCAAGACCTTTTACTTTAAAGAATGATGGTCCCGGTTCCAACATTGGAACGTTTTCAGGGGTTTTACTCAAACCTGTTTACAGTAAGAAGGAAGGCAGGGTGCGTCCAATTCTGAATCTCAAGGCGCTGAACTGCTTTGTGCAGTTGCAGAATTTCAGAATGGAGTCCATTTCCATGGGTGTGGCTTCCTTGCATCGGGGATATTTCTTGCATCCATCGACATCAAGGATGCTTACCTTCACATTCCAATATGTGTCGATCTCCAGCACTTCCTCCGCTTTGCCCTGGGAGAGGAGCATTATCAGTTTGTGGCTTTACCCTTTGGGTCTCACTTCTGCTCCTCGGGTCTTTACCAAAGTGTTGGCCCCGGTGCTAGCATTGTTACGCCAATAGGGGATCACAGTACTGAGCTGCTTGGATGAACTCCTTCTGCAATCAGAGTCTCCTGCTGCTCTGGTGGAAAACCTGGAAATCCCCATACGAGCTTAAGGGTGTTTGGCTGGATTCTGAATTTTCAGAAGTCTGCTCTGGTTCCGTCCACTAAGCTAGACTATCAGGGTCTGACTCTGGACTCAGCCTTAGCCAGAGTGCTCCCTCCTTTGGACAAACTCTAGAAACTGCAGGCTGCAATTCGTCTTCTGCTGTCCATCAGATTTTAATCTCTCTGGACTTGCATGCGGGTGCTGGGCCTGATGGTGTCTACCCTTCAGGTGGTTCAGTTTTCACAGTTACATATGAGGTCCCATCAAGGGAGATTCTTGCCAAATTGAACAAGAATCCGCAGTCTCTGGACAATCCGATCCGGCTGAGCCAGGGAAAGAAAACGTCCCTGATATGGGGACTTCATGCTTTGGCTGGGCAAATCCTTCCTCCCCTTGTATTGGACAGTGGTCACCACAGATGCCAGCCTATCAGGCTGGGGAGTTGTCCTCGGCAAAATCTCTGGACACTGGGGGTCTGGACACTGGAAGAGTCTGCCCACAGTCATCAGATGTGAATGGGGCCTTACCTTTATTTCTTGTCCCAGTGAGTGGTAGTTGAGGGGAAATCGAAAGTCTTTCTGTGTTATTGTGGGTTACTTTTTTGTGTAGTAAATGATATGTCTTGGTAAATGAAACCCCTAATCTGAGTTTTTCTTTGAAGGATCCAAAAGACAGATTGGGGTGCCAACCACAGACGGGATTTGCTGATATCAAGTCACACACCTTTTTCAGAAGCATAGACTGGGATATGGTAAGATGAGCCAATCCGTTATTAATGTTTGCATGTTTTTTATTGTAATTCTGGTTAGATATGATTTCTTATTTATTGATCTGTAAGCCCAATGCATGTTAAATGTACACTGTATTCAAAATGTAGCCTTGCACACAGGGACTGCTTCTTTCCATGCAGGCATAGCAGTAGTACACCACACCAATGGCTGCATAAAAATCTTCTTGTTCTGGGTAATATGGTGTCATAGGAACACCAGTTGCTGAGCTCTTGAATGTGACGGCCAGGCTCTTTGCTGACTCCTAGAGGAAAATCAGAGAATGTAAAGCAAAGCATCATGTGAAACAGGAACACAGTTCTATTCAGACCTACGTGTGAAATCCTGCTGAACTCTTCTGCAGTGAATGCCATGGCGCTCAGACTACAATGATTCCTAGATGGCATTAGCAAAACATGGATTGATTTTCCTTGTTGCTTATTTAACTGTAAAATACATAATATACTGTACCTTGCATGCATTAGGGCCTTTCCAAGTATTTAAACTCTCTCTCTTTAAACATATGTCCAAAAAACACCTAATATATATAATTTATTTATAGAAGGGAACTGCTGACTGAAGGGCCATGTGTATAAAATGGTTTGCATTGCTAATTGACCACCTTCAGTTTCCTTTCAAGGGTACATGAATGATGTCTGACCTTTACTGGAGGGCTGGTAAATGGGAAAAGGTGGCACAGCTGCCCTGCGGTTACCGGATTTTAAAAACTATACAGGGCTGTCTGTTGTAATGTGTATTTTCTTTAGGCCTCGTGCACATGGCTTAAAAAACACTACTTTTACAGGTGTTTGATGGGGTTTTTTTCAGCCTGTAAAAGCACCTCTGCTAGCCTAGGTGCCCATGCACACATAGATGTTTACAGGCATATTAGAGCGTTTAGAGGCTGGAAAAAAAAAAAAAAAAACATCACCAGTACATTCAAGAGAGGAACTTTTGAGCAGAAAAAAAGCTTGACGGTCCTAAACACATCTTAACGCTAGGCGCATTTGAGCATTAATGCATTTCAGTGGCCAGAATAAATGAATATTCTGGGCAATGGAATCCTTTAATTAAAAAAGCTTGACGCTTCTAAGCACATATGCATTACGCGGCTTTAGGTGCATTTTTAATCTGCTTTTTTCTACCAGCGGTAAAAGGTTTTCAGAGGAGAAAATCAAATGCCTTCTTTGCATGAGTATATTTAAATTCAATTGCCATACTGGGATTTATTACTAAAGGCAAATAAGCTGCTTGTAGGAAAATTTGCCTTTGATCTTAGTGAATGTGGTAAGGTTTCATGTTGCAAAAATACCAAATAACATGCAAGGAATATAAAAAAATACAGAGCTTTCTTAAGTAATGTGAATTTACTTAACCACTACAAGTTCAGACTGTTTTACCCCCTTCCAGTCCAGGCCATTATTCCGTTTTCAGCTCTGTCACACTTTGAGCTACAATTTTTCAAGCATGCAGCATTGTACCCAAATTAATTCTATATCTTTTTTCTCTATCGCTCATTGACAGACGTAGTCTTCTTGATTCTCAAGAGCTGGGTTATGTTGTCTCCGCAGGAGTAGGACTAGGCAGAAAGACAAAACGTTCTGGCTCCACCTTAGGGGCAGTCCCTGAGGGTATATCCTCCCTCTCTCTGCTACAGGGAATCAGTTTTTTTCTGTCTAGTCAGGAGAAGGTGGTTTCAAAGTTTCATTGAATGAGGACAGAGTATTGTCCTTCCTATGTCCTTAGCCCAATCATCCTCGAGAATTGCGTTGCATTCCTTGGATGTAGTTCGGGCGATCAGGATATTTTTGAATACACGGATTCAATTTGTAAAACGGATTCACTGTTTGTGATCACGGATGGCCCTAAGAAGGGGTTGCCTGTTCTGCTGCGACCATCTTTAGATGGATCAGACAGACGGTGGTATAGGCTTATTTTATCTAAGGGTCGGGATCCCCCGTTCCCTTTTAAGGCGCATTCTACTCGGGCGCTTAGAGTTTCCTGGACCTTCCGCCATCAGGCGTCAGTGGTTCAGGTTTTCAAGGCGACTGTTTAGTCGTCGGTTCATACCTTTACAATATTGTATAAGGTTCATGTGATGGCATCGTCAGATGCCTCTTCTGGCCGCAAGGTTCCTGCAGGCCACTGTTTGAGGAGACTGTTGGTCTACCTCGAGGATTTGTGGGGTAGGTCTCATCTGTTTACTCGATGAGTCCTTTGATACTTCTGGTTGGCTCCGGTTGGGCCTTCTAGATTGGATTTTGATTTCTGTCAATCCCACCCCTCATTTGTGGCACTGCTTCTGGATGTCCCAGCTCTTGAGAATCAAGAAGACTACGTCTGTCAATGAGCGATAGAGAAAAATGGATTTTTGTAAGATCTTACCGTAAAATCCTTTTCTCTTAAGCTCATTGACAGACGTAGTACCCGCCCCTCTATCATTGAGTTGGGTTGGGTTAAATTCTCTGTTACTGCTTTAGAACAGAACTGATTCCCTGTAGCAGAGAGAGGGAGGATATACCCTCAGGGACTGCCCCTAAGGTGGAGCCAGAACGTTTTGTCTTTCTGCCTAGTCCTACTCCTGCGGAGACAACATAACCCAGCTCTTGAGAATCAAGAAGACTACGTCTGTCAATGAGCTTAAGAGAAAAGGATTTTACGGTAAGATCTTACAAAAATCCATTTTTTTTTTTTTTTTTTATAGAGATTTCAAATTAAAAAGGGGAAAGAAGAGAACCCCTACACAAAAGAACAGGACTTTATAGGACATGGGGTTGTCGCTGAGATAAGGGCATACACAATATAACGTGTATAAAAAAGATTTTATTGTAAAAACATAGTATAAAATCTCCAATTAGATGTAAAAACATGTATACAAAACAGCACAGTGGCTTGAATTGTTGCACAATTCCAGTAATTGCTTTGATAGCTTCATTAGTACATTAAGGTTCAACGTGTTTTGCAGAACACTTTCTTTGCTTCTTCAGGGAACTTTATTGTATATCTGAATCATTATAAAATTTGGGGGAAAAAACATATTATACATCCAAAAATTTACTATGAATCAAAATATAATCTCCAGCAAACAAGTGAGTATCTATGCTCACCAACCTCACCACAATACAGCCGTTTAGCTCTCCAGATGCATAAGGCAAAACCCCGGGTCACAAAATGACCGTTTGGCCTCTGGTCAGAATTCCAGGGCCAGGGCTGATGGACACTCTACCATACAAGCGAGAATCAGGCAGACCAAGTTACTACCCAAATAACTGAAATGAAAATATATTTAACTAAATAAATATATGCTGCTAGGCTGATGATCAACTACAACCCACTAACAAAACAACATCACATACCAATATACAACCTATACACACAACCCCAAAAACCCACATCAATCTACACAAGCAAACAACAACCTACTTAAACCACCCTAAACTCATTCCGCACATATCCATCAAACCACACATGGATTGCACACAAACATCCTCATCATACATCATCCCAAAGGAGCTCATACCCCATTGGCACACCATCAACCTAAACAATCACCAACATATATGCCATAGCTCTCACTATACATATAGCCATCTCCATTGGGGGGGGGGGTGTGTGACCCAGGGAGGCCCCAAATACATAACCTAGTCCCTTAACACCGCATGTCCCCACCCTCAATCTCCCTACACATATGACTATCATAACCCATAATATGGGTTATGATAGAGATTTATTTTGGTGGTATCTAACCACCATTTTAGCTGTAAAAAGGAAGGCCCTGGAGCATCAGTACTGTGGAAACACCCACAAAATGTCCATATTTTAGAAAGCAAAACACCCCAAGGTGTTTTCTGAAAGGTGTAGTGATCCTTTTGAAAATGTAATTTTTGCCAAAAGTCTTTAGAAAATGCAGAAAAGAAAATGAAAATGTATTTTTTACATCAAGTTGTCAATTAATAAACTATTTCTTACAGCATAGGCATACTTAGAATTTTGCCTCAGAACACATTCTGCTACTCCTGAGTATGGCAATCCACCTGTGTGAGACATTTCACAGCTTAGCCACATAGAGGGGCCAAAAATCCAAAGGGCACCTTCAGACATTCTAGGGACATAATTTATGCATATCATTCCTTAATTACTGATCACGTTTTTGGAGGTCCTGGAACACTAGGACAGAGGGAGCACCCACAAAATGACCAAACACCCCAAGGTATTTTTTTATGAGACATAGTGACTCTTTTAGACTTACTTTTTTTTGCCACAAGTTTTTTGAAAATGCACAAAATGTTCAATTTAATAAGATATTTTTCACACATGGCATGAGCATATTTAGAATTGCAACCCCAAACACATTCTGCTACTCCTCCCGAGTGTGGGGATACCACACGTGAGGCTTTTTCACTGTTTGGACTGACTATGTACTGGATAATGTATCTTGGTTATCACACAAATCAACCAATTATATCATAGCCAATGTATTGTAATGGTCACCGGTGTATGAGTAGTCATGAAAAATATAGCTTAGTGTAGCGTCACCTATAGAAAACCCTGTTCCTATAAGTCAAGCAGGCCTAGCTTGCCAGGAAGTACAGAAGGCTTAAGAAAGGAAGAACAAAAAAGTTCCTGTGATTCCAGGAGTGTAGTTTTCAGGGGATGATTGGGACTGTTGTCTCCATCACCCCCTGTCTCCATCCCTCCATCACCCCGTCTCCATCACTCCATTCTGCCTTCACCTCCTGTTTCTATTACTCCATTCCGCCTTCACCTCCTTCCTCCATCCCTCCATCATCTCCTGCATTCATTCTTCCTTCACCTCATGTCTCCATCACTTCATCCCTCCATTAAACTGTCCATCCAACCATCCTTCTGTTGTAGATCTCTCCAGCCACTTCACCTTCCATCATTTTCATCCCTCTGGTACTCTATCCCTCCCTCTATTCCTTCTTTCATCTTCCCATAACTCCATCCTTTTATCTCTTGCTCCATCTGTCCCTCGCTTAATTTCTCTGCACCTTGCTCCTTCTCTCCATCATTCTGTCCATCCAACAATCCTTGTGCCCTATATCCCTCCCCCTTTTCTACCCGCCATAATTTTTATCCCTCTATTATTCTCTCTCTCCCTCTATCTTTCCATTCCATCCCTACCCCA
This sequence comes from Pelophylax lessonae, assembly GCF_965119305.1. Lineage (NCBI taxonomy): Eukaryota > Metazoa > Chordata > Amphibia > Anura > Ranidae > Pelophylax > Pelophylax lessonae. The sequence goes on along the minus strand of NC_138779.1, from coordinate 83,531,769 downwards.
TCCATCTATCCTTTGCTCTATCACTCCATTTCTCTGTCTCTCTCACCATCCCTCCATGCCTTGCTCCATCACTTCATCTATCCATCTCTGTGTCACCCAATCTATACCTCCATCCTTTACTCACTCCTTATTCTTTCCATCTCACTGTCCATCTCCCTCCCTTATCACTCCACCATTTTGTCTTTCCATTATAAATAAATTAAAATACCCCAGAGCGCTTCCTCACCAAATGTGCTCACTACTTAGCTCTCTCTCTCTCTCTCTCTCTCTCTCTATATATACATACATATATATATATATATATATATATATATATATATATATATATATACACAGTGGGTACGGAAAGTATTCAGACCCCCTTAAATTTTTCACTCTTTGTTATATTGCAGCCATTTGCCAAAATCATTTAAGTTCATTCTTCTTCCTCATGAATGTACACATAGCACCCCATACTGACAGAAAAACACAGAATTGTTGACATTGTTGCAGATTTATTAAAAAAGAAAAACTGAAATATCACATGGTCCTAAGTATTCAGACCCTTTGCTCAGTATTTAGTAGAAGACCCCTTTTGATCGAATACAGCCAGGAGTCTTTTTGGGAAAGATGCAACAAGTCTTTCACACCTGGATTTGGGGATCCTCTGCCATTCCTCCTTGCAGATCCTCTCCAGTTCTGTCAGGTTGGATGGTAAACGTTGGTGGACAGCCATTTTTAGGTCTCTCCAGAGATGCTCAATTGGGTTTAAGTCAGGGCTCTGGCTGGGCCATTCAAGAACAGTCACGGAGTTGTTGTGAAGCCACTCCTTCATTATTTTAGCTGTGTGCTTAGGGTCATTGTCTTGTTGGAAGGTAAACCTTCGGCCCAGTCTGAGGTCCAGAGCACTCTGGAGAAGGTTTTTGTCCAGGATATCCCTGTACTTGGCCGCATTTATCTTTCCCTCGATTGCAACCAGTCGTCCTGTCCCTGCAGCTGAAAAACACCATCACAGCATGATGCTGCCACCACCATGCTTCACTGTTGGGACTGTATTGGACAGGTGATGAGCAGTGCCTGGTTTTCTCAAAAACATACCGCTTAGAATTAAGGCCAAAAAGTTCTATTTTGGTCTCATCAGACCAGAGAATCTTATTTCTCACCATCTTGGAGTCCTTCAGGTGTTTTTTTTAGCAAACTCCATGCGGGCTTTCATGTGTCTTACACTGAGGAGAGGCTTCCGTCGGGCCACTCTGCCATAAAGCCCCGACTGGTGGAGGGCTGCAGTAATGGTTGACTTTCTACAACTTTCTCCCATCTCCTGACTGCATCTCTGGAGCTCAGCCACAGTGATCTTTGGGTTCTTCTTTACCTCTCTCACCAAGGCTCTTCTCCCCCGATAGCTCAGTTTGGCCAGAGGGCCAGCTCTAGGAAGGGTTCTGGTCGTCCCAAACGTCTTCCATTTGAGGATTATGGAGGCCACTGTGCTCTTAGGAACCTTAAGTGCAGCAGAAATCTTTTTGTAACCTTGGCCAGATCTGTGCCTTGCCACAATTCTGTCTCTGAGCTCTTCAGGCAGTTCCTTTGACCTCATGATTCTCATTTGCTCTGACATGCATTGTGATCTGGAAGGTCTTATATAGACAGGTATTTGGCTTTCCTAATCAAGTCCAATCAGTATAATCAAACACAGCTGGACTCAAATGAAGGTGTAGAACCATCTCAAGGATGATCAGAAGAAATGGAAAGCACCTGAGTTAAATATATGAGTGTCACAGCAAAGGGTCTGAATACTTAGGACCATGTGATATTTCAGTTTTTCTTTTTTAATAAATCTGCAACAATGTCAAGAATTCTGTGTTTTTCTGTCAGTATGGGGTGCTATGTGTACATTCATGAGGAAGAAGAATGAACTTAAATGATTTTAGCAAATGGCTGCAATATAACAAAGAGTGAAAAATTTAAGGGGGTCTGAATACTTTCCGTACCCACTGTATATATATATATATATATATATATCAGGGCTCAAAATTTAAAGTCCTGAGCTACTAGCCAGGCCTTAAGGGTTACTCGCCACCAGTTGCCCCACCCATCTCCTACCCTGCCCCGCCCCTAATTCCGCCCCTAAACACGCCCTCATAAATTATCTCATAAAATTACACTGTTAAATGTTTTTGCATTAATGCAGAAGTTACAAAAATAAATATTAATAACAACGTTTTCAGTGCCCATCAGTGCAGCCTAATCAGTCCCCCCCAAATTTTACCTCCTAGAACAAATCCTACCCGTCAAATCCTCCCCCCATCAAAATTTTCCCCCCTAGCACAAAAAACCCCCATTATTCCTACTGGCACAACCCCCCCCCCCCCAAATACCCCTTTTTAACAGCCCCAAGACTTCCTGTTCTGGCACAAATCCATCCCCCACCCCATTCCAATAATCTCTTCAAGGACGATCCCCAAATCCCCACTCCTGGCACAAATCCTCACCCACCACCCCCCAGCACGAATCACTCCTCCTAGCACCCCCCCCCCCAATTCCCCTGCTAGAAGAAATCTTATATTGTCACCTCTTAAATTCCCCATCCCAGCACAACCCCCCCCCCCCCATATCGATCCCACCTAGATGTAATCATCTTCTCCCCACCCTTCCTAGTACAAATACTTTTTGGGGGATTGTCCTTGGGGGGGGGGGGGAGGGGGAATAAGAGAATTTGTAGCAGGAGGGGTGGGGAGAAGATGATTACTTCTAGGTGGGATCAATATGGGAGGGGGGGCTGTGCTGAGATGAGGGGGGACTGTGCTGAGATGGGGGGTTGTGCTAGGAGGGGGGGGGGGGACTGTGCTGAGATGGGGGGTTGTGCTAGGAGGGGGGGGACTGTGCTGAGATGGGGGGTTGTGCTAGGAGGGGGGGGGGGCTATGCTGAGATGGGGGTTGTGCTAGGAGGGGGGGGGACTGTGCTGAGATGGGGGGTTGTGCTAGGAGGGGGGGGGCTGTGCTGAGATGGGGGTTGTGCTAGGAGGGGGGGCTGTGCTGAGATGGGGGGTTGTGCTAGGAGGGGGGGCTGTGCTGAGATGGGGGGTTGTGCAAGGAGGGGGGGGACTGTGCTGAGATGGGTGGTTGTGCTAGGAGGGGGGGACTGTGCTGAGATGGGGGGTTGTGCTAGGAGGGGGGGGGCTGTGCTGAGATGGGGGGTTGTGCTAGGAGGGGGGGGGGGCTGTGCTGAGATGGGGGGGCTGTGCTGAGATGGGGGGTTGTGCTAGGAGGGGGGGGGAACTGTGCTGAGATGGGGGTTGTGCTAGGAGGGGGGGGCTGTGCTGAGATGGGGGGTTGTGCTAGGAGGGGGGGGGGCTGTGCTGAGATGGGGGGTTGTGCTAGGAGGGGGGGGGACTGTGCTGAGATGGGGGTTGTGCTAGGAGGGGGGGGCTGTGCTGAGATGGGGGGTTGTGCTAGGAGGGGGGGGGCTGTGCTGAGATGGGGGGTTGTGCTAGGAGGGGGGGGGGCTGTGCTGAGATGGGGGGTTGTGCTAGGAGGGGGGGGACTGTGCTGAGATGGGGGGTTGTGCTAGGAGGGGGGGGGCTGTGCTGAGATGGGGGGTTGTGCTAGGAGGGGGGGGGGACTGTGCTGAGATGGGAATTTGGGAGGTGACAGGATAAGATTTCCCCAGTGTCCCCAGTGCAGTTCTATCTTTCCTCCAGCAGGCAGACCTCAGATACAGCGCGGCACATCGATCTGTGATTCTCCTCTTCTGAGGCTCCTTCTCCTCTTCATATGTCAGAGCGGAGGAGGAGCCTAAGAGAAGCCGATTCCTATAGCTTTACTGGCGGGAGAGATGCGGCTGCAGAAGGGGAAGAAGATTGCGGCTCAGGAATGACACTGGATGTCAGATCCGGACTATACAGAGTTTGTTACCCGCCCCCTTTCCACGTTGCTTGCTTTGACTCGGAGGACAGGGGATAACAAACTCTGTATAGTCCCATCTGACATCCAGTGTCCTTCCTGAGCCGCAATCTTCTTCCCTTTCTGCAGCCGCATCTCTCCCGCCAGCTGTCCGTGCAAAGCTATAGGAATTGTCTTCTCCTCCGCTCCACCTCCATTTTGACACTTTAAGGTGAGAAGAAGTGCTGATCTGACGACCGTTATTGACAGCAGTGTGAAGCCCGGCGAGAAGAGAGAGAGAGCACATCCCGCTCTCTCCTGTCACTAGTCACAGAAACACTCCTGGCAGCGCCCCCTCCACCTCCCACGACACAGACGCCCAGGGCAGCCATCCTCCCTCCCACCCACCCCTTGTACCGGCTCTGGCCTTGAGATGATCGGCTTGACCCCCTCCATCAGTACTGCTGGCCGGATAATGTGAGAGCGGCGGATCATCCCTCTGTAACAGCTTGTAATTGCCGGGCGCTCGGTGACACACACAGTCCCGCCTCCTAGCCCGGCTTCTTTGATAGACGTCACACGTCCTGGTTGGCCAGGTGTTCTGTCTATCAAATAAGCCGGGCTAGGAGGCGGGACTGTGTGTGTCAGCGTGCGCCCAGCAATTACAAGCTGTTACGCTCTGACATTATCCAATCCTTCGGCCGGCTTTCCTCTCCTCTCTTCCCCTGACAGGAGCTCGCCATACATAATTTTCCACTCGCAAAATGCGAGCAGGCGAGTGGAAAATTTGAGGGCTGATATATATATATATATAAAATATATAAATTGTAAACACCTTAAGACCACCAAGCACAATAAATATTTAAATATATAATGATCATACAGTATATAGACACAGTGTACTGCAAGCACACACTATACACTATGCACTTTTCATCACAAAATCAGCCTGATCTGTCATATTTCTGCTGCCTCCCCTCTACTGGCATGTTTGGCCTTGTAGTGCCACAGACACATGAGGTGGTATTGCAGGAGAGGAGGCTGTGCCTGTGTACTGGACTGGTGAGCAGGTAATGGTTAGGGATTCTAGGGAGGTTTAATAGAGATTGGGGGTAGATCTCAGAAAAAATCCTCCCTTCAGAAGCAGAGCAGTTCACAAAAAAAAAAATCCAACAGACAGGGGCCTGCTACAGAGAGCCCATCCTCTCTCCCCTCCTCCTGCCCACTAAGACGATCCACCGACATGACTACATTTTACTCAGTTTAGCCAGTTTACCTTCAGCTAGGCTAAAGTCTGTCCTCCACTGTAGACTGTGTCCACTTCTCCCCCTCTCGAAATCTCTTGTGATAAAGTCAAATAAGGCACGCTGGGGAAGGGGGAGGGTGCAAGTAGCATCAGCACTCTGATTCAGAAAGATCATCGGAGACTCTCAAATGGTATGGAGTGACAAGATGGAGTTTAATGGCACAGCATAGTTTACAAACACTGGTTTATAAAAATAATAATTTTATTGTGCTTAATTAAAAAATGTCACATTAGCAACATTAAGATACATATAAAACAACATATTTGCAAATAGGCAAAATCCTCTAAGGCAGGGGTATGCAAAATGTGGCTCTCCAGATGTTGCAGAACTACAAGTCCCATGAGGCATAGCAAGACTTTGACAGCCACAAGCATGACACCCAGAGGCAGAGGCATGATGGGACTTGTAGTTGTGCAACAGTTTGCATATCCCTTCTCTAAAGTATATTCACAGCCCTAAAAAAACACCTTAATTCCCGGTGTTGGGAAACCTACTCCAATGTACCCTAATTGAGCGCATCCCAACCAACAGGGATGAATTGCTAAAGGTAGTTATGCACTCTTTAGTTCGTACCTTCATTCAGGGGGTATGACATGTTGCGCCACCTGTATGGTGCTCTTTTGCCACCATGGGATTTAAATTTAGTGTTTTCAGTTCTGCAGAAGCCTCCATTTGAGAATATTTGGGAGATTCACATGTCTACATTATCCCAGAAGGTGACATTTTTGGTGGCTATTACCGCAGAGTATCAGAATTGGCAGCATTATCCTATCACAGCCCCTATTTGGTGGTCCATAGGGATAAAGTGTTTTTTTGTCCCTGCCCAAAGTTGTCTGTGACTTCCACTCCAATGAGGACATGAGCTACCGATGGCTCCTGTGTCCACTCATATCCACTGACAGCTCAGCTGATCATAGTAAACCGAGAGTTTACTATGTCAGATTGTCAGTTTATGCATGGATAAGGAGTCTCTATACAGATTCCTTATTCATTCATGTAAAGTGCTGCAGAGAAATAAACTTCCTTAAGTCCCTTTCCCTGTCTCAAAAAGGGATATGGGGGCCTGTTTAGACCCCCCCCCCAAAAAAAAAAAATAAATAAATAAATACACACACATATAATATATAATTTTTTAAAAAAATTAAGAAAGTAAAAAAAAAATGAATAAATAAAAAAAACACATGGAGTGGACTCTGTCAAGCAGATCCGCCTGCTGAGGGAGGGATCTCTCTGCTGATCCCCACTGAGCAGGCAGATGACAGGTCTGCATCTGCTCCGCCGATGGAGAGCGGACACGAACAAAGCCCACTGTTCTCTATGGGGCGGTTGGATGGAAACGAACCAACTGTCCATTTCCATCCAACCCGATCTGCTGGGGAATGGGATCCCCCATCCATCTGTTTTTAGTGGATCGGATGCAGGCGGGGTTAAATGGACATGTCCATTTACATCAGCCTCCCCATAGAAAACAGTGGGTGGTCCGATTGGCCACACTTGAAAAACGGATAGGCAGACCCGATTGGTCTGCTTGTGTACAGGGATAGTCAGGTGTTCCGTGCATCCCATGGGCGTACACTTTAGTATGCCACATGTGAACTATGCTTTAGTAGTAATTTAGCAGGAATTTTGCAAGTTATGTTGTGTTTATGTGCACTATTATTGATTTAGTGTATTTTTAGTGAAAATAGCTATATGATGAACTTTTGCGCAATTATTGCAGGGCCCAAAAAATCAGTAGCACTTTTTATTATTCTACAGGTCATGTGCTTTCAGAAAATGTCTTGTTTAAGGCCCTGTTCACACTGGTGCGATGCCAGACGTCGCATGTGGTTCGCACCGCATTGCTGTGCAGATCACATGCAATGTCTGTGCGATGCAAATTCAGTCATACAAACAAACTCTATGGCTGAATTCGTATCACATTAAGACTAAACTAGTGCAGGACCCTTTTTTTTTGTCCGCACCAGAATCTGATTGCATGGGTGTGAATACCCATGCGATTTGATTCCTGTCCAAAATCCCAGTTCGCACTGCCATCTGGAAACTGATCTGGGAGTGTCATTAACTTTGTATTGCCACCCGCAGCAGTTCGCAGAGGGCAATGTGAACTGCCAGCGATGCAGGAACCCGCATCGCACCAGTGTGAACCGAGCCTGAGGGGACTTTTTAAATTCTGAAAGCTGTAAGTGAAAAATGGTAACCTCATTTTTAGAATAAATTGTTTTTATTTACAGTTTTGCGTACATTCAGTTTTCACCATTTGACAACAGGTGCAATTTAAAATGAACAAATATTTGTTATTTATTCACTCAATACAGTTTTAACTTTTATATTTAGTAGGAGGTTTGTAAATTTTGCCATGTTTCATGATTTTAGCGTATTTTTAGCGAAAATATTGGTTTGATAAACATTTGTGCAAATATTGCGGTGCCTTAAAAATCAGTAGCACCTTCTTTTTATTCCACTGGCCATGTGCTTTCAGAAAATATATAGTTTGGAGGGGGGGCATTTATAAACTCTGAAAGCTGTAAGTGAAAAAGGAAAACCTCCAGATTTTTAGAGAAAATTTTGCGTACGTCCGATTTTCACTTATTTTTAAAAAAGGCACAATTTAAAATAAACAAATATTTATTATTTATCAACTCAATACAGGTTTAGCTTTTAGATTTAAAAGGAACATAGCAGGGATTTTGGAAAATTTTCTGTGTTTGTATCTGCTAATATTGATTTTAGTGCATTATTAGCGAAAATATTGTTTTGGCAAACATTTGCGCAAATATCGAGGGGCCTTAAACATCAGTAGCACCTTACATTTCTTTTTACTGGCCCTTTGCTTTCAGAAAATTTATAGTTAGGGGGGTCTTTTAAAAACTCTGAAAGCTGCAAGTGAAAAGTGAAAACCTCCAGATTTTTAAAGAAATCTGGTTATTTACTGTTTTGTGTACGTCCAGTTTTCACCATTTCACAAAAATGTGCAATTAAGAATTTACAAATATTTGTTATTAACTTAATACATAAGCTTGCCCATAAAACAAGTGTAAGGCAAGCATGTAAATTACACAAGGGTATCAGAAGACAATTTAACCTAACAATACGGGGGGGGGGGGGGGAGGGAATAGAGAGGGACCGTGACGGCCCAAAGCAAGGGGGGGAAGGGGGAAAAAGGGGGATGCGTACCACAGAAGACCAGGAGAACCAAGCAACTGCGAGGCTACGCACCCAATCGGTCATCACAGTAGAAACACCTTCTGGGTTGAACATAGGTGGGGGGGGGGGGTGAAAAAGACACACCAACAAGACTAACAACAACAAGACTAACAACACCACCAAAGAACTGAAACACACAACAAAAGACTACACCATACACACCAACACATCCTCATTCACACATCTTCCCCTACCTCCAGGTACCCACCCCCCAAGGGGGGGGGGGTATATAACATACATCTTAATCAGTAAAAAATAAACTGCATAACATCCGGGGCCACTCAGAATAAGTCAACGGATAAGCTGGAGGGCAGAGGGGCATCTGCCCAATACGAGTCTTCCACATCAAGCCAAGGTTGCCAGACATTAGTGAACTTTTTAGGACACCCTCTACTCTTATAAATTAGCTTATAAAGCGGTACATCACTGCGCAACAAAGCATAGAACTCCTGCATGGTAGGCGGTTCAGCTCTCTTCCAATGTAATAAATAAGTTATAAGCTTTTATATTTAATAGGAATTTAGCAGGAATTTTGTAAAATTTGCTGTGTTTGTATCTGCTATACATGGTTTTAGTGTATTTTTAGCAAAAATTTTGATTTGGTAAACATTTGTGCAAATATTGTGGGGCCTTAAAAATCAGTAGTACCTTCCTTTTATTCTACTGGTCCTATGCTTTCAGAAAATATATGGTTTAGGGGGGGGGGGGTCTTAAATTCTGAAAGCTATAAGGGAACAATGAAAACCTCTTGATTTTTAGAGAAATGTGGATATTTCCATTTTTGCATGTATGGATACATGTATGGATACATGTTTGTTTGTTTCCCTAGAGTTCCACCTTAAGTGGAGCCCTCCATGCCTACCAGACTGACCTCCAATCCCCCCAACACTTCTCCTACCACAGCATGGACACTGTTACTGTCCACTCAGATCGACTGTGACCTCTCACCCAGAAGCTTTCCTCCATTTCCCCCCCCCCCCTTTTGCCACAACCAACATGGCGCCAGGCGGTAGCCCCTTTCTTTCTCCGGCCTGGACTGCTTCCAGCTGCCTCCAGCAACACGGCGCGCCTAGGGTTCTTATGGCAACAGGTTGTCTTTTCGTGCTTCTTTATTGAGGTCAATAATGCATAGACAGAGGCTGCAGCCCAAGGCAATGGTGCACCGCGGGAGATGCTTCATGTAGGTATTTGTGACATGTCTACGGTGCCAGCACACCACTCATGTCCATCATAGGACATGCGGCCCTGGCCCATCATGTTCCCTATGGCCAGTCCAGGCCTGCATCCAACTGTCAGTTTTTTTAAACTCTCTTTATCTTTAAACTGTATACTATGTTGTTCAATGCCATCATCTGATGGAGTATATCTGTTAATATGTGGATCCGACCCCTTGTGTTGAGTTGCTGTTAGATCCAACTTGTTAATGGTGCTTGTTTTTGTACCTCTGCCTGCGCTGAGTCAATCTTCACTTACAATAGATGTTCTTTTACATGTGATGATGACCTTTGTGGTGTTTAATAAAATATATGAATACGAAAATGTAGTTTAGCAAAATTCCATTGACTTTAATTGGGCAGTATAAGTACATTGCAATTCAGAGACTCCGTTTGACCTGTTTTGTGTTGTGTTTTTTTTTTTTTTGCGTATCCTATTTGAGTATAGGCACTTTCTTTTTTTAAAACCTATAGAACACATCCGATCCCTTCACATAAAGTAGCACCCCTATAAACAGTGCAAATCCATAAATAGGTATCAAAACAATGGTCTATACAAACACCTAGCATCCAAAGATGAAAAAAAATCTTTCAGTCACTGCACTGTCACCAGTGTCAATCCCCATCAGAAACCAGCTCACTGTTATAATTGACCCCTATGCATGGAAGATTTAACATTGCTTTATGCTCCACTGTACAGTAGTAATCTTAATTCATTCAGACCACAGATGACACACTCAGGACAAAGTCCCCAGCAATATAAAAATAATTTGCAATAGTATAGTACTGTAAAACCGCTTTATTAAATAATAAAAGGTTAATTCACATATAAGAAGATCACATCAGCATATCATAGATGCATAAAATCCATCGGGCTGCAATGCAAACTCCAGTGTCGCCGCACTCGCACAGTTCCGTCTTAGTGTGATGGCATCAGCAGAACTTCCCTACATGTACAGTGGGTACGGAAAGTATTCAGACCCCCTTAAATTTTTCACTCTTTGTTATATTGCAGCCATTTGCTAAAATCATTTAAGTTCATTCTTCTTCCTCATGAATGTACACATAACACCCCATACTGACAGAAAAACACAGAATTGTTGACATTGTTGCAGATTTATTAAAAAGGAAAATCTGAAATATCACATGGTCCTAAGTATTCAGACCCTTTGCTGTGACACTCATATATTTAACTCAGGTGCTTTCCATTTCTTCTGATCATCCTTGAGATGGTTCTACACCTTCATTTGAGTCCAGCTGTGTTTGATTATACTGATTGGACTTGATTAGGAAAGCCACACACCTGTCTATAGAAGACCTTCCAGATCACAATGCATGTCAGAGCAAATGAGAATCATGAGGTCAAAGGAACTGCCTGAAGAGCTCAGAGACAGAATTGTGGCAAGGCACAGATCTGGCCAAGGTTACAAAAAGATTTCTGCTGCACTTAAGGTTCCTAAGAGCACAGTGGCCTCCATAATCCTCAAATGGAAGACGTTTGGGACGACCAGAACCCTTCCTAGAGCTGGTCGTCCGGCCAAACTGAGCTATCGGGGGAGAAGAGCCTTGGTGAGAGAGGTAAAGAAGAACCAAAGATCACTGTGGCTTAGCTCCAGAGATGCAGTCAGGAGATGGGAGAAAGTTGTAGAAAGTCAACCATCACTGCAGCCCTCCACCAGTCGGGGCTTTATGGCAGAGTGGCCCGACGGAAGCCTCTCCTCAGTGTAAGACACATGAAAGCCCGCATGGAGTTTGCTAAAAAAACACCTGAAGGACTCCAAGATGGTGAGAAATAAGATTCTCTGGTCTGATGAGACCAAAATAGAACTTTTTGGCCTTAATTCTAAGCGGTATGTGTGGAGAAAACCAGGCACTGCTCATCACCTGTCCAATACAGTCCCAACAGTGAAGCATGGTGGTGGCAGCATCATGCTGTGGGGGTGTTTTTCAGCTGCAGGGACAGGACGACTGGTTGCAATCGAGGGAAAGATGAATGCGGCCAAGTACAGGGATATCCTGGACAAAAACCTTCTCCAGAGTGCTCTGGACCTCAGACTGGGCCGAAGGTTTACCTTCCAACAAGACAATGACCCTAAGCACACAGCTAAAATAACGGAGTGGCTTCACAACAACTCTGTGACTGTTCTTGAATGGCCCAGCCAGAGCCCTGACTTAAACCCAATTGAGCATCTCTGGAGAGACCTAAAAATGGCTGTCCACCAACGTTTACCATCCAACCTGACAGAACTGGAGAGGATCTGCAAGGAGGAATGGCAGAGGATCCCCAAATCCAGGTGTGAAAGACTTGTTGCATCTTTCCCAAAAAGACTCCTGGCTGTATTAGATCAAAAGGGGTCTTCTACTAAATACTGAGCAAAGGGTCTGAATACTTAGGACCATGTGATATTTCAGTTTTTCTTTTTTAATAAATCTGCAACAATGTCAACAATTCTGTGTTTTTCTGTCAGTATGGGGTGCTATGTGTACATTCATGAGGAAGAAGAATGAACTTAAATGATTTTAGCAAATGGCTGCAATATAACAAAGAGTGAAAAATTTAAGGGGGTCTGAATACTTTCCGTACCCACTGTATACGTTTTGTTAAAACGACTCACTCAGGGGCTACTGAGTGAAACAGGGGGGCCAGAAGACTTTTCATTTTTGGACGCTGAGTGTTTTCATGGTCTATTGTTTGAACACTATTTATGGTTTTGCAGCCTCTGAACTGGGTTTCTTCTTGGTGAGCTTAAGGAAGAGGAACTAGAATTATGCAAAAAAAATTACAGGCATGGCCTGTAAGGAAATATTTCACCCTGAGCAATAAAATACTCCTTATAAAACAGAAACTGCAACATAGTAAGGAAAAAAAAAATCAAGATAACTAGAGAGAGCATGAATTAGGAAGAAGATTTGTTTTCCTAAAGACAAGACTGCCCTGTACGTCTTTCAGCCATTCTGGGCACACACATTATTGCTTATTTTGTTCCTGTAAGCATGCATACTCTTTGGCCTTTCCAGTGTCATGTGAACCAGCTTCATTCCCCACCTGGCCTTTTACAGCAATATAGCATCACATGGGCCAGATAACTCTCTTATAGCTCATCAACAAAACCAGCTTGGCCTCTCAGCGGCATCTAGTGGCCAAAACTCCAATTTCATCATCTACCGAGCAGGAACAGGCAGCTACTCTGGCACCCTTGAGCTGCAGATGAGCTGCAAGCCAATAAATTAAATAACAATACCGCTCCAAAAGGCAACACAAGGATATCCGCTTCCTATCTCGGGTGCAGGCCCAATCCCCAAGCAAAACTCTGCTTTCAAACCACCCAATGTGGAGCAAATGCCGTACCATTTTCAGTTGAAAACATGTTTATTCTGCGTGGAAAAATCAGTTGTTACCCCAAATAGAATTGTCACTCTTTGTTGTGATTTGCCCAGTGAGGGCTTAAAGGGTAACTGAAACTTTTTTTGCTTTGGATAGATAGGAGAGAGATTAGAACGCCTGCTAGTTTTCCTTGCTGTCTGTGCCCCAGTTAGGGACATTAAACCTCTATTTGTCCTGTTTACGATTATTATCACTGTGAAAGTAAAAGAAAATACAACATATTTGGTTGACACCAGAACAGTAATTGAGAGGAAGTCTTAGGAAAAAGAACACTTGTTCTGGTGGCCCTGGTGACACCCCAGAATCCCCTAACTTTGGAGGGATTTCTTCTAACTTCCTATTTTGGATATGAGATAGGAAGTGAATGGAAATCTCCCCTATGGGATACAGATGGCAGTAAACTGACAGGGGTTGTAACTCTCTCTTTCTCTATCCAAAATGAAAATAAAAGTTTTGCCTTTAGTTCTACTTAAATCGTTGAGGTTAACCCACTATATTGCTGAATTTATTTGTTTGTTAAATTGAGGGCGGGGGATAATATTTTGGGAGAGAGGGGGGAGAACAGAGGGGATAGTAAGGTATAAGAGAAAAAGTACCTGGGAAAGGGGATACAGTAGGTAAAGTGAGAGGTGGGTGTGCGGCATGGTGGGCCCATTTTTCTATATACAGTCAGGTCCATAAATATTGGGACAGTGACACAATTCTAATCTTTTTGGCTCTATAATGGATGTGAAATGAAACAAACAAGATGTGCTTTAACTGCAGACTTTCAGCTTAAATTTGAGGGTATTTACATCCAAATCAGGTGAAATGTGTAGGAATTATAACAGTTTGTATATGTGCCTCCCACTTTTTAAGTAACAAAAGTAATGGGACAATTGGCTGCTCAGCTGTTCCATGGCCAGGTGTGTGTTATTCCCTCATCCCATTTACAAGGAGCAGATAAAAGGTCCAGAGTTCATTTCAAGTGTGCTATTTGCATTTATAATCGGTTGCTGTCAACTCTCAATATGAGATCCAAAGACCGGTCACTATCAGTGAAGCAAGCCATCATTAGGCTGAAAAAACAAACCCATCGGAGAGAGAGAGAGCAAAAACTTTAGGTGTGGCCAAATCAACTGTTTGGAACATCCTTAGAAAGAATGCATCGGTGAGCTCAGCAACACCAAAAGACCCGTAAGACCACGCAAAACAACTGTGGTGGATGACCGAAGAATTCTTTCCCTGGTGAAGAAAACACCCTTCACAACAGTTGGCCAGATCAAGAACACTCTCCAGGAGGTAGGTGTATGTGTGTCAAAGTCAACAATCAAGAGAAAACTTAACCAGAGTGAATACAGAGGGTTCACCACAAGATTTAAACCATTGGTGAGTCTCAAAACCAGGAAGACCAGATTAGAGTTTGCCAAACAACATCTAAAAAAGCCTTCACAGTTCTGGAACAACATCCTATGGACAGATGAGACCAAGATCAACTTGTACCAGAGTGATGGGAAGAGAAGTGTATGGAGAAGGAAAGGAACTGCTCATGATCCAAAGCATACCACCTCATCAGTGAAGCATGGTGGTGGTAGTGTCATGGTGTGGGCATGTATGGCTGTCAATGGAACTGGTTCTCTTGTATTTATTGATGATGTGACTGCTGACAAAAGCAGCAGGATGAACTCTGAAGTGTTTCGGGCAATATTATCTGCTCATATTCAGCCAAATGCTTCAGAACTCACTGGACGGCGCTTCACAATGCAGATGGATAATGACCCGAAGCATGCTGCGAAAGCAACAAAAGAGTTTTTTAAGGGTAAGAAGTGGAATGTTATGCAATGGCCAAGTCAATCACCTGACTTGAATCCGATTGAGCATGCATTTCACTTGCTGAAGACAAAACTGAAGGGAAAATGCCCCAAGAACAAGCAGGAACTGAAGACAGTTGCAGTAGAGGCCTGGCAGAGCATCACCAGGGATGAAACCCAGCGTCTGGTGATGTCTATGCATTCCAGACTTCAGGCTGTAATTGACTGCAAAGGATTTGCAACCAAGTATTAAAAAGTGAAAGTTTGATTTATGATTGTTAATCTGTCCCATTACTTTTGGGCCCTTAAAAAGTGGGAGGCACATATACAAACTGTTGTAATTCCTACACTGTTCACCTGATTTGGATGTAAATACTCTCAAATTGAAAGTCTGCAGTTAGAGCACATCTTGTTTATTTAATTTCAAATCCATTGTGGTGGTGTATAGAGCCAAAAAGATTAGAATTGTGTCGATGTCCCAATATTTATGGACCTGACTGGATGTACAAGGCCTTCTCACAGGCCCTATGTGGCACCTCTCTCTAAAGTAGGGAAAGCCTAGGTGCCAGTTCACACTGATGCAATGCGGGAACCCTGCGAATCCCCACATCCCATCCGACTCGCAGGCAGTTCACACTGCCATATGCAAACTGCTGGGAGTGTCAATACAAAGTTAATGACACCCCCAAATTAGTTTGCATATCGCAGTGCGAACGGTCAATTCAAACAGGAATCGGATCGCATAGGTGTGAACACCCATGCGACCCAATTCTGGTGCGGACCAAAAAAAGGTCCTGCACGACTTCAGTCCAAATGCAATGGGAATTCAGCCATACAATCTGTATGGCTGAATTCGCATTGCACAGATATTGCATGCGATTTGCACAGCAGTGTGGAGCGAATCACGTGCAGTGTCTGACATCGCTATAATGTGAACCTGCACTGAAGATGCAAAAAAAAAAAAAAAAAATGTGGAAAGATCACTCGGTGTACTGTGAAATCAGAGTTCTCTGTAAAATGGTGCTGGTAAAATCCAGAGTGCACCTCAGAGGTTCACTAGGAGTCCACTTCCTGACACTTTTGTTGTGTAACACCCTCAGTCTCTGATTTCTATATAGCTAATCACAGTCAGGTTTGAATCTGATTGCTGGCTGTAATAAACTTAAAAAATCTATATATTTTTTTTCTAACATCAGACTTTGTGTCTTTGAAATGGCAAGGAGCCTTAAGGGGATGTATTTGGGAATTCCTCTCCTGTATTTCAAGCAGTGGCTCTCAGATTAGTTAGGGTGTGTTGGTGGTGCCTACAGAAATATATTTGGATGAAACCTGAAAGTAATCAGCAAGTAGGCTTCACTCCTTGTAAGCATTTCAAGGCTCAATTTTCCATTTTGACTGGAGTGTCTCTTTAAACAGTTAATGTATTAGAGTTTTATCGACAATAAATAATCCCATTAGCTTTCCACAAGACACAGGACCCTAATCAAAGCTTTTTCTGCTGTAATTTACTGGTTTACATCCATCCACATGAAAGCAAAGGAATGGCTGATTGAAATCACTTAACACTACCTGAGACCTCACAACATGATTCCCTTTGATTAAAGCAACCGTCAAGCACTGTTCTCAGCAGATATCCTGGAGTGTGGAATTGCAAGGTGTGATTCCACCAAACAGTCAGCTGGTGGCAGCAGCGGCCTGTTTATGAAAAAGCATCAGCAAGTTGTGAATCATTTCTTCCAGCCCTATTAATAGAGAGAAGGCAAAACAGGCATTTTTGGAGCTTTTCACCAGATTTCAATCACAACAATCTGCCACCCACGGTTTCCCAGGCCTAAGTGACCAAAAGAATCAGAATGAAAAATGAATTGAAAATGCCTTTTAACTGGCAATGCTGTGTGTTTGATCAATTTTTACGGCAGCTTTGTTTGGTCACTTTTACTAAAGGTAGCAGATTGCTTTGCATGTGGCTAGTATAAAAATAATTTTGCCAATACCAAGGCGTAGCTGTATTAGTAACTTATGTAGGTGTAGATAGCTTTGCGTGTGCTAAGTGTGTAAGTGTGGTGCAAAGTAAAAAATCCCTAAGCGAAAATTACCTTTTCAGTCTGTGAAAAAATAGACAACCAGTTGAGGGCCTTGGAGGCCAGGGCCAAAGAGCCACATCTTACAAAAATCATGACAATGAAGATACACAGTGACAAATAATTGAACCACAAGCCATAAACTATATGTCACCCCATCTGAACAGCAATCTTCCTGTCACCTAAAGCTGTCATCCACTATATAGCAGAGTGGGGACATCAAATTGCAACTTCTCACAGCTTTTATTTGCTGGGTTTCTTTAATTTTATATCCAACAAATGTAACAGGAGGAGCTGGCACACACAAAGGTGGGTGGTGACGCACAAAATTTTCAGGTGGATGTGAATTATGGGAAAAAAATCTTGCTTGTTGGGAGTAACCAGGACATTTAAAATGCCAAGGACTGACTCATCCCAACAAAATGTACCTAAGCTGTCACTTTTTTTTTTTTGTTTATTTATTACTTGAAAATTTAAAAAAAATGCTGGCAACACCAACCACTTGAATTACACGACTCAAAAAAAATTAAAGGAACACTTTTTAATCAAAGTATAGCATCAAGTCAATTAAACTCCTGGGATATTGATCTGGTCAGTTAAGTAGCAGAGGGGGGTTGTTAATACGTTTCAGCTGCTTTGGTGTTAATGACATTAACATCAGGTGCACTAGATGGACAACAATGAGACAACCGCCAAAACAGGAATAGTTTTACAAGTGGAGGCCACTGACATTTTTTTTTCCCTACTCATCTTTTCTGACGTTTTTCACATGTTTTGCATTTGGCTAGGGTCCCTGTCACTACTGGTAGCATGAGGCGATACCTGGACCCTAAGAGGTTGCACAAGCTGGCATCCTCCAGCATGGCATATCATTACGTGCTATTGCCAGAAGTTTTGCGGTCTCTCCCAGCACAGTCTCAAGAGCATGGAAGAGATTCAAGGAGACAGGCAGTTACTCTAGGAGAGATGGACAGGGCCGTAGAAGGTCATTAACCCATTATCAGGACTAGTGTCTGCTCCTTTGTGCAAGGAGGGACAGGATGAGCACTGCCAGAGCCCTACAAAATGACCTCCAGCAGGCCACTGGTGTGAATGTCTCTGACCAAACAATCAGAAATAGACTTCATGAGGATGGCCTGAGGGTTTGACGTCCTCTAGTGGGCCCTGTGCTCACTGCCCAGCACAGTGAAGCTTGATTGGCATTTGCCATTGAACACTAGAATTAGCGGGTCTGCCACTGGCTCTCTGTGCTTTTCACAGATGAGAGCAGTTACACCCTGAGCACATGTTACAGACATGAAAAAGTCTGGAAAAGTCATGGAGAATGTTATGCTGCCTGTCAGCATGACCAGGTTGGTGGTGGGTCAGTGACGGTCTGGGGAGGCATATCCCTGGAGGGACGTACAGACCTCTACAGGCTAGACAATAGCACCCTGACTGCCATTAGGTATCAGGATGAAATTCTTGAACCCATTGTCAGACCCTACGCTGCTGCAGTGGGTCCTGGGTTCCTCTTGGTGCACGACAATGCCTGGCCTCATGTGGCGAGAGTATGCAGCCAGTTCTTGGAGGATGAAGAAATGGATTTCATTGAATGCCCCCCCTCCCCGCTGACCTAAATCCAATAGAACACCTCTGGTACAATACGTTTTGCATCATCAGATGCTGCCAGGTTGCACCTCAGTGTGTTCAGGAGCTCAGTGATGCCCTGGTGTGGATGTGGGAGGCAATACCTTAGGACACCATCCATCGCCTCATTAGGAGCATGCTCTGACACTGTCAGGCATGCATACTAGCACGTGGGGGCCATACAAACTACTGAGTACCTTGTTGAGTTGCTGCAATGCAATTTCAGCAAAATGGACTAGCCTGCTCAGCATCAAATCATTTTCATATTGTCACATGAAAAGATATAATAAAATATTTTTAAAAATGTGAGGGGTGTACTTACTTTTGTGAGATACTTTGTGTGTGTGTGTATATATATATATATATATATATATATATATATATATATATATATCTTTATTTATTTTTAGCAGAGACCCTAGAAAATAAAATGGAGATCGTTGCAATACTTTGTCGCACAGTATTTGTGCAGCGGTCCTACAAACACAATTTTGTTGGAAAAAATAAACTCACTCTAACGATCATAGTGATACCGCACATGTGGTTTGAACACTGTTTACATATGTGGACGCGACTTGCATATTCGTTTCCTTCTGCGTGTGAGCTTGGAGGAACTGGGGGCTCTTTGAATTTTTTTTATTATGATTATTTATTTTACTTTTTATTTTTACACTGTGCCTTTAAATTTTTTATTGATCACTTTTATTCCTAATACAAGGAATGTAAACATCCCTTGTTAATGAAAAAAAAAACAGGACAGGTTCTCTCTAATGTGAGATCTGGAGTCTAAAAGACCTCAGATCTCACATCTACACTTAAAAACCTAAAACAAAATGTAACCCTTTAGGTCCGTTTGGCGGAAGCGACGTCTGACGTTGCTCCAGTCCTCCAAGGGCACATAGTCAAGTGGGGGCCATCTTGCCCTCCCTCAACTCCCTGCCCAGCACAAGAGGTGATCGAATAGTTTTCCCCGCTACCAACGGCTCCAGGAAGAGGGGGCAGGGGCACCTCTCCCGCTGCCCATAAAAGTGATCCTGCGGCGAATCCGATATTGACACCGCTTTTATGTGAAAGAGGACCACCGGCCATGTAGGAAAATACCAGGGTTATGGCAGCTATCTGCTGCCATAACGCCTTTATTTAACGTAAAATTAGCGACGTAAATATATACGATGGCTGGTCCGGAAATGGTTAAGGACACACACAGGTGGCTCTGTAGCAAGCAGTTTGCTATGGTGGGGAGGAGATACCAAAAGAGCCAGTGGTTGGACCAGAGAAGAGGAGGCTCTGGGCTACTTTGTACAAAACCAATGCACAGAGCAGATAAGTATAATAGGTTTATTATTATTTTAAAGAAATAATGAGCCTTTAAAACCACTTTAATCTTGCCAGAATTCTTGTCAGCTGAAGATTTATTGTGCGCCCTGCCTCTTTGACTGTGCTCAATTACATGGTTTCCAGTTATCTCTGTGGGACTACAGAACACCTTCCTATGTTAAGGAGTTGAACAGTGACAAAACTGCTTCTCCATAGATACAATGCGGTAAGTGAGCATGGAGCAAGGTGTATTCCTAGCAGGATCACCGCTTGAAAAAAATAAATAAAAAATGACTGCAGACACCACTGACAACGGGTAGAGTGCAATCTCTTTCTTGGGTATAGATACACTTTAAGAGCCTATCCATGGAGGAGATGGATATACTTTGACAGCCAGGCTCAGCCTCCCCCCTCAGCAGCCACATAATCTCCTTTCTCTAAAGTTGTAGCAATGGATTAGCCACAATCATCCAGATGTGAAAAAAAAAATTATATCTAACCGAGGGAGAAAACATAAATGTGCAGCCCCTTTTAGCCTAAATGCTTTAGGAGCTGGCCCACAATTTGAGATAAATTGCACCCTGAATGAGGCTGGTATCTAGTACAGTGTGATTCAGAAAGAATGGTGAAAAAATAAAGCCGCTTTTCTCACAATGGAATGAACCCAACACAACTGTATTACCAGGAAAAGACACAATAACTGTCCAAGTTTTACCTTTTTTTTTTTTTTTTTGCACCATCCTTTTTGACACAAGCACACACACACACACACTGTACTTCTGATGTACAGGGTGCTGCTTATACGGAGTGCAATCATATCCATTAATATAAAATAAAATGTTGTGGAATGATTGTTCACAGTTTTATTTTCCAGTGCTGAGAAAGGCCACAGTTGCAGACAATGTAAATGTGCACTGTAGTTTCCAACAAACCGAGTGAGAACAGCAGGAAAGTCCAATCACAAACCACCAATACCTTTCATCACTACTGCCACTGATAACATTTTCCCAGGAATCCATTGTTGCTGCAGCAGTTCCCAGCTCTAGAGGAATATAAATTCCATGTGTCTACAGCCATTGCCAATTAAAGTGGAAGCAGTGTATACCAAGAAGAGTGAATGTTTGCCGAGTTCCTGATCTGCAGGTTATCTTTCTGGACTGTGCTTCCCTTTATATTTTTGGATATTGAACTCTAGCCAGCCAGTGCAGTGTAACAGAGATTACTGTAATTTCTGCCAATGTTACTGCTGCAACCTGCTCCGGAGTTTACAGGTCATGTTCCACACGTTCCCGTTCTTCCTGGCATAGGGAGGTTTGTGTACTTAACCCCTTTAAGGCTCATTCGTAAAGAGCAATGGTGGGCAGGGACCCATAGCAAAGAATTGTAAATAAGTGTTGATTATTCTGCTGACTTTCGATGGTTGCTGTATAAGGCTGCACTCTGTTGCTTTACAAATTTCTATTCAAGAAGCCTTGAGCTGGTATTAATATCAAAATCCAAAATGACATATGTGATATAATCTGTCAAAAGAATTGACACTGTCGGTATACCCCCGTTTTATCCTGCCTGTAGATGTGTTATTTTTGTTTGCTTCCTGTAACAGGCCAAGCTGACCAGAAAAAGTTACAGGGGGGAGGGTTTGAACAGAAAAAAAAAAAAAAAAGTTACAGGGTTGGACAGAACCATAAAACTACACTTGGGGGGGTATTTACAATGGTCAGCTTTATTATCCAGCGGCTTTTTTTTCCCCCTGCAAGGAAAAGTCATAGTGTGCACATATTATGTGAGATTTACCTTAAAACAAAGCTGTTCCAGCACCACCACGTTAGTGCTGCAGGGGCTCCCAACTTCACCCGTCTTGCTTCTGGGTTCACTGGCTCTAACTCTGTGACTAGCCGGAGCCGCTATGATGTCACTCCCACACATGCGAGCAGGAGCCACCATTAATGGCACAGGGCTCTGAAGGAATGGCACGGGTGGCCATTGATATCATGCACCAGTGATATCTGTGGCTGCATGTAATGTAAATATCTCCTAAACGGTGCTGGTTTAGGAGATATTTACACTACCCATAGTTAAGCCTTATTATAGGATTACCTATAGGTAAAAGTCAGTAAAGGAAGTTTACTTCCTCTATAAACCTTTTTTCCAGTGTTAGCTAGAATGCAACTTGAATGCATTTTGTTTTTATTTAGTCTATTTCAAACTACATGATGATCTTAGATTTGAGCAGGGTAACAATTCCGTTGTCACGATTTTGCCACAGAACAAAGTGTTGTCATCCTATTGCAGGAGGTGGAAAAATAACTGCTCTACTAGCAGGATTGATAGGTAATAAAATAATGTTAGGGGTGAAAAACAATCACTGCTCTGTTAATGACACAC
This sequence comes from Pelophylax lessonae, assembly GCF_965119305.1. Taxonomy (NCBI): domain Eukaryota; kingdom Metazoa; phylum Chordata; class Amphibia; order Anura; family Ranidae; genus Pelophylax; species Pelophylax lessonae. The sequence continues at coordinate 83,509,596 of NC_138779.1, read as the reverse complement.
TGCCTCATGTCATTTCTGTATTTGGCCCAAAATTCTTTCTTAATATATATGAAGCTGTGCTGAGCATGTACTGTAATTATGTGCAGGAGGAGGGGGATGCAGTTAACAAGTACAGGCATACCCCGCTTTTAAGTACACAATGGGACCAGAGCATGTATGTAAAACGAAAATGTACTTAAAGTGAAGCAATACCTTTTTTCATTTCCTAGGCAAGCTGGCTGGCCACAAATAGGATATGCTGTAGTCCTGGGTCCCCTCACATTGCTCCCCAAGTTTGGTATCCCTGTCACTTATGGTTTGGGAGTAGTGCCATGTCAAGCTGACCAAGATTTCCCATAGACGCTGTTAAAAACTGGGAGTAATGCCATGCCAAGCTGACTAGGCTGTGTCCGTACTCGCGAGTGTACGTAAAGTGAGTGTACTTAAAACGGGGTATGCCTGTATATGGACACAACCTTTTGTATAGTGATCAAGGGCTGGACATTTCATTGTCAAATAGGGGCTCTTCATTGTATCTCCTGCAAGGTTGTTACTGTTCAACTGCTTCAGACTGGCCAGGCAGCTGACGAGTTAATTACAAGAACAGTCTCCCTAGTGTAACAGAGGCTTGCTTTCCTGTAAACCAACAAGTGCCAAGATTACTGCTAGGAAACAGACATCGCATTACACATCTATTTGTTTTGCTGGTATTTATTTGTGTGAGCAAGGATGCTCGGCTGAACTGAGGCCATTTCCACTGCATTGCCTGGCTGGCTGACTTGTATCCAGTGGGAGATCACCATCAGATATATTGGCTGGCTGCAGTTCCCTGGTACCCGTGGAGGGGAATGTGCTGTCTGCTACTCCCTACATTCAGATCTGGCTTGCTCCCCTCAGAGCGTGCTCTTCTGATCTGCAGACATGAGAACGCAGAGTTCAGGAGCTTATTATTTTGTTTCATAGTAGGCTGATTTCAGTTTCTGTAGAGTGGGTAGAAAAGGATGAACTCAGTAAAGCCTTTTCTCAAGTTTTTCTATTTTTGTTTAGCCAGTGTTTCACAGTATATTAAAATTCCATGTGCATTGACATGCTGCTCCCTGGTCAGTGTGTGTGCTGAAGTGAGGGTAAGCATGGTCAGCTCCCAACTGCTTTCAATGCATGGAAACCCGAGCCCAGATTTACCTTCAAATGCATTGATTGTTTTTAACTATTCATACATTTTATTGAATGTTCTGACTTCCCTACCGCTTAATAAGTACATAGGAGTTACACCAATCCATTCCTGGGGTCTGCTGATGAAGGTCGTTTTGCTTTGCAAGCTGAAGACAGTCTTTATAAGTATAAAAATTTCAGTTCCTTCTGGGGTTTTGGATTGTATGTTTTGTTGCTGCTGAGCTTGGCAGTATCAGATAAGGCCATTTAAACCCACCTCTGTTGGTAAGAAACGTATCTATGAGATTTGTAATATCTCTTTGGCTGGAGTGAAAAATGTCAATAGGCTTAATTCACAAACTTTAAAACAAGGAAAAAGGTTCTTCAATAATATTAATATAGTACTGTAGTATTATATAGTATAGTAATATTTTTTACAATATAAAGGAAGACAGCACAGTTACAATACAGGTCAAGATAAAAGGGTTTGGGGGGGGAAATCACATGACTAATTTTTAAAGCGGAGTTCCGGCCACGGGGGTGAAATTTAGCTAAAAATACCCCTGGGACAGTCAAGGCTAGTACATTCCACAATGGATATCCTCTGTACTGTCCCGGGTCACACTTAAACCTTGAAAATTTCTTCTCCAGCGCTGCCATCTCGGATGTGGGCAGCTGATGCCAGCGCGTCCTCTTCCATGTCCTCTTCTCCCAGAATGCGCCTGCACTGGCCCCGCTCGTCACTTCCGGTGCGGGCGCGTCATCCCTCCACAGCTTCTGGGCATGCCCAGAAGCTGTTTAGCAGGGAATGAGGCGCCGCATCGGAAGTGACGAGCAGGGATGGTGCAGGCGCATTGATTCCTGGGAGCGATGATGTTCAGCTCCCAGGAATCAATGCAAAGAGGAAGTGACGGCGCGGGCCGCGGCCGCAGAGGGAGGAAGTGGAAGAAAGGGGAGTATATTTTTCTTCAATAACAAGGTAAGTAAACAAAAAAAAAAAAAAAATCGTAACTATCCATTTGTTTTTCAGGTGACCAAGAGCAAGCGGATGGCCCAAAATCGATTATGTCGATTTTGTGGCCGGAACTCCGCTTTAAATCCCATTGGAATGAATTGTGGTAAACTGCCATTCTTTTGAAAATGCAAATTCTTATTCTGGAGTGTTAGGATTGTATACAAGGCAAATCTTCACATGCATGCAGTTGTGTGATCCATTTTATTGTGCTCAATTTGATAGGGCCATCTTCCTGTTCAAGATCAGCACTGGTTTGTGAATGTGAACAAGTGATAATTTTGCCCTTTTTAAACTTTGGGGGGGGGGGCAGGTATTCATTTCCCATAAAGTCTTGTGCTATCTATAGAGATTTTATAGAATTAAGCCCTTGTCATTCAATGACTTTGTAGGGGGAGCAGGGGAGTGGTTTAAGATATCTGGCTTCTGCATTATCCTGACCAGGAGTACATGCATCAGGGTGGCTTCCAGGAAGACTCTGCTTTCTATAGAGCAACTTAAAAGGAGGAACTGAGAATTCATTTGAATTTTGATTGCTAATTTTACTGAAATGACAGATGAAAAAAGAGGGTAGCAGACAAGGAACCGTAATGCCACTACCTTTTTTTCATACAACAGTTTAAAAACACTTTAATCTATTTGGTTGCACAGCGAGGCAATGCTGAACAGGAGCAATGAGACAGATTTACAATAGGACTTTAGAATAATCCATACATTTTCTCTCATCTGCTGTAAAGTTGCATGGGGCTGGAATAGAACCTGCCTCTGACCACTTCTTAATTGTGTGCCTAGAGTGGAAATCTAGCGATGAAGAAAAAACTAGTACACCAGTGTGTGCTGGTTTTTCCTTTTCTGTTTATCACTAGAATCTGTACAGTACCACCATAAAGCCAAGCCCCCACCCTTCTCAAATGTTACCTATGGATGTCCGTGTGGTATGGTTTAATGCACAGGTGTCAAACCGGCAGCCCCCCAGCTGTTGTGGAACTACAAGTCCCATGAGACATTGCAAGGCTGACAGTTACAAGCATGACTCCAACAGGCAAATGCATGATGGGACTTGTAGTTCCGCAACAGCTGGAGGGCGGCCGGTTTGACACCCCTGGTTTAATGATATGTACCTCATTCAATACCCCTTAATAAATGTGTGTAATGGGGCCACACAAAATATTGACACTTTGAGTCCAATTTGGAAATTTTCCCAGTTGTATTTAAACAATGCTCAATTGTTACTAAGGGGCCCAAAGTGTAGGAAATATCCCCCACACCATTACATCATCGCCAGCAGCCTGAACCATTGATACAAGGCAGGATGGATTCGTGCTTTCATGTGCCTGTGCGAATTGTAGCCTCAATTTCCTGTTCTTAGCGGACAGGAGTGGCACCCAATGTTCTCTTCTGCTGCTGTAGCTGTGCTGTATATTCTTCAACGTTTGATGTGTTGTGCGTTCAGGAATTGTATTCTGCATACCTTGGTTGTTTCATTACTGCAAATGGTTATTTGAGTTACTGTTGACTTTCTATCATCTCAAACCAGTCTGCCCATTCTCCTGTCTACCGCTCACTGGATATTTTCTTCCCGTCTGCCGCTCACTGGATATTTTCTCTTTTTTGGACCATTCTCTGTAAACCCTAGAGATGGTTGTGCGTGAAAATCCCAGTAGATCATTCATTTTGTAAATACTTAGACCAGCCCATCTGGCATCAACAACCCTGCTACGTTCAAAGCCACTTAAATTCAATCTCTTCCCCCGTTCTGATGCTCAGTTTGAACTTCAGCAAGTTGTCTTCACCATGTCTAGATGCCTAAATGCTTTGAGTTTTTGCCATGTGATTGGCTAATTAGCAATTTGTGTTACCAAGCAATTGAACAGATGTACCTAATAAAGTGGGCAGTGTGTGTATATGTATATATATATACAGTGGGTACGGAAAGTATTCAGACCCCCATAAATTTTTCACTCTTTGTTATATTGCAGCCATTTGCTAAAATCATTTAAGTTCATTCTTCTTCCTCATGAATGTACACATAGCACCCCATACTGACAGAAAAACACAGAATTGTTGACATTGTTGCAGATTTATTAAAAAAGAAAAACTGAAATATCACATGGTCCTAAGTATTCAGACCCTTTGCTCAGTATTTAGTAGAAGCCCCCTTTTGATCTAATACAGCCAGGAGTCTTTTTGGGAAAGATGCATTAAGTCTTTCACACCTGGATTTGGGGATCCTCTGCCATTCCTCCTTGCAGATCCTCTCCAGTTCTGTAAGGTTGGATGGTAAACGTTGGTGGACAGCCATTTTTAGGTATCTCCAGAGATGCTCAATTGGGTTTAAGTCAGGGCTGTGGCTGGGCCATTCAAGAACAGTCACGGAGTTGTTGTGAAGCCACTCCTTCGTTATTTTAGCTGTGTGCTTAGGGTCATTGTCTTGTTGGAAGGTAAACCTTCGGCCCAGTCTGAGGTCCAGAGCACTCTGGAGAAGGTTTTTGTCCAGGATATCCCTGTACTTGGCCGCATTCATCTTTCCCTCAATTGCAACCAGTCGTCCTGTCCCTGCAGCTGAAAAACACCCCCACAGCATGATGCTGTCACCACCATGCTTCACTGTTGGGACTGTATTGGACAGGTGATGAGCAGTGCCTGGTTTTCTCCACACATACCGCTTAGAATTAAGGCCAAAAAGTTCTATTTTGGTCTCATCAGACCAGAGAATCTTATTTCTCACCATCTGGAGTCCTTCAGGTGTTTTTTAGCAAACTCCATGCGGGCTTTCATGTGTCTTGCACTGAGGAGAGGCTTCCGTCGGGCCACTCTGCCATAAAGCCCCGACTGGTGGAGGGCTGCAGTGATGGTTGACTTTCTACAACTTTCTCCCATCTCCTGACTGCATCTCTGGAGCTCAGCCACAGTGATCTTTGGGTTCTTCTTTACCTCTCTCACCAAGGCTCTTCTCCCCCGATAGCTCAGTTTGGCCGGACGGCCAGCTCTAGGAAGGGTTCTGGTCGTCCCAAACGTCTTCCATTTGAGGATTATGGAGGCCACTGTGGTCTTAGGAACCTTAAGTGCAGCAGAAATCTTTGTGTAACCTTGGCCAGATCTGTGCCTTGCCACAATTCTGTCTCTGAGCTCTTCAGGCAGTTCCTTTGACCTCATGATTCTAATTTTCTCTGACATGCATTGTGATCTGGAAGGTCTTATATAGACAGGTGTGTGGCTTTCCTAATCAAGTCCAATCAGTATAATCAAACACAGCTGGACTCAAATGAAGGTGTAGAACCATCTCAAGGATGATCAGAAGAAATGGAAAGCACCTGAGTTAAATATATGAGTGTCACAGCAAAGGGTCTGAATACTTAGGACCATGTGATATTTCAGTTTTTCTTTTTTAATAAATCTGCAACAATGTCAACAATTCTGTGTTTTTCTGTCAGTATGGGGTGCTGTGTGTACATTCATGAGGAAGAAGAATGAACTTAAATGATTTTAGCAAATGGCTGCAATATAACAAAGAGTGAAAAATTTAAGGGGGTCTGAATACTTTCCGTACCCACTGTATATAATATATAATGTGCATCTCAAAAAATGTGAATATCCTCAAAAAGTTTGTTTCAGTAATTTGAATCCAAAAAGTGAAACTTATAGATTCATTTTACAGAAAGGGATTGATGTATTTCAAGCATTTTTCTTTCTATTCTGATTATTATGGCTTACAGCTAGTGAAAAACCTCCAAGTTCAATATTGTAAACTCATGGTGTCACACGCTAATCAGCTAATTAACTCAAAACACCTGTAAAGGTTTCTTGAGCCTTTAAATGGTCCCTGTCTGGTTCAGTAGGTTACATAATCATGGGGAAGACTGCTGATTTGACAATTGTCCAGAAGACAGTCATTGACACCCTCCATAAGGAGGTTAAGTCACAAAAGGTCATTGCTAAAGAAGCTAGCTGTTCAGAGTGCTGTATCCAAGCATAATAATGGAAAGTTGAGTGGAAGGAAGGAGTGTGGTAGAAAAAGGTGCACAAGCAACAGGGAGATAATAACCGCAGCTTGGGAGGATTGTAAAGCAAAGGCCATTAACCACTTAAGCCCCGGAGGATTTGGCTGCTCAAAGACCAGAGCCTATTTTGCGATTCGGCACTGCGTGACTTTAACAGACAATTGCACGGTCGTGCGATGCTGTACCCAAATTAAATTGACGTCCCTTTTTTCCCACAAACAGAGCTTTCTTTTGGTGCTATTTGTTCACCTGTGCGATTTTTACTTTTTGTGCTATAAACAAAAGAGCGAAAATTTTGAAAAAATAACATTTTTCACATTTTTTTATATAAAATCCCCCCCCCCCCAAAAAAAAATGTAAAAATCCAAATTTTAACATTTTAGGCCAATTTGTTTTCTGCTACATATTTTTGGTAAAAAAACAATCGCAATAAGCGTATTTTGATTGGTTTGTGCAAAAGTTATTGCGTTTACTAACTAAGGGAAAGATTTGTCATTTTTATAGTTTTTTTTTTTTTTAACGAGTAATGGTGGCGATCTGTGATTTTTTTTTTTTTTTTTGCGGGACTGCGATATTGCGGCGGACAGATCGGACCCTTGACTGACATTTGACACTTTTGGGGGTACCAGTGACATTACTACAGTAATTAGTGCTATACATATGCACTGTTACTGTAAAAATGACATTGGCAGGGAAGGGGTTAACTTTATTAGAGATGCAGGGGTTAAATGTGTCCCTAGGGGCGTGCTTCTAACTGTAAAGAGGTGTGGCTTTTCATGTAACCACAGAGACATACGATCCTACATAGAAGGATCATATGATCTCTGCTGTTACACCAGGGAGAATGGCAGGCGGTTTTGTTTACATTAGCCGCGTGCCTTTCTCCCTCTCCACCGGGAGATCGCGAGTGACCGGCGGACATTGGACCCGCCGGTCACATGCGCGGGGATGCAGGGGAACGAGCGGGGGCGCGCGCTCGCCCCCTGCGGCGTGCGCTCGCCCCCTACAGGCTCCTGGGCTAGTGACGTAGTACTATGTCACTTTGTCCAGGAGGGGCTGACTGCCACAGTGAATGTACTTGCGGCGGTCGGCAAGTGGTTAAAGAATTTGGGGGAGATTCACAAGAAGTGGACTACGGGTGGTGTCAGTGCTTCATGAGCCACCACACAAAGACGTATCCAGGAAATTGGCTACAACTGTATTCATTCCTTGTGTCAAGCCACTCCCGAAGCAGACAGCATCTTGCCTGGGCTAAGGAGAAAAGGACTGGACTGTTGCTCAGTGGTCCAAAGTCCTCTTTTCGAATGAAAGTAAATTTTGCATTTAATTTGGAAATCAAGGTGTCAGAGCCTGGAGGAAGAGTTGAGAGGCACAAAATCCAAGTTGCATAAGGTCCGGTGTAAAGTTTCTCCAGTCCGTGATTTAGGGAGCCATATCATCTGCTAGTGTATGTCCACTGTGTTTTAGCAGGTCTAAAGTCAGCGCAGCCCTCTACCAGGAAATTCTAGAGCACCTCATGCTTCCCCCTGCTGACCAGCTTTATGGAGATGCTGATTTCATTTTCCAGCAGGACTTGGCACCTGCCCACACTGTGAAAAAGTACCAATACCTTGTGTAAAGATCATGGTATCACTGTGCTTAATTGGCCTGCACACTTGCCTGGCCTAAAGCCCATTGAGAATCTGTGGGGTATTGTCAAGAGGAAGATGAGAGACACTAGATCTAAAAATTAAGACGAGCTGAAGGTCGCTAATGAAGCAACCTAGGCTTTCATAACACCTCCGCAGTGCCACAGACTGATCGTTTCCATGTCACACTGCTTTGATGCAGTAATTTATGCAAAAGGAGCCCCGACCAAGTATTGAGTGCATATTATACTGTACATGAACATACTTTTCCGTAAACCAACATTTCTATAATAAGTCTTTTTTTTTTTATTGGTCTTATGTAATAATAACATTTTCTGAGATATTGAATTTTGGGTTTTCACTAGCTGTAAGCCATAATCCTCAAACTTAAAAAAAAGAATGCTGGAAATACACTGCTCAAAAAAATAAAGGAACCCTTTTTTATTCAGAGTAAAGCATCAAGTCAATTAAACTCCTGGGATATTTATCTGGTCAGTTAAGTAGCAGAGAGGTTGGTTAATCAGTTTCAGCTGCTTTGGTGTTAATGACATTAACAGGTGCACTAGATGGGCAACAATGAGATGACCTCATAATAGGAGTGGTTTCACAGGTGGAGGCCACTGATTTCTTTTTTTTTTTTTCCCTACTCATCTTTTCTGACTGTTTTTCACTAGTTTTGCATTTGGCTAAAGCCTAGTACACACGCAACGATTATCGGCCGACCGATCGTCCGTCTTTTGTCCAGAGTGGTGTTTTGTTGGTTGTAATGTGCCTAGACTGCACATGAATTTTCTCGCCCGACAAAATTCTACTTCAGAAGTGATGTCATGTGTTGGTTTGCTTTCTTTGTGTTCTTTCTTCTCTGAGCATGCCCAGTCTTGCTCATTAGATTTTTCCCTGTCGAAATCTGTACTGACTGCAAGAAAATCGGCCGTGTTTTGACGGCGGACAAAAATTTTATAGCCTGCACACCAGATTTTTTTTGGCCGAAAAGTCGGAGTCGGTTGTCGGAAGCATCATACTAACAAGCCGAAAATCAGCAGATCGGTCGTCGGACGAAAATTCCCTGCCGATTTTCGACGCGTGTGTACGAGGCTTGTAGTGTCACTACTGGTAGCATGAGGCGCTACCTGGACTCTAAATAGGTTGCACAGGCAGTCTAACTCCTCCAGGATGGCACATCAATACGTGCCATTGCCAGAATGTTTGCTGTGTCTCCCAGCACAGTCTCAAGAACAAAGAGGAGATATCAGGAGACACACAGTTACTCTAGGAGAGATGGACAGTCATAGGTCTTTCATTCATCAGCAGGACTGGTATCTGGTTCTTTTGTGCAAGGTTAAGCACTGCCAGAGCCCTTCAAAATGACCTCCAGCAGGCCACTAGTGTGAATGTCTCTGACCAAACAATCAGAAATAGACTTCATGAGGGTGGCCTGAGGTCCTGACATCCTCTAGTGGACCCTGTGCTCACTGCCCAGCACTGTGGAGATCGATTGGCATTTGTCATTGAACACCAGATATGGCAGGTCCGTCGCTGGCACCCTGTGCTTTTCACAGATGAAAGCAGGTTCACCCCTGAGCACATGTGACAAACGTGAAAGATTCTGGAGAAGCCGTGGAGAACGTTATGCTGCCTGTAACATTGTTCACCAGGACCGGTTTGGTGGTGGGCTAGTGATCGTCTGGGGACACACTGACCTCTACAGGCTAAACAATGGCACCCTGACTGCCATCAGGTATTGGGATGAAATCCTTGGACCCACTGTCACTCTAAGCTGGTGCAGTGGGTCCTGGGTTCTTCCTAGTGCACGACAATGCCTGGCCTCATGTGGTGAGAGTATGCAACCAGTTCCTGGAGGATGAAGGAAATTATACCATTGAATGGCCCCCCACGCTCACCCGACCTAAATCCAATAGAACACCTCTGAGACATTACAGTATGTTGCTTCTCAGTCTGTTCAGGAGCTCAGTGATGCCCTGGTTTAGAATTAATTTTCTTTAACAAAAACAACATACATTTCACAATAAAAATGATGCATCCAAAATTATTGTGTGCTGTACATTGCCTTCAGTATTGATTCCTTTTCTACTTGCTGGAGGACACCATTTTGTTTAAGCCCATAACAGTCACTTCCTTGTTGCATGCTTTCCCCCGCTCCTTGGTCTCAAAAACTATATATCACTTTCTTCAATTAAAATATGTACTGTACATTTCCAGCCTTGATTGTATGTCTTGGCTCAGTTAGAGAGGAAGGCTGACAGACACTTTTAGAAGAATTTACAGCACTGTAAAGCTTCTGTCTCTCCTCTATCCTTGCAAGTTTGCTTTTGAGTTTCCCTGGCACCAATTTGTCCTGTCGCATCTCCTGCTTTTATTTTCTCTCTCCCCCGATCTGTGTTCCCTCTCCACAGCCTTTGGCTTTCTTACATCCCCCTAAAGCAACAGTAAATTTTAAAACTGTAAGCGGATCGGCTGCTAGTGGCTCTGATTGTAGGCTCTATGTGAAGAATAGAGAGCAACTGAGCATGTGCAGAACAGGGTGAGACAGTGTATTAAACAATAAAGGGACTTCTTTTTAATGTTTTCCCTAGCTATACCTGAAAAAGAGGCCAGCCTGAAGTGATCTATCAGGACTTAATTTTCTGACTAAAGTTCCACTTTGATAAGGATCCTTATACTGGTGTTTTAGCTTTGTGAATTGTCCCCAAAGTGTTGTGATCCACTGTTTTACTCTTTTGCTTTGTGCCTTTTTAGGTCGCTTTGCAGTAAAGGAAGGAACACACACCTCTGTAGTATATTATGTTGCTTTTACATAAGAAGACTGCTGTACACCCAAAAAAAAAAAAATACTTACAATTGTAAGAAAGCAATAAAAGACATACAAAGTATTAGATATACTGTACGTACAATGCATGCACACTTCAATAAGGATACACTAAAATGACTGTGCTTGGGTTATTGCAGTTTTACAATCTCTGTAAGCCACCAGTGAGAGTGAGCATACATGGTGACAAGGTCATCCATAAATGACATCAGAGATTACAATCAAAATCGGTGTGAATATTTCTGCCTTCCAAAAAGAATTGTTAAAGCACAATCACTTTTAGGTACCCACAAACAAGATTTCTTTGTCCAATATAGAAAAAAAAAATCATTGGTTTTGTGTTAGACAAGGAGCAAGCATTGGAACAATATGGTCTGATTATTCACTGTGAGTGTTGAGTAGAACTACACTGCCCAATCCATAGGAAGTGCTGGGCAGTATTGTGAGGTGAGTAAAAGGTCATTCTTGGTCACATTGTTTCTCAATGAACACAGATAACATATCGTCTTTGGTTAAATTGAAAGTGTACGGACACCTAACATAATCTTGCAAATATACATGCCATTTCAAAAATAAATGAGCAGAAGAGTTTAAAATGTTGGTGTAACTTTGTAATGATAACCTGTAAATCCTGCCAGATTTTCCAGCGCCTATGGAGCTTCCTGTAATAGGATTCAAACGCTAACCCACTGTCTCCCAATGCTGTGGAAGCGTTGTCACGCTTCTGTGCACACTACAGGTAGCCAATCCAATGCACAATGGCCCTGATAGTTTGTGTTCCCAACCTCTGTTCTACAAAAGTAATGCCCAGCGGTGTTTGACAGCAGTTCCTGTAGCAATGCTCTTAAGCCCCGTACACACGCACCGATCGTCGGCCGAACGATCGGCCGTCTTTTGTCCAGGGCTGTCGTGTCTGTTGAAAACTGCAAAAAACTGCACACGAATTTTGTCGGCCAACAACAGCCGACTGCAGAAGTGATGTCATGTGATGGTTAACTTTCCTGGTCTTTTTTCTTTTCTGAGCATGCCCAGTCTTGCAAATCTGCTGTCTGTCGGCCGAAATCTGTACTGACTGGCGAACAATCAGCCGTTCTGGTGTTGGCCAACAAAAATTTTAATGCCTGCACAACTGATTCTGTTCGGCCGAAAATGCGCTGTCGGCTGTCGGAAGCATCATACTAACAAGCCTACAATCGGCCGATCGTGTAGAGCTGGAAGCAGTTTTATATATCTGTCACATGACCACTGAATAATACTATTTTATTAAACATTTTATAAGAGTTTTATTGCGAAACATACACAATACTGCATTGCTCCTCTATACCCTGTCTGATTGTAAAGTGCACAGGGCTGACTTGCTTTAGGCAGGCCCTACTTACACAAAACCGATGCATTTATATAAACCTTGTGTGTCAGATACTTTTGATTACAACAGAGAACCTCAGGGGACCAGAGTTGTGTTTTAACAAAAGATGCTTAGGTGGGCAGCTTCTGTTTTCCTTTTCTGAATCAGTAGAAATAAGCTATTCACCAATGTCATTTGTACTGGGAGCTTAGCCAACATGTAACTAAAGCTGACTATAGACTGAGCAATTTTGCGCCAACTCCTGCCTGAGCCAGGCAAACAACAGCGCTTGCATCCAGTCAGATGCAGGCACTATTTAGGTATTTTGACAGCTGGCAGAATTGGTTGTCAAAAAACTTTAGTCACAGCAGGAGGTTCATCCATTCATGTTGTGTAGCATTAATGGAGGAACCTGGTAGTTTTTTTTTTCCCTTTTTGTTCAGTCTGCAGGCTGAATCAAAAAAATGTCATGCTAATATCCCCAAGAGGGCAATGTCCTCCTGGGGGTATAAAGTGTGTGTCTGAGTTTTAATAAGAGTCATTCCTTTGGTTTTTACCTGAACGCCTTGCCTGTGTACGATGCTTAGGGTAAAGGGCTGGTGTTAGCTCTCGGTCTGCTGGAAGGGTTTGGAGGGCAGGAAGCACTGTTTCCTAGAAGAACCCAAAGGGGGTTGCCAAGCGGTCCATCAGAGGCCAAGGTGGCATTAGTCAAGATTTTAAGACAAGTACATTTCACTTTTCCCAGAGAATATGCCTGCACATTATTTCTGTTTCCTTCTTGCCCCTTGAGATATCAAAATGGCAGGTCTGAAACAAAAGGGCATGTTGTGTATACCTTAATCCTTGCATCTACTATGTAGATCTTTAGCGCAGGGCAAATGAGGCAATGGGAAAAATCATAAAACACAATCCGTATTATGTTGTTTTTTTTACGTAGTTGCATCTGTCCCTTTAACACAATTTGTGACTTTCATGCTGTGTGGTCTGGTGTGCGAGATCTTGAACAGTGACCTGCTTGAATAATTATATATATTTGTATCATTTTAATCTTAATGCTTTCCAGAACAGCCGTCTCTTTTAGTTTATTAGTTAAATTGGTAGGAAATGGTTGCTGGCTAAAATCTAGTTGAGCAGTTGTACAATTTCCTCTTAAACAGCTGTGCTATATATGGTACACAGCACCCATGTTTTGTAAGTGAGCTTAGTCACACAAATATAGGATAAATATAGGAAGTGATAATGTTGTTTTCCATACTTAATAAATTACATCCCCAAAGATATTTATTCTCAATGTCTATACAGCTGAACTGTGCAGCAGCCAATCGTAAGTGAGGATTAGGTAATTTGTGCAGAGGCATTCTCAGATCGGTAACATGACAAACATGAATTAATTTAAAACACATTATACATTTTCTCATTGTAATGTATCTAGCTGTCACTGATTTACAATTTTTGCTCTATTTTTTAAACTGCTGTATTCTGCAGTTTTGCATCTTCCTACATTAAGAAACAGAAATTAAAATACACAGGAAATCTTGTGTGTGTGTGTGTGTGTGTGTATATAGTGTAAAATTTGGGGGATTGTGGCTCCACAGGACCGAGTGCAAAAACTGTTAAACTTTAAACAAAAATGCTTTTATTTAGCAGGCAAAACAAAATACAGCTTCCAGCAGCACAAAAATACAAAATAAAGTCCGCTTGTCTTCAGCGCAAAGTAAAAGTAAAAAGGCACATACAGTTTGTGGATGGATCTTCACCCCAAGATTTAACAGACCTTGTTAAATCCTGTTTTTGCAGCCTCCAGCAGACTCACAGCTCTACAAGACAGGTGTATTCACCAACTCCTCCTCACCACCACACCTATCACTACTTCCTGTCTTTTAAGAGCTGCCTTCTGGAGATTCTTAACCTTGTGTGTACTGGAATACCTGCAGTCAGAGGTGAAGACCCTTTCCCACCCGAATATTACTTCAGGGTCTCCAAAATCCTGGGTCCCAAATATCTATGCGAGTCAGTCCTCTCCTGATTCATGATATTCCTGGGAATTCCTCACCCCTCCTGTGTGACCCCCTGAGTACTACCACACTTCCCTTAAAGGGACCATAACCCAAATATTGGTGCTATATAGCACCCGTCCAGGACCCAAACTTAGCATCCTGTACAACAGCCGTCATTAAATGGCGGCCCGCACGATGCTTCCGCCTGGACCCGTCAGGCCTCCACTGTAAGTAGTCATTGGTTTGCTGGGACCGTGGGTGTCCCAGCAACCAGTGACATTCCGTGTGTGCGCCCTGCCCCCTGCTTCTTTCTTCGGCTCCCTCCCAGCCGGCCGCGAGTTGGGGCGTGACGTCAAGTGCGCGCCCCACCCCCCTGCTCCTAACTGCGGCTCCTGACTCTCACACTCGGCCTAGCCGCGAGATGGGGCGTGACATCACATGCACGCCCTGCCCCCCTGATGTTCGCGGCTCCTGGCTCTGGCATTTTCTGCTCCCAAAGGTATACATAGTTACATAGTTTGTGAGGTTGAAAAAATACATCAGTCCATCCAGTTCAACCCATGATGCGTGTGTGTGTGTGTTTGCTTTTAACCGTACATTGTATACCCCTGTATGTTGTGGTCTCTAAAGTGTCCATCTAATAGTTTTTTGAAACTATCAATGCTCCCTGCTGATACTACTGCTTGTGGAAGAGAATTCCACATCCTTACCGCTCTTACAGTGAAGAACCCCTTACGCACTTTAAGGTTAAACCACCTTTCCTCTAGTTTTAGTGAGTGGCCACGTGTCTTATTATATCTCCTTTCTCTGAATAGTTTGTTCCTTATGCTCGGGTCACCAGTACAGTATTTGTACATTGATATCATATCCCCCCTCAATCGTCTTTTCTCCAGAGAGAAAAGGTTCAGTGCTTGTAGTCTTTCCTCATAGCTGATGTCCTCCATTCCCCTAATTATTTTTGTTGCCCTTCTCTGGACTTTCTCCAGTTCCAGCACATCCTTCCTGAGGACCGGTGCCCAGAACTGGACAGCGTACTCCAGATGTGGCCGGACCAGAGTCTTGTAGAGTGGGAGAATAATCTCTTTTATTTCTGGAGTGAATCCCCTTTTTTATACATCGCAGTATTCTGTTGGCTTTGCTTGCGGCGGCTTGGCATTGCATGCCACTGCCAAGCTTGTTGTCCACCAGTACCCCCAAGTCCTTTTCCATCCTAGACTCACCCAGAGGTTCCCACCCTAGTGAGTAGCTTGCTTTCTGGTTTCTGGCCCCCAAGTGCATTACTTTACATTTTTCAACATTAAACCTCATCTGCCATGTCGTTGCCCACCCCGTTATTTTGTTCAGGTCTGCTTGCAAGGTTTCCACATCCTGCATAGAAGATATTGGCATGCCTAGTTTAGTATCATCTGCAAATACTGAGATTGTACTAGATATCCCCTCCTCTAGATCATTTATGAATAAATTAAACAGGATTGGTCCCAGGACAGAACCCTGGGGGACCCCACTTTCCACACCCGCCCAATCCGAGTACTCCCCATTAATCACCACCCTCTGTACTCTCCCCTGGAGCCAGTTCTCTATCCAGGTACTCACCTTATGGTCCATACCTACCTTCCTTAGTTTGTACAGTAATTGTTTGTGGGGAACGGTGTCAAAGGCCTTTGCAAAGTCCAGATACACCACATCCACAGGCTTACCTTTATCTAGGTGGCAGCTCACTTCATCGTAGAAGGTTAATAGATTGGTTTGGCATGAACGATTTTTCATGAATCCATGCTGATTACTACCTATAATACCGTTTTCATTACTAAAGTCTTGTATGTGGTCCCTTAACATCCCCTCCAAACTTTTGCAGACTACTGATGTTGGGCTGACTGGCCTATAGTTACCCGGGATATATCTCGGCCCCTTTTTAAATATTGGTACCACTTTGGCTTTTTTCCAATCAGCTGGCACCATACCCGTCTGTAAACTATCCTTAAAGATCAAGAATAATGGTCTGACAATCACCTGGCTGAGCTCATTAAGAACCCTCGGGTGCAAGCCATCCGGTCTTGGGGATTTATTTATGTTAAGTTTCTCTAGTTTAGCTCTAATGCCCCGTACACACGTGCAGATTATCTGCAGACTTTTGTCTGCAGACTTACCTTTTCTATGTAGTGCAAGGGCCTGCCGGATTGCATACAAATTGAAAGTGTTTAGGTTTGACCTCATATTATATGGTTTTGGTAAGTCTGCAGATAATCTGCACGTGTGTATGGGGCATTAGTCTATCTTCTGTTAGCCATGGCGGCACTTCCTGAGGTGTATTATTTAGTTCGGCCTTACAAGCTGGGTTCGTGTAGCCCCCCGATTCCTTTGTGAAGACTGAAGAGAAGAAATTATTTAACACTTCCGCCTTTTCTCTGTCCTCAGTGGCCATATTTCCTTTATCATCTTTTATGGGGCCAATGTGTTCTGGCCTCGCTTTCCTACTATTTATATACTTAAAGAACTTCTTGGGGTTTTTTTTTTACTCTCCTCCGCTATATGTCTCTCGTGTTCTATTTTAGCTGCCCTGATTTCATCTTTACATTTCTTATTACACTCTTTGTAATGCTTAAATGCTGCCAATGACCCCTCAGTCTTGTATTTTTTGAAGGCCTTTTCTTTAGCACTAATATACATTTTTATGTTGGAGTTTAGCCACCCAGGGTTTAGTTTTGCTCTTTTAAATTTATTTCCCTTTGGAATGCACTGGCCAATCCCCTTGTTAAGTATGCTCTTGAAGCACTCCCATTTTTCCTCCGTGTTCTTTGTTCCCAGGGTTCTATCCCATTTGATATTTTCTAGCAGCGAGCGCAGTTTAGGGAAATTGGCTCTTTTGAAATTCAGTGTCCTTATATTACCCTTGTGTTTCCTATTACTGTAATTAATCCTGAAACCAATTGACCCTATGGTCACTGTTCCCTAAGTTGTCCCGTATTTCTATATCCGTGAGCAGGTCTGTATCGTTGGTAATCAGTAGGTCAAGTACCGCATTGTTTCTTGTCGGTGCATTCACCATCTGACCCATGAAATTGTCCTGCAAAACATTTAGGAACTGCCTAGCCTTGGCTGAGTGCGCGGTTCCTTCTGCCCAGTCTATATCTGGATAATTAAAGTCCCCCATTATAATGACATTTCCCATCCTTGCTGCCAATCCTATCTGTAACATGAGGTCCGCCTCACCCTCCTCCCTCTGGTTGGGGGGCCTATAGCATACGCCCAATATTACCTTCCCCACCGTGCCTTCCCTTTGAAGCTCTACCCATAGGGATTCTGCCTCATCCATAGCTCCATTATTAATATCATCCCTCATATTTACCTGTATACTGTTCTTAATATACAGACATACCCCTCCCCCTTTTTTACCTTCTCTATCCCTGCGATAAAGGGAATACCCCTGAATGGTCGCCATCCAGTCATGAGAGCTGCCAAACCAAGTCTCAGATATCCCCACAAAATCTAAGTCCTCCTCAAACATCAGCAGCTCCAGCTCTCCCATCTTGTTGGCCAAGCTTCTGGCATTGGTATACAAACCTCTTAATTTTGATCGGTTACATATATCCTCATTTGTTGTTATTAGGCTGCTCTCTTGATTTTTGCCCATTCCCACCCTGGGTTTAGGAGCTCCGAACACACAAACACCCTACCGCTAATGCCCCCATTTCTGCCCTCTGAATCTTGCTTTCCACTGGCTAATTCTACATCTGTACCCTCCCCCCCGTCGCCTAGTTTAAAAGCCCCTCTAACTTTGTGGCCATCCTCTCACCCAGTACAGCTGCACCCTCCCCATTTAGGTGCAATCCGTCCCTACCAAAGAGCCGGTGGCCGACTGAGAAGTCGGCCCAGTTCTCCAGGAACCCGAAACCCTCCTTACTACACCAGCTCCTCAGCCACTCGTTAACTTCCCTAATCTCCCGCTGCCTCTCTGGTGTGGCTCGAGGCACAGGTAGTATTTCGGAAAATACTACCTTGGAGGTCCTACTCCTCAACTTAGCGCCTAAGTCCCTGAAATCGTTTAGGACTCTCCATCTTCCTCTACCTATGTCATTGGTACCCACGTGTACCATGACAGCTGGGTCTTCCCCAGCCCCACCCAATAATCTGTTCACCCGATCCGCGATGTGCCGAACCTGAGCGCCCGGCAAACAACAGACTGTTCGGCGCACACGGACTTTGTCACAGATTACACTGTCTGTCCTTCTAATAATTGAGTCCCCTACCACCAGCACCTGTCTTTCCTTTCCCTTTCTCCCGACCTCACTGGAGGAGTTCTTCCCCTGGCAGCTAGGGGCGTCGCTCTGCTCCAGCAATGCTGGTCCCTGGCTGGTTTCCCCAACATCACACAACGGGGCGTATCTATTGGGGTGCTCCAGCCCAGGATCAGCCTCCTTGCCTTGTCCCCTTCTACCCCTCCTAACTGTCACCCCTCTACTCTGCTCTGATGCCTGCACCTCCAATACTCCGCCCACCTCTGTGCAGACCCCTGTCTGCACCTGACTGGTATGATCCTGGCTCTCCTCCAGTATGGACATTCGTCTCAGTGTTGCCAGCTGCTTCCCTAGATTCAGGACCTGAGCTTCCAGATAAAGCAACGTGCTTACATTTGGCGCATTTGTATTCGCCCTCGATCACATGTCTGAGGAACGCATACATATCACAAGATGTACACCGAGTCGCATCTCCACACCCGCCGGGCATTGTACCTACTAATCTAATCTAATGGGGATTCAGTAATTTAAGTCTATCCTATGTGGCTATTTCCTGGCTTCCTAACGCTACCTTCTCACCCTCTGGTACTCCGCTACACTCGCTTGACACTCAGTTGCACAACACTCACAATCTCACAGCCCGGTCAGTCTCACGACACTCCCAGTCGCACCACCCGGTCAGTCGCACAACACTCCTGTCGCACACACTCACAGTCTCACAGCCCGGTTCAGTTGCACCACACTCACAATCGCACAGCCGGTCAGTCGCACAACACTCTCAGTTGCCCAACACTCAGTTGCACAGCCCAGTCAGTCGCACCACACTCACAGTCGCAAGGACACTCACCAGTCGCAAGGACACTCACCAGTCGCAAGGACACTCGGCAGTCGCAAGGACACTCGGCAGTCGCAAGGACACTCGGCAGTCGCAAGGACACTCGCCAGTCGCAAAGATACTCACCAGTCGCAAGGATACTCCCCAGTCACAAGGACACTCCCAGTCGCAAGATGCTCACCAGTCGCAAGGATACTCCCCAGTCGCAAGGATACTCCCCAGTCGCAAGGACGCTCCCCAGTCGCAAGGATACTCACCAGGTACTCACAGAGCCTCAGTGTTCAACCTCAGTCACCAGTCCTGTGTGTGTGTGTGTGTGTGTGTCCCTTTAAGCCTGACACTTGCTTAGGCTCCTGCCTCCCTCCTCTGTCACTTGCCGATCAGTCTCCCCTCAGCTCCTCTCCCTGCCAATGGTCAGGTCAGGTATTGTGCGTCTCCTCTGCCCCCCTGCCCTCTCTCTGTCTGCCGCCCGCCCTTGCAGGGGGGGGGGTTACCACACCGCTCGCTGCCCGCACACCACGCTCTTTCCTCTGGGGGGGGGTTCTCACACCGCTCGCCGCCGCTCTTGTTAGGAGGGGGGGTGTTCACACTCACTCACTCGCTCCTTCAGTCACACACACACACGCGCTCCTCACACACGTCCTCCTTGTCAGCCTCTGCTCCCGCGCCTTGTCAGCCTCTGCTCCCGTGCTGCTCAAGTCCACAGCACCAACTGTCGGCCGCAGCACCAGCCTCTGGTCCCGAGCGCGCGATCGCGCTATGCGGCAGGAAAGTCCGCGGCTTCGCGTCGGGCACTAGGCCGCGATTTCAGAATGTCCCCAAACTCGCAAATCTTGGTCTCAAAATGTTGCTGGGGGTCAGATGGAACCCGATGGGGTGAAGAAAGGCCCGTAGAAAGCGCCCTGCTGGAGGATGGCTGCAGATAGAGTCCGGGGGTCGGCGGAGCTCTCACCTCGCGCGTCTGGCTCCAACAGATCCTAACAGATCTCTGGTATGCGGGGCACATTTTTTTAGGGGGTTGCTTATTTTTATAAAATGCAGACTGATGGGCATATTTTGTTAAGGGGCACACAGATGGGCACATTTGTGCCCATTAGAGTGCCCCATAAAATAAAATATGCCCATTAGAGTGCCCCCTAACCTAAAATGTGCCCATAAGCGTGCGCCTTATTTTATGTTAAGGGTCACGCTGATGGGCAAATTTTATGTTAAGGGGCACTCTAATGGGCAAATTTTATGTTAAGGGGCACTCTAATGGGCATATTTTTTGTTAAGGGGCTCTCTAATGGGCATATTTTATGTTAAGGGGCTCTCTAATGGGCATATTTAATGTTAAGAGCAACGCTGATGGACACGGTTTGTTTTGCCCATCAGCGTGCCCCTTAACATAAAATGTTCCCATCAGAGTGCCCCCTAAAATAAAATATGCCTATCAGAATGCCCCCTAACATAAAATGTGCCCATCAGCGTTCCCCTTATTTTATGTTAAGGGTCACGCTGATGGGCATATTTTATGTTAAGGGGCATGCTGATGGGCAAATTTTATGCTAAGGGTTACGCTAATGGGCACATTTTATGTTAGGGGTCACACTGATGGGCACATTTTATGTTAGGGGGCACGCTGATGGGCACATTTTATGTTAGCGGCACGCTGGTGGGCACATTTTATGCTAAGGGTCATGCTGATGGGCACATTTTATGTTGGGGGCACTCTGATGGGCACATTTTACACATTTTATGTTAGGGGTCACTCTGATGGGCACATTTTGTTAAGGGGGCACTCTAATGGGCATATTTTATGTTAAGAGCAACGCTTATGGACAAGTTTTGTTGTGCCCATCAGAGTGCCCCCTAACATAAAATGTGCCCATCAGCGTGCCCCCTAACATAAAATGTGCCCATCAGAGTGCCCCCTAACATAAAATGTGCCCATCAGCGTGCCCCTTATTTTTTGTTAAGGGTCACGCTGATGGGCAAATTTTTATGCTAAGGGTCATGCTGATGGACACATTTTATGTTAAGGGGCACTCAAATGGGCATATTTTATGTTAAGAGCAACGCTGATGGACCCATTTTGTTTTGCTCATCTTTCCCAGTCATAGCACAGACTTCAGATTCGGACCTCGGCCCAAAGAAAATTTTAGCGACCGGACCTCCTTGAATTTTAATTCATTACCCCTGCTGTACAATATATATATATATATATATATATATATATATATATATATATATATAGTATGTGTGTGGATGTATAATATATAGTATAGTATACAGTATATCAGACATAACTTTATGACCACCCACCTGATATTGATTAAGTCCCAATTTTGCCGCAAGAACTGCCCTGACCCATTGATGTAGGGATGCCACTAGACCTCTGAAGGTATGCTGTGGTATCTCGCACCAGTCATTTGCATTCACTATGATACATTGGTATAAGAGGTAAGAACTTTGAGGAAAGCAGCACCAAAGCCCAAGACATTTTAGAAATGTAAGCTTCTATTTTAAAGATGTAGAGTATAAAAGCCCCACAAACTTTAACAGCTAAATGGACAGGCATATAAGCAGTATAAGTATAGTACAACACTATATATGTGTGTTCAGCAGCATCCTCTGTACTGGGAATTTGTAAGATTAAAGCAGCCATATATTGTGGCGCTCAGTGTTTCGGCACCAATTATTTTGCGTTTTTAGAGCCACTCTGCAATAACTAGATTTTGTAGAAGTTGCAGAAGAATCTGCATATGAATAATGAATCCTAGTGCTAGCGCTAATATGCAGATTCAGACTATAAAATTTGATATTGAAATCTTCACACCCGCTACATTAACACACTCGAACATAGCTCTTCCTTGTGGCTGACTTACGCTGTATTGCGTCATTACATCGACCTAGTGGGGGTGAGGGTTGTGCATAACGCAGTAAGGATTAAGCCTCAGGTCTTCTAACCAGACTTACTTTCTCATGATAAATTCTTTTTAATATCCTTGCTTATTAAAGCCCTTCGTTGTGTGATCTTTGCTTGTGACTCTTCCCTTTGAATGTGAATGGAGTCAGCCAGGTCTGGGGGGAATACAGGAAGTCTGTGCTGGAGATTAAGAGATCCGCATACTCAGACACTGTTTCTATCTACATCTCTGGTGGTATGTCTGCCAAACATGGATCAGAATAATAGAAAAGCTTTCTCAGTGAGGGGAGGGTACAGCTTCATTGTGACATTAGGAGTAATAGTAACATGACATCTTGCTGGAAATGCATGCCTGATTACTAACCCAGCAACATAGACTCAATTGGTTCTATTCTGTATGGTTTCAATGAAGCTGTATGATTATTTATATTTAATGGTAAGCATTGCATTTGTCTAAATTTAGCATTCTTTTCTTTCATTGATGCTTTTTCTGTGTGAATAAGCTAGAGCTGCAACGACGCGTCAACGTAATTGATTACGTCGACTACGGAAATACGTCGGCATGTGTGCAAGTCGTCGACGCGTCACTCATCTCACGTGTAAATGGCGATAATGGCAGCTTCTGCTCCTGGGGGAGAAAGTTCCAGCAGTCTACCACAAAAAGCTAGACCACGATCATCAAGGGTATGGTAATTCTTTAAACAGAGGCCAGATAAAATGGTCCTTTGTTCCCTTTGCAAAACCTAAATGGCGTACCACGGCAGCACAACTGCAATGCACGAGCACCTCAGAAGAAAACATCCTGGCTCTCTCCGACCTCAAAAGGACAGGCCATCTTTGTAAGTAGTACTATTATCACATATCACATACAATTAATATATGCTAGCTAGGTAATAATTATGGATACATCATTTATTGGTGCATGCTCAGGGCCAGGGTACCCATTTGTTGCTGCTTTGCTTTAAGCTTTGTAGTGGCCAGGTCAGGTTTTTTTAAATGTTCCACAAGGCACTTTGCAGCCCTCAGTGTCTTGCTGATCTGGGGATCCCTCAGGGCATGGTTGGCAACTAACTGCAATCTGACCAGCACACCTGAGAGAAGAGATGCCATTCTTTTCTTCCAAAATACGCAGAGCAGCGACAACATTTGCACTGCAGCATTATGCAACTACAACATTGGCCATGGATATCACAAACTTCTCAGCTGCTTTTTCTACTAGAAAAAATACAATTAATATTGTAATCAAAGTAATCATATTAAACATAATTATTACTCACATTCAGTTCATTTAAAAATATGCAGATTTGAAATACAGTATATTATTGTTAGCAAGCATTGAGCATTCATAGATTTCATGTTTAAATTGGTTCCTAATGTTATTAATTATTATTGTGTTTGTTGTTTTTTCTCAGGAAGAGGCAAAGCTGTGTTTCATAAAAAGGATGTCACTGTTTGCACACCCCAAATGGCCATTACACTTACCAATAGCATACTCAACATGATTGTAAAATATATGAGACCTCTTTCTAATGTAGGCGGTCAAGGATTTTGTGAGATGATCAACACGTTTTACCCAGGATACACACTTCCCATTTCACTAAGCTGATGGAGAAGAAATATGAGGAGAATTTTGAAAGATTGAAACCGTCACTCAAAGATGTGAAATCCAAAATAGCTCTCACCACAGACGCATGGACCAGTATTGCCACAGAGGCATACTTGGGTGTCACATGCCACTTCATTAATTGAAGACTGGAAGCTTACATCATACAATCTGACCACTATGCCACTTGAAGATCGCCACACAGCTGAAAACATTGCTAACTGGGTGGAAAAAGCAGCTGAGAAGTTTGAGATATCCATGGCCAATGTAATTGCAGTTGTCTATGATAATGCTGCAAATATTGTCGCTGCTCTGCGTATTTTGGAAGAAAAGCATCATGGCATCTCTTCTTTCAGGTGTGCTGGTCATACATTGCACTTAGTTGTCAACCATGCCCTGTGGGATCCCCAGATCAGCAAGACACTGAGGGCTCTGCAAAATGCCTTGTGGAACATTTTAAAAAAAGGGAGCTGGCCACTACAAAGCTTAAAGTAAAGCAACAACAACAGAGTACCCCTGATCATGCACTAATAAATTATGTATCCATAATATGGAACAGTTCTTTACACATGATCAGCCGCCTGCTTGAACAGAGGTGGCCTGTGACTGCAACACTTTCCGATCCTGATGTCACACCACGAGGGAAGCGCTTCCTCTATTTAAAACATGATCAGTTTCGTTTACTTGAGGAAGTGGAACAAGTCCTGAGGCCTTTTGAGTGTGCTACTGTTTTCTTGAATGGAGAGTCCTATGTGACTGGTTCTGCTCTACCTCCTCTGATAAAAGGCCTCCAGAAATCCATACAGAGCACAATTTGCAAGACAGCAGCAGTCAAGGCTTTCCAAAGTGTTGCTGCACAGGAGATGACCTCAAGATGGGAGCGGGAAACTAAATTCAGAGATGACTGGAGAAAATATGTCTCATTGCAGCAGCCCTGGACCCCAGATTCCACAAACTAAAATTCCTGGCAGCAGAGGACAGTTTAAAAGTTCACCTCAAGGTCCAAGCTCTTGCTCTTGAAGAGAAAAGAAAATATGAGGAAGAGCAAACACATCAACATCAATGTGAGGAACAGGTTTAGTCAGCCAGTGCAGACATGTCATTTTCAGAGAAGAGGCAAGTAATTCTGTTGTACACTTAGCTCGGTTCAGATTCAGATGACCACCACAGTAATGGTGAGGATGACACTGGTCACATCCAAGATCAAGAAATTCACCGTGAAGTTGTGAGGAATGAGATACGCATGTACCTTAGTGAGCAGGCTATTCCAAAGGAAGAAAATCCACTGAAATGGTGGAAGGAAAATGGAGTGAGGTTTCCCATCTTGGCCATGCTGGCAAAGAGTTACTTGTCTGTGCCTGCAACATCAACCCCATCTGAAAGGCTTTTCTTTGTTGCTGGCAACATTGTGACTTAAAAAAGAGCAAGCCTAACTTCAGAGCATGTCGATATGCTAACCTTCCTCCGCTGCAATGCTACAGTGCCTTGCCAAAGTATTCGGCCCCCTTGAACTTTGACCTTTTGCCACATTTCAGGCTTCAAACATAAAGATATAAAACTGTAATTTTTTGTGAAGAATCAACAACAAGTGGGACACAATCAGGAAGTGGATGAAATTTATTGGATATTTCAAACTTCGTTAACAAATAAAAAACTGAAAAATTGGGCGTGCAAAATTATTCAGTCCCTTTACTTTCAGTGCAGCAAACTCTCTCCAGAAGTTCAGTGAGGATCTCTGAATGATCCAATGTTGACCTAAATGACTAATGATGATAAATAGAATCCACCTGTGTGTAATCAAGTCTCCGTATAAATGCACCTGCACTGTGATAGTCTCAGAGGTCCGTTTAAAGCACAGAGAGCATCATGAAGAACAAGGAACACACCAGGCAGGTCCGAGATACTGTTGTGGAGAAGTTTAAAGCCGGATTTGGATACAAAAAGATTTCCCAAGCTTTAAACATCCCAAGGAACACTGTGCAAGCGATAATATTGAAATGGAAAGAGTATCAGACCACTGCAAATCTAAGAAGACCTGGCCGTTCCTCTAAACTTTCAGCTCATACAAGGTAAAGACCGATCAGAGATGCAGCCAAGAGGCCCATGATCACTCTGGATGAACTGCAGATATCTACAGCTGAGGTGGGAGACTCTGTCCATAGGACAACAATCAGTCGTATACTGCACAAATCTGGCCTTTATGGAAGAGTGGCAAGAAGAAAGCCATTTCTTAAAGATATCCATAAAAAGTGTTGTTTAAAGTTTGCCACCTGGGAGACACACCAAACATGTGGAAGAAGGTGCTCTGGTCAGATGAAACCAAAATCAAACTTTTTGGCAACAATGCAAAACGTTATGTTTGGCGTAAAAGCAACACAGCTCATCACCCTGAACACACCATCCCCACTGTCAAACATGGTGGTGGCAGCATCATGGCTTGGGCCTGCTTTTCTTCAGCAGGGACAGGGAAGATGGTTAAAATTGATAGGGAGATGGATGGAGCCAAATACAGGACCAATCTGGAAGAAAATCTGATGGAGTCTGCAAAAGACCTGAGACTGGGATGGAGATTTGTCTTCCAACAAGACAATGATCCAAAACATAAAGCAAAATCTACAATGGAATGGTTCACAAATAAACATATCCAGGTGTTAGAATGGCCAAGTCAAAGTCCAGACCTGAATCCAATCGAGAATCTGTGGAAAGAACTGAAATCTGCTGTTCACAAACGCTATCCATCCAACCTCACTGAGCTCGAGCTGTTTTGCAAGGAGGAATGGGCAACAATTTCAGTCTCTCGATGTGCAAATCTGATAGAGACATACCCCAAGTGACTTACAGCTGTAATCGCAGCAAAAGGTGGCGCTACAAAGTATTAACTTAAGGGGGCTGAATAATTTTGCACGCCCAAATTTTTCAGTTTTTTATTTAACTACCTGACATCCGCGCTACAGCCTATATACGGCTGCAGCGCGGACTTGAATTTTCGGGAGGCTGTTTTTAAACGGCCTCCCAGAAAGACTCTCCACGCGCGCTCCCGCGAGCGCGCATCGGGGAGAATCTGTGTCGGCCGTGTCCCTTGGACACGGCCGATCACAGATTGTGGTGAATGGCCAATCACAGCGGCCATTCACCACGTGATCAAGCCGTCCAATGAGAGATGATCTCATATGTAAACATATGAGATCATCTCTCATCGCCGGCGCTCCTTCCTCACACAGAGCCTGCAGTGTGAGGAAGGAGGGGGAACCATCAGCCGCCGGGGAAACACAGGAATGTAATCAGGGCACTGATCACCAGTGCCCTGATTACTAAAGGTAAAAAAACATACACACATTGCTCCCCCATCATTGCCCACAGTGCCCTTCTCAGTGCCCCCCATCAATGCCCACAATCAGTGCCCATAGTGCTGCCAGTCAGTGCCCATCAGTGCCTGCTCATCTAGGCACTGATGAGCACTGACTGGCAGCACTGTGGGCACTGATGGTGCTGCCCATCAGTTCTCATCAGTGCCGCTCATCAGTGCCACCCGTCAGTGTCCATCAGTGCCATCCACCAGTGCCCATCAGTGCCGCCTATAAGTGCCCATCAGTGCCCAGCAGTGCCGCCTATCAGTGCTCATCAGTGCCGCCTATCAGTGCCGCCTATCAATGCCGCCTATCAGTGCTCATCAGTGCAGCATATTAGTACCTCCTCATCAGTGCCCATAAGTGCCACCTCATCAGTGCCCATAAGTGCCACCTCATCAGCGCAGCCTATCAGTGCCCATCAGTGCTGCCTCATCAGCGCACATCAGTGAAGGAGAAAAATTTATTTTCAAAATTTACTCGCAGAAAATAAGAACGTTTTTTTTTTTTCAAAATTTTCTGTCTTTATTCTTTTTTTTTGTAAAAAATAAAAAACCCAGAGATGATTAAATACCACCAAAAGAAAGCTCTATTTGTGTGAAAAAAATGATAAAAATTTCATATGGGTACAGTGTAGCATGACCGCGCAATTGTCAGTCAAAGTGTGACAGCACTGAAAGCTGAAAATTGGCCTGGATGGGAAGGGTGTTTAAGTGCACAGTAGGCAAGTGGTAAAAAAGTTTGAAATATCCAATAAATTTCGTTCTACTTCATGATTGTGTCCCACTTGTTGATTCTTCACATAGTGTATGTTCCAGAGGACAGTTTGGAGAAGACTATTTTTCTAACTGAATGCTGATAAGTGGAAAATGTGGTTACTTTGGGAAATGTGCAGTTTGTATAATTAAAGGAATGGAAGTCTTTTGTCATGAGGCTCAAAATTGAGCTCAGGTGCATCCTGTTTCCACTGATCATCCTTGAGATGTTTCTACAACTTGACTGGAGTCCACCTGTGGTAAATTCAGTTGATTGCACATGATTTGGAAAGGCACACACCTGTCTTTATAAGGTCCCACAGTTAACAGTGCATGTCAGAGCACAAACCAAGCCATGAAGTTCAAGGAATTGTCTGTAGACCTCCGAGACAGGATTGTATCAAGGCACAGATCTAGGGGAAGGGTACAGTAATATCATAAATATTTTTAAATAAAAGAAGTTTGGAACCACCAGGACCCTTCCTAGAGCGGGCCATACAGCCAAACTGAGTAATTGGGGGAGAGGGCCACTAGTCAGGGAGGTGACCAAGAACCCATTGTCTGTGGAGCGAGCAGAACCTTCCAGAAGAACAATCATCTCTGCAGCACTCCACCAATCAGGCCTGTATGGTAGAGTGGTCAGAAGGAAGCCACTCCTCAGTAAAAGGCACATGACAGCCCGCCTGGAGTTTGCCAAAAGGCACCTGAAGGACTCGGACTATGAAAAACAAAATTCTCTTGTCTGATAAAACAAAGATTTAAGTTTTTTTGCCTGAAATCACTTGGCCAATACAATCCATACAGTGAAGCATGGTGGTGGCAGCATTATGCTGTGGGGATGTTTTTCAATAGCAGGAACTGGAAGACTAGTCAGGATCGAGGAAAAGATGAATGCAGCAATGTACAAAGACCTCCTCGATTAAAACCTGCGCCAGAGCGCTCTGAACCTCAGACTGGGGCAAAGGTTCATCTTCCAACAGGACAACAACCCTAAGCACACAGCCAAGATAACAAAGGAATGGCTACGGGACAACTCTGTGAATGTCCTTGAGTGGCCCAGCTAGAGCCCAGACTTGAACTTGATTGAACATCTCTGGAGAGATCTGAAAATGACTGTGCACTGATGCTCTCCATCCAACCTGATGGAACTTGAGAGGTCCTGCAAAGAAGAATGGGAGAAACGACCCAAAAATAGGTGTGCCAAGCTTTGTAGCATCATCCACAAAAAGACTTTGGCTGTAATTGGTGCCAAAGGTGCTTCAACAAAGTATTGAGAAAAGGCTGTGAATACTTGCGTGCATGTGTTTTTTTTTTTTTTCTAATAAATTTGCAAAGATTTCAAAAAATCGTCTTTCATGTTGTCATTGAGGTATTATTTGTAGAATTTTGGGGAAAATAATGAATTTAATCCATTTTGAAATGGGGTTGTAACATACCAAAATGTGCAAAAAGTGAAGCACTGTAAAAAAAAAAAATCTAAAAAATAATTTTAGGCCTGAAGAATACAAAAATTCCCATACATGTGTGTATTTTCTGAAAGCAGACACTCTAGAGAATAAAGTAGTGGTAATTCAATTTTTTTTATGTCACATCATATTTCTGTAAAAATTACACTGAAGTTCATTTTAGGGCATATTCTCCAAATATATTACTTATTTGTTTGTAAAATAGAAAAGATGAAGTTGCACTGAGTAAATAGATACCCGACATGTCAAGCTTGAAAATTTCCTACGCCCGTGAAACGGCAACAAATTTTGGAATCTTATGGTTTTCATAGGCAACACTTTAAAAGTCCCTACAGGTCATCAGTTAAAAGTTAGCCATGAATAACGGCCTAAAATTGTTTCTCTCACTAAGGCTGGCCATACACTATACAATTTTCTTATTCAATTTCCTTTAGATTTACCTTAAACTATGTAGTGCAAGGGCCTGCCTGACTGCATACAAATTGAAAGTGTTTAGGTTTGACCCTATATTACATGGTTTTGGTAAATCTAAAGGAAAGTTGAACAAGAAAATTGTATAGTGTATGGCCAGCCTAAGGCATGCATGGCGCTATGTAACGTGTAGTGCAATCATGCATTTACAATGTATGTGCATTGCATGGTGTGGGGGGGGGGAGAGTTTAAAGAGGAAGTAAAATGTATGATAAGGCTTACCTATAGGTACTGTAAATATCTCCTAAACGGTGCATGTTTAGGAGATATTAACTTTGCATGCAGCCCTTGTCTTTCAGATTTTTATTTTTTTGGGGCAGGTTTACAACCTCTTTAAGTGCTTGGGTTTAACTTAAATATTTTTACCTTTTGTTTTACTTAGGGGATAGGTTCTTTTTCATGAGACATTGGGATTGTAAAAGACCCCTGAAAAAGTGCAGATTGCGTTCCATTTGCCTCTTTCCAGCCATGCTGGCTGGAGAAAGTGGGACCTGGAAGAGGTGTTTTATACATTGCTTCCGGGTGTTTAGCAGAAAGGGAAAGATTAGCAAACAGTCATTCAATGATCCCTCTACCTGGCGGCACCCACCATGCCTGTCCTGGGTCCGCTGATTGGCAGTAAGATCATGGGAAAGATGACAGGTGTGTGTAAAACACCCTGCCACCACTGATTTACTACATACATCACTGGCAGTAAAATGATTAATGTTGATAAAAATCACCTTTCCTTTTCCATCTGCAGTGTTGTAATTATAGTCAATGCAATTTGCCAACCTGAAGGCGTTCTGTACACCAGAAATGTAATTTCTCTTTCGTTCACTGACAGACACAGCTTCAAGTCTTCAGACCATTGGGCTTATGCTCTCTCTCTCTCTAGGAGTAGGACTAGGCGTAAACCTTTTTGGTTATGCCCCTGGGGCAGTCCCAGAGGGTATACCATCACTTCAGTTTTTTCTGCCTAGTCAGTAGTAAGGATCTGCGGTCCTGGCATTTTTTCCTATTTGAATTGAATTTTTAACTTTTTCTTTCTTTGTTTTGTTCCTGTGTGAACTACAATCAACAGGGGGACTGGGCGACGCACTGGATATCCTAGATCCTTTTGGTCTTCTCAGTTTGGTCTACGAGCGCGACCCAACTTTTAGCTCCATGCTAGGTTGGCCGCGACATAGCCCCACTGGACGGGGGGCTGACCGGCGACTAATACACCTCGCGAGGTTGCATAGCCCTGGCCACAACTGCAGTCATGACCAATGTCACAGCGTACCTCAGGCCGCAGCACCCCATTCCAAGATGGTGTGGTGGACTGCTGGGAGTGGCGCCCGCCTGGTGACCGTAGAATGGTGAGTAGTGTCCCCCCTCCTTTCCTACGGAATTGCTGAGGTGGTCTCAGGCCCCCCTTGGGATGGTAGGTTGTGCTTGTGCTTACCCCTTCTCCTTTGCAAGTTTCCCCCCTAAGTTGGTGTCTTCATCTGTCCCCCCCGGCCCCCTTTGGGGGCATGGGTGAAATTGGGTAGGGGGGCTGCATGGTGCTGGGCTGGAGGAGCAGCGGGTGATGCCACTGTCGGCCCCCTGTAGGTGGTGTCCGTACCTAGGTGCTGCGGGGGGGGGGGGGGTCTCCTCCTGGGGTCTGTGAATTTTTCCCTGGGGTCCAGGGTCCTGTGCAGCACTGCGTGGTGACGCCATTTTGCCGTGGTCTCTGTATTAACGGCTTCGGCCGCAATGTTTGTGTAGTCCAGCGGCCATGTTTTTTGTTTCCCCATAGAGTTTCAATGGCGGCCATTTTACTGTAGGCTGATGCAGTGCTGAGGCTGTGGGGACCTCTAGTGTCAGGTCAGCGTTTCCTCTTCCTGCGGTGTGGCAGAACTCCAGCTCGGGTGGTGAGTCTCTGGGGGGTGCGCTCCCATGTTTTTTTTTTGCTGAGTAGTGTGGTTCTATTTAACCCTTTATGGTCATGGAGCCTATGGAGCACGTTTCACCACCCTATCCACTCCTGGAAGCTGCAGGACCCTCTGGGTTTCAGTCTGCCCTGGAGGCCATGATGGCAGCCCTGCAGTCGCTAGTAGCCAAAGAAGACCTGGCAAGAAGCGACCCCCCCCCCCCCCCCCCCGCCTTCACCTGTATCCTCTGCTTCTTCAGATTCTGAGGTGGATTTGGCCACTGAGGACGCTAAGTGCTCTAATAGTGAGGATGAGTTGTTGTCCTCTGCAGCCGCGCATGAAAAAGCGCTGGCAGAGGACCTGATTGTATCAGTGCGGGAAACTTTAAAGTTGGAGGACTCAGGCCTTGCACCCGCAAATCTTCCAAGGTGAAAAGGGTGTTTCCCTTTCCTGCCTATCTTGACAAGATTGTCACTAGCCAGTGGGGTTCCCCGAAACCAATGTTTGGTATACCTAAGCATTTTGCTAAAAGATATCCCTTTGAGGAGTCTCTTCTGAAGAAATGAATGGTTTCACCGTCCGTGGACTCTCAGGTTTCCAGGCTAAATAAGGTCATACCTTTGCGGGTGGAAGATTCCCCATCTTTTAAGGACCGTGTAGACAAAAGAGCTGAGGCTCTGGTCCGGTACCTCCTCACCATGGCTGGTTCAATGTTAAGACCGGTGTTTGCTATCACCTTGGTGTCCCAAACCTTAACGGAATGGGCTAAGATTTTGCACTAGGAGCTGGAAGGGGTCAACATGAGTTGATCCAAGGGTTATAGTATATTTGTTATGCATCCCTGGATGCGGCCCCCTTGGCCAGCAGGGTTTCTGTAACGGCAGTGATCCTTCACCGCATGATCTGGTTGAAGTACTGGTCGGCTGACCAGGCTTCTAAAAAGGTGCTGACTGATCTTTCTTTTGTAGGTGACCATTTGTTTGGTGCCTCTATGGCAGCATTAAGGGTCTAATGGGAGGTAAGAATACATTACTTGCGCAGGCTGCTAAGGGCAACGAACCTCGCCGTCAGCGGGGATCCTTCCTTTTCGGCTCACAAGCGGCCATTTTGCTTGAAGAAAAAGGGCTCGAGATCAATCTGTAACTTTGTGGGAGGCTCCAAGAGACCCTGGAAGGGTAAGTCCAAAGCTGGCGCTTCTTGTTCCGCAGACAAGCCTTCCCCAGCCTGAAGGGGCGCTCTCACCCGCGTCTGGGGTGGGGGGACGTCTTCGCTTCTTTCCAGATCCATGGATCTTGCTAATTCAGGACAAATGTGTCCACAAACTGATTTGGTTACAAGATCGAGTTTCAGGCCTAGCTCTGGCAAGAATCTTTCCTTCCGATATACGCCTATACGCTACAGGTCCTCCACGGGGCAGTGCAGGACCTGTTAGCACAAGGAGTTATTGTGCCGGTTCCAGAATCGGAACGTTTCCATGTTTTTTTTTTTTAAATCTGTTTACAGTTCCCAGGAAGAAAGGCAAGGCTCTAAACCACTTTGTGCGGGTTCAGAAATTTTGGATGGAGTCCAATCCGCACAGTAGTAGCTTTCCTGCATCAAGGAGATCCATTGGCCTTTATCGATCTCAAGGATGCTTACCTTCATATTCCAATATATGTCGGGCATCAGCGTTTTCTTCGTTTTGCCGTGGGTGAGGAGCACTTTCAGTTCGTGGCATTACCCTTTGGTCTCGCTTCAGCTCCTCGAGTGTTCACAAAGGTTTTGGCCCCAGTGTTGGCCTTGTTATGGCAGAGTCTTCCTCAGCTCTAGAATCTGACTTGGGCATTATGGTGCAAACTCTGCAAGAGTTTGGGTGGATGCTGAATTCTCAGAAATCGGCACTGTCTCCGTCCACAAAGCTGGAATACTTGGGTCTGACGCTGAATTCAGCGTCAGCCTGGGTCTTTCTTCCTCAGACAAAACTTCTGAAGCTACAGAATGCTGTTCGGCTCCTGTCTAACCATCAATCGTCACTCGGGACTTGCATGCAAGTAATGGGTCTGATGGTCTCCACCTTCAAGGCGGTTCTGTTTGCGCATGATCCACACCAGATCTTTGCAAAGGGAGATTCTGATCAAATGGAACAAGGATCCACTATCATTGGACAATCTGATTCTGTTGAGTCGGGGTTCGAGGGAGTCTCTCCTTTTGGTGGCTCCGCTCCCCTGCTCTACGTCTGGGGAAATCCTTTTTTCCCCTGTATTAGACTGTAATCACCAGGAATGCCAGTCTGCCTGGATGGGAAGGTGTCTTAGGAGTGTGTTCAGCCCAAGGTGTTCAGCCCAAGGTTGCCGATCAATATCCTGGAAATTCAGGCGATCAGACTTTGTCTGTCTCAATGGACGGATCATCTGCAGGGACACCCTGTGCCGATAGTCGGACAATGCTACGGTTGTGGCATATGTCAATCATCATCATCATCAAGGGGGCACAAAGAGTGCCCTAGCAGCCCAGGAAGTGGCTGGCATCTTGAGGTGGGCAGAACAATATGTTCTGGCCCTCTCTGCTGTGCACATTCCTGGGGATAGAGAATTGGCAAGTGGACTATCTCAGTCGGCAGACGTTGGATCCGGGAGAATATTCTCTTCACCCGAAGATTTTCCATCAACTGTATCTTCGGTGAGGGACCCACCGATGTGGACCTGCTGGCTTCCCGCCTCAACAGGAAGGTGCAGAGTTTTGTGTCAAGGTCTCTGGATTCTCTGGCCGACGCTGCAGACGCTCTGGTGGCTCCTTGTGGTCAGTATTGTCAGATTTAGGCCTTTCCTCCTATACAACTTCTGTCGAGCCTGCTCTGCAGAATCAAGGTAGAAGGGATTCCAGTCATTCTGGTGGCACCAGACTGACCTCGCTGGTCTTGGTGCTCAGGCCTGGTAAGGCTGGTAGTAGACGTCCCTTGAAAACTTCCTCTCAGGGACCACGCTTCCATCCTGCCTTACGGTCGCTGGCTTTAACGGCGTGGCTATTGAAAGCCAGGTGCTGAAAGACGGCTGTTGGAGTCAGTGATTCCTACGCTGTTGAAGGCTAGGAAATCTACTTCCAGGAAGGTTTATTATTTAGTTTGGAAGGCATACATTACTTGGTGTGAGTCTCGGAGGGTTTCTCCCCGCACCTTTTTTGTGTCTCACCTGTTGAAGTTTCTACAATTGGGTGTAAATCAACGTTTGGCTCTGGGCACCATCAAGGGGCAGATTTCCACCTTGGCTTTTGTTTTCCAAAGGCTGTTGGCGGCGAAGTCCTTGGTTCACACTTTTATGCAGGGAGTTCCCCATCTGGCTCCTCCAGTGCAATCCCTGGTACCTCAGTGGATCTCAATTTGGTTCTGTCGGCGAAGAAGGTGGCTTTCTTAGTAGCTGTTACTTCCACGCGTTGCGTGTCGGAGTTGGCTGTGTTGTCCTGTCAGTTGCCTTACTTAGTGATTCACAGGGACAAAGTGGTGTTACAACCCTGTAAGGCGTTCCTTCCTAAGGTTGTCTCAGGGTTTCATTTGAATGAAGATCTTGTGCTACCGTCCCTATGTTCTAAGCCTACACATCCTAAGGAAATTGCCTTGCATTCTTTAGATGTGGTTAGGGCAATTCGGGTGTACCTGGCGGTCACTGAACCGATTAGCAAATTTGATTCTTTGTTTGTTCTTATGGATGGACCTCATAAGGGGCAGGCCGCATCTGCTGCGGCCATTTCCAAGTGGATCAGGCAGACGGTGGCGCAGGCCTACTCCATTAAGGGTCAGGTTCCTCCTTTCCCTGTTAAAGTGTCATTCTGCTAGGGCGCTTAGTCCCTCCTGGGCCTTCCATCATCAGTGGTTCACGTGTGCAATCAATCGATGGGTTTTGGAGCTTACTTATGTTCATGTGGTTTAAATTACAATGTCTTTTTTTAATTTTCTGTATGTATGTTCATGTGAATACCTTTCTGCATGTGACCCATTGTGTGTTTAGGAAGTGTGTGACAAACATTTTCTGTTTTTTTTTTTTGTTTTTTTTTGTGAAACTGAGTTAAATAAGGTTTAGCACTTCTGCATTGGTAGGTCATCAGTATGATCTCCTCTTCCGTAACATGAGTTGATGGGGTGGGTGGTGAGCTGTTGCAAGTTAACATGACATACATTAGAAATCAAGATGGCTGTTACATAATTGCCATTTCTCTCTTCCTTCTAGCTGGAGAAGAAGCAGGTGGTTCCACCCTTCAAGCCACAGATCGCAGATGATTACGGTTTGGACAATTTTGACACACAGTTTACCAGTGAGCCAGTGCAACTTACACCAGACGATGAGTACGTAACATGAAACCTAAACTGTTTATGTACAGCAATTCTGTGGTTACATGTTTATAGATAAGATTCTAGGTGTAAAAACTAAAGTTTATTAATTATAATACATAGTGTTGTGAGTATATTTCATTCAATGATCTGTGGAGTATACAGGAATTTGTTTTTAGCACACACTAATATATGAGACTTATAAGAATTTCCAGGGTTTTAATAAGATTTTGCTGCAAATTCTACGATTTCTAATTGCCTAGAAAATCTTAGTGAATTTGAAAACACTATTTGAACTGTGAATAAGCCAAATTAATGTAAAGAATTTGTAAAATACCCTCATTCAGGTCAGTCGCAGGAGTCTCAAACCACCGGAAGACCTGTGTTGGGTCAAATTACCAGTCAGTCACTTAAAGCGGAACTACACTGCATCTGGGACCACAAGCCAAAAATGCTATTCTTTTTTATCACTCAAAGTAAACTCTCACCCATCCATTCATGTCTCCATGCTTTATTTTACTGAGAAAGTACTTTGAAAAAACACCCCTAGCATCTCTGGTTGTGGCCATTATGAGTAAGCACAGACAATGCAAGTAGCATTTAATTCCTGGAATCCATCTGCCTTTTGGCTCAGGCATGCAGACAGGGGGTGTGCTTAGCTGAGAAAACCCCCTCCTCCGATCCTGTATGATATCATTTGCATAGGCACATGGATGTAACTAAAGAGATGTAAAAAAGAAAAAAAAAAAGAGTTTAAAACAAGTAAATATATACTTTGCTATCTTTTTACTAATGC
Organism: Pelophylax lessonae; assembly: GCF_965119305.1. Classification (NCBI taxonomy): domain Eukaryota; kingdom Metazoa; phylum Chordata; class Amphibia; order Anura; family Ranidae; genus Pelophylax; species Pelophylax lessonae. The sequence goes on along the minus strand of NC_138779.1, from coordinate 83,473,062 downwards.
TAGCAGCATAAGGATTTTAAAATGGTCACTGTTGATTGTATGGCTTAAATTGCACTGCACAGACATCACATGTGATGTGAACAGGAATGCTGTGCTATTCACATGCAGTGTCCTGCAACACACAAGTGTGATTCCAGGCTCAAGATCACAGATTAACTTTAGAGTCTTCTTGAAGTCTCTGCTGAAATTCTAAAAATAAAATCAGGATGCAGCAAATTGTAGGTGTTAAATGTTTCTTTTTTTGGGGGTGGACAATAAGCCCAGCCTTATCCAAAAAAAACTCCCTGCCTTCCAGTATTCTGTGTAGGACTATTACACTCTGTGTGATAGCAGCAGTCTCTCTGCTTTGTCTGTTAAAGCCCCTGCTGTTGCACACCTACAGCTATCTAACCAGCAACACATGTTCTTGCACAAACAAGTGTGACAGAGCCCTAAGGCTCGGTTCACATATATGCATATTGGATGCGTTATGGACCGCATCCGATTCGCATAACATGAACCAGACCAGCTTGCAATGGAGCCGGTTCACACATGTCCGGGGTGGCCGCAGTCCATTTTTGAAGAGAGTTCAGTGTGATTTTAGGTCCGGTTCAGGTGCAAATTCAAGTAAAAATGTGCACCTGAACCAGTGAATAAAGCTGTGCCGTACTCCCTTTAAAAACTGACTGCAAGCCGCAGTCAGACATGTGTTAATCTATCCTAAAAGAAAACTAATACTTGATCAAGGATACTGGTAAACCTGACTGGGACAAACAAAGCAATAAACACCTGACAGCTCTTTTATTCCCTCCCCCATCCTATCCAAAGCAAAAATAAAAAATGCCTTACATTTTACTTAAAATGGTCTAAAGGCAGAAGGTTTTTTTTTTTTTTAATCCTAATGCATTCTATGTGCAGCAGCCCCTCTAATACTTACCTGAGCCAGAGGGGGTGGGGCCAAGCCATGGCGCCTTGTCTGAATGGACACCCCACTCGGGTGCCCCTATAGCAACCTGTGGGGGCACTCAGCAGGAGGGAGGGGCCAGGAGCTCCAGTGAGGGACCTGAGAAGAAGAGATTCTGGGCTGCTCAGTGCAAAACCAATCGCACAGAGTAGGTAGGTATGACATGTTTGATATTAAAGGCTTTTTGTTTTGTTTAAAAATAACACTTTAAAGCTGAGCTTCACCCAAAAGGGCAAAGTCAGCTTGTTTGCACCCCCCCCCCCTCCATTGCCACATTTGGCACTTTTTGGGGGGAGTAGGGGTACCTGGTTTTGACAGGTACCCGCTCCCACTTCCTGCTCAGATCGCAGCAACATTGTCCACCCCCCGCAGCTTTCTGGGGCACACACGGGTCCCAGAAGCCTGCAGGACCATTCAGAAAGCGCAGTAGAAAACCGGCTTTAAAGCCAGTAGGCTTCACTGACAGTTTCCCTTACCTAAGATGCCCAGTGCCTGCCCCCAGAAGCCGATTGACGAATTGGCTTGGGTTCCGACATTGCTGGATCCATAATGTCCTTATATTACAGTATTTGTAGATGCTGACTTCTCTTTAACCAGTTCTAAAATAATTTGTTAAATTTTTCTCTTTCATCCACCGACGAACGTAGCTGCTGCTTTGAATCATAGAGGGATGGATAAAAAGCCCCTCCCACTAGAAGCGACCAGGTAGAGCCAAAGGCTTTGACATGCCCAGGGGGGCGGGGTCCCTGGCTTAAATACCCCTGGCCTCACCATTGCATCTTCAGTTTTAGCTGCCTGGTCTTAGGAGTGGCCAAACAGCCCCCGGCTGGGACCATTTTGTCCTAGCTCTGTTTTAAACGTCTTAAAGGGAACCTTTTTTATTTTTTGTTGCTGCTGACCCCCAGTTCATGTGGAATGCCGGCTGGGTTTTGGACTGGCTATATGAGAGCCTTACAGTCTCCCAGTTTGTGGCAGCGAGTGCTTGCAGACCGTAGCTCCGCCCTGGGTCTCCATAGTGACTATAGTCCCATGGACAGGGACCGGCCTGCGGGTGAAACACCCCGCCGGGACGCACACACCTGGCATGCCAGCTTTGCAGCGTGCCCCTTAGCCGACAGCGCCCTCACTGCGGTGCAGAGGCAGTCTGTCAGGGTGGACGCCCACCCTCAGCAGTGTGGACCGGTACGTACAGTCCCCCCATCTGGTTAGCAGATGTGGGCTCCTCCATAGGTGAGTAGGACCTTCAGGTACCCATACCTTTTACCACCCTCCTCCACTATGAGGGGTCACCTGGGGCCTTCCCCTCCTGCCCTGACCTCCCCCTACCCTGGGCTCCGGACCCCCGGGACACTTTTAGTGGGGGAAGCCTCAGAGGGGGGTACATGGTTGCGTCTCTTACCGCTACCTTGGGAGGGGTTTCTTTCACTGGGATGACCCCGCCAGGGCCCCCAAGCCTGGTACTCATCGGCACGCATCAGCCATTTTGCCGTGGCCGGCAGCCTTAACAGGCCTCAGCAGCCTGCCTGGGTATCCCTATCACTGTAATGTTGGTGGCCATTTTGCTGGAGCCGGAGACAAAACAGAACAGGAGCTTCTGGCTCTTGTGGGCGGGAGCGTTTCCTTCTTCTCTTCTCCATGCTGCTGATGGACCTTGCTGTGTTCTCCATGTGGTAACTACTCTAGAGGAGTTTAATTACCCTGGCCTTCACCTTTTCATCTTCAGAGGGGTTTTAGGCCTTTATGGGGGAGTGCTGGGTACCCTGAATGTTCAAGGGACCTGGACGTTGGGATAAGTCCAAGCTCCAGATCAACGTTCTGGAGCTGAGAGCAATCAAGTTGAGCCTGTTCCATTGGACAGACAATCTCAAGGGGTGTTCTGTCAGAGTCCAGTCCGACAATGTCAAGGCCGTGGCATCTGTCAATCATCAAGGGGGCGCCAGGAGTGCCCCGACGGCCCTGGAGGTAGCCGAGATCCTGCGCTGGGCAGAGGACTACGTCCCAGCCCTATCCGCCGTGTACATTCCCGACGTAGACAATTTGCAGGCGGACTACCTGAGTCGTCAAACCCTGGATCAGGGAGAGTGGTCCCTGCATCCACAAGTGTTCCACCAGCTGTGTCTCCGGTGGGAGACCCCGGTTGTGGACCTGTTCACCTCCAGACAAAACAGGAAAGTTTCAAGGTTTGTGGCTCGGTCCAGAGATCCTCTGGCCGGTGCATTAGACGCCCTGGCGGTTTCCTGGAGCCAGTACGGGCTAATTTATGCATTTCCGCCGCTTAAAGGGGATTCCGGTAATTCTGGTGGCTCCAGATTGGCCCGGAGATCCTGGTACGCCGATGTGATTCGGCTGAAGGTCACAGGTCCATGGGCACTTCCTCTGCGTGCAGATCTTCTATTTCAGGGTCCGATCTTCCATCCTGCTTTACAGTCGTTGGCTTTAATGGCTTGGCTGTTGAGAGCAAGGTGTTAAAGGGCAGGGGTCTGTCCAATTCTGTGATCCCTACCTTACTCAAGACTAGGAAGTCCACTTCTCGGAAGATTTATCATCGTACGTGGAAAGCGTACATTGCTTGGTGCAAATCGCTGAAGCTGCATCCTAGGTCCTTTGCTATCAGCAGGAATCTGATCTTTCTACAGAAAGGGTTTGACCAACGTTTGGCATTGGGCACTCTTAAGTGTCAGATCTCGGCCTTGGCTGTGTGCTTCCAACGCCCTTTGGCTACGCACTCTTTGATTCGTACGTTTCTCCAGGGGGTTCACCATTTGGCTCACCCCAGGAGGTTTCCGTTACCTTCTTGGGACCTTAATTTGGTTCTATCGGTTCTTCAGAAATCTCCTTTTGAGAATATAAGACACATTTCCTTGCTCGCCTTGTCGCAGAAAGTTGCCTTTTTGGTGGCTATCACCTCTGCGCGCAGGGTTTCTGAACTAGCGGCGCTATCTTGCCGCTCTCCTTATCTGGCAATACATAGGGATAAGATAGTGTTACGGCCTAATCCGTCGTTTCTTCCTGAGGTGGTTTCAGACTTCCATCTGAACGAAGACATAGTGCTTCCGTCACTCTGTCCGAAACCTTCACATCCTAAGGAAAATTGCCTTGCATTGCTTGAATGTGGTTAGGGCAATACGGGTGTATCTGGAGACTACTGAGTCCTTTCGTAAGTCCGACTCTCTGTTTGTGAATACGGATGGACCCCATAAGGGTCAGGCTGCGTCTGCGGCGACCATCTCTCGATGGATCAGACACACGGTGATGATGGCGTATTCTCTTTAGGGCAAGGTTCCTGCTTTCCCTGTCACGGCTCACTCTACGCAGGTATTGAGTGCCTCTTGGGCTTTGCACCATCAGGCGTCAGTGATGCAGGTCTGCAAGGTGGCCACTTGGTCGTCTGTACATACGTTTACCAAGTTTACAGAGTGGATGTGTTAGCATCCTCGGATGCGTCCTTTGGCCGCAACGCCATTTAAGGAGCAGTCTACTTTTCCTTCTCCTTTATGGTTTTGCTACAATTGAGCCCCGTTTGTGTTGCTTGTTGGGCTCCATGTTATATAGTTGGCTATGTTAGCCATGGGAATTGCATTCTTTTAAGTTTGTCCTTTCCCCACCTCTCAGTGGTTACTGCTTTTGGTCGTCGCATCCGTCTATGATTTAACCACTTATGCCCCAGACCTATTTCGGACACTTTTTGTTCACAAGTTAAAACCAGTATTTTTTCCTACAAAACAACTTAGAACCCCCAAACATTATATATATTTTTTTAGCAAAGACTCTGGAGAATAAAATTTCGGTCATTGCAATATTTTTTGTCACGCAGTATTTGCGCAGCGGTCTTTAAAACGCCATTTTTTTGGAAAAATCACATTTCACTGCATTTAAAAAATACTAAACAGTAAAGTTGGCCCATTTTTTTCTATATTGTGAAAGATGATGTCACGCCAAGTAAATAGATACCCAACATGTTATGGTTTAAAATTGCGCCCCCCCGTAGGATGGCGACAAACTACGGTCAATAGAGATCTCAATAGGCGACGCTTTAAATTTATTTAACGGTTACCAGTTAAGAGTTAGAGTGTAGCTCTTTATTTTAATTATTGCCCACGCTCTGGCGATCGTGGCGACACCTCACATGTGTGGATTGAACAGCGATTTCATTCGCGGCTTGACTTCCGTATACGTTTTTTTTTTGTGCGCGAGCTAAGGGTGACGGGGGCGGCTAAATTTTTATTTTTTTTCCTATTTATTTTATTTTTTTTTTAAAAACCTGTGTAATAATCTGATCACTTTTATTGCTGTCACAAGCAATGTAAACATCCCTTGTGACACCAATATGTAGTGACAGATACTCTTTATGGAGAGATCGAGGGTCTGAAAGACCCTAGACCCCTCCACTACACTTACATGTACGCAAAACGCCGAAAATGGCGTTTTTGCATACAGCCGTTTTTTTAAATTTGCCGCTTTTTACAGCACAGTAACCCGGAAGTGACGTCATGGACGCCGCCTCCGTGTTACGTCATCGGAGACCCGATCAAAGCCGTTTCCGGCATTGATCGGGACTCCATCCAGCCGGCGGACGTGCCGGCTGGGTGCTCGGGGCTCCCGGTGGGACGGAAGCCCCGAGCAAAGTCACGGAAGGCGGCGGGAGGGGGGGTGTCCCCTCCCGCTCACCCGGGTAACGATCGAGCGGCTCCCGAAAGCCTACCGTTGACTGTTAACCACGGTGCCGGGATGGTGCCTCTAGCTAGAGGCATCATCCCGGTATACCCCCGCAAAGTCTGCCGACGGATATATACGTCGATATGCGGTAAGTGGTTAAAGCAGCAGCTACGTCCGTCGGTGGACGCAAGAGAAAATGGGATTTTTTACCTACTGTAAAATCAATTTTTCTGAGTCCACCGGACGTAGCTCCCAGCCCTGTTTTCTCTGAAGAGTTGGGTTTTGGTTATTATTCACTGCTTGCAACTAAACTGAAGATGCAATGGTGAGGCCAGGGGTAATAACCTGACCCCGCCACCCTGGGCGTGTCAAAGCCTTTGGCTCTACCTGGTCACTCCTAGCGGGAGGGGCTTACTACCCATCCGTCTATGATTTGAATCAGCAGCTATGTCCGTCAGTGGACTCAGAGAAATGGATTTTACGGTAAGTAAAAAATCCCATTTTTGCACACGTGTAAAAATCTCAAACTCCCAGAATATTATATATTTTCTGAAAGCAGAGGCCCTGTAGACTAAAAAGATGATAGTTGCACATTTTTATGCCACATGATATTTGTGCAACTGTTTATTAAACGCAATATTCAGGAAAAAATATAACAAAATGAATATTAGTGGCAGCACACACAATAAATATACTATCCATTTTTAGATAAAAGTTAAGATTGTGCCAAGCAAATGGATTCAAAACATGGAAAAAAGTCTTAAAATTGCGTGCGCCTATGAGATTATAAAACTCTATGGTACCCAAAAATCTCCTTCGGTGACACTTTAAAACCTTTAGTCTTTTCCTCTAGAAGCTGGCGGTTATGGTCCTGGGCTTCCAGTAAGCGCAGGAGAGTGCAGTTGACACCCCGCCGCCCACTGTGTGAATGTGATCGGCAGCTATTTAAAGCACCCTATCTCTCCGAGCTTTGCGCGCAGAACGCATACATAAGTTGCGCCCGCATATGTAAACGTTCTTCAATCCAATCCACACGTGAGGTTTCGCCGCGATTGTTAGAGCAGGAGCAATAATTTTAGCACAAGACTCTGTAACTCTAAACAGGTAGCCTGTAAAAAACAAAAATTAAAGTGTTGTCTATGAAGATTTTGAGGTACTGTAGTTTGGTGCCATTCCACAAGTGTGCGCAATTTTAAAGCATGCCATGTTCAGAATCCATTTAGTCGGTGCAACATCAATTTTTACATTATACAAAAAAATTGAGCGAACTGTACTGTTTTTTTTTTTTTTTTTTCCTAGTTTATTAAAATGTATTTTTTTTTTTTAAATTGGGTTTGAAAGACTGCTGCACAAATACAGTGTGATGTACAATATTACAACGACCACCATTTTATTCTCAAGGATCTCTTCTAAAAAAAAATGTATGTTTGGGGGTTCGAAGTAATTTTCTAGAAAAAATTTGATTTTTTAAATTTTTTTTTATTGGTTGTGTTTTATAGCAGAAAGTAAAAAATGTATTTTTTTCAAAATTGTTCCTCTTTTTTTGTTTATTGTGTAAAAAATAAAAACCACAGAGGTGTTCAAATGCCATGAAAAGGGAAGCTTTATTTGTGGGGGGAAAAATTTACATTTTATTTGGGTATAGTGTCGCACAGTTATTGTCAGTTAAAGTAACACAGTGCAAAAAATGGCCTGGTCCTTAAGGGGGTAAAACCATCCGGTCCAGATATTATGGCATGCTGAGAATTTACACTAAGGCCTCTTTCACACTTGTGCGACTTGTCCTGCGATTTGGGACTTTAAAGTCGCATGACAAGTCGTACTCCATGATTACCGTTCATATCTGTATGACTTCAAGTCGCAACGACTTCAAATAGTCCCTGCACTACTTTGGGATGATTTTGATGTCCAAAGACATAGGCATTGCTTCAAGTCCAGTCAAAATGGCGGTAAAATCGTGCAACTTTTAGGCCACATAAGTGTGAAAGGGGCCTTTGTTGCACATGCGCAGTTCAGTGTACATTCTGAAGAAACATGGCAGTTTGTAAAAGCAACATACAATTTAATCTCTTTTGCAAGAAAAGGCAGCATTTTTTCTAGAACACTAAAAGTTCTACTTTGAATTGAAATGTTCGATAGCTGTAACTAGAACCAGCCTGATATGTCAACTGTCTTCAGTTGTCGCATGTTATATCATTGTGTTAATTGCCCTTTGTACAGTATAAACAATGTATTGATTAAGACATTGTACTTTTAGCTGTATGATGCACATCACAGCTAATTTTTACTTGTCCCTTTTCTTTCTTCAGAGATGTAATAAAACGAATAGACCAATCAGAGTTTGAAGGATTTGAATACATTAACCCATTGTTGCTGTCAACGGAGGAGACAGTATGAAGGACCTTAACAACTATGAAAAATTAAAAAAAAAAAAAACATGATTGATCCGAACTTGTATCCTTAACTACAGTATATGCATGCGAGGCTGGAAAACTGACACCAGGTTCTTAGTACTGAGCAGCACTACAGGATTAGCTGCTAAGGGGGAGATTTCTCCCCCTGGGTATTAGCTGCTCTTTTAGACCAAGAGACAGTTCTCCGGCTGAGTTACACAAGGGATTCACTTTTTGTGCCTGCCTCTTTGAAGGGTCTACAATGTATGACACTCCATCCGAGGGCACCTGCGTGGAAGAACTCTATTTCAGGCAATCATGTAAGCAAGCCGCTTCCATTAGTGCATTAGATGCCATGTGCTGCAAACCAAGAGGAGAGGAGACCAAGGAAAGGACCCGGTGTGAACTGATTACTTTCTTCTCCCCAAATCACTTATGTGGCGCTTGTAAATCGGGGTATTAAGGCAAGCTGTGTTTATACTGGTTACATACATGTTTTTCATTGACTGGAAACCTAAGATATTAATTGCACTGGAGTTATAAGGGTAGATACATATTTGGATTAACAAACAAAAGCTAACACAGCAATATTGCACTTAAAGCTAAATTTTAGAATGTCTGGGTACGGTAAAGGCAATAAAAACCAAAACAATTTGTTGGGAGGTTAAAAAAAAAAAAAAAAAAAAATTGCACATTTGAATGGCTTTCTTAAGATCCATAATGTAATGTGCCTAACTCTTAGCTTGTAATGTATGACATTTTGCTAATTGGGTAAGCGCTAATGCAGTATTCCATGCAGATCAAGCCGCCCAGCCATAAATCCTGATAAAAAAAATCCCTTAGCCTTAACAGGTAGAATTGTATCCTTCTTTCACTTCTAATGCATAGCCTGTGTCCTTGTCAAGCACATTTTTTTCTATTTGTTAGCAAATTTACTTTGTTTTGTAGCTACTGGTCACAATGAGACCGCCCAATCCGTTACATATCCCATACGTCATGTTACACAGGACATTCCAAACTTGAGATATTTGAGGTTGATTTAATAGTTAAGAGGCCTTCTGGAATTGTGGTTGACCATTTTAAAAACTGATATTCAATGTCAGAGTAGTGGTTAAGGTAATGGAGTTCTAAGGTTTTATCACACCGAATACACATGCTTTGTGACAGAACCGGTACTTGAGCAGAGAATGCTTGCAGCAACCTTTTTCTGGAGATGATCCACTAACCCACATCTTGGATGGTGGTGGATCAAGTTCAATTTTTAAAAAGAAAATGCTCAGGTTGCTTTGGGACCTGCTTACATTTAAAATGCGGCCCTTCTGTGGTATTCTGCTTTTAGTTCATTTGTTTGTATTGACCAGTGAGAATCAAAGGAGATCCAGACTTGCACAGTAGCAGCTATGAAGCAGAGCTGTTGCTTGAAATAGTTATGCTCATAGATGCTCAGACAGGAGCATCTATGGCAATGGTGATTTTCTGCCAGAGATGCCATCTGAGCTTAGTGATACAACCACAACCCCCCAGCAAAGAGCAGATTAAATTATATTACTTCCCAAAGATCTTCTCTATAAGTTAGTGTAAAATGTTTTATTGTTTTATAAGGTTTTGTCTGAAATTTGTCATATCATATTTATGTAATATTCACTTCATCATACTGAATGTCAAGTGGAAAGCAAAAAAAAAAAAAAAAACATTCAAGACCAAAGCAAATCTTAGTTTGAGGCACAGCAATGATACAGTCAAGAGTTTGACGGTACATTGCCACTAAAAAAAATATATATAAACTGCTCAAAAAAAATTTAAGGAACACTTTCTAATCAGAGTGTAGCATCAAGTCAAATAAACTTCTGGGATATTGATCTGGTCAGTTAACATAGTTAGGTTGAAAAAAAGACACAAGTCCATCTGGCTCAACCAATAAAAAAAGAAAAACCAGTAAAGAAAACCCAACCATACAATCAAGTATCAGAGGGGGATGTTAATCAGTTTCAGCTGATTTGGTGTTAATGAGTGCACTAGATGGGCAACAATGAGACAACCTCCAAAACATAAATGGTTTTAGAGGTGAAGGCCACTGACATTATTTTACATACTCATCGTTTCTGACTGTTTTTCCACTAATTTTGCATTTGGCTAGGGTCAGTGTCACTACTGGTAGCATGAGGCAATACAAAGGTTGCACAGGGAGTCCAACTCCTCCAGGCTGGCACAATAATACATGCCATTGCTGGAAGGTTTGCTGTCTCTCCCAGCACAGTCTCAAGAGCATGGAGGAGATTCCAGGAAACAGGCAGTTACTCTAGGAGCGCTGGACAGGGCCGTAGAAGGTCATTAACCCACCAGCAGGACCAGGTTCTGCTCCCTTGTGCAAGGAGGAACAGGATGAGCACTGCCAGAGCCCTACAAAATGACCTCCAGCAGACCACTGGTGTGAATGTCTCTGATCAAACAATAAGAAACAGACTTCATGAGGGTGGCCTGAGGGCCCAAAGTCCTTTAGTGGGCCGTGTGCTCACTGCCCGGCACTTTGGAGCTCGATTGGCATTTGCCATTGAACAGCAGAATTGGCAGGTTCGCCACTGGCGCCCTGTGCTTTTCCCACATGAGAGAAGGTTCACCCTGAGCATGTGACAGACGTAAAAGGGTCTGGAGAAGCTGTGAAGAACGTTATGCTGCCTGTAACATTGTTCAGCACAACCGGTTCGGTGTTGGGTTAGTGATGGTCTGGGGAGGCATATCCATGGAGAGATGCACAGACCTCTACAGGATAGACAATAGCACCTGACTGCCATTAGGTGTCAGGATGAACTCCTTGGACCCATTGTCAGACCCTACGATGCTGCAGTGGTTCCTCCTGGTGTACGACCATGCCTGGCCCTATGTGGTGAGAGTATGCAGCAGTTCCTGGAGGATGAAAGAATTGATACCATTGAATGGCCCCCATGCTTGCCTGACCTAAATCAAATAGAACACCTCTGGGATATTATGTTTTGGTCCATCCGCCACTGCCAAAATGCTCCTCAGTCTGCTCAGAATCTCCGTGATGCCCTGGTCCAGATCTAGTAGGAAATACCCAAGGACACCATCCATCTCACTAGGAGCATGCCCTGACATTGTCAGGCATGCATACAAGCACATGGGGGCCATACAAACTACTGAGTACCTGCTGGTGTGCAATTGTCATAAGCAGCTGCATTGGACATAATGAGTAGCTCCTGAGTCTGGTGGTTCTGTTGCTGGCACTTGCTTGGAAATTCTAGGACACAGGCAAACAAAAACACTAAGGAGAGTAAATATATAGTTGCTACAAAATCAGAGGGGGGGACACTGACCTTCGTGTGTATCCAGCATTAGAATATGACAGTTGTTTGCAGATCTGTTCATGTGGTATCAAATCACTTCAGACTACTCAATGATAAAAGAACAGATGATCAAGCTGCTACTGCACATTGCTTTTTTGCATACATTTGCTTAATAGGTCAGCCTACCTTAACTGAAATATTACGCTCTCAATTACAGTTCTGGGTCTTGCAACCATAGAGTTTTAATTTTTTTTCCATGATTTTGTTACATACAGTCCATGAGAAAACCCACTGTAAGGGCTTCAAGAAATAAAGGGGCCTGAGAACCTTGAGATGTAAATTGCTGCTGGACAGCCTCAACTTCCTAAAAAAAAAAAACACATCCATTTTGGCTTGAGTGGTGTTAACAGCCCCAGAACCAGCTCCCATCTCTCTAACCTTACTAGTGTACTTTACCTTTAGCATCCTAAGGCTGTCCATCCAAATCCCTTATATGAATAAAGCAAACCTGTTATAGAATTAGAAAGCAGGACAGAAGATCCCCTGTGAAGAGGTGACCTTATACTACCCATCTTCAATCTATTCAAAAGCTGCAGTTCCTGGAGAATCCTCCTCAACTGACCCAATTCTGGGAGTAGAAACTTCCTAGTGGCCCACAGCGAACCCCTGCGGTTCCTTCCAACATCATTACTGTGTCCCTACAATGAATGACATGGGGCTGGTGGAAGGAAATGCAGAGTCCAGAAAGTGGTTGTTTTACCTTATCTTCTGAAACACTGAAGGGGAAATTTCAGATGTTTGCCCCATAGCAATTGTGGAGAATAAAGATCAGCAGCTTGGGTTGCAAAGCAGGCAAGTAATGTCTCTTCTTTACAAAGGGAACCTTCTCTACTATTTAGTTTTGCAGCAGGCCCATTTTAATGCACAATTCTAAAAAAACACTCAAAATATCCAAAAGTACCCACTGATAAAAAGACCTATTTGACAATTAGTCCACCCTTTCACAAACCATGCTAGATGTTCCTTGAATTTGTAGGTTTTTCCCTCTCTTTTGAGTGTGATTCCTGAGTGATCGCTGCAGTTTTGTGTGTTGGATTGAACTATGCTGCAACACTGAGTGTGAAGGGTTTGGTCCTGTGTAACTTCATGTGCTTGTTTTGTGCAGGATTGAGAAAGCAGATGTATATTTGCTAAAAAGTTTAACCAGAAAAAAAAAAAAAAAAAAGAAACTTGATTTTATACATTTAATTTAAGGCATTACAAAATATTCCTGTGTTGCCAAACCTTTTTTGTTGCTCATATGCAAGTGTATGAAAAAATGTTTTGTTTTCACAATGAAGGGGAAATTTTTTTATATATATAAAAAGTAATTGTTTTATAAATTAAAGAAAATGAAGGCTGTAATTAATATTGGTTTTTGGGGGAATGACTAATATATTGAAAAATATGGCTCTGGTAATTATCTAGTCGTCTTATTTGGAATAGTAAATGGACATTATAGGTAATTTAATGATTGTAAATCAGTAAATATGTTCTTGTAGTTTTGTAAATTGAAATGAGTTAAGACCTTGCTAACTAAGTTAATTGTGCAGAGGATGGTATACTAATCCATTAAACAACTAAGATCATTTATATTCTTGCACATTAAAGACTTTATTGAAAAATGTTTCCACTCTTCTTTTTTTTTTTTTTTTTTTATACCTATTTTAGAAGTAAATGTTCGCTAAATTAAATAGGCTGTAGAAAAGAATGCCTCATCCAATTATATAATACACAGGGCATTCTTAAAGAGTAACTCCACTTTTGTTAAGAAAAAAAAACATTCCCCTCTGGGTGATCTGTGTACATTACAAGGGTGTTCAATTTTGATACAGATTCCCTACCTTTTGTTATTCTGAAGAAATCCCTATGTGTTTGTGCCCACGTGGGGAGTGGTTTCATAATTCTGCTGCTGCACCCTTCAGGACTCGAATGAGGAAAGCTACTGGGCCGCATTTCCTATTGGGAGCATCTCACCAAAAGTGACATTTTTGTTGCAGTGGATGTCGGAAATCTGTATCTTAAGGCAGAGTTCTGGGAAAATCCGTGAGCCAATCTCACAAGAAGGAAATTCTGTTTCTGGGGGTGCATTCTTGTGTACAGAACACCCTCAGGTAGCCATATTGCATTGTATTTTACAGAAAACGACAGAGCTGCAGATTGAAAAGCAAATTTTTAAGAGCATTCAATTACAATATGATTTGTGTAGCAATTGTATTTGTGTAGCAATTGTATACGCTATATTATTTTTTCTTTGCTATTTTTTACCTACGAAAGTGAAGTTACTCTTTACCTGCTTGCCGACCATATACTGTATAAAGGCTCATCGCATAAATTAGAATATATATTCAAAAAGTGAAGCTCATATTTCTCTTGCGTCCTCTGACAGTCACCGCCCACTCATACAGTCTTCACTATTGGGGTATTGGCCTTCTCCACAGGAGCAAGCTAGGCAGTATTTTTGTTAATACAAACAAATTTTAACACATAGACACACCTACAGGAGCCCGTCCCTCTGGCCAATATCCTCCAGTCAGTAACACTCCAATCCAGTTCTGTGCTGCCTAGCTTCAGGAGTAGGCTAGGTTTTCCCTGCTGGGACCTAGTGTCTCAGTTTTTTTCTTTCTGAAAAGTGATTTTTTCTTTTGAAATTGCTTTTTATTTTTCTCACCTGCACTAGTTAGTCAGAATTTGGAGGACTACAAGTGTCAGCAGAACTGGGCCTCACACTGGTTAATATAGAACCTTATAAAGTCCCAGTCTGCCATCGAGCGTCACAGGCTTTTGGTACGCCCAGGCCTCGCAACAACAGTGCCCCTGGAAGCGGGAAGTTTCCTATATTTGCTGGGATGTCTCAACTTCGGAACGCCCGGGTGTTGCTAGCATCCTTCCTAGCTGACGGCACCCCCACCCAGGTGGGAGGTCTCCCGTGTCTGAGTGGTGCCCACGTTCGCTGGATGGTGAGTACGATTGTCCCTGGGAAAAGGTGTTGAGGGGGTATTGAGTGTGCCCACTCTGGAGATGGCGGTACATGTACAGTTTGCTATAATATCCCCCTCATGGCCATGGGATGGCCCCTGTGTCTTACCTTCCCTGCCCCTGCGGGGGAGCGCCTGCGGTACGGACCGCCATGCGGGGGGTGTGTGGACTTCCTTCTCCCCGGGGGTGCTCTGTGCAGATCTCGGTGGGAGCCAGTGCGGGCGTTTGCTGCGGCGTTTGGCGCGGTTCGCCCAGCCGCCATTTTGGGTGAGGGCTGGCTGTTTTGGCCTCAGAGTGAGGACAGCGGCCATTTTCTATCATTGTTGGCGCCGATCGAGCGCCATCTTTAGTATGGGCGGATGTCCTGTTCTGGGTAGCGGCCATTTTCTATGTGCTTTTCCTCCATTGACTTATTATCAGGCACCATTTTTTTTTTGGCTCAGGGCTTGCTTTTGCCTCTAGTGGCGTGAGGTCACTTCCTCCTTTTACATCAGCCTTCGCAGCAGCGTGGCACAAATAGGAACACTGTAGGGGGATTTTACTGTTTTTCTCTGGCTATATTCCTGCTAGTACTCTTTTTGCAGGGGGACTTTAGTTAAGGGGGGGGGTCTCTACCTGTAGTGCAGTTTGCGATAGGGGTCAGCGGGAACCGCCGTTTTAAAGGGCCAGTGTCATTATTTTTGCACTTTGATAATATGGAGTCCCAGGATAGCAAATTCCCCACAGACCTAGTTGATGGTTCAGGTACCCTGGATTCCACTTCCTTAGCCTCTTTATCTGCTGCACTTGCGACTTTAGCGTCAAAAGTTGATCTGCTAAAGTCTGACCATGTTACAAAAAAACGGCCTATGCCTTCTCAGTCTTCTGACTCAGAGCCTGAATTGGTTGCCATGGACGACGTCCCCCCTGAGGGGTCCCCGTCCTCTCAGTCGGATGTGGAGGAGGAGGATTCATCCTCTGGGATAGCATGTGACAGCGCTGCGGTAGACGCACATATTAGCTCCGTTAAGGAGACTTTAAATGTTGATGATGAGCCCTCTATGGCAGGTAAGCGGGTTTCCTTCAGGACCCTCAAAGCCCAGAAGTCGGGTCGGGTTTTTCCTTGTCCCGAAGAGTTTCAGGAAACAGTAAATGACCAATGGCGTCGCATTAAGCATACGCTGGTGGTACCTAAGAGATTTAAGTATCGTTATCCCTTTCCAGATTTGGTTGATTCTCGCTGGACTGTGGTTCCTAAAGTGGACCACACTGTTTCTAGACTGAATAAATCCACCTTGATGCCCGTAGAAGACTCCCCAGTGTTTAACCACTTGCCTACAGTGCACTTTCACCCCCTTCCTGCCCAGGCCAATTTTCAGCTTTCAGCACTCTCACACTTTGAATGACAATTGCGCGGTCATGCTACACTGTACCCATATGAAATCATTTTTTTTTCACACAAATAGAGCTTTTTGGTGGTATTTAATCACCTCTGGGTTTTTTATTTCTTACAAAAAAAAAATGAAGACAGAAAATTTTGAAAAAATTTTTTTTCTTGTTTTGAAAATAAATACATTTTTCTCATGCGCTAAAGAGGCGGCACTGATAGGCAGCACTGATGAGGTGGCACTGATGAGGAGGTACTAATATGCCGCACTGATGGACACTGACGGGTGGCACTGATGGGCGGCACCATCAGTGCCCACACTCAGTGCCCATAGGGCTGCCAGTCAGTGCCTAGAAGAGCAGGCACTGACAGGCAGCACTATGGGCACTGATGGTGAGCTGTTATGGCATTTTATTTCACTCTTGTGTAATCAGGGCACTGGTGATCAGTGCCCTGATTATATTTCTCTGTGTCCCCTCACAGTGTGAGCCGAATAACAGGCACTTTCTCATTTACATGTGAGCGGCTGTGATTGGACACAGCCGATCACATGGGTAAAGAGTCATGTCATTGACTCTTTACCAAGATCGGGATTGCACCGTGTCCTAGTAACATGCGGGCACGCGAGAAAGGCTGTTCTGGTGCGCCGTCATGTGACGTCGTCCCAGGATAATAGCTACACCACTCCGCTGTCATTTGACGGCGGGCGGGTAGTAAGTGGTTAAGGTCCCGCCGGATAGACGGGTGGAAACACTTTCCCTCCACATGTATTTGGTGGCGGGTTCCCTGCTGAAGCCTGTGTTCGCCTCAGTGATGGTCTCTCAGGCTATCGCTGAATAGGCCAAGGTGCTTAGGCGCACTCTGGTAGCAGAGTCAGTTTCTGCTGCTGCGCTGGACATGTTGGCTCAAATGGCCCAAGCTGTGATGTACCTGTGTGACGCGGCTTTGGACGGGGCTCCTTTGGTCGCACGTCTATCTGCGGTCGGGATTGCAATCTGCCGCTATATTTGGCTGAAAAACTGGTTGTCTGACCATGCTTCTAAGAAAACAGTGTCTGACATCCCTTATGTGGGGGGTCGTCTTTTTGGTGACACTCTAGATGAGCTAATCAAGTATCGAAGGGTAAATCTCCCCGCGCTAGGCGGGGTCCCTCCTTTAAGACTAACCGGGGGTCCTTTCGTGCCTTCGGGGCACAGGAAAAGGGTAAGTCCTTCAAGGCCTCCGGTGGTCACAAGAAATCTTGGGCAGGTAAGCTCAAAACTGGTTAAGCTGGGCAGGCAACCCAGTCCACCACTTCCTGAAGGGACGCCCCCACCCGTATCAGGGGTGGGGGGGACGTCTACGTTGTTTTTTTGAGCCCTGGTTGTCCAAAATTCAGGACAGGTGGGTTTTTGCGAGCTCATTCTGTCAGGGTACAAGATCGAGTTTCGATCTCACCCCGCAGACAGATTCTTTCCATCAAATCTCCATCTGACTCCCGATCGTTTGCGGGATCTAAAACGGGTGGTTCAGGATCTTCTCGCCCAAGGGGTCATCGTGCCGGTCCCTCTGCGAGACAGGTTTCGAGGGTTTTACTCCAATCTGTTCACGGTGCCCAGAAAAGAGGGCAAGGTGCGTCCGATTTTGGACCTAAAGTTGCTGAACCGCTTCGTGCGGGTACAGAAGTTACGGATGGAATCTATCCGGTTGGTGGTGGCATCTCTGAGTCCAAGGGAATTCATGGCCTCCATCGACCTAAAAGATGCGTATCTGCGCACATCCCTATTTACGAGGGTCATCAGCGGTATCTCCGCTTCGCAATCGCAGAGGAGCATTACCAGTTAGTGGCGTTGCCCTTCGGTCTCGCTTCGGCTCCAAGGGTGTTCACCAAGGTTTTGGCTCCTGTGTTGGCTCTGCTGCGGGTGAAGGGGATTGCGATCCTCGGTTATCTGGACAATCTCCTGTTAAGGTCGAGCTTGAGTGCCACCCTGTTGAGCGATCTGTCAGTCACGGTTCAGACGCTCCAGGAGTTTGGGTGGACCATCAATTTTCATAAGTCGGCTCTGTCCCTTTTCGGTTCGTCTCCCATACCTAGGGATGATCCTGGACTCTGTCCTCCAGAAGAAAGACCTTCGCCTGAGCAAACTCCAGACTCTGCAGCACAAGATCAGGTCCCTCAGGGACAACGATCTCTCCTTGCTTCGGACCTGCATGCAGTCCCTGGGTCTGATGGTGTCGGCCTTCGAGGCGGTCCCATTTGCGCAGTTTCACACGAGAACTCTGCAAGCAGAGGTTCTTGCCAGGTGGGAGCGACATCCTCAGTCTTTGGACAGGATGATTTCGCGAAGCCACCATGTGAGATCGGATCTGTTGTGGTGGCTCCAGTCACCGACTCTGACACAAGGCAAGTCCTTCCGGCCGTTCTTATGGACGGTGCTCACCACGGATGCCAGCCTGTCGGGCTGGGGTGGAGTTCTGGGCACACTTTGTGCCCAGGGGACGTAGTCGGAGCAGTTCTCCCTACCGATCAATGTCCTGGAGCTCCGGGCGATCAAGCTCTGTTTGTTCCGTTGGTCGTCTCGGCTTCTGGACTCCACAGGAGTCACATTCCAGGTGTAGACAACTGGCAGGCAGACTATCTGAGTCACCAGACCCTGGACCAGGGGGAATGGTCCTTACACCCGGAGGTGTTTCGCCTTCTGTGTGTCCGGTGGGGGTCTCCGGATGTGGATCTGTTCGTGTCCCGTCTCAACAAAAAGGTAGAAAGGTTCGTGGCTCTATCTCGTGATCCTCTGGTGGACGCCTTGGACACGTTAGTGGTGCCGTGGCATCAGTATCGGCTGATATATGCAGGTTAGCCTTGGAACGGATGCTGGTGATTCTGGTAGCTCCAGACTGGCCGTGTCGGTCTTTGTACGCGGATATCATGCAGATTCTGTCTCAATGACATCCATCCTGCTTTACAGTCGCTGGCTTTGACGGCTTGGCTGTTGAAGGCCAAGTCTTGAGAGACATGGGTATCCCGTCGGCTGTCATTCCTACCTTGCTAAAGGCTAGGAAAGCTTCTTCTGGGAAGGTTGATCATCGCACCTGGAGGGCATATTTTGCCTGGTGTGAGTCACAAGGTCTTCACCCCTGCTCCTTTTCAGTAACCAGGGTTTTGGCTTTCCTGCAGACTGGGGTGGATCAGCGCCTGGCGCTGACCACGATCAAGGGCCAGTTGTCGGCGTTGGCCATTCTTTTCCAGCATCCTTTGGCGTTGAATTCCTTGATTCGCACCTTTATTTAGGGGGTGCGTCATCTGGCTCCCCCGAGGAAAGACTCCCTTACCTCCCTGGGACCTGAATCTGGTTCTGTCTGTTTTACAACGAACTCCTTTTGAGAAAATCAGAGCGATCTCTCTGCCTGTTTTGTCACAGAAGGTTGCTTTTCTAGTGGCGATCACATCTGCTCGCAGAGTGTCGGAGTTGGCGGCTCGGTCTTGCCGCTCCCCTTATCTGGTTGTTCATAAGGATAAAGTGGTCTTGTGACAAAATCAGGCTTTTCTTCCTAAGGTGGTTTCAGCCTTCCACCTCAATGAGGATATTGTATTGCCTTCGCTTTGTGTGAAGCCCAAGCATCCGAAGGAGTTTGCTTTGCATTCCTTGGACGTGGTACGGGCGATCAAGGTTTACCTTTCCGCCACGGACTCTTTCCGGAAGTCGGATTGTCCGTTTGTCCTTCCTGAGGGGACCTCGTAAGGGTACAGCGGCGTCTGCGGCAACCATTTCCAAATGGATCAGACAGACGATTGTGCAGGCCTATTCGATTAAGGTTCGGGTTCCTCCCTTCCCTGTTAAGGCGCACTCTACTAGAGCTGTTAGTGTGTTTTGGGCTTTTCGCCACCAGGTGTCGGTGGCTCAGGTGTGCAAAGTGGCGACCTGGTCGTCTGTACACACCTTTTCTAAGTTTTACAAACTTGATGTGTTGGCATCTTCGGATCCTTCTTTTGGCCGCAAGGTTTTGTGGTCTAAAGAGACATGCTATTTTTTTCTGTCTCTTAGTCATGGGGTTTATTTAATTTTTCCTGGGTTAGCTCCTGTTGAGCTTTACTTACCCCGTTGGTTCAGTTCAGTTTTTTTCTCTGACCTGGGTGCTGCGTTGCCTATTTTTAAGGTTGCGTCTTCCCACCCCTCACATCTGCACTGCTTTGGGACGTTCCAATAGTGAAGACTGTATGAGTGGGTGGCGACTGTCACGACGTAAGAGAAAATATAATTTTTGGAAAATCTTAACGTAAAATTATTTTCTCTGAGTCTTCACAGTCGCCGCCCCAGCCCCTCTCTTTGGGGTTGACGGTTTTTCGTGGACTGCTTGCTACATAACTGGATTAGAGTATTACTGGCTGGAGGATATTGGCCAGAGGGACAGCCACCTGTAGGTGTGTCTATGTGTTAAAGTTTGTTTGTATTAACAAAAATACTGCCTAGCTTGCTCCTGCGGAGAAGGCCAATACCCCAATAGTGAAGACTGTATGAGTGGGCGGCGACTGTCAGAGGACGTAAGAGACATATGCGCTTCACTTTTTTTACGGTAAGATTTTACAAAAATTCTATTTTTTTTGTTACACACAGAGTGACACATTTCAAGCATCTTTCTTTTAATTTTGATGATTATGGCTTATAGCTAGTGAAAACTCAAAATTCTGTATCAGAAAATTAGATTACAAATGACCAATAAAAAAAAAAAGGATTTGTAACCACTTCAGCTCTGGAAGGTTTACCCCCCTTCATGACCACACCATTTTTTTGCGATATGGCACTGCCTACTTTACCTGACAATTGCGTGGTCCTGCGACGCTGTACACAAATTAAATTAAAGTCCTTTTTTCTCTGTCGCTCATTGACAGACGTAGTCCTCCTTGATTAATATCAACTCGGGTTATACTGCCCTCTACAGGAGTAGGACTAGACAGGAAAGAAAACATTCTGGCCACACCTTAGGGGCAGTCCCAGAGGGTATATCCTCTCTCTCTCTCTCTGCTACAGCAAATCAGTTTTTTTCTGTCTAGTTAGGAGTAAGGACCTAGATTCCTTGCTAGGATCTTCGGTCCTGGCAGGATTTTTTTAGAAATACTTTTTTAGGCAGCTTTTCTTCTCCAGTGTTCCTGTGAGATCTTCAAGCAAGCACGCTGAAACTGGGCGACGGGCTGAATGTTGAGATCCAGTGGTCACCCCAGTTCAGCCTACAAGCGCGTGCAGGCCATAGCTCCGCGCTGGGTCGGCCGCGACATAGTCCCACTGGACGGGGACTGACCCTGCGAGTTAAACGTCTCGCCTGGACGCCAATGACCAGCAGAGTCACAGCGTCCGTATTGGTCGACAGCCCCCCCCCCCCCCACCCCGGTGGAGAGGGGTTCTGTCAGGAGTTGGCGCCCGCCTGGTTCCGGTATGGTGAGTAGAATGTTCCCCCTCTCCCCCTGTCGGGTTTGTTGGTGGACGCGGGCCCCTCTCTGGGATGGTCGGACACTCAGTTTCTGGGTCCCCCCTCTATCCTATAACAGGTCACAGATCCCCCAATTGAGTGTGATTTTGTGAATAAGAAACCAGGAGGCTTGTTTTGGGAGCTGACTATCTAAAGTCACTATATGACTGTAAGGGTGACTGAAGTCAGTGGCAGACTACTAAAAGGCATTACTATTGAGGTATAGAGGTATCCTACCTGTCATAGTGTGTATACAGGCCGATGCCTATGCCTGAGTTACTGCAGCCACAGATCGCCATCCCTCCAGAAAGCCGGTCACTTCCACAGGCCGAGCGCACACTCCCGCAGGCCGCACAGGCCGAGCGCACACTCCCGCAGGCCGCTGCTACTTTGCTCAAGCCGCCGCGATCCTCCACAGGCCGCCGCCATTTTTCCTGCAGATCGCACAAGGCCGCCATATTGGCGTAGCCTCGTGTCTCCAGCATGGGGGCGGCCATGTTTGAGGTGACCAAACACCTCGAGGAGTAATTGGGAGGCGCCGGAAGGCGTGTAAAGGGGCGAAGCCACCTCCTTGTACGGGAAAGCAAGCCAAAGACTTCCTGTCTGTAACAGACAGTGCTGGAAGCAGGTTGATAAGAAACTTCTGTGCATCAGGTGAGCCTTGGGGTCTCTCTCTCTCTTTCTGAGGGGTCCAAGCAGGTACACTGAGGGGCGCTATTGCGCTGGGGGACTAAGTAAAAAAGAAAAAAAAATGTTTTTTCTTTCAATTAATTTTTTGTGTTTGCTGGCAAGTGTCTTGTTAATCATGAACCCTGCCACACATGTATCCCCACCTGATTCCCTCGAGGTGGCCGCAGGACCCTCCAGTACCCCACTTGTGATGATGCATTATCAGCAGTTTTGGAGTCTTTGGTATCCCGGGTGGAGGTAGCCTGTCAGGGACGGGGGGGGTCAAGAAGAGCGACCCCCGCCTACCCCTATGTCATCTGATACTTCAGATACGGATTCTGAGCTGGTCATTGCAGCCCCTTGTCTGGGGTTGTTGTCTCAGGTACGGTCTCCTCAGACAGTGAGGAGGACGCTTCTGCCTCCGCCATAGCACAAGAAGCTTTAGTGGAAGCACTAGTTGTGTCTGTCCGGGAAACCTTAAATCTTGGGGTTACACCGGCAGAGGTAGCTGAGACTGATATTCCTTTTTTGGTACTAGCAAGCCTACCAAAATGGCGAAGGGTTTCCCTTGCCCAAATGGGGTCGTCCGAAAATGAACCCCTGCTATTTCCAAACTCATTGCTAGGCGCTATCAGTTTGAGAAATCCCTCATTATAAAGATGGACAGTACCACCAATAGTGGACTCACCGATTTCCAGACTAAATAAAGCCACTGTTATCCCGTTGGATTGACAGAATGGGCCCCACCCATCTCTAGGGTGGGGGGACGTCTTCACCGGTTTCCGGATCCATGGCTGTCCAGAATCCCGGATAAAGGGGTTCGCGAGGTCATACGGTCGGGATACAAGATCGAGTTTCGATCCCTTCCACCGGTGCGATTCTTTCCTTCCAATATTCGACATCCCCGGGTCGCTTAAAAAGCTTTGCGGGGGACAGCTTGATGCAACAAGGAGTGGTAGTTCCCATTCCTTGGACAGTTTCAGGGGTTCTAGTCGAACCTGTTCACAATGCCCAGGAAAGAGGGCAAGGTGCGTCCAATTCTGGACTTGGGAGAGATGGAGTCCATCCGTACAGTGGTGGCCTCCCTGCATCAGGGGGATTTCCTGGCGTCCATAGACATTTAGGATGCCTATCTTCATATCCCCATCTTCACAGGCTGGTTCCCACCAGGAGACTGAACTATCTGGGCCTAATTTTGGATACATCCTTGGCAAGAGTGTTCTCCATGCGGAGAAACTCCAGAAGATTCAGACAATGATTCGGATGTTGCTGTCCGTCAACTGTCTGGGACTGATGGTCGCCTCCTTAGAGGCAGTACCTTTTGCCCAGTCTCATAACTGAATTCTCCAAGAGGAGATTCTACTCATATGGAATCGGAATCCCGATTCCCTGGACAATCGGATCCGATTGAGCAAGCGGACCAGGGAGGCTCTGGTCTGGTGGCTTCGGTCTCCGATGCTCAGCCAGGGGAAGTCATTTCTTCTGATAAATTCCAGGTTACCGATAAATGTGTTGGAACTGAGAGCGATCAGACTTTGTCTGATTTACTGGACCGAGCAGCTCCAGGGCAGCCCGGTTCGGATCCAATCGGACTATGCCACGGTCATGACTTATGTCGATCACCAAGGGGCACCAAGAGTGCCCTGGCGGCCATAGAAGTGGCCAACATTCTTTATTGGGCGGAACAGTTGTTCCAGCTCTCTCCGCGATATTTATCCCGGGGGTGGACAGGCAGATTATCTCAGCCGTCAGATTCTGGATCAAGAGGAATAGTCTCTTCATCCAGAAGTATTTCACCAGCTGTCCCTTCACCCCGGATATGGATCTGTTGGCAGGTCGGCTCAACAGGGCTCGCGCCCGCGATCCTCTAGCGGACGCAGCAGACGCGCTGAGCGCCCCGTAGGAGCAGTATCAGCTACTGTATGTCTTCCCCCCTCTGAAGTTACTGCTGAGATTTCTCCGCAGGATAGAGGTGGAGGGAACTCCAGTTATCCTGGTAATTCTGGGCTGGCCTCGTCAAGCCGGGTACGCCGACTTGGGCAGACTAGTCGCGAACGCTCCTTGGAGACTTCCTCTCAGGGAGGATCTGCGGTTTCAAGGACCGATCTTCCATCGTGCTTTACAGTCGCTGGCTTTAACGGCCTGGCCATTGAGACCCAGGTACTGAAGGACAGAGGATTGTCAGCTTCAGTTATTCCTACTCTAGTTAAAGCAAGGAAAGCGACTTCCAGCAAAGTCTATTATCGCACATGGAAGGCTTATATTGCGTGGTGTGAATCGTTGGAGTTTTCCCCCACGCACCTATTCAGTGACCCGAATCTTGGCTTTTTCTGCAAAAGGGGGTTGAGCAGAAACTATCCTTGAGCACTATCAAGGGTCAGGTTTCAGCGTTAGCAATCTTCTTCCAGAAGCCTCTGGCTACTCATTCCTTGGTGCGGAATTTCATCCAGGGGGTGCAGCACTTGGCTCCGCCAGTGCGCGCGCCCTTACCATTCTGGGATCTTAATTTGGTGTTGTCGGTTCTTCAGAAACCTCCCTTTGAAAATATCAGGGAGATTCCCTTGCTTACATTATCCCAGAAGGTGGCCTTCTTGGTGGCTATTACTTCTGCACGCAGGGTCTCAGAACTGGCTGCATTATAATGCCATTCCCCATATCTAGTGGTTCATAGGGATAAGGTAGTTCTTCATCCGAAGCCATCCTTTCTTCCTAAGGTGGTTTCAGATTCTCATCTGAATGAAGATATTGTGCTACCTTCCTTGTGTCCTAAGCCCAATCATCCTCGGGAATATGCGTTGCATTCCTTGGATGTGGTTCGGGCAATCAGGGTATACCTGAAGACTACGGAATCGTTCCGTAAGACGAATTCACTTTTTGTGATCACGGATGGCCCCAGAAAGGGGTTGCCTGCATCTGCCGCGACTATCTCCAAATGGATTAGACAGACGGTGGTACAGGCTTATTCTATTAGGGGTCGGAATCCTCCGTTCCCTGTTAAGGCGCACTCCACTCGAGCG
Source organism: Pelophylax lessonae (assembly GCF_965119305.1). Classification (NCBI taxonomy): domain Eukaryota; kingdom Metazoa; phylum Chordata; class Amphibia; order Anura; family Ranidae; genus Pelophylax; species Pelophylax lessonae. Next base: position 83,448,256 of record NC_138779.1, on the reverse strand, counting down.
CTCAGTACTTCCTGGGCCTTCCGCCATCAGGCGTCAGTGGTCCAGGTGTGCAAGGCGGCTACCTGGTCATCGGTGCATACCTTTACAAAATTTTATAAAGTTGATGTGATGGCATCGGCGGATGCCTCATTTGGCCGCAAGGTTTTGCAGGCCGCAATTTGAGGAGACCGGTGGTCTACCTCGAGGGTTTTTTTTTTCCGTTGGAATTTCAGTTGAGTCTCATCTTGTGATTGATGAGCCTTTAAAACTTCTAGTTGGCACCGGTTGGGCCTTCTAGATTGGATTTTGATTTCCATTTTCCCACCCCTCATTTGTGGCACTGCTTTAGGACGTCCCGAGTTGATATTAATCAAGGAGGACTACGTCTGTCAATGAGCGACAGAGAAAAATGGATTTTTGTAAAATCTTACCGTAAAATCCTTTTCTCTTAAGCTCATTGACAGACGTAGTACCCGCCCCTCTGTTTTTGAGTTGGGTTGGGTTAAATTCTCTAAACACTGCTTTGTGACATAACTGATTTGCTGTAGCAGAGAGAGAAAGGATATACCCTCTGGGACTGCCCCTAAGGTGTGGCCAGAACGTTTTCTTTCCTGTCTAGTCCTACTCCTGTAGAGGGCAGTATAACCCGAGTTGATATTAATCAAGGAGGACTACGTCTGTCAATGAGCTTAAGAGAAAAGGATTTTATGGTAAGATTTTACAAAAATCGATTTTTTCCCCCACAAATAGAGATTTCTTTTGGTGGTATCTGATCACCTCTGCATTTTTTTCTTGGTGCTATAAACAAAAAAAGCGACCATTTAGAAAAAAAAATATATATATACTCCTCTTTTGTTCATTGACGGACACAGCTCGTGAGATCTTGACCAGTTGGTTATACTGCTCCCTAAAGGAGTAGGACACTAGGCAGAAAAAGACTCAACTACGCCTATGGGCATCCCAGGAGGTATACTCTTCCCCCCCCCCCTCTCTCTGCTATAGGTACTCAGTTTTTTTCTGCCTAGTCAGCAGTAAGGACCTAGTTCCTTGCTGGGATCTCTGGTCCTGGCAATTTTTTTATTTTTAGATAATTTTTTTTTCTCCTGTGCGATCTACAATCAACTGCCGGACTGGGCGATGGGCTGCATAATCTAGATCCAGTGGTCACCCCAGTCTGGCCATTCAGCGCACAAGACCACACCCACCCACTAGGTCGGCCGCGACATAGCCCAACTGGATGGAGGCTGGCTTGTGAGTTTAACGCCTCCCGAGGTCGCATATGGCCGGGTCTTAGCATGCCTCCTGGCCAACAGCCCCCCCCCCCCCATTTCAATGGCGAGGAGGTTCTGCCTGAAGCGGTGGCCGGTATGGTGAGTAGCTGTCCTCCCTGGAGGGTTTTAGGGTGGACATGTGCACCCCCTTGGGATGGTCGGACCCCTGGGTTCCCCTAATTCCCATTGGACACCCCCATGCCATGGTCCCTGTGGGTCATCTAGTCCTCCATCCACCTCCCCTCCTGCCATGGGGTAGTATGGCGGTCTGGGCTGCTTGCTGGGCAGGGCACTGTACTGGTGAATGATTTAGGGGCAGGGACGTGCATGGTGGGGGCTTATGCCCAGTTCCCATCTTTCCCTTCTGTGCCTTGCCTGGGCCCCAGGGATCCTGCCTGGGAGCCTTGCGGGGCTGCCATTTTGTTGTGGCCTGTACTGTGTATAAGCCAGTGGCCGTTTTGCATTGGTCCAGTATTGAAATCAGCGGCTGCCATTATAGAGGAACCTTCTGCGCTGCAATTTTGGCTGTGGGAGCCCCTCCTTAGCCCCTGGTGCTGACGCCACACGTGGAGTACATTTATCCTGGTGCTGCCGGCGACTATCTGGTGGGGTGGTGAGTCTGGTGAGGTCCTCCCTCTCTCTGCTGCAAAATCATGGGGTGCTCGGTTGCTGGCGACCAGGTGGTGTTGCTGGCGCAGTGGGGGTGTCCCTTAGCCATGTTTTTGTAAACATTTTGTGGGGTCCCCTTATTCCTCATGAAGTCTTTGGAGCACATTTCCCACCTGACCCCCCTCTCAGATGCTGTGGGGCCCTTAGTAAATCAAGAGATGGTTGGGACTCTGACAGCGGTCCTGGAGTCCTATGTGTCCCGGGTGGAGGTGGCTTTTGGATGTTGGGCTAATAAAAAACGCCCCTTGCCTCATCTGTCTCCTCAGATCCTGAATTTAAATTCGACTGCTGCGAACGGAGCCTGCAATCACGCACCCTGATTTCTCAGATAGTGAGGATGATTCCTCCACACCTGTAGCTGCGCACGAAAAGGCACTGATTGTGTCTGTGCGTGAGACTTTAAAATGGAGGACGCAGCTGAAGCTGGGGGGTGGAGGCACCAATTTTCTTTGGGACTCACAAGCTGTCTAGTGCGGCGAAGGTATCTCCCTTCCCCTATTTTGACAGCTATGTCACAAAAAAGAGTAGGAATGTCCAAAACGTCCCTTTGTGGTCCCTAAGCGATTTGCAATGAGGTACCCCTTTGAAAAAAAAAACCCTCCTAAAAAGTGGACTGTTCCACTAGTGGTAGCTCCCCTTATTTCATTTTACAGGTTGAATAAGGCAACTATGATTCCGGTTGAAGAATCGCCAGCCTTTAAGGATCCGGCTGACAGAAAAACTGAGGCTGTGGCCCGCAATATGTTCACTGTTACTGGTTCGGCACTTAGGCCGATTTTCACCATTGTCCTGGTGTCACAAACTCTGACCGAGTGGGCTAAGCTCTTACGCCATGACCTGGAGGGTAAGCAGCTTCCCCCTGCCTTTGCTGAGCTGGCAGACCAGTTGGTCCAGGGGCTGCAGTTTATCTGTGATGCCTATTTGGATACGGCTCCCCCGCTTTCTAGACTGTCTGTTTTGGCAGTGTTCCTTAGGCGTGCGTGTTTTGTGGCTTCAGTGTTGGTTTGTGGACTAGACATCTAAAAAAGCCTTAACTGATCTTCCTTTTTAGAGAAATCGCCTGTTTGGTTTTGGGGGGGGGGGGGGTTTCTTGCACAGGCTGGTAAGGAACCTTGTCGTAGGCGTGGCCTGTCCTTCTCGACTAACAAAAAGGGTTTTTTCGTCCCTCAGGGTCGGCTGACATATGGGTTCAAGGCCTTTCAATTCCTCTTTAGGAGGATCTAAGCGACCTTCGTCTGGAAAGCTGAGATCGGGATTCTCAAGACCTGCAGACAAGGCTCCTTCAGCATGAAGGTGCACCCTCGCCCGTGCCTGGGGTGGGGGGGGGGGTCTTTGCCTTTTTCCGGGTCCTTGAACCTCCTTGGTGCAAAAGTAGGTCCACAAATTGATACGGTCTGGCTACAAGAACGAGTTTTGTTCTTACCCTCCGGAAAGGCCTCTGCTCCTTGGGTCTTCACAAAAGTGTTTGCCCAGGTGCTGGTACCTGGACGACCTTCTCCTGCGAGCAGAGTCCCCTACTGCTCTGCTGGACAACATGGAAATCGCTATTCAGACTCTGCGGGAGTTTGGCTAACTTCTGAATCATCAGAAGTCTGCTCTGGTTCCTTCCACAAAGTTGGACATCTGAGTCTGAATCTGGACTCGGCTCTAGCCAGAGTGTTCCTTGTTTTGGACAAACCCCAGAAATTGCATGCTGCAATTTCATCTCCTGCTGTCTAGCAGGTAGTCATCCCTCCAGACTTGCATATGGGTGCTGGGCCTGATGGTTTCTACCTTTTAAGGCGGTCCCATTTGCGCAGTTTCATACGAGGGGTCCCTGCAAAGGGAGATCTTGGCCAAATGGGACAAGCGTACAATGTCTCTGGACAATCAGATCTGGCTGAGCCAGGAAACAAAAGGGTCTCTCTGGTGCTTCCCTTTCTAGCTCTTTGTCAGGGAAAGTCCTTTCTCCCCTTGTATTGGGTAGTGGTAACCATGGATGCCAGTCTGTCCAGATGGGGAGATGTCCTGGACCAGAGCTCCGCTCAGGGTGTTTGGATGTAAGAGTATTCAAGCTACTAATCAATGTCCTGGGACTCCAAGTGACCAGACTGCCTGGATCACTGGACGGATCGTCTTCAGGGGGTGTCCAGTGCAAACTCAATTGGACAATGCCACGGCCGTGGCTTATGTCAATCACCAGGGTGGAACAAGCAGTGTGTGGTCAGCTCTGGAGGTAGCAGGCATTCTACAGTGGGCAGAGCGCTTTTTTCCAGTCCGCTGCCCCTTTACACATTCCGGGGGGTGGAAATTTGGCAGGCAAATGCTCTGTCGGCAGGCGTTGGACCAAGGTGAATGGTCCCCTCCTCTGGATGTGTTTCAGCAGTTGTATCTCCAGTGAGGCACCCCCCAAGGTGGATCTGTTGGCATCTCTGCTCAACAGAAATGTGCAGCGGTTTGTAGCACGGTCACGGGATCCTCTGGTGGACGTCACCGAATGCACTGGTGGCACCATAGGGCCAGTATCGTCTGATTTGCGCCTTCTCTCCTCTCAAGCTTCTGCTGAAAGATAAGGTGGTTCTTTGCCTCTGTCTGTCATTCCTTCCAAAAGTTGTCGCCGATTTACATTTGAATGAGGACATTGTGTTTCCTTCCCTGTGTCCCAGGCTAAAACATCCTAAGGAAATTGCTTTGCATGCCCTGGATGTGGTTCGGCAATTTGGGTGTACCTGGCAACTACAGAGGCTTTTAGGAAATCAAACTTACTATGTTTGCTCAGGGATGGGCCTAGAAAAGGACTGTCCACTTCTTCTGCGACCATTTCCAGATGGATCAGACAGAAGGAGACTCAGGCCTATGCGATTAAGGGTCAGGTTCCTCCTTTTCCTGTAAAGGTGCACTCTACTCGGGCACGCAGTGCTTCTTGGGACTTCTGTCATTAGGCGTCAGTGACGCAAGTGTGCAATGCAACTACCTGATCATCAGTGCACACTTTCACAAAATTCTATAAAGTGAATGTGTTGGCATCTGCAAATGCCTCTTTTGCAGGCTGCTGTTTAGAGGATCTGTTCCCTCTTTGGGGGAAGTTATTTTCAGGTGGGCTCCAGTTTTGTTGAGCTCCTGTTACCTGGTTGACTACAGTTTGATCTTTGGGAATTTTTTTGCTTTTCCCAACCCTCGTGTTTTGAGAGGTCCTACTGGTCAAGATCTCAGGAGCTGTCCCCATCAATGAACGAAAGAGAAAAATTGGATTTTTGACCTTTTTTTTTCTGATTTTCATTGACCGACACAGCTCCTGATCTTCATAACCATTGGGTTATACTGCCCCCCTACAGGAGTAGGACACTAAGCAGAAAAAAAAAAACCTGGCTACACCAATGGACAGTCCCAGGGGGTATACTCCCTCTCCCTGCTATAGGTACTCAGTTTTGTTACAAGCAGTGTCAGAAGAATTACAACTCCATAAAGGGGTGGTGCTGTGTTTGTCAATGAACATTAAAGAAATGGATTTTACGGTAAATCAAAAATCCCATTTTCTCATTCGTTCATTGACGGACACAGGTCCTGATCTTCATAACTATTGGGATGTCCCAAAGCAATGTTAAACATGAGGAATGGGAACAGCAAAAAAAATTCCCAAGGCTAAACAGTAGCCAACAGGAGCTCACCTGAAAAAAAAAAAATACACCCTGAAGAGGATCAGGTCCTCTAAACAGCAGCCTGCAAAACCTTGCGGCCAAAAAAGTATCCCCAGATGCCAACAATTCAACTTTATAGAACTTTGTGAAAGTGTGTACTGAGGTAGCCGCTTTTCAAACCTGCGTCAGTGACGCCTGATGGTGGAAGGCCCAGGAGGCAACAAGTACCCGAGTAGAGTGTGCCTTGACAGGGAAAGGAGGAACCTTACCCCTGATGGAATAGGCCTAAACCACTGTCTGTCTGATCCATCTGGAAATGGTCATTGAGGAAGTGGACAAACCTTTCTGATGCCCATCTGTGAGCACAAATAGCGAGTCTGACTTCCTATAAGACTCCGTATCTTCCCTAAGTACACCCTAATTGCCCAGACCACATCCAAGGCATGCAAGGCAATTTACTTTGGATGTTTTGGCCTGGGACACGGGGAAGGCAACACAATGTCTTCATTCATATGAAAATCAGAGACAACCTTTGGGAGGAATGACGGACAGAGGCGAAGAACCACCTTATTATCCATGTAAATTCCCAAGTAAGGTGAACGACAGGATAACACCGCCAGTTCTGACACTCTACGCATAGAGGTTATAGCCACCTTCTCAGACAGTGGAAGCAAGGTAATCTCCCTAAGATTCTCAATAGGAGGCTTCTATAGGATCGAAATTACCAAATTAAGGTCCCAAGGTGGCAACAGAGACCACACTGGAGGAACCAAAAGTTGGACACCCTGAAGAAAGGTATTAACCAGGGAGTGTGTGGCCAAGAGTCAGAAGACTGCCAAAGGCAACACCTCGCTCTTGACGGTGCTCAAGGCCAATTTCTGTTCAACCCCCCAACCGTTGAAAGAAGGTCAAAATCCGAGCCATCGAGAAGGAGCGAGGATGAACCTCAAGAGACTCACACCAAGCAATGTACATCTTACACATACAATTGTAGATCTTCCTAGAGGTAGATTTTCTAGCTTTTAACAGTGTTGAAATCACTGACTAAACCTCTATCCATCAGCCCCTGGCGTGCAACAGCCAAGCCGTCAAAGCCAGCGACTGAGAAGCAGGATAGAAGATTGTACCTTGGGACAGCAGATCTTCCCTGAGAGGAAGCTTCCAAGGAACGTCAGCGGCACCAGATCTGCGTAACAAGCCCTGTGAGGTCAGTCCAGAGCCACTAAGATGACCGGAATCCCCTCTGCCTCGATCCTGCGTAGGAGTATAGGCAGAAGCTTGAGAGGAGGTAAGGCATAAATCAGACGATACTGACCCCACGGGCCACCAGTGCGTCTGTGGCATCCGCCAGAGGATCCTGTGACCGAGCTACAAACCACTGCACCTTTCTGTTGAGCCAAGATGCCAACAGAACCACCTCAGGGATGCCCCACCGGAGAGGCAACTGATAAACACCAGCGGATGAAGGGACGACTCTCCTTGGTCCAATGCCTGCCGACTGAGGTAAGTTTTCCACCCCGGGAATGTGTACGGCGGAGAGGGCTGGAACTAAACGTTCTGCCCACCTTAGAACGCTGGCTACCTCCAGAGTGGCAGGACACTTTTTGCGCCCCCTTGGTGATTGACATAAGCAACGGCCATGGCATTATCCGATTAAATGCGTACTGGACATCCCTGAAGATGATCCGTCCAATAGTCCAGGCACACAGTCTGATAGCTCAAAGTTCCCAGACATTGATCGGTAGTCTGGACTCTCCCAGTGTCCCTGAGCAGAATTTTTGCAGAGGATGCCTCCCCAGCCAGACAGGCTGGCATCCATGGTGACCACTGTCCAATATAAGAGAAGAAAGGATTTGCCCAGCCGACGCACTGGAGAATGAAGCCACCTTATCAGGGACTCCTTCGATCCCCAGCTCAGCCAGCTCTGATTGGCCAGAGATTGCAGAGTCTTGTCCCATTTGACTAGAATCACAGTTTGCAGGGACCTCATATGGAACTGTGAAAACGGAACAGCCTCGAATGTAGACACCATCAGGCCCACCTCCCGCATGCAAGTGCGGAGGGATGACCATCTGCTGGACAGCAGGAGACTAATTTCTGGAAGGAGCACTGTGGCTAAGGCCGAGTCCAGAGTCAGACCCAGATAGCCTAGCTTTGTGAATGGAACCAGAGCAGATTTATGAAAATTCAGAATCCAGCTGAACTCCTTCAGAGTTCGGCTGGTGATTTCCAGGTTGTCCGCAAGAGCAGTAGAAAACTTCTCTCACAGAAGAAAGTCATCCAAGTTGCCCAGAACCGCAATCCCATGTTGGCGTAACAATGCTAGCACCGGGGCCAACACTTTTGTAAAGACCTGAGGGGCAGAGGCGAGACCAAAGGGTAATGCCACAAACTGATAATGCTTCTCTCCCACGGCAAAGCAGAGGAAGCGCTGGTGACCAGCATATAGTGGGATGTGAAGGTAAGCATCCTAGATGTCGATGGAGGCAAGAAAATCCCCCTGATGCGGAGATGCCACCATCGTACAAAACCTGCACAAAGCAGTTCAGCACCCTGGACTCACCTCTCCATCCTTCCTGGGAACTATAACCAGGTTTGAGTAAAAATCAAAGAGCAAGAGGGAATCCGCGCTTAGGATAAGAAATTAAAGCTTGGTTGCAGCCCACTTCAAAATATAGCCCTGGGAAGGGTTATATGATATATGTATAGAAAGGAAGGGAAGTGATTGGCGCTGCCAGTAAGAGGTGTATCAAAAAATGTGTGGAATAAGGTGTCAAAGTTACTAAACAATGCTCTGTAACCAGTCTGGTGTGCAGACTGAACTCACACTGATGTGGGGTAAACAAGAAAGATATATATATATATATAGAAGAAGTTTTTAACCATGAACGAGTTACCAACAATCATGACCTCAATGGCCTTTTTAAACAACTAAGACATGATTTAGAGAAATAACTAAGAGTTTAGTGGGACATTTCCACATTAGAAATATACATCAAAGAGAGGATGACCCCACGGAGATTAAGGTGGGAGGTACACCCTAATGATGCCCTTACGGATCAGGGCTTAATGGAGGAATGGTATACTTTTTTTAATAGATGCGAAACGGAACTATTGAAACATAGAATGTGTCGGTAGATAAGAACCATTTGGCCCATCTAGTCTGCCCAATATATCTGAATCCTATGAATAGTCCCTGGCGCTATCTTATATGAAGGATAGCCTTATGCCTATCCCATGCATGCTTAAACTCCTTCACTGTATTTGCAGCTACCACTTCTGCAGGAAGATTATTTCATGCATCCACTACTCTCTCAGTAAAGTAATACTTCCTCATATTACTTTTAAACCTTTGCCCCTCTAATTTAAAACTGTGTCCTCTTGTGGTAGTTTTTCTTCTTTTAAATATGCTCTCCTCCTTTACCGAGTTGATTCCCTTTATGTATTTAAAAGTTTCTATCATATCCCCTCTGTCTCTTCTTTCTTCCAAGCTATACATGTTAAGGTCCTTTAACCTTTCCTGGTATGTTTTTTCCTGCAATCCATGTACTAGTTTAGTAGCTCTTCTCTGAACTCTCTCTAGAGTGTCTATATCCTTCTGGAGATATGGCCTCCAGTACTGTGCACAATACTCCAAGTGAGGTCTCACCAGTGTTCTGTACAGCGGCATAAGCACTTCTCTCTTTCTACTGCTTATACCTCTCCCTATACATCCAAGCATTCTGCTGGCATTTCGTGCTGCTCTATTACATTGTCTTCCCACCTTTAAGTCTTCTGAAATAATTACTCCTAAATCCCTTTCCTCATATACTGAGGTCAGGACTGTGTCAAATATTCTATATTCTGCCCTTGGGTTTTTACGCCCCAGGTGCATTATCTTGCACTTATCCACATTAAATTTCAGTTGCCAGAGTTCTGACCATTCTTCTAGTTTTCCTAAATCCTTTTCCATTTAGCGTTTCCCTCCAGGAACATCAACCCTGTTACATATCTTTGTGTCATCAGCAAAAAGACAAACCTTACCATCGAGGCCTTTTGCAATATCACCTATGAAGATATTAAACAAAATTTGTCCCAGTACAGATCCCTGAGGTACCCCACTGGTAACATGACCTTGTTCTGAATGTTCTCCATTGACTACAACCCTCTGTTGTCTGTCACTCAGCCACTGCCTAATCCACTCAACAATATGGGAGTCCATGCTCAATGACTGCAGTTTATTGATAAGTCTTCTATGTGGGACAGTGTCAAAAGCCTTACTAAAATCTAGATATGCAATGTCTACTGCACCTCCACCGTCTATTATTTTAGTCACCCAGTCAAAAAAAATCTATAAGATTTGTTTGACATGATCTCCCTGAAGTAAACCCATGTTGTTTTTCATCTTGCAATCCATGGGATTTAAGATGTTCCACAATCCTATCCTTTAATAGGGTTTCCATTAATTTGCCTACTATTGATGTCAGACTCACTGGTCTATAGTTGCCCGATTCCTCCCTACTACCTTTCTTGTGAATGGGCACGACATTTGCCAATTTCCAATCTTCCGGGACGACTCCTGTTACTAATGATTGGTTAAATAAATCTGTTAATGGTTTTGCCAGCTCACCACTAAGCCCTTTTAATAATTTTGGGTGTATCTCATCAGGACCCTGTGACTTATTTGTCTTCACTTTAGACAGCAATCTTAGAACGTCTTCCTCTGTAAAGACACATGCATCAAACGATTCATTAGTCATCCTTTCAAGTGGAGGTCCTTCTCCTTTTTCTTCTGTAAAAACTGAACAGACGTATTCATTAAGGCAGTCGGCCAGCCCTTTATTCTCTTCTACATACCTTCCGTCCTTTGTTTTTAATTTAGTTATTCCTTGTTTTAATTTCCTTTTTTCATTTATATATCTGAAGAATGTCTTATCCCCCTTTTTCATAGACTGAGCTAGTTTTTCTTCTGCCTGCGCTTTAGAAGTTCTTATAACTTGCTTGGCCTCTTTCTGCCTAATCTTGTAGATTTCCTTATCTTCATTGCTCTGGGTTTTTTTATAATTACAAAATGCTAGCTTTTTATTTTTAATGATTTGGGCCACTTCTGCTGAGTACCACAGTGGTCTCTTCCTTTTTTTTTTTTTTTTGAAACAAATTATTGGGAGAAGGAATTTTTAACTCAAAGAGATAGAAAAGAATATAACAAGATTAAAAAATCTTTTGACCCCCGTTTTCAGCAAGTAATGAATACAAAGAAAAAGAGAAGGAATTGCAAACCAACATTGCTAAATATGATACAGAAATACAAAAAAAGAAACAGAAAAAATTCAGTAGGGATACCTTGGATTACAAGAACAACAAGGTTTATAAATGGCAGACATCCTTAAGGGATGAAGCTATGGAGATACCGGACTCAGTACCAGCATATCTATCAAGGGAAACAACCCCAGATGACGAGGAACAGGATGAGGAACCAATTACACCAGTCTCCAGGACACCAGCTACACCGTTCCCCAGGACACCCCGTGAAATGGAATTTAGGCCCTTTAGACCAAACAGGGAGCAGTCTCAAAATCTACCCAGGCAAGATAGGAATTACCAGGATTTTCCCCCCAGGACTCCTAGGGAAAACAGGAATAGTAGACTCTTTAACCAGAGATATGAGTCCCCTCAATATAAAATACCCACCTTCAACAGATTCTCACCATTGAGAAATGGAAGAACTTTTTACACCTAGAGAGTATGGAAGGAATGAGAGAGGAAATTTTTTTCAAGGGAACAATCGAGGGAGACCCCCGAGACAACAATGGTGGTACAACCGTCCAGGACGACAAGGAGGAATGAGACCCCCAGCATACGCAGACAATCGGTGGAGACAGGACTACCGCAACAACTTTGGTCCGAATTTCCAGAGAGGGAGAATGAACCCCAACGGGTATTACTACAATACTGGGAGGCAGAATTTATGGAACAGAAATTGGCAAGGAGGAAACGCACCAGAGGGAAACGTGGGGACAGAAAGAAAAAGAAGGTGCGAGTTTTAGGCACGGGAATTTTTAATTTGAGCGGCATTGATTTTAGCAAAGAGGAATTGGAGATTTTAGACCTAGGCCTCAAATACACCCAGAGGAAATATTTGGACAAGTTTGAAGCCTATATTGATGTGCAAAAATTTATTAGGAAGTTGAATATCAAGAAGTTTTTTTAGTCTAAAGGGGGTTCAGAGCAAACAAACTAGTACACATTTTAAACACACAGATTTTAGGAATCGGTCCATTTTTAATCCGAAAGTACCCAACAACGAATGTATAAACGCCTTCAAGAAGATGGTAGAACGTGAAATAAGGAATATTAATACAAATAGTAAGGATAATAAGAGAATCTGGAAAATCATTAAAAACCTAGAAGAAAATAAAAAAGTGGTTATTCGCCCTGCGGACAAGGGCGGGGGCCTGGTCATTCTGAAAAAAAAGGAGATTCCGAAGAGGAGATGAATAATTTATTACGGATTCCCGACACATACAAAAAATTTAAATCTAATCCAATTAAAGAATACAAGAAAAAACTGGAACTCTACATAAAGAAGGGGAAAGAACTTGGGATCCTTACATCCTTACAGACAAAGAAGCAAAATACCTGCTCCCAACTTCATCAGAAACGCCGGTGGTATATTATCTCCCAAAAATCCACAAACGATTAGAAAAACCACCGGGCAGACCAATCATAAGTGGGATCGACTCACTATTCTCAAGGTTGGGAGAATATCTCGACAAATATCTTCAACCTCTTGTATCGGAAGGAAGATCCTACCTTAAGGACAGCGCACAATTAATTAGGGAACTCCAAGACATAGACGTTGAAGACCCATGGATCCTAGTGACAGTGGACGCAAACTCACTGTACACTAGTATTAAACAGAAGGATGGGATAAAAGGAGTGAAGAAAGCCTTACACGAAGGATCAGACCTCAAACAGGCGCAAATAAATTACATTCTCGAAGGTTTACAATTAGCGATGTCCAATAATTACTTTTGGCATTCCAACACTTTTTACGTCCAAACAAAAGGCGTTGCAATGGGGGCACGATATGCCCCAAGTGTTGCGAATCTTTTCATGAATCTACTTGAAGACGAACTCATTTATAAAATGCACAGACCTTATTTATGTTTTTATCGTAGGTATATAGATGACATTTTTATGATATGGAAGGGACCGCAACAAGCATTGGATGTTTTTATTGCAGAATTAAATAATAACAAATATGGCATTAAATTTACGGGAAACCAAGACAAGACCAAGATTTTTTAGATCTGCAGATATACAAGGAAAACGGGAGACTACAAACGAGAACATTTTTTAAAGCGACAGACAAAAACGGGTACATTCCCATATCAAGCTGCCACCACCCCAAGTGGAAGCAAAACATACCTAAGGGTCAGCATATGAGACTTAGATGTAATTGTGGCAAACTAGAAGAATATGAGGAGCAAGCAGAAATACTCACTGGAAGATTCATAGAGAAGGGATAAAATAGGGATACTTAGAGACAACTAAGAACAAGGTGAAGAACATGAGAAGGGAGGACCTACTTACCAAGAAAATAAGAAATAAAAATACTGAGTTTGATTGTGCTTTTATCACCGGTTTTAATAATCAACACAGAAAGATGGAGAAGATTTTTAATAAATATTGTCCCATTTTAAAATCTGACAGAACTTTGGCTAAGATTTTACCTAACAGACCAAAATATATATACCGCAAAGCACCAGCGTTGAGAAACAGACTAGTTCACAACGTGGTGGACCCACCCAAACAAATCAGAATTTTTCCTGATATGAAAGGTTTCATACGTTGTCATAAGTGCTTGGCATGCAGGAATAACCTATTACAACCTAAAAAGATCTCTTATGGGCCATGTGCCTTCAGACAGCAGCTATCTGGGCCATAAAATATGTACTTAGGGTGTGCCCCTATCCTTAAAAATTCATTACATGGAAGGATTGGGAAGCAAGGATTTCAGGCACGAGAATTTATATAAAATTACTTTTATTGAAAAAACATTTAAAATCATAAGAACATACAGGCAAAAAGTTATGTATTGAGGACCAAACAGACCAGTAAATGGTCCGTATTGTAATGTTTCCTAATACATAAAGTATATAACAATGATTTGCATACAGTTCAAGGTACAAGACAGTTGGTAAACAAATATATCTCAGAGCTATATATTTAATCTCAGAAAAAACCTGCCAGCGGACACCCGAACACTATGGTGCCGGTCGACAGGGTCAACTGAGAGCATAAATTAGCTTTCACCATAAAGTATTCGACCTTTGCTCAACATGTTTCGCTTTCTTATGAGAAAAGCTTGGTCTGGAGCATATCATTTGGCTTGTCTGCATAAAAGATATAACAGTATTTAGACATATGCATATACATTACACTGTTTATAATACAATTATACATCAATTTTTCATTTTATACAGATATAGAACATATATAGATAGGTCCATATATTTCTCTGTATCAGCACAATATATGTCATTGAGCCTTATATTGCATCTGGAGTCCGAGGGGGTTTTTTTGTTGGATGGAACCAAGAGCTGCCCATAGTGAGTATATGTGGGGACCCACACCGTATCTCTATTTATGGCACTATATCAGATTTTATAAACAAAAAAGAAGATGTACATACCTGTACGCTATGTAGTAGGACAGATATCTCAATTCGTAGAGAATTTTTTAACGAAAAGGACTGGTATGCATTTTAGAGAGCTTGTGTGTTGGCACCTGAGGGGTTACATAGGAGTGAGGGTAGTCACTCTATGTTTAATATCTGAATAAATAGGAGAAAAAAAGCAAAAGGGCATCTTTCAGACTACTTTATATATAGGTTTTGAAGTAGGACTTATAGATGTGTTGACCCCACATGCCAAACCGTGCCAATATGACACCTGTGCTGCATGCATATAAAGTGAGTTAGCTTAAAAAGCACCCAGGAAACCAATAGTGTGCTTAGGTTAAATAGAAACATCCCCAAATCGTATTCAGGAGAACAAGGTCCTTGAGGGATCAACTAACAGCAAGCCACTATCAACCCCCTAGGAATAATACAACAACTCGTAGGGGCACATATAAATGTAGGGAGTGCCCTCTTTGCCCCTGGATAGAGGAGAAAACCCAATATGTTCTACCGAACGGTGAAACATTCTGTCCTAAATTTCGGGCAGACTGTAGTACTCGTGGAGTAGTATACATCATGCATTGCACCTGCGGTATGTTCTATATAGGTAAAACTATAAGGGAACTACGCCAGAGGATGAATGATCACTTATACGTTTCAGCGGGGGGGGAGGATGATCACGCCCGTGAGCAGGCACCTAGACCTGTACCATAGATTCAATTCCAGAAAGGCGAGATTTTATGTACTTGAGGTTATTCCCCAAGATCCCCGAGGAGGCAATTGGGACAAAAAAATTCTCCAAAGGGAAACCCTTTGGATAGAACGTCTCAATGCCACATGGAAACCGGGTCTGAATGAAACCCAGTCATATAAACCTTTTTTATAAAATTGGCAACATCTGACACTTACGTGCTTTTTGGAATCGAACCTATGGATCCAAAACCTTTGGCTTTGGATATCGGATTGATCTGTGTATATGGTACATTGGTCTGGGTGCCTGATCGGTTGACGTGGTCTTCCTCCTTCCCAATATTCAAAATTATATGTGTCCTTGGAAACGAAATGGTTCTATTAAATTGAGTTTTCATAGCGGCAAAAGCAGGATGTGTGTCCTGCGTTGCCCTACATTCAGGATTGAAGGTTGAGGAATGTTTCCATAAGTGGGCGCTATAGCCCCTTTCTTTCCATTAGGGCAATTGCTACTATAATAAGTGGTAGACCCTTATTAATCTATGTATAATATAAAAGTAAAATAAGAATGTTTTATTTTTGATAAGATAAACTTGTTACTGATGCATATCTCCTGGATTTCCAGGACAAGATGTATAATTGGAATAAAAAACGTGTTGTTTTTTTTTTTTTTTAAAACGTGTTTTGTAATTTTCTGTATTGTATTTGTTTTCTCATTACAGGCATAAGATTCCCATGTAATTATTGATCGAGCCTGAGGGGGCACTGTTGGACGGCAAGCAGGAGCGACCTACACTAGTGGGATATGTGCGGCCAGATAGGCCGCAGTGCGGCTCCGCCCACCAGGGCAGAACTTCCTGTGGCATCTGAGCGGACTACGAAGGCAGTTCCTGCCTGTCTGTGGTCCAATCACCCCCGCGACTTAGCGGTAGGCTCCGGCGTGGTGTCCCCATACTGACCTGACTGCCATATCCGGGGGAGTGGCCGGGGCGGCGACGTCACCTGACGAACCGCCCGGGATCCACGCCATTTAAGGGCGCCGAGTATGCGCCCTTGTATGGCGGCGGTTCCCCATCCGGAGAGGACTATATGCGAGAGCAGAGAAGCGTGGCACAGGGTAAGTTTAGGAGTATTTGGCACTATCTATCACATCATTCAGGACTCATAGATACTAACTCTCCCTCACTCCACAGTTTTTACATGACCATTGGAGATACGCTCTGTATAATAGGCTCCCTCCTATACAGTGCTTGGTGAGCCATTTGGACTATCTATCTCCGTTCTTCTACCTTAGGTGGACTATATTACTACTCTGTGGGGTACTCTATTTTTCTTTTCCTTCTTCATGACTTATTGGCATGTGCATTTATGTCGAGTTACATGAGGTAGTCATGCTGTTCATACACACCTCGGGCCACTTTTCCGGAGGCATGCATTTATAATTTGGGGTACTAGTGTGTTTATCTGATGGTCTCAAACAAAAACTAGCATGCACGGTATACTGTTAGTGACCCTTTGGGTGTATGAAGAACCTCTATTTAACCTAAGCTCACTATTGGTTTCCTGGGTGCTTTTTAAGCTAACTCACTTTATATGCATGCAGCACAGGTGTCATATTGGCACGGTTTGGCATGTGGGGTCAACACATCTATAAGTCCTACTTCAAAACCTATATATAAAGTAGTCTGAAAGATGCCCTTTTGCTTTTTTTTCTCCTATTTATTCAGATATTAAACATAGAGTGACTACCCTCACTCCTATGTAACCCCTCAGGTGCCAACACACAAGCTCTCTAAAATGCATACCAGTCCTTTTCGTTAAAAAATTCTCTACGAATTGAGATATCTGTCCTACTACATAGCGTACAGGTATGTACATCTTTTTTGTTTATAAAATCTGATATAGTGCCATAAATAGAGATACGGTGTGGGTCCCCACATATACTCACTATGGGCAGCTCTTGGTTCCATCCAACAAAAAAACCCCCTCGGACTCCAGATGCAATATAAGGCTCAATGACATATATTGTGCTGATACAGAGAAATATATGGACCTATCTATATATGTTCTATATCTGTATAAAATGAAAAATTGATGTATAATTGTATTATAAACAGTGTAATGTATATGCATATGTCTAAATACTGTTATATCTTTTATGCAGACAAGCCAAATGATATGCTCCAGACCAAGCTTTTCTCATAAGAAAGCGAAACATGTTGAGCAAAGGTCGAATACTTTATGGTGAAAGCTAATTTATGCTCTCAGTTGACCCTGTCGACCGGCACCATAGTGTTCGGGTGTCCGCTGGCAGGTTTTTTCTGAGATTAACCACTTTACAACCGGAGGATTTTGCTGTCTTACGTCCAGACCACTTTTTGTGCTTCGGCACTGTGCGACTTTAACTGACAATTGTGCGGTCATGCAATGTGGTACCCAAACAAAATTTACGTCCTTTTTTTCCCACAAACAGAGCTTTCTTTTGGTGGTATTTGATCACCTCTGCGCTTTTTATTTTTTGCGATATTAATAAAAAAAGAGCGAAAATTTTGCAAAAAAATGAAATTTTCAACTTTGTCTTTTAAAAAATATCCAATATACTCAATTTATGTCATATTTTTTGGCCAAAATATATTTAGCTACATGTCTTTGACAAAAAAAAATTCAATGAGCGTATTTTTATTGGTTTGCGCAAAAGTTATAGCGTCTACAAACTATGGTGTAAATACTGAAATTTTACGCAGCTTTAATTTCTGACTGCCTATCTCAATTCATGAAGTGCTAAAATGGCAGGGCAGTACAAGACCCCCCCAAATTACCACTTTTTGGAAAGTAGACATCCTAAGGAATGTTCTGAGATGCATGTTGAGCTCATTGAATATTTAATTTTTTTGTCACAGGTGTTTGAAAAATGAATAAAAAAAAAAAAATTTTTTTTTTTAACACAAAGTTGTCACTAAAAGATAAATTTCTCACACATGCCATGGGTATATGTGTAATTACACCCCAAAATATATTCTGCTGCTTCTCCTGAGTACAGGGATACCACATATGTGAGACTTTTTGGGAGCCTAGCTGTGTACGGGACCCCGAAAATCAATCTCCATCTTTAGGTTTTCTAATGGCGTAAATTGCTGATTTTACTCCTCACTACCCATCACAGTTTCGGAGGCCCTGAAATTTCAAGATAGCACAAAACCCCCCAAATGACCCCATTTTGCAAAGTAGACACCCCAAGCTATTTGCTGAGAGGCATGGTGAGTCCATGGAATATTTTATATTTTGCCACAAGTTTTGGGAAAATTACAATTTTTTTTTTTTTTTAACACAAAGTTGTCACTAAAAGATAAATTTCTCACACATGACATGGGTATATGTGGAATGACACCCCAAAATACATTCTGCCGCTTCTCCTCAGTATGGGGATACCCCATGTGTGAGACTTTTTGGGAGCCTAGCTGTGTACGGGACCCCGAAAATGAATCTCCATCTTTAGGTTTTCTAATGGCGTAAATTGTTGATTTCACTCCTGACTACCCATCACAGTTTCGGAGGCCCTGAAATTTCAACATAGCACAAAACCCCCCCAAATGACCCCATTTTGCAAAGTAGACACCCCAAGCTATTTGCTGAGAGGCATGGTGAGTCCATGGAATATTTTATATTTTGCCACAAGTTCCGGGAAATATATTATTATTATTTTTTTTTTTGTTTTTTTACACAAAGTTGTCACTAAATGATATATTGCTCACACATGCCATGGGTATATGTGAAATGACACCCCAAAATACATTCTGCTGCTTCTCCTGAGTACAGGGATACCACATGTGTGAGACTTTTTTGCAGTCTAGCCGAGTACAGGTCCTCGAAAGCCAACCCCCACTTTCAGGCTTTCCAAGGGCGTAAATTGTTGATTTCACTCCTGACTACCTATCACAGTTTCGGAGGCCATGAAATGCCAAGACAGCACAACCCCCCTCCAAATGACCCCTTTTCGGAAAGTAGACACCCTAAGCTATTTGCAGAGAGGCATGTTGGGTGTTTTGCAGATCTCACTTTTTGTCACAAAGTTTTGGAATTTGAAAAAAGAGGAAAAAAAATGCATTTTCCTGTTTTTTCTTCATTTTCCAAAAAAAATGAGAGATGCAAAATACTCACCATGCCTCTCAGCAAATAGATTAGAGTGTCTACTTTGCAAAATGAGGTCATTTTGGGGGGTTTTGTGCCATCTTGGCGTTTCATGGCCTTCAAAAGTGTGATAGGTAGTAAGGAGTGAGATCAACAATTTACGCCCTTAGAAAGCCTGAAGGTGGGGAGTGGTTTTCCGGGTCCTGTACGCGGCTAGACTGCAAAAAAGTCTCACACATGGGGTATCCTTGTACGCAGGAGAAGCAGCAGAATGTATTTTGGGGTGTCATTTCACATATACCCATGGCATGTGTGAGCATTATATCATTTACTGACAACTTTGTGTAAAAAAAAAAAAAAAAATAATAATTTTCCTGAAACTTGTGGCAAAATATAAAATATTCCATGGACTCATCATGCCTCTCATCTAATAGCTTGGAGTGTCTACTTTGCAAAATGGGGTCATTTGGGGGGGTTTTGTGCCATTTTGGCATTTCATGGCCTTCAAAAGTGTGATAGGTAGTAAGGAGTGAGATCAACAATTTACGCCCTTAGAAAGCCTGAAGGTGGGGAGTGGTTTTCCGGGTCCTGTACGCGGCTAGACTGCAAAAAAGTCTCACACATGGGGTATCCTTGTACTCAGGAGAAGCAGCAGAATGTATTTTGGGGTGTCATTTCACATATACCCATGGCTTGTGTGAGCATTATATCATTTACTGACAACTTTGTGTAAAAAAAAAAAAAAAATAATAATTTTCCTGAAACTTGTGGCAAAATATAACATATTCCATGGACTCATCATGCCTCTCATCTAATAGCTTGGAGTGTCTACTTTGCAAAATGGGGTCATTTGGGGGGGTTTTGTGCCATTTTGGCATTTCATGGCCTTCAAAAGTGTGATAGGTAGTAAGGAGTGAGATCAACAATTTACGCCCTTAGAAAGCCAGAAGGTGCGGATTGGTTTTCCGGGTCCTGTATGCGGCTAGACTGACAAAAAGTCTCACACATGGGGTATCCCTGTACTCCGGAGAAGCAGCAGAATGTATTTTGGGGTGTCATTTCACATATACCCATGGCATGCGTGAGCAATATATTATTTAGTGACAACTTTGTGTAAAAAAAACAAAAAAAAACAAATTGTCATTTTCCTGAAACTTAGGGCAAAATATAAAATACTCCATGGACTCAATATGCCTCTCAGCAAATAGCTTTGGGTGTCTACTTTCCAAAAAGGGGTAATTTGGGGGGTGTTTGAACAGTCCTGGCATTTTATGCTCAATTTTAGCAACACATCACCCACTCTTCTAACCACTTGAAAACCAAGCCTTTTCTGTGAGTTTTTGTTTACATGAAAAAATATTTTTTTTTCACAAGAAAATTACTTTGAACCCCCAAACATTATATATTTTTTTAAAGCAGAGGCCCTACAGAACAAAATGGTGGATGTTGCAATTTTTTTTGTTACACGGTATTTGCGCACACATTTTCCAAACGCAATTTTTGCGTAAAAAAACACTTTTTTTATTTTTAATGCAGAAATACACTATATAATTCCAAATTGTTTGGTAAAATTTAAAAGATGATCTTATGCCGAGTTCATAGACACCTAACATGACATGCTTTAAAAATTGCGCACGCCCGTGCCGCGGCAACAAACTACGTACGGTTTTAAAAGCCTTTAAAAGTCTTTACAGGTTACCACTTTGGACTTACAGAGGAGGTCTACCACAACAATTACTGCCCTCGACCTGGCGTTCACGGCGATACCTCACATGCATGCTGAAATTGCGGTTTACATATGACACTAGACCAACGCTTGTGCGCGCATTTGCGCGCAAGCACGGGGGGACAGGGGGGCTTGATTTTTTTTTTTGTTTTTTTTTTTTTTTAATTTGCTTTCTTATGTAATTTTGACACCTTTTCTTTCTTTCATTTTTTTTTCTTTAATCATTTTTATTGTTATCACGGTGAATTTAAATTTCCTCTATGATAGCAATCTGTAGTGACAGGTACTCTTTTTAAAAAAAATTGGGGTCTTTTATACTCTAGATCTTTCCTCTGACCTTAACGCATCTGACCATACCAAAATTGGTGTGATAAAATACTTTCCCAATTTCCCAATGGCGCTGTTTATTTCTGGCGAAACAGAAGTTATGAAATGCTCGTAGCCTCCGGCATCTTAGGCCATAGAGATGATTGGAGCCATTCTCATCTCCAATCAGCTCTATGGTTAGATAATTGAACCACCGGCTGCACTCTCGGGTTAACCGGTGGGACAGGAGAGCCCGAGAAAAACCGTGGAAGGCAGCGGAAGGCGGCAGGAGGGGGGGGGGGGGGGGGAGTCCCCTCCCACTGCATGTAAAAGCAGTCTAGCGGCCAATTATCCGCTAGGATTGCTTTTACATGTAAGCCGACCGCTTGCTGTAAAAAACGATACCAAGATGATGCCTAAATCTGCAGGCATCATCCTGGTATAACCACTCAAAGTCCAGCAACGTACCAGTACATTGCTGGTCTTTGTTTGGCATATAGGTTTTTTTTTTTTTCATGCAGCCTGTGGGCTGAACGAAAAAAAAGAGAACCTATCAGAAATCAGCACAGGAATAATGCGTAGTATTACTCATCATTAACCGCCCAAACAACCACCCACTGAATTTAATGATGGGTATACACGACACTATCCACGTATACCAAAATAGGATTTTAACTGCAGTGCTGAAATCAGAAAATCACCACAGCTGCTATCAGCAAAGGTATCCATATATGCTGAGCGCAAACGCTGTTTGTGTCAGAATATATAAAATCAATGCATGGTAGCCGACGAGTACCTGCAAGAGAAACAGGTCACAAAAGAATGAAAAAACAAACAAAGTACATTAAAAAAAAGTACATTAGGAAGAGTAGGACATATAAAATGACTGACACAACAAAAGTTTTTGGATTCTCATCATTAACCGCCCAAACAACCACCCACTGAATTTAATGATGGGTATACACGGCGCTATCCACGTATACCAAAATAGGATTTTAACTGCAGTGCTGAAATCAGAAAATCACCACAGCTGCTATCAGCAAAGGTATCCATGTATGCTGAGCGCAAACACTGTTTGTGTCAGAATATATGAAATCAATGCGTGGTAGCCGACGAGTACCTGCAAGAGAAACAGGTCACAAAAGAATGAAAAACAAACAAAGTACATTAAAAGTACATAGGAAGTGTAGAAGAACATAAAAAATGACTGAGACGACAACTATTTTTGGCTTTTATGTATTTTTTTTTTTTTCTTCAAACGTCGAGTTCCAGGTTCCAGGTTCGGGTCTCTCAAAATGACGATAGCCATCGAACATCTTTTGAGACCCTGTGTAAATGTGCCCTAAACTGTGCCGTGCTGTACCCTATGCTAATAATCCACTAGTGTGTGGTAGCGACGGAAACAGTCACCGTGGCAAAGACCAGGTCGGTCAGGACAGTCGGGACAATAATTCCGGGTGTCACGCCTAAATCCGCGCTTGCTGCAGACACGGCATCTTTTTTGGGGGTATCGTTTGGTATCGGTACTCGGGAGGTATTGCGGAAAATGCCTCTCATGCAGCCGCCTCACTGCATCTGGTTGGGGAAGTTGGGCAGGAGCACCAGCTGAATACACAAGGGCTCTGATTATCTCTTCTTGGAATTGAAAGAAGGATAATGTTCCAGCAGAAGCTTTGTATAAGACAAAAGCGTTGTAAACAGCCAATTGAAATAGGTATACAGACACTTTTTTGTACCAGCGTCTGGCCTTACGGGCAATTAAGTACGGTCCCATCATCTGGTCGTTGAAGTCCACCCCTCCCATTTTACGGTTATAGTCGTGGACACAGAGGGGTTTCTCAACAACAACACCGGTGACCGTAGTAATTTGGACTGCCGTGTCTGGGTGAATGGAGGACAGCACGTAAACGTTTCGTTTGTCCCTCCACTTCACTGCAAGCAATTCCTCGCACCTCAAGCAGGCTCTCTCCCCCGAGCTCAGTGGGGCATTCACTAGCCGCTGGGGGAAGCCCCGGCGATTAGATCGCACGGTGCCACAAGCGCCAATTTGCAATTGATAGAGGTGTCTAAAAAGTGGCACGCTTGAATAGAAATTGTCCACGTACAAGTGGTACCCCTTTCCGAATAAGGGTGACACCAAGTCCCAAACTATCTTGCCGCTGCTCCCTATGTAGCCTGGGCAGTCGGGGGGCTCCACAGTGCTATCTTTTCCCTCATAGACACGGAAATTAACTGTATAGCCTGTGGCCCTGTCACAAAGCTTATACAACTTGACCCCGTATCTGGCACGCTTGCTGGGGAGGTACTGTTTGATAGCAAGGCGACCAGTAAACTTAATCAGGGACTCGTCAACGCAGACATCTTTTTGGGGGGTAAACAAGGCTGCGAACCGCTGATTGAAGTGGTCTATGAGGGGCCGAATTTTGTGGAGCCGATCATATTCAGGGTCTCCCCGAGGACGACAGAGTTCATTGTCGTTGAAATGCATGAACCGAAATATTTGTTGGTATCGAGCCCTGGACATAGCAGCAGAGAACACGTATATTTGATGAATTGGGTCAGTGGACCAATATAACCGCAATTCATTCTTTCTTGTAATGCCCGTGTTGAAGGAAAGGCCCAGAAAGGTTTTAAACTCCTGAATCGTAATAGGATTCCAGGCGAATGGTCTGGCAAGGGGTGAATTTGGGTTGGCGGCGATGAATTGTTGAGTGTACAAATTTGATTGGTCCACAATAGATCTGAAAAGATCTTCAGTGAAAAACAGCTCAAAAAAGTTTATGGGATTAAAACCAGCTGTTTCCACTTGGATTCCGGGTTGGGCGGTGAATGGGGGAAGTACTGGCGCTGTGGAATCTGTGGGCTGCCAATTAGGATATGCCAGCACTTCAGGGAGGACACTATGGGCTCTACGGGCCTGTCTTCGGATACGCGGTGGCTGCGGGCCACTACTCGTGCTAGCCACCGCACCAGCTTCAACTGCACTCAGGTGACTCGCCACGTCACCAGGTGATACTGCAGTGCTGGTTGAAGGTCCAGGGTGTACTAGGCCGCTCGTGCTTGCCAGTTCACGAGAAGTGTGAGCGGCACTAGTACTGGCACTCTGCTGCATACCAGAAACCTCCAGTTCTTGCAAGTCAACAACTCCAGAATGGGGTCGGGTACGCCTGACCCTAGCAGGGACCCCTCTGTCGGAGCTATCTGTCAGGGAGCCGCTGCTGTCATCTGGTTCGTATATTGACCCTGATTCTGACAGTGAGGCTTCCCCATCGCTCTCACTTGACATGGCCATTATACTGTATATAGCATCATCACTGAACGAACGTTTTGTCATTTTGGTAGCTAAATTTACTCGTACAGTGATGCGACTACTAGGTAATAAAAGCACCTGGTTGTCGAGGACTATTTGGTCGCTACAAAGAAAAACTGCTAGTGCTAACAGAGATCAGGCCTGACTCTGCTAACGCAGCGGTTTTGTGTGATTTGTGTTTTTTGGAAGTGTCAGTAATCTATTGATTACTACACTTGCCTGGGTAAGGTGGGCTGGGCAGGGGGGCTAAACGCAGGTGCTAGCAGGAATCAGTGCTGATTGTGCAAACACTGCGTTTGGGGAACACTAAATTATGAGGACGCTAGTATAGTTCTGATCAGATCAGATATTGATCTGTTCAAACACTATACTAGTAACGGTGGTGTGTGTGTGTTAGTGTACTTGACTCTAACTGACGCTAAGTAACGGTGGTGTAGTGGGACCCTGACGCTAACTAGCTAGCCTAAGTTGTGTCACCCGTGACGCTAATACAGTGATCGGTAATCACTGTATATAGTGAACACTGTGACAGGGAAGTGAAGGGGTTAAACTGGGGGAGATCAAGGGGTTAAACCTTTATAGAGGATAGATGGCGGGTGGCCTAAACCTATTCGGGCCTAGCGCAAGCGCAAATTAGGGTCACCAGTGACACTAAATACAGTGATCAGTAGTTATCTGATATACTGTATATATTAGTGCACTGATTTATATGGAGTGAAGGGGTTAACTGGGGAAGATCAAGCGGTTAAAAGTTTATTAGGGAATAGGTGGCGGGTGCCCTAACCCTATATGGGCTTAGCGCAAGCGCAAATTAGGGTCACTAGTGACACTAAATACAGTGATCAGTATTTACCTATATACTGTATTTAGTGCACAGAGTAATAGGTAGTGAAGGGGTTAACTGGGGCTGATCAAGGGGTAAAAACTTTATTAGGGGATAGGTGGCGGGTACCCTAACCCTATTTGGGCCTAACGCAGGCGCAAACTACGCTCACAAGTGACACTTATACAGTGATCAGTAAAATATCTGTATACCACTGTATATAGTGTTCACTGTGAGGGGTTTTGGGGGTGATCAGGGGGTGATCAGAGGTGATGAAGGGGTTAAATGTACCTATGTGAGGTGTGTCAGTGTAGTGTTGGTGGAACTCACGTTTTTGGTGTGTCTCTGTCTCTCTCCTGGAACCGAAAGGACTCCAGGAAGGACAGTGACATCACTTCCCCTGTCTGTGTTTACATTACACAGACAGGGGACAGATTGCCATTGGTGGGGACCGATCTACAGACACTGACCAAAAATCATTGGTCAGTATCTGATGACTGATCGGTTCCCTACCGAATGACATCGGGATCGGGACCCGCGGCGCGCGGGAGCGCGCTCTGGAGCCGTGATCGCGCATCACGTTAATACTACGTGGCTGAGCGGTATCGTGCCGCTCTGCCGCAGTAGTATTACCGTGAGCGGTATTAAAGTGGTTAAATATATAGCTCTGAGATATATTTGTTTACCAACTGTCTTGTACCTTGAACTGTATGCAAATCATTGTTATATACTTTATGTATTAGGAAACATTACAATACGGACCATTTACTGGTCTGTTTGGTCCTCAATACATAACTTTTTGCCTGTATGTTCTTATGATTTTAAATGTTTTTTCAATAAAAGTAATTTTATATAAATTCTCGTCCCCGAAATCCTTGCTTCCCAATCCTTCCATGTAACCTAAAAAGATCACAGAATTCAAATCGAATGTGAATAAAAGGAAATTCAAGATTAATGACCTAATAACTTGTTCCAGTATAAAACACAAAATAGTGTAGCGCTATCAAAAATATGGTGCAAACCATACAAATATAAAATCATCAATAAGGTGTTAAATAAATAACACTAAGTGATAAAGTGAACAAGAAAGTCCATAAATTAATAATCGTGACTCCAAGTCAAAAAAGTCCCAGAGAGGTGATGTCTCCCAAGGAGAGACAGGAATACACCCGTGGTATATATATATCAAAGTGGCCGCTTACCAGAGATTAAGGCCTCCAGCCTAATGGAATGGCCATACACACTTTAGATATCAAACCAGATAAATGGTATCCTTCATAGTCCAGGGAAACCAGATATATTCCACTATATCATGTATCAACTCCAAACGTGATGTCCCACTGTCCCTGCAATCACTTCCTCATCATAGAGTCCACAGGATGGAGGACAGATAGGACACCACTACAGAGGGAAACAGTGATACCTAACTTGTTCCAGTACCCATGTGACTTACATCATTGAATGCCCATGTCGACGTCAGTATGTGGGTAGAACAACCAGACCCCTGTACATACGCATAAGGGAACATATAAACAACATTAAAAAGGGCTTTCCCAAGCACAGTCTGTCTAGACACTTTTTAGAGACACGCAATAAAAATCCACAAGGATTACTATTCTATGGAATTGACACCATAAAAGAACATTGGAGAGGGGAAAACAAAACCAGAAAAATATCCAAAAACGAGACTAAATGGATTTATCAGTTAGAGTCACTCCAGCCTGGAGGTTTGAACCTGTATATAGATCTGAATTGCTTTACATCTAATTTTTAACATCTACTTATTTATATAACCTTTTTAGCCCCTTCAGATTTTATCTCAGAACTCTTGAACCCTAGGTAGCCTCTCACATCTAATTTTATGCATTTATATACCCACATCATTCGGCTTATTTGTACTGCTGATCCTGTGTCCATTCCACACTTTAGAATCTAATTTTATGCACTTATATATCTACATCATTCGGCTCATTTATACTGCAGATTCTCTGTGTCTATTCTATATTCAAGACTGAACTTAGTCTCTAAGTATCCGCAAACAATTACATACTTCTCTAACTACATTTTCAGGCTCCTGTGACCCCTTAGAAATATAAATATGTACATCTATATTTATACACATATAAGGCCTGTCCCTATACAAGTATCCCATTCTCCTCTGGATATCTTATGTTTTTTATACATTTATATATATATATATAGAATATATTTACATACCTACACATATAAAATTCCCTATATTTTTAATAAATTTGTAACGTAATTTAATCCACCCAATCTCCTATTTATAATCTATTATACCCTGCCTTTTCTCGCAATTCTTGCTACGTCTTCTGGTAATTCTACATACAGCACTATAGGACAGCTCTTTACAAGGCTGTATACCCCTAGTCGATCTATTTATTATACATGTGCACTTTAAAATAGGTTTGGTTTTTTTGACTGGGTGACTAAAATAATAGACGGTGGAGGTGCAGTAGACATTGCATATCTAGATTTTAGTAAGGCTTTTGACACTGTCCCACACAGAAGACTTATCAATAAACTGCAGTCATTGAGCATGGACTCCCATATTGTTGAGTGGATTAGGCAGTGGCTGAGTGACAGACAACAGAGGGTTGTAGTCAATGGAGAACATTCAGAACAATGTCATGTTACCAGTGGGGTACCTCAGGGATCTGTACTGGGACCAATTTTGTTTAATATCTTCATAAGGCTCCGTTCACATCTAGGCGTTTTGGGGCGTTTTTGGGGCGTTTTTCTGCTCTAGGATCAGCTCTCAAAACGCCCAACAAGACAAATCCTATTCATTTCAATGGCCCCTGTTCACATCTGAGCGTTTTGACGCTGTATACAAAACGCCCAACGCTCAAAAAAGTACATGAGCTTCTTTTTGGGCAGATTACAGGCGTTTTCCATTGATCTCTATTCAATCTAAAAACGCCTGCACAAAAATCGCGGTAAAAATCGCGGTAAAAAACGCCGCAAAAATCGCGGTAAAATCGCGGTAAAAAACGCGCGAAAAACGCTACGCTCAGGTGTGAATGTAGCCTAAGTGATATTGCAAAAGGCCTCGATGGTAAGGTTTGTCTTTTTGCTGATGACACAAAGATATGTAACAGGGTTGATGTTCCTGGAGGGAAACGCCAAATGGAAAAGGATTTAGGAAAACTAGAAGAATGGTCAGAACTCTGGCAACTGAAATTTAATGTGGATAAGTGCAAGATAATGCACCTGGGGCGTAAAAACCCAAGGGCAGAATATAGAATATTTGACACAGTCCTGACCTCAGTATCTGAGGAAAGGGATTTAGGAGTAATTATTTCAGAAGACTTAAAGGTGGGAAGACAATGTAATAGAGCAGCACGAAATGCCAGCAGAATGCTTGGATGTATAGGGGGAGGTATAAGCAGTAGAAAGAGAGAAGTGCTTATGCCGCTGTACAGAACACTGGTGAGACCTCACTTGGAGTATTGTGCACAGTACTGGAGGCCATATCTCCAGAAGGATATAGACACTCTAGAGAGAGTTCAGAGAAGAGCTACTAAACTAGTACATGGATTGCAGGAAAAAACATACCAGGAAAGGTTAAAGGACCTTAACATGTATAGCTTGGAAGAAAGAAGAGACAGAGGGGATATGATAGAAACTTTTAAATACATAAAGGGAATCAACTCGGTAAAGGAGGAGAGCATATTTAAAAGAAGAAAAACTACCACAAGAGGACACAGTTTTAAATTAGAGGGGCAAAGGTTTAAAAGTAATATGAGGAAGTATTACTTTACTGAGAGAGTAGTGGATGCATGGAATAACCTTCCTGCAGAAGTGGTAGCTGCAAATACAGTGAAGGAGTTTAAGCATGCATGGGATAGGCATAAGGCTATCCTTCATATAAGATAGGGCCAGGGACTATTCATAGGATTCAGATATATTGGGCAGACTAGATGGGCCAAATGGTTCTTATCTGCCGACACATTCTGTTTCTATGTTTTATTATATTAAGACAATAGGTTGATACATGTGCATATATATATATATATATATATATATATATATATATATATATATATATATATATATATAATATACTAAATGCTTACCAGACCACAGGCTCTTAATTTAATTTATATAAATTAATTTTTCTTAATTTCTCAAATTTTCTTAATTTTTCATAATTTCCTTTTTTTTATATATGCAATTCCCTCTTTTTATGTCAATTATTTATGCAATCTTTATATACACTAAATGCTTACCAGACCACTGGCTTTAAACTTACTTAATTTTTTAACTCCACAGGCTATTGATATATATTTCAACCCATATATATTTATATATACTAAAGCCAAATTAGGGTTTGGAATGATTATTTCTTTCCCCACCAAATATAAAGCCATTCCTCCTTTTTTAGTTTCGACCTATTAATAGGAACAATTAGTAAATCTAATTGGCCATTCCGATTCCCCAAGTAATTTACATATTCTAAATGTACCTAAACAACTACTGACCCCAGAGTTTTTTAACATAGGATTTATTTTATTGGCTATTCCAGTTTTTCAGAAATTAGCATACTTTAAATCTACCCGGCAACAGTGGACATAAGAGAATGGATTTATGTGATTGGCTGGCCGTCAATTATTCGTAGACGCTCTGCCTGGTTGCCTGGTAACCTTTTAGTATTTATGGAGGCGGAATGGACGTGGTTTACGCTACTCCCGATGACGTCAGTGTGATGAAACGCGTCGAGAGCGTAACCACATCACTTCCGCCTTTTGGTCTGTCAGCTTGGGACACATATCCGGCGGGTGGAACGCACGGCGTTCCGGATACATACCGCGAGAGAGGAAGTTGCGGTTCCTAAGCCAGACGGACACGCTAGCTTGACTCTACCAATGTGAGTACCTGTTTTTTGTGAGAATAAAGGATTTTTGGAAAACGATCCTTCACTATAAGAGGCATTTTTTTCCACACGTCATGGAATTATCCTTGAAATTACCCTTGGAGTACTGATGCTGGTTTAAGCCCTTTACAACTTCTTTGGAGAGTGACCGGGGCAGGTGGAGGTATTTAAAGAGGAACAGGGACCGGACCCCTGCTGTATGGGAGCGATCCCTATTATCGACCTGCGATTTACCTCTGTGGGGGGACCTAGCTCTGGTAAGCGCAGGACCTACTGGAAGGGGAGCACTTGATCCCTCACCTATACATCCACTCCGTGTCACCTCAAAAAAGAGCACATTAACAAATTTGTAGACTTTTGCACTTATTTATATTGCTTGGGACTTTCTGCACATCATATTTATATTCTTATTTTTGTACAATTTTTTCCTGCATTTTTATAGCATCCTCAATTCTAGTTTTAGACACTTTTAATATCTTTTGGCTATATTGCACTTATTTGATCCTGCACTTTGTTTGCATTATAATCTATTTGCGGTTATATATAATTTTTCTCAATGACCTTTTCAATCAACTGATAATTTACATCACTACGGTTTTATCACACATGATTGTGTAAAGCTTCTGCACTGTAGGTGGTTTGATTTGTCTTACTTATTCATCTATATATATCCTTTATTCTAATTGATCTGGTAGATCAATTTCTCACCAGCATTTAGCACCTTTATACCATTTTTGGTTATTTACTATTTTTTATTTATTTTTTCTAGTGTTTCGCCTATCTATTAATTTATCACTTGGCACTTTATAGCACATATTGCACATGAATTTATGTTTTAAAGTATATGATATGCACTGCTGATTTATGTTTTATAGGACATCAATTTTAGGTGACGTGATTCCTATTTATATATATTTATTGCACAGGCCACCTATCTTTCTTGTTTACCCCACATCAGTGTGAGTTCAGTCTGCACACCAGACTGGTTACAGAGCATTGTTTAGTAACTTTGACACCTTATTCCACACATTTTTAGATACACCTCTTACTGGCAGCGCCAATCACTTCCCTTCCTTTCTATACAGGTTTGAGTAAAAACCCTGAAAACATTCGGAAGGTGGAACCGGGACAATTACCCCTTAAAGAAACAGGTCTTGTACTGCCCCAGACCCTGTAAACAGTCCGGGACAGGCGCAAGTTGGAAGGAAAGAACCATGCCGGGGCACAAGAGTGAAAATCGATCTTGTAGGCAGCAGAAAGACTTTGTGGACCCACTTGTCTTCTACCAGGGAAGTCCACAGGTCCGGAAACCAATAAAGACGTCTCCCCACCCCAATATGGGTGAGGGTGCACCTTCGTGGTGAAGGAGCCTTGTCCGCGGGTCTGGAGAAGTCCGCTCTCGGCTTGCCAGAGACCAGGTTCGTATGGATGCTCCAGAGGAGACCCTGAAAGGCTTCGAGCCCTTGTCAGTTGACCCTGAAGGACAAAAAAACTTCTTATGAGCCGAGGAGGGCCCACATTTACAACGAGGTTCCTTGCCCTTAGTAACCTGGGGAAGAAAAACTGAAAATTGTATCATACTTTTCCTTTCCTGGTGCCTATCCATGGCAGCATACCAATGATAGAGCTCCGCCTTCAGGACTAGTGAATAGCATAAAAGAAAGATGCCCCCTACTCCCAGCGTATGCTGCCATGGATAGGCACCAGGAAAGGAAAATTACAGTAAGTATGATACAATTTTCCGTTTTCCTGGTGCCTCCATGGCAGCATACCAATGATAAATAACTAGCATAACAAGGGTGGGTAATGCCAAAATTTGTGAACTTTAATTGGAAAAGGACATCGCTGATTGAATCGTTCTTCTTCGAAACTCAATGGTTGTGAGTGACCCAGGGTCGATACGGTAGTGTCTGAAGAACGTGTGTTGAGAAGACCATGAGGCGGCCCTGCAAACCGTCTCCAAAGACACATTAGCCCTTGCCTCCCAAGAAGCTGAAACTGCCCTGGTAGAATGAGCCCTCACTCGAGAAGGAGGATCCAAGCCCCTAATCTTGTAGGCCTTTTGGATTAACTTGATTATCCAGGATGACAGAGTTCTGCTGGTAGCTTCCTTGCCTCTGTTCTTTCCGAAGGGAACGATGAACAGCCTTTCTGAGGATCTGAAAGATTCTGTTGCTCCTAAGTAGGCCTGAATAACTCTGGAGATGTCCAGATTATGATAGGTGAAAGGGTGTCTAGCGGGAGGGCGGATCTTTCGTACCCCTGTAAAGAAAGTGACCACCAGAGGATCTTACGCCCATCTTTTATTTGTTGCAGCCGAGATCGCTGCGACTTGTACCTTCAGAGAACTTAGACCTAGCCCTAAATCCAATCCTGTTTGGAGAAAGGATAGCAAGTTGGAGGATGAGGGGCTGATTGGGTTGAAATCCTGTCCGGTCGCGAATGTCAGAAACGTATTCCAGATCCTGGAATAGATTGCGTTTGTAGAGGGTTTTTTAGCCCTCAAGAGCGTGGAAATGACTCGGAGTACATCCTAAAGATTGAAACCTACTCCTCTCAGCCTCCACACACGAAGATCCAGCTTCTGCGGGTTCGGGTGGCATAGGCCCCTCTGAGAGAGCAGATCGGGAAAAGGAGGAATCTTGAGAGGGGATCCGACACGGAGCTGTACTGCCAGAGGGAACCAGGGTCTCTTCGGCCACAATGGAAGAATTGCTAAGATCTGAACTGATTCTCTGAGGAGCCTCCTGAAGAGTTTCAAAATTAACGGGCATGGAGGAAAGGCATACGCCGTGGAAAAGTTTCAAGGGCACGTCAGGGCATCTACTGCCTCCGCCTGAGGGTGGGGGAGACGAAAGAAGAATCTGGGAAGTCTTGAGTTCTCTGGGGTGGCGAACATATCCAGCTGTGGGAGAAACCAGAGGCTGGAGATCTGAGAAAAAATGTGTGGGTGGAGACACCACTCGTTGTCCAGAAAATTCCTGGACAGGGAGTCCGCTATCATGTTGAACTTGCCTGGGAGGCAAACCGCTCTCAGATCTACCAGGTTCCTCTCCACCCAGAGCATTATTGGTTCAACCTCCAAAAGGAGGGATCTGCTGCGTGTTCCCCCCTGTTTTTGTAGGTAAGCTACTGCCGCTCTGTTGTCCATCCTGAGAAGAACTCGGTGCCCTTGGAGAACTGGTGTTAAGGATGTTAGGGCTAAGAAGGCCGCTCTCAGTTCCAGCACATTGGATACTATTCCCCTGGTTGAGCAAGACCACCTTCCTTGGAGTCTTGTATCTTGGGGCAATGGGTGCCCCAACCGTGTCCGCTTGGGTCTGATGTAACAATGGTCCAGGAGAACGAGCCTAGATAATGAGGCTTTTTGAGGTTCTCCTTCTTTGTCCACCAGTGTAAGCTCCTGCGCATTACTGAGGTTATCTTGATCCTTTGGCAAAGATGTTCCTTCTTCCACTGCGCTAGGAAGCCTGTCTGGAAGAACCGTAGATGCCAATGGGCCCTTGGCACCATGGGGATACAGGATGACATCATACCCACTAGGCTCAGGCAATGGGAGGCCGTCAGATGAGAACTCTCGATGACCTTGGCAAATGAGGTTTAACGTGGAGAAGTGTAAGGTTTTGCACTTGGGGACTAGAAACATAAAAGCACAATACACATTAGGAGGGGAACCAAAAATGGAGAAAGATCTGGGAGTCTTGGTTGATGATAGACTAGGCAACAGCATGCAATGTCAAGCGGCAGCTGCCAAAGCCAGCAGAATATTAGCATGCATAAAGAAAGGGATGTATTCCAGAGATAAGTCTATAATCCTTCCACTTTATAAAACTCTGGTCCGACCGCATCTGGAGTATTCTGTCCAGTTCTGGTCGCCAGTCCTCAGGAGGGATGTGTTGGAGCTGGAGAGAGTCCAGAGAAGGGCAACTAAACTAATTAGGGGATTGGAGGACCTTAATTATGAAGAGCGTCTGCAATCGCTTGATTTATTCTCCCTGGAGAAGAGGCGCCTGAGGAGGGACATGATAGCAATTTTTAAATATCTCAATGGGGATCTCAGCTTAGAAAAAAAGCTGTTCAGTCGATGGGATTGCATGAGGACTCGGGGGCATACAATGTGATTAGAGGAGAAGCGTTTTAACCTCAGGCAGCGTGGGGGGTTCTTTACTGTTAGGGCTACAAGATTGTGGAATTCTCTACCACAAGAGGTGGTTTCTGCGGGTAGTATGGTGGCTTTCAAAAGACTGTTAGACGTACATCTCAAGGATCAGAACATTCAGGGGTATGTGAGATGATTACAGCCACACACACCTACACAGGTTGAACTGGATGGACTGTTGTCTTTATTCAACCTCACCTACTATGTAACTATGTACCCTTGAACATTCTCTGGATGACAATGTCCCTCTTCTCGAGGGGTAAAGATACCGTCCCCCGCCGAGTATTGAAAAAGCCCCTAGATAGACCATGTGTTGTGTTGGGGATAGATGACTTTTCTTGAGGTTTACTAGCCGTCCGAAATCTTCCAGGGACTGAAGAAGAATCTCCCTGTGGGACATGAGCCGTACTGGGTTGTCTGCAAGGAGAAGGATGTCGTCCAAATAAGGATACACTCTTAAACCCTTCTCCCAGAGGGGAGCGAGAACGGATATCAGGACCTTAGGAAATACCCGAGGCGAAGTTCAGAGGCCGAATAGAAGGGCTTAGAATTGTAGATGAATTCCCCCTACTGTAAACCTCAGGGATTTCTGGAAGGATGGGAGGATGGGAGGATTGGGATATGCAGATAGGCATCCTGGAGGTTGAGTGATATCAACCAGTCTCCTGGCTGGATTACCTGGATAATTGTATCTAATGATTCCATCTTGAAGCTCTCGAGTGTTATGCAACGATTTAGCTTCTTGAGATCTATCACAGGTCTCCATCCTCCTGTCTTTTTCCTGACCAGAAAGAGTGGGGAATAAAAGCCTGTATAGCGTTCTGCCGATGGGACTGGAATGACTGCTCCCTGGAGCTGGAGCTCTGTCAAAAATTGCAGTAGTGCCGATAACTTTGCCAGAGAAGCTGGAATCCTTGTTCTCTGAAAAACTTGAGGCGGGGGATGGGAGAATTCCCGATGATGCCCTAGCTTGATCGTTGATAGGACCCAAGGGTCCTGGCAGCGGGCAGTCCAAACCGGACAGAAAAGTTGAAGTCTGGCTCCGACTGGGAGGGACTGAAGTCTCCTGGCGTCAAAAGGACTTTGTGGATTCTTGGGGGGCTGTAAGTGTTTGGTTTCTGCGCGCCCCTAGAAAGGGGGCCTGCGTGCCCCTCCAGGGTCTTCTGTTCTCCCTTTGTTGTCTCGGTTGCCTGTAGTCCCTGTACCGCGACAGGCGGAATCTTGAGGAAACCACTCTAGATCTCTTGGGTTTCCTATCCTGGAGGAGTAAACCGGACTTCCCTCCTGAGACTCTAGAGATGGCTTTGTCTAATCTTTTTCCAAAGAGAGCCTTTCCATCAAAGGGTATCCTACACCAGTTCTGCTTGGATGATAGGTCGGCCGTCCAAGACTTTAACCAAAGGGCCCCCTTAGCCATCACTGCGTGAAGCATTGATCTTGCCGAGCAGCGGATTGTGTCGATTGCGGCCTCTCCGACAAAGTCTGTTGATATCTTGAGTTCTTCAAGAGCCTTGATGATGTCCTTCCTGGGGAAATCCTGGCGCAAGGCTGTTTCCACATTATCTGTCCAGACTCTGATGGCATTAGACACTGATGTGAGTGCAATGGCCGGCTTGCAGGCAGCGCCTGAAGCCAAGTAGCTTCTTTTTAGATCAAAATCGATCCGGCGGTCTAGAGGGTCCCTAAAGGAAGTTGAGTCTTCCATGGGCAGAGTCACATTTTTGGCAAGGCGTGCCACTGCTGCATCAACTACCGGCATTGAGTTTAAAGATTGTGCATCCGATTCGGCAAGGGGGTAAAGTTTATTGAGGCGGCCCAGAGAGATTTTTTTTTATCGTTTTTTTTTCCACTCTTCCTCTATGATCTCTCTGATCTCGCCCATCAGTGGGAAGAAAACCTGCTTCCTTTTGAGGAAGGGGAAGTATGTTTTGGATCTTGCTGGGGGATCCTCAGTGTCTTCCCAAGAGATGGCTGTTTTAACTGCCTGGATGAATGGCTGTACCAAGGCATAGCTGAAGCCTGATGGATTTGCCTCATCTGAGGACTCCTCTGAGTGTAGATCCGAGGAATCGTCTCTGGCCGGTGGGTCTGTGGAAGGACAAGCATTGAGGCCTGAAGGGCCTGGTGCCTCAGGATCTCTGTCTGGCGCTAATGCCCTGGGAGGCGCTGTCTGTGCGGGCGGCTAGGGTTGCCAATTCTGCGAGCGTGTCCTTCACTGTCTTTTTAAGCAGATCTACCACCTGGTTATTCTCCGCCTCCCGGTTGGAAGCATACTCGTGGAGGCAGTCTCCGCAAACCAACTTGCGTGGCAAGGGTATTGCTCCATAGGTCCAACATTTTTTGGGGGAGCGAGGAGGTGCAGAGGGAGAGCGGTGGTGCCTTGATCTTGATCTTTCGGAAGATCTGCGGCGGGATCTGTGATCCGGGCTATCATCTTTGCGGTGTCTTGATCTTCCTGATCTTCTGGAATGAGTAGGGCTGAAACAAAGTATGTTTGTCAGCCAATGATGCACTCTTTTGGTACCTAGACATACTCACGAGAAGGTGGTCCTATACCTATTGCGAGGATCTTGTCCACGGGATGAGTGGCTCATTGCAGGGCGTTACAGGAGGACCGACTGGAAAAAAAAAAGGAATAGATAAAAAAAAGATAGATAGAGAGAGAGAGAGGAAGAAGGCAGGGAAAAAGGTAATCAAAGAAAAAGAGAGGAGTGGGAGTAGGGGTCTTTAAAGAAGAGGACGGGGAAAAAGCAATTAAAATTAAATCTATATCTCACCCCTTTTTTTTTTTTTTCCAAGAACCAATAAGAAGGTTCTTTCTCTCTTTATTATATATATTATATATATATATATTTTTTAAATAAAAATTCCCCAGACGAGAAAAAGATAGAATTTTTTTCTTTTCTTTTCTCCTCCCCCTATGGTGCCCTGCAGAGTGTAAGGCTTTACCTAGGGCTTTAAAGGAGAGGAGGAGGCAGGGAACAATCAGCCTGGATAGCTCCCAGGCTAATGGTCCCTTTACTAAGGAAAGGAGGAGGGAGGGAGACCAAATTCCCTCCTCCTCCACTAATTGCCATGTTAAGGGAAACTGTGGGCAAAAGCCCTGCATGTTTCCCTCAACCAAAATGGCCGCCAGAGTCTCGATCGGATCGCATGCGCACCCGCTTCCACCCCACGGCCGCCGGAATCCCCGCCTCCCAGCGCTGAGACGTCAGCGAAGGAGACAAGGAGGGGAGGGGAAGAGCAGACGAAGGCTGCCGCACACACCAGAGCTCCGAGAGGTGCATGTGGGAGCACCTCCACGCCAGCCAGTGAATGTATGGAGCGGGACAAAGTTACACTGATGGCCCGGACGCAGGTACACACAAACAAGGGGTATCTTTGAGACAAGGAGGGGAGGGGAAGCCCATTTTCCTTCCTAAAAGAGAAAAGAGAAGGGGAGGGGGGGAGGTAAAATAAGAAAGATACTTTGAGAGTAAGAGATAAGAAAGAGAGAAAAGAAGGGAGAAAGAAAAAAAGGGAAAAGGAAAAAAAAAAAAAAAAAAGGTTTTTAAAGATAGTGGGTCCTCCTGCAAAAACCTGCAGGCAAATCATCCAAAATGTGTTCTTCTGCAGGCAGAATGCGTTCCTATGAGGAAACTCTGCACCGTACCCCAAGATCCACAGAAGGGGTTCCCAGTCTTATCAGTGCTTTGAGCGACCCCAGAAGCAGGGACTGCGCACGGGAGAGGCTTAACCCGGCAGAAGCTGCCAAAAAGGCCACTTTGTGCGACAAGGTAAGTAAAGGAATTTCACGAATATTCTCAAACAGCGGCCTTTGGAGAGCCGACAGCACTAAGTTGAGGTCCCACAGAGGTACTAGGAACAGCACCGGGGGAGCCAAATGACGAACTCCTTGCACGAATGTGCGAACCAAGGAATTCATTGCCAATGATCTTTGAAAGAAAACTGGCAAAGCCAAAATCTGACCCTTAATGGTGCCCAAGGCCAAACGATGAACAACACCTTTTCGTAGAAACTCCAAAAAGGAATGGGGGGAAATTCCCCGAGACTCACACCAAGAAATATATGGTTTCCAAACTCTATGGTATATTTTTCGACAGGGTAGGAATCACAGATTCCGACAAACCCCTATCCTTCAGTAGCTGGCTTTTAAAAGCCAGGCCGTAAAAGCCAGCGATGGTAAAGCAGGGATGGAAGATCGGTCCTTGAAACAGATCTTCCCTGAGGGGAAGCCGCCAAGAGGCATCGGCTACCAGTCTTACCAGGCCTGGGTACCAGGACCGATGAGGCCAGTCTGATGGCACAAGAATCACTGGAATCCCTTCTGCCTTGATTCTGCGCAGAAATCTCAGCAGATGTTGTATTGGAGGAAATGCATAAATTAGATGATACCGGCCCCAAAAGGGCCACCAGAGCATCTGCGGCATTCCGTCAGAGGATCCCGAAACCTCGCAACGAATCTTGGAACCTTTCGTTCGAGACGAGAGGCCAACAGGTCCACATCTGGTGT
Source organism: Pelophylax lessonae (assembly GCF_965119305.1). Lineage (NCBI taxonomy): Eukaryota > Metazoa > Chordata > Amphibia > Anura > Ranidae > Pelophylax > Pelophylax lessonae. Next base: position 83,409,503 of record NC_138779.1, on the reverse strand, counting down.
CTCCCACCGAAGACACAGTTGATGGAAAACTTCCGGGTGAAGAGACCATTCACCTGGACACAGAGCCTGAGGACTGAGGTAGTCTGCCTGCCAATTTTTTTACCCCTGGAATGTGCACTGCCTATAGTGCCGGAACAAGACGTTCCACCCATTGTAGAATACCAGCCACTTCTTTTGCCGCTAGGGCACTTCTGGTGCCCCCTTGCTAATCGATATATGCCACAGCTGTGGTATTGGCCGATTGAATCCTCACTGGACACCTCCGCAGACGATCCATCCACAGGAACAGGCAAAATCTGATGACTCGAATTTCCAGGATGTTGATCGACAGACTGGACTCCTCTAAAAACCAAAACCCCTGGGCTGAATCCGTGCCCAGGACCCAAACCCCCCTCCCATCCAGACAGACAGACTGGTGGCCATAGCCAAAACTGTCCAGAACAGGGGGAGGAATGATTTTTATTGACAAAGTGCCGGGGAGCGGAGCCGCCAAAGTAGAGACCCTTCTTGCCACCGAAAACAGGATCAAATTGTGCAGAGACTGTGGGTGCTTGTTCCATTTGGTTAGAATCTCCTTTTGCAAAAGTCTGGTATGAAACTGAGCGAAGGGGACGGCCTCGAAGGTGGAAACCATCAGACCCAGCACCTGCATGTAGGTCCTCAGAGACGACCGACGATTGGATAACAGGAGGCGAATCGCCCGCTGCAATCTCAATAGTTTTGGTTCCTGGACAAACACCCAGGCTGATGCTGAATCCAGAGTCAGCTCCAGAAAGTCCAGCTTGTTGGACCGAGTCAAGGCTGACTTGAAAATTCAGAATCCAACCAAACTCCTGCAGAGTTCTCACTGTAATGTCCAGGTGCTTCTTCAGGACCGATGACGATTCCGCCCTCAAAAGAAGATCGTCCAGGTACCCCAGAACCGAAATCCCAAGTCCAACACCGGGGCCAACACTTTCATGAACACCCGAGGAGCGGAGGCAAGACCAAAGGGTAACGCCACAAATTAATAGTGCTCCTCGCCTATGGCAAAGCGAAGAAAACGTTAATGTCCGATGTAGATCAGGATATGAAGGATATGAAGGTAAGCATCCTTGATATCGATGGAGGCTAGAGAGTCCCCCTGATGGAGAGAAGCCACAACTGAGGGAATGGATTCCATTTTGAATTTTTGAACCCGCACAAAATGGTTCAGGGCCTTGAGATCCAGGATAGGACAGACCTTCCCTTCCTTCCTGGGAACCGTAAAGAGGTTGGAATAAAACCCCTGAAAGTATTGGAACAGGGACTATCACCTTTTGTGACATGTCCTGAACCGCTCCGAAAAGGCCTTGAAGCCGATCCGTGGCCAGACGCAAATTGGAGGGGAAGAACCTTGGCAAGGGCAAGGACCGAAACTCGATTTTGTAACCTGACCGAATCAACTCGAGAACCAATTTCTCTTGGATGAACGAGATCCATGGATCTGGAAAGAAACAAAGACGCTCCCCCACCCCTAGAATGGGTGAGGGCATCCCTTCAGGAGGAGGAGGGCTTCTCTATGAGACTGGAGGGACCTGCCTTGGACTTGCCACCCCAGGGTCTCTTGGAACCCCCCCAGAAAGGTTGAGAAGGTTTGGACCCTTTGTCCTGCAACCCCATGGGACAAAAGGGCCGATTGTGAGCCAAAAAGACCAGACCACGTTTGCTCCCACAGGTTGCTAAGAATAAAGAGTGTTGCCGCAAAGTACTCTTGCCCCCTATGAGACCCTTAATGATCTCCTCCATGGAGGCTCCAAATAGACGGTCATCCACAAAGGGAAGATCTGTCAGAACCTTTTTTGAAGCCTGGTTTACAGACCAGCATTCCAACCAGTTCATGTGGCCCAAAGTCACCGCAATCACCTATGGTCTGCAGCCTAACAGGGCTGCATCGAGGGAGGCATCGCCAATATATTGCAATCCCTGAATTTTTTGCTCTGCCATTTCCTGCAGGTACTGACCCTCCTTCAAATCTTGGCGTAACAGCTTTGCCCACTCCGTCAAGGTCTGGGAGACCAAGGTAATGGCAAACACCGGTCTCAGAATTGAGCCGACTACGGTAAAAAGATACCGCACCAATGCTTCAGCCTTCCTATCTGCAGGGTCCTTATTGGACGGAGCATCCTCCACAGGCAGTAATGTGGCTTTATTGAATCTAAAAACCTGGGAATCCACCACCGGTGGTACCGTCAGTTTCTTTACCAGGGAATCTTCAAAGGGATATCTCCTAGCGAACGCTTAGGTATCCCAGCCATGTGTTTCAGGGAACCCCACTGACTAGCAACAATCTTGTTTAAATAGGTGGTGAAACATGTTCAGCCGGCTCCAAGACACCCTGGTGCTGCAATGGGAACACAGTAAAAGTAAAAATAAAAACCCAGCAACGCTGATATGTGTGGGACTACAGGTCCCAGAACATTGCAAACAGTCCGACCAGGTAGGGGAATATCGCCCTAGGACTCACCACCCCCTGCATCTCCGCAGCACAAGGAGCGAGGAGAAGAGGCGCCAATCTGTTGCAGCACGCCGCTCTGAGTGAGGAACGTCCGTGCTGCCACCAGAGGCCGCCTATTACACAATGCGGCTACAAGAAAATGGCTGCTGCAAATGCGCAGTAGCCCAGGCCACCGCCGGTCTCTGGGAAAATGGCCGCCGAGCAGCCGTACATGTTAAGAAATGGTGGCGCCTGTGGGCACGAGAAGCGCATCGCTCAACCCCTCAGGGAGGCCGCCTGGGACCCCCCTAGTACATCACAGCACTCCCGGCCCCACAGATACTGTTAACCACCTAACACACCCCATCAACGGAAAACACCCCTAGACGCCCCCCAGAAGGTGAGATGGGGAAAGATGTGAGGGGGGGGGGGATATGGGAAAACCCCCTGTGAGGATAGGTGAAAAAATAGGGGAGGGACGCGCATCACCAAGACCTCCCACGAGAGGCAAAGGAGCCTTCCTTGGAGGAGCCAGATGACACAACCCTTGAATAAAGGTGCGAATCAGTGAATTAGTTGCCAAGGGGCGCTGGAAGAAAAACGGCCAAGGCCGACACCTGACCTCTTATCGTGCCCAATGCCAAACACTTCCACACCTTTCTGCAAGAAAGCCAACACTCTCACCACCGAAAAGAAGCGAGGATGGAACCCATATGACTCACACCAGGCAATGTAGGCCTTCCAGGTACAATGATAAATCTTCCTGGAGGTAGCCTTCCGAGCTCCCAGCAAGGTAGGAATTAGAGCATCGGAGAGACTGCTGTCTCTCAACACCTGGCCTTCAACAGCCATGCCATGAAAGCCAGAGACCGTAAAGCAGGATGGAATATCGACCCTTGAGATAGCAGATCTATCCCTCATGGGCTGCCGCCAAGGAGGCTCGACGACCATCTTTACGAGGTCTGTGTACCAAGACCGACTAAGCCGTTTTTTGTTTTGAATAAAACCCGCAAAATCTGTCCCGCTGTGGAAACGGGACAATAACGCCGTGAGCAAGAAGATCTTGCACCGCCCACCTGAAGTCCGTCAAAACAATCTGGGGACAGAGATTCGATGGAAAGAACCTGTCTGCTGGGCGAGATCGAAATTCGATCTTGTACCCTGAACGAATCAAACCATGAACCCATTTGTCCTGAATTAGGGACGTCTAGGGTTCCCGAAAGTAACGCAGACGTCCCCCCCACCCCTGAACCAGGTCAGGGCGTCCTCCTAGAGGCATGGTCCGCCGACCAGCATTTAAGCCACACCATGCAGTGGAGTGTTAATCCCCACCACAGAAAACCTTCCAACCAGGGGAGCATCGTCCAGGGCCGCGTCACACAGATACACCATGTCCTGGGCCATTTGGTCCGTGAGCTCAATGAGAGTTGGGGAAATCGACTCAGCCAGCAAGTTGCTCTTAAGCACCTTGATTCATTCCATAACCGTCTGAGAAACCAGCACAGAAGCGAGCACAGGCTTGAGGACTGAGCCCGCCACCAAGTACATGTGGCTGGAAAGTGACCCCATGCATCTGTCCATCGGGTCTTTAAACACCGGGGAGTCCTACACAGGCACCACTGTGAATTATTTCAACCTGGAGACAGTGTGGTCCACATTAGGGGACACTGTCCAGCGATTGGAAACTAGGTCCGCAAAGGGGAAGCGGCGTTGAAACCGCTTAGGCACTTCCCGCATGTGCTTACTGCGCCACCACTGTTCGTTCACGATATCATGAAACTACTCGAGGCAGGGGAAAACCTGACCCGACTTCTGGGCTTTGCGGGAGCCGAAACAACCCGCTTTCCTGACTGTGTAGGCTCAACATCAATATGCAAAGTCTCCCTGACGGAGCGAATCAGTGCTTCTCCCAAAGCACATTCCCGCTCCGCAGGAGGATTCCTCGCCCTCGCCATCAGAGTATGAAAACAGGGATCCGTCAGGGAAGGCAGTGTCCGTGGCAATCACCTCAGGCTCAGAATCAGAAGATTGAAAGGGCACCGGCAATTTTTTAATAGGAACTTGTGACAGGACAAGATCAACTCTGGACGCCAGAGCTTCAATAGCTGCAGACAGGGATGCAAGTAGGGTTGCCACCTCATGCCTTTAAAACAGAACACATATTAATTACACAGGTTCTGTGGCTGATTAAGGTGGTAATTAAACTCACTTGGAGCCTTCTCTGCATAAAATTAGCCTCAGACACTGTGTAATTAATTTGTGTTCTGTTTTAAAGGGATGAGGTGGCAACTCTAGATGCAAGAGAAGGGGATCCGGATGACCCGGATGCACACACAAGCTCAGTGGGGAAATTTTCACTCTGGGACTCCATTTTGGCACAAAGACAAAAAAAGGTACACTGGCCCTTTAAATCCACGGGAGCAGTCCGCACCGCCAAATCGCTCTACTTGTGGAGTTTTCCTTTAGCTGGCAGACTCACTGACCAGAGATAAAGAAGAGAAACTTCTGGAGGAAGGGAAATCATACACTAGAGGCCAAACTCCCCCTTTTGAGCCACAAGAAAATGGTGCCATATTAAGGAATAGGAGAAGCACAGGGAAAATGGCTGCCGCCTAAACAGCCTAAACAGTGCGGCCTACCCACATCCAAGATGGCGCCCAAAAACGGCGCCAAAACACAGAGCAATGCAGAAAATGGCTGCTGCTGCCCTTACATTGATGTCAGCCAGGCTGCCCCCACCCAAAATGGCGGCTGAAAACGTTGCCAACAATCAGGAGCCCAGGGACCCTGGCCACCGAGGGAATCCACTACAGGAAGCCCGCCCAGTACAAGGTAGGAGCCATACACCCCCCTCCCACGCAGTGGACGCCGCTAGAGTGCCCCCATATGGAGCAGGGAGGCAGGATCCGTCCAGACTGGCCAGGGGGGATCTCACAGAGATCGCAGCTCTGACATCCCCAGGAATGGGCCCATATAACCCCCCACAGAGGACTGTGCCAGGGACACAGGGGGTAGCATCACTCACCATACCATGGACCGCGGGCTCCGCTCCGATACAGCTCGCCTCCCACCCTGAGTGGGGGTGCCGTCAGCCAAGAGGGGACGCTGCAACACAGGGCATTCCAGGTTGATGCGTCCTGGCGAAGAGTTTCTCTGTAGGCTCGTCCCCATCCGTTGGGGCACTGTCGTGTCGAGGCCTGGGCGGACCACAACCTGCGCACGCTCGTTGGCCAGGCTGGGCTGCCATAAAGGATCTAGATTATCCAGTGCGAAGCCCAGCCCGGCTGTCCCTTGTAGTTCCCCAGGAGGATCCCCCTGACTAGCTAGCGATAGTGAGTGAAGAAAATAAAATAAACATTTTTCAAAGAAAAAACAAAAAACCGAGACCGGAGTCCCAGCAGGGTATCCTAGGTCCTACTCCTGAGCTAGGCAGCAAGAAAATGACACACAGAACTGTGTCTGAGGGTAATGCCTAGAGGGACAGCCCCTAAAGGTGTGTCTAGTTAAAGCTTTTTTGATGAAGTTTCACTACCTAGCCTGCTCCTGCAGAGGGCGCCATTACCCAATAGTGATGAAACTTGGAAGAGGATGCGTCTGTCAGAGGACGTAAGAGAAAAAATGTTGTTTAAAAATGAAAAAAAAAAGGCCAGGACCAGAGATCCCAACAGGGAGCTAGGTCCTGACTAGACAGAAAAAAAATTAATCCTAGAGCAGGAAGTGGGAGTATACCACCTGGGACTGCCTGGGAATGGGCGTAGTTAAAGTTCTGTTAACTTTGTTAACCCTTTTCTGCCTAGTTTCCTACTCCTAGGAAGCGCAGCATAACCCATTTGACTAATGAGGATATGTCGCTGTGTCCGTCAAAGCGAAAGAGAAACTGGATTTTTGTCTTACCGTAAAATCCTTTTCGCTGATGTTCATTGATGGACGCAGCTCCATATCTTCTTTGACCCTTGGGTTATGCTGCTCTCCATAGGAGTAGGACTAGGCGGAAACAAAACTGGACTATGCCATTAGGGCAGTCCTAGGGGGTATACTTCCCACTTCCTGCTATAGGACTACAGTTAGTAACAAGCAGTGTCAGAAGAATACATAACGCAACTCAACAGAGGGGTAGGTTCTGTGTCTGTCAATGAACATCAGAGAAAAGGATTTTACGGTAAGACAGAAAATAGAGTTTTTGTAAGAACTTACCGTAAAATTTCTTTCTCTGAGTCCTCTGACAGACGCCACCGATCCATATAAGCCTTCACTAATGGGTAATGGCGCCCTCTGCAGGAGTAAGCTAGGCAGATAGAATGTTAATATAAAACTTTTCTATACTTAGACACACCTCTAGGGGGCCATTATCTCTGATCCAGTCACAACTTGTCCTCAGTTTGTAGGAAGCAGTACCGGAAGGCAATAACCCCCAGATCCAAAAAACCAGAGGGGCGGCAACTGTCAGAGGACTCAGAGAAAATAATTTTACGGTAAGTTCTTACAAAAATTCTATTTTCTCTTATGTTCTCTGACAGTCGCCGCCGATCCAGATAAGCCTTCACTATCGGGACGTCCCAAAGCAGTGCAGGTGTGAGGGGTGGGAAGACGCAACCAACTGAAAAGGTAACGAAAAAACACCCCAAGGAAGAGACAGAAAAAATATATGTCTCTGCAAACAACCGCCGCACCTCAAAACTTTGCGGCTAAGGAAAGCATCCTAGGATGCCAAAACATCAATTCTGTAGAATTGTGTGAAAGAGTGCACGGACGACCAGGTCGCCGCTTTGCACACCTGAGCCAGAGCAGCCTGAAAACCCAAGAGACGCTGACGGCTCCAGTAGAAAAGGCCTTTACAGGGAAAGGAGGAACCTGACCCTCGATGGAAGAGGCCTGAAACAAAAAACGTCTGATCCACGGAGAAAAGGTGGCCGTGAACGCAGCTAGCCTTTCAGAGGTCCCTCAGGAAGAAACAAACGGAATCAGACTGCCGAACAGATGCCGCGGCAGGCAGGAAAACCCTGACCGCCCGGACCACATCCAAGGAATGCAAAGCCATCTCCTGGAGATGCTCGGGCTTCTCACAAGCGAAGGCAGCACAAAGAAACCACCTTGGGAATAAAAGACTGAGTGGGTCGCAGAACCAATTTATCCCTATGAAACACCAGATAAGGAGAACGGCAAGATAAAGCCGCCAATGCAGACCCTGCAGAGGAAAAACTCTGATGTTCTCAAAGGAAGGTAGTTGTAACACAGGTAACACCAAATTCAGGCCCTGAGGAGGCAAGGGAGCCTTCCTCGGAGGAGCCAGACGCTGCACCCTTATGAGGAAAGTGCAAAGCAAAGAATACGATGCCAAGGGACGTGGAAAAAAAATGGCCAAAGCAGACAACTGACCCTTGGATCGCGTTCAGCGCCAAGCGCGGATCCACTCCTTTCGCCACCGAGAAGGAGCGAGGATGGAACGCATGCGATCCGCACCAGGCATATACACTTTCCAGGTGCGATGAGAAATCTTCCTCGAGGTAGCTTTACGTGCCTTCAATAATGTAGGGATGACCGCCTGTGGAAGACCCCTACCCCTCAAGACCTGGCTTCCAACAGCCACGCCGTGAAAGCCAGAGACTGTAAAGCAGGAAGTATGATCGGCCCTTGAGACAGAAAATCTTCCCGCAGTGGAAGCCGCCAGGGAGGCCCGACGACCATCTGAACGATGGCCGCGTACCAGGTCCGACGTGGCCAGTCTGGGGCCACCAGAAAGACCGACATCCGTTCCAACGCCAACCTGCGGAGGAACCTGGACAACAGTCGAACCGGAGGTAAGGCATACAACAGCCAATACCGGTGCCAAAGGAACCCCTAACGCATCCGTGGCGTCCACCAGAGGATCGCGAGGTCCAGCCATGAACTTCCCAACCCCATTGTCGAGACGGGGCGTGAACAGATCCACGTCCGAAGTCCCCCACCGGGCACACAGGAGGAGAAACACCTCCGGATGCAGGGACAAGACTCCCTGGTCCAAAGTCAGGCGACTCAGACAGTTTGCCTGCCAATTTTCCACACCCGGAATGGGAACAGCCGAAAGCGCAGGAATGCGCAATTCGGCCCAAGACAAGAGCAATGCCACTTCCTCGGCCACCCGTGCACTCTTGGTGCCCCCTTGGTGATTGATATAAGCCACATCCGTAGCGTCGTCCTTCCGTACTGGAACCGGACACCCCTGAACTTGGGATAACCAACGGAAACAGACAAAGTTTGATCGCTCGGAGCTCCAAGACGTGTAACAGCAAAGAGGCCCCCACCGCCGACCACAAGCCCCGGGCACAAGGCGTGCCCAGGACTTCTCCCCAGCCTAACAGGCTGGCGTCCGTGGTGAACACCGTCCACAACAGAGGCCAAAAGGACTGGCCCTGTGTCAGGGTCGGCGACTGGAGCCACCACAAAGGATCCGACCGCAGCCGGTGGTACAGAGAAACTACTTGCCAAATGACCGAGCAAGCAGTGAAAAAAAAAAAAAAAGACACAAACCATTACCAAACAGAGGGGCGGGTGCTGCGTCTGTCAATGGACTTCAGAGAAAAGGATTTTATGGTAAGTTATCACAAAAATCCAGTTTTCTCTATCGTCCATTGACAGACGCAGCTCTTATGCTTCTTAACCATTGGGATGTCCCAAAGCAGTGTAGGCATGAGGGGTGAGAATATCGCAACCAAAAAAGTTTACTTATTTCCAAAAAGGCTAAAACGTAGCCAACTGGGTAACAAGCTCAACCAGGAACAACAGGAGCCTACCCAAAAAGAAAAATGTACCCCTGAAAGAGAAAACAAGTCTCTTTAAACAGCAGCCTGCAAAACCTTGCGGCCAAAGAATGCATCCGAAGATGCCAATAAATCTACCTTGTAGAATTTTGTAAACTTATGCATGGACGACCAGGTCGCCGCCTTACATACTGAGTAACAGAGGGCTGATGGCGAAAAGCCCAAGAGGCACTTAGCGCCCTAGTAGAATGCGCTTTTACAAGGAAAAGAGGAACTTGACCCTTTAATGAATAAGCCTGAATGACCGTCTGCCTAATCCATCTGGATATAGTCGCAGCAGACGCAGCCAAACCCCTAAGAGATCCCTCAGTAAGGACAAAAAGAGAATCTGATTTCCGAAAGGACTCCGTGACCAACAGGTAAACCCTGATCGCTCGAACCACTTCCAGAGAAAGCAATGCAATTTCCTTGGGATGCTTCGGCTGAGGACAGAGTGAAGGCAAAACAATGTCTTCATTCAAATGGAAATCAGACACCACCTTAGGAAGAAAAGACGGATTAGGTTGGAGAACCACTTTATCTCTGTGGGCGACCAAATAGGGCGAACGACAGGAAAGCGCCGTCAACTCAGACACTCTGCGAGCAGAAGTAATAGCTACTAAAAAGGCAACCTTCTGATATAATGAAAGCAGAGAAATGTCTCTAATATTCTCAAAAGTAGGCTTTTGAAGAACAGACAAAACCAAATTCAGATCCCAGGGTAGCAATGGGGATCTTCTCAGAGGAGCCAAATAAAACACCCCTTGAATAAAGGTTGGAATTACGGTATTAACCAGCCAACGGACATTGGAAAAATATCGCCAAGGCCGACACCTGGCCCTTTTTCATGCCAAAGGCCAACCATTGCTCGACTCCTTTCTGCAAGAAAGCCAAGACCCTCGCAACCGAAAACAAGCAAGGGTGCAAAGATTGAGAATCACACCACAAAATTAACGATTTCTACGTACGATGATAAATCTTCCTGGAAGCCACTTTTCTAGCCCTCAACAGGATAGGAATCACAGACTCAGAGAGACCTCTGTCTCTCAGCACCTGGCTTTTAACAGCCATGCCATTAAAGCCAGCAACTGTAAAGCAGGATGAAAGACCGGCCCCTCGGACAGCAGGTCCTCCCTTAGAGGCAGCCGCCAGGGAGGCTCGACGACCAACTTTACCAGGTCTGCGTACCAAGACCGACGAGGCCAGTCTGGGGCCATCAGAATCAATGGAACATTTTCCAATGCCAACCTGCGGAGAAACCTCGATAACAGCTGTATTGGAGGAAAGACATAAAATCAGCTGATACTGGCTCCACTGAGTCACCAACGCATCTGTGGCATGGGCCAGAGGGTCCTGAGCCCTGGCCACGAACCTTTGCACCTTCTTGTTGAGACTAGACGTAAACAGGTCGACCTCCGGAGCGCCCCAATGGACACACAGGAGACTAAACACCTCCGGATGAAGGGACCATTCCCCTTGATCCAGAACCTGACGACTCAGGTAATCCACCTGCCAATTCTCCACTCCCGGAATGTGAACTGCAGAGAGAGCCGGAATATGTTCCTCGGCCCATGTCAAGGTCTCGGACACCCGGGCACTCTTGGTGCCCCCTTGATGATTGATGTAGGCCATAGCCGTGGCATTGTCCGATTGGACTCCGAACCAGGGAACCTCGTAGCCGATCCGTTCAGGGGAGCAGGCAAAGTCTCATCACTCTGAGTTCCAGGACATTGATCGGTAAGGAAGACTCCTCTGTCGACCAGAGTCCCTGGGTACAGAGATTGTCCAGCACTCCACCCCAGCCCGACAGGCTGGCACCTGTGGTGACCACCGTCCACGACAGCGGTAGAAAGGCCTTGCCTTGACTCAGGGCGGGCGACAGAAGCCACTAAGAGAGCATTGATCTCGTGGGGCGGCTCAAACATATCATACTGTCTAAGGACCGTAGATCCTTGTTCCACTTGACAAGAATCTCTTTCTGCAGAGGCCTAGAATGAAACTGAGCAAATGGGACCGCCTCGAAAATCGACATCATCAGACCCAAGGCTCTCATGCATGTCCAGAGAGAGGAGAAATCGTGGTCCCTCAGCTCTCCCGGAAACTTCTGCAGTTTCTCCCCGGGAAGAAAGACCCTTGCCAAGGAGGAGTCCAGAGTCAGTCCCAGGTAATCCAGGCGCATGGACGGGGTCAGTTCAGACTTCTTGAAGTTGATGGTCCACCCGAACTCCTGAAGGGTCTGAACCATAAATTCCAGGTCAATAACAAGGCTGATTGAGAGTGCGCTCTCAGCAGAAGATCGTTCAGGTATCCCAGGATCGCGATCCCTCATTTGCGCTGCAACACCAACACCGAGGCCAAAAACTTGGTGAAGACTCTGGGAGCGGAGGCGAGACCAAAGGGTAACGCCACAAATGGGAAGTGCTCCTCTGCCACTGCAAAACGGATATACCTCTGCTGTCCCTCTTATATAGGGATTTGTAGGTAGGCATCTTTGATGTCGATGGAGGCTAGAAAATCCCCCCAATTTAAAGATGCTACCACCGATTGAATGGATTCCATCCGAAACTTCTGCACCCGCACAAAGCGGTTCAGAGACTTGAGGTCCAATATTGGATGCACCTTGCCCTCTTTTCTGGGCAACGTGAACAGGTTTGAATAGAAACCTTGAAATCATTCCTGCAGAGCAGCCGGCACAATCACTCCTTGTGCTACCTCCTTAGGGAGATCCCGCAAGCGATCCGGAGACAGACGAAGATTTGAGGGAAAGAATCTGGAAGAGACCGAAATTCGATCTTGTACTTTAAACAAATCAGTTCGTGGACCCATCTGTCCGGAATCAAGGATGTCCAGGGTCCCTGAAAGCAATGCAAATGTCCCCCTACCCCAGAAATGGGTGAGGGCGCCCCTTCATGCAGAGGAGGACTTGTCCACCGAACCAGACTGGCTAGTCTTGGGCTTTTCCCAACCAATCCTTCTTGTGCCCCTGAGGCATGAAAAAAACACCTATGAGCCGTGAAAGAGGGCCCTCGTCGTCAACGGGGCGCCTTGCCTTTGTGGATTAAGGAAGAATAGTACTCTTACCCCCCATTAACCCTTTAATCAACTCCTCCAAGGAGTCTCCAGACATTCACCCAAAAAAGGGAGATCTGCTAAGGTCTTCTTCGAAGCCTGGTCCGCCGACCAGCTCTTCAGCCACACCATGCGGCGTATGGCAATCCCTACCGCTGACACTCTGGCAACCAGAGGGGCTGCGTCCAAGGCCCCATCGCATAGGAATACCAGGGCCTGGGCCATCTGATCCTTGAGCTCAATCAAGGTCAGGGGAACCATCTCAGTGGTCAAGTTACCCCGAAGAACCTTAACCCATTCCGTTGCTGTCTGAGAAACCAGAGCAGACACAAATATCGGTTTTAGTACCGACCCTGCCAAAACATGTAAGTGGCGGTAAAGGGATTCCACCCATCTGTCCACCGGGTCTGTAAACGCTGGGGAATCTTCCACAGGTACTACAGTAGATTTGTTTAATCTGGAAACCGGGTGATCCACCCGAGGTGGCACCGTCCAGCGGTTCGAGACCAAGTCAGCAAAGGGATAACTGCGTTTAAAGTGATTTGGAACCACTAGCATGTGCTTAATGCGCCACCATTGCTTGTTCACAATATTGTGAAAATCTTCAGGACAAGGAAACACCTGACCCATTTCTGGGCTTTGCAGGAGCCAAAAACTACCCCCGTTCCTGACTGTGTGGGCTCATCAGTCAACTTTAAAGTTTCCCTTACTGATAAAATCAGTGCTTCCATCATAGCGCGTTCCCGCGCTGCAGCTGAGGAGGCCATATCCCCCTCGATATCTGACAGCGAGCACAGGGATCCCTCAGGGGGGGTTGTCCATGGCAACCATATCAGACTCTGAATCAGAGGACAGAGAAGGCAGAGACCGTTTTTTGCTAGTGACTTGTTTCATTAAAAAATCTACCTTTGATGCCAGATTATCCAAAGCTGCAGGAAGACATCAGGAACTGCGAACCGGATGCACCAGTAGGCGTACTGAGGGGGTCAGATGGAGAATTAACGGCTTTGCAATGTTTCTGTAAAAATATGCCCTGCCCCTTTAAATCGAGATCACGGTCTGCACCGACCGATCGTAATGCAACCGGAGTTACCCTTAGGCTAATGGCAGGTAGCAGTGTGCGCAGGGAATGCCCGAAAACACCAGATCCAACAATTCAGATGAGCTGAAGGCCACTATCAAAGCAACCTTGGCTTCCATAACACTTCAGCAGTGCAACAAGCTGATCGTCTCCATGCCACGCCACATTGATGTAGTAATTCATGCAATTCACCCATGTAGCAGAATACATTTTGGCCTAAATGTATTTTTTTTATTGGATGCGCTTTATAGCAGAAAGTAAAAATTGTTTTTTTTTTTTTCTGGTCTGTTTATAGCGCAAAAAAAAAAAAAACGCAGAGGTGATCAAATACCAACAAAAGAAAGCTCTATTTGTGGGAAAAGAGGATATACATTTTATTTGGGTACAGTGTAGCATTACCACGCAATGATCAGTTAAAGTATCGCAGTGTTGTATTGCAAAAAATAGGCCTGGTCATAATCCGTCCGAAGCTGAAGTGGTAAGCTGTAGGTTTAGGTAACCCAGTAGTGTAACCACAAGGTTACATGGTAGTTAGCCACTAAGAACCATAAGGTATCACAACATACTAAAGGCCAGTTCACACTACTTGAAGTCCAGTGCGTTTTTTTTTCGGCACCAAAAACACATGGAAAGTAGGTTATATGGTTTTTAATGACATAGTTCACATAGGTGCTTGCATTTTCAGGGAAAAAAGGGAACATGCTGCATTTTCCCTGCACTGGACTTTCCTGGAATGCTGTAAAATGCATCAAAAATGCACACACCCTTATTTAAGGTTAAGAAAAAAGAGGGGGGGGATGCAGTGGACTGCATCAAAAATGCATGCAGAAAAGCATCTAGAATGCATCCGGACTGCGTTTCTATGTTGTGAACTTGCCCTAATATTATAACTCTCTAGCAGCTTTAGGGCTTCCTGTAAAACACAAAATTACTGGTAGGGGGAAAAAATGATCATCCACTAAAGCAGGGCTATGTGTCTGAGTGGGCTATCAGCAGACCCAAATACTGGAGCTGGCTCATTTAAAAACTGCAGACCTACAGGTCATACCTATCCAACCACTACGTATACAGCACCCTTAGCATATATGCATAGGAAAAGGTAAAATTTTCTTCCTAATCTTTTCCTACCTTTAGAGCAGGGGGTGAAGATCCCAAATATAATCTGCTGTGCAAGATTTATTAGAGCCTGCTGCATGTCTCTGCCAAGCCCTAGAGTTCTTGAAAAGTATTGGGTAGCCACGAATACTGGGACAATCCAGTATTCGTAGGAGGTCTCAAATAAAAGTCCTGCATTATGCTTTGCCCAAACAAAAAAATGGTGTTACCTACAGTGCATTGCGAAAGTATTCGGCCCCCTTGAACTTTTCGACCTTTTGCCACATTTCAGGCTTCAAACATAAAGATATAAAACTAATTTTTTGTGAAGAATCAACAAGTGGGACACAATCATGAAGTGGAACGAAATTTATAGGATATTTCAAACTTGGTTAACAAATAAAAAACTGAAAAATTGGGCGTGCAAAATTATTCAGCCCCTTTACTTTCAGTGCAGCAAACTCTCTCCAGAAGTTCAGTGAGGATCTCTGAATGATCCAATGTTCACCTAAATGACTAATGATGATAAATAGAATCCACCTGTGTGTAATCAAGTCTCTGTATAAATGCACCTGCACTGTAATAGTCTCAGAGGTCAGTTTAAAGGGCAGAGAGCATCATAAAGAACAAGGAACACACCAGGCAGGTCCGAGATACTGTTGTGGAGAAGTTTAAAGCTGGATTTGGATACAAAAAGATTTACCAAGCTTTAAACATCCCAAGGAGCACTGTGCAAGCGATAATATTGAAATGGAAGGAGTATCAGACCACTGCAAATCTACGAAGACCTGGCCGTCCCTCTAAACTTTCAGCTCATACAAGGAGAAGACTGATCAGAGATGCAGCCAAGAGGCCCATGATCACTCTGTATGAACTGCAGAGATCTACAGCTGAGGTGGGAGACTCTGTCCATTGGACAACAATCAGTCGTATACTGCACAAATCTGGCCTTTATGGAAGAGTGGCAAGAAGAAAGCCATTTCTTAAAGATATCCATAAAAAGTGTTGTTTAAAGTTTGCCACAAGCCACCTGGGAGACACACCAAACATGTGGAAGAAGGTGCTCTGGTCAGATGAAACCAAAATCGAAATTTTTGGCAACAATGCAAAACGTTATGCTTGGCGTAAAAGCAACACAGCTTTTACCCTGAACACACCATCCCCACTGTCAAACATGGTGGTGACAGCATCATGGTTTGGGCCTGGTTTTCTTCAGCAGGGACAGGGAAGATGGTTAAAATTGATGGGAAGATGGATGGAGCCAAATACAGGACCATTCTGGAAGAAAACCTGATGGAGTCTGCAAAAGACCTAAGACTGGGACGGAGATTTGTCTTCCAACAAGACAATGATCCAAAACATAAAGCAAAATCTACAATGGAATGGTTCACAAATTAACATGTCCAGGTGTTAGAATGACCAAGTCAAAGTCCAGACCTGAATCCAATCAAGAATCTGTGGAAAGAACTGAAAACTGCTGTTCACAAATGCTCTCCATCCGACCTCACTGAGCTCGAGCTGTTTTGCAAGGAGGAATGTGCAAAAATTTCAGTCTCTCGATGTGCAAAACTGATAGAGACATACCCCAAGTGACTTACAGCTGTAATCGCAGCAAAAGGTAGCGCTACGAAGTATTAACTTAAGGGGGCTGAATAATTTTGCACGCCCAATTTTTCAGTTTTTTATTTTTTAAAAAAGTTTGAAATATCCAATAAATTTCGTTCCACTTCATGATTGTGTCCCACTTGTTGATTCTTCAGAAAAAATTAGTTTTATATCTTTATCTTTGAAGCCTGAAATGTGGCAAAAGGTCAAAAAGTTCAAGGGGCCGAATACTTTTGCAAGGCACTGTAAATGGCTACATGTGCATTTATCATTTCCTATAATGCTACCATTCCAAGACCTTCAGTCCACCCACCGAGTGGGGGGGGGGGGGGTCTGGGTGGCAGGGCATCTAATCCTGGTGTAGAGTTGACATTTTTAATTATATTAATGGAGTCACAACAGCAAATAAACAATTAACACAGCCAAATGGCCCTTTCTCAGATGCAGCCAGACTCTGCAGGGTGAACACATTGTATGCAATCAAACTCTGTTTTACCAAAGGACCAGTGCAAACTCTTATAAATGACAGGGTCTCTTTAAAACAAAGCCATTACACAGAGAGAGGGTCAGGTAAGACCCATAAACATTTTGTCCATGCTAGTCATAACTAATTTGAAAACTGTTGGAAAAACCTTGAGACTTAAACTTTTATCAAGTTTTACTTTTCTTGGAAAGTACAGATCTCAAAGTCCACAGGGTGAACCAGCTGACCTGTTCTACCAAAGCACAGTGCGCAAGCAACCAATTAGAAAAAGCCTTTTTACTCACTGATAATTTTGTGATCTGTAGCAAAAAGTTTTCCGCCACATATCATGTTTTTCTTACAGCGCTGAGCACTAACTGACGTTTAGTCTGCCTGTTCTAAAAAATGTGTAATTATTAGCTTTGCAGAGACATGATCATGTATTAGAGCCGGTTCACACTTCTGCGTGTGCCGGGTTCGCATGTCATGTCGGAGCGCACTGCTCCGACATGACATGCGATCAGCTGTGCGGTGCGAGTTTAGCCATACAGTTTGTATGGCTAAATTCGCACCGCACCCGCAGCAAAGACGCACAGGAGGCATTTTTGCTGCCGCATCAGGATCGGATCGCACAGCGGTTCACACTTGTGCGATCCGATCCTGTGCGAACTGCACGATCGCACTGCGATATGCGATCAAACTGGGGGTGTCGTTAAGATTACATTGACACCCCCAGCGGATCGCATATGGCAGTGTGAACTGCCGGGGGTGCGTGTGCGATGCGGGAACAGGCTGCGAATTCGCAGCCTTCCCGCATCGCAATAGTGTGAACCGAGCCTCACTGATGCATAAATGCCACTTTATTTGTTCTGAGACACAAATGTACTATAAGAGTACAGAAAAAAAGAGTTTTAGTTATAGTAAATAAAAATGTCTGCTGGAAATGAATGCGATCACCTCTGGTCAGGATACAAAGGCTTAAGGTACCCATAGACAGAGGACAGTTGGATGTGCAGGCTCTACTTTAAGACCCCATTCCCACTTGTGCGACTTGTCATGCAACTTTGGACCCTAAACTCACATGACAAGTCGCACCCCATGTTTCCCAATGAGTACTGTTCATATCTATTTAAATATGTATAAAAGTAGGAGATAAACAATTGGTCGATTGCCGCATTTACCGGTCAGCAAATCCGTAGCCGAAAGAGAACAAGTAGTACAGTATCAGTGCTACGCTCTCTAATTATGACTAAATAATAAATAGGTGATCGAGAAAGAATTATTCTATGTGCCAAAGGTGCATATAACAATGGAAAATATATGCAATGATGAATATACAGTCAGGTCCATAAATATTGGGACATCGACACAATTCTAATATTTTTGGCACTATACACCACCACAATGGATTTGAAATGAAACAAACACAATGTGCTTTAACTGCAGACTTTCAGCTTTAATTTGAGGGTATTTACATCCAAATCAGGTGAACGGTGTAGGAATTACAACAGTTTGTATATGTGCCTCCCACTTTTTTAAAGGGACCTCAAGTAATGGGACAGATTAACAATCATAAATCAAACTTTCACTTTTTAATACTCGGTTGCAAATCCTTTGCAGTCAATTACAGCCTGAAGTCTGGAATGCATAGACATCCCCAGACGCTGGGTTTCATCCCTGGTGATACTCTGCCAGGCCTCTACTGCAACTGTCTTCAGTTCCTGCTTGTTCTTGGGGCATTTTCCCTACAGTTTTGTCTTCAGCAAGTGAAATGCATGCTCAATCAGATTCAGGTCAGGTGATTGACTTGGCCATTGCATAACATTCCTCTTCTTTCCCTTAAAAAACTCTGGTTGCTTTCGCAGTATGCTTCGGGTTATTGTCCATCTGCACTGTGAAGCGCCGTCCAATGAATTCTGAAGCATTTGGCTGAATATGAGCAGATAATATTGCCCGAAACACTTCAGAATTCATCCTGCTGCTTTTGTCAGCAGTCACATCATCAATAAAGAGAACCAATTCCATTGGCAGCCATACATGCCCACGCCATGACACTACCACCACGATTCACTGATGAGGTATACTTTGGATCATGAGCAGTTCCTTTCCTTCTCCATATACTCTTCTCTTCCCATTCCTTCTCCATATACTCTTCTCTTCCCATCACTCTAATACAAGTTGATCTTGGTCTCATCTGTCCATAGGATGTTGTTCCAGAACTGTGAAGGCTTTTTTTAAATGTTGTTTGGCAAACTCTAATCTGGCCTTCCTGTTTTTGAGGCTCACCAATGGTTTACATCTTGTGGTGAACCCTCTGTATTCACTCTGGTGAAGGCTTCTCTTGATTGTTGACTTTGACACACATACACACATACACCTACCTCTTTGAGAGTGTTCTTGATCTGGTTAACTGTTGTGAAGGGTGTTTTCTTCACCAGGGAAATAATTCTTTGGTCCTCCACCACAGTTGTTTTCCGTGGTCTTCCGGGTCTTTTGGTGTTGCTGAGCTCACCAGTGCATTCTTTCTTTTTAGGGATGTTCCAAACAGTTGATTTGGCCACACCTAATGTTTTTGCTATCTCTGATGGGTTTGTTTGTTTTTTCAGCCTAATGATGGCTTGCTTCACTGATAGTGACAGCTCTTTGGATCTCATATTGAGAGTTGACAGCAACAGATTCCAAATGCAAATAGCAAACTTGAAATGAACTGTGGACCTTTTATCTGCTCCCTGTAAATGGGATAATGAGGGAATAACACACACCTGGCCATGGAACAGCTGAACAGCCAATTGTCCCATTACTTTTGGTCCCTTAAAAAGTGGGAGGCACATATACAAACTGTTGTAATTCCTACACCTTTCACCTGATTTGGATGTAAATACCCTCAAATTAAAGCTGAAAGTCTGCAGTTAAAGCACATTTTGTTTGTTTCATTTCAAATCCATTGTGGTGGTGTATAGAGACCTAAAGATCAGAATTGTGTTGATGTCCCAATATTTATGGACCTGAAAGTAAATGAAAAGATCCAGATAACATACATAAGGGCACACTAAGTGAGTGCAGGTAATCAAAGCAATGTTGAAGTGTTAACAGTGAGAATGATAAACAATAGACCAAATCTCCAATCACCCATACAAAACCATATATATCAGTATAGTGATCAGAAAGAGACCATCACAAGAAACATAAAAAAAATGTCCATAAGTAAATACGGAAAAAGAAACTGTAAAATCTGGATTCAAATCCGTGTAAAATCCCAAGACCATGCAAAAAATGAAGATGGTGATTGGTGTCTTGGTTATCCAATATAGTGACACCTCTGTATGTGCTATTCTCTGGTCTTACAGCTGTAAGGTTACAGCATAGATAGAGGTCTTTGGGCTGAATAGTGTTGTGTTTCCAGGGGGGACTCCTGAAACGGCCTCAACTGATGACCCTCTGAAATGGGTAATATCTGGTCTGTGGTGGTCCGGATACCCCTCAATATGAATGATGTGTAAAGAGAGGACAGCTCCACATAGTGTAATAATAATTCCCAATTTTTATTAAAAAAAAAAAAAAAACAGCTAAAAACACACTTTTTAGACAATAAACAGGACAGATCATCCACGAGCAGTGAGCTTGTCCTCCTGCGAAACTTCCGGTTTGTTTATCGCTCAGTCCTGACACGTAGCGTCATGCCCACGTGACTTAATCAGTGATGAATGCAGCAAAGTTGATTGGGTGGCGCTTCATAGTACAGATGAACAATGATTCAAAACACACTGAAAAAGCAACCCAGGAGCTTTTGAAGCAAAGGAAGTGGAATATTCTGCAATGGCCGAGTCCATCACCAAATCTCAAGCCAATTGAGCATGCATTTCACATGCTGAAGGCAAAACTAAAGGTAGAAAGATCCACAAAGAACAACTGACGACAGCTGCAGTTAGAGCCTGGCAAAGCATCAGAAAGGAGGAAACCTAGTCTTTGGTAATGTCCATGGGTTCCAGACTTCAGGCAGTCATTGCCAGTAAAGGATTCTCAACAAAATACTTTTTCTAAGTTAAGTGTAAAAAAAAATGACAGTAGGCAGTTTTTGGCAATTCCATAATTTAAAGAATAAATAAAAAATGTCCATTTGCAATCAACGCCTGCTGCAACCGCCGACCCCAAAAAAAAACTCTAGTCCCTCCACTGATGCCGTCACAGCGGGTCGGCAATGGTGGCAGGCGGCGTGATTAACGATGGATCTACACCTGTGGACACTTTTTTGATGAATGAGTAGGGTTACTATGTAACCCTACTCATTCACATGTTTTTAGGTATTTGTGGATAGGAACAAGAAAAAGAAAAAATGAGCACCAGCATCCCAAATAGTCTATAGTTCAAAAAGATGTAGGGTGAAGGACTTTTAGACCGCATTCACAATGCTGCGACCATAAGTCGCCCCATGTCGGAGCGACTTTTTACTGCGACTTTACCGCGATTTGTGAATTATTTAAAGCGACTTATAGGATAGACGACTTTGTATTTGGCCAATCAGAATATGATGTGTTGTGACCTAATTCCCCTTTTCTGTTTTTTTTTTTTTACTCATTTCCTCATTGCCCACCAGTGCCACGTATCAGTGTCCACCAGTGCCACGTTTGTGTCCACCAGTGCCATGTATGTGTCCACCAGTGCCATTGCCCACCAGTGCCATGTATGTGTCCACCAGTGCC
Organism: Pelophylax lessonae; assembly: GCF_965119305.1. NCBI lineage: Eukaryota > Metazoa > Chordata > Amphibia > Anura > Ranidae > Pelophylax > Pelophylax lessonae. The sequence continues at coordinate 83,388,259 of NC_138779.1, read as the reverse complement.
ACTGCCCACCAGTGCCACGTATGTGTCCACCAGTGCAACGTATCAGTGTCCACCAGTGCCACTGCCCACCAGTGCCACGTATCAGTGTCCACCAGTGCCACTGCCCACCAGTGCCACGTATGTGTCCACCAGTGCCACTGCCCACCAGTGCCACATATGTGTCCACCAGTGCCACTGCCCACCAGTGCCACTTCCCACCAGTGCCACGTATCAGTATCCATCAGTGCCACGAATCAGTGTCCACCAGTGCCACATATCAGTGTCCACCAGTGCCACATATCAGTGTCCACCAGTGCCACATATCAGTGTCCACCAGTGCCACATAGTGTCCACCAGTGCCACATATCAGTGCCACGTATCAGTGCCACAAATCAGTGTCCACCAGTGCCACGAATCAGTGTCCACCAGTGCCACATATCAGTGACACGAATCAGTGTCCACCAGTACCACGTATCAGTGCCACAAATCAGTGTCCACCAGTGCCACGAATCAGTGTCCACCAGTGCCACGAATCAGTGTAACGTATCAGTGTCCACCAGTGCCACGTATCAGTGCCACGAATCAGTGTCCACCAGTGCCACATATCAGTGCCACGAATCAGTGTCCACCAGTGCCACGTATTAGTGTCCACCAGTGCCACTGCCCACCAGTGCCACTTATCTGTGTCCACCAGTGCCACTCACACAGACCAGGCAGAGATAATGGTATATAGGAACTGTAGGCATGGCTGCAATATGGGGAATGCCTGGCTAATTTTCCTTCTTCTTCCTGGAAAGTCGGATCACAGTCGCTTGACAAAAGATAAGGATCCAAATTGGAGGCGACTCCCATTGAAGTCTATTGGCACAAGTCGGATACAAGTCGCCTCAAAGTAGTACAGGACCCTTTTCTGAAGACGGAGCGACTTCAGTAGTGCATATTAAGACGGCTCTCATTCATTTACATTGCATTTGTTATGACAAGCGACTTGGGGCGACTTGAGGGCACACAAGTCGCCTGACAAGTCGTGCTAGTGTGAATGGAGTCTTAAGGTACTAAGACACAAAATGACAAAAATATTTTTGTTACGTATAAAAGATATAAATATTTATTTATCAAAAGAAGTATAAAAACATTCTTTACAACCAAATGTTCAGTGTATAAAAATGGTATCATTCACTGCACTTTTGTCTCCAACCGGTTTGGCCATATCAGTTTCTTCAGGGAAATGCGTAAAGAGTTTTACTAATGGACAAACAAAAATACAATGAAAATCATCATATGCATAAATAAAGTATATATCATGTTTAGGTACCCAAAGCAAAAGGCTGAGCTTATTTATTCATGCAGAGATTCCTAAATAATAGCTCCATACCTATTAAAGTACAGAGCACAAAGATCAGTTTGGTAGTGAAAGTGAGTCTGTCACACAGGATGGCGCATACCAGCTGAATTGAGGAGAAAAGTCTGCATACCAGAGGGGGTAGGTGGCCAGCAAACTAAAGGTAAAACCTGTATTGACAACAGCATCGTATCAAATGACTAACAGACTATCATGATTTAGCTTCTATAGTTTACTTACATATGCCAAAGTAACAGACTGAAAGAGCCAGCAACATCCATTAGATGGCACTCAAAAGCACTGCTCATTTAAATGTGGTCACTCTAGTAACCTCTCAATGTGCAACAAACATCCAGGCATTACTGATCCTTAGGCCACTTCAAGTCTATATGAAAGAAAAAGGCAACAGGTAAGGTAGGATGTAGCTTACGCTCAGATCGAGTGACACATAGGTACAAAAAAAACCCCTCTCTCCTTCAGACAGGACCCGTTCATATAAGTACCTGCAGTCGCTGAGTGGCGACATGAAAGTTCCTAGTGCACCAGCAGACAAGCTGGATATGAGTGGACCTCTTTATCCTAACACCCCCCCCCCCACCTCGATGACATCAGACGTCAATGCGAGATGTGGACGCAAAGCAGGGGATATCACATCCGTGGTGCGGAGCCCAGCCGCTGCATGTACAATCCCCGATCCGAAGCCTCTCCCACAAAGGCGCGGCAACACAAGGTGTTTGCACCAGCCTAGATCAGTGCTCCCCAACCTTTTTATCGCCGCGGACCGGTAAATGTTTGATAATTTCTCCGTGGCCCGCTTGTTTTGATTTAATAATTTTAATTTAATTGTATTTAAACGTGCCTTCAAAATAAAATACAGCTACACCAAAAATGAATATAAAGTGATTTATTTTATTTAACTCACTAGAATGCCAAATCAATGAGAACCCTGAGCTTGTTTCTTTGCAACGAGACGGTTCCATCTGGGGGTAATAGGAGACAATGACACCCGAAGTGTGTTGCTTATGTCCAGTTTATTCAGTTGTTTTGTTTTGGTTGCTGTCACTGCAGAAAACCCCGCTTCACACAGATAGGTTGTCGGAAATGGCAATAGGGATTTAAGTGCTGTGGTGGCAATCTCAGGGTATTCCGCCATGACTTTAATCCAGAACACTGGCAGAGTTGTTGTCTTGAACGTAGTTTTAAGGCCACCGTCATTTGCAATCTCCAGCAGTTGTTCTTCTTCTTGCACAGACATGCAAGATTCGCCCGATTTGTTGACAAATGGGTCGCGCATCCATTCCTTACCAGTTCGTGGGTCTTTTGTGGTTGGGAAGTAGCGTTCAAACTCTTTTAAAAGCAAAGACAGGTGATTGTGCACCAACTGGCAGAATGAATGTTCAAGCTCAGTCTCGCCTACAATCCCTGCTAATGTCTGAAACATGTCCAAAATGCCTCTGTTCACGCGCCGTCCCCACAACTCCAGTTTGGCTTTAAATGCAGCTACTTTGTCTGACAACTTGAAAACAGTTGTCATTTTCCCCTGAAGGCCCAGATTGAGTTCATTGAGCAGGCTGAATATGTCACACAGGTAAGCCAGTTTTGCGACCCATACCTTGTCACTGAAATGTGCTGCCAGCGGTGACTTCTTTTCTGAGAGAAATCTTTGCAATGGCTCTCGGAATTCAAATACTCTGGTTAGCGATTTTCCTCTGGATAACCATCTTATTTCTGTGTATAAGAGAAGGCATCTGTACTCTGCGTCCATCTCCTCACAAAGCTGCTCAAACAGGCGCGAGTTAAGTGCGTGTGCTTTGATGTGGTTAATAACTTTAACGACATCCATCAATACGCTGTTAAATTCCGGTGACATTTTTCGGCTTGCCAGCATTTCCCTGTGAATGAGACAATGCGTAGATTCACTCTCAGGTGCAACCTCCTTAATCCGAGCAGTTAAACCAGACAGTCATCCGGTCATGGCAGCAGCTCCGTCTGTGCATATGCTGACACAAAAGGACCATTTCAGTTTTCCTGATATATAACCATCCAGTGACTTGAACAGTTCTGCTCCTGTGGTGTTGGTTGGCAAAGATAGTGCACATAACAAATCCTCATGCACACCCTCCTGATATAGATATCGCACATAAACAAGTAGTAGTGCCTTGTTGTCGATATCTGTAGATTCGTCAACTTGGAGTGCATACCACGGTGATGTATTAATCCTCTCCAACAATTGTGCCTCAATGTCTTCGGCTATTTCCTCAATGCGCCTAGTCACAGTGCTAGCTGACAAAGTCACATGTGCTACCTTTTCCACAGCAGCCTCTCCTAGAAGTTCACGGCAAATGTCTTTAGTGGAGGGCAAGATCAATTCTTCACCTATAGTAAATGGCTTTTTAGCCTTAGCAATGCGGTTAGCCACCAAATATGATGCTCTCAGTGCATTCTCCTTTATTGATGTGGTGGCCCTCATAAATTTCTTCTGTGCTTCGTGCTCCCGTTTTTTTCTTTCAAAATACTCCAGGGGCTTGTCTTTTATGTTAGGGTGCTTGGCGGTCAAGTGGCGAAGCAGTTTTGAAGGTTTCATTGCCTCATTAGAGAGCTTCTCGCCGCAAACTATGCAGAGCGGTTTTGGTCTTCTTCTGTCTGTTCACTGGGCCTTTTTTTCTTCCCAAGGAAACTTTCTAACGATGTCTGTTTCATACTCATTTTTGCTAATTTGTGGGTTAAAGCAGACACAATAACACGTCAGTACACACGAGTATCGGTGAACAGATAGAAGAGCTAGAAGAGTGATACCTTCTCTTTCTCTTCACTCCACTGCTGCTTGCAGCCGCTCAGCTCCAGATGTCACCTAAATCCGAATGTAAATCAAAAAACTATCAGCGCAAAAATGTGATCAGTGTTATAAATATATGACCAGTGTATCAAAAAAATATATAAATATCAAAATAACGTGAAAAAATCAGATAAGGTGCACTAATCCGGCAGCATACACTTAACTGTGCTCACACCTCACAATCGGAAACAATAAAAACATAAAATAGTGTTGCGCCAGATAAAATAACTGTGATATATATATATATATATATATATAAAAATCACAAAACATGACTGTGCCCCCTTTCAATACAGAGATGCCAGCGTTCCCCTTTCAATACAGAGATGCCAGCGTTCCCCTTTCAATGCAGAGATGCCAGCGTTCCCCTTTCAATACAGAGATGCCAGCGTTCCCCTTTCAATACAGAGATGCCAGCGTTCCCCTTTCAATACAGAGATGCTAGCTTTCCCCTTTCAATACAGAGATGCCAGCTTTCCCCTTTCAATACAGAGATGCCAGCTTTCCCCTTTCAATACAGAGATGCCAGCGTTCCCCTTTCAATACAGAGATGCCAGCTTTCCCCTTTCAATACAGAGATGCCAGCTTTCCCCTTTCAATACAGAGATGCCAGCTTTCCCCTTTCAATACAGAGATGCCAGCGTTCCCCTTTCAATACAGAGATGCCAGCGTTCCCCTTTCAATACAGAGATGCCAGCGTTCCCCTTTCAATACAGAGATGCCAGCGTTCCCCTTTCAATACAGAGATGCCAGCGTTCCCCTTTCAATACAGAGATGTCAGCGTTCCCCTTTCAATACAGAGATGACAGCGTTCCCCTTTCAATACAGAGATGCCAGCGTTCCCCTTTCAATACAGAGATGTCAGCGTGCCCCTTTCAATACAGAGATGTCAGCGTGCCCCTTTCAATACAGAGATGCCAGCGTGCCCCTTTCAATACAGAGATGTCAGCATGCCCCTTTCAATACAGAGATGCCAGCGTTCCCCTTTCAATACAGAGATGTCAGCGTGCCCCTTTAAATACAGAGATGCCAGCGTGCCCCTTTCAATACAGAGATGCCAGCGTTCCCCTTTCAATACAGAGATGTCAGCGTTCCCCTTTCAATACAGAGATGCCAGCGTCCCCCTTTCAATACAGAGATGCCAGCGTGCCCCTTTCAATACAGAGATGCCAGCGTCCCCCTTTCAATACAGAGATGCCAGCGTGCCCCTTTCAATACAGAGATGCCAGCATGCCCCTTTCAATACAGAGATGCCAGCATGCCCCTTTCAATACAGAGATGCCAGCGTGCCCCTTTCAATACAGAGATGCCAGCATGCCCCTTTCAATACAGAGATGCCCCAGCATTCCCCCTTTCAATACAGAGATGCCCCAGCATCCCCCCTTTCAATACAGAGATGCCCCAGCATTCCCCCTTTCAATACAGAGATGCCCCAGCATGCCCCTTTCAATACAGAGATGCCCCAGCATTCCCCCTTTCAATACAGAGATGCCCCAGCATTCCCCCTTTCAATACAGAGATGCCCCAGCATTCCCCCTTTCAATGCAGAGATCATCGCGCCATAGTGCTGAGTCTCCTCAATAGCAGAGAACCCCCGCCCCCCCCTCCCCTCCGTGCACTTATGCCTGAACCCACACAAGCACATTCGACCCAGGAGTTCTTGACCGTCCTAAATGAGTGCAATAGGCCTGGGTGAATGAGGGGGCATTTTAATAAAAGCACTGCTGCTCCTCTTTCCGTTAGTGCTGATAGTGCTGAGTCCGACCCCCCTCCGTGCACTTACCTCACAGCAGCTTCTCTAGTCTTGAGTCCCCGCGTCTCAGACCTCGAGTCCTCAGTCCTCCAGCTGCGCTTCCTCCTCGGCCAATGGCGTGAGGTTTGCCTTTCGGCCAATCAGGAAGCGGGAGGACCCGCTCCCTGATTGGCCAGGAGGAGCATCAGTGTAACAATAGCGAATTTTCATTCGCTATTGTCACACAATGGGCGGGCTCGAGTGGGCGCGATGTTCTGCGCCTCCGCTGCCTGCCACAGTGAAATGAATTGAAGTTCCTCGGGCGGCCCGGTGCCGATTGATCCACGGACCGGCACTGGTCCGCGGCCCGGGGGTTGGGGAACACTGGCCTAGATGACAGAAGGGTGAATTGGGGAGGAGGCGATGAGACCAGGTGGGGTGTTTGTACTGGTTGGAACAACAGAGGGAAAAAAGGGGGGCTCCGCCCCAACGCAAACGCAGTACCCCTGGAAGGGTGATGCCCAGGTCATGACTGGTCAATACGGACATGCAGCACTCAGTCTGGTGGCTTTCACGAGGGCCCCAAACGTCCGTACGGGGACCCATAGCCACACAGATCATCCCCACCAACAGGTGCCCAGTCCACCGTGACAGACCCAGGAAAAATGGAAAGAAACTATTAAATACTGTGTATTGTTAAAATAGGAGCTCCGCAGGAAAAGTCTGCACAGCTTATTCACAGCTGTATATCAAAAATACATAAAAATATTACAAAAACCACAAAATTTGGATTTTTGTCTTACCTTAAAATCCTTTTTCTCTGATGCTCATTGATGGACACAGCTCCATATCTTCTTTGACCCTTGGGTTATGCTGCTCTCCATAGGAGTAGGACTAGGCGGAAACAAAACTTGACTACGCCATTAGGGGTATACTTCCCACTTCCTGCTGGAGGATTTCAATTCGTAACAAGCAGTGTCAGAAGAATACATAAACCCACTCAACAGAGGGGTGGGTGCTGTGTCCGTCAATGAACATCAGAGAAAAGGATTTTACGGTAAGACAAAAATCCAGTTTTCTTTTTCTTTCATTGACAGACAGCTCCATATCTTCTTTGACCCTTGGGATGTTCCAAAGCAGTGTCAACATAAGGGGTGGGAAAAACAGCAATGCACATAATTCCCAAAAAGGCTAAACATAGCCAACCAGGTAAACCAGGAGTTCAACCAGGAATAACTGGAGCTCACCAGCCAGAAAGAACACAACCTCAAGAGGCAGGAACCTCTGCAACAGCAGCCTGCAAAACTTTCCGGCCAAATGCAGCATCCGCAGATGCTGAGTACATTAACCTTGTAAAACTTGGTAAATGTATGCACAGACGACCATGTGGTCGCTTTGCACACCTAAACCACTGATGCCTGATGACGGAAGGCCCAGGAGGCACTAAGCGCCCTTGTAGAATGTGCCCTTGATGGTGCCCAGAGCCAAACGTTTATCTACACCTTGTTGTAGAAACTCCAGCAGACTGAACACTGAAAAGTAACGGGGAGAACATCCCCCCCCCCCGAGACTCACACCAAAAAATGTACGCCCTCCAAACTCTATGATAAATCTTCCTAGAAGTAGATTTAATAGCTTTAACAGTGTATGAATCACCAAATCCAACAACCCTCAATCCTTCAGTAACTGGCTTTCAAAAGCAAGGCCGTTAAAGCCAGCAACTGTAAAGCAGGATAGAAGATCAGCCCTTGAGACAAAAGATCTTCAAAAGATCTTCTCTGAGAGGGAGTCTCCAAGGAACAACGGTTACCAGCCTCACAGGGCCTGCGTACCAACACTGGCAAGGCCAGTCTGGAGCAAACGGAATGACTGGAATCCCACCTGCCTCGATTCTGCGCAGAAGCCTCGGTAGAAGCTGTAGTGGAAAAGCGTAAAACAGACAATACAGACCCCAAGGGGCCACCAGAGCATCTGCCACATAGGCCAAAGGATCCTGACATCTTGCCACAAACCTCTGAACCTTCCAGTTTAGACAAGAGGCAAACAGGTCCAGATCCGGAGTCCCCCCACCGGAGACAGTTGTTGAAACACTTCCAGGTGAAGAGACCATTCACCCCAACTCAGGGCCTGCCGACTGAGGTAGTCCGTCTACCAATTTTCCACCCCTGGAATGTACACAGCAGAGAGGACTGAAACATATTCTGCCCACTTTAGAACGCTGGCTACTTCTCTGGCCACTAGGGCACTTTTGGTGCCCCCTTGATGATTGATATATGCCACAGCCATGGCATCATAACAAACCAAAAAGTGCTGCGGCAGACCATAAACATAATTAAAAAGTGAGGTATGTATCCAAAGTGCTATACACATCAAATAATAAACACAATATAGATCCCCTACCGATGAAGTCAAAGCTGGATGTGCCGATGCAACACGTATAGGGGCGGAGCCTGTCTGTCAAACACCACTTCCTCTCTGGTGTATTTGCAGAACTGCGGGTTACTTGCACTATTGAGTGCCGCCTTTGTAAGTGTTATACTGACTAATAAATCATCGATTGAATCCATCAGAGAGCAATAGACTTGTTTGCATTTATCTCTTCTATGCCTGGGATTTGCCTTGTGGAGAAGTGAAACCTGGTGCTGGAATATCTGTCGTTCTCCCTAGTGTGATCTGTCCAACCATCCATTAACCCCTGAGGGGCACTGCTGTATCTGACCCTTGGTGATTCTTGGGTCAGATAGTGAGGTGAGAGGCTTTAATATTACGGTGGTGGTGGATCTAGGAGCACGTTCACGGAAGTGCAGATTATTGGACACACTTGCGATCACTGGTACTTTATCATCACAATTCACATGCGTTTTTTATCCATATTGAGTTTATTATTTGATGTTTATAGCACTTTGGATACATACCTCACTTTTTAATTATATTTATGGTCTGGCGCAGCATTTTTTGGTTTGTTATATTGTACTTTATTGTGAAGTGGGAACAGAGTCGGTGTTAGCAGCCGGACATTGATATTTGTTTGATATTATTTCCTATTGGATTACTGTATCACTATTATTTACATCACCTTACACTTTTTGTTGCACAGTTTATTGCGCTGATAGCTTTTACACTATTATCTACAGCCCCATGGCATTGTCCGACTGAATTCTTACAGGACACCGATCTATCCACAGGGACAGGCAAAGCCTGATCGCCTGAATTTCCAGGATATTGATCGGCAGACTGGACTCCTCCCAAGTCCAAACCCCTTGAGCCGAATCCATGCTTAAGACCCCTCCTCACCCAGACAGGCTGGCGTCCGTGGTAACCACTTTCCAGTACAGGGGGAGAAAGGACTTCTCTTGTCGAAGTGCCAGGGAACGTAGCCACCAAAGCAAGGATCCCCCTCGCACCCCGGCTCAACAGGATCAAATTGCCCAGAGATTGGGGATTCTTGTCCCATTTGGCAAGAATTTTCTTTAGCAATGGTCTGGTATGGAACTGCGCAAACTTAACCACCTCAAAAGGTGGAGACCATCAAAACCAACACTTGCATGCAAGTCCTGAGAGACGAATGATGGTTGGACAACAGGGGCCGAATCGCATGCTGAATCTTCGGCAGTTTAGCCTCTGGAAGAAACACCCTGGCTTAGGCTGAATCCAAAGTCAGGCCCAGGTAGTCCAGGTTGGCGGAACGGAATCCGAGCCGATTTCTGAAAATTCAGCATCAAGCCAAACTCCTGCAGAGTTCATACAGTAATGTCCAGATTATCTTTAAAGACAGACGTAGACTCTGCTCGTAGAAGGAGATCGTCCAGGTAGCCCAGTACCACAATCCCCCTCTGCCTGAGCAAGGCTAACCTGGGGGCCAACACTTTTGTGAACTCCCAAGGAGCTGAGGCAAGACCAAAGGGTAACGCCACGCATTGATAATGTTCCTCTCCCATGGCAAAACAAAAAGAAACTGCTGATGCCCTATATATATTGGGATATGAAGGTAAGCATCCTTGATATTGAGAGAGGCCAAAAAATCCCCTTAAAGGGATGCCACCACCGTGCAAATTGACTCCATTCAAAATTTCTGAACCCGCACAAAAGAGATTCAGGGCCTTGAGATCCAAGATCGGACGGACCTTGCCTTCCTTCCTAAAAACAGTAAATAGATTTGAATAAAAACCCCTCAAAACATTTTAACTCTGGAATCAGGACAATTACTCCCTGTGATTGCAGATCCTGCACTGCCACGTAAAGGCCCTGCAGCCGATCCGGGGACAGGCGCAAGTTGGAAGGAAAAAACCTTGCCAGGGCAAGGACCGAAACTCAATCTTCTAACCGGACCGAATCAACTCGTGGACCAATTTGTCTTGAATGAGAAAGGTCCACGGGTTTGGAAATAAACAAAAACATCCCCCCACCCCAGATACAGATGAGAGCGCCCCTTCAGGCAGAGGAGGGCTTATCTGCGGAACTAATGGAACTCGCATTTGACTTACCAGCCCAGGGCCTCTTTGAACCTCCCCTGCGAAGTGACGGGTGGACTTTTCTCCCGTGTCCTGCGAGCCAGCAGGACGAAAGAGCTGTTTGTGAGCCTAGAAGAAAGGACCACGTTTACGACAAGGCTCTTTGCTTTTGGAAACCTGTGGAAGCAGAGTACTCACTTCCTGTAAGACCTTTAATGATCTCTCCTTTAGAAGCACCGAACATCTCCTGTAAATGGTAGATCAGTCAGCACCTTTTTGGAAGCCTGGTCAGCCGACCAGTACTTCAACTAAATCATGCGGCGGAGGTTCACCGCAGTCCCAGACACTCGGCTAGCCAAAGGGGCTGCACTCAAGGATGCATCACAGATGTACTTTAGCCCCTGTATCAACTGATCCGCCAGCTTCGCCAGCTCAGGAGGATGTTGATCCTCTTCTATATCCTGGCGTAAGTTTCCTACGGTTCCCGATCCATGCATCTCCATCCTTGATTTCTCTGCGTTCTAGACACCCCTGACAGGGCAGTTAGCTGTACCTAGGGTGCTCAGTTAGGGACCCAAGTGTCCTTGCTTTCTAGACTGCTCCCTATGTAATTTTCCTTCCATCCCTCCCTTTATATTTCTTCCTAACTCCCCACTTTCCCTTCTCTCTTTCCTTAAGTTCTCAGTGGACTCTGCTTCTCTCACCTGGGGCCGTCTAGTGAAGCTACTCTCCTTGGTGATTCGTCTATCCGTTACTAGTGTGTTTCACCATGGGTCACCTTAAGGTCACCACTCTAAATGTGAGAGGTCTTAATGTTCCAGAGAAACGCTCACGGTTGCTAGCCCATATGCAGAAAAGTAAAACTCAAGTCGCCTTTCTACAAGAAACGCACTTCAGAAGTGATAATATTCCTAAATTGACCAATGGAGACTTCCCACTGGCATATCACAGTCCCTCACCCATTACAAAGTCCAAAGGGATCAGCATTCTGGTTGCCAAGTCGGTGCCATGGTCCACTAACGCAGTGCAGCCGGATGCCAAGGGTCGCTTCATCCTACTCAAGGGAAAGATTATAGAGGTGTAGATTGCTTACGTTTATTTCCCCAATGTAGACCACTCCCAGTTTTTTGCAGGACCTTCTCCCTGTGCTCTTAGAATTTTCAGAGTGGCTCTTGGTCTTCGGAGGGGACCTCAATTTTGCTATGGAACCCCAGTTGGATGTGTCGCATGGTTCCTCCCATCTTTCCTTTTTCCGTTTGAAAGCAGATTTACAGCTTTTGCACTTGATCGATCCCTGGAGGTTGTTGTACCTCCAAGACCAGGACTATTGTTATTTTTCACAGGTCTATCACACTTACTCACGTCTCGACTATCTCTTGGTCTCGCATAAGGAACTGCCCAGAGTTGTATCTGCGCGCATTGATATAATCTTGCTCTCCGACCATGCCCCGATCCACCTAACACTTCAAGTTGGTCCAGTTTCCCCGAGTCCTCCATCCTGGAGGCTAAATGAAGCACTGCTACAATCGACAGATTCGCTTGCCGAATTGCAGGCCGCTCCAACAGATTATTTCTCCATCAACTGTGACTCAGTTGAAAGCCCCCTAGTACTATTGGAAGCTAAAAAAAAAGTTTTTTTGGGGTGTGTTGACAGGGATTGGATCACGCCTTAAATGGGAACGAACCCGACTTACTGACAAGCTTCTGTCGAAGCTGCGCAGCTTGGAATGCTCTCACAAAGTGAGCCTGGTGTGTTCCACTTACCAAGATCTCCTTAAGGTCCGGGAGGCACTACGGTCTCTTCTCTTCTATAAAACAAAGCAAAAGTTGGCGTGGGCTCGTCATGCTATGTACAAGTTTTCAAATAAACCAGGCACATTGTTGGCTCGGGCTGTACGTGGGCCTCGCACCAGAACTTTTATCCAATCAATTCTGGCCTCTGATGGACGGAAGCAGACAACTTCTGCTATGGCGGCTGAGTTCCACTCCTTTTACCAGGGCCTCTATAATCCCAGTCATCCCTCTACAGCTGAACCCCCCCTCCCAAATGCATTGTCGGCAGTTCAGTCCTATATAGCCTCCTCTGGTATGCCGTCTCTTCCTACCGAGGTAAGTGAGGAAATGGAGGAACCTATAAAGGTGGAGGAGCTGGGGGCGGTCTTGGCCACTTAAAAACTGAAGAAAGCTCCCGGTCCTGATGGGTTCACCCCAGCCTATTACAAGGCTTTCTTTGAGGTTCTATCTCCCTACTTAGTATCTGCTCTTAACTCTCTCACAGAAGGGCAGTCTATGACAGTGGATGCTCTGAGGGCTTACATCTGCATGATTCCTAAGGAGGTGAAGGACCCCTCTCAGTGTGGTAGCTACCGTCCCTCCTAAACACGGATTTAAAGTTGTTTGCCAAAGTTCTGGCAAACAGGCTGCTCCATTACATCCCCCTGCCTAATTCACCGAGACCAAGCGGGATTTGTACCTCCACGGGAGCCACAAGATAACACTATTTGGGTTGTGAACCTGATCCATGCTGCCAGAACTGTCCCCCACCCTACTATCTACATATGCGGAGAAGGCTTTTGATAGGGTCAATTAGCAGTTTATCTGTGCCAATTCGGAACATATTGGGCTAGGTTCTTCCATGTGGAGTTGGATCTCTTCCCTCTATTCTTGCCCATCAGCTGCTGTCAAGGTGAACGAAACGCATTCTGACTTTTTCATGATCACGAATGGAACCCGCCAAGGTTGCCCCTTTCGCCATTCATTTTCATTCTCTCTTTAGAACCTTTTCTTTGTACAGTTCGGGCAAACCCCAGGACTGTGGGATATCAGAAGTCATTTGGGGTTCATAAGGTTGCTGCTTTTGCGGACGACCTCATATTTTTGATTGACCGCTGGTGTCCCTACCAAAGTTGTTACAATCACTGCGCACTTTTAGCATCCGGTCTTATTTTCAAATAACTATAACTTTTCTAAGTCCTCTGCCCTCCCAATCTCGTTAGACCGGGCCACGGTTGATGGTCTTTGTCCCTCCTTCTCTTTCCGTTGGGCAATTGATACCATCCCCTACTTGGGAGTTAACATTACCTCAGACCCTGCTGCCCTTTATGCAGCCAATTTCCACCCACTGCTTACACGATTGCAGGCTGATCTACTTCACTGGTACACACTCATTTTGACCTGGTTTGGTCGCTATAGTGCCCTCAAGATGACAGTACTACCCAGGATTCTATACCTAATGCAGGCTCTCCCTCTCAGTTGCCTCCCTCTTTTTTTAAACGCATTAACTCCATGTTTCGAGAGTTTGTTTGGTCACATCAGGAACCACGCCTTCAGCTCCAGCTTCTCCATCTTCCCAAGCCTCGGGGTGGAGTAGGCCTATTATAGAGCAGCTAACCTTACTAGGTTGGTTGACTGGCATTGCCATGGGTGGTAATGTAGTTGGAGGACTTAAGCAATACGCAAAGAGCTGGCCGTGGATCGCCTCGCAATTGCACTTCGATCTCCCAAATACCTTCTCCCATGATACCTATTCTAAGCAATCCCAAATTCGGACCCGGTCTCCAGAGCCCCCAGTTTCTCCATCTGGTGCCCAGTGGCCGTCTACATCTCTGGGACTTCTTGGGGTCAGATGGTAAACTCTCCCCTGCTGCAATTACCTCTGCTGCAGACCCCCCTCTAGACCTTTGGTGCGGCCTCCAGCTCCGACACTTCCCCCGGAAAATGCTCTCCTCTCCCAGGCATCTCTCATCAGCTTATGAAGCTGGAATGTATATGCCATAGGAGGGAACCGACCAGCCATACCCTCTCTAACATCTATGCTGCCCTGATTCGTCCAACACCCGATTTTACCCCTTCCTTTCTCTCTTGATAAAAATCTGACCTTGCTACGCAATTCACCGACTCTCAAAAAGAGAAAATCCTCCACTGTGCAGAAATCCTCCATAGCTACGAAGGTCCAGGAAACCAGTTATAAGATTTTGACAAGGTGGTATAGGGTGCCCACAACCCTTCACCATTATTTTTCACAGGTGCCCGATACGTGTTGTTGGTGCAATGCCGGCAGGATCACCATGTTGCACATCTGGGATTGTCCGAAACAAACCATTTTGGCAAGCAGTGACTAGTACCATTAAACACTTGACCAATGTCGATCTGACAGGCGACCCTGCGGTGTGCTTGCTGCACCTCACGCAATGGCCCATTAAAAATACAAAACCTCTCTTACCGCCCAGCAAAAATGCAGCCGAGGCATGTATTCCTCTGTGTTGGAGATCTGTGCATCTACCTTTGAAGTCTCTCTGGTTTTCTAAAATTTAACTCAGGGACATGGAAGACCTTACGGCTACCCTCCAAAAATCAAGAGAAGTCCTTTTGTGACACCTGGAGACCATGGCAACACTTAATTTTCATGGATGCCTATATACAGGAGGTCTTGTAACATGGCTGATTTTTCCAAGGGCTTCTGGGAGGCCTTGGGTGGGAGAATTCATTGCTATGGTCCTTCATGTCTCTATAAGTCATTGTCTCTTTCCTCCGTATGTGCTTCCCCTTCCTTTCTTCCCCATCTCTATCAGTATTATGTTGTCCTCTTTTTGTTTATTTACACATTTTAGTTTGCAATCCTCTCCGCTGCAGTCTTCTTGCTGCTCTTAAGTACAGGATCGTGTTTAGTGGACCATACCCTCCCCTTTTTTCTGGGGTTATTGCCCACCGGGGGATCTAATTCGACCCAGGTATTCTTTACTTTATATCCCACAGGTTTTCAATAGGGATGCACCGATCCGATATTGGGATCGGATATCGGCGCCGATATGGCCATCGGTAAAATTAACAGATCCACGGGCCGATCCGGTTTTTCTCTTTAAATAGCTGTGAGAGAGCAGAGAACAGCTGTCAAAGAAAAAAAAAAAAAAAGAGCCTCCTGCAAATGCCTGTCAGTCTCCCAGTTAAGTAAACACAATGAATACAATGTATCTTTTCGTTCCGTCTGCCGGAGGAGGGAAGTTTAACCTCTTAAATGCATGATTGTTATAAGGTATCTGCCGATGCTAATACCGATCCGGAAGTATTTTGTTATAAGCTCACAAAACAGTACTTCCGGATCGGACTCGGGATCGGTGAGTTCACAAAGCAAAAGATCGGCATCGGGACCAAACAAGACGGATCGGTGCATCCCTATTTCTCAATATTATGTTAGAGCTGTTCCATATAGACTGGAACTTTTGGAGTTATTTACCATTATGTCATCCCGGCTATGTTTTACCTGCCTTACTTGGAACTTATCATGTTATATATAATAAGTTTTGTTGTACTGTCTCTGTAGTCTTACTGTGGATGTCTACTGTATGTAATTGAGGGACTTAAGTCATTATATTTTTGCTCTACCCCTACCTTGATTTGTACAAAGCAACCTTTGGTTAAATTGAGGAGTTAAAAAAAAGTTTTGCACGTCTACGCCTTCAGCCTTTTTGGAGGTAGTCTTTGGTCAGCACCCTCCTGCAAGGGTGTAAGGGACTACATAGAGGGACCCTTTTATATACACTCTGGATGTGCTTCTGTGATTTTAAATTGGAAGTTTGTTTTTGTATATATTCAATAAAAATATTTTTGATTTTTTCTAAACTGTGTAATGTCTGAGGACGGTACCGCTAAAATCCCTTTGCCCCAACCTTTCAAACAATTTTTTCTATAGAAGCTAAATAATGATAGTCTGTGAGTCAATTTGTTATAAATGCCCTCGGGCCTTATTTGATATAATGCTGTTGCCAATACAGGTTTAACCTTTAGTTTTCTGGCCTCTTACTCCCTCTACGGGAGATGTGGTATGCAGACTTTTCTCCTCTATTCAGCTGGTACGCGCAGTCCCGGGTGACAGACTCACTTTCACTACCAAACTGATCTTTGTGCTCTGTGCTTTCACAGGTATGGAGCTATTATTTAGGCATCTCTGCATGATTAATTAAGCTTAGGGTTTTGCTTTGGGTATCTAATTATTATATACTGTATTTATGCATATGATAATTTTCATTGTATTTTTGATTGTCCATTAAACTCTTCACACGCTTCCCTGAAGAAGTCGATATGGCGAAACTGGTTGATAACAAAAGCGCAATGAATGGATACCATTTGTATACACTGAACGTTTGCTTGTATAAAATGTTATTATACTTCTTTTGATAAATAAATGTTTATGTCTTTTATACATAAAAAAGGTTTGTCATTTAGTACCTTAACTACTTGCCGACCGCCCCACGCAGATCTACGTGATTATGTGCACGCCGCCGGAGCCGCGCTCCCACTGTGATAAGACAGAACGGGAGCCAGACCGCGGAAGGGAGCGGGTGCGATCGCCGCCGGCCTCCTGCGATCTTCAGGGAAACTGACAGGAGAGCCGCCTGCCTATGTAAACAAGACAGGCGGCTCTCCTGTCAGACAGGCACAACGAGATTGTGTGTCTCAGCTAAGCTGAAACACGGATCTCTGTGTGCCTGTCACAAAGCCACCCCTCCCCCCCCCTACAGTTAGTAAGCACAATTTAGGAGCACACTTAACCCCTTAATCACCCCCAGTATTAACCCCTTCCCTGCCAGTGTCATTTATACAGTAACAGTGCATATTATTAAGCACTGATCACTGTATTGGTGTCACTGGTCCCCAAAAAGTGTCACTTAGTGTCAGATTTGTCCGCCGCAATGTCACAGTCCTCTAAAAATTGCTGATCGCCGCCACTACTAATAAAAAACAAAAAGAATAAAAACTCCAAAAATCTACCCCATCGTTTGCAATTGCTATAACTTTTGCGCAAACCAATTAATATACGCTTTTTGGGATTTTTTTTTACCAAAAATATGTAGCTGAATACAAATTGGCCTAAACTAATAAAAATAAATTGGATTTTTGTCTTACCGTAAAATCCTTTTTTCTAAAGTTCATTGACGGACGCAGTTCTGTTCTTCATAACAATAGGTTATACTGCCCCTACAGGTGTAGGACACCAGGCAGAAAAAAGTTCTGGTTACACCTATGGGCAGTCCCAGGGGGTATACCCTCTCTCCCTGCTAAAGGATGCCAGTTTTGTATCAAAGCAGTGTCAGAGAAAACAATACCAACCCAATTTAAATGGGGTGGGGGTACTGTGCCCGTCAATGAACTTCAGAGAAAAGGATTTTACGGTAAGACAAAAATTCAATTTTCTCTATCATTCATTGACGGATGCAGTCTCTGTTCTTCATAACAGTAGGAACGTCCCAAAGCAGTGCCATAAAACATGAGAGGTGGGAAAAGCAGAAAATAATTCCCCAAGGCTGAACCAGAGTCAACCAGCCAACATAGAGCTCATCAGAACAACAAGATGAGACCCACCTGACAAAAACATTAAACACCCTCAAGGGAGACTGAAAACACCCTTAAACAGCAGCCTGTAAAACTTTGCAGCCAAAGGAGGCATCTGCAGATGCCAGCACATCCACCTTCTAAAACTTTGTAAAGGCATGAACAGACAACCAGGTAGCCACCTTGCAAACCTGAACCACAGATGCCTGATGGCAAAAGGCCCAGGAAGCACTAAACGCCCGAATAGAATGCACCTTAACAGGTGTAGGCTGACCCTTAATTGAATAAGCCTGCACAACCGTCTGTCTGATCCATCTGGAAATAGTCACAGCAGGTGCAGGTAGCCTTTTCTTTAGTCCATCCGTGCGTACAAAGAGTGAATCCGACTTCCGAAAAGATTCAGTGGTCGCCAAGTACACCCCGATTACCCGAACCACATCCAAAGTATGTAGTGCAAATTCCTTGGAATGTTGAGGCTTAGGACACAAGGAGGGCAAAACAATGTCCTCATTTAAGTGCAAACTGGAAACCTGACCCTTGATAGTATCTCAAGGCCAATTTTTGATCAACACCCCCAAGGGTAACGCCACAAATAGAAAATGCTCCTCTGCCACTGCAAAGCGTAGGAATCGCTGATGTCCCTCGAATATGAAGACGTGGAGATACGCATCCTTGATATCAATGGAGGCCGGAAAATCCCCCCTGATTCAAGGATGCCACCAATGACCGAATGGAGTCCATTCAAAACTTCTGCACCCACACAAAGCGGTTCAGAGCCTTGAGATCCAGGATTGGACACACCTTGCCCTCCTTTCTGGGAACAGTGAACAGGACTGAATAGAAACTTTGGGAGTGTTCCTGTGGAGGAATTGGCACGATCACTTCTTGAGCCAGGAGGTCCTGCACCGCTTCCTGAAGAGCTTTCAAACGCTCTGGAGACGAGTGAAGATTTGACTGAAAAACCTGTCCCCCGGCCGGGACTAAAATTTGATTTTCTACCCGGAACAAATCAGTTTGTGAACCCATTTTGTCTTGAAAGAAGGAAGTCCAGGGTTCCTGAAAGAAGCGCAGACGTCCCCCCACCCCAGAAACGGGTGAGGGCGTCCCTTCATGCTGAAGAGGACTTGTCCGTGGAACCGGGCTGACTGGCCTTGCCCCAGTGCTTCTTCGGCCCTCCAGAAGCTCTGAACGGCTAACCTTTTTCTTGCACCCGGAGGCACGAAAAAAAATGCCTATGTAAAGGAAGGTCCCTGCTTAGCACAAGGGAGGGGGGGTTTACCTTTGGAGGATTGAGGAAGAAGAGTACTCTTTCTGCCAGTCAGACCCTTGATCAACTCATCCAGTAAGTCACCAAACAAACGCTTTCCCAGTAAAGTGAGATCCGTCAAGTCTTTCTTGGAAGCTTGGTCAGCCGACCAATTCTTCAGCCAAACCATGCAATCCCCACAGCAGAAACTCTGGCCACTAGGGGGGCCGCATCCAGGGACACATCACACAGGAACAACCAGGGCCTGGGCCATCTGGTCCAAAAGTTCCATCAGTTCTGGCGGAACTACGTCAGGGTCCAAGTTCCCTTTCAGAACCCTAATCCATTCCGTAACCTCCAAAAAATACCAAAACAGACACAAAGACCGGTTCCAAAATGGAAACCGCTAACACGTGAAGATGGCGGGAAAGGAATTCCACCCACCTGTCCACCGGATCCATAAAAACCGGGGCATCTTCCACAGGCACAATGGTAGATTTGTTCAACCTGAAAACAGGGTGGTCAACCTTAGGTGGCACCGTTCAACGGTTGGAGACCGTATCAGCAAAAGGATACCGGCATTTAAAGCATTTTGGCACAACTAGCACATGCTTAACGTGCCACCATTGGTCATTCACAATATCATGAAAAGTTTTGGGACAGGGAAAAACCTTGCCAGACCTTTGGGTCTTGCGGGAGTCAAAGGCCACCCGTGTACCTGCTGGCATGGGCTCATCAGCCAATTTTAAAGTTTCCCTCACTGAAAAAAATCAGGGCTTCCACCAAAGCGCGTTCCTGCGCAGCAGCTGAAGAAGACAGGTCCTCTTCACCACCTGAATGCGAGGACAGCGACCCTTCAGGTAGGGGGGAGTCTGTGGTGACCACATCAGCCTCTGAATCAGAGGACTCCACCAAAGATGGAGAAGGCAGCGGCCATTTTCGGCTGTTAACTTTTTTCATGGCAAAATCAACTTTTGTTGCAAGGTTTTCCAGAGCTGCTGAAATCGCGGCCAGCGACTGCGATCCGGAACTGTCCGGGAGTTGTACAGAGTTGGTCTGAGGGTGAAATTACAGCCTGGGACTCCATATTCAAAGTACTGTCACTTTAAGAAGCGTTGATCGCGGTTCCCACCACCGATCGCAGTGGTCTGCAGAGTCCCCCCTTAAATGTACACTAACAGCAGAGTGTGCAGGGATATGCCCGCAAGGTCCTGTACCACCTCCAGAAAGAATCCTCCTGAACAGCCTGCAGCAGGAAGCAGAATCACAGGAAGTGACCTTGGCCTGGATGTAAAAGGTCACACTGCTAGTGCAGTGCAATAGGTCTACACAAAAATGGTTGCCAATGCATTTTAATAAAAAGCTCAGGGGAAATGGCTGCTCCATATAAGTCAATAGGAAAAATATACACACTGCCACACTTAAGATGGCAGCGCCCAGGGCATACCATGCGGCCAGGGACCCCCACAATGAAGGCCTCAAGGATCTACAACAAGACCCAGCAAGTAACAAGGTACGATTGCCACCCCCCTCAGGACGCCAGGCGCACCAGTTACATAGCCTCCCGCAGGGGCGGGAGAGGGGGACAGGACACAGAGGCCAGGTACCTGGCAGGCCAGGGGGATCTTTTAGGAAGTACAGGCCCTATTATCCCCAGGAGAGGGCCCACATCCCCCCAAGGCCAGCAGGGGCAAGGGGAGTCACATTTACTAACCATACCATGGACCGGGTGGGCTCCACTCCGGGCAGACTGGAGCCCAGACTTTGAGATAATCGATTTTGATTTAAACTTAAACCAATGTGCATAATGTCTGGATCAAGAAAGGGGCATGTGGACTAACTCTCAATTTTACTTTCCAACCATAAATCTTGTTAGGATATCCAAAACTTCCTCATCTGAAGAAGAAGAAAAATTCTCTGACTGTTCTTGGGTTAAATAGGCTTGGGATGTCTTGGTTAAATTCTTAGTGTTATTGTCATTAATATAATGTCTTTTTAAAGTAAGCAGGCGTGTAAATTTATTAAGATATTTAACCGCTTGCCGACCGCCGCACGACTATTTACTGCGGCGGTCAGCCCCTCACAGGCAGAGCGACGTAGTATTACGTTGCTAGCCTGTAAGGGTCTAGGGAGCGAGCGCGCGCCCCCGGAGGCGCGCTCCCACGCGGTCATGGACCCCCCCCGCGCGTGTGACCGGCGGACCCGATGTCCGCCGGTCACTCGGCGATCGACGGTGCAGAGGGAGAAAGGCAGGCGGCTGATGTAAACAAGCCGCCTGTCATTCTCCCCTGTGTAGAAACAGTGATCATACGGTTCTACTATGTAGAACCGTTGATCACTGTTCCTACACCTCAAGCCACAGCCAATCACAGTTAGAATCACGTCCCTAGGGACACACACCACCCCTCCCTCTTAAAAAAAGTTAACCCCTTCACTGCCAGTGTAATTTTACAGTAACAGTGCATATGTATAGCACTGATTACTGTAGAAATGTCACTGGTAACACCAAAAGTGTCAAAAATGTCAGTCAAGGGTCCGATCTGCCGGTACCGCAAAAAAAAAAAAAACGCAGATCGCCGCCATTACGCGTTAAAAAAAAAAAACACCAAAAATGACAAAAATCTTTCCCTTTGTTAGTAAACGCGATAACTTTTGCGCAAACCAATCAAAATACGCTTTTTGCGATTTTTTTACCAAACATATGTAGCATAAAACAAATTGGCCGAAAATGTTAAAAAATTTTGATTTTTACATTTTTTTGTGGGGGAATTTCATATAAAAAAATGTGAAAAATATTGTTATTTTTGCAAAATTGACGCTCTTTTTTGTTTATAGCGCATGATCAAAAAATCGCACAGGTGATCAAATACCACCAAAAGAAAGCTCAGTTTGTGGGAAAAAAAGGACATCAATTTAGTTTAGGTACAGCGTTGCACGACCTTCAATTGTCCGTTAAAGTCATGCAGTGCCGAATCGCAAAATAGGCCCTGGTCAGGAAGGGGGTAAAATCTTCCAGGGCTTAAGTGGTTAAAAAGACTACATTTATTAGGCAAATACTGTATTGTTCTTTCTTGTGGTTCTTTGGAATTTCTCTACAGCGGCTGCTTTTGGATACACTGGAGCATTCATTTCTCATATAGATTGCTGGCTTGATGACACCTTTGGACTAAAGCATTGTTAGACCATACTGACTTCCAGTAATTTCTGTAGTGGTTATAATGAACTATAATACTTTTACAATTTTTGAAAAGTTTTAATTCTTCATCCCTCATCATGACATTGTTTAGATTTTTAGTGGTTTGTGGTACATGCATATAAATTCCTCAGGGTGTGTGCCTGCACAGATACACATATTTAGATTCCTTTTTTTTTTATTATGGGCATGGATAGATTAAGTAGGTTGAAACAAATGGGTGTATATACTGCGCTAACCAAATATTATTGAGCCAAGAAAGGTGCACGTGCAAACGTGTGAAAAATTCTTAAAAAATGATTAAAAAATATATATATATTAAAATTGTGCTGACAATAAATTAGAATATATAAACTTGTAAACCAATATTGTTCAATTGTGATGAATCATCCACTAAAGTGCATATATAAACTTGTGGAAAAAACTTACAATAAATACGATACAAATAAATTAATATTGCAAATAATATGCAGTGCAAGAATAAATATGCATAAAAATTGCACAAAAAAATGAGGGCCATTATTATAGGCAACACAGAGGCGTATATTGGTTTGCACAAAAGTTATTGCGTCTACTAACTACGGGAAAGATTAATTTTTTTATTGTTTTTTTTTTTTTTTTTTTTACTAGTAATGGTGGTGATCTGTGATTTTTAGCAGGACTGCAACATTGCGGTGGACAGATCGGAACCCTGACATTTTTGACACTTTTGGGGGTACCAGTGACATTACTACAGTAATCAGTGCTAAAAATATGCACTGTTACTGTAATAATGCAATTGGCAGTGAAGGGGTTAACCCTGGGGGTGATCAAAGGGGTTAATGTATGCCTGTATGCTTACTGTGTGTGTGTGGGGGGGGGGGGGGGGGGTTCTGGGACAGGCACAGACAGATCGCAGTTTCAGCTTAGCTGAAACTTCAGATCTGTCCCTGACTGTCTCATAGAAGATCCACCTGCTTTGTTTACAAAAGCAGGCGGGTCTTCTCTCCGTTTACCGGACGATTGGGGGAGGAAGGTGGCAATCGCCTCATCTCCTCCCGCGGCCCGCCTCCCGCTGTGTCTACACACAGCGAGAGCGTGCCTCGGGCGGCGCGTACGTACCGCAGTAACCCTTCCCCTCCAGTCACGTAGAACTGCGTGACTGGACCCAGGGAAGCCACACTGCTGCAGTAATATTACTGTGGGCAGTCGGCAAGCGGTTAATGACCAGGCCATTTTTTGCAATTTGGCACTGCGTGACTTTAACTGATAATTGCGCGGTCATGCAATGCTGTACCCAAACTAAATTTACGTCCTTTTTTCCCCACAAATAGAGCTTTCTTTTGGTGGTATTTGATCACTTCCTTTTTTTTTTTTTTTTTTTTTTGCGATCTAAACGAACAGACCTAAAATTGAGAAAAAAAATTAAATTTTCTACTTTTTCTTTTAAAAAATATCCAATTAACTCAATTGATGTCATTCATTTAGGCCAAAATGTATTAAGCTACAAGTCTTGATAAAAAAAATCTCATTAAGCGTATATTTATTGGTTTGTGCAAAAGTTATAGCGTCTAAAAACTATGGTGTATATACTGGAATTTATGCAACTTTTACTTTCTGACTGCCTATCTCATTTCTTGAAGTGCTAAAATGGAAGAGCAGTACAACCCCTCCCCCCCTAAATTATCCCTTTTTGGAAAGTAGACACCCCACGGAATTTTCTAAGAGGCGTGTTGATCCCATTGAACATTTCATTTTTTTGTCAGATATTTTAAAAAAATTACAAGAAAAAAAATAGAATTTTTTGTAACAACTTACCGTAAAACTATTTTCTCTGAGTCCTCTGACAGACGCAGCCTCTTCCAAGTTTCATCACTATTTGGTAATGGCACCCTCTGCAGTAGCAGGCTAGGTAGTGAAACTTCATTAAAAAAGCTTTAACTAGACACACCTTTAGGGGCTGTCCCTCTAGACTTTACCCTCAGACACATAGAGCTTACTAATCAGTTTCGTAGCTAGCAGTACAGGAAGACAAATAACCCCAAAATAGAAGGGCGGGGGCTGCGTCTGTCAGAGGACTCAGAGAAAAGAATTTTTACGGTAAGTTCTTACAAAAATTCTATTTTCTCTTACGTCTTCTGACAGACGCAGCCTCTTCCAAGTTTCATCACTATTGGGATGTCCCAAAGCAGTGCAGGTGTGAGGGGTGGGAAAAGACACGACCAACAGAACGGTAACATGCCAACAAGGCCAGAACAAAATGTGGCCAACAGGGCAACAAAAACTCAAAAAAACAGGAGCTACCCCAGAACAAAATGTCACCCCAAGAAGAGAAAACACGTCTCGCAGCGCTCAAAACTTTGCAGCCAAAAGGAAGCATCCGTGGATGCCATCATGTCAATCTTGTAAAATTCTGTAAAAGTGTGCACAGACAACCAGGTCGCCGCTTTTCACACCTGAGCCACAGAAGCCTGATGGAGAAAAGCCCAACAGGCACTCACGGCACTAGTAGAATGTGCCCTTACAGGGAAAGGAGGCACCTGACCATTGAGTGAATAGGCCTGAACAATAGTCTGTCTGATCCATTTCAAAATGGTTGCGGCGGACGCAGCCGAACCCTTCCTAGGTCCCTCAGGAAGGACAAACAGGGAACCAGACTTCGTAAAGGATTCCGTGGCCGACAGGTAAACTCTGATCGCCCAAACCACATCCAACGAATGCAACGCAAATTCCTTGGGATGCTTAGGCTTCGCTCAAAGCGAAGGCAAAACAATATCCTCATTGAGGTGGAAGGCAGACACCACCTTAGGGAGAAAAGACCGATTGGGTCGCAGAACAACCTTATACCTATGAACGACCAGATAAGACGAACGGCAGGACAGAGCCGCCAATTCAGACACTCTGCGGGCAGAGGTGATAGCCACCAGAAAGGCAACCTTCTGGGACAACACAGGCAGAGGTATTTCTCTGATATGTTCAAAGGGAGGTCGTTGCAAAATGGACAAAACCATATTTAAATCCCATGGAGGCAAAGGGGCCCTCCGCAGGGGAGCCAGATGACGCAGCCCTTAAATAAAGGTGCGATTCAGGGAATTAGTCTTCAAGGGACGCTGGAAGAAAATGGCCAAGGCTGACACCTGACCATGGCGTTGAAGCCAGAGACCGTAAAGCAGGGTGGAAGATCGTCCCTTGAGACAGCAGATCTTCTCTCAGGAGGTAGATGCCAGGGAGGCTCTACGACCATCTTGACGAGGTCCACGTACCAAGACCGACGAGGCCAGTCTAGGGCCACCAGAATCACTTGTACCTGTTCAATCGCTAACCTGCGGAGGAACCTGGACAACAGTTGAATCGGGGGAAAGGCATAAATCAGCTGATACTGGTGCCAAGGCACCACCAACGCGTCTGTGGCATCTGCCAGAGGATCTCGAGCCCTGGCCACGAACCTTTCCACCTTCTTGTTGAGACGAGATGCAAACAGATCCATGTCCGGAGTCCCCCCATGGGGCGCACAGGAGCCGAAACACCTCCAGATGCAGGGACCATTTCCCCCCAATCCAAGGACTGATGACTAAGATAGTCCACCTGCCAGTTCTCCACTCTAGGAATGTGAACAGCAGAAAGAGCTGGAACGTGCACCTCAGCCCAAGACAGAATCTCAGCCCCTTCCTTGGCTGCCCGGGCACTCCTGGTGCCCCCTTGGTGATTGATGTAAGCCACAGCCGTGGCATTGTCGGTTTGAACCCGAACCGGGCGACCGCGCAACTGAGTCACCCAATGGAGCAGGCAAAGTTTTATCGCCCGGAGCTCCAGAACATTTATCGGTAAGGAGGATTCCTCAGACGACCACGTCTCTTGGGCACAAAGAGTGTCCAGGACTCCACCCCAGCCTGTCAGGATGGCATTCATGGTGATCACCGTCCACATAAGGGGCAGAAAGGAATTGCCCTTTGTCAGAGTGGGCGACAGAAGCCACCATGAAAGCTCCGGCCTCGTGAGACAGCTCAAACACATCATCCTGTCCAGGGACTGGGGATTCCCGTTTCATTTGGCAAGAATCTCTGCTTGCAGAGTCCTTGTGTGAAACTGGGCAAACGGGATTGCCTCGAAAGCTGAAACCATCAGCCCCAGAGACCTCATGCAGGGAGGAGAGATTGTTGTCCCTGAGGGACCTGATCTCGCCCTGCAAAGTCTGAAGTTCTTCCTCGTAGATAGGAATGTGCAGATACGCATCCTTTAAGTCGATGGAGGCCAGAAAATCTCCTTGACTCAAGGACGACCACCACAGACTCGATGGATTCCATTCGGAACTTCTGTACCCGCAAAAAAAAGCGGTTCAGAGATTTGAGGTCCAGATCGGACGTACCTTGCCCTCCTTCCTGGGCACTGTGAACAGGTTTGAATAAAACCCACAAAATCTGTCCCGCTGTGGAACTGAGACAATAACGCAGTGAGCAAGAAGATTTCGCACCGCCCCCTTGAGGTCCGTTAAAACGATCCAGGGACAGACAGAGATTAGATGGAAAGAACCTGCCTGCTGGGCAAGATCGAAATTCAATCTTGTACCCTGAACCAATCAATTCATGAACCCATTTGTCCTGAATTAGTGACGTCCAGGGTTCCCGAAAGTAATGCAGATGGCCCCTCACCCCTGAACCGGGTGAGGGCTTCTTCCTAGAGGCATGGTCCACCGACCAGCTCTTAAGCCACACCATGCGGCGGAGTGTAATCCCCACCGCAGAAAACCTTGTGACCAGGGGAGCTTCGTCCAGGGCCGCGTCACACATACACCTAGGCCATTTGGTCTGTGAGCTCAATGAGAGTCAGGGGGACCGACTCAGCCAGCAAGTTGCTCTTAAGCACCTTGATCCATTCCGTAACCGTCTTAGAGACCAGCACAGAAGCAAACACAGGCTTGAGGAGTAAGCCCACCACCAAGTACATGTGGCAGGGAAGTGACCCCAAGCGCCTGCCCATCGGGTCTTCAAACACCGGGGAGTCCTCCACGGGCACCACCGTGGATTTATTCAACCTGGAGACAGTGTGGTCCACCTTAGGGGACACTGTCCAGCGATTGGAAACTGGGTCCGCAAAAGGGTAGTGGCGTTGAAAACGCTTAGGCACTGCCCGCATGTACTTACTGCGTCGCCACTGTTCGTTCACGATATCGTGAAACTTCTCGGGACAGGGGAAAACCTGACCCGACTTCTGGGCTTTGCGGGAGCCGAAACAACCCGCTTTCCTGACTGTGTGGGCTCATCATCAATATGCAAAGTCTCCCTGATGGAGCGAACCAGTGCTTCTCTCAAAGCGCGTTCCCGCGCCGCAGCTGAGGGGGACTCAGGGAACGCAGTGTCTGTGGCAACCACCTCAGGCTCAGAATCAGAAGATTGAGAGGGCAGCGGACGTTTTTTTTTTTTTTCATAGGAATTTGTGACATGACAAGATCAACGCTGGATTTCAGGGCTTCAATGCCCTCAGACAGGGATGCAAGAGAAGGAGATCCGGATGACCCGGATGCACACACAAGCTCAGCGGGGAAATTTTCACTTTGGGACTCCATTTTGGCACAAAGATAAAAAAAAGGTACACTGGCTCCCGTGGGAGCGGTCCGCACCGCCAAATCGCGCTACTTGCGGAGTTCCCCTTTAGCTAGCAGACTCACTGACCAGAGCTAAATGTGCCTGAAAAGTGCCCAAAAGGACTAAAAAAAAAGAAAAACCCTTACTGTGTCCATTAACAGGACAGCCGGCCCTGTCCGCGCTGTTTGCAGAGAAGAGAAACTTCTGGAGGAAATTAGATCATACACTAGAGGCCGAACTCCCCCTTTTGAGCCACAAGAAAATGGTGCCGCATTAAGGAATAGGAGAAGCACAGGGAAAATGGCTGCCTCCCATACAGTGCGGCCTGCCCACATCCAAGATGGCGCCCGAAAACGCCGTCAAAACACAGAGCAATGCAGAAAATGGGTTCTACCCTTACACTGTCAGCCAGGCTGCCCACACCCAAATAGGCAGCCAAAAACGGCGCAGACAATCAGGAGCCCAAGGACCCTGGCCACCGTGGGAATCCACTACAGGAAGCCCCCCAGGACAAGGTAGGAGCCATACACCCCCCTCCACGCACTGGATGCTGCTAGAGCGCCCCTATATGGAGCAGAGAGGCAGGAACCCGTCCAGACCGGTCAGGGAGGATCTCACAGAGAACGCAGCTCTGACATCCCAAGGAGTGGGTCCACATCACCCCCCTCAGATGACTGTCCCAGGGACACAGTGGGTAGCATCACTCACCATACCATGGACCGCGGGCTCCGTTCCAATACAGCTCGCCTCCCACCCTGGGTGGGGGTGCCGTCAGCCAAGAGGGGCAGCTACAACACAGAGCGCTCCAGGTGGATGCATCCCGGCGAAGAGTTTCTCCGCAGACTTGTCCCCATTCGTCGGGGCACCGTCGTGGCGAGACCTGGGCGGACCACAACCTGCGCACGCTCGTTGGCCAGGCTGGGGTACCATAAGGATCACAATTATCCAGTGTGAAGCCCAGCCCGGCTGACGCTTGTAGTTCTCCAGGAGGATCCCCTGACTAGCTTGCGATAGTGAGTGAATAAAATAAACATTTTTCAAAGAAAAAAACAAAAAACTGAGACCCGGAGTCCCAGCAGGGTATCCTAGGTCCTACTCCTGAGCTAGGCAGCAAGAAACTGATTACTAAGTTCTGTGTGTCTGAGGGTAATGTCTAGAGGGACAGCCCCTAAAGGTGTGTCTAAGTTAAAGATTTTTTAATAAAGTTTCACTACCTAGCCTGCTCCTGCAGAGGGCGCCATTACCCAATAGTAAAGAAACTTGGAGAGGCTGCGTCTGTCAGAGGACGCAAGAGAAACATTTTTTTTACACAAAGTGGTCATTGAAATGATATATTGCTCACAAATGCCATGGGTATTTGTGGAAATACACCACAAAATACATTCAGCTGCTTCCGAGTATGGGGATACCCCACGTGTGAGACTTTTTGGCAGTCTAGCCATGTACAGG
Source organism: Pelophylax lessonae (assembly GCF_965119305.1). NCBI lineage: Eukaryota > Metazoa > Chordata > Amphibia > Anura > Ranidae > Pelophylax > Pelophylax lessonae. The sequence goes on along the minus strand of NC_138779.1, from coordinate 83,359,141 downwards.
ACCCCGAAAACCAATCAGTGCCTTCAGGCTTTCTAAGGGCATAAGTTGTTGAGTGGCATTTTGCGTATTTTGCAGATCTCGCTTTTTGTCACAAAGTTTTGAAAATTAAAAAAATAAAAAAAAAATGTTTCCTTTTCGTTCTTCATATTCCAAAACAAATGAGAGCTGCAAAATACTCACCATATCTCTTAGCAAATACCTTGGGGTGTCTACCTTCTGAAAAGGGGGTCATTTGGGGGGGTTTGTGCTATCTTGGAATTTCATGGCCTCCGAAACTGTGATAGGTAGTGAGGAGTGAAATCAACAATTTACGCCCTGAGAAAGCCTGAAGGCAGGGATTGGTTTTTCGGGGTCCTGTACACAGCTAGACTGACAAAAAGTCTCACATGTGGTATCCCTGTATTCAGGAAAAGCAGCAGAATGTATTTTGGGTGTCATTTAACATATAGCCATGGCATGTTTAAGCAATATATAATTTAAGTGACAACTTTGTGTAAAAAAAAAAAAAAAAAAAAAAAGAAAAAAAATGTTTTGGCATGTTCCCGATACTTGTGGCAAAATATAAAATATTCCATGGACTCAATATGCCTCTCAGCAAATAGCTTATAGTGTCTACTTTCCAAAATTGGGTTATTTTTGGGGGGGGGGGGTTTGTACTATCTTGACATTTCAAGGCCTCCGAAACTGTGATAGGTAGTGAGGAAGTAAAATAAGCAATTTATGCCCTTAGAAAACCTGAAGGTGGTGATTGGTTTTCAGGGTCCCATACACAGTTAGGACCAAAAAGTCTCACACATGTGGTATCCCTGTACTCAGGAGAAGCAGCAGAACATATTTTGGGGTTTCATTCTACATATACCCATGGCATGTGTGAGCAATATATCATTTAGTAACAACTTTGTGTAAAAATGAAAAATATAAGATTTTTGTAAGATCTTACCGTAAAATCTTTTTCTCTGATGTCTATTGACAGACCCAGCCTCATCTCCATGAGCTGAGTGGGTTTATGCTCCTCTCATCAGGAGTAGACTAGGCAGGAAAATTTGAATACACATGCACAGGGGGCTGTCCCTCCAGGCATAAACCACCACTGCACAACCCAGCACATCAGTTTAGTTTAAAAGCAGTGAAGACAACAGAACCATCCCAATCAGAGGGCTGCGTCTGTCGATGGACATCAGAGAAAAAGATTTTACAGTAAGATCTTACAAAAATCTTATTTTCTCTATCGTCCATCGATAGACGCAGCCTCATCTCCATGAGCTGAGTGGATCACCACAAAGCAGTATAGGCATGAGGGGTGAGAAAACGCAACCAGAGAGTAACGTCAACTCCAAAAGGCTAAACGTAGCCAACCAGGCAACATGGAGCTCAACCAAACAACAGGAGCTCACCCAGATAAAAGACCCCAAAGAGTAGTACAAACAAACATTCTCTTGTGAAACAGCAGCCTGCAAAACCTTGCGGCCAAAAGAGGCATCCGAAGAAGCCAACAAATCCACTTTGTAAGATTTGGTAAAGGTGTGCACAGAGGATCAAGTCGCTGCCTTACAAACTTCTACAACAGAGGCCTGATGGCGAAAAATCCAAGAGGCACTCAGCAATCTAGTAGAATGCGCCTTCACTGGGAAAGGAGGAACCTGACCCTTGATCGAATAAGCCTGAACAACCGTCTGCCTGATCCACCTCGAAATGGTCGCAGCTGACGCAGCCAAACCTTTGCGAGGACCGTCCAGGACAAAAAGAGTCCGACTTCCTAGAGGACTCAGTAACAGATAAACCCTTACAGCCCGAACCACATCCAGAGAGTGCAAAGCAACTTCCTTGTGATGTTTAGGCTTAGGACATAAGGAAGGCAACACAATGTCTTCATTCAGATGAAAATTCGACACCACCTTAGGAAGAAAGAACGGATTAGGTCGGATGACCACTTTATCCCTGTGGACCACCAAATAAGGCGAATGACAGGACAACGCAGCCAACTCAGAGATTCTGCGGGCAGAAGTGATAGCCACTAGGAAGGGAACCTTCTGCGACAAAGAAAGCAGAGAAATCTCCCTAATATTCTCAAAAGGAGACTTGTGGAATGTGAAGGATCAAACAATGAGTAGCCAATGGACGTTGGAAGTAAATAGCCACGGCCGAAACCTGGCCCTTGATAGTACCCACGCCAAGCGCTGCTCAACCCCTGTTTGTACAAAGGCCAAAACCCTAGCTACATAAAACAAGTGAGGGTGCAGCTGCAGCGATTCACACCAAGAAATATAGGATTTCCACACACGATGATAGATCTTCCAAGGTGTCAACTTCCTGGCCTTCAAAAGGGTGGGAATCACCGAATCAGAAAGACCTCTGTCCCGCAACACCTTGCTTTCAACAGCCAAGCCGTTAAAGCCAGCGACCATGAAGCAGGATGGAAGGTCAGTCCTTGAGATAGCAGATCTTCCCGCAAAAGGAAGAAGCCATGGAGGATCCACGACTATTTTTACCAGCTCTGCGTACCAAGACCGCCGAGGCCAGTCTGGTGCCACCAGAATGACCGGAATCCCTTCCATCGCCACCCTGCAAAGAAACCTTGGCAGAACGAGCCGAGGGAAGGCATAGATCAGGCGATACTGACTCCAAGGAGCCTCCAGAGCATCTGTGGCGTTGGTCAGAGGATCCCGAGACCTGGCCACAAACCTCTGAACTTTCCTGTTGAGGCGAGACTCAAACAGATCAACGTCCGGGGTCCCCCACTGGACACACAGGAGATGAAACCCCTTCGGATGCAGGGACCACTCCCCCTGATCCAACACTTTGCCAATTCTCCACACGCGGGATGTGGACTGTGGAAAGAGTTGGAACATAGTGTTCCGCCCATACCAGAATCTCGGCCACCTCCTTGGCCATCAAGGCACTCCTGGTTCCCCCTTGATGATTGATGTAAGCCACGGCCATGGCATTGTCCAACTGGACCCGAACCGGAGAGCCGCGTAGCCGACTCGTCCAGTGAAGCAGGCAGAGCTTGATCTCTCTCAGTTCCAGAATATTGATCGGCAAGGAAGACTCTTCCGATGCCTAAGTCCATGAGCAAAGAACTTTCCCAGCACTCCACCCCAGCCTGATAGGCTGGCGTCCGTGGTGACCACTGCCCAAAACACCGGCAGGAAGTACTTGCCATGGCACAGGACAGGTGACTGGATCCACCGAGAGAGAACTGACTTTGCGAGATGGCTCAACCGAATCATCTGTTGGTCCAATGACCGAGGATCTCTGTTCCATTGTGACAGAATCTCTTTTTGCAGCTGTCTCGTGCAAGACTGAGCAAACGGGACTGCTTCGAAGGTCAAGACTCTCATGCAAACCCGCAAGGAGGACTGATTGGCCTGCATCAGCAATTGGACCCACACAGACAGAGTCAGGGCAGATTTGGTGACATTGATAGTCCATCCAAATTGTGATGGAGAGGTTTTCCAGCAGATCCGAATAGGAAACTGCTCGCAACAGGAGATCGTCCAGATACCCAACAATATAGATTCCTCGTCGATGCAACAAGGCCAGCACGGGGCTGGGACCTTGGTAAAAACTCGTGGAGTCGAGGCGAGACTAAAGGGTAATGCCACGAATTGAAAGTTCTCCTCTGCCACCGCGAAGCGGAGGAATCGCTGATGTCCCTCGAATATAGGGACGTGGAGATACGCATCTTTGAGATTGATGGAAGCCAGAAAATCCCCCTGATGCAAAGATGCCACTTTGTCATTGGGGCGTTTTACATTACTTAAGAGCGGACCTCCCTGATACCTGGGCATCCTTGTGGAAACTATTTCGGAGCCTTACTGGGCACCCCCCTGGCACATTCCTATCCCAGGACCCCCGGAGAGGACCAGGATTCATCAGAGGGATCTACTCCACTGTCTATATACCCGCTCTTTACCCCTGTGTGGGGTGGGTATCTCTGGTGAGTGGGCTACCCATTATAGGGGAACTGAGCACCTCACCCACCATCCACCACGGGGTTTATTCCAGTAACCCATATGAAGATTTTTGTCATTTATATGGACTAATTTGCTCACTCCGTCACTTGATTGGATCACTTTAGCTCATTTTTATTTATAATTTTTGGTATATACATAGTCTTTTTGCTGTCACTGAGTCCCCTTATATATTTTTGTTTATTGCATTTGCACTGGTCACTTTATCTACTGATTAATTTGTTACATCATTCATATTTGCACTTATTGGACCCCATTTTTTTGCTTCCACTGCATTTGCACTGGTCACCTTAATTATTGTATATCCGTTACATCATTTATGCTTGCACTTTATTACACCCCAATTATTTACCTTTTTATGCACACAGTCACCTTATTCACCAGTTTTTAACTTTACACCTTATCAGGTTTGCACCTTATGTCACACTATATTCATTCTTAGCTGTATTTATGATCATTATTTATCTTGGGTGCCATATTGATATTCATTTATTTATTGATTTTTATTGTTTTTTGTGCATACCTTTACATATTTTCCCGTCTTTACATATACATATTTATAGTAGACAGCGCCATTCCCACACTCTTATCTTTTCAATTTTTATAGTCTATGACTATATTGCTGGGAGGCTGCAGCCTACTCATTCACCCAATATATCCCACAGCGCAGAGTTTAATTCTTTGATTTTCTTTTTCATTACTAAATCAACTTTAGGCACCAGGCTTTCCAGGGCAGCTGAAATTTCAGCCAGCGACTGCAATCCAGACTGGTCAGGAATCGCACAGAGTGCGTCTGAGGGTGAAATTCCAGTTTGGGACTCCATAGTGCAATTTGCAAAAAATGGAGTACTGTAGCTTTAAGAACGCCGATCGCGGTATCCACCAGCAATCACAGCGGTCTGCAGGGAGCCCCTTTAAACCAAACTGATAGCAGAAAGTGCAAGGATATGCCCGCAGGAACCCTCAATACTTTATCACCTCAGCCACACAGCCTCCTGACTCTTCCACAGCATGGAGAAAGAAGCAGGAAGTGACCTTGGCACAGCAGCAGGAAATGACCACACAAGAAGTGATGTCGCCTGATAGGGATACACTGCCAAATATAGCACCAGGGCTACACAAAGATGGATGCCCATACAAAACAATAGGAAGCTGCAGGGAATATGGCTGCCCCATACAAGTCTATGGGGAAAAAATTCCATTGCCCACACCTAAGATGGCGGCGCACCATGCGGCTGGGGAACGACAACAAGGACCAGCAAGCCCAAGGGCCGACATCCCCCCAAGGCCAGCAGGGGCAAGGGGGGCACAGTTACTCACCATGTGGTGGGCTCCACTCCGGGCAGACTGCCTCCCACCCAAAGTGGGGGTGCTGCCAGCCAAGGGGTATGCTGCGACTCAGGGCATTCCAGGTCATTGCGCCCGACGAGGCATCCACTCGCAGGCTCGTCCCCCTTTGGACAAGGGGGCACCGTCGTGGCTAGGCCTAGGTCAGAACTATAACCTGCTCACGCTCGTAGGCCAGACCATAAGGATCTAGATTATCCAGTACGAAGCCCCAGCCAGCATTGTTGCTTGTAGATCACCAGGAAATTCTTCCATGAACACTAGCTAGCAAGTGAGTAAAGAGAAATAAAAGAAAATATTCTGAAAAGAATAAAAAAACTGAGACAGGAGTCCCAGCAAGAAACCTAGGTCTACTCCTTCTCTAGGCATAAAACAAACTGTGCTGGGTTGTGCAGTGGGGGTTTATGCCTGGAGGGACAGCCCCCTGGGTGTGTGTATTCAAATTTTCCTGTCTAGACTACTCCTGATGGGAGGAGCATAAACCCACTCAGCTCATGGGATGAGGCTGCATCAGTCGATGGACAATAGAGAAATAGTAATTTTCCTGAAACTTGTAGCAAATTATAAAATACTCCATGGACTCAATATGCCTCTCAGCAAATAGTTTGGGGTGTCAACTTTCTAAAAAGGGGTCATTGGGGGGTGTTTGAACTGTCCTGGCATTTTATGCCCAATATTAGAAGCGTATGCCACACATCACCCATTCTTCTAACCACTTGAAGACCAAGCCTTTTCTGACACTTTGTTTACATGAAAAAATTATTTTTTTTTTTTTTTAATTACTTTGAACCCCCAAACATTATATATTTTTTTTAAAGCAGAGTCCCTAGAGAACAAAATGGTGGGTGTTGCAATTTTTTTAGTCACACGATATTTGCGCAGGATTTCCAAACGCAATTTTTGCAAAAACACTTTTTTTAAATTTAATGAACAAACACTAATATATTTCCTAATTGCTTAGTAAAATATAAAAGATGATCCTATGCCGAGTACATAGATACCGAACATGACATGCTTTAAAATTGCACACGCCCGTGCAGCGGCAAAAAAATCTTTACTCTTACATTTCTAAAGCCTTTACAGGTTACCACTTTAGATTTACAGCGGAGGTCTAGTGCAAGAATTACTGCCCTTGATCCGACGTTTGCGGTGATACCGCACATGCATGACGCAATTGCTGTTTTCATACGACACCAGACTGATGCTTGCGTTTGCCTTTGCGCACAAACGCGGGGGAACTGGGGTGCTTACATTTTTTTTATTATTATTTCTTTATTTTGCTTTTTTAGTTTATTTTGACACCTTCCCTTCATTATTTTTTTTTAAACATTTTTATTATCACAAGGAATTTAAATATCCCCTACGATAGCAATAAGGAGTAACAGGTACTTTTAAAAAAAAAAATTGGGATCATTGGACTCTAGATCTGTCCTCTGCCCTTAAGACATCTGACCACACCAAGATTGGGGTGATCAGATGCTTTCTCAATAGTGCGGTTTATATTTGGCGAAACCCAAGTCATGAAATGCTCTTAGCTTCCGGTATCTTAGGCCATAGAGATGTTTGGAGCCATTATGGTCTCCAATCAGCTCTACAGTCAGCGGACAGAACCACTGGCTGCAGTCTCAGGTTACCTGGTGGGACAGGAGAGCCTGAAAAAACGTGGAAGGGCGGCTGGAGGGGAGTCCCCTCCAACTGCTTGTAAAAGCAGTCTAGCGTTTAATTATCTGCCAGGATTGCATTTACATGAAAGCTGACCGCTGGCTGTAAAAAACAATACCATAAAGTGTGTGGTATGCCCACAATTAGACCTCCCAGCATCCACCCACTTCTAATAGTGGGCATACAAGCAATGTTCTTTTTTTTCCCCTTCAGCCCATGGGCTGAAGGAAAAAAAAAAAAAAAAACAGCGGATTCCTCCATTCACATCGATCAATGTAGATGAAGAAATCTCTGCCAAGAAAAGGTTAAAATATATATGGCAAAGCATAGGGGAGATCCGCCCTCTGTGTCCACCCCATCCCTAATGCTTCGCCATATACGCTTTTTTTTTTTTTAACTGCGGTGGTGAAATCACCTCCTACAGCGCTACAATCTTAAATTACATATATGGTGAGAGCCAACGCTGTTGCTGTCAGATCAAATCAGTGCTACAGCTGATGGGTGTACCTGCAAATCAAACAACGGTTAACAATAAAACACAGTTACAATAAAACATTACAGTATAACAGTATATTATAAAGTACAGTAAAAGTACAAAGAGTAGAAAAGTAGAGTAAGAACAGAAAGATAACTCAAAAACGACAACTGTTTTGGCTTTTTAATTTTTTTTTTTTTGTAACTTTTTTTTTATACATTTTTGTAACTATAAAAAAACTGTTCCAGGCTAGGGTCTCTCAAAATGCAAAAGCCAAAAACTGTTCCAGGCTAGGGTCTCTCAAAATGCAAAAGCCAACATCTTTCGAGTCCCTGTGTGAAAAAAAGTGCCCTAGACTGTGCCGTGCTATATTCTATACGAATACTCTACTAGTGTGTGGAAGCAACGGAAACCGTCCCTGATGCAGAAACCAGGTAAGCCAGGACAGGAGGGACAAAAATAGTGTGTGTCCTGCCTAAATCCGAGTTTCCTACAGACACGACATCTTCTTTGGGGTGCTTTTTGGGTAGGGGTACTTGGGAGGACATCCAGGAAAATGCCTCATGTAGCAGGCTCACTGCATCTGGATAGTGAATTTGGGCCACAGCACCTCCTGTATACCGAAGGACTGTGATGATCTCTTCCTGGACTTTTAAGAAGGATTCACTTCTTCCTAACGCTTTTTAAAGCACATAAGCTTTCAGCAGATCCAACTGAAATAAGTATACAGACACTTTTTTTGTACCAGCGTCTGGCCTTACGGGCAACTAAGTAGGACGCCATCATTTACTCGTTGAAGTCCTCCCCTCCCATGTTAAGGTTCTATTCATGGACACAGAGGGACTTCTCAACACCGCTAGTCGCCGTTACAATTTGGACTGTCATATCTGCGTGAATGGAGGACAGAACAAAAACATTCCGTGTGTCCCTCCACTTCACTACAAGCAATTTATCAGATTTCAAGCAGGCTCTCTTCCCCGTCTATGTCGGAAATCTACAAGTCGTTGGGGGAAGCCCCAGCGACTAGGTCACACAGTGCCACATGCGCAAATTACAAAATCAAAAAAGGTGCCTAAAAAGTGGCTCGCTTGTATAGAAGTTGTCCACGTATAAATGGTACCCCTTTCCGAATAAAGGTGACACCAAGTTCCAAACAATCTTGTCACTGCTCCCCATGTAGTCTTGGCAGTTGGGGGGCTCCACATTGCCATCTTTTCCCTCGTAAGCCCGGAAACGACATGTGTAGCCTGTTGCCCTGTCAGAGCTTATACATCTTGACCCCATATCTGGCATGCTTTCTGGGGAGAAACTGTTTAAAAGCAAGGTGGCCAGACTCAAACGCAGACAGCTTGTTGGGGCGTATACAAGGCTGCAAACCTCTGGTTGCAGTGGCTTACGAGGAGCCGAATTTTGTGGAGCTGGTCATATCTATGGTTTCACCCCGAGGACAACAGAGTTCATTGTCACTGAAATGCATGAACCGCAAGATTCGCTTGTATCTAGTCCTGGCCATGGCAGCAGAGAACATATGATGAATTGGGTCAGTGGACCAATATGACCGCAACTCACTCTTTTTAGTAATGCCCATGAGGAGGGATAGGCGCAGAAGTTTTAAATTCGGAAACTGATACATTTTCATGCAAATTCTCTGCCAAGGGTCAAATTTGGATTTGTGGCGATGAATTGATCGACACATAAATTGCTTTGGTCCACAATAGTTCTGTAAAGATCTTCCGTGAAAAACAGCTCATAAAAATCAAGGGAAGAAAAATTGCCTGTTTCCACCTGAATTCCGGGTTGGCTAATGAATGTGGGAAGTGAGTGAAGTACCGGCGCTGCAGAAGTGGTGGGCTCCCAATCAGGATTTGCAAGCGCATCAAGATGGACACTATGGGCTTTATGGGCCTGTCTTAGAATTATTGGTGGCTGTGGGACACTACTTATGCTAACCACTGCACCAGCTTGAACTGCACTTATGGGACTCACAACGTCACCAAGTGTTACTGTAGTGCGGGTTTGACTATGACCAGGATTGTACTGGCTGCTGATGCTTGCCAGTCCACCAGAAGGTTTAGCGGCACTAGTACCGACACTCTGCTGCATACGAGAACCCTGCGGTTGTTGCATCTCAGCAACAGAACAGTGGGGTCGGGTACGCCTCACCTTAGCAGGGACCACTACTCCAACGTCAGAGCTATCTGTCGGGGGCCGCTGCTGTCTACAGGTTCAAATACTGAGCCCGATTTTGCCAGTTAGGCTTCCCCATCGCTCACATCTGTCATGCTCAGCATCCTGTAGGTCTCTTCACTAGTGTACCTCTGTTTTGACATTTTGGCCAATAAATTTATAGGTATCTGGTGTGATTTACAGGTAAAAAAGCACCTGGTTGTCAAGGACTGTTTGAACCACTACCAAAAAATGTAACTAGTGCTAGCAGAGATCAGGCCTGACTCTGCTAACGCTGCTGTTTAGTGTGCTGTGTATTGGAAGTGAAAGTAATGTGCTGATTCTGCACTTCTTGGGGGGGGGGGGGGCGCTAAACGCATTTGCTGGCAGGTGTCGGTGCTGATCCTGCCAGCGCTGCATTTTGGGAACACTATACTAAACTATTGGGGACGCTAGTATAGTTCTGATCAGATCAAGGATATTGATCCATTCAGATACTATACAAGTAAGGGAGGTGTTCAGTGTGTGTGTGTGTGTGTGTGTGTGTGTGTGTGTGTGTCACTGGCAATCCAAGGTTTAAAATGTATTACTTAATATCTGACGGGCAATCTGATGCTGTCCTGAATTGCCGCTAATGTCAATGCTAACTGTTTCACCTGTGACACTAATACAGTGATCAGAAAAATGATCTGTACACTATAATAGTGACACTGACAGGCCAATGAAGGGGTTAACTGAGGGTGATCAGAGGATTTAATCTTTATTAGGGGATATATGGCGGGTACCCTAAACCTATCTGGGGCTGCCTCTAACTACCACTAACTGTCTCTCACACTAACTGAAGTCACAAGTAACACTAATACAGTGATCAGTAAATGTTAGCTTTACACTGTATATAGTGTGTACTGTGATAGGGAGTGAAAGGGGTTAATATAGGGGGGTGATCAAGGGGGCAAATGTGTGCCTATGTGTACTGGTGTCAGTGTGCTGCTTCTGTACTCACAGTAGATGTTCTCTCCTCTCAAGTGGGAAACAAAAAAGGACTCCAAGAGAGGAGATTACATTACACAGGCACAGGACGTTCTTCAATTGGCCAGAACCGATCAACAGGTCTAGGCCAAAAATCATTGGCTTGGACCTGATGACTGATCGGTCCTGAACCAAATCAAAACATCGCAGAGGCGGGTGAGCGATTCGCACAGCCGAGCCAGCTTGCCGCAGTATATCTGCAAAGGGCGGTCGGCAAGTTATGAGAAGAGCTTTCTTATAATTACAGGATGCAAAACAGTATGAATGTACACAATGTTGGGATTTATCATTTTTGCAGAAATATTTGGAACTGGGCATTACTCCTACAGGTTTACAAATCAAGAAATAATGCAGTTTTCTAGATGACGACCTGGTAAAGGAGTGGAGATTGGTGGCCGAATTCTGTATGGTGGATAAAAATCCTGATACAACAGAGAGAAAGAAAATTAGAACTAGCACAGCAGCAGGTACATGAGAAAGGAAGCAATCAAGGCTTTCATCCACTTTTTTTTACATGTAATATTTTAAATCTTTTCACATAAATACTGAACTATATTGGCACTTCTGGCTAAGTCTTAAGAGCTTCTCATGCAGCCTATCCAGGACACTGCTACTGTATGAGCGGTTTTACCAGCTGCCGCACCAGCCCCTAGCCCGATGGGATGATGCAAGGCATTCACGCATACAATTTCCTTACACAGGGACTGTGTGAGTGGTCTCAGTCGTTGCTGCATAAGCTCCTGTCGGATTGGATGCAAGGCGTTTTTACATTCGATATCTGGTGAGTGCATTGGAACGGCAGAGGGGAGCACTTTGTCAGTATTGCTTTCTTCATTTGAGGTGAACCGTTAGTCACTTCACACGTGGAATACATGTAGCCATCCTGCCTTCCTTTCTTCGGTATTTGGTGACTGTTTTGACACACTGTACTTTCCACGGATTAATATTTCATCTTTTGGATCAAGAACACTGTGGACTATTGATTTAAATTTACAGCTTTTTGGCTGTTGTTCACATTTATAAACACTTGTTGTAGCATATGTTTTGGTATTTCTATAGTATTGTGTTTCATTTTAGATCACATATTAGCGCTGCACTTTTGTTTACATACTTTTATCCACTCTTGTCTTTATTCAATATGGTTTAATGTTTTAGAAAGTAATCTAAAGAAAAATGAGGATAGTTTAATTAATAAAAAAAAACAAATAAACTTGAGCGTGATATTGCAGACTATAAAAAAGGTCAGATGTTTGAGTGGAAACACTCTTCACATGACCATCCAACAAGTACTACAGATAAAAAAAACATTATTGGAAAAAATTGGATTTTATACTTAACCGTAAAATCAATTTCTCTGAGTCCACTGATGGACGTAGCTGCTGATTTAAATCATAGACGAGTGGGTAATAAGCCCCTCCCACTAGGAGTGACCAGGTAGAGCCAAAGGCTTTGACACGCCCAGGGGGGCGGGGTCCCTGGGTTATTACCCCTGGCCTCACCGTTGCATCTTTAGTTTAGTTGCAAGCAGTGAATAATAATCAAAACCCAACTCTTCAGAGAAAAGAGTGGGAGCTATGTCCATCGGTGGACTCCGAGAAATAGAGAAAATTTTATTTTTTACTTACTGTAAAATCTTTCGTCCACCGACGGACGTAGCAGCTGCTTTAAATGATAGATGGATGGGACGTCCAAAAGCAGTAACCACTGAGGGGTGGGGAAAGGACAAACTTAAAAGAATGCAATTCACACGGCAAACATAGCCAACTATATAACATGGAGCCCAACAAGCAACAACTGGGGCTCAATTGTAGCAAAACCATAAAGGAGAAGGACAAGTACACTGCTCCTTAAATGGCAGCCTGCAAAACCTTGCAGCCAAAAGGTCGCATCCGAGGATGCTAACACATCCACTCTGTAAAACTTGGTGAATGTATGTACAGATAACCAAGTGGCCGCCTTGCAAACCTGCATCACTGACACCTGATGGTGGAAAGCCCAAGAGGCACTCAACGCCCGCGTACAGTAAGCCGTGACAGGGGTACAGTAAGCCATGACAGGGAAAGCAGGAACCTTGCCCTTAAGAGAATACAACAATATCTCTCCTGCGCTCGAGTGGTATGCGGGAAGGTGAATCTTCTAGGCGGTTTTATGACACAAATAAAGTGGTCTTGCTGCCCCCCTCAGGACCAAGGGTATCCAAAAGGCACTACAAGAAAACAACAAGAGAAGGGCGCACCGACCTTGTGCATTACCACTTAAAAGTTTATTAAAATCAAAGAAGGGTAGCGTACAATATACTCACAAACGTAGCATATGAACAAGCATATAGGAAATGGGCACCGCTCACTTCCAGGACACTTCACTTCACTTACTGCTGGATAGCGTGATGGCGTCCTCAAAACCTGATGTGGCTTACGCGTTTCGAGGGAGGACCCTCTTCCTCAGAGCCAAAATCGCGATTAAGAGAATACGCCTTCACCACTGTCTGTCTGATCCATCGAGAGATGGTCGCTGCAGACGCAGTCGGACCCTTACGGGGTCCATCTGTATTCACAAAGAGTCGGACTTACAAAAGGACTCAGTAGTCTCCAGATACACCCGTATCACCAAACCACATCCAAGCAATGCAAGGCAATTTCCTTGAATGAAGTGAAGGTTTCGGACAGAGTGATGGAAGCACTAGGTCTTCGTTCAGATGGAAGTCTGAAACCACCTTAGGAAGAAACATTGGTTTAGGCCGTAACACTACCCTATCCCTGTGTATTACCAGATAAGAAGAGCAGCAAGATAGCACAGCTAGTTCAGAAACCCTGCGCGCAGAGGTGATAGCCACCAAAAATCAACTTTCTGCAACAAGGTGAGCAAGGAATTGTGTCTTATGTTCTGGAAAGGAGGTTTTCCTAAGAATCGTTAGAAACAAATTTAGGTCCCAAGGAGGTAATGGAGACCTCCTAGGGGGAGCCAAATGGCGAACCCCCTGAAGAAACATACGAATCAAAGAGTGCGTAGCCAAAGGGCATTGGAAGTACACTGACATGGCCGAGATCTGACACTTAAGAGTGCCCTTAATTAGCCCATACTGGCTCCAGGGAGCCACCAGGGCGTCTACTGCGTCGGCCAGAGAATCTCTGGACTGAGCCACAAACTTTGAAACTTTCCTGTTTTGTCTGGAGGCGAACAGGTCCACATCTGGGATCCCCCACCGGAGACACAGCTGGGGTGGAACACCTGTGGATGCAAGGACCACTCTCCCTGATCCAGAGTTTGACGACTCAGGTAGTCCACCTGCCAATTGTCTATACCGGGAATGTACATGGCGGATAAGGCTGAGACATAATCCTCCGCCCAGTGCAGGATCTCGGCTACCTCCAGAGCCGCCAGGGCACTCCTGGTGCCCCCTTGATGATTGACATATGCCACGGCCATGACATTGTCGGACTGGACTCGGACAGAACACCCCTTGAGATCGTCCGTCCAGTGGAACAGGCTCAACTTGATTGCTCTCAGTTCCAGAACGTTGATCGGGAGCTTGGACTCTTCCAACGTCCAGATCCCTTGAACATTCAGGGTGCCCAGCACTCCCCCCCAACTGGTCAGACAGGCATCTGTCATCACAGTCCAGAATACTGGAAGGAAGGATTTCCTGTGGAGAAGATTCGGAGAGCTGAGCCACCAATTCAGGGAGTCCTTGGATCTCAGACTCAAACGAATCAGACTGTGCAGGGTTAGAGGATCCTTGTCCCATTTTTCAAGGATCTCCTGTTGCAAAAGTCTCGTGTGGACCTGAGACACACCAGATCGCAAGCAGAGACAGAATCGCTTCCCTTAACTTCTGTAACTTCACAGGAGGTAGAAATACCTTTGCCGAAGCTGAATCTAGGATGATCCCTAGATACTCTAGTCTTGCTGTTGGAACCAGGGCAGATTTCTGAAGGTTGAGATTCCAACCGAACTGCTTCATGTGAATGGTCACCTCCAAATCCCATTCCAATGTCACAGACGAGTCCGTTCTGAAAAGAAGATCATCCAGGTACCCCAGAATCGCTATTCCTCTACATCGTAGCAGAGCCAGGATAGGAGCCAACACCTTGGTGAAGACCCTGCGAGCAGAGGCGAGACCAAACGGTAACGCCACAAACTGAAAATGGTCCTTGCCCACCGCAAAGCGGAGGAATCGTTAATGACCCTGGCAAATAGGGACATGGAGATAGGCATCCTTGATATCGATCGAGGCCAGCAGGTCCCCCTGATGCAGGAATGTCACCACTGACCGTAGGGACTCCATGCAAAATTTCTGGATGCGCACAAAGCGGTTCAGAGTTTTGAGGTCCAAGATTGGACGCAATTTCCCCTCCTTCTGTGGAACGGTAAACAGGTTTGAATAGAACCGTCAAAAGCGTTCCTGATGAGGAACTGGTACAATCACGCCTTGTGACAGCATATCCTGAATCACTTCCTGCAGCCCCGCAAGGCGGTCTGGGGACAGCTGAAGATTGAAGGAAAAACTGAATTTTTGTAAAATCTTACCGTAAAATTCCTTTTTCTGAGTCCTCTGAGAGTTGCCGCCCACTCATTCAGTCTTCACCAATGGGTATTGACCTCTAATCCATAGGAACAAGATAGGCATAAGACTTGTTAAAAACAAATTAATTTACATAGACACACGTATGGGGGCTGTCCCACTGGT
Source organism: Pelophylax lessonae (assembly GCF_965119305.1). Lineage (NCBI taxonomy): Eukaryota > Metazoa > Chordata > Amphibia > Anura > Ranidae > Pelophylax > Pelophylax lessonae. Next base: position 83,343,801 of record NC_138779.1, on the reverse strand, counting down.
CCAATACCCCCCTGCTATCAGCATTCCCAACTCAGTTTGGTAGCAAGCATTTAAAGTCCAAAAGAACCCCAATAGAGGGGCGGGGGCAGTGTCTGTCAGAGGACTCAGAGAAAGGAATTTTATGGTAAGATTTTACAAAAATTCAGTTTTCCCTTACGTCCTCCGACAGTCGCCGCCCACTCATACAGTCTTCACCAATGGGATGTCCCAAAGCACATGAGGGGTGGGAAGCGCAACCGTCACAAAGGCAACGCAGCACCAAGGTCAGGGAAAGGAACCTTATCTGAACAGAAAGGCCAAAACTCTGGGTAACCCAAAAAAGCTCAACTGGAGAAAACAAACACAGGAAACAAATAACCAAAGGGGGAGAATAAAACAACCCCAACAGCCAGGGACAGGCAAACGGCCTGACCCCATCAAGGCACTGCCGCACACAGAACTTTGCGGCCAAAGGAGGCATCTGCTGATGCCAGAACATCAAGTTTGTAAAATTTTGAGAAGGTGTGCACAGACGACCAAGTCGCAGCCCGAAGCCTGATACCGGAAGGCCCATGACACGCTCACCGCCCTGGTAGAGTGCGCCTTGACAGGGAAGGGTGGAACCTGTTCGTTAATCTAATAGGCCTGCACAATCGTCTGTCTCATCCATTTTGAAATGGTTGCCGCAGACGCAGCCATACCCTTGCGAGGTCCCTCAGGAAGAACAAAAAGAGAATCCGACTTCCTAAAGCATTTAGTGGACGACAGGATCCTGATCGCCCGGACAACATCCAAGGAATGCACGGCAAACTCCTTAGGATGCTTAGGATTCGCACACAGCAAAGGCAAAACAATGTCCTCATTAAGGTGAAAATCAGAAACCACCTTAGGAAGAAAGGACTGGTTAGGTCGCAAGACCACCTTATCCCTATGAACCACCAGGTAAGGGGAGTGGCAAGACAGGGCCGCCAATTCCGACACTCTGCGGGCAGAAGTGATCGCCACCAGAAAGGCAACCTTTCGTGACAGCAGAGGCAAAGAAATTTTCCTGATGTTTTCAAAGGGAGGACGTTGCAAAACAGACAGAACCAAGTTCAAGTCCCAAGGAGGTAAAGGCGCCCTCCGAGGAGGGGCCAAATGATGCACACCTTGAATAAAGGTGCGAATCAAAGAGTTAGACCCCAAGGGGCGCTGGAAAAGGACAGCCAGTGCAGATAACTGGCCCTTAATCGTGGTCAACGCAAGGCGCTGGTCCACACCAGTTTGCAGGAAAGCTAATACCCTCGCCACCAAGAAGGAGCGAGGAGGGATGCCCCTGGATTCACACCAGGCAAAAAAAGGCTTCCAGGTACGGTAATAGATCTTACCGGACGAGGCCTTCCTAGCCTTGAGCAGAGTAGGAATGACCTCCAATGAGAGACCCCTGTCTCTCAGAACCTGGCTTTCAACAGCCATGCCGTTAAAGCCAGCGACTGTAAAGCAGGATCGAAGATTGGTTCCTGAGACAGTAGATCGTCTCGCAACGGTAGCCGCCATGGAGGCTCGACGACCAGTTGAATGATGTCCGCGTACCAAGACCGGCGCGGCCAGTCCGGGGCCACCAGAATCACCAACTTCGGTTCCGAGACCAACCTGCGAAGGAACCTGGACAACAACTGAATCGGGGGAAAGGCATATATCAGACGATACTGATGCCAAGGCACCACCAGCGCATCCGAGGCGTCTGCCAGAGGATCGCGCATTCTTGCCACGAACCTTCCCACCTTGTTGTTTAGCCGGGACGCTTACAGATCCACATCCGGGGATCCCCATCTCGCACACAGCATTTGAAAACACCTCCGGGTGCAGGGACCATTCCCCCTGGTCCAGGGTCTGGCAGCTCAGATAATCGGCCTGCCAATTCTCCACACCCGGAATGTGAACTGCCGAAATCGCCGGGACGTGTGTCTCGGCCAAAGACAGAATACTGGTCACCTCCTGGGCCGCCCGGGCACTCCTGGTGCCCCCTTGATGATTGATGTAAGCCACCGCAGTGGCATTGTCCGTCTGCACCCGTACAGGGTGGCCCGAAGACGATCCGACCAATGGAGCAGGCACAGCCTGATCGCTCTCAATTCCAAGATGTTTATCGGCAGGGAGGATTCCTCCACCGACCAAGTGCCCTGGGCAGACAGGGTGCCCAGAACGCCACCTCAGCCCGACAGGCTGGCATCCGTGGTAATCACAGTCCACAACAACGGCCAGAAGAACTTCCCCTCCACTACAGCCGGAGACTGGAGCCACCACAGAAGATCCTCTCTGGTTTGGCGACTCAAAGATACCCTTAGGTCCAAGGACTGAGGAAGTCTGTCCCATCTGGCCAGTATTTCCGCCTGGAGAGACCGCGTGTGAAACTGTGCAAACGGTTTCGCCTTGAAGGCTGACACCATCAACCCCAGAGACCGCATACAGGTCCTGAGCGACGAGGACTCGTTGTCCCTGAGGGACCTGACCTCATCCTGCAGGGTCCGGAGCTTGTCCTCCGGCAGAAACACCTTTGCTTGGGCGGAGTCCAGGACCATCCCCAAATAGGGGAGACGAACCGAAGGAGACAAAGTCGACTTCTGAACGTTGATGATCCACCCGAACTCCTGGAGCGTCTGAACTGTAGTGGACAGATCGCGCAGCAGGCTCTGACTGGCACTCGACCTTAACAGGAGATCGTCCAGATATCCCAAGATCGCAATGCCCTGTGCCCACAACAGGCCCAAAACAGGAGCCAACACTTTGGTAAACACCCTTGGAGCTGAAGCGAGACCCAAAGGGAACGCCACAAACTGATAGTGTTCCTCTGCGATTGCGAATCGGAGGTACCTCTGATGACCCTCAAATATGGGGATGTGTAAATACGCATCCTTGAGGTCGATGGAAGCCAGGAAATCTCCCGAGCTCAGGGAGGCTACCACCGAGCGGAGTGATTCCATGCGGAATTTCTGAACGCGCACAAAGCGGCTCAGAGCTTTCAAGTCCAGAATTGGACGCACCTTGCCCTCCTTTCTGGTCACAGTGAACAGATTTGAGTAAAACCCCCGAAATCTGTCCCGATGCGGCAACGGGACTATCACCCCCTGGGTGAGAAGATCCTGAACCGCCCGATGAAGATCTTGCAAACGATCTGGGGTCAAATGAAGATTTGAGGGAAAGAACCTGTCCGCTGGCCACAAATGGAATTCGATCTTGTAACCTGATTGAATGATTTCCTGAACCCACCTGTCCGGAATCCGGAGCAGCCAAGGTTCGAGAAAACCGCGCAGACGTCCCCCCACCCCTGGAACGGGTGAGGGCGTCCCTTCAGGTTGAGACGGACTGGGCCGCCACTCCAGCCTGGGCGGCTTTCGACTTGCCCGCCCAAGGATTCCTCTGGCCACCATGGCCCTTAAAGGGTTTTCCCTTTTCTTGTGCTTTGAAGGCACGAAAGGAATCTGGGGCAGCAGAGTGCTCTTGCCCCCAGTGACTCCTTTAACCAATTCGTCCAGGGATTCCCCAAAAAGACGAATCCCCTCATAAGGGATGTCAGACACCATCTTCCTGGAAGTCTGGTCAGCCGACCAGCTCTTCAGCCAAACCAAGCGACGGTTAAGCACCGCGACACCAGATAGGCGTGCGGCTAAAGGGGCCTCCTCCAAGGCCGTGTCACACAGGTACATAACCGCCTGGCTAATTTGGTCCACCATCTCCAAAGTACTAGGAGAAGCAAAGTCAGCCACAAGAGTGTGACTAAGCACCTTGGTCCAATCTGCCACAGCTTGAGACACCATGACGGAGGCGAAAATAGGTTTCAGCAAGGAACCCGCCACCATATAGGCGTGGCGGGCGAGAGATTCCAACCGCCTATCCGTAGGGTCCCTGAACACCGGAGAATCCTCCGTGGGTACCAGAGTGGCCCTGTTCAATCTGGACACCGTGTGATCCACCTTAGGAGCCACAGACCAGCGCAAATCCGTAGGAGACGCAAAGGGGTAACGGAGTTGAAACCGTTTAGGTACCACAAAATTGCGCTTCAAATTGCGCCATTGTTCATTCACCGTCTCGTGAAACTCAGCGGGACAAGGAAACGCCTGCGCCGCTTTTTGGTATCTGCGGGTCCCAAAAGAGGACCTCTTACACTATCTACGGCAACCATGTCAGACTCAGAATCAGAAGAGTGAGAAAACCTAGGCCTTTTTCTAGTATCCCGTTCAGCCATCAAAAAATCCACTTTGGACGCTAAAGTCGCAAGTGCAGCAGTAAGTGCAGATGATTCAGAGGAGCCTGAATCATCCACCAATGCTGGGGGAAATTTGCTGTCCTGGGACTCCATAAAAAAACTTTTTTGGCGGTGGCCCTTAAATCGCAAAACACGGCGATCCACCGCAATGCACCGCTATTAGGGACTATACTGACAACCCCTCAGGCAGGAATAGAACTGGTAAGCAGAGATATTCCCCACAGAAACAGCAAGAACAGACCCCCACAAGTGTTACCATGCAGGCTGACAATCTCTCTCTGTATGAAGAAGGAAGTAATGTCACACCGCATGAGGCTGAACAGAACTCAGGCTAAGGGAAAATGGTTGCCCATAGAAAACAATGGGAGGCTCCGGGAAAATGGCCGCCGAACATGTGCATAGAAGAAACACCTTGCCACACACAAGATGGCGCCCGAAGGCGCCAAAAAACACTACATAGAGAGCTGCAGAAGTGCCCACAGTGAAGCTAGGCAGCCGCCCACACCTAAAATAGCGGACCCGCGGTTTTTCACCACTGCGGGTCACCCCATGCATGTCTGCACCCAGCACAGTCACAACAGTGTCACCGAGGGTAGGGACCCCCACAACCCCCCACATAGCGTACTGGACGCGGTAGAGCCCCCGCAAGGATCGGGAGTAAGGCCAGCCCCAGACACACAGACATGAGGGGATAACAGACCTAGCAGACTGCCATCCCCAGACAGAGGCCCCACACAGAATGTACTTACCGGACCAGATGTCGTGGGCGCCTCTCATCGACGGAAAGCCTCCCACTCCAGGTGGTGGGGGTGCCGTCAGCCAAAAATACAGGACTCTAGCAACGCACGGAACCGCGGTTGAGACGTCCAAGCGAGGTGGCCACCTCGCGGGCGTTTATCCCTGAGGACAGGGACAGGTCATTTGCGAGGCCAGGGCATACGCATAGCCTGCTAAACGCTCTATGGCGGGCTGAGATTCCATAAGGCCCTGGAGCACCAGGACGACCAGTTCGACTCCCAGCTCCGCAAATGCCGTAGTCTTCCGAAGATCCGACTAATGTAAAGAAAAAACACTAAGCATAAAATAAAATAATAATCAGAAGAAGGCTGAGACTGTAGCCCCAGCACCGGGAGAGCCTATCTTATTCCTAACTAGGCAGAAGACAAACTGAGTTGGGAATGCTGATAGCAGGGGGGTATTGGACCAGTGGGACAGCCCCCATAGGTGTGTCTATGTAAATTACTTTGTTTTTAACAAGTCTTATGCCTAGCTTGCTCCTATGGCTAAGAGGTCAATACCCATTGGTGAAGACTGAATGAGTGGGCGGTGACTGTCAAGAGGACGTAAGAGAAAAAATCTGTATGGCGGACGGGAACGAAACTCTATCTTGTACCCGGACTGAATTACCTCGTGGACCCACCTGTCGTGCAACAAAGAGGTCCAAGGATCTGGGAAGAAACGGAGACGTCCCCCACCCCTAAAGTGGGTGGGGGCGCCCCTTCAGGCAAAAGGGGTCTGATTGGAGGTTCTGGGGGTAGAGAATCTCGGCTTACCAGCCCACCGTTTACCAAATCCTTTTCCGCTTGAAGTCTGTTTGGTCTTCTGCGACACGGTCACACGAAAAAGACGCTTCTGGGCTGTAAAGGAAGGACCTCGCTTTTTCTTTGGTACCCCCAACTTCCACGACACCAACAGGTTCGGTCTCAGGACCCACAGTGGTGATGCTACCACCTGAACCCAGGGTTCCTACACCAGAGCGATTTTCAGAAGATCGGGGCAAATTTAGGGCGTTCCGTAACGCATGCAAACTTTATTTCTCACTGCAGCCCCGGACTTTCTCCTTGGAAGCCACCAAGGTTGGATTTGTCATCTCCCTACTCTTGGATGAACCCCAGTCCTGGGCACACCGACTTCTTGAAGAGCGCAGCCCACACCTAGACTCCTTGTCTTCTTTTTTTGGTGCCATGGCTCAATTATACGATGATCCACAGCGCACTTCCACAGCGGAAGCTGCTCTTCATGAACTCCAGCAAGGCCGCAGAGCAGTAGAGGAGTACGTCACGGATTTTAGACGGTGGAGTACTGATACCGAGTGGAACGACGCAGCGCTACGTCACTAGTTCTGCTCAGGCCTATCTGAGGGTCTGAAGGACGAGCTAGCCCGAATTGGCGTTCCAGACTCCCTAGAGGCATTGATTTCATTGGATATCCAGATAGATCGCTGGCTTCGTGAGCGCCGTGCGGAAAGGTCTGCCCAGCACCCACGCCCGTTCTGGATGATGCCACGGTTCGCAACTCCGGCTCATGTCACCTCCACCAGGCCCATTCCGGCCAACCTGGCTCCTGCTAACTTCACACCAGATGCCCCAGAACCCATGCAGCTTGGCGTTATGCGGTCTACCCTAACCGGTGAAGAACGACACCACCGGCAAAAGAATAACCTCTGCCTATACTGTGGTGAAGCCGGCCATTACATACGTTCTTGCCCAGCAAAGTTACGTAAGTTTCTCTCTCAGCCCTGCCAGTACCCTGCTCTGTTTGGACTCTGACACAGATCTGCTTTCTGCTGTGCCTAAGCCTTATCATGGCTACCTGGACGTTTTTAGTAAACGGGGGGCCAAGACCCTTCCTCCTCATCGCACATACGACTGCCCGATCGAGTTACTTCCTGGGGCCGGGATTCCATTTGGTCGTATCTTCCCTTTGTCAGAACGTGAATTGGAGGCTCTGAAAGAATACGTGGATGAAAATCTGAAGAAGGGGTTCATTCGTCCATCGACATCCCCAGCAGGGGCAGGAATCTTCTTTGTGGAAAAAAAGGACCACTCTCTCCGCCCCTGTGTGGGCTTCCGGGAACTAAATAAGATCACGGTCAAGAACCGTTACCCTCTTCCCCTGGTACCAGAACTTTTCCAAAGACTGAGGTCAGCCTCCATTTTCACTAAGTTAGACTTACGTGGGGCCTATAATTTGGTCCGTATTCGTGAGGGGGATGAGTGGAAAACAGCGTTTCGCACCAGGTTTGGGCATTTTGAATATCTGGTGATGCCCTTCGGCCTGTGCAACGCCCCAGCAACCTTTCAACATTTTGTAAATGATATTTTCAGAGACTGGTTAGACATCTGTTATTGTCTACCTGGACGATATCTTGATTTTCTCTGCATCCCTGGATCAACATCGGGGACATGTCAAAAATGTCCTCGGCAGACTCCGCCAACACGGATTATATGCCAAGCCTGAGAAGTGCGAATTTGAACGCCAGAGTATTCAGTTCCTAGGTCTCATAATTTCTACTGAAGGAATTAAGATGGATCCCCAAAAGGTCTCAGCCATCTTGGACTGGCCACCCCCATCAGACAAGAAGGGGGTCCAGCGCTTCGTAGGTTTTGCCAACTTTTACAGGAGATTTATTAAGGGATTCTCTGACATTTCCCCCATTACACAGCTCACGAAGCAGAATACCCGGTTCAATTGGCCTCCTGAAGCCCAGACTGCCTTTCTAACCTTGAAAAGGCTCTTTACAACTGCTCCCATCCTGAGTCACCCGAATCCTGCCCTTCCTTATCTTCTCGAAGTAGATGCATCAGAAGTGGCCGTGGGGGCAGTTATTTCGCAAAGGCAGGGTACTAAAGATCTCATACATCCTATAGCCTTCTTCTCTCGTAAACTTTCCCCAGCAGAAAGGAACTATGACATTGGCGATCGAGAACTTTTGGCCATTAAGGCTGCCCTTGAGGAGTGGAGGTACTTGTTGGAAGGGGCAACTCATCCTATCCTCATCTTCACAGATCACAAGAATCTTGAGTATTTAAGAGCTGCTAAACGGCTGAGGCCACGTCAGGCACGTTGGGCATTGTTTTTCTCAAGATTTTCCTTCCATATTACCTACCGGCCGGGATCTAAAAATGTCAAGCCAGATGCGCTCTCCCGCATGTTTGATGATCCAAAGGAAGTTCCAGTACCAGACACCATCCTGTCCGCAGGTAATTTTTTGTTATTACAGACCAACCTGATGGCCCAAATAAAGCAAGCTTCTGCAAAGAATCTCTGTCTCCCTGAGGTGTCCCTGGTACCCAGAGATGGGTTATTATGGCTTGAAGACAAGATCTTTGTCCCTGAAGAGGTCCGAGTGACGGTTTTAGGGTTATGCCATGACCACCCTCTGGCGGGCCATTTTGGTACTCATAAGACCCTGGATCTATTACAACGAACATTTTGGTAGCCAGATCCGGAACAGAGTTGCAGGGAGTACATGAAGTCTTGTACCGTCTGTACCCGGAGCAAGTCTGTAAGAAACAAGGCGTGGGGCCTGCTCAGGCCACTACCAGTCCCTGACAGGCCTTGGAAGATGGTCGCCATGGACTTTATAGTGGAGCTTCCCCCCTCAGAGGGCTGTTCCGCCATTTTTGTGGTCGTTGATCGTCTATCTAAGATGGGCCATTTCTTGCCACTCAGGAATATGCCCACGGCCAAGGAGACCGCAGAAGTTTTTATTAAAGAGATCGTTAGGCTTCATGGGGTTCCTGCAAAAATGGATTTTTGTAAGATCTTACCGTAAAATCCTTTTCTCTTAGCTCATTGACAGACGTAGTCCTCGGTGATACAGCACCTTCGGGTTATGTTGCCTCCACAGGAGCAGGACTAGACAGGAAATTAAAAAGCTCTGGCCACACCCTAGGGGCAGTCCCAGAGGGTATATCCTCTCTCTCTCTGCCTCAGCAAATCAGTTATTTGAAAAAGCAGTCTTTAGAGATTTTAACCCAACCCAACTAAAAAAAAAAACAGAGGGGCGGGGACTACGTCTGTCAATGAGCTAAGAGAAAAGGATTTTACGGTAAGATCTTACAAAAATCCATTTTTCTCTAGCGCTCATTGACAGACGTAGTCCTCGGTGATACAGCACCTTCGGGACGTCCCAGAGCAGTATCACAAATGAGGGGTGGGAAAATGAAAATCAAATCCCAATCTAGAAGGCCCAACCGGTGCCAACTAGAAGTTTACAATGCTCATCCTTAATGATGAGACTCAAACAGAAAAAACCCTCGAGGTAGACCACCGGTCTCCTCAAATTGCGGCCTGCAAAACCTTGCGGCCAAATGAGGCATCCGCCGATGCCGTCACATCAATGTTATAGAACTTTGTAAAGGTATGTACCGACGACCAGGTGGCCGCCTTACATACCTGGACTACTGACGCCTGATGGCGAAAGGCCCAGGAAGTACTGAGCGCTCGAGTGGAGTGCGCCCTAACAGGGAACGGAGGACTCTGACCCTTAATAGAATAAGCCTGTACCACCGTTTGTCTAATCCATTTAGCAATGGTCACGGCAGATGCAGGCAAACCCTTTCTGGGGCCATCCGTGATCACAAAAAGTGAATCCGTCTTACGGAATGATTCCGTAGCTTTCAGGTATACCCTGATTGCCCGAACCACATCTAAGGAATGCAACGCATGTTCCCGATGATGCTTGGGCTGAGGACACAAGGAAGGTAGTACAATATCTTCATTCAGATGAAAATCTGAAACCACCTTAGGAAGAAAAGATGGCTTAGGATGAAGTACTACCTTATCCCTATGAATCACTAGGTATGGGGACTGGCATGATAATGCAGCCAGTTCTGACACCCTGCGAGCAGAAGTAATAGCCACCAAGAAGGCCACCTTCTGGGATAAAGTAAGCAAGGGAATCTCCCTGATGTTTTCAAAGGGAGGTTTCTGTAGAACCGACAAAACCAAATTAAGATCCCAGGGCGGTAAGGGCGCGCGGACTGGTGGAGCCAGGTGCCGCACCCCCTGGATGAAATTCCGCACCAAGGACTAGGTAGCTAAAGGCTTCTGAAAGAAGATTGCTAATGCTGAAACTTGACCCTTGATGGTGCTCAAGGCTAGCTTCTGCTCAACCCCTTGTTGCAAAAAGGCCAATATTCGAGTCACCGAATAGGTACGTGGAGGAAATCCTAAAGATTCGCACCACGCAATATAAGTCTTCCATGTGTGATAATAGACCTTGCTGGAAGTCGCTTTCCTTGCTTTAATAAGGGTAGGAATGACTGAAGCTGACAAACCTCTGTCCTTCAGTACTTGGGTCTCAATGGCCAGGCCATTAAAACCAGCGACTGTAAAGCATGATGATAAATTGGTCCTTGAGACCACAGACACTCCCTGAGACGAAGTTCCCACGGAACGTCTGCGACTAGCATGTCCAAGTCGGCCAGGCCGGCTTGAGGAGGCCAGCCTAGAATTTCTAGGACCACTGGCGCTGATAGAATCTGATCCAGGCGTCCCTAGAGGTATCTGGCCCCGACCATCCGAGAAAGTCTGGTCGTTTTCTGTTCCCACACATTTATCAGATACCTGATTGTTATCAGGAAGGGTGATCTTTTCTGGTTGAACCTCAGGGACCGAAGTCACCCGACTAGAGGCTACTTGGCCTATCTGGTCAACCAGATCCGATTCCTGTGAGGTATAGGGACTAATCTTAGGAAAAGGTAAAGGAAAAGATCTATTCAGGGAACGGTAACTACCGCTTCCTGTAGTACTTAAATGTTGGAAGGGAAGAATCGCACCGGTAGTAGTGGTTGATGCTCGATCTAATGTCCTGAATACCGGTGAAAACGTCCCCCCACCCTGAAACCGGGTGGGGGCGCACCTTCAGGCTGTGTACTCCTTTGCTTCGGGTTTGGCTGGGTTGGTCCTCTGCTTGTCCGACCAGCCCTTCTTGAACCCTCCTGGAGGAGTCTTGCCTTTCCCGCTTGTACCAGCCGGGCGCCCTTTATGGGCGGTAAAGAAAGGTCCTCGCTTGTTGCGAGGTCCCTTAGCTTTAGCAGCCTGTGGCAAAAAAGTGCTCTTGCCCCCAGTGGCATCCTTAATGATTTCATCTAGGTTGGCCCCAAATAGACGATTCCCCCGAAAAGGGAGATTTGTCAAGGTCTTTTTGGAACCTAGGTCAGCTGACCAGCATTTTAACCACAGCACACGTCTGAGGATGACCGATGACATAGATGCATGCCCTAATAAGGGAGTAGTGTCCAAGGCTGCGTCACAGATAAACTGTAGCCCTTGTATAATCTGTTCCATCAAATCAGATGTCTCCTGGGGAATATCTTTTCCCCTAAGGTCTTGGCGTACCATTCTCGCCCATTCCGTAAGTGTCTGGGAAACTAGGCCAATAACAATTACTGGTCTAAATGCTGACCCTATCAGAGAGAAGATGGTGCGGGACTCTGCTTCCATCTTTCGATCCACCGGATCCTTAAAGGACGAAGTGTCCTCTACTGGGATAACCGTGGCCTTATTCAGCCTGGAAATAGGTGGATCCACCACTGGTGGTACCGTCCATTTCTTAATGATGGATTCCTCAAACGGATAGCGTCTAGCAATACGCTTGGAAATAGTAAAGGTACGTTTAGAATGCTCCCATTCTCCTTTAATCTGATTACCGAAACACTTGGGTACAGGAAAAACCTTCACCGTTTTGATGGGCTTATTAGTACCAAAAGGAATCTCTGTTTCAGTTGCCTCTGCCGGTAAAGCCTCAAGTTTTAAGGTTTCCTGCACTGCCACAACTAGTGCGTCCACCAATGCTTCTTCCTGAATTATAGCGGGAGAAGAAACGTCCTCCTCACTGTCTGAGGGGGCTTTACCTGAGACAACAGCCCTTGCAGAGGAACCTGCAACTGCAGTGACCATCTCTGAATCTGAGTCAGAGGTGTCAGATAGTATAGGGGTAGGCGGGGGTCGCTTCCTTGACCCCCGTCCCTGACAGGCCGCTTCCACCCGAGCCACCATAGACTCCAAGATTGCTGTAAATGACTCTACACTCTGTGCACCGGCGGGTCCCGTGGCCCCCTCGAGGGAAACAGGTGGGGGAATATGTGTGGCAGGGTCCATGATAATTCCAGTCACTTCCTGGATAATATAATTCAAAAATAAAAAACTTTTTTTTTTTTTTTTTTTTCAGACCCCCAGTGCCACAAAAAGCCCCTTAGTGTTACCTGTTAGGGATCCCTATCGATCGAGAGAGAGAGAGATAGACCCCCAGGCTCACCACTTGATGCTCAGAGTCTAACTGCAACAGGTTACAGCGCTGTCTTGACAAACAGGAAGTCTTTTGGCTGGCTGCCCAGGAAGAAAGGAGGCGGCTCCGCCCCTCTGCACGCCTTCCGGCGCCTCCCCTAGCTCCACGAGGTGTTTGGATCACCTCAAACATGGCCGCCCCCATGCTGGAGACACGAGGCTACGCCAAAATGGCGGCTCGTGCGATCCAGCAAAAAAAATGGCGGCGGCCTGTACTGAATAGCGGTGTGCTGCAGGGCACACAACACTCTCTCTGCATGGGGATTTGGCGTGGTTGGCGGTACCGGCCCTGGCGGACCGCATGGCCATTCGGGAGGCCTGCTAATAGCTGGAGATCTGATTAGGAAGGCAGTCTACATGTCCGTGGCTTCTGACTGGTAGGTAGCTTATTCTTATCACCGTAAGATTCCCAGAATGCCACTGATTACAATCTTTTTAACATGTATACAATTAGATTGTTAGCTCCCAAACCAAGCCTCCTGGCTTTTTGCACATAAAATCACACTCAAAGTAGGAGGATCTGTGTCATTTATAGGATAGAGAGGGACTCTATCTTACCATACAGAGAGGGGCCCGCGTTCACCACAAGACCCGTCAGGGGAAAAGGGGGAACATACTACTCACCATACCGGAACCAGGCGGGCACCAACTCCTGACAGTACCCCTCTCCACCGGGGCGGGAGGGCTGTCGACCGATATGGACGCCGTGACTCATGGTCTTTGGCGTTTCAGCGAGACGTTTAACTCGCGGGGTCAGTCCTTTAATGGGACTTTGTCGCGGCCGACCCAGCGCGGAGCTATGGCCTGCACGCGCTCGTAGGCTGAACTGGGGTGACCACCGGATCTCAACATCCAGCCCGTCGCCCAGTTCAGCTTTCTTGCTTGAAGATCTCACAGGAACACTGGAGAAAAAAAGCTGTCTAAAAAATCTTTTAAGAAAAAAATCTTGCTAGGACCTAAGATCCCAGCAAGGTATCTAGGTCCTTACTCCTAACTAGACAGAAAATAACTGATTTGCTGAGGCAGAGAGAGAGAGGATATACCCTCTGGGACTGCCCCTAGGGTGTGGCCAGAGCTTTTTAATTTCCTGTCTAGTCCTGCTCCTGTGGAGGCAACATAACCCGAAGGTGCTGTATCACCGAGGACTACGTCTGTCAATGAGCGCTAGAGAAATATTGTTTCAGATAGAGGGGTCCAGTTTACCTCCCGCTTCTGGAAAGCCTTATGCGACGCGTTGAAGATTGAGCTGTCCTTGTCTTCCGCCTACCATCCTCAGACTAATGGACAAACCGAAAGGACAAACCAGACGTTGGAACAGTATATCCGTTGTTTCACCACATTTGTCCAGGATGACTGGGTGGCCCTACTACCATTGGCAGAGTTTGCATACAACAATGCTAAACATTCTGCTACAGGGCAAGCTCCGTTCTTCGCAAACTACGGTTTCCATCCGTCCTTCTTACTGGACGTTCCCGCTGAACCCACAGTTCCAGCAGTACAGGATATCATTAGTTTCCTCAACCGCAATTGTAAACTGCTGCAGGATGCTATAATAAGGGCACAAGCAGCCTCTAAAAAGATTTTTGACAGGAAGAGGAGAGGGGAACTAATCCTTCAACCAGGTGACCAAGTATGGCTATCTACATGCAACCTCCGCCTAGCCTGTCCCTCAAAGAAATTGGCACCCAAGTTTATTGGACCTTTCCCGGTCAAGAGGAAACTCAACGAGGTCTCATATGAATTACACTTACCTGATTCTCTTAGAATTCATCCGGTGTTTCATGTCTCCTTGTTAAAACCTACAGTCCCTAACTCCTTCCCGGGCAGAAGCTCGGAACCACCCGAACCTGTGATTGTCGATGGGGAGGAAGAATATGAGGTGGAGGCTATTTTGGATTGCAGGAGGAGGAGAGGTCAATTACAGTTTCTCATAAAGTGGAAAGGTTACGGCCTGGAAGAAAATTCCTGGGAACCGGAACGGAATATCCATGCTAAAGAACTGATCTATGCTTTCTTTCGCAGTCACCCACAAAAGAAAAACCTATTGGGCACCCGGAGGTTGCCCTTAAGGGGGGGGGCAATGTTAGGAACACTCCCTGTGTACACTGAAGTGCTGTCATGAATCTGCCAGTTAAGAGTTAACGTAGTGCAGACTAATTGCACTAATTGGCAAAAGGCTGGCCTATTTAAACACCACAGCAGCACTGAGCCATTGCTGTCTTGTCTGCAGCTTTACCTGTACTTCCTGATCCTGAACCTGCTGTTTCCTGTTGACTTTCTGATCGACCTCCCGGCTTGTCCACTACTTCGTCTGCTTGCTGCTCGCCCTGACCTTGGCTCGTTCCTGTGACCACTCTCCTGCCTTATCCTTGTCGGCTTATCTGCTTCCGATTCTGGACGTGTTCACCTCCTGGTGGGGCAACCCTGGGGACCGCGACCTGGTGTTAGCTTGCAGTGCAGTCTATCCCCACCATCAGGGGCTCTAGTGAAAACCAGCTAGCACTTAGACTCCGCACCTCAGACTAGCCCGTGTCTACCACCAGTGTGACCCGTCCGTGTTCCTGTTGTACCAGATCCCACGAGGCTACCTCTGCACGTCAGGCTCACCCACCAGCACCATTACAATTACTCTTATTACAAAAAGGTCTGGGTTTTTCTCCAGCTATCGGTCCTAATCATTTTAGTCTTTTTAAAGATCTTAATGAATTTACACGCCTGCTTACTTTAAAGAGACATTATGTTAATGACAATAAGAACAAGAATTTAACCGAGACATCCCAAGCCCCTTTAGCCAAAGAACAGTCTGAGAAGTTTTCAATCAAAATTTTGGATAGACAAGAATTATGTTTGAAAGTAATATTGAGAGTCTTGATCCAGACATTATGCACACTAACTTTAAACCAAAATCCACTTTCTATCCTGCCTGTGACGGTACTCGCCGTCACTGAGACTGAAAAAACTATGTGACAGATAAATTGATGGTTTGGACTGCTTCAGTTGATCAGACTTGTAACAGATGCATGCCATCAGCTCAAACAC
This sequence comes from Pelophylax lessonae, assembly GCF_965119305.1. NCBI lineage: Eukaryota > Metazoa > Chordata > Amphibia > Anura > Ranidae > Pelophylax > Pelophylax lessonae. The sequence goes on along the minus strand of NC_138779.1, from coordinate 83,328,461 downwards.
CTGTCTTCCATGGATTGTAAATCATGTTGATTTGATCATCTATTGTTTACTGTGGGTTCTCAGTATTTACACTATAATATGTGTATTTGTATCTTGTTTTACTTTTGGTGCCGGCAGTCTGGGCTTCCAGGCTGACTTAAGTACGCTGAGCTAATTAGCATGTGAATGATAACCTTGTCTAGATGGGATTAGCCATGAGTCAGCTGTACCTCGTTATCTATTCATTGTGTGATACTTATGTAAATATTCAGGTCATTGTTCATGTAGTGACTGTCATGCTTCTCAAGTGTATAAAAATCTGCTGCTTGTTTTAATAAAGGAGTTAGTTGTTTCCAGACACATACAAGCTAAGTTCAGGCTAGTTTTTGTATGGGGGGCGGCTGGAATAACGTAATTTTTGTAAAATCTTACCTGTAAAATTCCTTTCTCTGAGTCCTCCGACAGTCGCCGCCTCTTCATATTCATCACTATGGGGTTATTGACCTTTGTTCCGTAGGAGTAGCTAGGCAACAGAATATGTTAATATTAAAGCTTTTAACATATCCCACCCCCAGGGGGTGGTCCCCTCAGTCAATACCCTCCTGCTTCCTGTATCCATACCTCAGTTTCAGTAGAATAGCAGTAGAGTACACAAATAAACCCCAAAAGAGGGGCGGGGGCGGGGGCGGCGACTGTCGGAGGACTCAGAGAAAGGAATTTTACAGGTAAGATTTTACAAAAATTCAGTTTTCTCTTACGTCCTCCGACAGTCGCCGCCTCTTCATATTCGTCACTATGGGGACGTCCCAAAGCAGTGCATACATGAGGGATGGGAAACTCAGCCGCGCCTAAGGCAACGCAGTACCCACAGCAGAAAAAAAGGAACCTTACCAAAGGAAGGAAACCAGCTGGGCAGCATGAAAAAAACTTGCTCAACAGGAGCAACAACCCAGGAAAAACAAATAACCTAGGGACAAAAAAACATCCCAAACAGCCAAGGGCCCAAAAATAAGGGACCCTAAGGCACTGCCGCACTAAGAACCTTGCGGCCAAAGGAAGCATCTGCCGATGCCTGAACATCCACTTTGTAGAACTTTGAGAAGGTGTGAACGGACGACCAAGTCGCCGCCTTACACACCTGAGCCACAGAAGCCTGATGACAGGCCCAAGACGTACTCAGAGATCTGGTAGAGTGCGCCTTCACAGGCATAGGGGGAACTTTTCCCTGCAAAGCATATGCCTGTTCAATGGTCTGTCTGATCCATTTGGCGATGGTAGAAGCCGACGCCGCCATGCCCTTCCGAGGCCCCTCTGGAAGGACAAATAGAGAATCCGTCTTGCGAAAGGATTTAGTCGATGACAGGTAAACCCTGATCGCCCGAACAACATCCAAGGAGTGTAAATCCACCTCCTTTGGATGTTTAGGCTTCGCGCAAAGCGAAGGCAAGACAATGTCCTCATTGAGATGAAATTCCGAGATCCTCTTCGGAAGAAAAGAAGGGTTAGGTCGCAAGACCACCTTATCCAAGTGAATCACCAAATACGGAGACCTGCAGGACAAGGCTGCCAGCTCCGACACTCTGCGAGCCGAAGTGATCGCCACCAAAAAAGCGACCTTCTTGGACAACATGGACAACGAGATCTCCCTGATCTTTTCAAAAGGAGCATGTTGCAACACGGACAGAACAAGGTTCAAGTCCCATGGAGGCAAAGGCTCCCTCCTAGGAGGGACCAGGTGCCGCACCCCTTGAACAAAAGTGCTAACCAAGGGGTTAGACGCCACAGGGCGTTGAAAAAGAACGGCCAGCGCAGAAATCTGACCCTTAATCGTGGCCAACGCCAAACGCTGGTCCACACCCGTTTGAAGGAAAGACAACACCCTAGACACCAAGTATGAGCGAGGGGAAAATCCCCTGGACTCACACCAGGCAAAATAGGCCTTCCAAGTACGGTAGTAAACCTTCCCCGAAGAGGTCTTTCTAGCGTTGATCAAAGTGTGAATGACCTCAGGGGAGAGACCCCTATCCCTCAGGACCTCGGTTTCAACAGCCAGGCCGTCAAAGCCAGCGACTGTAAAGCAGGATGGAATATCGGTCCTTGAGACAGAAGATCTTCTCGAAGAGGCAGACGCCATGGAGCGTCGACCGCCAGATTCACGAGGTCTGCGTACCAAGACCTGCGAGGCCAGTCTGGCGCCACCAGAATCACCGTGAGCGGTTCCGAGGACAACCTGCGAAGGAACCTGGATAGCAGCTGAATCGATGGGAATGCATACATCAGTGGATACTGATGCCACGGAGCCACTAACGCGTCCGACGCGTCTGCCCGAGGATCGCGCGTCCTTGCCACGAACCTTCCCACCTTGTTGTTCAGACGAGACACGAACAGGTCCACATCCGGAAGACCCCACTTCGCGCACAACATCTGGAAGACATCCGGATGGAGTGACCATTCCCCCTGGTCCAGGGTCTGGTGACTCAGATAATCCGCCTGCCAGTTCTCCACCCCCGGAATGTGAACCGCTGTTATCGCCGGGACGTGCGTCTCGGCCCAAGACAATGTCGGCCACCTCCCGAGCCGCTCGGGCACTCCTGGTGCCCCCTTGGTGGTTGATGTAGGCCACCGCTGTGGCATTGTCCGTCTGCACCCGAACCGGACGGCCCTGAAGCCTGTCCGTCCAACGTCGAAGGCAGAGATTTATCGCCCGCAATTCCAGAATGTTGATCGGAAGGGAGGATTCCCCCTCCGACCAAGTACCCTGGGCGGACAGAACGCCCAGAACACCACCCCAGCCCGACAGGCTGGCATCCGTGGTGATCACCGTCCACGAAAGAGGGCGAAAAGACTTGCCCCCCCGACACCGCCGGGGACTGTAGCCACCACAGAAGACCCCTTCTGGTGCGAGGACTCAAAGAGATCTGAAGATGCAGAGATTGTGGTCGCCCGTCCCACTTGGACAGGATCTCCGCTTGGAGACCCCTCGTGTGAAACTGGGCGAAGGGAATCGCCTCGAAAGCCGAGACCATCAATCCCAGACACCTCATGCACGTCCGGAGTGACGAGCACGGAACGTCCCTGAGGGACCTGACTTCTTCCTGAAGAGTTTGTCGTCCGGTAGGAAGACCTTCGCCTGGACCGAGTCCAGGATCATTCCCAGGTAGGGAAGACGAACCGACAGGCGCAGCGTCGACTTTGGAAAATTTACCGTCCAACCAAACTCCTGTAGAGTCTGCATCGTGATGGACAGGTCCTTCTCCAGACCCTGGCTGGTCGCAGACCGAACCAGAATATCGTCCAGATACCCCAGGACAGAGACGCCCTGGGCTCTCAACAAGGCCAAAACCGGTGCAAGCACCTTGGTGAACACCCGCGGAGCCGAAGCGAGACCAAAAGGCAGCGCCACGAATTGGTAATGATCCTCCGCAATGGCGAATCGAAGGTACCTCTGGTGACCCTCGAAAATGGGGATGTGAAGGTACGCATCCTTCAAATCGATGGATGCCATGAATTCTCCCGGAACTAGAGCAGCCACCACCGAGCGCAGGGATTCCATGCGGAACTTGCGAACCCGCACAAAGCGGTTCAGAGCTTTTAAGTCCAGAATCGGACATACCTTGCCCTCCTTTCTGGGCACAGTGAACAGATTTGAATAAAACCCCCGAAATCTGTCCCGATGAGGCACCGGAACCACCACTCCCTGAGCCCGCAGGTCCCGCACCGCCAGGTGCAGATCCCGCAAACGCTCCGGAGATAGTTGAAGATTTGAGGGAAAAAATCTGCTCGCCTGCCGAGAGAGAAACTCGATCTTGTAACCGGACCGAACGATCTCCTGAACCCACCTGTCCCGAACGCGGGCCAGCCAGGGTTGAAGAAAACCGAGCAAACGTCCCCCCACCCCAGAACTGGGTGAGGGCGCCCCTTCAGGCCGCATTGTTATGGGCAGCGGACCCGGACTGGCCGGACTTCTGCTTACCTGTCCACGGCTTCTTTTTGGAGCCTTGACCTTTGAAGGCTTTGCCCTTATAGTGCGACCGAAAGGCACGAAAGGACCCCTGAGAGGGTCTAAACGAAGCATGCTTCTTACCTTGAGCAACCTTAGCCTTGAGAGACTGGGGCAAGAGCGTGCTCTTACCCCCAGTGATCCCCTTTATCAGCGTATCCAAGGATTCGCCAAAAAGGCGAGATCCCGTATAAGGTAGATTAGCTAAAGTTTTGCGAGAAGATTGGTCCACAGACCAACATTTCAGCCAAATCAAGCGGCGTGTCAACACCGCCACGCTGTGCACACGTGCAGCCAAAAGGGACTATATCTAAGTCCGCATCACACAAATACATGACACCCTGATGAATTTGATCTACCATAGCCAACGTTGTCGGCGGGGCAGAATCAGCCACCAGGATGCGCCTGAGCACCTGCGTCCAATCCGCGACAGCCTGAGCTGCCATAAGGGAAGCAAAAAATGGAATTTTTGTAAAATCTTACCTGTAAAATTCCTTTCTCTGAGTCCTCCGACAGTCGCCGCCATCTTCATATTCGTCACAATGGGGTTAATGACCTTTGCTCCGTAGGAGTAGCTAGGCAACAGAATATGTTAATATTAAAGCTTTTAACATATCCCACCCCCAGGGGGTGGTCCCCTCAGTCAATAACCTCCTACTTCCTGTATCCATACCTCAGTTTCAGTGGAATAGCAGTAGAGTATACAACCAAACCCCAAAAGAGGGGCGGGGGCGGCGACTGTCGGAGGACTCAGAGAAAGGGATTTTACAAAAATTCCGTTTTCTCTTACGTCCTCCGACAGTCGCCGCCATCTTCATATTCGTCACAATGGGGACGTCCCAAAGCAGTGCAAACATGAGGGGTGGGAAACGCAGCCGCGCCTAAAGGCAACGCAGTCTCCACATCAGAGAAAGGAACCTTACCAAAGGAAGGAAACCAGCTGGGCAACATGAAAAAAAGTATGCTCAACAGGAGCAACAACCCAGGAAAAAACAAATAACCTAGGGATACAAAACATATCCCAAAACAGCCATGGGCCCAAAACAAGGGACCCTAAGGAACTGCCGCACTAAGAACCTTGCGGCCAAAGGAAGCATCTGCCGATGCCTGAACATCCACTCTGTAGAATTTTGTGAAAGTGTGCACGGTCGACCAAGTCGCCGCCTTACACACCTGGCCACAGAAGCCCCATGACGACAGGCCCAAGACGTACTCAGAGATCTGGTAGAGTGCGCCTTTACAGGCATAGGAGGAACTTTTCCCTTCAAAGCATATGCCTGCTCAATGGTCTGTCTGATCCATTTGGCGATGGTAGAAGCCGACGCCGCCATGCCCTTTCGAGGACCTTCCGGGAGGACAAACAAAGAATCCGTCTTGCGAAAAGCCTCAGTCGACTTAAGGTAAACCCTAATCGCCCGGACAACATCCAAAGAGTGCAACCTCACCATCGCCGGATGTTTTGGCTTCGCGCAAAGCGAAGGCAAGACAATGTCCTCATTTAGGTGAAATTCCGAAACCCTCTTCGGAAGAAAAGAAGGGTTAGGTCGCAAGACCACCTTATCCAAGTGAAGGACCAGATACGGAGACTTGCAGGACAAAGCCGCCAGTTCCGACACTCTGCGAGCCGAAGTGATCGCCACCAAAAAGGCGACCTTCTTGGACAACATAGGCAACGAGATCTCCCTGATCCGTTCAAAAGGAGCATGTTGTAACACGGACAGAACGAGATTCAAGTCCCAAGGAGGCAGAGGTTCCCTCCTAGGAGGGACCAGATGTCGCACCCCTTGAACAAAGGTGCTAACCAAGGAGTTAGAAGCCACAGGACGTTGAAAAAGAACGGCCAGCGCAGACACCTGACCCTTGACCGTAGCCAGCGCCAAACGCTGGTCGACACCCGTTTGTAGGAAGGACAATACTCTAGATACCGAGTACGTGCGAGGTGAAAACCCCCTGGATTCACACCAGGCAAAATAGGCCTTCCAAGTACGGTAATAGACCTTCCCCGAGGAAGATTTCCTCGCGTTGATCAAAGTGTGAATGACCTCAGGAGAGAGACCCCTATCCTTCAGGACCTCGGTCTCAACAGCCAGGCCGTCAAAGCCAGTGACTGTAAAGCAGGATGGAATATCGGCCCTTGAGACAGGAGATCTTCTCGAAGAGGCAGACGCCACGGGGCGTCGACCGCCAGATTTACGAGGTCTGCGTACCAGGACCGGCGAGGCCAGTCCGGTGCCACAAGAATTACTGTGTTTTGTTCCAAGTGTAACCTGCGAAGGAACCTGGACAGCAATTGAATCTGTGGAAACGCATACATCAGTCGGTACTGATGCCACGGAGCTACCAACGCGTCCGACGCGTCCGCCCGAGGATCGCACGTCCTTGCCACGAACCTTTCCACCTTGTTGTTCAGACGAGACGCGAACAGGTCTACCTCCGGAAGACCCCACTTCGCACACAACCTCTGAAAGACATCCGGGTGGAGGGACCATTCCCCCTGGTCCAGGGTCTGGCGGCTCAGATAATCCACCTGCCAGTTCTCCACCCCCGGAATGTGAGCCGCCGATATCGCCGGGACGTGTGTCTCGGCCCAAGACAGAATGTCGGCCACTTCCCGAGCCGCTCGGGCACTCCTGGTGCCCCCTTGGTGGTTGATGTAGGCCACCGCCGTGGCATTGTCCGTCTGCACCCGAACCGGACAGCCCTGCAGCCTGTCCGTCCAACGTCGGAGGCAGAGATTTATCGCACGCAATTCCAGAATGTTGATCGGAAGGGAGGATTCCTCCTCCGACCAAGTTCCCTGGGCGGACAGAACGCCCAGAACACCACCCCAGCCCGACAGGCTGGCATCCGTGGTGATCACCGTCCACGAAAGAGGACGAAAAGACTTGCCCCCTGACACCGTCGGGGACTGGAGCCACCACAGAAGATCCCTTCTGGTGCGATGGCTCAACGAAGTCTGGCGATCCAGAGATTGCGGTCGCCCGTCCCACCTGGACAGGATCTCCGCTTGGAGACCCCGCGTGTGAAACTGGGCGAAGGGAATCGCCTCGAAAGCCGAGACCATCAATCCCAGACATCTCATGCACGTCCGGAGTGACGAGCACGGAACGTCCCTGAGGGACCTGACTTCTTCCTGAAGAGTTTGTCGTCCGGTAGGAAGACCTTCGCCTGGACCGAGTCCAGGATCATTCCCAGGTAGGGAAGACGAACCGACAGGCGCAGCGTCGACTTTGGAAAATTTACCGTCCAACCAAACTCCTGTAGAGTCTGCATCGTGATGGACAGGTCCTTCTCCAGACCCTGGCTGGTCGCAGACCGAACCAGAATATCGTCCAGATACCCCAGGACAGAGACGCCCTGGGCTCTCAACAAGGCCAAAACCGGTGCAAGCACCTTGGTGAAAACCCATGGAGCTGAAGCGAGACCAAAAGGTAACGCCTCGAATTGGTAGTGATCCTCCGCAATGGCGAATCGGAGGTACCTCTGGTGACCCCCGAAAATCGGGATGTGAAGGTACGCATCCTTCAAGTCGATGGAAGCCATGAATTCCCCCGGAACCAGGGCAGCCACCACCGACCGCAGGGATTCCATGCGGAACTTGCGAACCCGCACAAAGCGGTTCAGAGCTTTCAAGTCCAGAATTGGACGAACTTTGCCCTCCTTTCTGGGCACGGTGAACAGATTGGAATAGAACCCCCGAAATCTGTCCCGATGAGGCACCGGAACCACCACTCCCTGAGCCCTCAGGTCCCGCACCGCCAGGTGCAGATCCCGCAAACGCTCCGGAGACAGTTGAAGATTTGAGGGAAAAAATCTGCTCTCCGGCTGAGAGAGAAAATCGATCTTGTAGCCAGATCGAACGATTTCCTGAACCCACCTGTCCCGAACACGGGCCAGCCAGGGTTGAAGAAAACCGAGCAAGCGTCCCCCCACCCCAGAACCGGGTGAGGGCGCCCCTTCAGGCCGCACTGTTATGGGCAGCGGGTCCAGACTGGCCGGACTTCTGCTTACCTGACCACGGCTTCTTTTGGGAGCCCTGACCTTTGAACGGCTTGCCCTTATAGTGCGACCGAAAGGCACGAAAGGACCCCTGAGAGGGCCGAAAGGAAGCATGTTTCTTACCAGGAGCCGCCTTAGCCTTGTGGGATTGGGGCAAGAGCGTGCTCTTACCACCCGTGATCCCCTTTATCAGTGTATCCAAGGATTCTCCAAAAAGGCGAGATCCATCATAGGGCAGATTGGCTAAGGTCTTGCGCGAAGATTGGTCCACAGACCAACACTTCAACCAAACCAGGCGTCGAGACAATACCGCCACGCTGTGCACACGTGCAGCCACCGGTACTATATCCAAGTCCGCATCACACAAATACATGACACCCTGATGGATTTGATCCACCATAGCCAACGTCTCTGGAGGGGCAGAGTCAGCCACCAGGACGCGCCTAAGCGCCTGCGTCCAACTCGCGACAGCCTGGGCTGCCATAAAAGAAGCAAATAGAGCTTTTAGCATTGAACCCGTAATAGAATAAGTGTGACGGGCAAGAGACTCCAGCCTCCTGTCCGTGGCATCCCGGAACACCGGGGTATCCTCCGCAGGAATCGCAGAGGACTTACTCAAAACCGCCACCGCGTGATCCACCGGAGGCGGCACACACCACCGCTCATCAGTAGCGGGCGTGAAAGGATAACGCAGCTTAAACCTACTTGGCACAGCAAAAGGCTTGCGTAAATTGTGCCATTGTTCCTTAACAGCGCGCTGAAAATCATCAGTGCAGGGAAAGACCTGCGATGTCTTGCGTCTTTTCTGCGTCCCATAAGCTGCCAGGGCAGCAGGAGGACATGGTTCATCCTGCAAACGCAGCGTATGTTTGATAGAAGCATTCGGTCGCCGCAAGTATGCCCACAAACATGTCTCACATCATGCCCCACAGCATACAGCATGTCACACAGAAAAAACACAGCCTGTTACACAAAACATGGCAGGAGAGCCCCCCCCCCTTGCAGCCCACAGAAAGCAGCAATCCAGACAGGGAGCCCAATAGTGTTTACAGACATGCAGGGTTACACAGTCCCAGACTGACACCCACTAAACAGACAGGTCCCCACACAGAGTACACTTACCTCCTGAATGGCGTGGGGAGCCCGCCCAAGCGATCAAGCCACTGCACAGAGGACAGGGAGAGTCGCAGCCAGGACGCAATAGAACTGCGGTGCGAAACCGCATGGCGTCCAGTGAGGTAGCCACCTCACCGCAGCATCCCTGCAGCGAACAGGGATGGGTCGTTCACACATGCCAGGAAAAAACCTGACTGAACGCTCGATGGCAGGCTGGGAAGACACTGGCCCTGAGCCCCGGAAAACCAGGGAGGCCAGCCCGAGACCCAGCACCGCACGATCATCTTCATCAGAAGAACCTAACTAGTGCTGAAAAAATAAACCGCTAATAAAAGGAAGAGAAAAAAACTTCAAATAAAATCAAAAGAGAAAAGAAGCTGAGACTGAAAAGCCCCAGCACAGAATCAGCCAGCCTACTCCTGAGCTAGAAAATTTAAACTGAGGTATGGATACAGGAAGCAGGAGGGTATTGACTAAGTGGACCACCCCCTGGGGGTTGGATATGTTAAAAGCTTTAATATTGACATATTCTGTTGCCTAGCTACTCCTACGGAGCAAAGGTCAATAACCCCATAGTGACGAATATGAAGAGGCGGCGACTGTTGGAGGACGTAAGAGAAATCTCTATATGTCCAGACTGGAGGAAGCCTTATACTGACGGAAGACCACAAGCACGGTGTGGGTCGACGGATTCCGTTATACTGCCCATTCAAAAGGGCCCTTTATTGAGACTTTTTACCAAGCTGTATATAAAGACTTTTTGGAACTTTGTGATAAGTCTACAAATTGTGCCAACCGTAATTTAACAATGTCTGAACGTTTGGCATTAATGACACTTTTTTTGGAAATAAGATTTTTTTATCAAACAAGCAGACAAGGGAGGCAGCCTAGTTGTTCAAAACAGACTCAAACAGGCCTATCAGCCACTTGCTGACAAGGATACCTATTTGAGACTTCCCACTAATCCTCTTCCAGGTTTTCAACCTTAAAACCTTGGTGGATGGTGCGTGGAGGCACGGGATACTGGACATAGGGGAGAGGACTCCTTAATTCTACCACCTCCCCAAGGTACATAAATCCTTGGAGAGTCCCCCTGGGCGCCCAATAGTGGCCAGCACTAATAGTTTTATTAGCAGCCTGTCCATTTAGATTTTCTTCAAGTCTGTCAGCTTCCCTCATACATTAAATACTCTAGTAATGTCATAGATATTTTAAAACATTACTCCTGGGAGGACAGCTATCTGTGGGCTTCCCTAGATATTGCCTCCCTTACAGCTTTACAATGCTTTCTGACTAAAATGGAGATATGAATTTAAGACAAGCTAAATTTGTAGACAGCACTGAATTTTGTTGGCAAGTTTGGCCAGATATCTGGACCAACAATCTCTTTGCCAAACACATAGTGTTCTACGGCAGTTATATTGAGGATATCCTTCTCATCTGGGATGGTGGTCCGGATGTGTTCACCTCCTTTGTGGCCCAATCCCTTGGGCTTGCTTGACTTTCACCTCTGTGTGGGACTCTAGACAGAGTTTTGGATTGGATTCTGTCCCACGACAGTCAAGCCATTATTACCAATAATCACAAACTTACAAGTGGTAATTTATAGCTCCATCTTTCAAGCTGCCACCACCCAGCATGGAAAAATAATATCCCTAGTGGAGAGTTCAATAGGTTAAGAAGGAACTGTTCAAGACGAGAAGATTATATCATACAGGGAGCTTTAATGTCACAAAAGTTTGAAGAAAATGGATATACTTCAAGTTTAGTACAAGAGGCATTTAATATACATATGAATTCTCCAACAAAAAAGTAGTAAATAACACCAAAATAGGGAATGACAAAAACAGATTAAGATTTGTCACGACTTAAACAACAAATGTAGGTCTATCTCAAAAATCATTCAGAAACATTACAAAATCTTACAGTTGGATCAGCGACTAGCTGGTTTTACCATCAGCTCCTCAGTTTACTTTCAGAAACGTGCATACAATTAAAAACATCTTGGCTCCTAGCAAACTAAAAGCACCTGAGAAGAGGCCTTTGATGGACATCAGATCCTATTTTGATGATAGGACAGGCATCTTTCAATGTAAGAAAAGATGATGTATTTTTTTTAATATTTCATAACAAATGGGTGTTCAAAAAAAAGAAAAAAAAAAAAAAAGAAAAAGGAAAATAAAAAGGGAGGGCCTTTCATATTAAACAATTTGTAACGTGTTCAACGGAATTTGTTGCTTACGTTTTGCATTGCCCATGCAACCCGCTTTATGTTGGTCCCACAATGCGTAACCTTACGAAAGCAAGTAGGGGAGCACCACCGACTCATGTAAAAAGGCCATGATAAACACCCTGTTCCTCGCCATTTCCACCAGATGCACAATCAGGATCTACGTGCCATGAGGTGATGGTGATTGAAACCATTCCTAAGGGCTCTCTCACTGATAATGAAAGGTTTTCCCTTCTATATAGAAGGGAAAACTTTTGGATTTATAAGTTCAGATCCTTATCACCCAATGGTCTCAACGAGGAGCTGGAAATACACAATATAGAGTCTAATATTAACTGGCCCTTTAAAAATAATTTATATATATATATACATACATACACACACACTTTTATAATACGTACAGTAGAATGATAATATCTTAGATTTTTTTTTAATATTAGTATATAGACTGACATGATGGTGTTTGTTGTAAGGACTTTAATGGGCTAATTAAGGAGTCCTCATCCATTGGCTACACTTGGGCATTTGCTTTTTTTTGCAGCAAGATGGATGTGAATCTAGCACCTGATGTGAACCTATCCTCAGGAGTTTACAGCATGGTCTGTGGCATTAAAATGTTACTGTATATTTTCAATAGAGGGTTACCATTTTTTTTTTCCTTTTGGTACATTTAACATTGGAATATGTAGGTTTGGCTGTTGACCTACCAATGAACAACCAGTCTTTTTAAGCTACTAAATCATAAAAAGTGTCCCAAGGCATTTATTGTTCTTTTTTGTTCTTTATACAGGTGATTACGTTACCACACAACATCAACTGTCGTCTCTGACAAGCACTGAGCCAAATGGCTGTCCATATCAAGTTGTGCAAACCTGTTAAGAAGGAAAACTTGTTTAAGTTCCATATATCCTAAACACTTATTAATATATTGTAAATTACATTTGGCAAATTTATTTAGAAAATGATAAACATACAGTATATGCTGTTTGCTCATAGTAACCATTGCCAACACACAGATGCTTCCTTACACACTGGAGTTATCTTAAAAGGAGTAGTGTAGTATTTAAAAAAACAAGGTTTTTGAAGCAGCCTCCATCTTCATTAGCTGAATGGGTTATGCTGCCCCCTGCAGGAGTAGTCTAGGCAGGAAAAATTTTAATGTACACGCCCACGGGGCCATCCCCACAGGCATAATCACACATCCTCTGCTCAGCAAACCAGTTTAGTTGTAAGCAGTGAAGAAAAAAAAAATCCCCATATCAGAGGGGCGGGTGCCGCGTCTGTCAATGGACTTCAGAGAAAAAGATTTTACGGTAAGATGGGTACGTCCCAAAGCAGTGTAGGCATGAGGGTTGGGAAGAATGCAACCAGAAAGTAATGTAAACCCCAAAGCTAACTTAGCCCACTGGGTAACATGTAGCTCAACCAAACAGAAGCTCACCAGGTTAAAGATCCCTAAGAGAAACAAAAAACATTCTCTTATGAAACAGCAGCCTGCAAAACCTTGCAACTAAAAGAGGCATCCGAAGATGCCAACAAATCCACCCTGTAGAATTTTGTAAAGGTGTGCACAGACGACTAAGTCGCTGCCTTACAAACTTGTACAACAGAGGCCTGATGGCGAAAAGCCCAAGAGGCACTCAGCGCTCTAGTAGAATGCGCTTTCACAGGGAAAGGGGGAACCTGACCCTTGAGTGAATAAGCCTGAACAACCATCTGCCTGATCCACCTCTAAATGGTCGCAGCAGATGCAGCCATCCTTTGCGAGGACCGTCCGTAAGGACAAAGAGATGGTCTAACAGGACTCAGTAACCCTCAGATAAACTCTTATCACCCAAACCACATCCAAAGAGTGCAAGGCATATTTTTTGGGATGCTTAGGCTTAGGACAAAAGGAAGGAAACATTATGTCTTCATTAAAATGAAAATCCGACACCACCTTAGGGAGAAAAGAAGGATTAGGTTGGAAAACCACTTTATGCTTGTGGACCACCAAATAAGGTGAACAAACGGACAGCACCACCAATTCAGATACTCTGCGAGCAGAATAGCCACTAGGAAGGCATTCTTCTGCGACAAGAAAAGCAGAGAAATTTCCCCAATATTCTCAAAAGGAGGCTTTTGAAGAACAGACAAAACTAGATTGAGATCCCACGGGGGTAACGGAAACCTTCTCGGAGGAGCCAGATAAGGCACCCCCTGAATAAAAGTGTGAATCAAGCCATTAGTAGCCAACAGATGTTGGAAGTAAATAGCCAAGGCCGACACCTGACCCTTGATAGTGCTCAACTCCTTGTGGCCAAAACCCTAGCTACAGAATACAAGCGAGGGTGCAGCTGCAGTGATTCACACCATGAGTTGTATGATTTCCACGTACGACCATAGATCTTCCTGGACATCGAATTCCTGGCCTTCAAAAGGGTAGGGATCACAGAGTCAGAAAGTACACTCCTGATGATGTCAGACGCATACTGACGAAACGCGTTGGATCCCGTGATACGCCATTCCGTCACTTCCGGTCAGTGACACGCATCTGGAAGGCGGAATGGCATTCCGACCTCTGTGGCCAGCTGTCTTCATTTTAAATGTAAGTTTGCTATATTAACCACATAACGACCGCTCACATTGCTGCTACTGCGGCAATGTGGCTCGTTATCGTCCAGCGACGTAGTACTACGTCGCTGGACTCCTCCCCTTGTGGGCAGCTCGCTCCCGCTGTTTTCAGTCACAGCGGGAGTCGGGCCAGGGGAGGAGCGGCGGTGATCACCGCCGCTCTTCCCCGATCGTCAGGGAATCGAGTGTGGAGATCCGCTCGCTTGTGTAAACAAAGTGGGCGGATCTCCTAAGTGACCGGCACTGAACCTGCGATCTGTCCCTGTGTCACTCAGTCACATCCCCCCACACGTCAGTAAGCACCAGGCATACATTAACCCCTCCCTCTCCAATAAAATTAACCCCTTCCCTGCCAGTGTAATGTTTACAGTAACAGTGCATGATTATAGCACATTAAAAGTGTCAAAAATGGCAGTCAAGGGTCCGATCTGTCCGCCGCAATGTCGCAGTCCTGCAAAAAAAAAAAAAAAAAATCGCAGATCGCCGCCATTACTCGTTAAAAAAAAAACACCAAAAATGACAGAAATCTTTCCCTGAGTTAGTAAACGCAATAACTTTTGCGCAAACCAATCAAAATACGCTTATTGCAATTTTTTTTACCAAAAATATGTAGTAGAAAACAAATTGGCCAAAAATTATAAAAAATTTAGATTTTTACATTTTTGGGGGGGAATTTCATATAAAAAAATGTGAAAAATATTGTTATTTTTTCAAAATTATCGCTCCATTTTTGTTTATAGCGCAAAAAGTAAAAATCGCACAGGTGATCAAATACAACCAAAAGAAAGCTCTGTAGGAAAAAAAGGATGTAAATTTCGTTGGGTTACGGCGTTGCATGACCGCGCAATTGTCAGTTAAAGTCGCACAGTGCCGAATCGCAAAAAGTGGCCTGGACGTAAGACAGCAAAATCCTCCGGTGGTAAAGTGGTTAAAATAAAACAATGCATAGAATTACTACACTATAAAGCCTTCCATCTCGTTTACATATGCTGGGAATCTAATTACTAACCCACGAGTGGACCCCAAAGGAGAATTATAAAGGCCATCTGTATTTCCTTAACCTCACTATCCACTGAGGGAACCCCAGAGGGATATTATAGCAGGAGACCCCAGCGGGATACTACTATAGGAGATCTTATTGGCGCTTGACCCCAAGGGGTCATCTGGTAAGTGAGCCGTGCATGCGGTGGGAGGTGAAATGAGTAGCACATACTCACCGAATTCCACAGTATCCGCTCACCACCCTGATCAAGCACCAAGAGCACTTTTCAATTAATTGGACATTTTTTTGCAATATAACACCATTAATTTGCTTACCATTGAGATTAAGCACTAATGGCACTTTCAGCACATTGGGCTTTTTTCACAACATAATATAACACTACTAGCTATATTTATAGTCACTTTGGACTGTTTATTCTCACTTATGAATATTTATTGCTTAATAATTTGCTTATTTATTATCATTTGAGATTTATGTATTTATTGATAGTTCACATATTAGAGATTTTTATATTAATTTCACCAATTGTGGTACTTACTGGAGAAGCATAGAGCCTGATATTTAACACTATCACACATAATTTTGTATTAATTTATATATTTATTTATTCATTCATTCACATAAGTTATTGAGCGCGGTCTCTACCCTATATGCTACCGAGTCAAAAAGACCTCTATCCCTCAACACCTTGCTTTCAACAGCCAAGCCGTTAAAGCCAGGGACCGTCAAGCAGGATGGAAGAACGGTCCCTGAGACAGCAAATCTTCCCGCAGAGGAATTCTCCATGGAGGATCTACAACCATTTTTACCAGGTCTGCGAACCAAGATTGCTGAAGCCAGCCTGGTGCCACCAGAACGACCGGAATGCCTTCCACCGCCACCCAGCTTAGAAAACACGGCAGGACTACGAGCAGAGGGAAGGCATAAATAAGCCGATACTGGCTCCAAGGAGCCACCAGAGCGTCTGTGGCATCGGCCAGAGGATACCGAGAACTGGCCACAAACCTCTGGACCTTTCTGTTGAGGCAAGATGCAAACAGATCAACCTCTAGAGTCCTCCAAAGAGCACACAGGAGGTGAAACACCTCCCAGGTCAAGAGACCATTCCCCTTGATCAAACACCTGACGACTCAGGTAATCCGCTTGCCAATTCTTCACACCCGGGATGTAGACTGCGGAAAGAGCTGGAACATTGGCTTCTGCCCAAGCCCGAATCTCGGCCACCTCCTTGGCCGCCAGAACATTCTTGGTGCCCCCTTGATGATTGATGTATGTCACAGCCGTGGCATTGTCCGACTGTATCCGAACCGGAGAACCACGTAGCTAGCTCGTCCATTGGAAAAGGCAAAGCACGATCACTCTGAGCTCCAGAATGCTGATTGGCAAGGAGCATTCTCCTGGCGCCCAAGTCCCCTGGGCACACAGCTTCCACAGCACTCCACCCTCAGCCTGACAGGCTGGCATCCATAGTGAACACCGTCCAAAACAGCAGCAGGAAGGACTTGCCTTGACACAAAGCAGGAGACTGCATCCACTAGGATAGGGTTGACTTTTTGAGATGACTCAAATGAATCTTCCGGTCCAATGACCGAGGGTCCCTGTTCCATGTTGCCAGATTATCTTTCTGCTGAGGCCTGGAATGAGACTGAGCAAATGGGACCGCTATGAAGGTCGACACCATCAGACCCAGGGCCCTCATGCAACCCCGCAGGGAGGGCTGATCAGCTTCCATCAGCAATCCGATCACCCTTTGACACTTCTGAAGTTTGTCCAAGGATATAAAGACCCTCGCAAGAGCGGAGTCGAGAGTCAGCCCCAGATAAGTGACCCATATGGATGGCAATAGAGCAGATTTCTTGAAATTGATCACCCACCCGAATTCTTGAAGGGTCTGAACTGTAATAGAGATGTTGTCCAACAGATCCGAATGAGAGTCTTCTCGCAACAGGAGATCGTACCGATATCCCAAAATTGAGATTCCACGCTGATGTAAAACAAGGCAGGGGTCAGGACCTTGGTAATACCGCTGGGAGCAGAGGCGAGACCAAAGGATAATGCCACAAATTGAAAATCCTCCTCTGTCACCGCAAAGCGGAAGAATTGCTGATGTCCCTCGAATATGAGGACGTGGAGATACAGTGCCTTGCGAAAGTATTCGGCCCCCTTGAGCTTTGCGACCTTTTGCCACATTTCAGGCTTCAAACATAAATATATAATAATTGTAATTTTTTTTTGTGAAGAATCAACACCAAGTGGGACACTTGTGGAACGAAATTTATTGGATATTTCAAACTTTAACAAATAAAAAACTGAAAAAGTGGGCGTGCAAAATTATTCAGCCCCTTTACTTTCAGTGCAGCAAACTCTCCAGAAGTTCAGTGAGGATCTCTGAATGATCCAATGTTGACCTAAATGACAAATGATGATAAATAGAATCCACCTGTGTGTAATCAAGTCTCCGTATAAATGCACCTGCACTGTGATAGTCTCAGAGGTCCGCTTAAAGCGCAGAGAGCATCATGAATAAACAAGGAACACACCAGGCAGGTCCGAGATACTGTTGTGGAGAAGTTTAAAGCCGGATTTGGATACAAAAAGATTTACCAAGCTTTAAACATCCCAAGGAGCACTGTGCAAGAGATAATATTGAAATGGAAGGAGTATCAGACCACTGCAAATCTACGAAGACCTGGCCGTCCCTCTAAACTTTCAGCTCATACAAGGAGAAGACTGATCAAAGATGCAGCCAAGAGGCCCATGATCACTCTGTATGAACTGCAGAGATCTACAGCTGAGGTGGGAGACTCTGTCCATAGGACAACAATCAGTCTTATACTGCACAAATCTGGCCTTTATGGAAGAGTGGCAAAAAGAAAGCCATTTCTTAAAGATATCCATAAAAAGTGTAGTTTAAAGTTTGCCACAAGCCACCTGGGAGACACACCAAACATGTGGAAGAAGGTGCTCTGGTCAGATGAAACCAAATTAAAACTTTTTGGCCACAATGCAAAACGTTATGTTTGGCGTAAAAGCAACACAGCTCATCACCCTGAACACACCATCCCCACTGTCAAACATGGTGGTGGCAGCATCATGGTTTGGGCCTGCTTTTCTTCAGCAGGGACAGGGAAGATGGTTAAAATTGATGGGAAGATGGATGGAGCCAAATACAGGACCATTCTGGAAGAAAACCTGATGGAGTCTCCAAAAGACCTGAGACTGGGACGGAGATTTGTCTTCCAACAAGACAATGATCCAAAACATAAAGCAAAATCTACAATGGAATGGTTCACAAATAAACATATCCAGGTGTTAGAATGGCCAAGTCAAAGTCCAGACCTGAATCAAATCGAGAATCTGTGGAAAGAACTGAAAACTGCTGTTCACAAACGCTGTCCATCCAACCTCACTGAGCTCGAGCTGTTTTGCAAGGAGGAATGGGCAAAATTTTTAGTCTCTCGATGTGCAAAACCGATAGAGACATACCCCAAGCGACTTACAGCTGTAATCGCAGCAAAAGGTGGCGCTACAAAGTATTAACTTAAGGGGGCTGAATAATTTTGCACGCCCAAATTTTCAGTTTTTTATTTGTTAAAAGAGTTTGAAATATCCAATACACTTCATTCCACTTCATGATTGTGTCCCACTTGTGGTTGATTCTTCACAAAAAATTACAGTTTTAGATCTTTATGTTTGAAGCCTGAAATGTGGCAAAAGGTCGAAAAGTTCAAGGGGGCCAAATACTTGCAAGGCACTGTACGTATCCTTGATATTGATGGAGGCCAAAAAATCCCCCTAATTCAAGGATGCCACTACTGACCAAATGGACTCCATTCAAAATTTCTACACCCGCACAAAGCGGTTCAGAGCCTTAAGATCCAGGATTGGACGCACCTTGCCCTCCTTTCTGGGCACTGTGAACAGGTTTGGATAGAAACCTTGAGAGCGTTCCTATGGAGGAACCGGCACAATCACTCGTTGAGCCAGGAGGTCCTGCACAGCTTCCTGAAAATCTTTAAAATCCTCTGGAGACAGGTGAAGATTTGACTGAAAAAAACTGTCCCCCGGTCCGGGACCAAAATTTGATTTTGTACATGGAACAAATCAGTTCCCAAACCCATTTGTCTTGAAATAAGGAAGTCCAGGGTTCCTGAAAGAAGCACAGACGTCCCCCCACCCCTAGAAACGGGTGAGGGTGCCCCTCCATGCTGAAGAGGATTTGTCCGCAGCACCGGACTGACTGGTCTTGGACTTGCCTCATTGCTTCTTCGACCCTCCAGAAGCTCTGAACAGCTTACTTTTTCTTGCGCCCCGGGGGCATGAAAAAAACATCTATGAGCAGTAAAGGAAGGACCCCGCTTAGCACGGGATGTTTTACCTTTAGAGGATTGAAGAAGAAGATTACTCTTCCCACCAGTCAGACCCTTGAGCAGCAGAAAAGGGAGATCCGTCAGGGCTTTTTTGGAATCTTGGTCAGCCGACCAGCTCTTCAGCCAAACCGTACGCCATAGGGCAATCCCCAGAGCCAAAACTCTGGCCACCAGTGGAGCCGCATCCAGGGATGCATCACTTAGGAACAGGGCCTGGGCCATCTGGTCCACAAGTTCCATCAGTTCCGGGGGGGCTACATCAGGGTCCAAGTTTCAGAACCCTAATCCACTCCGTAACTGTCTGTGATACCAAAACAGATACAAAGAGTGGTCTCAAAATAGAATCCCGCCAACACGTGAAGATGGCGGGAAAGGGATTCCACCCGCCTGTCCACTGGATTCGTAAAAACTGGGGAATTTTCCACAGGTACAATGGTAGATTTGTTCAACCTGGAAACAGGGTGGTCCACTTTGTGTGGCACGGTCCAACAGTTGGAGACCATATCAGCAAAAGGATACCAGCGTTTAAAGCGTTTGGCACCACTAACACATGCTTAATGCGCATGTCGTGATCGTGAAAAGTCTTGGGACAGGGAAAAACCTTGCCAGAGTTTTGGGTCTTGCGGGAACCAAAGGCCACCTGTGTCACTGCCGCTGTGGGCTCATCAGCCAATTTCAAAGTTTCCCTCACTGAAATAATCAGGGCTTCTACCAAAGCGCATTTCCGCGCTGCAGCGGAAGACAGGTCCTTTTCACCATTTGACTGCGAGGACAGTGACCCTTCCGGTAGGTGGGTGTCTGAAGCGACCACATCAGCCTCTGAATCAGAGGACATCACCAAAGATAGAGAAGGCAGCGGGCGTTTTCGGCTATTAACCTTTTTCATGACAAAATACATTTTTGTTGCCAGGTTTCCTAGAGCTGCTGAAATTGCGGCCAGCGACTGCGATCCGGACTGTCCAGGAGTCGCACAGAGTGGGTCTGAGGGTGATTTTAAAGCCTCCATATTCAAAGTTACAGAAAAACGGAGTACTGTCACTTTAAGAAGCGCTAATCGCGGTTTCCGCCTCCGATCACAGTGGTCTGCAGATTCCCCCTGAAATATACGCCAACAGCAGAGTGTTCAGGGATATGCCCGCAGGGACCCCAGTACTGGACCACCTCCAGAGAGAACCCTCCTGAACGGCCTGCAGCAGGAAGAAGAATCACAGGAAGTGACCTTGACCTGGATGTAAAAGGTCACGCTGCTAGTCCAGTTCATTCAATAGGACTACACAAAAATGGCTACATAGTTACATAGCTAGGTTGAAAAAAGAGACAAGTCCATGTGGCTCAACCAATAAAAAAGAAAAACAGTAATGAAAACCCAACCATACAATCCCATATACACAATCCTATACCCGCAGTTGATCCAGAGGAAGGCGAAAAAACCCCAGCAAAGCATGATCCAATTTGCCTACAGCAAGGGAAAAAAATTCCTTCCTGATCCCCCGAAAGGCAATCGGATATTACCTGGATCAACTTTACCTATAAAGATTAGTACCCACTTATACTAAGTCCACCCAAGTAAGAATCCAGGCCTTTTTTAAAGCAATCTAGTGAGCTAGCCAGAACCACAACCGGAGGGAGTCTATTCCACATTTTCACAGCTCTTACAGTGAAGAAACCTTTCCGTATTTGGAGACAAAATCAGTTTTCCTCTAGATGTAAAGGGTGCCCCCTTGTCCTCTGTGTTGACCTTAAAGTGAACAACTCAACACCAAGTTCACTATATGGACCCCTTATGTATTTATACATGTTGATCATATCCCCCTTTAATCTCCTCTTCTCAAGAGAGAATAAATTCATTTTCTCTAATCTTTTCTCATAGCTGAGCTCCTCCATGCCTCTTATCAGTTTGATTGCCCTTCTCTGCACTTTCTCCAGTTCCCCGATATCCTTTTTAAGAACTGGTGCCCAAAACTGAACTGCATATTCCAGATGAGGTCTTACTAATGATTTGTACAGGGGCAAAATTATATCTCTCTCTCTGGAGTCCATGCCCCTGTTAATACAAGAAAGAGCTTTGCTTGCTTTGGAAACCACAGCTTGGCATTGCATGCTATTATTAAGCTTCTGATCTACCAGAACACCCAGATCCTTCTCCGGTATGGATTCCCCCAGTTCTAATCCGCCTAGTATCTATGCTGCATGCATATTCAGAAAAAGTGCTGAAGTGCTGATGTAACCAAGTGCTGTAGTGCTCCAAAACCGCAGTCAGGTGCAATGGTGTCCAGATCCCCTCTGGGACTCCACTCACCAGAAGCTATGGACCTAAACAGGTCAGATGAGCTCTAATGAAAAATCCCTGGAATAGGACTCCTCCAACCGTTCCCCATGAGATCCTTATATATGGCTTCCTCTAGGCAGCTCAAAAGGACAGAATGGCTGACATAGTAACGTCCGTTTATAAATAATTTATTAAATATTTGGTAATGTACTTACACAAAAATTATATCAGCTCGCATGAAAGAGAAAACAAATCCGCAATACAATACTTTCTGGAACGCCGCAGGGGTGCCTTCCATGGACAGGAAGTGACGTCGTTGGTTCGGTCGTGAACAGAAGTGCGTCAACGCGTTTCGCCCGGGTAGGTGTTATGTCTGATGACACCCGGGTAGGCGGGCGAAACACGTCAAGCACTTCCGGTATCCGTGGAACGCACGCCGGTGGCTGTCCAGGAACTATTGTGACACGGATTTGTTTTCTCTTCCATGCGAGCTTATATAATTTTTGTGTAAGTACATTACCAAATAATAAATTATTTATAAAAACGGACCTCACTATGTCAGCCATTCTGTCCTTTTGAGCTGCCTAGAGGAAGCCATGTATAAGGATCTCATGGGGAACGGTTGGGGGAGTCCTATTCCAGGGATTTTTCATTAGAGCTCATCTGACCTGTTTAGGTCCATCGCTTCTGGTGAGTGGGGTCCCAGAGGGGATCTGGACACTTTTGCACCTGATTGCGGATTTGGAGCACTACAGCACTTGGTTACATCAGCACTTCAGCACTTTTTCTGCACACCTTATTGGACCACTTTCAGCACCTTATAATATTTTTTGCACATCTTACCGTTTTTATTTTATTATATGGGACATTTCTCACTACCATTGTTTTTGTGTACAGGGGCACACAGTATCATTGTACTTTAGCACGATTGCATTTTGTTTTTCATATGTCCATATATGTTTATTATTTTAACACTGGTACACACGTTATATATATATATATTTTTTTTTTAAGAGTTATCATTTTTTGCGAGCGCTGTTTTTTTATAGCCAATCCAGTGGTACTATTCCAGTCCTTGAGTCCCTAAAAATTAGAAACAAAGGCTTTGAAATTACAGTGCTCAATTCTTTTAGGATACATGGGTGGATGCCATCTGGTCCAGGCGCTTTATCCACCCTTATTCGGTCTAAATATTTCTGGACCATATCACTTTTGAGCCATTGTGGATCATTTGGGGCTGTGTCAATATCATCCTCATTATGGTCATGAGCTTTCCTATGCTCCTTTGTATACACAGAGATGAAGAAAGTATTTAATGCATTTTAAAAGGAAGCTCAGGGAAAATGGCTGCCCCATACAAGTCAATGGGAAAAATATACACATTGCCCACACTTAAGATGGCAGCGCCCATGGCGTGCCAAGCAGCCAGGGACCCCCCACAATGAAGGCCTCAGGGATCTACAACAAGACCCAGCAAGCAACAAGGTACTATTGCCACCCCTCTCAGGACGCCAGGCGCCCCAGTTATATTGCCACCCGCGGGGGCGGAAGACAGGCCACAGAGGCTGGGTGCCTGGAAGGCCAGAGGGATCTTTTAGGAAGTACAGGTCCTATTATCCCCAGGAGAGAGTCCACATCCCCTCCAAGGCCAGCAGGGGCAATGGGGGTCATATTTACTCATCATACCATGGACTGGGTGGGCTCCGCTCCAGGCAGACCTCCTCCCACCCGAAGTGGGGGTGCTGCCAGCCGAGGGCTACGCTGCGACTCAGGGCGTTCCAGGTCGTCACGTCCCGGCGAGGCATCCGCTCGCAGGCTCGTCCCCATTCGGAAAGGGGCACCGTCGTGGCGAGGCCTAGTGCGGGACTATAACCTGTTCACGCTCGTAGGCAAGGCTGGGGGGACCATAAGAATCTAGATTATCCAGTGTGCAATCCCAGCCGGCATTGCTTGCAGATCACCAGGAAGATCCCCCTGAACACTAGCTAGCAAAGTGAGTAAAGCGAAATAAAACAAAATATTCTGAAAACAATAAAAAACTGAGACCAAAGTCCCAGCAGGAAACCTAGGTCCTACTCCTTCTCTAGGCAAAAACAAACTGGTTTGCTGAGCACAGAGTATGTGGGTTATGCTTGTGGGGACGGCCCCGTAAGCATGTACATTTAAATTTTTCCTGCCTAGACTACTCCTGCAGGGGGCACCATAACCCACTCAGCTAATGAAGATGGAGGCTGCGTCTGTCTATGGACGATAGAGAAATTAATCATACATACTCGCCTATATGACTGCAGCATCACATGACCGGTGATCACTTTATTGAGAAGAGAGTGGGGATTGTCAATCACCACTATCTGCTCTGCCCCTCCAGCCCTCACTGGAGCACCTGGCTGTGGAGCGGGAGCAGCTGGCTCAGGCTCACCAGGGCGTGCGGAGGGGCTGAGCCAGCTTCCAGTCAGACCTCTGGGTGGATCCCAACCTTAAAATTGAGATACTTCCAGAACCTGGACTGTGATGTCAGCTATCGGCTGAATCTGGGTCACAGGAGTGCAGAAATAAGTGCACTCCTGTAATCCAGGAGAGAAGTATAGTCAAAAAAAGATTTGGCCATACTTCACTTTTAACCCTCCTCTTATGTTAGAATTCCGTTACTATCCATGATGTTAGGGTCAGTTTTGACCCGTGTTTTAAATCAGCCATAAAATACCCTCTGAATAATTATTTATCATCAAATTTGTTTCTTACCTCTTGGTTACCTTGTTAGGCTTCTTTATCCTTGAAAAGATTGGTTTTAATATTTTTGGTGTGACCCCTAGACCTTTCTTTTGATAGCATACCTCTCATTGTCAAATTTAAAAAATGGTAAAATAAAGTCAGCAACTCTGAAATGAATTTGTCCTATGTTTCTTCACTTTATTTAGAGAAGCAGACAAGCAGGAAAAGAGATAGGCCCCTCCCTAACAGCTCACAGGGTTGAGAGGGGATTGGCTGTCACTTTTACTAAGCAGAGAGAGAGTGTTTATGATTTCAGTTTTGGCACTTATTAGTGTCCTAAAATCCTATATTATAACTGGGTCAGAATTGACCCTAACACCATGAACGTCTTAATTTTCACCACAGTATTTTATAATTTAGTGAAAAGGATTATTTTTCCATTACATTGTTTAAATAGAGGTTCCTGACAAAGTAAAAAAATCTTGATGCAATAAACAAATTTATGTGATACTTATAGACATTCAAAACCTGACAACGGGTCAGTTTTGACCCTAACACAAGAGGAGGGTTAAATAAGGAATGCTCTACCATGTTCCATGTGCAGCCTTGTGAGACAATCAGTACTAACACAGTGGCTCTTTTTGGAGTATGCAGACTACAGCTGAAATAATTAGTTTACTTTTTTACCTATCAAAAAAATACTACTTTCACCGAACAACAAGAAAGGTCATAGTATAGATCATCTGCCAACTGGACAGAAGTAATGATGCTGCTCGACTGTCCAATAAAAAAAAGCAGGAAGCGGCTTACAGGTTACCTATAAAGCCTATTGCTAACCTGGGAAATGGGTGTTTTACTTGCCTAGATGTGCATTATGGCAGATGTGGGTAAATCACATAATTGGCTATGCAAAATTACAACTTTGGTGGATAATAAACATTACTTGTATATATTCTGGTCAGGTGGGAATTAATGAACCAGGACATACCAGCTTATCATTCTTCTCTTTATTCTACATGTAAACAAAGTAATATGCAGCTTAAGCCATCAAGGGTGCATATAATACACGTAACAGTCTCTTTAACCAGTTTCCGACCGCCCGCCGCCTTTTCACTGCAGCAGTGCGGCTCTCCTGCGCGAAACTACGTAGGTCTACATCGGTCGTGCGCCAGCAGCTAGGGGGACTGCGGGCAGGCTCCCCGATGAGAGAGAACGGTCAGCTGTTGTAAACACAGCTGACCGTTCTTCTCCCTGGAGTGATCACAGAGCCCCCCTGATACATCTATATAGGATCACAGGTCTCTATGATCATTTTACAAGCCACGCCCCCCCACAGTTAGAATCTCTCCCCTAGGCTCACATTTAACCCCTTGATCACCCACAATGTTAGCCCCTTCCCTGCCAGTGTCATTATTACAGTAACAGTGCATATTTTTGTGCATTACTGTAGTAATGTCACTCGTCCCCCTAAAGGTGTCAAAAAATGTCAGTTAGGGGTCCGATCTGACCGCCGCAATGTTGCAGTCCCGGTAAAAATTGCAGATCGCCACCATTACTAGTAAAAAAACACAATAAAAATGACAAATCTTTCCCGTAGTTAGAAGACGCAATAACTTTTGCGCAAACTAAAATACACTTATTTTTTTTACCAAAAATATGTAGCAGCAAACAAATTGGCCTAAAATGTTAAAAAATTTAGATTTTTCAATTTTTTTTTGAGAATGTTGTCAGGTTAGGCTCCATGCACAACGGCTTAAAAAATCGATGCCTCTAGAGAAGTTTTGTGTTTTGCCTGTAGAAAGCTCAATGTTTTCTTATGTGACCATGCACATTAGGACAATTAGAGGCATATTTTGTGCTCAATGATTAGAGACGGGAAAAAAAAAAAAAAAAAAACCTGATTTGCGTTTCTGATTAGAGCTTTCCGGCGAAAAAATGCTAAACTCTCCTAAACTTGCCTAAACTGTGTAAAAAAAAATGCTGTATATGAGCGTTTTTTTTTATGACAAGGGAACTGACATTTTCTATAAGCCCAATGTGCATGGAGCCTTAACAAGTGAAAGTGAAAACATTGGATGTTATGGTTACCTATCTTTGTGCTTTTTTTTTTTTTTTCAAATTTTCAGTCCCTAGTTTAGTTCCCCCAGGTTAAGCAATGTACTTACTGTTTGGGAAACTGCAACAGGCAAATTGGACAGTTATCCAGCGATACTGCTGCTTCTACTGTTTTGTCTGGACTTTCTTGCATCCCTTGCAATTTTCCCTCACTTGCTGAAACAGGTTCTTCAATGTCCATCACATCAAACTCTGAGGCTTTTTGATCTGGCGGTTCTGCCAATTTGGGTTCCTCTTTACCTTTGCTATTTTTTGCCAATGTTACAGTAGGCCACAAGTGAACAGTCTGTTTTAGTAATGTCTGAGATTCTCTCACATTCTTTTCAGAACCCTTTTGTGACACATGAGGTCCTTGGATGGCTTTTTTAGATCTTTTTTGAGAGGTCTTTGGTTCCTTTAAATTATCCACCAAGCCTTTTTGTAAACTTTCAGGTACTTTGATGCGCTTTATGAAACTTTTCTGTGAGGCCAGTGGCACTTTAACACCCTCTGTGGAATTCCTCTGGACAGCCATTGGCTTTTTGATGTGCTTTGTGGTTCCACTGTGCAATTCTTCAAGATCCTCAGTTGAATTTTTATTACACACGCGATCATTCTCTTTAGAACCCGGTACCATGAAGCTGGGTTTCAAATGGTTAACAGCATTAGGAGACTGAGGACTTTGATTTCTGGATTTAGATAACATAGGTTCTGCTAAATGTTCATTACTCTGGCTGGGTTCATGCCTAAGATCAGTTTTGCAGGGCTCTTTTGGAACCATAGGAGAAAGAGCAGTAGGCAATGGAAACCATTCAAAACTTTGATGTCCAACTTCAAACACTTCTAATACAGTCGTCTTCTCCTGTCCTTGTCTAGCAACCTAAAATTAAATGTGTATAAATATGGATTTGCAATGTAATCTGTTTATCAAACACATGACATGTTTTGAATAACGTAGGCAATTTTAACAATGCAGAGATTTTCCAAATTGCAGAGTACAGGCAAATTCGATGCGATGGGTAGATGCTGAGTGAGGTTTGGCTGAACCACCTACGGACATGTTTCTTAGGGGCCCCAGTGACCACTTGCGTTCGTGGTTTGATTTTTCCAAATGTATCACCAGTCTAGATGCTTTTTCATCCTGCAAAGTCACCTGTAATGGTAGTAATAAGTGGGAAAATGGGTAGTTTAGGTACCCAGATTTGAAAGTAAGAAACCAAAAACATCTAAAAAAGTGTGAATTTCAATTCACTGCAAAAGGAAAAAAGTTACAGCAGATCTCTAAATGTGCATTTATTAAAGTGTAATTAAATGTCACAAGACATTGCAGGTTTTATGCCATAGTGTGCTAGTATGCACCTCATAGCACATTATGACAGACTTACCTGTCAGAGGATGCCCTCCAGCACTGCACTGTCAGTGCTTAAGTGCTTCCATCTTCTCCTGGTCTGGGTTCACTCTGTTCAGCCACCTAAATTGCCAAGCCAAGATGACGTCACTCCTGCACATGAGCATAGGAGTCACTCCATCATGACACAGAGTGGGTGTCGTAACTGTACTCTTGAGATGCACATGTGCAGCTCTGTGTACATTACCGCTGACAGGAGGAGGGGATCATTAGGGTCCCTTCTGTCATAAAACCCCCGCCTGTCTGCATTTCTTACAAATCTGGTTTATTACAGCTTCAAAGGATATAAATACATATTTAACCACTTGCCATCTGAGTACCGTAGTACTACTGCGGCAAAGTGGCTCGTTATCGTCTGACGACATAGTACTATGTCGTCAGACACTCCCCTTTCTCTGCGGCGCGTGCGCGCCGCCGGAGGCTCGCTCCCGCTGTATTCAGTCACAGCGGGAGTCGGGCCAGGGGAGGAGCAGCGGCGATTTCCGCTGCTCTTCCCCGATCGTCGGGGATCTAGTGTGATCTAGTGGAAACACAAGCGGGCGGATCTCCCAAGTGACAGGCAGGGTCAGATTGCAGGGTTCAGCATAGCTGAACCCTGGATCCGTCCTTGTGTCACACAGTCACCTCCCCCCACACACGTCAGTAAGCACCAGGCATACATTAACCCCTCCCTCTCCAATAAAATTAACCCCTTCCCTGCCAGTGTCATTTTTACAGTAACAGTGCATATATATATCACTGATTACTGCAGAAAAAAAAAGTGCCAAAAAAAAAAAGTGCCTGAGCGGAGGAAAATACAGTCCGCCCCGTGTGAAAGGACCCTAAAGATAAATTTCAATTAAGGGTCAGGTTCTCCAAAAACAATATTTTAGTCATTTAATATTGAAGGAGGGTCACGCCAGGCAACAGCTTATTGTTATTTTATTTTTTTTTTATAGCAGCATCAAAACATCCCCTTATTTCTTGCCTAGTAAAACCACTATTGTGGGGACAAGTGGTAAAATCTCTCAAGTGGAGCCCCAAACACCAGTAAGACCCCTACCCCTAAAGCTCATCCTGCCAAAAATGTACTTCCTGTCCTACAGTAAAAAAGGTTTAGGAAGCAGAGTTGCCACCATATCACATTAACTGTGTCAGGACTACAAAACACATCCTCTTCCACTTACCTCTATAGGTAGGTTAGGTAGGCGATGGCGGTATCACGCTAGGGGGAGCTGAGGATGCGGTTTCTTGAAACTATACTGACATACTGTTTTGATACTGCTGAAATGTGAGTCTGTTTTTACTTCAATAAATCTTGAGCAATCTACACTATTGGATCTTCCTTTTGCCTCCCATATATGTGTTCCTATGCTATGTCCCTGGGCTGAGGAGTTCAAGACTTGCTGCAGCAGTAAAAGTGGAGTGCTCATTGATCATCACATAAAATATTTGTATGACCTTCCCTGTTGCGTGAGATCCATTCTCACAGGTGAGAGGCTACCCAAAAGGGGATTGTCAAGCACTGAGGTGGATTAATGAAGAGCCTGTGTGGTGTCTGGCATTATACATACAACTACCATTTTTGATGTACCAACTGGGAATTATATGAACGCACCTTATATATTATTTGCATGAACTAGACCAGCCTTTTTCAACCAGGGTGCCCAGGCACCCTGGGGTGCCTTGAAGTTTCTTCAGGGGTGCCTTGGCAAAATGCCTAAAAATTGAACCCCAAAATTGTATACAAGGCGGCTTGTGAATAAAGCTGCCTTTTAGTTACACAAAGCCACAGGTTTTCATTGGACACCATTACAAACTTTTTGAGAGCACCTTAGCGGAGTGATGGAGAAAAATTCAGGGAGAAGGGAAACATTGGAATACTAGTCAGAACCAGTTTTCACAAGTGTATTTGCTATGGAAGAATAAACACTGGGTGTCCTACTTGTGTGGATGTTGTTGTGTTAGGCAAAACTAATAGAATAGTTTTTACATTTTAGAATGGGTGCCTCGAGACTGTCCATAATTTTTAAAGGGTGCCTTGACTGAAAAAAGGTTGAGAAACACTGAACTAGACTGTATGTGGATGCACTTTATATTTTCTTTGCATGAACTGGACTTTATTTTTAGAACTCTATAACCAAAAAATCCTTCTCTTTGTTCATTGAAGGGCACAGTTGAGATCACGATCTCTGACTATTAGGTAAAGAGCCAAACCTTCAAGTAGGACTTTAGGCAGAAAAACAAAAGCACAGCCTAGGGGTGACTCCTGACTGAGGCTAAACCCCATATTTACTAGGGACAGCTCAGTTATTCACAAAGCAGTATATAGAGAACAACAGGACATAGACAAAAAAAACTAGAGGGGTGTTTGGGACTGTCCAGCATTTATGTCTACCCCTGAATGAGTACCTAAGCACCACACTAACATACACCTAGGAGAGTGGGGAAAACAAGGGTACCCATAGACAACTCTGGCCAAGAAAAGGAGGGTGTGCTTGCTTATGGGGCTCTGGTGTGGGGCTACTTACCACCTCGGAGGAATAAAGATATCCTCCCCTGACAACTCCTCTCAATCAGAACGGGGGTGCTGTCAGAAAGGGGGAACACTGTGACAGAGCAACAAGATTCGGTCATATGTACCCCCTGTGTGCAACAATCACAGGCTGTCTTCATATCCAGGACAGGACTGCTGTAGCCAAACCTGCAATCAGTGGCTGAGCTGGGGTGATCTACGCTGTAACATCCTGCTTGTCGCTCAGCTCAGCTGTTGATTTAGGGTCATGCAGACTAAAGTAAAACATCACAAAATGAAGAAATCACAGCAAAAAGAACTACTATCCCCAGGAGAGGGAGCTTACTCAGGCTTATGTAGGGTCCTTACACACTAGGTGAAAAACTGAGCTGCCTCCCGCAAAAAGGGGATATGGCCACTGTCAGGAGCCATGCCTAGGCTGTGCTTTTGGGGTTTTTCTACCTAGTGTCTGCCTCCTGAAGGTAGCGCTATAAACCCAGTGGTCAGAGATAAAGGTCTCAGCTGTGCCTTTCAATTAATGAGAGAAAACTATTTTTGGAGCATGGTCTTCTAGCTACTGGGTGAAAGGGTCTAGTGCAATGAAAATATAGAAAGTGTTACAACTAGGTTGTGGCTTTTTTCTTTATCTCCTTCTGAGTCAATCTCCATAGTAAACACTGTTGTGTCATTAGTGATTATGCCTTCTGTAAGGGGTATTCTACAATCAAGCCTGGTCAAGTACAGTACATAAGGAGGTTGATAAGGTGACCATACCTCCCTTGTTCTTAATAAACTTGGTATGGTTTGGAATTGTTTTTTTTTTACATTTTAGTTATCTGACGACCAACACCTCTTCCTATTCTGGGCATATTACAATTTTCTACTTTATATGTAAAACGGTTTGCTGACTGACCCAGTAAAAAAATTGCTATTTGGTGTAAAAAATTTCTTAAAACATTCAAATATATGATAAAGCTAAACGCTTGACACACCGGTTTAAATAGCATTTGATTAGTTATAAAAAGGTATGCATTTATAGTGGATATAATCTGCTGATGCAAAGCGGACACGGATACAGCCCGCTGTCCTTTATGGGCTGTCGGGTGTAAACGGACCGCCTGTTTGACTGTTTCCATCTGTCTGTTTTTAGCAGACAGGATTCGATATCAGCAGACATGTCCGTTGACATCTGCTGCTCCATAGTGAGCAATGGATGATCTAATCAGGTCTGCCTGAAAAACAGACAGGCACACCCGATATTTCCATCCGTGTGAAAGGGGCGTTAACACTAACGTGATTGCATAAATATGCACACCCTTAAACTAATATTTTGTTGAAGCACCTTTTGATTTTATGACAGCCTTTAGTCTTTTAGGGTAGGAGTCTATCAGTATGGCACATCTTGCCTTGGGAATCTTTGTCCACTCTTCCTTGCAAAAGTGTCCAAATCTATCAGATTGTAACAGCATCCCCTGTGCACAACCCTATGCAGGTCACCCTACAGATTTTCAATTGGATTCAGTTCCAGGCTCTGACTGGGCCATTTCATAACTTTGATCTTCTTCTGGTGAAGCCATTGTTTTGTTCATTTAGAGCAGGGGTCCCCAAGCTATGGCCTTCCAGTTGTTCAGGAACTACAATTCCCATCATGCTTAGTTATGTCTGTAAATGTCCGAATTTTATAATGCCTCATGGGATGTGTAGTTCCGCAACAGCTGGATGGTTGTAGTTTGAAGATCCCAGATTTAGAGGAATGCTTTGGGTTGTTGTCATGCTGAAAGGTGAAATTCCTCTTAAATTTTTACCAGAGGCCAGATAGTTTTGTGCCAATATTGACTAATATTTGGAACTTTTCTTAAGTCCCTCCACCTTGACAAAAGCCCCAGTTCCAGCTGATGAAAACCAAATCCAAAGCAGAATGGTTGCCACCACCATGCTTCACAGTAGGTATGTTTTTTTGGCTCCATCCTTCTTCCCATCAACTCTGACCAGCTCCCTGTCCCTGCTGGAGAAAATCATCCCCATAACACGCTGTTGCCACCACCATGTTTTATGGTGGGGGTGGCATGTTCAGGGTGATGTGCAGTGTTAGATTTCTGCCACACATAGCGTTTTGCTTTTAGGCCAAAAGGTTCAATTTTGGTCTCATCTGACCAGAGCACTTTCATCCCCATGTTTGCTGTATCCCCCACATGGCTTCTCGCAAACTGCAAACTGGACTTCTAATGGCTTTCTCTCAACAATAGCTTTCTTCTTGCCACTCTTCCATAAAGGCCAGATTTGTGGAGTGCACGACTAATAGTTGTCTTGTGGACAGATTCTCCCACTTGAATTGTGGATTTCTGCAGCTCCTCCAGAGTCACCATGGACCTCTTGGCTGCTTCTCCCGCTAATGCTCTCCTTGCCCAGCCTGTCAGTTGAGGTTGACAGCCATATTTTGGTAGGTTTGCAGTTGTGCCATACTCTTTCCATTTTCAGATGATGGCTTAAACAGTGCTCCGTGAGATGTTCAAAATCTTTGGATATTTTTTTTATAACTTAATCTTGCTTTAAACTTCTCTACAACTTTATCTCTGACCTGTCTGGTGTGTCACTTTGCCTTCATGATGCCAATTGCTCACTAAAGTTCTCTAAGAAACATCGGAGGGCTTCACAGAACAGCTTTATTTATACTCAGATTAAATTACACACTGGTGGACTCTAATTACTAATGGTGGACTGGTGGACTTCTGAAGGCAATTGGATTCATTAGATTTTAGTTAGGGGTATCAGAATAAAGGGGGCTGAATAAAAAAAGGAACACCACACATTTTAGATATTTGTAAAAAATTTTGAAAACCATTTATCATTTTTCTTCCACTATACAATTATGTGCCACTTTGTGTTGGTCTATCACATAAAATCCCCAAAAAATACATTTACGTATGAATACTTTTTCAAGGCACTGTATTTAGCCTCAGCACCAAACAATATGTCTGGAGGAAATCTACTACAGCTCACCATCCAAATAACACCATTCCTACAGTGAAGCATGGAGTTGGTAATATCCTGTTATGGGGGAATTTCTCTGCAGCAGGGACTGGAGCAATTGTCAGGATAGAAGGAACAAAGGGTGTGGCAAAATACAATCAAATTCTTCAGGAAAATCTGCTGCCCTCTGCCAGAAAGTTGCCAATAGGAAGAAGGTTTACCTTCCAACATGCTTGAAGGAGAAAAAGGTGAATGTCCTTGCATGGCCTAGTCAGAGCCCAGACTTAAACCCCAAAATCTTTAAGTCCACGAACGGTCATCATCAAATTTAACTGAATTTCAGTAGTTTGCAAAGAAGAGTGGGCAAATATTGCAAATTCTAGATGTGCACAGTTAGCAGAAACATATCCTAATAGACTAAAGGCTGTAAATAAAGCAAAAAAGTGGTTCAACAAAATACTGACACAAGGAGGTCATCCTTTTTCCAACTCAGTGAATCAGCTTTTAAATGGTTTTAATTTTTTTTCTGACATGTTGGTGTTATATCTTGTTATATCATGTGGATGTTATAAGTTGAGTAAATACAGCTAAATACAAAAAAAAACAAAAAAAAAAAAAAACACTGTCTTCATTTCAGGCTGCAAAGCAACAAAATGTGATTAGTTAACCACTTAAGCCCCGGAAGATTTTACCCCCTTCCTGACCAGGCCCTATTTTGCGATTCGGCACTGCGTGACTTTAACAAACAATTGCCCGGTCGTGCGACGCTGTACCCAAATGAAATTGACGTCCTTTTTTTCCCACAAACAGAGCTTTCTTTTGGGGGTATTTGATCACTTGTGCAATTTTTACTTTTTGCGCTATGAAAAAAATAATATTTTTCACATTTTTTTATATGAAATTCCCCAAAAAAAAAAATGTAAAAATCAAAATTTTTTAACATTTTAGGCCAATTTGTTTTCTGCTACATATGTTTGGTAAAAAAAAAAAAAAAAAAAAATCGCAAGAAGCTTATTTTGATTGGCTTGCGCAAAAGTTATTGCTTTTACTAAGGGAAAGATTTTTGTCATTTTTATTGTTTTTTTTTTTTTAACGAGTAATGGCGGTGATCTGAGATTTTTTTTGCGGGACTGCGACATTGCGGTGGACAGATCGGACCCTTGACTGACATTTTTGACACTTTTGGGGGTACCAGTGACATTACTACAGTAATCAGTGCTATACATATGCACTGTTACTGTAAAAATAACACTGGCAGGGAAGGGGTTAACTTTATTGTTGATGCAGGGGTTAAGTGTGTCCCTAGGGGCGTGCTTCTAACTATAAAGGGGTGTGGCTAGTGATGTAACCACAGAGACATACGATCCTACATAGCAGGATCGTATGATCTCTCTTCTTACATCAGGGAGAATGACAAAAGGCTTTGTTTACATTAGCCGCCTGCCTTTCTCCCTCTCCACTGAGAACACGCGCGGACATGTTAGGGAACGAGCGGGGCGGGAGCTCGCCCCCTAGAGGCTCTCAGGCTAGCGACGTAGTACTACGTCACTTTGCCTGTACGGGGCTGACTGCCGCAGTAAATATACTGTGGGCGGTCGGCAAGTGGTTAATTAAAAGGGGGGGGTGATTCCTTTCTATACCCACTGTATATATGAAAAGCGCTGCATAAATTGTCAGCTCTATAAAAGTAGCTGTAATAAATAAATAACTAAGAGCTGACAGAGAAACTCGAACAGCCTGTACCACATTGAGTCTCAGGGGCACCCTGTGGCGAAAGTGTTTTTTTGGAGAGGCCTGCTCGTCAGCCTCTTACCCAGGGACTATGGGCCCTGTGATAACCCCTTGGACTTTTAACTGGAAAAGATTCAAACATGTGGCGGTGGCCATCTTAAATTGTCCAGCAATGTTTTGCCATAGAGTGTATAGAACTGTTTTGAGCATGGGACCATGTGCACGGTGGGACAAAAATAAGACTTCCAGGAAATTCCTGAACCGATCTGGGTGATTTTTGGATATGTTGCTCACCCAGATCGGGGCTATAAGGGGATGTGAGCATATGTTGTATTTTGGGGTACTTTTGGGGGTTTTTACAAATGTATATTTTTTTCTGCTTAGAGTTAATCGAGTTAGTTTATTGTCTTAGTTAATTGTATCAAAGGCAGAGGGGAGGGATTGTGTACACTGTATGGGAGTGACTGAGTGTAAAACTCAGTTTTTATTGGATTGTGAATTTCATGTCCTGTGCCCCACAAGGTTCACCTGGGCAGTAACCTTGTGGGGGGGGACTGTATAAAAGAGCAGCTGTACCACTAAACCTGCGATTCTACTTCACCCTCAAGAGTCCTGTCTCTCATTGGGGGAATCTGCTACAAGGGATTGATATGCTCTTCATACTCCCTTGAATAATCACTAAGCTCTTGTAAGAGCTTGTTCCTGTTCCTGCTTCACTCTCTGGGGAAAGAGGTTCACCCACTGGAACCTGGGGCCTTGTCGTAGGTCCAGGGTGGGTAGGAGATGGTGAGACCCCCAACCAAGCTGCGGCGGTTTGTGTGGTCTGCGTGGTTATGGTGTCTGGTGGAGTGCTTGGAGCCCTCGGGAAGCACTAGGAGCATCCGTCACTGGAGGTACCCAGTCAGGGAGCCAGTTGATCCGTTACACACCCCATCCCAGACATATAGAACAGAACAGGATACAACAAATTCTCTGACAAAGAGCAGGGATCTTTAAGGTGACAATAACTGGAATTATTGGTTTCATTAAAATTCATATATTTTATTATATCAATTCATGTTAAAAAAACATGAGAACAAAAAAATAATAAGATAAACATTTAACGTTATTAAAAACATTGAACCTGAATAATCATATAGATGATCTATTGGAGATGATACGTGTGGTATAATAATTCTAAAATATCTCGCCGATTTGTGGGCTTCTTCAGGAGATGTTTATTTCCACACCTACATAGATGAATCAAGTATATGAGTATAAACAGGTGTTGTTAATATCAATACAATATGCATCAATCCAAAAACCAAAAAAATACACATCAAAAATGTTGTTGAAGATTGGTCAAGGGCATCTTACCAGTCCAATACATCTGACAAGTCACCCGTTCAAAGTCATTTGTAAGTCTACCTTTTGGAAGATTTCTTAATGCACCTGGACGGCCTATATCGTTTGGTAGGAAGCCCTGGGGTTCCATCCTCGCTCCTTGGTGGCTCAGGTGTTAACCTTCTTGCACTGTGGCATGGATCAGAAGCTTGCTTAGAGTACGATCAAGGCTTGAGTCTCTGCTCTGGCTGCTTTTTTTTTGTGTCCCTTGGCTATGCCAAGTGGTTACCTCATGTGGTGCCCCCTGTACATTCCCCATTGCCGTGTGGAGCCTCCTCTTAAACATATCCGGATATTCCCTTGCATACACTCTTGCAGAAAGTTGCCTTCCTAGCCGTTATCTCTTCAGCACAGCGGTTGTTGGTGTTGGCAGCCTTGTCCTGTACGCCGCCTTATCTGGTTTTGCACAGGAAAAGGCGGTGTTTCGACCTTTCCTTTAGTTTCTTCCGAAGGTGGTGTCAGATTTTCACTTAATGGAGGACATTATCCTTCCTTCCCAATGTCCTTGGCCGTGGCACCTAAGGAGTTGGCCTTGCACTCCTTGGCAGGGATTGTGCGATCATGTGAACTTTTTTGTGCCAGCTGTTTTTCAGAGGTTTGATTCTCTGCGTGCTTATGGATGGCTCAAAGAAAGGCATGGCGGTCTCTTCTTTCACGGTTTCTTGTTGCATTCGGCGGACGATTGTGCAGGCATAAGTCTTTTAAGGGGCGGGACTCTCCCTCCTCTGTTGTGGCGCAATCCACCTGGGCGGTTAGCACCTCTGGAGCATTCCAACATCAGATGTCTGTTCACAAACAGCGATTTGGACATCTGTGCACTAATTTACTGAATTCTATAAAGTTATGTTGGCATCCTCGGATGCTAGTTTTTGTCACAAAATTTTGCAGACAGCTGATTATTAATCTCAGGCACCCTTGGTGGGGGGGAAGGGGGGGGGTCAGAGTTTTGGATTGTTCTCTCTTGTTTCACTGCTTGGGGACATCCCTGTCTTGTCATGGATAAAGAAGAGCAGCTGTGGCCGTCAATGAACGTATAAGAAAACAGGATTTTTTTTGTTACCGTAAAATCCCATTCTCTGAATTCACTGACAGACACAGCACCCACCCCTCTATTAAAATTCTCCTTTGACACTGTTTATGACTGACTGGAGGCCTATAGCAGAGAGGGGGTTTTATGCCCAGAGAGAACTGCCCATAGGAGGTGCCGAGTCATTTTTTTCTGCCTAGTGTCCTACTCCTGTAGGTGGGACTGTCTTGTCATGGATAAAGAAGAGCAGCTGTGTCCGTCAATTAACTCAGAGAAAGGGATTTTACAGTGGGTAACAAAAAAATCCAATTTTTATGTTTCAAGTTACCAAATTCCCAGGGTTGAATTAGTTCTGGAGTTTTAAACCTTACTTATAAAACCATAAGGTGCATATCTCTGTACCCTTATGCTTGGTGCTCCAATGGGTTACGTTCATGCGATATTGTTTAGATGGATATGATTATCTGTAAATACTATGTGAAAAATTGTTGTTGCGCATCAATTGAGACCCATTTCTTTTCCTCTGCGTAGCTCGGTTTTTGTTGCTGTAAATTATGTTTCAATCCCTTGCAGACCACGGACACTTCACTCTTTTTGTGTGTGTTTTTGGGATGATATTTTTTGTTGGCTGTACTGACACCAAGGGCACCCCATCTGACACATTGCGCCAATCTTTGCTGGCTGCCGGCCCTGTTAGGGGTGCACTGTCCATCTAAGGATTCATGTGTAATTAGCCTGCCTTTATTGTTTAGGACTTTTTAGCAAACCCCAATTCTGCATGGCTCCTCCTATGGCCAGCCACACAGAACATTGCTCAACCCACCTGGGGGCTCCCCGGCTAAGTTTTTATTGGAACCATAATGTTTTTGATGGTTCATATTTCTCCTTTGAACGGATGAATTGTCAGATGTATTGGACTGGTAAGATACACTTCACCAATATTTTTGAAGTGTATTTTTTGGGGTTTTTGGATTGATGCATATTTTATTGATATTTAAAACATATGTTTATACTCATATGGATGAATCAGCTATTTAGGTGTAGTAATATACATCTCCTGAAGAAGCCTACAAATCGGCAAACTATTATACCACAAGTATCATCTCCAATAGTTTATCTAAATGATTATTCAGAATCAAATGGTTCAAAATTTTTAATAACTTTGTGTTTATCTTTTTTTTTTTATCTTTTTATTAAATGATTTTTAGTGTACAAAAGCAAACGCATTGAAGAGAGAACAATGGCAAACCCTCACCTGAGCCATAGTGCAGAAGTTATTGGATACATAAATGAATAAGCCAGCAAGAGCCCAACCAAAATATAAACAAAACAATACTGTGGTGTGGCACGTAAAAACGTTAACTCCAAGTAATATATAAAGAGAGTGTTCCATGAAAAACAGAAGACTTATAAGTTAGGGGATCGCTCCCCTCACATCACGAAACCAAGACTGTTCAAAGGCAGTTGTGGGCTCTGCTAGCCAGCTAGATCACAAACTGTCATACTTTTTTGGGGCAGCCTCTATTAAAGTAGGTATCCTTGTATAGTGGTAAATTGTTATTTACTAAATGCTTTCATAAAAACAAAAGAAGGGGGGGGCTGACATTTTCCAGCACAATGTGATTGCCTTCCTCGCATAGAAGAGAAGCAAGCTGATCTTCATTCTGCTAGCGACCATGGGGATGACATTCTCCACAAGCCCCAATAGACAGATTTCCATGGTATGTCTAAGGGGAACAGATACGACAGTAGCAATTCCATTTAATTTCAGAACTCGGTGACGGCGAGACAGGTCCAGAAAATGTAAGGAAAATCCTCGGGATCGCACCGCCAACATTCCTGCGGGTGTGAGGGTAATAGGCTCGATTAGCGATTTTAAATTGTAGAAGTCTATCTCGGAGAGAGACCCAGACTCGAAAAGGAAAGTCCCAGATATCCTCCCAGTCATCATTATCCAATCCTGGAATGTCCCACATCCACCAGGCCAGGAACCTCTCCATGTCAGGCAGTAACACCAAGAGAAGGTGGGCAAGCAAGCACGAGGTTGGTTTTTCAGTACAACCGATACCTGTTTGAAGGCAGATTTGGCGAGAAACCCGGGAAAATTGCATATAGCAGGAAAGGTAGTTAACGAAGACATTAATATCTGACGAGAGTTACATTAGGTAGAGTAAGAAGACGGGAGATAGTTTTTATTTGACTTAGACAGGCTCCCATGTCTGGGATGTAGCTGAAGTGAGATAATAGGGGGGTACACCATAGGGGGTATTTGGAGATAAGGCTAACTTAGGATATTGTTCACATGCTAACCCCGCCTTTCAGGTTCTAATAGTGGTAATCAGAGGGAATGAAAGCATGTGGGGCTTTAGGTCCACGAACTAGAAGAAACTGGAGAGCCTCAATAGGATTGGACCACAGAGGCCTTTAACATCGTGTAGGAGTTATATTTATCTTGATTCAGCCACCATCCAGCCGTAACTAACTGTGTTGCAAATAGTATTTATGGCAGTCCAGAAAGGCTAATCCTCCCTGAGACATGGGACACATAAGGGTGGACAGTTTATACCTGGGAGACGAATTCCCCCATAGGAAGGAGGAAAAGATACCATGAAGACGCGTGAAGAAGGACTTGGGCAGCTATTGTGGGGAATTTCGGAAAAAATATATATTTATTTCACCTAATAGCGACAGAGGCAAAGTCGCCCATGCTTTCATTTTTGCCATGACTTCCTGTAATACTGGAGCTAAATTTGGCAGGAGAAATTTAGAAGCCTGACGCGATAGGACCACTCCTAAATATTTAAATGTCGTCACCCATTGTAACTGGGAATCAGGAAGAGCTGTGGCCTGTGCCCCTGGATCTTTGCGAAACAATAGAAATTTAGCTCAATTCCCCTTGAAACCTGTGACTACAGAATAAGCATCCAATACATGAAGAGCACGTGACTGGCAGCATCATTTGTGAACAGTAGTAAGTCGTCCGCATACAGGGCCATTCTCTCTTCCAGCCAGCCAATCCAAAGTCCCTTGATTTTTTATTATTATTATTATTATACAGGATTTATATAGCGCCAACAGTTTGCGCAGCGCTTTACAATATGAGGGAAGACAATATAGTTACAAAACAATTCAATACAGAAGGAATTGGAGGGACCTGCTCATTAGAGCTTACAGTCTAGAAGGGAGGGTCATGTGAAACAAAAGGCAATAACTGTGGGGGATGAGCTGATGGAGAAATTGGAAGTATGGTTGTTAGGTGTGGGTAGGATAGGAGAAAATGGAAGTATGGTTGTTAGGTGTGGGTAGGATAGGCTTCTCTGAAAAGGAGGGTTTTCAGGGATTATCTAAAAGCGAATAGAGTAGGAGATAATCGGACAGATTGGGGTAAGGAGTTTCATAGGATTGGAGAGGCTCTGGAAAAGTCTGAAGAGACTGAGGGAGTGAGCTGAGGGTTGGATAAATAGATTTGGGTATCGTCAGCGTAGAGATGGTATTGGAAGCCATGGGAGGCTATCACCTGGCCCAGAGAGGAGGTGTAGATTGAAAATAGAGGTCCAAGAAAAGAACCTTGGGGGACCCCAACAGAGAAATGAAGAGGAGAGGAGGAAGTAGAATTGTAATTAACGCTAAAGGTGCGGTTGGATAAGTAGGAAGAGAACCAGTGAAGAGTACAGTCACGGAGACCAAAGGCGTGAAGTTTTTTGAGGAGGAGGGGGTGGTCAACTGGATGAAAGGCAGCAGAAAGGTCCAGGAGTAGGAGTACAGAATAGTGGCCATTGGTTTTGGCCGTTAGTAGATTGTTTGTTCGTTTTATGAGAGCAGTTTCTGTAGAGTGTTGAGGCCTTGATGTGAGGGCAAGTCCAAAGAGCCCCAGCCACCGGGTGTGAGAGCCCTGCCGAGCGCCCCTGAATAGCTGTAAGGGAACAGACAGCCGTCCTCCCAACCTGACGGACGATGTAGGATTTTGGTGGAGTACCTGTAACAAGGGAATCCCATCCACCTGAGAACTTCCCACAAGAAGGGCCCCTCAACAGTGTCAAAGGCCTTCTTGATGTCTAGAAAGACCCTAAATGTTTATCTTTATTATTATTTTTTATGCTTCTATGTTTTTAACATGAATTGATAATAAAATACATGAATTTAATTTAGACACAATGCCAGCACTGTTGTTTAGAGCCGATGGTCGACTTTCCTGTAATGACAACCGATGCAGCCGCTCGGCTGTCATTACAAAGAGCGGAAGGGGACCTCCCCCCCACCTCCCGAGGGGACGACCCCCCCCCCCCCCCCCCGGAGCTCGCCGGGGTCCCCCGTTCCACCTGGAGACCCGAGCGACCAGCTGGCACATCCGCCGGCTGGCCGAAGATACGAACAAAGCCAAATTTGGCTCCGATCGGGTCTCTAATGTAAAAACCCAGAAGAGATGTCATGACAATATTCAAAACAGCCAAACTTGAGGTTTTAAATGCTTTTAAGTGCAGAGGAGGGGTTTGGGATCTATAAGACCCCAAATCTCGCAATAAAGTGTACCTGTCACTGCCTATTACGGTCACAAGGGATGTTAACAAAAATACCGTAGTTTGTCGCTATTCCACGAGTGTGCGCAATTTTAAAGCATAACATCATCTCGCATTATACAGAAAAAAAAAACTGGGCTGACTTTACAGTTTTGTTTTTTTTAATTCATGAAAGCGTACTTCTTCCCAAACCCATTGCATTTGAAAGACTGCTGCGCGAATACCGTGGGACACAAAATATTGCAAGGATCGCCATCTTATTCTCTAGGGTCTCTGCTAAAAAAAAATATATATATATATTATTTCGGGGTTTCAAGTAATTTTCTAGCAGAAATATTCTGATTTTAACTTGTAAACAACATGTCAGAAAAACACTTAGGATCCAAGGGATTAAAAATCCCTGCTCTTTATTAGAGCATTTTTTGTATCCTGTTCTTCAATGTATTG
The DNA here is from genome assembly GCF_965119305.1 of Pelophylax lessonae. Taxonomy (NCBI): domain Eukaryota; kingdom Metazoa; phylum Chordata; class Amphibia; order Anura; family Ranidae; genus Pelophylax; species Pelophylax lessonae. The sequence goes on along the minus strand of NC_138779.1, from coordinate 83,286,099 downwards.
GTTAAGGTAGAAGAAAGACACCCTGCACCACTTCTACACAATGAAAGAAAATCTTGTGAGATACCAGAGCAGGACAGAGGGATAGCAGTGCAATTCCATGTACCACCACCTTATAAGAAAGAAGGCTCTGAGCTTCAAGACACCCATGTCCCTGTAAAGCAAAACATTTGATTTTTGACTTACAGTAAAAATCCATTTCTCTGATGTTCATTGACGGACACAGCTCATCTTCATGACGATATGGATAATACTGCCCCCTACAGGAGTAGGACACTAGGCAGACAAAAACGTAACTACGCCTATGGGGCAGTCCCAGGGGGTAAACTCCCACTCTCTGCTATAGGTATTCAGTTTTGTTACAAGCAGTGTCAGAAGAAAAAAGCCTAACCTAGAGGGGCAGGTGCTGTGTCCGTCAATGAACATCAGCGAAATGGATTTTACGGTCAAAAATCCCATTTTCTCTTTCGTTCATTGACGGACACAGCTCCTCATCTTCATGACTATATGGGATGTCCCAAATCAGTGTCAAACATGAGGGGTGGGAACAGTACGAAAAAAACCTTCCCCAAGGCTAAACATAGCCAACCACGTAACATGGAGCTCAACTATCAAAACTGAAGCTCACCTGAAAAAAATATAAAAACACCCTCAAAGAGGACAAGTCCTCTAAACCGCAGCCTGCAAAACCTTGCAGCCGAAGGAGGCATCTGCAGATGGCAACACATCCACCTTATAAAACTTTGTGAACGTGTGCACAGACGACCAGGTAGCTGCCTTGCAAACCTGCATCACTGACGCCTGATGACTGAAGGCCCAGGAGGCATTAAGCGCTCAAGTAGAGTGAGTCTTAACAGGGGAAGGAGGAACTGGACCCTTAATGGAAAAACCCTGAACCACGGTCTGTCGGATCCATCTGGAAATGGTCGCAGCAGAAGCAGTCAGCCCTTTGCGAGGTCCATCTGTGAGGACAAATAGTAAGTCTGACTTTCTAAAAGACTCTGTAGCTGCCAGGTACACCCTTATTGCCCGAACCACATCCAGGGAATGCAAAGCAATTTCCTTAGGATGCTTAGGCTTGGGACACAGGGAAGGCAACACAATGTCTTCATTCAAATGAGAATCGGAGACGACCTTCAGAAGGAACGACGGCCAGGGGCGAAGAACCACCATATCCTTCTGAACCACCAGGTAAGGGACGACAAGACAGTGCCGCCAGCTCAGACACCCTGCACGCAGAAGTGATAGCCACCAAAAAGGCAGCCTTGTGGGATAATGTAAGCAGGGGAACCTCCCGAATATTTTCAATGGGAGGCTTCTGGAGTATCGACAACACCAAATTGAGGTCCCACAGCGGCAACAAAGACCGCACTGGAGGAACCAAGTGTCTCACTCCCTGGATAAAGATACACACCAAGTGTGGCGAATGGACGTTGAAAGAAAACTGCCAAGGCCGAGACCTTACCCTTCATGGTACTCAAGGCTAGGCACTGCTTAACCCCTCCTTGGAGGAAAGCCAAGATCTGGGTCAACGAAAAGGAGCGAGGGTGAACCCTGAGAGATTCACTCCACACAATGTACGTATTCCTAATACGGTGGTAAATCATCAATCAAAAGTACATCTTCTAGATTTTAACAGCGTAGGAATCACAGATTCAGAAAAACCTCTATCTTTCAGCACCTGGCTTTCAACAGCCAGGCCGTCAAAGCCAGCAACTGTAAAGCAGGATGGAAGATTGGCCCTTGGTACAGCAGATCTTCCCTGACAGTCTCCAAGGAGCATCAGCAACAAGCTTTTCCAACATAACAAGACTGGCGAGGCCAGTCTGGAGCCACTAGGATAACCAGAATCCCTTCTGCCTCAATCCTGCCTAGAAGTCTCGGCAGAAGCTTGAGTGGAGGAAAGGCGTAAATCAGACAATACTGACTCCAAGGAGCCACTAATGCGTCAGTGGCGTCGGCTAGAGGGTCCTGAGACCATGCCATAAATCTTTGCCCATTCCTGTTGAAAGGCTAACAGATCCACCTCGGGAGTACCCCACCGGAGACACGATTGATGAAACACCTCCGTATGAAGTGACCGATCCCACTTGTCCAGTGCCTCTCGACTGAGGTAATCCGCCTGCCAATTTTCCACCCCTGGAATGTGTACAGCAGACAGAGCTGGAATGATTAATTCTTCCCACCTTAGAAAACCGGCTACTTCCTGAGCCGCCAGGACACTTCTTGTGCCCCCTTGGTGATTGACATAGGCCACAACCATGGCATTGTCTGATTGAATCTGTACTGGACATTCCTGGAGACGACTTGTCCAATAATCAGGACAAAGTCTGATCGCTCGGACCTCCAGTACATTGATCTTCCATAGTTCAGCCATTGTGAGCACACTCTGTGCCGAGGACCCCCTCCCCACCTGGACAGGCTGGCATCTGTGGTGACGACTGTCCAGTACAGGGGAAGAGATGACTTTCCCTGAAAAAGTGCCGGAAAACAAAGCCACAATACCATGACCCCCTTGTAGTCTGGCTCAACAAGATTAGGATTGTCTCTATAGAGACTGAGGATTCTTGTTCCATTTCACCAGATTCTCCTTTTGCAGAGATCTCGTGTGGAACTGTGCAAACGGAACAGCCTCAAAAAGGTAGACACCATCAGGCCCACCATCCCCATGCAAGTCCGAAGAGATAAATGTCTCCTGGACAGAAGATGCTGAATTGCGTCCTGCAATTTCTGAAGTTTTTCCCGAGGAAGAAACACTCTGGCTGAAGCAAAGTCCAGCGACAGACCCAGAAAGTCCAGACTTGTGGACAGAACCAGAGCAGACTTCTGACGATTCAGAATCCAACCAAACTCCTTCAGAGTTTGCAGAGAAATCTCCAAGTTGTCCAACAGAGCAGTCGAAAACTCTACTCGCAAAAGCAGATCGTCCAGATACCCCAGTACTGCTATCACTCGTTGGTGCAGCAATGCTAGCACCGGGGCCAATACTTTTATGAATACCCGAGGAATGAAGGCGAGACCAAAAGGGTAATCCCACAAACTGATAATGCTCCTTGCCCATGGCAAAGTGGAAGAAGCGCTGGTGGGCGGCACGGCACATATTTGGATGTGAAGGTAGGCATCTTTGATGTAGATAGAGGCAAGGAAATCCCCCTAATGTAGGGACGCCACTACCGAGCAAATGAAATCCATTTGGAACTTCTGTACCCGCACAAAGCAATTTAGTGCCTTGAGGTCCAGAATAGGACACACCTTGCCTTCCTTTCTGGGAACTGTAAACAGGTTTGAGTAAAAACCTTGAAAACGTTCCGATGTCAGAAGATCCCCTAAGCGATCTGGGGGACAAGTGCAGGTTGGAAGGGAAGAACCTTTCCGGAAGATACATTTGAAACTATCTTGTAGCTGGAGCAAATAACTTCATGGACCCACTTGTCCTGGATCAGGAAGGTCCACGAATATGGAAACCAGCGAAGACGCCCCCCACCCCAGATACGGGTGAGGGCGCCCCTTCATGCGGAGGAAGTCTTGTCCACAGGTCTGGCAGAACCTGCTCGGGGTTTACCAGACCAAGAACTCTTTAGGGCCTCCCCCGGGGGGTCCTAAGGGCTTAGATCCCTTGTCTTGAGACCCTGAGGGACGAAAAGGCCGCTTGTGAGCCAAAAAGAAGGGCCCCCATCTGCGACGGGACTCCTTACCCTTAAAGCCTGAGGGAAAAGAGTACTCTTTCCCCCTGTGAGGCATTTGATGATGTCATCCAAGGAAGCTCCAAATAGGTGATCCCCCACAAATGGAAGATCAGAGAAGGCCTTCTTAGAAGCCTGGTCTGCAGACCAGCATTTTAGCCAGATAATACGCCGCAGGATCACTGCTGAGACAGACAGTTTAGAAATCAAGGGAGCGACATCCAAAGAGGTGTCACAAACAAACTGTAGCCCTTGGACCAACTGACCAGCCAGCTCCGCAAAGGCAGGGGGAGCTGTTCCCCCTCCAGGTCCCAGCGTAGAAGTTTTACCCACTATGTCGTGACCCGCGCCTCCGATGCTGCGTTAGTCGCATTCTCCATCTTTAAGGTTTCCCGCACTGATACAATCAGTGCATCCACTAGTTCCTTTTCATCTGCGGCTAAAGGAGCAGAGGAATCATCCTCACTATCTGAGCATGCAGGGTAGGGTGCGTGGACGCAGGCCCCGAAGGGTTACTCGCATCCGCGGTGGCCAAATCAGATTCTGGATCTGATAAGACAGAGGAAACAGGTGAAGGCGGAGACGCTTTTTGCCAGCCCATTTGCCCAGGACCAAATCTACCTTGGTCACCAAGGACTCCGGGACCGCCGTCAGTGTAGTCAGTTGTTGGGACCTGGGGGGCCAACAGCCTCTGTGAGGGGGATCAGGTGGTGTAACCTGCTCCAGGGACTACATGAGTGGAGAGGGGAACCCACACATAAAATGTGTACAACACTGTAAGGGACACCCCACCACGCTCAGAACAGAGCACTACCGCTGCAATAGCAGAGAGAGGGAGAGAAAAACCCACAAAAGGACTCACCACCACCTGTCAGATACTCACAGCACCGGACTAACTTCACACCATGAGGTTATCAGGAAGAGGAATGTCCGGGGGTCAGCACTAGAGGCTCCCACTGCCGAATGACCGTCCATCCGGCTCCAAAAAAAAAACATAGCCGCTGCTGTTTTCTATAGGAAACCACAAGAAAATGGCTGCCGAGCCTACACATACATGGCCGCCGATCTGTAGCATAAAAAGCTATAAAAAAATGGCGGCCCGAGAGGACCCCAGCAGCACAAAAAACGATCCCAACAGGAAGGGGGGCCCCAGCAGGCACCCCCACCAGGCTCATTTCCCTCCCGAGGAACGATCATTCAGTCACCAGCGGTGCACTCCCCCCAAATCGCCCCAGTGCAATACCCTAGGCTGACCTCAAAAGGTATGCCCACCCCAGGGGGGGTGTAGGCAGATGTAGGGGGGGGTTAAGGCCTGCAATAGACCACCTGAGACAGGGGGGGGGGAACGCTGACTGGGAGGGAGGGAGGGGAGCCTGAGGGTCTGATCTTCCCAGGGAGGGGCCCACGTCCACCCCAAAACCCTCAAGGTGTAGAGGGGGGACAGCTACTTACCACACCAGGAACAGGGAGGGCACCGCTTCGGATAGACCACCTCTCCATCGTAATGTTGGTGCTGTCGGCCAGAAGGAAACGCTGCGACTCAGGCTGAAGCCAGTGCGTTTGCGCTCTCGTGAGAAATTTAACTCACAGGCCAGCCCCTGTCAAGTGGGGCTATGTTGCAAGGACCTAGCACAGAGCCGCAATCTTCATGTTCTCGCTGGTTGGACTGGGGGGGGACTCCAAGGATCTAGGTTATCCAGTTTGTCGCCCAGTCCGACACTTGATTGTAGACCTCACAGGAACAAAATAATAAAAAGAGGAAAAAATTCCATTTAAAAAGAAAAAATTGGCAGGACCAGAGATCCCAGCAAGGAACTAGGTCCTTACTCCTGACCAGGCAAAAAAAAAAAACTGAATACCTATGGCAGAGAGTGGGAGTTTACCCCCTGGGACTGCCCCACAGGAGTAGTCTTTGTCTGCCAAGTGTCCTACTCCTGCAGGGGGCAATATAACCCATATAGTCATGAATATGAGGAGCTGTGTCCATCAATGAATGAAAGAGAAAAAAAGGGTTTTCTTGTAGCACAAGACCGCCAACTTGGAAACTTGTTTTAAAAAGGTGATGGGAAAAACAAATGAGAGCAAGAAGAAGGATAGTTCTGATAGGTTCACAGGGTCATGTCTGCTGAGCTGACAGAACCAGGTCGAGGTCCCAGTGTCACAGGTGGATATATACGTGGAACTATGTGAACAACTCCCTGCACAAAGGCTTTTACCAAAGAATGGCAAAGGATCTTTGAAAAAGATTTTTACAGTGGATGTCTTGACTGTTAATTGTACTCAGTGCCAAGATTGCAGAAAAGTTAGGGTTCATCCTACTATTTTCTGGGATAGAAATTCCTTTGCTCACACCATGAGATTAAATTGTTGTCCCAAGAGATTCTTGCTGTGTTTTCGTCAATGAATGTAAGAGAAGCCCCTCTTTATACAGGTAGAAGGGAGATGTGTGGCTGAAAAGCCAGCTGAGTGTCCAAAGGATAGCAAGGAATCAGACTAGTGGGTAACTGTCTGAACATAGGGTACTTGGGGCCCTGTGTAGAGAGATTACCACCCCTCCCTAGAAAGGTAATCTGACCCTTTGCCCCTGTGTTTGTGATCTGTCATGTGTTGTGCTTAATGTCACCAAACGGGTACTCACAACTTTCACTGCTGTGGATAGGCAAAGATGAGGTCTTTTGTGCCTGGTACTAAAGGCTGATGAACCAAGGAAGGAGTCCAAAGATTGCTTTGCTGCACTGTGGGAATCGGGGGCTCCTAGTGGCAACAGAGAATGCATCAAGAAGAAGAAAATGGCACACACGTGTGCTATGAAGCCACTGAATCTGAGGCTGCGCAATAGTTAGCCACAGACCCTAGAGAAATAGGGCACCAAATTTAAATGACTGGCACTCCCGCTTTATTCCTGAAACACACCATTTAAAGAGTTGCAGCCTGCACTCGGCCACAGTCAAAGACATAGAAATGTCAGCTCTCCAGGACGGAGGGGGGGCCAAGCCCTACTTACAGTGGATAATGTCTTTACACTCGTGGCAAGGTGTTGGACACCAAACCCCATCTTTTCTTCTCACTAAGTGATGTGCATACCCCAAAAGAGTCTTCAGAAACCGCCTCTGCAAACTACTGCCCTGGACCTGAGTACCAATGCACTACAAGCCAAGGTGAGCATCCAAGCAGAATCTAGTAGTGATCGACCGATATCAGTTTTTCATGGCCGATACTGATATTTTGGCCAATGCATATCGGTATTGCACAATATTTTTGTATATTTAAAATTTTACAATATAAAAACACAAATTTCGACACAAATCTGTTACTGAACATGTAAAACTTTATTAACATTTTTAACATTAGGGGGTCGTTCTTCACACCTTAACTGCATGAGAACTGATAGGAAAACTTCAATTGCAGGGACATTTAGCTTCACATCATTCTGATTCTGCATTAATGCATAATAAACTGCTGCAGTAGTGCACTCACTCACTGCAATCATTTTAAATCACTACTGCAGTGCAGTCAGTGTAAAACTAGCTAGAAAAAAAAAAACTAGGCAACAGCTAGACAGTGGATTGGATTAAAGTCAGTGGACTAACTTTTCAGTAGGGCACTCACTGCAACTACTGCAGTCAGTGCAAAACTGCTAGAAAAAAAAAGGTAGGGAACAGCTAGACAGTGGATTTGAGTGGACACTACTCTTTTCAATACTCCCAGGTAAGTAGAACAATAATATACTGCAGAAAGCACAACATTTCAGCATGTCCATGGTCACCGGTAAAGGGCTTCTGTTTTATTCATATAAATGTGGCCACTTCTTCATAAACATGCTCAGGAGGAGAGGAGGACAGAGGAGCAGAGAGAGAGAGGTATCTTCTAGCATGGGAAGCAAGTATTTTGTAGCGTGCCTCATTTTCTTTCCACCACTGAAGGGGATCACTTCTGTCAATTACTGGTTCTATCAAATAGAAATGAAGTTCAACATCCAGGCTCATTATTGCAGATTCAGAAGAAATTGAATCCTCCGCATGAGGCCCCAATAAAAAACACTGAAAATGTCCTGATCAATTCGCCCATGATGAAGAAGATTCTTTCATATTATAAAAATAGTGATCTAGACTTGTCTTTTCTGCAGGAACCTCCTGCACCTCCGGTTGAATATCTTCCGTCAGCCATTGTTTTGCCTTTGCCAATACATCATCAGAAGAGAAAAGTATGGTTCTTGAATCAAGGATTCAAAAGGCTTGCAAGCACAACTTTTTTAATCTGTTCATGCTTCTCAAAACATATAAATCAAAGCTCTTTGGCTTGACAGACCATTATTTAAAAGTTGGAGGGTGTTGTGTGCCATGACACTGAAGTATGACATATCAGCAAGCCTCATTCCTTTCTGCAGGTTTGCTCCACTGTCTCCAAGTAGCAAAATCATCACTCTGTCTTTGTTGATTCCCCAGTCTTCAAGCATGCCTAGAAACATTTCTCTACTGTACTCAGTGTGGGGATCCTTGCATCACTTTTGTATCCAACACCAATTGCCTTTTTGTCCATCCGCTGTCGAAGTGGCATGTAAGAATCATTAGTGACTTGTCTGACTCTGTTTGTCCTGACCAGCAGTCAGTCCTGAATGAGAGTGAGTTGCCAGCATTCTCTGGTTGCAGCATAGCCTTTACTTTGTTAATCACCTTTCTTTTGGTGAATCTTTCCCAGCATTTCTGTTCGATAATACTTCTCACTCTTCAGTGTGTAGCTTGGCTCAAGTATGGACATCAACCGCTTAAATCCTGAGTCAGACACTAGTGTAAATGGCTGGTTATCAGTTACAATCATCTCTGTGAATACTCTGTCCAGCAGTTGGGATCTTCCATCTGAATCTAGACAGTGACTGACACCTATTTTTCTGAAACATATCTGTTATTGTTGCCTGGGATAGTGTAGGAGGTATTTCAAAATCACATTGATATTAATTTTGTTTTTTCTGTGCTGCATGATATAATTCAATATGATGAACTCTTAGATGGGCCCAAAGATTTGACATTTTTGCAGTTACTGATCCCATGCTTACATTGTTTGTACATGTGTTGCACACTGCTGCTTTTCCTGGGGAAGGTTGAGACGAGAAATAGTACCAAACCACACTTATACTTTTTCTCTCCTCATCTACCTCCATTGCAATTTGAAAGACACAAAAAAGTTAAAAAAATGGCTTGCTGGCACCCTGTTGTGGGTCGGTCGGTGGCTGACACCTGGCAGTGTGGGTGGCTTGCTGGCACCCTTGTGAATTGGTGGCGGATGCCTGGCGGTGTGGGTGGCTTGCTGGCACCCTGTTGTGGGTTGGTGGCTGACGCCTGGCAGTGTGGGTGGCTTGCTTGCTGGCACCCTGTTGTGGGGTGGCTGGCTGCTGCCACCCTGTTGTGAGTCGGTGGCTGACACCTGGCAGTGTGGGTGGCTTGCTGCCACCCTTGTGAGTTGGTGGCTGACGCCTGGCAGTGTAGGCGGCTTGCTGGCACCTTGTTGTGGGTTGGTGGCTGACGCCTGGCAGTGTGGGTGGCTTGCTTGCTGGCACCCTGTTGTGGGGTGGCTGGCTGCTGTCCCCCTGTTGGTGGGTCAGTGGGTGACGCCTGGCAGTGTGGGTGGCTTGCTTGCTGGCACCCTGTTGTGGGGTGGCTGGCTGCTGTGTCACCCTGTTGTGGGTTGGTGGCTGATGCCTGGCAGTGTGGCTGGCTTGGGGTCACCCTGTTGTGGATGGCTGGCTTGCTGGAACACTGTGGTGGGTGGGTGGCTGGCTTGGGGTCACCCTGTTGTGTGGGTGGCTGGCTTGGGGTCACCCTGTTGTGGGTGGCTGGCTTGCTGGAACTCTGATGGGTGGCTGGCTTGGTGTCACCCTGTTGTGGGTGGCTGGCTTGCTGGAACACTGTAGTGGGTGGCTGGCTTAGGGTCACCCTGTTGTGGGTGGCTGGCTTGCTGGAACACTGGTGGGTGGGTGGCTGGCTTGGTGTCAACCCTGTTGTGGGTGGCTGGCTTGCTGGAACACTGTGGTGGGTGGCTGGCATGGGGTCACCCTGTTGTGGGTGACTGGCTTGCTGGAACACTGTGGTGGGTGGTTGGCTTGCTGGAACACTGTGGTGAGAGGGTGGCTGGCTTGGGGTCACCCTGTTGTGTGGGTGGCTGGCTTGGGGTCACCCTGTTGTCACTCACCCTGGCCTGTTGTGGTTGGCTGGCTGGCTTGCAGAAACAATGTGTGGTCTGTGGTGGCGGGCTTGGTGTCATCCGGGTGGCTGGTTTGCTCGCTGGAACCCTGTTGTGGGGTGGCTGGCTGGCTGCTGGCACCCTGTTGTGGGGTGGGTGGCTGGATGCTGGCCTGGCACCCTGTTCTGTTGAGGGTCAGAAGGCTGGTGGCTGAGGCCAGGGTCTGTAGGTGGATGGCTGGCTGGCACCACGAGCGCCGTTACCAGACTGCAGCTGTGCACACGAGGCTGTCCGAGGCGTGGGAGGCGGTCGTAGAAGGCAGAAGTGTGCAGCGCGCGGTGAAATTACATCACGTATGGGCCACGCAGGCATGGGAGGCGGTCTTAGAAGGCAGAACGTGTGCAGCGCAACATACAAAATGATGTCACGAAAATATCGGCAATATCAGATTCCGATATAGCGGGAAAAGTGCATATCGGCCCTGGATATATTGGCTTTGCCGATAATCGGTTGATCTCTAGAATCTAGTGCCCAAAGCTACATCTCTGACTGGCCCTGCATCTTCTCCAAGCAGGATCTGGGTTAGGACCCCCAAAGTGTCAACCATTCTGGAAGATGCAGAAAGGAACCATAGTGGCTATGGTACAGTCTGGAATCTTGGCAGAAAAAAATTTCTCTCAGAGAGATGTCCATCACTTAGGCACTTTAGCAGAAAAAAAGTGAGGCTAGCTGGGAGTGGGAGGGGTTATACAGGGATATCTCTGCTGCTTTGTTTTTACCACTGTCCAATCGCCTGCATGTAGCTACATATACATTTGACTCATGGTAAAGACTAGGGATCCTGTGACCTCTAGGACTATGAAATTACATTTTTGCAATGGAGACTGCAAAGGATTGCAACCATTAACAGTGCTTTGCAGGGGTCCTGCAAACTGTTCCCCCAGCTCCAGAGATCAATTAGGGAGCTGGAAAATTAAACAGTGGACTACAAATGCAGTGATGTCACCATGCTTGTGATATGCAAGTCCCTCTGTTGCAGTGGCAGATTGAACTTGTAGGCTTTCCATTCACAGATCCTGAGGTAGGTGGATGGCTCCACACACACAACCACGCTAAATTAGTGACGAACCAGATGTGTGCAGGGAAAACAACCATGTGAGTCAGGTAAAATGGGGGGGGGGGGGTTGCAGTATGAGGGGGAGAGAAGCTTTCGAATGTAACCCTAAATATAGGTTTAGTATGAAGGTGGTCTATGCTTTTATTTTTATTTAGATACACTATAATTTATCAAAACGCAAGCTTTAAAAAACGATTAATCTTCTTTATTATACTTTAAGGATGCACTGTCACCTTGCCTTTGCTAGGCAAAGTGATATTGTCCTGCAAAGAGCCCAACTTGAAAAAAGTAATCTCAGAGGTAAAGCTAAAATGAGCTTTTAAAATAGTTCAAGAGTAGAGATTTAGACTACTATAAATGCCTATTGGTGACCAATTCTCTTTAAAAGCAGCACTGGTGCCACACTCACTAGTCAAAGAAATAAATATTTTTAACTTGTCAGTTGTAAGACAGTCAGTCATGAAAATTACAATGTCCAAAGTGTTGACCTACATAACGACACAAGTTCAAGTTCATCTGAGTAAAGCAAGGGCTAAACCTTGGTCCAGGTCCAAGAACAAACAAAGTTTCTAAATGACTATACACTGGCAAGTGCTTTACGCCACATTATAGTACAACAGATGGTACCTTTCAATGCAGCACAAGCATTCTGAAATCCGCCCAAAACGAATGGAGCCAGTGCTTTTTAAATAAAATCACAGTTGCTATGGTAACAGTGAAATGCTTAAGAGACATTGCTCTTAACACAATCATAAAATCTAATGAAGAGAAGGGTGCATTTCATTACATAGGGCAAATCTGTGCATAGTATATTGATGCCAATACAGCTGGTGAGAGTTTAGTACCATATAAATTGGCCTTTAACTACAGTATTTTGGAGACTTATTTGCAGTTAACTGTAGCCAGAATGGAAACAAAATTCCATCAGGACCCAGCCAGCTTTAGCAATGAAGACTTTTCAACAAAACAACTTGACAATCTGTTCAAGTAATAATAATTATCCTGCAGTGTTCATCATCTGCAATGTAAAAGTCCCCATGCAAATGCACCTAATACACAGTTAATATCTACTGTGAGGTCTATCAATCCTCATACTGTCAATAGCCAGTAACTTAGAGTATCTTAAAGCGGTAGTATACTTCGCTTTTTAACTTTCACCTATAGGAAAGCCTATAATAAGGCTTACCTGTAGGTAAAATTAATATCTCCTAAACCTGCACAGTTTAGGAGATATTCGCCCCGCATGCAGCCGCTGACAACAGCAGGGCATGCACTCTGAAGGGCCGGCGGACCTTCAGAGCTCCTTGCCAGAAAGCAAACTCCCGCGCGCATGTGCGAGGAATGACGCCATCGTTGCTCCGGCCACTCACAGCGCAGGAGCTGCTGAACCCGGAAGAGAAGCCAAGGGAAGAGGTCAGCTGCCTCAGCGGCGTCCGTGTCGGGGCTTCGTTCTAAGGCAAGTATTTCATAATGAGCTAGTATGCAATGCATACTAGCTCATTATGCCTTTGTCCTGCAGGGTTTGTTTGTTTGTTTTTTGAGGATACAACCGCTTTAATTTGGCATCATGGCAATTTTTAACAAAGGTGACCATTCATACTCTGCATGGCACCAACTAACCATTTTTTTTTTGTTTTTGAGAAAGCAGTGACTAGACAACTGATGCGTAATGCTGAACTCCTGGCAAACCACAGAATACAACGTTTAAATGTATGTATATGAACTGTCTTACTTGCTGAAAGATTTGTAAATTTTGCTCAGCCAGACACCATTTTCAGACCAGCCTTTCTCAACCAGGGTGCCTTGGCAAATTGCCCAAAAATTGTATACAAGCCAGTGAGTGGAAACAAGTCTGCCTTTAGTTACACAAAGCCCCCGATTTTTATTGTGCACCATTACAACCTTCTAGCCGCCAGTGTCCTAACAACCAATGACATTATCAGTTAATAAGGAGGATGACAGCTGCCTGCATGGAATCCTTGTTTGACCCTCCCCTGCCCCTATCTATCAGTACTGGGATCACATTAGCTCAATGATTGAGGGAAAAGAGAAACATTGGAGTAATAGTCAGTACCAGTGTTTAAAAGTGTATTTGCTTTGGAAGAATAAATCGTCTCCAACGTTGGGTGTCCTACTCGTGTCGATGTTGCTGCATTATGTAAAACTATTAGAATAGGTTTTTACATTTTGGAATACGGTTCCTCAAGACTGTCCATAATTTTAAAGGGTGCCTTGACTGCAAAAAGGTTGACACTGTCAGACAATACAGCCAGGTCCCTGAGATTCTTGTGCCGTTTAAACACTGTGCTGCAGTAACTAATGGACAGCACTGAGCAATAAGCCTAATTGGCTGCTACTGCTATGCCTTCCTTTTCCAGTCTGTGTGATGCTGTAAAGTGGATTATTGGTGGCCAATATGAGGACAGGTTTATGTACTTTATCAACTTGTATGTAAAATGAATGTAAAAAGTCTGACCAGCCAAACTATTTTATTTTTTGTTCATTTTTGATAGAGAGGAACATGATTAGCACTTGTCAGGGTTGAAATGTGGCCTGTATCCCTGTAAGATTTTTTTTCTCACTTCTTGTAAAACGGAACAGAAAAGGGTGGGGGCAGTCCCACTGAGAACAAACACTGCATAAAAAGTGAACAGAGATTATGCTAGTTTACTGCATTTTGTTTTCATTGGAAGGATTTCTGCTCCAACCAAACAGTCCCCTGCTCCAATCCTTTCCAGGCCTATGAAAAAAAAAAAAATTGGGGTTGAGTCAATTTTTTAATAATTTATAAATGAGTTTTTTATATCTCCCTGGAGTTTAAAAAGTGAGACTGTATTTACCATTGCTAGTCAAAGTAATAGGTTCACTAAATAGTTGGAACCATAAGATGCATGTACTTACCTCCCCTAACTACCACACCAGCCGGATTTCCAGCCAGAGCTCCAGAACGTCACTGTGCAAGATTTCAATTTACCAAAGTCAAACCTTACAGTACAAAGTGCTAAAAAAAAGTCCCTAATCCCCCATGTGACATTGCTTGGGCATGGGGACTTGCCACTCAAACAGCAAGCACTAAATTGTAGGAGGCAAACATGCAGGCCCTGTGTGCCCCTTCACAGAACAACAAGCATCAGAGGAGCATCCAAATGTTCCTGCCATGCAGCAAATCTTTGCCTATAATGGTCGAAGTACAAGATAACTTTAAAGTGGAACTCCATGGAAACTGAAATACATACCGTATATACAGTTTATCTGCAAATGTAAATTTAATTTTGGGAAGCCATTTTTATAATACACATCTGTGCATCTCAAGACTATCACTCTGCTACCTCCTGGTTTAGCACTACTGCTTCCTCTCTGCTCACTGGACTGAAGTAATGATGCCAACTCACTGTCCAATAAGGTGACTGATGATGTAGAGGTGAAACTCAGCTGCTAAACCAGGAAGATACACTTTAACCACTTGCTGACCACCTAAACGGAAAAATATGTAATTTGTTAAATACCAGGGTTGTGGCTGCAGCTAGATGCCATAACCCCAGTATTAAAAGAAATAAAATCCGCGCAGGTACTCTACAGTTGGTGAACCATCACTATAAGCAACTCACTTAATAATGCATAGAAAACAATATCAAAATATGACCAATCTGCGTGGTGGTAAACAGTGCCGAATTAAAATGTGAAGGAAAAATGAAGCTCAGTAATAAGCGTGAAGATCTGAAATTCATGAACCCAAACTTAAAAGTGGGGCAGAAATGAAACACCGGAATTTTTTTTCACCTGTTATGAACTTGAATTTTGCACTGATTGCTATCCAGTCTGGGACTCTTGATTTTCTGATTATTTATTTTTAGTGCATCATTCATCTTGTGATAGTATTATCCACCACGTCACTTCTTTGGAATTTTTGATATTTGAATTTATTGAAGAGCTGACAGTGGTTCACTCTTCAGAGGACTTTTTATATAAATGTATTTTTTTCTTCACATTTTTTTCTTTATTTGCTGATACTATTTATTTTCAGTCATCACCTTTGTCACTGATCTCATCCTTTCACTATCTATGAAGAGGTACTTAGGTTTACTCTTCATAGGGCACTGTATCTATTTCTTTGACCATCTATTTTTTTTTGGTTATTTCTTATTTTCTACTACACATTTATTATAGACACTTCTTTTGTGTCCATCTAGTGATTAATATTGAGCACTTCTTAAAGATATTCATTTTTATTATTTGAATAATTCACCACTTCCCCCCCCCCTTTTTTTCTGCAATCATCATTGTTATCCTTCATTTCTGCCCCACTTTTAAGTTTGGGTTCACAAATTTCAGATCTTCACGCTTATTACTGAGCTCCATTTTTCCTTCACATTTTAATTCGGCACTGTTTACCACCACACAGATTGGTCATATTTATTGTTTTCTATGCATTATTAAGTGAGTTGTTTATAGTGATGGTTCACCAACTGTAGAGTACCTGCGCTGATTTTATTTCTTTTATCATGGTCTTTATTGTATGTGGTGACACTACACTATTGGCTGTAGGTCTCTGGTGCTCCATTCCTTTTTCTCACCTCCTCCTGGTTATCCGTTTCCTTTTCTCCTTTGGTAGCGCATAGGTTTATTTTCACTTCTATAACCCCAGTATTCCTTTTCCCTGCAGACACCAGACTTTCAGATAAAGTGATCCCCACTTTGGATTTGCCGCAGGATCACTTTTAGAATCTACGGGAGGGGTTCCTGGCTTACCTAACCGAACAAGGGAGCCCGGGAAGCCATCTAATGCTGGCAGCAGCTAGGAATAGAGATGAACGAAGAAGAGATGGCCTCTGCTCATCTCTATGCCCTAGGACCGGAGTGACTTTATGACGTCACTTACACGTGTCTTTTAGACCCAAGATCTCTCACTTAACAGGACTTGTCATGCTGCATTGTTATCGCAAGGGATGTTTACAATAGGAGTAAAAGATAGGATAAAATTAAAAAAAGGGGACACTGCAAAAATGAAAGAAAAAAAGGTAATAAAAAAGTTTTAAAGTGCCCTATTCACATGTGCTCGTGTGCAGTGGTTAACGCTTCAATTTCACCAACTCAAACAGACCTTATTTATAGATTAAGACAGGGCTTGACAAATTTGCTTGAAATCTAAGAGCCAGCTAAAAAAGTTAGGAGCCAGTTTTTTTTTGGTGCATGCCGAATGGCAGGCCTCCGTCAGACAGGCGGCCATACACACAGGCCCGTTTTTAATGAACTGGCTAAAGTTGCCCGGCATTCGGCCCGTGTGTACTTGACTTGATGGTCTGATGGGCAGTGGCTCACTAGCGAAGTACAGTGCAGCAAGTTGAAGGCGATAGGAGATCCAGTAACTTGCGCCATTATAGGCCCCTTTCACACATGCACCTTCGCTAAGCGGAATCCGCTTGCTCAGCCGGGACTTCTCGTCTAATACCAGCTGAGCAGGTGGATGATAGGTCTCGTCTGCTCCGCCATGCAGAGCAAACTTGGACACAGTCCCGCGCTCTCCTCTATGGTGCAATCGGATGGAAATGGACTGCCTGTCCATTTCAATCTGATGCATCTGATTTGATCCGTCGGGCGGATGAAAAGTAGGACCACTATCGGTCTGTTTTTGGTTGACAGGATCAGATGGCGACAGATGTCAGTGTCAGAGGAGACTGGAGGGTCCGATCAGATCCGCCTGAAACACGGGCTGTCTGATCAGGTCCGCCTGAAAAATTGACAGGCGGACCTGATCAGACAGCCCGTGTGAAAGGAGCCTTCGGCTGTCCGGCATGACAGGAAGAGAATAAAAAACAAATTTTAATCGAAAAAAAAAAAAACGTTCTATCTTTGTGGGGTTATAAATGGAACTGAGGTTGTTCCGACTAGCTACCCCACACTCCCTGTCCACTCACCGGTGAGGACAGGGAACCAGATCAAGCCCTCAACCTCTTCTCCGAACAGTGAGAACAGGCAGGGGAAATCCTCAGTGCCGCTAGTGGCTGCTTGTTGCAGCCAAGGCCACCACAAAAGGAGCTAGTTCCCCGATGGAAGCATCTCCCTACAGCAGGCCGCAAAGCCGCGGCCTCAATTACCAGCTGGCGCAGTGTAGCCCAGGCGCCAGGCCGCTAATTCTAGTCGCCAATGCGACCTGGCGCCTGAGGTTTGTCGAGCCCTGGATTAGGAGGTAAAAGTATTAAATGATTTGTCAATATCTAGATAAACTACGTCCACTGGACTTCCACCATCGAATTTCTCACTTACTTCCTCATAGAAAGATAACAGGTTGGTCTGACAAGAATGGTATTTCATAAATCAATGCTGGTTGTCACTTAGGATACCTTTATCATAGACAAATGTCTGTATAGATTTCAATACCATTTCCTTAATACCTTACACATCTTTTTTGTAAATAGGTACTACATTTGCTCTGCACCAATCAGTTTATAACATTTCAGTCAGTAATGCGTTTTTAAAAAGTTGAAATAGTGGCTTGGCTATAACTAACCAAGTTCTCAAAGGACTCGCAGGTGTAAACCATGTAGATTACGTTTCTAAAGTCTCTTTGGTACCTTTGCTAAAACATTTATATTACAGTTAAGACTATCACACCCATCTTTTTCATTATTAAAAACTGCGCTTTCCCTGTCAGTTGTGAACAGCTACATATACAAAAAACAATCAGCACAAAGAGTAAACCCACCCAATTAATACAATTGCAGCTGAACACTAAAGGTAAATCACAAACCCAATATAAAGCATAAAACATACATAAGTGCAGCGCAATCAATATAAACAAATAAGGATAATCAGTTTAAGATAGTGAAGCCCAAAAGCCCCTTGTATAGAAGAGGGAATCAACAGACGTGTGAGGTATAAGATCCAGAGATCCACTTCAGGTGATATGCCTCCACCCTGAGTAAAAATATTAAGCTCACCTCAAGATCAGACCCCTGTGTTACCAGAAGGGGTAATAACATTTGACTTTGGGATCAGTCATAACAAGAGAGCCTCCAAAAGAAAATTGTGATGCTAAGCACCTAACTCCTGCGCTCAGATACAAGGCTCCCAGTTCACTCCTATCACGGGACTCCTACTTGGCATCCTCAATGGAGTGGTCAACCAAGAGCTACAAACAAAAAACAAAGAAAGGGCACACCCGCCTAGCGCATTATCCTCAATAGAGCTTTATTGATAACAGATAAAAGTATATCTACTCACAAACATATGTTGTAAGCCAGCATGTCAGATTCAGATAACGGAGTCCATGATTAATCAGGCCACAGTCTTAGTGAAATAGTGGCTAACGCGTTTCGAGGCTTCGCCTCTTCATCAGAGCCGCAGGGTCTCAGCCAATGGTCTGTAATCCAGGAAATACAGCTGAAGAGACCAGGCACACTTCACAAGCCAGAACTCCCCGCAGACATCGATGTTAAGAAATAAAAAAATAATCTAAGAGCGATCCACTTGTATAAAAAAACGAGCAGTTTATTTAAATGATTCCACTTACAAGACACTCCAGTTGATAACAGCATGAATGTAAAGTTGATAATCGGCGTTCCAGCAGCTGACCGGGAAAATTAGACAGCGGGTGACCTCAGACGGGAAGCTCCTCCCCCCGTAAACACGCATTATGTTTAATAGAACTGATCATGTGTGTCCAGCCAATCACCCAGTTCCTAGTAGCTGTGGATTGCGTCAGACTTTCACATTGATGCATTCGTCACTCGGCTGAGCTAGCCTGCTCGCGCTCATTGGTCTGAGTAGGTGCGAGTGCACATGATAGTTAGAGGAGAGAGTGCAAAGCAGGTAATGGTGGGACATCGGTGTGGAGTGAGGGAAGCTGGGCTGCTGTTATAGTAGAAGCCCAGATACAGGCAGCTGTGTCCGGTCCGGAGTGTTCTGTTCCTCATCCCGCAGTCTTGTATATTGGAGCGGACTCTGGCTGCTTCTATACTTGTTCAAGTTGTTCCGTACGTACTACAGGTGGTTCACAGGTAAACGTCAGTGGTCTGTCTGGCCAGCCCAGGATTCAGGCCTACCTAATGAAGTGCTCTACCAGAGCTAACCGCCTCCCAGCACTGTCCTCTCAAGTTGTGAACAGCTATCCCTGTTCATCTGTTATGGGGCCTATCTGTTCATTACTACAAATATTTGTTAAAACATTTTGGGGATTTCTTTTACATGCTGTATCAATGTGTATCTCATATTGTAGTTTAGCTGCCTGATTGTTTCCTTGCATTTCTTGCTGCATTCCATGTAAATCTGGAATGCTGAGGTTGTCCCTTCTACTTTGTACTTTTTAACCACTTCAGGTCCGGAAGGTTTTACCACCCTAATGACCAGGCCATTTTTTGAGATACAGCACTGTGTTGCTTTACCTGACAATTGTGCGGTTGTGCATCTCTGTACCCAAATAAAATGTATGGGTTTTTTTCCCCCCCACAAATTGAGCTTTCTTTTGGTGGTATTTGATCATCTGTGTTTTTTTTTCATGAATTTGTTTATGCAATAAAGAATAGGACACGTTGATAGCACAGACAATTGCGTTGCAAACGTATATTACAGGAATACAAATGGAGCAATAAAAAGGCAATAATATATTTCTACCCACACATATTTAGGCTTACATGCGTAGCTGAAGAATCAACTTAAATGCGTAACTTAAGAAGCAATAAAAAAAAAAAAAAAACTCTCTACGGGATACCTAAAGAATGCATTAGAATATTTCAAGATCCAAACTTGTAGGAACTAGATTCTTGCCGTGCAATCTTTGTGGTTCAACCATCTGTGCCACTTTTTTCCAGAAGGAAGCGCATTTGCCATTTTTAATGGCAAACATCAGCTTAAATTGGGTCTGAGTGTTCAGTAAACGGATAAAGAGAGAGGACGATCGGGGGAGTATTTTGCTTGCATACTGATGTGATCGTCCTTCTTGCTGCTATGAAGCCATGCACAAGAAAAGGGGTTTTTATGGTGGCCCAAGATTCATGGTCTAAGAGGTGTAAAGCTGTCGCGGGATCACAATCAATGTTAATTGTGGAAACTGAGGTGCCATTGGAAAATCCCACCATATGTGCAGAAGAGATCTGTGCTGTCTACATTCTCTCCAGCAAAGCGATGATGAAGATGGAAACATCTTAGCTAATCTAGAGGGAGTGTAGTACCATCTATGAGTGAGCTTGAGGGATGCTTCCCAGTGTGTAATGCATTTTGATGATGTTTTGAGAAGTCGTGAGGCCTTTTGCCATTGTGAATTGTTATGAGAAGTCAGATTCCCATTTTTGCATGTGGGGGTTTTACTGGAGAAGGCGTTATGGTGAGCAGTTCGATAAAGGTATGAAATGCCTTTGATCTTCTGGGAAGTGGTGTCAAAGAAAGAAATACCATTCATGGGTAAGTATTATTTTCCCTTAAGGAGGGTAGTGAGAATAGATTGAGTTCTAAGATATTTATAGAAGTGAGTCTTGTGTAATCCAAAGGAAGTTTGTACATTTTGGAAGAAGCGTGGAACATTTTGTTTGAGTAGATTTCCAAGTGTGGTTATTCCTACAGATTCCCATTGTGATAGGGACAAATCTGACGTCAGAAGTTCCAAATAGGAGATTGGAAGAGACAAAATGTCAGTTGTATACAGTTCGAGTAGCTGAGAGTTTAAATTCTGCCAATATATTTTCGGCAGCTCTAATAGTTAGGTAGGGAGATACTTGGGGTTGGAATCCCAATAGTATAGCACCAAGTGTACCTTGTAAGGAGGAGCCTAGGCAGGGACTTCTCGATATGGCACCAGGTGTGGTCCGGTAATGGAGTCCACCAGTATTTTAATTGATCCAGGATCACCGCTTGGTAATAGGATTTCAGGTTCAGGATGCCCATGCCCACTTCAGATTTAGGCCTGTAGAGGTTTGAGGATTTGAATCTAGGTTTTCTGCCATCCCAGATGAAGTGGTTAACAGTGGATTGCAGGTTTAGTCAGATATGAAGAGGATAATGGAATTGGCAGTGTCCGAAAGAGGTATAGGGTATTGGGGATCAAAGTCATTTTGACTACTGCCGCTCTGCCGGCCCAGGATAGTGTGTGTTACGATAGTTAGTAATTTGTTGTTTCAAAGAAAGTATTGCAGCATCGTAGATGAAAAAAAAAAATATTTTTTTTACTTTCTGCTTTAAAACATGCCCTATAAAAACATGCATCAATTTAGGGCCAATATGTATTCTGCTACACATTTTTGGTAAAAAAAAAAAAAAAACCTAATAAGTGTATATTGATTGGTATGTGCAAAAGTTATAGCGTCTACAAACTATGGGATACATTTATGAACTTTTTATTTTTTTTACTAGTAATGGCGGCGATCAGTGATATTGCAGCGGACAAATCTGACACTGACACTTTTTGGGGACCAGTGACACCAATACAGTGATCAGTGCTAAAAAAAAAAAAAAAAAAATGCACTGGTAATGTATAAATGACACTGGCAGGGAAGGGGATAACACCAGGGGTGATAAAGGGGTTAGGTGTGCTCCTAGGGAGTGCTTTATAACTGTGTGGGCAGTGGATGCACTAGAGGAAAAGAGAGATCTGTGTTTTAGCTTAGCCATCACGGCCACCAGACCTGCCGATTGGCTCCCGCTGTGTCCAATCTCGGCGGGAACGGCTCTCCGGTGGCGTGCGCGCACCTCTGACATCTCGTGCACAAAATCACATACATGTACGTGATTTTGCACACCCGAGCTGCCCTGCTTCAGTATATGTGCAGCAGGTTGGCCTGGAAGTGGTTAAAGACCTGTTTATCAAATTTTTTTATTTTACAATAGAATTTAGCCTCAAAGGTTTATATTTCGTTACCCAATAGAATACAATGACTAATGCACATGTTTAATTTATCTTTATCGAACGCGTCTTGTGTGCTCTTTTTTGCAAATATTTGGTCCCACTGAGTGTCATGCAGTAGGAATTACAGATTATTGAATTTAGCTTTTTAAAATGGGATTACACTATGATCACCATTACCCAAGTTGTCTCCAACTTGCACATCTGTAATAAGCTCTGTGTTGTTCGAAATTAATAGATCCAACAGAGCATTTTGCCTTGTTGAGGCTTCCACTATCTATTCAATGAAATTGTCCTGGCAACCCTTTTTTCACTGCAGTTCAATTTGCCATTATTAAAAGCAATATTAATCCTTCTAAAGAGGACCAGTCAAATTCATAGTTTCTAGCTCTGGGAAAAGGCATTGTGAATGAGTAAAAAAACACATTACATCATTGCCAAAAAATCTTTATTAGCAGGGACAGCTCAAAGTCTTCAAAGATAATGCCTGGAAATGTTTTGTCTCAATTCTTCATACATTAATTGACAAAGTAAAACCCCCTCATGTTTTTAGTTGGATCCAATTCTTTAATTTATGTTGTTCCTTTTAACAGTAATTTTATATACCAAGACAGCAGCCCTGATAGTAAAGGGAAAAAGTAGTCATTTTCGGTCCTCCATGGTACTACTGTGTGCAGCAGACTCCAATTAACTGATTCAATATCATAGCTTCATTAGAAATTATTTGAATGCTGAACTCCAGCCTTCGCCCTTAGTCATTCATAGTTGTACAGGCTCCTCTCAAGTACAAATATTGCATATTCTCATTTCACTGCACACGGTGGGCTTTTCACAGTGTACATTAGAAGCTGCAGTAGGTCAGAGAGCCCACCTTATTTCCTGGCTAGATCCAGCATGGTCTAGCTCTTTCCTTCCCATTCTCATTGTCCCTGGCCCTACCCTTTTATTCGTTGAATTGTGTTCTGTCAAATCATTGAAACTACAAAAGAAAATGTACAGAAGCGCCTTTAAGTGTGTCAAATAAAATGAAGGCTTTTAGCAAACATAGGCTTACTCCCTGTAGGTGATCTGCCTGCATTGAATAAAGAAGCACAGAGACAAGGTAATATTGCTGTCAAAAGTCACTTGCCAAAAATAAAAAAGAGCCCTTTGTGTACCATGAATAAGAAAGGTGTTCACAAGTGAACTGACAAAGCAAAACACAGAAACTACTTCTGAAAAACGTCAGCTAAGGCTCCATGTACACGGGACGTTGTAAATGGCCGTTTAGGAGCAGTTGGGCGTTTTTTTTTCAGAAGCCCCTGAACCCATCTACATTTTATCTTCTCAATCATTTGCAGGCAGTTGAGTTCAGGGACGTTTTTTGGAACGCAATTATTTGCGTTCGAACGTGTGTTTCCCGGCGTTTCAAACGCAGAAACGCGGCCGGACATGATGAACGTACGTTCAGCCACGTTATAAGTTTTTTTTCTTCCATTCAAAATCAATGGTTCCCTATGGGAGCCTATTGATTTGAATGGAAGTCGCACCGCAAGCGGCGACTTGCACTGAGAATCTTGAGGGGGAACTCCCATGCCAAAAATGGGAAAAAAAAACTGTGTGGGGGTCCCCCCCCAGGTCCCAAACCAGGCCCTTTGGGTCTGGTATGGAATTTGAGGGTAGCCCCACGCCGAAAAAAACGGCGTGGGGTCCCCCCCAAAATCCATACCAGACCCTTATCCGAGCATGCAGCCCGGTAGGGCAGGAAGGGGGAGGGGACGAGCGAGCAGCCCCACCCCCCCGGACCATACCAGGCCGCATGCCCTCAACATGGGGGGTGTTGGTGCTTTGTGGCAGGGGGAGTTCTGCACCCCCTACCCCAAAGCACCTTGCCCCCATGTTGATGAGGACAAGGGCCTCATCCCCACAACCCTGGCCTGTGGTTGTGGGGGTCTGCGGGCAGGGGGGTCATCGGAATCTGGAAGTCCCCTTTAACAAGGGGGCCCCCCAGATCCCAGACCCCCTCCCTATGTGAATGGGTATGGGGTACACTGTACCCCTACCCATTCACCCCATAAAAGGCAGTGTATGCAAATAACGACAGGAGACGTTTTGGAAAGTTTATTAAAAATCTTCATCCAGTCTTCTCTGCTCTGGTCTTCTCCCTCTCCTGGTCTTCTGCTCTTTTGCCCTCGGCTCTTCTCTTCTTCTTCCTCCGGTCCTCCTCCGGCGATGTCTTCGGTGATTATGCCGGTCTCCGGTCTCTGCAGCTTGTTATATAGCCATTGTGGGCGTGACACCCAATGACGTCACCGGGAGGCCCCGCCCCCTCATATCACAGATGACGTCATCCTGATCCGACTTGCGGTGCGACTTCCATTCAAATCAATAGGCTCCCATAGGGAACCATTGATTTTGAAAGGAGGCAGAATGGAAAAAACGCTGCTAAAAGCAACGTGGCCAAACGTGCAATAACGCAAATGGAAAAAGCTACTGAAAGCACGTTTTTACAGCTGCTTTTTCCCGGCGTCAGAACTAGCTTTGCAGCACGTTTTTTCTAACGTCCGTGTACATGGAGCCTAACATGACCAATTTTGAATTTTAACAACAATTACACTTTCTGTCCCTTCCCTTACAGTTTGCAGCCAGCTATTTTTTTTTTTTTTTTTTTTAATTGCCAAAAGTTTGCCTGTAAAAATGTCCCCAAAACTTGTTTCCTGCTCATGTGACTGGCACCTTTCTTACTATAGCACTGGAACTGATCATTTGATTAACACAAGCAAACCCTCCCACTTAGCTCTCACAATTTCTTAAGGGCCTATTCAACCCACATGCAGTGCAGAGCTTCTTTCTCTGCATCAAAAACACATGGAAAGTAGGTTATATGGGTTCCAATTGCATAATTCACACCAGTGCAGTGCGTTCGAGTGTTTCAGCAGAAACTAGCCACATATCTGTTTATCGCAGCTAAGCGCCTGGAAAAAGCCGGCTGTATCACTTTTGAAGGTGAAGAACACCTTGACAACCCTCATGATCCACAAAGAAATTACCAGTATCCTCCACGACTCCAATGTTAAATTCCTCAAAGTATGGGCCCCGTGGTGGTCCTATGCATTCCCTACTCTACTACGCCTAGTCCTCTCAAATAAACCTGACTCCATCCCCAGCCTGGGCAAACTTCCTTTACCCATCTCCTCTTTGCCTCTCGATCTACCCTTTTCTATGCCTCTTGCCCGCCACTCTACTCTTCCCCTCCCCCTGTTGTGTGT
This sequence comes from Pelophylax lessonae, assembly GCF_965119305.1. NCBI lineage: Eukaryota > Metazoa > Chordata > Amphibia > Anura > Ranidae > Pelophylax > Pelophylax lessonae. The sequence continues at coordinate 83,261,046 of NC_138779.1, read as the reverse complement.
TTTTTTTGTTTTGTTTGTCCTCTGCTTATTTTATTCTCCCTAATATTGTGGATATTTTCATTCCCCTTACCCACCTCAGCCCCTGAGTCTGCAGGCTCAGGCAATCTGCACTGACCACCCCGGCCCTGTCTAGAATCTATATCTTATAGCACATTTTTCTTTGTGTTTTTGCGTGAACTTCTGTATTATGTTTCGTGTTTTTATCCCCTGCATGGGGATCTGGTTTCCCCTTTCCGTGTCAATAAAAACATTGTATCAGAAAAAAATGTAACAGCATTGAGATCATATACTCTATTGTTCTCTTTATGGATGATTGTAACCCCTCGAATCATATAGAGCAGCGGTCCCCAACCTTTTTGGCACCGAGGACCGGCTACGCGATAGAAAATTATGTCAAGGACCGTGAGGCTGGGGGGGGGGGGGTGGTTTTATCAGTCAGTTTGTCGGTGCAATGGCTGGCGTTGACGCTTCAATCATCAAGGCACCAAGGTTAATATGGTGTCAGGATGATGGATGCGCATTATTTCTATTATTACATTTTAATATTAAATTAAATAGTTCCAACTCACCATAATGTGATGTTCCACCATTAGAGAGTCTGGTGTCTGTGTTCAAAACAAAGCAATCCCCCATAGGAGTTGGGACTTTAAAGGGCAGGCAAGACACCAAGACACCTGCCCTTAAAGTCCCAACTATGGGGAATTTCTTTGTTTCTAACTCCCCATAATGAGAGTGGGAGCCCTGAGTCACTTGCCACTGTCGCTTGCCACCAGATGCGGCTTGTCGATTGCCCCGTTGCCTGCCACCAGATGCAGCTTGTCACGTCACCTGCCTTCAGATGCGGCTTGTCACTTTCCATGTCACCTGCCTTCAGATGCAGCCTGTCACTTGCTACATCGCCTGCCACTAGATGCAGATTACTTGCCACCAGATGTGGATTGTCAATTGCCACGTCACCTGCCACCAGATGCAGCTTGTTTCTTGCCACGTAGCCTGCCGCCAGATGCAGCTTGTCACATCACCTGCCATCAGATGGAGCTTGTCATGTCACCTGGTACCAGATGCAGCTTGTCACGTCGCCTTCCACCAGATGCAGCTTGTCACTTGCCACATCACCTGCCACAAGATGCGGATTGTCACTTGCCATGTCACCTGCCACCAGATGCGGATTGTCACTTGCCATGTTACCTGCCACTTGATGCAGCTTGTTACTTGCTACGTCACCTACCACCAGATGCAGATTGTCACTTGCCACATCACCTGCCACCAGCTGTGGATTGTCACTTGCCACGTCACCTGCCAACAGATGTGGATTGCCACTTGCGATGTTACCTGCCACCTGATGCAGCTTGTTACTTGCTACGTCACCTGCCACCAGATGCGGATTGTCACTTGCCACGTCACCTGCCACCAGCTGTGGATTGTCACTTGCCATGTCACCTGCCACCAGATGCAGCTTGTCACTTGCTATGTCACCTGCTATCAGATGCAGCTTGTCACTTGCCATGTCACCTGCCACCAGATGCACCTTGTCACTTGCCATGTCACCTGCCACCAGATGCAGCTTGTTACTATTCTGCAACAACAGTGACAGCAGAGAATGGGACTTCTCCCCAGATTTTCAGCACGTGATAGCTGCACAGTGAGGGCGGAACTGTGGTGATGCAGAGCAGGCAGTGAGAGAGGTCATCTGTTTGCTTGCCTGGCCAGCCAGCCCACTTGCCGGCCTGCTGGAATGCCTGCCCACTTGCCAGCCAGCTCCACCCGTGGCCCCGCTGTTTGGAGGCTACGACCCAGTGGTTGGGGACCCCAGGTCTGGAAGACTAGCAGCTACTCTTATGTTGGCCTGCGATGCCACGCTTTGAATACATTATACGATCTATCTATCTATATACACACACATGCATATATATACATACATATATACACACACACTATATTTCTTACTGGCTTTGCATTTGCTGGTATCAAAAATAATAAAAACTATTGAACCGAAAATGTATTATTTAACTATTAAAAGTGATTTACTGCATTAAACTTTTTATATAACCTATAAAAAAAAAAAAACACAGAATTTTTGTCTTACCGTAAAAACTTTTTCTCTGAGCTTCACTGATGGAGACAGCTCCATGTCTTCTAGACCTTTGGACATATGCTGCTCTCTCTTCAGGAGTAGGGCTAGGCGGAAACAATTTTTGCCATGCCCCTTAGGCAGTCCCAGGGGGTATACCATCACTTCTTGCTATAGTACTTCTGTTTGTAACGAGCAGTGTCAGAAGAATACATAATTCAACCCAACAGAGGGGCAAGTGCTTTGTCACGTCAGTGAATCTCAGGGAAAAGGATTTTACGGTAGAACAAAAATCCAGTTTTCAGGGGGGGCGTGTCCTGGCTGTGAGGCTGTAGAGGAGGAAGCATGGCTTCCAGCGAGGCAGCCAGGTCTCAAATATGGAGGACTCGACACAGGATACCTCCACAACCACCTTAGAGATCGATAAGAGAGCTGCAGCCTCGTCCCCTAATTAACATCTGCCAAAAAACACTATGGAGTAGCTGCCCACTCTCACAGTAACAAACAGGAGGAAAGTTACACAGAACCCCTGTCAGCCTTCCCTGCCACAGATGCTCCAGCATCTGAAGCTACATTAAAATCGATGCTGCTATCATTGCAAACGGGCATACAAAAAGACCTCAAAGAATCAATTAACCATCTAACTGCCAGAGTAGAATCCCTGGAGGATACCTTTAGTCATACAGAAATTCCCATAGCGGACATGGTAGCAGCTCACAATGAAGTGGTAGATACACAGGAAGCACAAGCAGAAATGGTACAAAAAATACAATTAAAAATCGCAGACCTGGAGGATATCTCCCGTCGGAATAACAATAAATTCAGAGGGATCCAGGAAATGATTAAACCACAGGAATTAATTCCCTTTCATAAACAGTTATTCCTCAAACTGATACTGAAGCTCTCACCTAGGGATCTACTTTTTGACCGAGCACACAATCCCAAAACCGGGACACCTCCTAGGCACAGTCCCCAGAGATCTCCTGGCTAGGGTTCATTACTTCCACGTTAAGGATCAGCTACTACTAAGAATGCCTGCAATTTACCACCCCTCCCCATGCAGGAGTTTTACTATTTCAAGACCTGTCCGCAGCTATAAATCAAAGGCGAAGGGAATTTTCTCCAGTCACCAAGATCCTCCAGGACAACAAGCTGGCCTACAAGTGGGGATTCCCAACAAAGCCGATTGTCACTCAACAAGTGGCTTTCACCTTCCCAAAAGAGGGGTATAAACTCCACAGTTGGGGTTTAGTTCCCACCCCAGCGCCACACCTGGCCCAGAATAATAGCCGCAACCCTGCACCACTATGAGGAGTAATCAGACCAGCGGGCATCAGGGGTCATCTCCCACCCAGACAGGCCCCTGGACCTGATCATTAAGCTCTACTGGCTGGATTGGACGTCTTTACATGTTTCCCCAGAAGCTAAGCAAATGCCAACAATGTAAAGGCTCATTACCACACTCATCAACACATGAAGATGGAGTACATGCATGCGAAAGTCCACATCCGGATTCCAAAATTAATCTCCCAGTGGACCTCCTGGCTATCAGATTCTAGATGTAGCTTAGAAGGCCCCTAGGCCCAAATCACGTGTCATGTACTGACCACCCGCAGCACTTCCAGCAGAGCAAAATGGGAAAAGTGGGTCCTGTACATATGTACACAGGTCAGAAAAATCTGGGCTTCAGCAAGAAATTCATTGATAGGTTTCCTGATCAAAGTAAATTAAATATCCCCCCTTTCCTCCCCCCACCCCCGTACCAGCAACGCTTCCTATAATGTTATCATCTCCAAGACATCCCATAAGAGTGTACTAACATGGAAGTTGTACAATATTATCGTTATGCTTTTACACTCCGATAAAAGAAAACATCAAGAAAATATAAAATATGGTTGGAAGTATTGCCACCACCCTGAGACACAGTATGTTCCAAGATGGGGTGTCTGTGGGTGCTAGACAATGCTCTAGATCTTTCCTCTAACAACCAAATGGGTTTGCCCTTTCTATAGATGTTTGTTAATACAAACCTATCAAAACCTGTCATAAGTTGTTAAGATTTATGCAATGCTGATAATGTTAACCTTGTTTTATTTTCTGTTCTCATGAAAAAAAAAAAACTCAATAAAAAACGATTGAAATTAAAAAAAATTAAAAATCCAGTTTTCGCTTTCGTTCACTGGCGGACACAGCTCCATGTCTTCTAGACCCTTGGGATGTTTCAAAGCAGTATCAACATGAGGGGTGGGAAAAACACAGCAATACATATATCTCCCAACAAGGCTAAACTTAGCCAACCAGGTAAAACAGGATCTCAACCCGGAACAACTGGAGCTCACCACCAGGAAAAAAAAAATACATCCTCCAGAGGCAGGAACTTCTGCAACTGCAGCCTGCAAAACTTTGCGGGCAAAAGCAGCATCTGAAGATGCAAGTACATCCACCTTATAAAACTTTGTGAATGTATGTACAGGCGACCACGTAGCCTCATTGCACACCAGAACCACTGACGCCTGATGACGAAAGGCCCAGGAGGCACTGAGAGCCCTCGTAGAATGCACCTTGACAAGGAAAGGAGGAACCTGACCCTCAATAGAATAGGCCTGCACCACCATCTACCTGATCCATCTGGAAATGGTCACAGCAGATGCGGCCTGCCCCTTACAAGGTCCATCTGTAAGAACAAAGAATCAGAATTCCAAATCGACTCCATTACCGCCAGGTACACCCGAATCGCTCCAACCACATCCAAGGAATGTAAAGCAATTTCTTTAGGATGTTTCGGCTTAGGAAAGAATGATGGTAACACAATATCTTCTTTCAAATGAAACCCCCGAGACCACCTTAGGAAGGAACCCCTGACAGGGTCGCAAGACCACTTTGTCCCTGTGAACCACCAGGTAAAGTGATCGACAGGACAACGCAGCCAACTCCGAAACCCTACGTGCAGAAGTAATAGCGACTAAAAACAGTTCTGCAACAGAGTGAGCAGAGGGAGTTCACAAATGTTTTCAAAAGGAGGCTTTTGAAGTACCAAATTGAGATCCCACAGAGGTACCAGGGATAGCATCGGAGGAGAAAGATGGCAAACTCCCTGCACCAAGGACTTCGCAGCCAACAGCTTTTGGAAAAATATGGCCAAAGTGGAAATCTGGCCCTTGATGGTGCCCAGAGCCAAACGTTGGTCTACACCTAGTTGTAGAAATTCAAACAGGCTAGACAGAGAAAATGAACAGGGAGAAACCCCCCGGGACTCACACCAAGTAATGTACGCTCTCCAAACTCTATGATGAACTTTTGTGGAAGTAGATTACCTAGCTTTTAACAAATTAGGAATGACCAACTCCGACAGCCCTCTGTCCTTCAGCACCTGGCTTTCAACAGCCAAGCCGTTAAAGCCAGCGGCTGTAAAGCAGAATGGAAGATTGGTCCGAGACACAAGATCTTCCACGAGAGGACGTTTCCAAAGGACGTCTGCTACCAGCCTTACCAGGCCTGCGTACCAAGACTGGCAAGGTCGTGAGCACTACAGCTGCAAGAAAAAGTATGTGAACCCTTTGGAATGATATGGATTTCTGCACAAATTGGTCATAAAATGTGATCTGATCATCATCTAAGTCACAACAATAGACAATCACAGTCTGCTTAACTACTTGCTGCCCGCCCGCCGTCAATTGACGGCGGAGCGGTGCGACCATTATCCTGGGAAGACGTCATATGACGTGATCCCAGGAAACAGGGCAGGCGCGCAATCGCGTGCGCGCCGCCCTGCACTGCTGCTGTCGGGGTGTCCCCGGGACACCCCCCGTCACCGGCAGGGGGGAAACAGCCAATGGGCGTGGCTGTTTCCCACGTGATCGGCTGTGTTCCAATGACACAGCCGATCACAATGGAGGCGCCCGGGAGATGACCGCGCATGCGCGATCAGGAGCGCGCAGCGCGGTCATGTCGGTGGCACTGTGTTCCGTAGGAACACAGCTGTCACCGGCAGTAGTAAACAGTCACTGACAGTGACTGTTTACTATGTGATCGGCTGTGAATCCATTCACAGCCGATCACAAAATGTAAACAAAGAGCAGTAACACACTGTTACTAGCTCTTCTCTCCTCATACAGTTTCCAGTGTGAGGGGAGAAGAGCTAGAAATAGTGAGTTACTGCTCTGTACACCTGAAAAAGTAAAAATCACACTAATAAAGGTCCCCACACAGTCCTCAGCCCCCCCCAATGTCACCTGTCACCCAACAGTCACCTCATCAGTGCCCAGAATTGACACCCATAACGTTCACATGTGAGCGCAGTGATCGCGGGCAGAATCACAGCGATTCTGCCCGCGATCCGGAAATCGTTGCAAATTGCGGAACGCTTGTGCGTTGCCCATTTTTTGCAATAGCACCCCAAACGCTGTGCGATGTTGCCGCCATTTCCGCCTGCCGAATCGCGGTAACATCGCGCAAACATCGCATGACGCCCAAAAAAGGTACAAGAGTTTCTTTTGGGGCGTCATGCATTGTTTGCGTGATGTTACCTCGATTCGGCAGGCGGAAATCGCAGCAACATCGCACAGGTTTTGGGGTGCTATTGCAAATCACGGGCAACGCACAGGCGTCCCGCGATTTGCAATGATTTCTGGATCGCGGGCAGAATCGCAGTGATTCTGCCAATCATCGCTACGCTCACATGTGAACGTAGCCTAAAGTTCACCGGTCACCAGAGACTGCCATCAGTACCGCCGTGCACCATCGCCCGTCACCTGTCACCCATCAGTGACCATCGCCCGTCACTTGTCACCCCATCAATCACCGTCACCTGTCACCCCATCAGTCATCGTCACCTGTCACCCCATCAGTCATCGTCATCTGTCACCCCATCAGTCATCGTCATCTGTCACCCTATCAATCATCGTCACTTGTCACTCCATCAGTGATCGTCACTTGTCACCCCATCAATCGTCACTTGACACCCCATCAGTGATCGTCACTTGTCACCCCATCAATCGTCACATGTCACCCCATCAGTGATTGTCATCTGTCACCCCATCAATCATCGTCACTTGTCACCTCATCAATCATCGCCACCTGTCCCCTCATCAATCATCGTCATCCTGTCACCCCATCAGTCATCGTCATCTGTCACCCTATCAATCATCGTCACTTGTCACTCCATCAGTGATCGTCACTTGTCACCCCATCAATCATCGTCACTTGACACCCCATCAGTGATCGTCACTTGTCACCCCATCAATCGTCACATGTCACCCCGTCAGTGGTTGTCATCTGTCACCCCATCAATCATCGTCACTTGTCACCTCATCAATCACCGTCACCTGTCACCTCATCAATCATCGTCACCTGTCACCCCATCAGTCATCGTCACCTGTCACCCCATCAGTCATCGTCACCTGTCACCCCATCAGTCATCGTCACCTGTCACCCCATCAGTCATCGTCACCTGTTTGCCATATACATGCAATCACTTACTGACTGCCTAACGACTATATGCGTTGGCCATTAAAAGCTAAATACTGGGGTTATGGCAGCAGATAGCCCCCATTACCCTGGTATTTTTTGAAACGGCGGGCGGTCGGCTTTCAGATAAGGGTGGTCCCAGTGGCGGATTCGCCGCGGAATTACCCTTACGGTGCAGGGGAAGAGGTGCCCCCCCCTCCTGCCGCGTCCCAGACGTTTTCCCAGCTTACCGGACCCGCCGGCAGCAGGGAAAACTATCCGGTCCCGGATCCTCAGAGACAGGAAGTCGAGTGAGGGCAAGATTGCCCTCACTCGACTATGGTCTTGGAGGACCGGAGCTACGTCAAAAAACGTTGCCTAGCAACCGGTTTAAAGGGTCGCTTTTTTTTTTTTCCTCTTTCAACAATTTTTTTTTTTTTTTTTTTTCTTTTTTAGTGTAGTTGTGAGGTGTGAGGTCTTTTTGACCCCAGATCTCACAATAAAGAGGACCGGTCATGCCTATTTCTATTACAAGGGATGTTTACATTCCTTGTAATAGGAATAAAAATGATCAAAACATTTTTTTTTTTAAACTGTGTAAAAATAAAAAAATAAATAAAATAAATAGAAAAAAAAAAAAAATTAAAGCGCCCTGTCCCCGTTAGCTAGCACGCAGAAGCAAACGCATACGCAAGTCCCGCCCACATATGTAAACGGTGTTCAAACCATACATGCGAGGTATCGCCGCGATTGTTAGAGCGAGAGCAATAATTTAAGCCCTAGACCTCCTCTGTAACTCTAAGCTAGTAACGTGCAGAAATTTTTAAAATGTTGCCTATGGGGATTTTTAAGTACTAACGTTTGGCGCCATTCTGTGAGCATGCGCAATTTTGAAGCATGACATGTTGGGTATCTAATTACTCGGCGTAACATTAGCTTTCACATTATGGAAAAAAAATGGGCTAAATTTACAGTTCTTATTTTTTAGTTCAAAAAAGTGAATTTTTTTCAAAAAAATCGCATTTGGAAGACTGCTGCGCAAATATGGTGTGATAAAAAATATTGCAACGATCTCCATTTTATTCTCTAGGGTCTCTGCTAAAAAAAATATGCATAATGTTTGGGAGTTCCAAGTAGTTTTCTAGCAAAAAAAACGATTTTAGCTTGTAAAACACCAAGTGTCAAAAATAGGCCCAGTCTTAAAGTGGATAAATGGACAACTTTGTGTAAAGCGCTACTTGGATGTTAGGCCTATGTATGTGGCCAGGCTGTGAAAAAGTGTTACACATGTGGTATCGCCATACTCAGGAGTAATAGCAGAATGTATTTTGGGGTGCAATGTTTGCTATGTACATGCTATGTATTAGAAATATTGCATAAATGGACAGCTTTGTGTAAAAAAAATGTGTTTTCATTTTCTTTCCACATTTTCCAAAAACTTGTGGAAAAAAATGACATATTCAAAAGACTCATTATGCCTCAAAAATTATACGTTGGGCTGTTGGCTTTCCAAAATGGGGTCATTTTATGGGGGTTTCCATTGTCCTGGTGCTCCAGGGCCTTCAAAATTGCGATAGGTTGTCAGGAAATTATATGTGTAATTTGTGCTCCTAGAATGCCGGGCGCTGCTACTTGGATGTTAGGCCTCTGTATGTGGCCAGGCTGTGAAAAAGTCTCACATGTGGTATCGCCATACTCAGGAGGAGTAGTAGAATGTGTTTTGGGGTGTAGTTGCAAGTATACATGTGCTGTGTGAGAGAAATAACCTGTTAATACGGCAATTTGTAAAAAAATAAATAAATAAAAAATCTTCATTTTGCAAAGCATTGTGGGAAAAAATTACAACTTCAAAAAACTCACCATGCCCCTTATTAAATACCTTGGAATGTCTACTTTCCAAAAAGGGGTCATTTGGGGGGTATTTGTACTTTCCTGACTTTTTAGTGTCTCAAGAAATGAGATAGGCCTTCAGTACATCAGGTGTGATCAAGTGTGATCAATTTTCAATGATTCGCACCATAGCTTGTGGACTCTATAACTTTCACAAAGACCAAATAATATACACTTACTTGGGTTATTTTTACCAAAGATAAGTAGCAGTATAAATTTTGGCCAAAATTTGTGAAGAAAAATTACTAATTTGCAAAATTTTATGACAGAAACAAAGAAAAATGCGTTTTTTCACGATATTTTCAGTCTTTTTTTATTTATAGCACAAAAAATAAAAAACCCAGTATTGATCAAATACCATCAAAAGAAAGCTCTATTTGTGTGAAAAAAGGACACAATTTTTGTATGGGTACAGTGTTGCATGACTGAGTAATTCTCAGTCAAATTGTGAGAGCGCTGAAAGCTGAAAATCGGTCTGGGCAGGAAGGGGGTGAAAGTGCACTGTAGGCAAGTGGTTAAACTAATAACACACAAAGAATGAAATGTCGCCATGTTTTTATTGAACACACCATGTAAACATTCACAGTGCAGGTGAAAAAAGTACATGAATCCTTGGATTTATTAACTGGTTGAACCTCCTTTGGCAGCAATAACTTCATCCAAACGTTTCCTGTAGTTGCAGATCAGACGTGCACAACGGTCAGGAGTAATTCTTGACCATTCCTCTTTACAGAACTGTTTCAGTTCAGCAATATTCTTGGGAGGTCTGGTGTGAATTGCTTTCTTGAGGTCATGCCACAGCAAAGAATGAAATGTTGACATGTTTTTATTGAACACACCATATAAACATTCACAGTGCAGGTGGAAGAAGTATGTGAACCCCTAGACTAATGACATCTCCAAGAGCTAAAGTGATTTCACCCATCCGTCCACCGGGTTCTGTAAACACCAGGGAATCCTCCACGGGGACCAAAGTAGATTTGTGTAACCTGGAAACCGGGTGATCCACCCTAGGTGGCACCATCCAGCGGTTCGAGACCGAGTCAGCAATGGTATAGCGGCGTTTAAAGCGCTTTGGCACCACTAGCACGTGCTTAATGCGCCGCCATTGCTTATTCACAATATTGTGAAAATCCTCGGGACAAGGGAACACTTAACCCAACTTCAGGATTTTGCGGGAGCCAAAAACTACCCGCTTTCCTGACTGTGTGGGCTCATCATCTATTAATGTTTCCCTCACTGAACGAATCAGTGCTTCCACCATAGCGTGTTCATATACTCCTCACCATCCGACTGCAAGGCAAGGACAGGGTTCCCTCGAGGAGGGGGTTGTCCGTGGTGACCATATCAGGCTCTGAATCAGAGGACAGAGAAGGCAGTGGCCGTTTTTGGCTAGTGACTTGTTTCATTACACAATCAACCTTTGATGCCAGATTTTCCAATGCTGCAGAAAGAGACATGAGAACCGTATTTACTGATGGGGTCTGGCAGAGAATTTACTGCTTGGGACTCCATTTTGCAATTTGTGTACTGCCCCTTTAAATCGCGATCGCGGTCCACACCGCTAAATCGCGTTGTAACTGGAGTCACCTGTAAAAATCAGCAGGTAACAGAGTGTGCCCAAGGAATGCCCAAAAATAACCTTATACTGTACCACCTCACAGTGTATTCAGCAGCTCTGCAGCATGGAGATTCAGCAGATGAAAGGTCTCACAGTAAGTGACCTGGAAGCACAAGAGGCTGAACTGCCTGTGTACCTCCAGGCTACAACAAAATGGTGCCAATGCAAAAGCATAGGAAGCTCAGGGAAAATGGTCGCTGTACCTTACACACAGAGAGCGAATGACCACACTTAAGATGGCGGCCGGAATCGCTGCCATACGGTCAGGACCCAGGCATGAGGCCACCTCAGAGATCCACCTAAAAAGGACCCCACAGGACAAGGTAACATTGTATACCCCCCAGGGCACCAGGCGCCGAATATAGCGCCCCCATGTGGGAGCAGGGAGGGCAGGGCCGGGTCCTGATAGGCCTGGGGGAACTTTCAGGAAAAAACAGAGTCCTGTTATTCCCTAGTGCGGGACTATAACCTGCTCCCGCTCGTTGGCCAGGCGGGGAGCCTGTAAGGATCTAGATTATCCAGTGCGAAACCTCAGCCGGCTGTCGCTTATAGTTAACCAGGAGGATCCCCCTGACACTAGCTAGCGATAGTGAGTAAAGAGAAATAAACAAATATTCTGAAAATAATAAAAAAAACTGAGACTGAAGTCCCAGCAGGAAACCTAGGTCCTACTCCTTCACTAGGCAGCAAGAAACTGATTTGAGAGCACAGTGTGTGCGGGTAATGCCGAGAAAGTCAGCCCCTATAGGCGTGTCAGTGAATTTTTTCACTGCGTAGTCTACTCCTGTAGGTGGCGCATACCTGAATGGCAAAGAAGCATAGCTGCTGCGTCTGTCAATGGATGATAGAGAAATGAGAATCCACCAGGAGGAAACCCCCCAGAGACCCACCTGCAGCACCCAAGGTACGGACACCCACCGCTCTCCAGCCCAGCATCAGTGAAGCCCCCCCACCCAAAAAACACACCTGTGCCCCCCAAAAGGGGACTAAGGGGGGGGGGGAGACAGGGGGCAGGTGAGGGCGACCAACGCATGGGAACCCCGCTAGGGAAAGGGGGTAAAATGTGAGGAAAGGAAGGGCACAGAGGGGGGCCTACCATCCCCAGGGAGGGACAGCAACTAGCCCAGCAATTCCCAAAGAAAGGAGGGGGGGCACTACTCACCACACCATGGCATTAGGTGGGCACCACTCCCAGCAGTCCATCGCACCACCTTGGAATGGGGCTGCTGTGGCCCAAGGTATGCTGCGACTCTGATCGTGACTGCTGTCGTGACCAGTGCTATGCGACGTCGCAAGGTGTTTCACTCGCTGGCCAGCCCCTTTCCAGCGGGCCAATCTAGTTGGGTTGCGCTCGCAGGCCAGACTGGGAAGACCGCAAGGATCTAGGCTATCCAGCGCATCGCCCAGTCCAGGTCTTGATTGTAGTTTACACAGGAACAAAAAATAAAGAGAAAAGAAAAAAACATTTAAAAAGGAAAAAATGCCAGGACCGCAGATCCCAGCACAGAGCCACGTCCTTACTTCTGACTAGGCAGAAAAAAACCGAAGTCCTCTAGCAGGAAGTGATGGGATACCCCCTGAGACTGCCTTAGGGGCGTAGCCAAAATGTTTTCGCCTAGAGAGCGCAGCATAAGCCCAGGGGTCTTGTAGACATAGAGCTGGGTCCGTCAGTGAATGAAAGAGTAATTATATTTATTGTTTTAAAATTATATTTATTGTTTTTTAAAAAAAAGTTGAAAAAAAAAAACATGCTGCTTTTTTCCTGCACAGAACTGTCTTGGAATGCAGTACAATGCATCAAAAATGCACCAGATCCTAGTATGGTGAAAAAAAAAAAAAAGAAAAAAAGCATCTGCAATGCATCCGGAAACGCATCAAAAACACACTGGAACGTATCAGTAATGCATTAAAAACACCCATGTAGAAATGGATCTTGAGGACGTTTTGAACAGACAAGCAGTATCAGAATGTTAATGAAACAGCTTGCTTTAATATCCAGATGACAGAAATAGGTAAAAAGGTGTGAGATATGTGTATACATGTCCTGAAAAGAAGTTGCTCTACATATAAGAAGACTATAAGAAGATTTCCAAGACCCTGAAACTGAGCTGCAGCACAGTGGCCAAAACCATAAAGCAGTTTTAACAGGACAGGTACCACTAAAAAAGGCCTTGCCATGGTTGACCAAAAAAGTGGAGTGCACATGCTCAGAGTTATATCCAGAGATGGTCTTTGGGAAATAGATGTATGAGTGCTGCCAGCATTGATGCAGAGGTTAAAGGGGTGGGGGTCAGTCTGTCAGTGCTCAGACCATACGCCCCACACTGCAATAAAATGGTCTGCATGACTGTCCTCCGAGAAGGAGGCCTCTTCCAAAGAAGAAGCACAAGAAAGCCCGCAAACAGTTTGCTGAAGACAAGCAGACTAAGGACATGGATTACTGGAACCATGTCCTGTGGTCTGATGAGACCAAGATAAATGTATTTCGATTCAGATGGTGTCAAGCATGTGTGGCGGCAACCAGGTGAGGAGTACAAAGACAAGTATGTCTTGCCTACAGTCAAGCATGGTGGTGGGAGTGTCATGGTCTGGGGCTGCACGAGTGCTGCCAGCACTTGGGAGCTACAGTTCATTGAGGGAACCATGAACGCCAACATGTACTGTGACATACTTAAGCAGAGCATGATCCCTCACTTCGGAGAAAGGGCCGTAGGGCAGTATTCCAATAGGATAACGACCCCAAACACACCTCCAGGATGACCACTGCCCTGCTAAAGAAGTTGAGGGTAAAAGTGATGGGCTGGCCAAGCATGTCTCCAGACCTAAACCCTATTGAGCATCTGTGGGGCATCCTCAAACAGAAGGTGGAGGAGCACAAGGTCTCCTACATCCCCCAGCTCCACAAAGTCATCATGGAGGAGTGGAAGAGGACTAGAGTGGCAGCCTGTGAAGCTCTGGGAACTTCATGCCCAAGGGGGTTAAGGCAGTGCTGGAAAATAGTGGTGGCTGCACAAAACATTGACACTTTGGGCCCAATTTGGACACTTCCAGTTAGGGGTGTACTCACTTTTGTGCCAGCGGTTTAGACATTAATGACTGTGTGTTGAGTTGTTTTGAGGGGACCGCAAATTGACACGGGTATACAAGCTGTACCAGTCACTACTTTACATTGTAGCAAAGTATAATTTCTTCAGTGTTATCACATGAAAAGATAATAAAATATTTACAAAAATGTGAGGGGTGTACTCACTTTTGTGAGATATTGTATATAGTGTGATGTTTTAGGGTCAGTTATGACAGTTCCTTTTTTTGTGGCAGAACTGCTTCTATATAAGGCAGTAAAACAGGTCAGAAGGAGGTCAATTGCAGGTCAAATTCACCTGTCGAATCAATAACCTCTGATCTCAGAAGCGTCTCCAACAAATATCCAATTGTGGATAAAATCACATAACTGCATTTTATTGGGATTTTATGTGATAGACCAACACAAACTAGCATAGAATTGTGAAGTGGAAGGAAAATGAAATGATAAATGTTTTTTTTTTAATTTTTTACAAATAAATATGTGAAAAGTGTACCACGCATTTGTATTTAGCCCCCCTGAGTCAATACTATGTGGAACCACCTTTTGCTGTAATTACAGCTGCAAGTATTTTTAGTTATGTCGCTACCAGCTTTGCACATCTATAGAATTTTGCCAATTCTTCTATGCGTTGTAGCTTAAGCTCTGTCAGATTGGATGGAGAACGTCTGAACAGCAATTTTTAAAGTGGAGTTGCAGCCATTTTTGTGTTTTATAAAAAGTCAGCAGCTTCAAAAAGTGTAGCTGCTGACTTAACACACACTCACCTGTCCCACTTTTCAGCGATGCGGCTGCCCGAAGCCTCAGTTCTCTCCCTCTCCGTAGCGCTGGCATTACTAATGTGGGCACCCGGCTATGACAACTTGTGGCTTCACAGCCAGGTGCACACTGCGCATGATTAAGTCCCTTTGCGTGTCGTGAATAGCCGGGCAATCTTCTGAGACCTGTGACGTGTCCCAGAAGATTGCAGGGAGGGAGGGGGAGAGAACTCCTGCTCGAGCCACCTAGGCAGCCCAAGCAGAAGTGGAGCGGGTACCTGTAAATAATCTAGGTTCCTCCCTCTCCCCCCCCCAAAAAAAAAAAAAAAAAGACATGCCAAATGTGCCATATCAGGGGGGGGGTCAGGAGTCCTTAAACTGAAGTTCAACTTTTGGAAGCCACAGATTCTCAATTGGATTAAAGTCTGGACTTTGAGTGGGCCATTCTAACATATGCCTTAACCAGTTCCCGACCGCTTACGTTATATTTACTGTGGCAGGCTGGCTCGTGCAGGCAAAACGATGTAGGTCTGCATCGCTTGCCTGGGAGGAGCTAGAGAGCGAGCGTGTGCCGCCGCCGGGGCGGTACCGCCCCTGATCGTCTGCGGGGAAGCCCGATGAGTGTGTCAGGCAGCTCCTGACACCCGCGATTGCTCCCCACAGAGAGAGAAGGACAGTCGGCTGTTGTAAACACAGCCGACCGTGCTCCTCCATGCAATGATCACAGAGCTCATGTGATCCTTCTATACTGTATAGGATCACATGTCTCTGTGGTCATCTCAGAAGCCACGCCCCCCCCTACAGTTAGAATCACTCCCCTATGGTCACATTTAACCCCTTAATCCACCTATACTGTTAACCCCTTCATTGCCAGTGTCATTATTACAGTAACAGTGCATATTTTTAGCACTGATTACTGTAGTAATGTCACTGGTACCCCCAAAAGTGTCAAAAATGTCAGTTAGGGGTCCGATCTGTCCGCCGCAATGTCGCAGTCCCGCTAAAAATCACAGATCGCCGCCATTGCTAGTAGAAAAAAAAACAAAAATTACATAAATCATTCCCGTAGTTAGTAGACACGATAACGTTGCGATTTTTTTTAACAAAAGTATGAAGCAGAAAACAAATTGGCCTACAATGTTAAAAAATTTTGTTTTTTTTAATTATTTTTTTTGGGAATGTTATATAGCAGAAAGTTGAACATAGTTTTTTTTTTTTTTCCAAAATTGTCGCTCTTTTTTTGTTTATAAATGCAAAAAATAAAAAAATCGCACAGGTGATCAAATACCACCAAAAGAAAGCTCTATTTGTGGGAAAAAAGGACATAAATTTGGTTTGGGTACAGCATCGCACGACCGCGCAATTGTCCGTTAAAGTAACGCAGTGCCGAATCGCAAAATAGGGCCTGGTCATTAAGGGGACAAATCCTCCCGGTTTTAAAGTGGTTAATCTAACCACTTAAAATGGAAAACCATTCCATTGTAGCCCTGGCTGTATGTTTAGAGTCGTTGTTTTGCTGGAAGGTGAACCTCCGACCTAGTCTCAAGTCTTTTGCAGACTAACAGGTTTCTTCCTAAGATTGCCCTGTATTTGGCTTCGTCCATCTTCCTATCAACTTTGACCAGCTTCCCTGTCCCTGCTTTTCAGTCACACATAGGATTTTTCTTCTTTTAGGCACTACTGCAGCAGTAGTCCACTGACTCCAATCCACTGTCTAGCTTTTTTTCTAGCAGTTTTGCACTGACTGCAGCTCAGTCAGTGCAAAACTGCTAGAAAAAAAGCTAGACAAAAGCTAGACAGTGAAAAGGATTGGAGTGGACACTAGTACTATACTACTACACTTTCAATACTCCCAGTTAAGTAGAACAATATTATAGCGCAGAGAGCATAACATTTCAGCATGTTCACCAGTTAAAAGGCTTCTGTTTTTTTCATAAATTGCTGCCACGTCACTAAAAACACGCTCACTTGGTACCAAGAAAGGAGTAGCAGAAAGGTATCTTCTAGCATGAGAAGCCAGTCTTTGTAGAGTGCCTTCTCATGCTAGAAGATACCTTCTAGCTAGAAGTGCCTTCTCATTTTTTTTCCACCACTGAAGAGGATCACCACTTCTGTCAATTACTGGTTCCTTCAAATAGAGATGAAGTTCATCATCCAGGCTCATTATTGAAGATTCTGAAGAATCCTACGCATGAGGCCCCAATAAAACACTGAACATGCCATCTATTCGACCACGATGAAGTTTCTCTTCTGTCCGTTGTCTTTTTGGACATTTTTCTCTTTTTGAAGCATCCTGCTCTTCCACATTAGAAACCTGCTCTTTTTAACTATTCTTTTCGGGAGGAACCTCCTGCTGAATATCTTCTGTCAGCCACTGTTTTGCCTTGGCCAATACATCATCAGAAGAGAAAGGATGGTTCTTCTATTGAGGATCCAAAAGACATGCAAGCACAACATTTTTATTCTCTTCATGCTTCTCAAAACGTTTGGCGAGGTTGTCCCTCATGGCCTGCCTACATGTTTTAGTGCCATGTGTGTTGGGTCCTTCATTCTCTTGAAGAAGCATCTTCAGCACTCTCACACATGGGATCACAGATCACACAGATGAGTCGTAATGACCTTGTGTCATATCCTCTATGGGGAAGAGGGTCTCAATGACTGGCTACAATGTCTCACTGATCAGCAGTAGGACAAAAATATCCTCCATATTCACCTGAATATATGGTAAGAGCTCGCTTCTGCTCCAGCATTCTTTGCAGCATTCGCTTCTCGGCCTTTTGGCTAAGATCAAGTGTAGTATCTGTTCTTATCAGTTGGTATGGACCTTGATGGTTAATATCGGCAGGGGCTGAAATGAACCGGGGTGCTCTGGGCGTAACTGGAGGACCGGGAAGTAGGTACTATCAGAGAAAGCCGGATGGGTCCGCTGCCTTCTGATTTGAATGGGTCCGCCCCTATCAGTTTGAAGGGAGCGAGAAAGCCGGCGTAGTTCCACCGGTTAGTACTGCTCCTGGATGTGATTGGTAAGGAATGGCGGATGGCGGTGGGACGGCCTTTCCTCCTGGGTTGAATCTGGCCTTGCAAAAGGCTTGTCCCCAGTTGAAGGCAGGTTCTTCCTAAGCTGTCTAAAGTTCTGATGCCTCCTGATAGGATAGGGCTACACTGGGTCTGGCCTTGGGCTGAGACTGAAAAAGCCCGTGGTGTACGTGCCCCTGGGGTGGCAGCCCAGGGGTGCCTTAATTCTCACTGGTGAGGGGCAGTTCGCATTGAGTTTTTCGGCACCTTGGTCACTGCACCACACACACTTTTTCCGCACCTGCCTCTTGGGCCAGGCCTTTTGGCTTAGACCAAAGGAATTTTTATTCCGGCCGGAAGGCCTGCCTTTGTATTTTCACATTGGCACTAATTCACTTCTCCACTTCCCCTCCCCCACCTGTTTGTTTGTGTGTGCTTTTTCTTTGTAGTTTTGTCACTTCACTATCACCTTTTTTCCTTGCACGACTTGTAGGGTGTGGGTCCTCGGGCCAAGCCTTGAGTCTTGGGAGGGGGTGGATATGGCCTTCTGGCTTAGTTTGCCCTCTCTCATGGGGTCTCCCTTCGGGGGAGCCCCACCTAGTACTTGGGGTGGGCTGTTTCGGCAGTCCCCCTGGAGAACGGGGTCTGTCTGGTTTCGGCCGGACAGACCATAGGAAGTACCTTAAATCCCTGTCAGGAGTCTTGCGCCCCGGGGGATCGAGGTTAGGGTCCTACCTCTTCGGAGGGAAGACCATTTTCGCACACCCTGTGCACTTTTTGTGTTTCCATGTTTGCGTGTGTGCACTTTTTTATGCACCGGGTATAAAGGCCCGTACACACGTACCGATTGTCGGCCGTAAAGATTCGGCCGACGACCGATCGACCGATCGTAGGCTTGTTAGTATGATTCTTTCCGACAGCCGACAGCGCATTTTCGGCCGAACAGAATCTGTCGTGCAAGCATTAAAATTTTTGTTGGCCAACACCAGAAACGGTCGATTGTTCGCCAGTCAGTACAGATTTCGGCCGACAGACAGCAGATTTGCAAGACTGGGCATGCTCAGGAAAGAAAAAAGACAAGGAAAGTTAACCATCACATGACATCACTTCTGCAGTCGGCTGTTGTTGGCCGACAAAATTCGTGTGCAGTCTTTTGCACTTTTCAACAGACAAGACAGCCCTCGGACAAAAGACGGCCGATCGTTCGGCCGACGATCGGTACGTGTGTACGGGGCTTTAGTCTTTTGAGTGAGTTTCACACGCCACGGGCTTAAAAAAAAAAAGAAAAAAGCATTCTTTGCAGCATGTGAAGTGTTGAGTTCCATCGTGTTGGAACAGCGTTAATCCAAGTTGTTTTTGGGTAGGCCAAGGTCTTCCTGAATGCACCTTAGTCGCAGCTTGGCAAGGATTGAATGGTGGAAATGGCCTGCGCACCTCTTCAGCATGCTAATTACGTCAAGCAAAGCTCTCTGGTTTGACAGACCATCATTTACCACAAGATGGAGGGCGTGTGCCATGCAACTGAGGTCTGACACTTCAGCAAGTCTCAGTCCTTTCACCATATTCACTCCGCTGTCTCGAAGCACAAGCATTACTCAGTCTTTGGTGATTCCCCATTCTTCTAACATGCCTAGAAACATTTCTCTAATGTACTCCCTAGTGTGGGATCCTTGCATCACTTTTGTATTCAACACCAAATGCCTTCTTGTCCATCCGCTGTCAATGCTCACTGACTCACCAAAAGGTCGTTGAGAAAGTAAAGGCTATGCTGAAACCCGAGAATGCTGGCAACTCACTTTCATTCACGACTTACTGCTGGTCAGGACAAACAGAATCACTAATGAGTCTTCATAGAAACATGGAAACATAGAATGTGTCGGCAGATAAGAACCATTTGGCCCATCTAGTCTGCCCAATATATCTGAATCCTATGAATAGTCCCTGGCCCTATCTTATATGAAGGATAGCCTTATGCCTATCCCATGCATGCTTAAACTCCTTCACTGTAGCTGCAAATACAGTGAAGGAGTTTAAGCATGCATGGGATAGGCATAAGGCTATCCTTCATATAAGATAGGGCCAGGGACTATTCATAGGATTCAGATATATTGGGCAGACTAGATGGGCCAAATGGTTCTTATCTGCCGACACATTCTATGTTTCTATGAAGACTCATTAGTGATTCTGTTTGTCCTGACCAGCAGTAAGTCGTGAATGAAAGTGAGTTGCCAGCATTCTCGGGTTTCAGCATAGCCTTTACTTTCTCAACGACCTTTTGGTGAGTCTTTCCCAGGATTTTGGTTCTTGCATACTTGTCACTCTTCAGTGTGTACCTTGGCTCAACTATAGACATCAACTGCCTAAATCCAGAGTCAGACACCATTGTAAATCAGTGACCATCATCTCTGTGATTACTCTGTCAAGCAGTTGGGATCTTCCATCCGATTTTAGCCACCTGTTTTTTTTCTGAAACATATCTGTTATTGTTGCCTGGGATCGTGATGTTTCACCTTGTGATTCATTTTGTTTTTTCTGTGCTGCATGATACAATTCAACATCATGAACTCTTAGATGGGCCCAAAAATTTGACATATTTTTGGTTTTTGCAGTTATTGATTCCATGCTTACATTGTTTGTGCACGTGTTGCACACTGCTGCTGCTTTTCCTGGAGATGGAGATGAGAAATAGTCCCAGACCACACTTTTAATTTTTCTATCTGCATCCATCTCCATTGAAATTTGAAAGACACTATTGAAATTAAATATAGGCTTTAAAAAAAAAAAAGAAAACTAAAAACTGGCTGCCACCCTGCGGTGCTGAGTGGCTGGCACCCTTTGGTGGGTGGGTGGCTGGCTGGCACCCTGTGGTGGGTGGCTGGCTGGCACCCTGTGTGGTGGGTGGCTGGCTGGCACCCTGTGTGGTGGGTGGCTGGCTAGCACCCCGTGTGGTGGGTGGCTGGCTAGCACCCCGTGTGGTGGGTGGCTGGCTAGCACCCCGTGTGGTTTGTGGCTGGCTAGCACCCCGTGTGGTGGGTGGCTGGCTGGTACAGGCCCAGGGCCTGTGGCTGGCTAGCTGGTACAGGCAGGGCCGGGGGCTGGCTGGTACAGGCCTATGGGTGTGTGGTTGGCTGCTGGCTGGCACCTGTGGGTGGGTGTATGTATGTGGCAGCTGTGTTAAACACACTGTGTGCACTGTACACTCACTGTCCCGAGACTCCCCGACTCCAGACAAGGCTGAGGGAGGCAGCCTAAGAAGGCAGAAGCTGTCCCAGTGCGCCGTGGCGCAACATACGCAATGACGTCACAACATTATCTGCAATATAGGTAACCTACGGGGCCGATTCCGATATATCTGGAAAAGTGCATATCGGCCCTCGATATATCGGCCTTGCCAATAATCGGTCGATCCCTAGTTTGCAGTTGTGCCATACCCTTTCCATTTTCCGATTATGGTGATCCATGGAGATGTTCAAAGCTTGGGATATTTTTTTATAGCCTAACCCTACTAAACTTCACCACAACTTTATCCCTGACCTGTCTGGTGTGTGCCTTGGCCTTCATGATGCTGTCTCTTTACTAAGGTTCTCTAACAAACTGAGGGCTTCACAGAACAGCTGTATTTATACTGAGGGTAAATTACACACAGATGGACTCTATTTACTAATTCGATTTCTAGAGGCACTTCATTCCACTAGATTTTAGTTAGGGGTACCAGAGTAAAGGGGGTTGCATACAAATGCATGCCACACTTTTCAGGTATTTATTGGGGAAAAAAAATGGAAACCCATTTATCATTTTCCTTTCACTTCACAATTATGTGCCACTTTATGTTGGTCTACATACAATCCCAATAAAATACATTTACGTTTTGGCTGTAATATGACAAAAATGTGGAAAATTTGAATACTTTTTCAAGGAACTGTACATGTGTAATGTGTTAAGGACAGCCTTAATAAGCAAGCTGACCACCTCCATCTATTTGGGTAAAACTACTATGTGCTGGGTATCTTCTTCACCTAAGAATGGCAAAGACTCTAAAACCGACTGATGCTCTACCTTCTGCATCTGCGTAGAAGCCAAAAACTTAGAAAAGAAAACTATCCCTCTAAAGACACTTACTGAAGTCTGTCTGGTGTTAGAGAGGTTATAAGCCCCTAGGGCTGGTCTACATCTTTTTCTGTACCTAGGGTCTATTTCTCCTGTAGAACCCAAGAAAACGTGGGTTACAATTGCTCCCTTCTTTAAAATATGCTAGTTCCCTGTCTGTCATGCTGATTCTTAAAAAAATACTGTGTGTCATTCATTTGGAACATTTATAGGTACATTAGAAAAAATAAAATCACGTTCAACTTTTGTAAATCGTTTACTAGATGCTTTTAACAGTCTATGACTGAGAAGTAGCATTTTCAGGAGGTCAACAATGGTGGTTTACATATTTCTCTTATGAAAAGGTATGACAGTAGAAAAGAGGCTCCAAAAAAAGGAAGAAAACAGAACACCCTGCATCAGTCAACATCTTCTAGTGTTTGTTGCTTAAAGAAATACTCCACACGATTGTGAAGTTGCCCGAGTTACACTGCCAGGCATATCATGTCTTGAAGGAAGTCTATAAAAACACACTCAATGTCTATTTAGGGTACGGCACCTGATGAGCGAAATCTGGCAGACCTGGCACAGATCTCCATCCCACGCTTCTAAGGTCTGTAGACACGCAGGTCAGAACCTGCTTCCATAGCTGCTCAGCAGTAGTTAAATCAATTTCGTCAAACCAGGACCCAGCGGAGTTCTGTCTTCTGGAAGAGAGAAAATGCAGCAAGTGATGAGCATGAGCAGAAATGGTTTGTTCTGAGCGCTACTTCTGTCGAATCCCATCAGCTAAAACATTACCTGAAGCACTAGCAGTGTGAAGGGGAGAAAAAAAAAAAAAGACAACGCTTCAGCATCATCATTACACAAAAAAAAAATGCTGTACACACTGCAGAGACAACACTGCACTTGCTTTGGCAAGTTAAGTTAAGACAACTTGATCATATTTTTACAATATAATTTAGTTGAGCTTGAATACAAAGGCATTTATCAACCCAGTAAGCTCAGAGAGCACCAATTATTAGCATAAATCGATGACCCAATAACAAGTGTTTGGTGAAAGCCTCTGTGTAGAATTAAAAAGAAGACATTGCATGGTGTCATGATAATCAGACTTGCTTCTATAACTTGACATAAAAGCAGGGCTCCAATTCAGATTATTGAATCTCTAATCAGTTTCGAAAATAAAAAAAAATAAAACTAGAAAAAAACAATAATAAAAAAGTCACCTGATTTCAACCACTTTACGACCGCTCACTGTGCCTCTACTGCGGCACAGTGGCTCGTTATCGTCCAGCGACGTAGACCTACGTCGCTGGACTCCTCCCCCTGTAGGCGGCGCTCGCGCTCCGCCGGAGGCGCGCTCCCGTTGTTTTCATTCATAGCGGGAGTCGGGCCAGGGGAGGAGCGGCGGCGATCGCCGCCGCTCTTCCCCGATCGTCGGGGAATCTAGTTTGGAGATCCGCCCGCTTGTGTAAACAGAGCGGACGGATCTCCTAAGTGACAGGGAGTGACAGATCAGAGTGTTCAGCATAGCTGGACATCCGATCTGTCCCTGACTCACTCAGTCACCTCCCCCCCACACACGTCAGTAAGCACCAGGCATACATTAACCCCTCCCTCTCCAATAAAATGAACCCCTTCCCTGCCAGTGTCATTTTTACAGTAACAGTGCATATATATAGCACTGATTACTGCAGTAATGTCACTGGTAACCCCAAAAGTGTCAAAAATGTCAGTCAAGGGTCCGATCTGTCCGCCGCAATGTTGCAGTCCCGAAAAAAAAAAAAAAACGCAGATCGCCGCCATTACTCGTTAAAAAAAGACAGAAATCTTTCCCATAGTTAGTAAACGCAATAACTTTTGCGCAAACCAATCAAAATACGCTTATTGTGATTTTTTTTACCAAACATAGGTAGCAGAAAACAAATTGGCCAAAAATTTTTAAAAAATTAGATTTTTACATATTTTTTGGGAGGAATTTCATATAAAAAAATGTTAAAAATATTGTTAATTTTTCAAAATAAACAATCTTTTGTTGTTTATAGCGCAAAAAGTAAAAATCCCACAGGTGATCAAATACCACCAAAAGAAAGCTCTGTTTGTGGGAACAAAAGGACGAAAATTTCGTTTGGGTACGGCGTCGCACGACCGCGCAATTGTCGGTAAACTCGCACATCGCCGAATCGCAAAAAGTGGCCTGGACGTAAGACAGCAAAATCCTCCGGTGGTAAAGTGGTTAACGAATTTGAAAAATGTCAGAATGAAGAGGTGCAGTGGGGGAAAAGTATTAGATCACGTGCAAATTTTGTAAGTTTGCCCACTTACAAATAAATGATGGGTCTATGATTGTTATCATAGGTTTATTTTAAATGATTATATGCACAGTACATCATGTGAAATACCGGGATTGACGAAAATCTGCAGGGGATCAAAAAAAATTGCTCATGCAATTAAGCATAGATGTGTGCAGTTCAAGGCAATTAAGCATATGTATGCAGTTCATGGCAATTACCCATAAATGCATGCAGTTCCAGGCAATTACAAATATATGCATGCAGTTCAAAGCAATTAAGCATATATGCATGCAGTTCAAAGCAATTAAGCATATATGCATGCAGTTCAAATGAAAATATGCTTTTATGCAATATGCGTTTATGGAAGCATGCGTTTATGCAAATATGCCTTTATGAAATCATGTGTTCCTGCAAACATGTACCCATGCAAACGTGCATCCACGTAATTAGCAAACATGAAAACACGTGTCCATGCATTTATGCAAACATGTATGTAAGTAAGCATGCGTTCATGCAAGCATGTGCCCATGTAAACACGCACCTATGCAAAACACGCCCCTATGCAAGTAAGCAGGCATGAACATGTTCACTATGCTGCACCAGCCCGACTGCACTTACCTCCATCGATTTAGCAGGATACGCCAAGCATATAGGCTCCAATACAGCCTTAATGCTGCTTCAAAACAGCCTACAAATAAGTTCCTCCAGACCAAATGCAAGCTATTTTGGAGACATACCTCCTTAAAGTGCACAGATACCTGTATAGGGGTGTATCAACAGACAGTTGTACAAGCCCTCCTGATTAAGCAGTAAGTATACCTTTATGCCGTATATAACCATGCCTTGACTAGTCACCTAGCCTCCCCATAGAAATGACCCATTTCATTATGTAACCATGGGATGAAGTTATGTCTCAGGGGCCTTGCTGATCCTTTAGCCCACATGGTCCATCAAAAATGCCCGCCCTTCTACTTCCTATCTATATAGGAGTAGGCCATACTGAGCGAACCTATTCCCTCTAGTGGCTGGAGGAGACACTGCAGTCCAATACTCCTGAGAAGTACACAGGGCATGAACAGTACACTGCCCCCAGTGGCCACTGGGAGAAACACAAGAACGACAGATCTTTTTTTTTTTTTAAAGAAACTGCAAAATGCAGACTTACCCTTCCAGCTGCAGGACCCTGAGCTAACAGGAGTCCAATCTTCACCCATCATGGCGGGCTCAGTCATAAAATACCTTAAGTGACTGGGTCCCCCTTAATCTGGGGTCCACTCCCCTGGACCTGTATAGCACCCAGCAGGAAAACACCTTGGTCAGAACAAACACTGCACATGATTCCTTACGCAGGGTCCAGCACCATAAGGCTGCTTCACAGGTAAACCTTAACCACTCTACAACCGCTCACAGTAATACTACTGCGGCAGAGTGGTTCGTTATCGTCCAGCGACGTAGTATTAACGTCGTTGGACACTCCCCCTTCTGGGCGGCGCTTGCGCGCCGCCGGAGGCTCGCTCCCGCTGTTTTAATTCACAGCGGGAGTCGGGCCAGGGGAGGAGCAGCGGCGATCGCCGCTGCTCTTACCCGATCGTCGGGGATCGAGTCTGGAGATCCGCCCGCTGTGTGTAAACACAGCGGGCGGATCTCCATAGTGACAGGGAGTGACAGATCGGACTGTTCAGCATAGCTGGACATCCGATCTGTCCATGACTCACACAGTCACCTCCCCCCCTACACGTCAGTAAGCACCAGGCATACATTAACCCCTCCCTCTCCAATAAAATTAACCCCTTCCCTGCCAGTGTCATTTTTACAGTAACAGTGCATATTTATAGCACTGATTACTGCAGTAATGTCACTGGTACCCCCAAAAGTGTCAAAAATGTCAGTCAAGGGTCCGATCTGTCCGCCGCAATGTCGCAGTCCCGCAAAAAAAAAAATCGCAGATCGCCGCCATTACGCGTTAAAAAAAAAACACCAAAAATGACAGAAATCTTTCCCTTTGTTAGTAAACGCAATAACTTTTGCGCAAACCAATCAAAATACGCTTATTGATTTTTTTTACCAAACATATGTAGCATAAAACAAATTGGCCAAAAATTTTTAAAAAAATTGGTTTTTACATCTTTTTTGGGGGGAATTTCATATAAAAAAATGTTAAAAATATTGTTATTTTTTCAAAATAAATGCTCTTTTTTTGTTTATAGCGCAAAAAGTAAAAATCGCACAGGTGATCAAATACCACCAAAAGAAAGCTCTGTTTGTGGGAAAAAAAGGACGTAAATTTCGTTTGGGTACGGCGTCGCACGACCGCGCAATTGTCAGTTGAAGTCGCACAGCGCCGAATCGCAAAAAGTAGCCTGGACGGAAGACAGCAAAATCCTCCGGTGGTAAAGTGGTTAAGAAATCTTCTCTTCTATCCAATGAGGCTGGGTTACCATCCATTTTGGCTGACAGCTTTTTCGAATGGATCCGATTGAAGTCCCTGATCCTTTACAGAACCGTCCAGACCTCTAAGTATCCTCCAAGAGCACATGTATCACATTCAGTGACCGCCACCTTACAGACATTAGCCAAAAAAACTGAGGTACTTCCTGTGTAGGAGGGGTTATATAGAGGAGGACTTCCTGTTTGATTGATCTGCCAGTGTCCATTCACCCTATGAATCCAGCCAGTGTCCATTCACCCTATAGGTGGAGCATAACCCACATAGTAATTATTATGGCCTCTCTGTGTCCCGTGATGTACGATAAAGAAAATCAAATGTTTGCAGTGTTCCCTGGTCATATATCTTACTTAAAATACCCCTCTTGCTTTCAAAAAAACTCACCATCAGAGAATGTCTTTATGTGTTCTAAGTAGGGATCGACCGATTATCGGCAAAGCCGATATATATCGAGGGCCGATCTGACCTTTCCCAGATATATCGGAATCGGCCACCAAGGTGACCGATATTGCCGATATTTTGGGAAAGTGCTTGTACCGGAGTAATGCCTGCAGCTAGATGCATCATCCCGTTACCGGCATCCATAGCCGTCGGTCGACTGTCTTGTAATGAAAACTGATGCGGCTGAGAAGCCACTCGGCTGTCATTACAAGGAGCGGGAGGGGATGCCTTCTAGGTACTATGATAAATCTTCCTACAGGTAGCCTTCCGAGCTCTCAGCAAGGTAGGAAAACAGCATCAGAGAGACCCCCGTCTCTCAACACCTGGCCTTCAACCGCCAAGCCATTAAAGCCAGAGACCGTAAAGCAGGATGGAAGATTGACCCTCTTCCATCATTAGGTCGAAACGCGTCGGGGTCTCTGCCCCCTCACCACATATTGTTTGGGGTGCTGTTTGTGTATATTTGTGATCATCATTTTGCAATGTTATTTATCTTTGTACTAGCTACCAGGAGCTCATAATATACTCCCCGTATAGGGGTTGTTTTTTAACTTTGTATATTTATCACTTGTCACTTTTTCTATTTTTTGCATATTAAAGATGATATTTCTTTTAAAAACTTTTTGACATTTTTCTTTCCATTATCTAATATACAATACATGCTGCCTTAAAACCCGTTGGGGGTTGATGCCTTTGGTATCCCTTTTTTCCCGGAAGATTGACCCTTGAGACAGCAGATCTTCTCTCAGAGGTAGCCGCCAGGGAAGCTTGACGACCATCTTGACGAGGTCTGCGTACCAAGACCGTCGAGGTCAGTCTGGGGCCACCAGAATCACTTGCACCTGTTCCAACGCCAACCTGCGGAGGAACCTGGACAAAAAAGTTGAAATCGGGGGAAAGGCATAAATCAGCGGATACTAGTGCCAAGGCACCACCAACGCGTCTGTGGCGTCTGCCAGAGAATCTCAAGCTCAGGCCACGAACCTTTCCACCTTCTTGTTGAGCAAGACGCGAACAGATCCACATCCAGAGTCCCCCACCGGGCACACAGGAGCCGAAAAACCTCTGGATGCAGGGACTATTAGCCCTGATCCAAGAACTGATTACTCAGCTCGTCCGTCTGCTAGTTCTCCACTCCAGGAATGTGAACAGCAGAGATAGCTGGAACATGCGCCTCGGCTAAAGACAGAATCTCGGCCACTTCCTTGGCCGCCCGTCCTGGTGCCCCCTTGATATATTGATGTAAGCCACAGCCGTGGCATTGTCGGTTTGAACCACGCAACCGGGTCACCCAATGGAGCAGGCAAAGTTTTATCGCCCTGAGTTCCAGAACATTGATCGGCAAGGAGGATTCCTCCAACGACCACACCCCCTGGGCACAAAGTGTCCAGTACTCCACTTCAGCCCGTCAGGCTGGCATCCATGGTGATCGCCGTCCAAAACAGGGGCAGAAAGGACTTGCCCTGGTTCAGAGTGGGTGACAGAGGCCACCACGAAAGCTCTGTCCTCGTGAGACTGCTCAAACAAACCATTCTGTCCAAGGACAGGGCATTCCTGTTCCATTTGGCAAGAATCTCTGCTTGCAGAGTCCTTGTGTGAAACTGGGCAAACGGAATTGCCTTTAAGGCTGAAACCATCAGCCCCAGGGGGGCATGCAGGTTCGCAGGGAGGAGAGATCGTTGTCCCTGAGAGACCTGATCTCACCCTGTAACGTCTGGAGTTTTTCCTCCGGGAAAAAAAACCTTTGCCTGATGGTCCACCCGAACTCCTGCAGCGTCTGAACCGTGACCGTCAGATCGCCCCACAGTGGCACACAAGATCGCCCTCAACAAGAGACCATCCAGATAACCGCGGACCGCAATCCCTTCTTGCACAGCAGAGCCAGCACCGGGGCCAAAACCTTGGTGAAGACCCTGGGAGCCGAAGCTAGACCAAAGGGTAATGCCACAAATTGAAAGTGCTCCTCTACCACTGTGAAGCGGAGATACCGCTGATGACCTTCGTAGATAGGGATGTGCAAATACCCATCCTTTAAATCGATGGAGGCCAGAAAATCCCCTCGACTTAAAAGACGCCACCACCTACCAGATGGATTCCATCTGGAACTTCTGCACCTGCACAAAGCGGTTCAGTGACTTGAGGTCCAGAATCGGACGAACCTTGCCCTCCTTCCTGGGCACTGTGAACAGGTTTAAATAAAACCTGCAAAACCTTTCCCGCTGTGGAACCGGGACAATAATGCAATGAGCAAGAAGATCTTGCAAAGCCCCCTTGAGAGCTGTCAGGCGATCGGGAAACACAGAAATTTGATGAAAAGAACCTGTCTGCGGGGCGAGATCGAAATTCGATCTTGTACCCTGAACGAATCAGTTCGTGAACCCATTTGTCCTGAATTAGGAACAACCAGGGTTCCCGAAAGTAACACAGACGTCCCCCCACCCCTGAGAGGGGTGAGGGCGTTCCTTCATGCGGAAGAGGACTGGGCCGCAGCACTGGACTAACCAGCCTTGGGCTTCCCAGACCAGGGCTTCTTGTTACCGCCGGAGGCCTTGAAGGATTTTCCCTTTTCCTGTGCCCCTGAGGCACGAAAAAAACCCCCAATGAGCCTTAAAGGAAAGACCCCGCCACGTGCGGGATGATTTACCCTTTGCGGATTGGGGCAGGAGGGTACTCTTACCCCGTGAGACACTTGACAATCTCATCCGAGGAGTCCTCAAAAAGGCATTCCCTCAAATAGGGGATATCAGACACAGTCTTTTAGAGGCATGGTCTGCCAACCAGCTCTTCAGCCATACCATGCGGCAGAGTGCAATCCCCACCACAGACAGACAATCAGAGGAGCCTCGTCCAGTGCCGTGTCACACAGATACACCATGGCCTGGGGCCATTTGGTCCGTGAGCTCAATGAGATTCGGTGGAACCGACTCAGCCACCAAGTTGCGCCTAAGCACCTTAATCCATTCCGTAACCATCTGAGAGACCAGCACGGAAGCGAACACCGGCTTGAGGAGTGAGCCCGCCATGAAGTATATGTGGCGGGAAAGTGACTCCACGTGCCTATCCATCGGGCCTTTAAACACCGGGGGAGTCCACCACGGGAACCACCGTGCATTTATTCAACCTGGAAACAGTGTGGTCCACCTTAGGTGACACCGCCCAGCGATTGAAAACAGGTGCGCCCCTGAAGACGTCATTTGCGTATGACGAAACGCGTTGGGCCGCTCCCTATTGGTTGACGCCTGGACGCACATGCGCAGCGGAGGACGACCGCGGCCATCTTGTTGGTTAGATTCGGAACCACGCTGATCGGCGTTTGTATGCGCATAACCCCCAGCTATAATGTGAGTTGTTTTCCTATTATTCTAATAAATGATTGAAGCTTACATACTACACCATGAGGGGTATTATCTTTCTCTTATG
The DNA here is from genome assembly GCF_965119305.1 of Pelophylax lessonae. Lineage (NCBI taxonomy): Eukaryota > Metazoa > Chordata > Amphibia > Anura > Ranidae > Pelophylax > Pelophylax lessonae. Next base: position 83,230,474 of record NC_138779.1, on the reverse strand, counting down.
AGCAGTTTCCGATGTGTTATCTGACCTTTATCTAAGAGACCTTCATTTGAGAAGCGGATTGGGATGGCGACCATGTGATTATTATCTGCAGTTTGCCATGGCTATAGCCTGAATGCTTGTCTATCATATCCGTCTGGTAAGCGTGTTTTGGCACTTTACTTGGTGGCGGATCTGCTTCACCCTCCTATTCAGTGTTGGTTGCTGTGTAGTTACATTCTTCCCGGATGGAGGAGACATGTGCAATTGAACAGGAGCTCAACATGGGCATATAGTCTATTGGGCCTTACTGGCTGTGATTTGAAACACAGCAGGTACCCAGCTGTATGGCTCTTGATACTGAATATAAACAGACTACCCCTATCGTTGTGCAAACGACTACTCATTACCATACGAGTCTCCTGTAAACTCACAATAATCCTCCTCCTTACATACCAAGAACGTTGAGATTTGTGTCTCACCATACAATGTACAGATAAGTCTAGTAATAGCTCCAGATGAAGCTTTCCGAAGTAAAGCAAAACATGTTGAGCAAAATACTAAATACTGTACGGTGAAAAACTGAATACGACATCAGTTGACCCGGTTGGCCGGCACCTTGTATATTCGGGTATCCATCAGCAGGAATCTTCTGATGTGAAGTATCTCTTTGATTGTTCTAATTGTCAACTTCTTTGTATATTAATTTGTATGAAAACTGAGGTTTATCCTTTTGTGAACCGTGTATACATTACAGTGTGGACCTTTTATAGGTCCGTTGTCTTACTCAACACGATTGTTTGTATAGTTTGTGATTTTAATTGAATCTTAAATAAAAAATTGATTTTATAGATAGATATAGTGTGCTGAAATCCTTGTTTCCCAATCCTTCCATTTCTTATATACCTACTTTGATTGATTCGGTTTTAATTGAAAGGCTGAGTTGAGAGCTGCAGCAAATTCTATCCTTCACACCTGATTCCTGCAAGAGATATCTCTGTTACTAAGTGATAGCACAGGAGTCATTTCTTAAACCATGTCAGGCTCTGAATCAGAAGACTGAGAGGGCAGCGGCCATTTTTGAACATTACCTTGAGACATCATAAGATCAACTTTGGATGGCAAAGTTTCAATGGCTGCAGATAAAGAAGCTAGGGAAGGTGATCTGGAAGTCCCGGATGCACAAACAAGCTCTGGGATGAAAATGTCTCCCTGGGACTCCATATTAGCAGAATATAAAAAAATGGAAAACTGGCCCTTTAAAATCGGTGATTGTGGTACGCACCGCGATCCCATGCTGCCACTGGACTCCCCTTTATAATGCTAAATAACTGAGCAAGCAATGTGTCTAAGGAACAATGCCCAAAAGCAGTGAAAACCCCTTATAGTGCCAGAGATATAGAAAACAAACCACTCTCCACGCTTCTCTGCATCAAGTGAAAAGATGGCAGGAGGAAGTGACCTAAATCACTAGAGGCCGAACAATGCCCTGAGCCACACAAACATGGATGCCAAGTATATGGAGAAAACACAGGGAAAATGGCCACTGCCCTTACAACGCGGCTGCTCTTACAACACAGCTGCCCACATCCAAGATGGCGCCGAAAACGGCACCAAAAGCACATGTTATGCAAAAAATGGCTGCTGCCCTTACACTGATGCATTCAGGCATGCCCTTACCCAAAATGGTGGCCGAAAACGGCGCCGACAGTCAGGAGCCCAGGAACCCTGGCCACCGTGGGAATCCACTATAGGAAGCCTCCCAAGACGAGGTAAGAGCCTTACATCCCCCCCTATGCAGCGGGCGCCGCTAGAGCGCCCCCCTAAGGAGCAGGGAGGCAGGATCCATCCAGACCAGCCAGGGGGGACACCACAGAGATCGTAGCTCTGACATCCCCAGGAGTGGGCCCACATAGCCCCACCCCCACCCAGAGGACTGTCCCAGGGACACGGGGGGGTAGCATTACTCACCATACCATGGACCACGTGCTCCGCTATGATACAGCTCAACTCCCACCCTGAGTGGGGGTGCTGTCAGCAAAGAGGGGACGCTGCAACACAGGGCGTTCCAGGGTCGATGCGTCCCGGCAAAGAAATTCCTCCGCAGGCTCGTCCCCATCCGTCAGGGCACGGTCGTGGCGAGGCATGGGCGGATTACAAACTGCGCACACTTGTAGGCCAGGCTGGGGTACCATAAGAATCTAGATTATCCAGTGCGAAGCCCAGCCCGGCTGTCGCTTGTAGTTCTCCAGGAGGATCCCCCTGACTAGCTAGCGTTAGTGAGTGAGAAAATAAATTAAAACATTTTTCAAAGACATAATAAAAACTGAGACCGGAGTCCCAGCAGGGTATCCTAGGTCCTACTCCTGAGCTAGGCAGCAAGAAACTGATTAGTAAGCTCTAAGTGTCTGAGGGTATAGACGAGAGGGATAGCCCCTAAGGTGTGTCTAGTTAAAGCTTTTTAATGAAGTTTCACTACCTAGCCTGCTCCAGCAGAGGGCACCATTACCCAATAGTGATGAAACTTGGAAGAGGCTGTGTCTGTCAGAGGATGTAAGAGAAAATCTGTGTTTTGTTTACTAGAAAATTACCCAAAACCGCCAAACGTTATATATGTTTTTTTTTTTTCTTAGCAGAGACCCAAGAGGGAAAAAATTATGGTCCTTGAAATTTTTTTGTCATATGCTATTTGTACTGTATGGTGATTTTTCAAACGCAATGTTTTTGGAAAAAATACACTTTAATGCATTTAAAAAAAAAAAAAAAACACTATATAGAACCTAGTTTTTGGGTAAAATATACCCAACAAGTCGTGCTTTCAAATTACAGGTTGCCAGTAGAGAGTTACAGAGGAGGTTAAGCGCTAGAATTATTGCTATGATGTTTGCGGCAATACCATAGAAGTGATGTCACACCATTTACATATGTGGGTGTGACCTACGTATATGCATTTGCTTCTGCATGAAAGCATAAGGGGATGGGGGCATTTAAAAAAAAAAAAGAAAAAAGTTTTTTATTTTATTTTTAAACTGTCCCTTTAATTTTTTTAATAACTTTTACTACTATCAAAAGAAATGTAAAAATTACTCGTGATAGAAAGAAGGCATGACAGGTCCTCTTTAGAAGGCATCTGGAATACAGGAGATAAAAAAAATACAAATAAAATTGATCTCTGCTTTCTAGGAAAAAAATGTCAGTGTTTACATTGCCAGAACCAGAAGTGACGTTGCTACTGACCTCCCAGGATCATAGAGATGGCCAGGGACCATCCGATTCTCGGCCAGCTCTGTTTTAACCCGGCAACGCCAGCAGATCGGATTTGGGGTTCTCTGATCATAAAGCCCCATGGAGGGCTAGAGAGGCAGAATGTCCCCTCCCGCTGCCTTAATAGTAATCCAGCAGTTAAACAGCCTAGGATGCCTTTTACACTAAAGGTAATTACAGGCTGAAAAGAAAGATATCTGGATGATGCTTGTAGCTGCAGGCATCATCCAGGTATCTCCACTTCAAGTCCAGAACGTCATAGGACGTCATACAGGCGGGAAGTGGTTACATACTTAGGAGCCGATGTCAGGAATCTACACAGGTGGGGTAAATTAGGGTTTCCCTGTAGAAATCTAGGCTTAACATGCTTTATGAGAGGCAGCATGCAGATCTCTCCTCTCTCACCGAGAAGGATCGGGATGAATGCCTGAATCATTTTTTTACAAACATGAGCCAGAGACTGATTTATCCAAATCAAACTTCTGCATAGAGTATAATACACTCCGCAGAGAATGTTTTGCATATGCCCACAAACAGAAAACGTCTGTCAGAAGCTCCACTAAAGTGGGCATTTTCATACACAGGTTGTGGACCTGCCCTTGTTTACAACATTATTGGAGGGAAGTAGTTTCCACAGTAAACCTAGTAGGAGAGCTGACTTTCCCAATGGACACCCACATTTTTCAAATGGGCATGACTGAGAACCTTGAGGAATCCTGATATGTTAAACTGCTTGTATTTTATTCTGCGTTATACTCTAAAAGAGCAATACTGTTGAAATAGAAAGTCCAACTGCCACCCACTGCAGAGGAATGGAAATCCGTCATAAAAACAATGTTACCCTATATACAAGTACCTTATATCAACTGTAATTGTCTTAGGAATATTGATAAGATAGGGGCAAACTGGATAGATCCCAAAGGAATAACTGTCTGATAATGGTAGTATTAGGCTGGCTATTCATTAAACAATTTTCTTATTCAATTGCCTTTAGATTACCTTCAACTATGTAGTGCAAGGGCCTGCCCGATTGAATACAAATTGAAAATGTTTCGGTTTGACCTCATATTACATGGTTTTGGTAAATCTAAAGGGAAATTGTAGAAGAAATTTGTATAATGTATGGCCAGGCTTAGTTTGTTTGCCACCTTTGCCTTGGACGTTGGCAAAGGTAATCTGACTTCACTACTCCCTTTCCTGGACTGTGCAAATGCTATCCCCCCGCTTCCCTCCCTCTTTTCCTCCTTCCAACCCTCCAATCACTTTTCTCCCTTAGCATAACCCTGAGCTGAATGAACATAGCATCACTATGGAAATGCTTTAAACTGACTTACTTGCTACTTCCTAGTTCTGCAATGCACTGCTTTTGTGTACCCATTGCATGTATTCTACTGTACTTTTTGTGTAATTTAAATAAAGCCTTCTACTAAAAAACAAAAAAAATCCACTCTTGCAATCCAGGCATTCCTGTCAGACAGCACAATTTGGTCTTGCATTCTCTGAGACCTTTCTGAACTGTAATGTAATAGTAGAACCCACACAAGTCTGTGGCTGGACAATAAAAAAAAAAACAGTACAGTGCTAACAGCATCACTTTGCTCTATTCTTTTGTAAGTATTTCCACATCAAGAGCTGCAGGAGATCCTTAATAATACTTCCTCTCACAGTAAGGAGATTATTGGAAAAAGATATCAGTGGGGATTTAGACACAAACAGCTATGTGTAAAGATTAATTTAATAAACCAATGACTTGAATAAGTACCTTTTTTACATCTGATACGAAACAGCTTGAGGGATCCTTCACACCGGTGGGTTACCACATCTACATTTCTGTGCAGTATTTCATGTTTTAGGGTGCGTTACAATAGGACAGCCTACTCATTTACAATGGTTAGCCAAATAAATGGCAGCAGAAGAAAAAATGCTACCTGCATTCTTTTTTGCAGCAGCACACCACAACATATGTTATGGGCATCGTCATACTAACTGCAGTGGGTTGAACGAAAAAAAATAACCTGATTCTAGGTGGAAGGGGAATCCTCTCCGCTGTGACAATATTTTCTGACAGTGAGGAGACTTTCCCACCATCAGAATACACAGACAGAGGGAGTTTGCAGGGTATTTGTATAGAAGTCAATCAATAGATCGATTTCTGTACAACCACAATGGCTGGGGTCAAATTTTGCTTGGTCCCTGCTGAAGCAGCCAGATTTCAATCCATCTTTGGGCAGTTTAACTATTCATGGCAGTGACATTAGAATGTAATCTTTTACATTAAATTATGTAAATTGGTTAAACATGAACTAAAGGCACTATACTTACCTCCTAACAGCCTGGGTCCCCTACCGGCATTTTCTCCCAAGGTGCAAATTCAAGCATCTCCATTGGCTGGTGTGGGACAATGTAACGTGCGCATTCATCGGAGTCAATCATCTCGCAACCAGGCTACGTGCCAGAGATGAAAGTTGGACTGTGTATGCACAGCCTTGTTGTCCTGAATACTGCGAGCAGACAGGTAGCTGTTTTTGATCACAGAAGAGACATTGCATGTGTTTTATCACTAGGGGAGTGATTCTAACTGTATGGGGGTTGGGCTTCTGAGATGACCATAGAGACATGTGATCCTAAATAGCAGGATCACATGAGCTCTGTGATCATCCCAGGGAGGACGGTCGGCTGTGTTTACAACAGCCGACCGTCCTCCTCTCTCTGCGGGGAACGATCGAGTGTCAGTTGGCAATCTGAGCCGCCTGACACACGCATCAGCTTCCCCGCTGACGAGCGGGGGCGCACGAACGACGTAGAGCTACATCAGTTCGCGCAGGAGGGCCGCCCTGCCACAGTAAATCTGCGGGGAGCGGTCTGGAAGTGGTTAAAGAGTCTCTGTTCTATTATGAAACTCTAGCTTTAACCACTTGCCGACCGCCGCACGACTATCTACGTGGGCGGTCAGCCCCTCACAGGCAAAGTGACGTAGGTCTACGTCGCTCGCCTGTGAGGGTTTAGGGAGCGAGCGCGCGCCGCCGGAGGCGCGCTCCCGCTCCCGCGTGGTCACGGACCCCCCCGCGCGCGTGACCGGCGGACCCGATCGCCGCCGGCCACTCTGCGATCGGCGGGGGAGAGGGAGATAGTCAGGCAGCTTGTGTAAACAAGCTGCCTGTCATTCTCCTCTCTGTATGAGAGCTGATCACATGGATCTACTATGTAGATCCATTGATCACTCTGCATACAGTTGAAGCCACAGCCAATCACAGTTAGAATCACGCCCCTAGGGACACACACAGCCCCTCCCTCTCAAATAAAGTTAACCCCTTCACTACCAGTGCATTTTTACAGTAACAGTGCATATGTATAGCACTGATTACTGTAGAAATGTCACTGGTAACCCCAAAAGTGTCAAAAATGTCAGTCAAGGGTCCGATCTGTCCGCCGCAATGTCGCAGTACCGCAAAAAAAATCGCAGATCGCCGCCATTACGCGTTAAAAAAAAAAACAACAAAAATGACAAAAATCTTTCCCTTTGTTAGTAAACGCAATAACTTTAGCGCAAACCAATCAAAATACGCTTTTTGCGATTTTTTTTACCAAACATAGGTAGCATAAAACAAATTGGCCGAAAATATTAAAAAATTTTGATTTTTACATTTTTTTTGGGGGGAATTTCATATAAAAAAAAGGGAAAAATATTGCTATTTTTGCAAAATTTACGCTCTTTTTTTGTTTATAGCGCGTGATCAAAAAATCGCACAGGTGATCAAATACCACCAAAAGAAAGCTCTGTTTGTGGGAAAAAAAGGACGCCAAATTCGTTTCGGTACAGCGTCGCACGACCGCGCAATTGTCCGTTAAAGTCACGCAGTGCCGAATCGCAAAATGCCCTCTGGTCGTTTAGCAGCCAAATCCTCCGGGGCTTAAGTGGTTAAAAGATGCTAATCTGAACAATCTACAAAATATCTGTATGCAGAATGTGGGGCACTACCTAATAAGCAGCAATTAATTAAACTGCAGGCAGACATGCACTCACATCTCTCCTGAGCAATTAAAAAAACACTGTAAAGTTGCTATATTTCATGTAAAAGGGAATACTCTCCAACAATTTAAGAAAATACAGTAGTGATCACCCAGCTAAAAAGCATACATTAACCATCTTGGGGTTTCCTTGAAAATGCTGCTTGTTTTTGTTTTAGATTTCAAAGGCTTACTCATTTGACAGCTGTCTTCCCGTATCATCTGACCTCTTTCACACGCTGCTGAACCAAGTCATCTACATCCAGTATGGTTCCCTGTGCTGGAAATTACATGGGCGTACATCAAGGGAGGTTATAGCGCCACTACACCTTCACCCACTCTCAGGGTCTCAAGTGCTATGCCACACTGGCATTTTACCATGGTTTAAAGGAGAAAGGTGTAGAACAAGACAATAACAGAAATGTGATTCATTTTAAGCTTCTGTATTCATTTTTTATTGGTAATCACTATAAGAAATACTAACAGATGATACCTGCATGTCAAAGGCTGTAAACAGTTAGTCACAATTTCAAATCATCTCTCATCCAGGATAAAAAAAAAAAAAAAAAAAGAGCGAAAATGTCTACAAGTACAGTAGTAGGACTCAACATCGTCAATTTTGGCTAAAACTGAAATTGTTATTAAAAAAATATATATATATATATATATATATATATATATATATATATATATTTATTTGGCACAATGCTGAAAACCCTATTTTCGGCCAATAATTTTTGACGGCCGAAATTTCAGTGCATCACTAAGTAGAACTATAGGCAAAACTTTTTTTTATTTTGTATAGAGTATGGGAGGGTTATAACCCTTGTCAAATTTGTTTTTTACCATCTGTGTCCCATTGCAGAGATTTCCACTCACTTCTTGTCCCATAGCCAAACAGGAAGTAAGAAGAAAACTCCCAGATCACCAGAACTAGTGTCCCCATTGGAAGATTTTCCCTCTATTACTTTTCTGGGGACAACCCAAAATAATTGGATTTTTGTCTTACCGTAAATTCCTTTTCTCTGATGTTCATTGACGGACACAGCTCCAGAATCTTCTTGACCATTGGGTTATGCTGCCCCCTACAGGAGTAGGTCACTAGGCAGGAAAAAGCTTTACAAAGCTTTTCCTGAGGAAGAGTATTAATGTTAAACGGCCATAGAGCAGTGCTGCATGCCAGAGGTCCATAGCCACCAGTACTACTCTGAGTCTGGTGGCTCTTTATGTAAGTGCTCTCACTGGCGTCTGCATTTTATGGATCAATATTGGGTGTTTTATTCAGCTTTTAGAGTTGACTGTTATGCCTTATTTTAAATAAATACTACACCATGAAAAGATTTTCTCTCTCCTATGTCTGCTGATTTGTGCACCGGTCCTGTTGGAGTATTGAAGAAGGAGATATCCTTTGGTATGAACCCCGTTATCTGGCTTTACTCAAGACCTGATACTACATTAAAAACGCATTTGCTGTCCTAACCAGGCAGCATATCGGTCTGGTGAGTGCGCATTCTTATCTTGGTGAAGAATCACTGGTAGAGGAGTGTCCGTTTTAATTTTATTGGCACTGAATATCAGTACACATCTGTGGATTTATTTAAAGGACTTTATATGTTGTTACGGACTGAATTGTCATACACACTCTGTTTTCACATCAGTATTTTGGATTATTTGTCACTTTAAATCATTATTTGAGCGCCGCAACTTAATTTTACATGTTATGTTGGTGTTTGTATATTCACAATGTTTGCAAACTGCTATTTTATTTTGAGGCGCTGACATTTATTTTACTTTATTTAAAGAGGAAGTAAACCCTCCTCTGTAACTTGTACCTATAGGTAAGCCTATGATAAGGCTTACCTATAGGTACTGTAAATATCTCCTAAACATGTACCGTTTAGGAGATATTTACCTTACATGCAGCCAGTGACGTCACTGGCGCATGCGCTCTGAAGGTGCTGGTGCCGTTTCTTCAGAGCCCCGTGCCGTGACTGTCGGCTCCCGCGCGCCGATCACCAATCAGAGGGCCGGATGCCGCGATCCCGGAAGACGGGCGACTGGACATGTCGCCCGTCATACAGGTAAGCGGACGGCACGGCGGGGGCTCATTCTAAGGTAAGTATTTCATAATGAGCTAGTATGCGGTGCATACTAGCTCATTATGCGTTTCTCTTTCAGGTTGCAAAAAGAAAAAAAAAATTTTTGGGGGGTTTACAACCTCTTTAAGGAAAAGGCTTTACTATGCAAGTTTTGTTGCAAGCATTGTCAAAAGAAACATAACCCAACTCAATAAAGGGGTGGGTGCTGTGTCCGTCAATGAACATCAGAGAAATGGATTTTAGGGTAAGACAAAAATCCAATTTTCTCTTTCGTTCATTGACGGACACAGCCCCAGAATCTTCTTGACCATTGGGACATCCCAAAGCAGTGTCAAAACATGAGGGGTGGGAAAAAACACAGCAGAAATAAAATTCCCAAAGGCTAAACAGCCAACCAGGTAACCCGAAACTCAACCAGTAACAACTGGAGCTCCCCTGAAACATACACTCTCAAAGAGGACTAGTCCTCTCAAACCACAGCCAGCAAAATCCTGCGGCCAAAGCAGCATCTGCAGATGCCAGCACATCCACATTGTAAAAATGTTGTGAAGGTGTGACGACCAGTGGCCACCTTGCAAACTTGCCTTACTGACGCCTGATGGCGGAAGGCCCAGGAGGCACCAAGTGTCTGCGTAGAATACACCTTAACAGGGAAATAAGAACCTGACCCTTGATTGAATAGGCCTGCACCACCATCTGTCTGATCCATCTGGAAATGGTTGCAGGCAGCAGAAGCAACCAAACCCTTGTGAGGTCAATCCATCAGGACAAATAGCAAGTCTGATTTCCTAAACGACTCAGTAGCCGCCAGGTACGCCTGAACCACAGCCAGAGAATGCAAGGCAATCTCCTTAGGATGCCTAGGCTAAGGACACAGGGAAGGCAACGCCATGTCTTCATTCAGATGGAAACCAGAAACAACCTTTAGGAAGGGACGACTGACCAGGACGAAGCACCACTTCATCTACATGTGAACTTCCAAGTAAGATGAACGACACGACAAAGATGCCAGCTCCAACACCCTCTGTGCAGAAGAAAAAGCCACCAAGAGGGCTACCTTCAAGTTCTGGGACAATGTAAGCAGAGGAATCTCGTGAATATTTTTCAATGGCAGTTACTTTAGAACCGACAGCGAATCATAGAATGCGTAGCCAAAGGACATTGAAAGGAATCCGCCAAGGCCGAACCTGGCCCTTGATGGTACCGGAGGCCAGACGCTGCTCAACACCCCGTTGGAGTAAAGCCAAACTCAGAGTCGATGAAAAGGAGTGGGAGTGAACCTAAGAGATTCACACCCCCAAAGTACACTCCTCAAACACAAAGGTAAATCTTCATAGAAGTAGTATTACTAGCCTGCAGCATCGCAGGAATTATTGATTCAGACAGCCCCCTATCCTTCAGCACCAGGCTTCCGACAGCCAAGCCATTAAGCCAGCGACTGTAAGGCTAGATAGAAGATTGGCCCTTGGGCCAACAGATCTCCTCTAAGAGGAAGTCTCCAAGAAGCATCTGTGACAAACCGTATCAGATCTGCATACCAAGACCGGCTAGGCGTAAACCCTTCTGTCTCGAACCAATGCAGGAATCTTGGCAGAAGTTCTAGAAGAGGAAAGACATATAGCAGACGATACTGGCCCCAAAGGAGCCAACAGTGCGTGTGTGACATCGGCCAGAGGATCCCGAGACATAAACCTAAGCACCTTCCTGTAGAGACAAGAGACCAACAGGACCACCTTGGGAGTTCCCCACCGGAGACACAACTGATGAAACACCTCTGGAGGAAATGTCCAGTATATCGATGGGTAATCTAGATTTTTACAGAGTCCAGACCCCCTGAGCACAATCTGTGCCAAAAACTCCACCCCACTCCGACAGGCTGGCATTTGTGGTGCCCACTGTCCAGTACAAGGGAAGGAAGCTTTTCCCTGTCAAAGCACCGGAGAGCGAAGCCACCTAATCAGAGACCCTCTTGTACTCCGGCTCAACAAGATCAGATTGTCTAGAGACTGTGGATTCTTGCCCCACATTGCAAAATCTCTCTTTGGAGAGGTCTCGTGAGGAACTGTGCAAACGGAACCGCCTCGAAGGTAGACACCATCAGATCCAGCACCTGCATGCCAGTCCTGAAAGGCAGCCGACTGCTTGACAACAGGAGCTGAATTCATCCTGCAGAAAAACCCATGCAATAAAAAACACAACATAGTCACTAGGACTCATGTTGCCATACTAGTAATACATTACTTTTATTTTAGCCGTCCCCCTTTCCAATCAGAAAGGTGACCAAAACCACATATAATGCAGGCCGCGACAGGGAGGGGAGCTTACAGGCAGGAGGTCCCCTGAAGACTGGTGAAGGGAGCCGTTTTGAGCTGCCTTTTATAGGGGCTCAGACCCCTTCCAGAATTTTCCAAAGGTCATGTGACATGTCCTACTGGAAAATTCCTAACCCATCAACTGGCTTATTAGAAGTCAGTTGATCCTAAGGACTCTACCCTTCTACTTTATACCCGCTTATAACCAAGCCTCATCTACTTGCCTAACTGCCTAGCAAAAGGGGGGAGGGAACAGGGAGCCTAGCAACTGCTCCGCTGTCACCATCCCATGAGTTTGGGGGGCCTTAAGACAGGCACCTCTTACTGTCATGAGGTTCTAAGCAGAGAATGCAAAATACTATTTTTCAGGAGGAAAATATGTCTGCCTGAAGTGTACTCAGTTTCCTTTTCCAAATATACAGTTACCGCTTTAATAAATTAGTAGCCAACTCCCTCTGCTGATTTTTAGTTTCTATTATAAAGTTTTGCAAAAAAATTATTTTTCTTCATACATTTGGGCCAAAATTTATCCTGCTACATATCTCTATTAAAAATTAACGCAAATTAGTGTATATTATTTTAGTCTGTGTGAAAGTTATTGAGTCTAGAAGCTATGGTACCAATTACTTAAAATTGATCACACCTGATGTACTGACTGCCTATCTCCTTTCTTGAGGCCCTAAATGTCAGGACATTACAAATACCCCCCAAATTACCCCTTTTTGTAAAGTAAAGTAGACAGACCAAGGTATTTTGTAAGAGGCATGGTGAGTTTTTTGAAGTTGTAATTTTTTTCCCACATTCTTGGGAAAATTAAGAAAACATTTCTTTTCCCCACAATGTTTTCAATTTATAAGCTATTTCTAACACATAGCATGTAAATAGCAAAAATGACATCCCAAAATACATCCTCCTACTCCTCCTGAATATGGCGATACCACATGTGTGAGACTTTTTCACAGCCTAGCCACATAGAGGGGCCCAACATCCAAGGAGCACCATCGTGCTTCCTAGGGACATAAATCACACACAAATTCCTGACAACCTATCACATTGTTGAAGGCCCCTAACACATAGCATAATACATACCAAAATACATTCTGCTGAGCAAAGGATAAACAAAAGATTACCTGTGGTTTTAGCAGTGCAGTGGTCCAGGCAGCAGGCAGGAACGTAGACAGCGACAGTGAAAGGATCGTCCAGGCCACAGGCAGGAATACTGTCCATAGTCAGTACTGGCAGATATATTGTCAGCACAGCCCAAGCATTGGTCCAGGTAGCAGGCAGGGATATGGTCAGCAGCAGTGAAAGGATTGTCCATGCAGCAGGTAGGAATACTGTCCATAATTAGTGCAGGCAGCAGGCAGAGATATGGTCAGTACAGCCCAAGTATTGGTCCAGGCAACAGGCACATGTTCCATAAAAAGTCCTGGGTCAGTGCAGGTAGAGATATTATCAGCACAACCAAAGTATTGGCTCAGGCAGCAGGCAGGACCATCAAGCTTAGGGCCTTGGTCGGGAAACAATGGGGATAGGGGTAGAGGATTCTCCCACCCAAATCGCTTTGAAGCCTCCGGACTCCAGACCCATTTCCGTGATTACAAAACCCGGAGAAAACCAAAAACTGGTTTTCTCATATCAGAACACTATTCTGAAGCCCCTCACAAAAGTGAGACCCCTGTGTCATTTTGAATCCCACTACTACAGTAGCAGGGCGAAAGATCAGTCTAAGTGGCAAGCAAAAAACATGGTCGTAACAGGCCGAGGTCAGTGCAGGTAAAAAGCAGAAATAGACGGTAGGCTAAGGCATAATCAATAAATAGTCCAGGGTCAGTTCACGTGAAAGGCAGAAACGTGGCGGATAAACAATACAGACGGCAGGCAGAGGCATAGTCGATATACAGGCCAGGGTCGGTTCACATGGAAGGCTATGAAGTGATATGGCTGGTTGAGGCAGCAGGAAAATATTCAGTACAGAAATTGCAAAAGGGGAAATGGCAGTCTGATTGAAATATGGGCTAAAAGTTTTTGGCAGTGTGATAGCGTCTAATACGATCTCCGATGCCTAGGCCAGATTGGGAGGGACATTGGGCACAATAAAACTGGTGTCTTTCCTAATTCCTCTTTTGCTACACACCAGACACCTTTTTTGGCGTCTTCTTCCGGTTTCTGATGGTGGGATATGGAAAGGGAAATGGCGCTCATGAAGTCTGCTGACACAATCGGAATGAATGCTTTCTTATCTTCAATAAACTGGAGGAAGGTGTTTGGTGTTTCTGCAGATTTTTGATAGGTGACATATGCGTTGTAAATGGCCAAATGGAAAAAGTAGATTGTGACTTTTTTTATACCAAAAGAGGAACTTTCGTGTCGGGAGATAGGGCTGCAGCATTTGATGATTTAAATACACCCCCTCCCCCCCCCCCCATGAACTTATTGTACTCCTGGATACAACCAGGCTTTCAAACGGGACCGGGTCTTGTTCGAAGTCCCACTGAGGTGTCATCGTGGATGGTGGGCATGATGTAAACATCCTTCCTATCCCTCCACTTCAAAGCCAACACTTCCTCATTCCTAAGGCTTGCGGACTCCCCGTTTTGTAATTTTGTGGTGACTAGACGCTGCGGGAAGCCCTTCCTGTTTTTTTCTTGCTGTACCGCAGGCCAAGGTTTTCTTCAGGTACAGGTGGCGAAAAAGGGGCAAACTGGTATAATAATTGTCCATATAAATGTGGTACCCCTTTTGCAATAGTGGGAAGGCTAGGTCCCAGACAATTTCCCCACTTATTCCCATGTACGTTGGGCACTCAGGGGGCTGGAGCTGGGAGTCTCTGCCTTCGTACAAGCAAAAGGCGTACACATAGCCAGTGTTGCTTTCACAGAGCTTGTCAAGTTTTAAGTCGTAGCTAGCCATCTTGCTGGGAATGTACTGCTTAAATCCCAGCCGGCCTGTGATATGGACCAGTGTTTTGTCCATAGAGATGTTTTGGTCAGGGACATAAACTTTGGGGAACCGTTTAGAAAAGAAATCAATTAGGGGGCGAATTTTATAGAGTTTATTAAAATTGGGATGATCTCGGGGAGGGCACTGCGAATTGAAATGCAGGAAGCGCATTATAATATCATAGCGGGACCTGCACATGAAGAATGAATAAATTGGCATGTGGTGGATGGGCTTGGTGGACCAATAGGAATGCAACTCATTTTTTTTGTAAGCCCCATATTGATGGTAAGGCCCAAAAACACTTTTAGCTATTCTAATGTCAGTGGTCTCCATTTGAAAGGACAGGCATGATATGAGGTTCTGTATGAACTGTTGGGCAAAAATATTTCTTTGGTCCACGATGCCTTGAAGAAACTCGATAGGGAAAAATAAATTTAGAAAATCAATTAGTCACGGAGGGAGGAGAGGAGCCTGTCGATGGCGCCAAGCCGGTGTGCTGGTTAACGCTGGAAGGAGAGCTGTCCGGTTAGATGTGCTTGAAGGCTCCCAGCTCCCCCGCACCCGGGGGCTTCTGACTGCACCCTCCCCTGGGATCGCTCCCCCCCCCTTTACCTGCGTCGGACCACTGAGAGAGGAAGAGGATCGGCGGTGTGCTGTGGCAGCTCGCCTTAAGGCTGCTGGGGATCCGCGTGGTGCCGGGTGAGAGCCGGTGAGAGCCGCCGCTGGCGGGGTTGGAGCCCGCCAAAAGGTGGGGGCTGAGACTCGGCGGAGGTGCACGGGCGAGTGGCGAGGCTATCGGAGAGTGAGCTGGCCCGGTGGGAATGCACAGCGGACGCGGGGTGAAGAGTCGCGGCGCCTAGACAGCTCAGCACGGCTGATGAAGATGCGGTGAGAGGGCGAAAAGCCCCCCTCTTTTTTCTATGTACTGATACCTACCTAATGCTAGCCAACCCCTATGACATATACTATTGCACAATGCTAGTGGAAGTGGACATTTAAAGTGACTATATACTAGCTACAGACTAAAGGGTGATGATGGCTGCATGAGATGGGTCGGTCTGAAGAACGGTGATTCTAGTCAGCCCCCCCAGAAATTACCTGAACATTTTGTACCGACATTTGTATTGACATTGTACTGACAAAAAAAAAAAAGGGGGAAGGTCAACTAAGGGGAAACCATCCCCTGAAAGTCTAAAAGACTGGACTTCCTGCAGATGCTTTTTACCCCTTTTTTTTTTTTTTTGTTCTTTTTTTGCTTTTTTTTCTTTTCCCTGGCGGCATAATTGCAAGACGTTTGAAATAGACTTATTCCTTTAAGTTTTGATATAAAAGCAACAATAATGGTCTAAAAGGACATTTCAGGGGATATTTAAATCAGTCTGCACCACACTCATCTTTTAAACTCCTAGCGATACATAAAGACCAAGACCGCCCACAGATATTTAAGGAGATGCCCTACAGAGGTCCCTATTAGGGTTCTCCTTCGGTCTTGTGCTTGTGTTGCAGCTCTATAACATCACAGAGTAAACTCCCAAACAGCCTCCACTGCCCTGAATGTATTAGATGTGTGGAGAAAGTATACAAAACATAGTTATCATAGTATTCTGGCACCGGACTATACAAGTGTGAAAGAGCGGGGCTTGATAAACAGGTGAAAATAGGAAGGCAAGGATCTTCACAAGAGAGGAAAAATATTATAAGAAAGAGACCCCCATAACAGTGTATCAAGAAAGACTGAGGTCTAACATGAAGAACAAGACCACAAAAGAAGTGCCAGGGAAACCTGCAAAATGTACTGCTAGCCCAGGGACAATCAAAATGTATATGACACCAGAAGGAAAAGGGCTAAATTTGCCGCCAGAAAGACAACCGGTAGTCAGACCAAAACAGAACACAGAAGCCAGCAAAAAAAACGAAAAGTCAAAAAAATATGGGCGCAAGTGGAGAAGAAAGTCTGGAAGTATCAAGGGAAAGCACTCAAACACCAGGAGACGATGAAACGAGCAAAGCAGAGGAAATTAGCGGAAAAGATTCCCCCCCCCATCAAAATCAGAGATGCGTGAAATGTTTGCCAGTCTCGAAAAGTCTATTAAAACTGAAATGGCTACTCTCTATGGAGACCTGGGCCATATTTTGGTCAGAGTCGAGGAAATAGAAGACAAGATAGTCCACCATGGAAGGAAACTGAAAAATTTAAAGGAACAAATGAAGAGAATGCAGACAGATCAGAGAAACAGGTTATATAAAATGGAGGACCAGGAGAATAGACATAGAAGAAAGAACTTACGAATAAGAGGAATACCGGAGAGGGGAAAAGCGGAAAACCTAGAAGAAATATTGGAGAACATATTTAACCCCCTTCTGGGAAAAGTGATCACAGAAAAAATTGAATTTGAGAGAGTACACAGATTAGGGAGACCTACTAATATACCAAAAGATAAAACAAGGGATGTGATTGCGAGATTCCACAAATATGAGACAAGAGCCCAGATCTGGGAGAAAATGAGAAAAAGACCAGTCCTAAAATATGAGGGAGAAGAGATTCAGATATTCCCCGACCTGGCGCAAGAGACGATCAATAGGAAACGCATCTTGAGACCAGTAGTAGAAGAGCTAAAGAAATTAAACATCCAATACTTTTGGAGCCATCCAGCCGGCCTAGGAGTACGACGAGATGGAAGGACTTTACTACTTAGGTTTCCAGAAGACACCAAAGTATTCTGTGAATCACTAAAAATACCGCTGATAGACATTCCGGGGTGGGCGGACCAAGGATCCTCAGAAGAAGACTCGGATGAAGAAGACCTGACCCAGTGGAAAGAGAAGAGAAAACGGGGAAAAAAAACAAAAAACTAAGGAATGAAATAGAATCTGCAGGGGCGGAGGGGGGGACCAAAGTTGGGGGGGGGACTAGTGGATATGGGGGAGAAATTGAGGAAGATCAAACGAGAAAAAAAAAGAAATCGGATAGCTCTACAGTAGTCAACAAGCCTCTACCACCTTGACCTAGAAATAGGAAAGATGGACGGGAAGGGCGAGCATGGCCAGAGCTAAACCTCGGCAACAAGTCGATGGATAAGGGAGAAGGGGACATCGACTATCCTGGCTAAGGGAAGGGGGGATGCCAGGCCGCCACAAGGGCAGGGAGGGGAGGAGGGAGGGAGGGGGGGGAGGGGAGGAGGGAGGGAGGGGGGGGAGGGGAGGAGGGTGGGAGGAAGTGGGGGAGGGGAAAAAGAGGGGAAGAGATAGAAGGGAAAAAACCCCCAAAAAACTATCCAACTCCTATAAGACATGGAAAAAAAAAACCCAAAAAAGCAACTAACCCCTATAAGCCACAGTCCAACCCAAAGGATCTTGAACCCTCAAACCCTAGAGATTATATTAAAACCCAGGCAAATGAGAAGAGAAGCCATTTAAATCAGAAATGGTGGTAATTAATATACTATCCTATAATGTACGAGGTCTAAACTCATTAGATAAAAGGAAAAAAATTCTAAAAGAAATCAATTACTTGAAGGCAGACCTAACATTTTTACAAGAGACTCATATTTCCCATGCATCCAACATTAGGCTATACTCACAGAGCCATCCTACCTGGTACTACGCGGACTCCTCGAGAAGCAAGTCCAGGGGAGTGGCCATTGGCATTGCCAGGGGCCTTGGATTTGCCCTCGAGGAGAGACTGGTGGATCCAGAGGGAAGATACCTCTTTTTAAGAGGGAAAATAGGAGAGGAGGAAATTACCCTAGCAAATATATATAGCCCCAATGCAAGACAAATAGAGTTCTTGGGGAAAGTAATGAGTAAATTATTGACGTTTAAAAAAGGGGGAGTGGTCGTGGCGGGAGAGCTAAATCTCTGCCTCGAACCCGAAATAGATACCACCTCAAAATCTGCAAGTTCCAATAAAAATCAAAAAAGAAGAATCAAAGAAAAATTATTAACAAATCAATTGGTAGATGCTTGGAGAACTCTCCATCCGAAAGGTAGAGACTATACCTGCTTTTCAAATGTTCACGGATCTTATTCGAGATTAGATTATATATTAATAGAACATAGATGGATCGAAAAAATAGTAGAGGCAGAGATCGGGACTAAGACCTGGTCCGACCACACCCCCATCACTGTAAAACTAAAAATATCTAGGGAAAGGCCTAAGATGGATGCGTGGAAAATTAATGAAGAGATCCTGAGAGATAAAAAATGGGGAAAAGAAATAGAGAAAGAGTTGGAACTCTACTTTCAAGTAAATGATCAAAATGATTCACCAAAAAATATGGTGTGGGAAGCTCATAAAGCTTACATAAGGGGCATATTGATTTCAAAAGGGGCACAAAGGAAAAAAGAAAGTACAATAAACAAAGATAGACTCTTAACAGAAGTACACCAACTAGAGCATAAACATAAAAACACACAAGACACATCTACATACAATCTATTAGAAAGAAAAAGAGAAGAACTGAGAGACCTCCTAGAGCAAGAAATTAGACAAGAAATGGAAAGATGTACAAAAGAAAAATATATGGAAAGTAATAAAGTGGGAAAAAATCTTGCAAGAATTCTAAAAAAGAGGAAAGCGAGGAACTTTATAGATAAAATAAAAAATAAAAACGGGGACATAATCCAAACAACAACAGGAATTGCCAAAGAATTTCAAAAGTACTATGCAAACCTCTACTCAGTAAAAAAGGGGGCTACACAGGGCATATAGCCGGATAGGAGTGAGAAAATTAAAGAATACCTTAGGAACGCTAAATTGACAAGGGTAGAGGAAGATAAATTATCAGCTCTAGAGAGGCCAATCTCAGAACAGGAAATAGAGAAAGTGATAAAAGAAACTAGTTCAGGTAAAAGTCCGGGACCTGATGGGTTTACAATTAACTACTAAAAAAGATACAAGGAAATATTAATACCAAAATTAAAAGATTATATGAACGGAATTGGCACTCAATATAAGATGAGTAGAAGCCCTATCCGCCTCGATAACTGTTATTCACAAAGAGAAGAAAGACCGGTTATTATGCTCTAGTTATAGACCCATTTCCCTCCTCAACGCAGACACCAAGCTATTCACAAAAATATTAGCCACTAGGATTAAGAGCTTGATGAGGGAATGGATACATAGAGACCAAGTAGGGTTTATTCCGGGCCGGCAGGGCCGTGACAACGGAATTAAAACGATCCTCCTAATTAATCAAATGCTAAAAAACAGACCATCGAGTATAATAATTTCAATAGATGCTGAAAAAGCATTTGACAGAGTTGATTTGGAGTTTATGTTTAAAACCCTAGAGGAGCTAGGGATTGGCCCTACAATGTCGTCTAGGATTAAATCACTCTATAATCACCCATCCGCAAGAGTAAAGATCAATGGGGGAATGTCAGAACCCTTTGAGATGTTTAATGGAACCAGACAAGGGTGTCCATTATCCCCAATGTTATTTGTCCTATCTCTGGAACCATTATTAGCAACGATAAGGAGAAGTTCTAACATTGGGGGTATAAAGATAGGTAAAGAGGAGTATAAGATCTCCGCTTTCGCGGACGACATTCTTTTGTATATAACTAACCCCACGATCACCCTGCCAAATATAATAAAAACTATGAAATATTATGGTGAACTTTCAAATTTAAAAATCAACCAAAAAAAGTCAGAGATACTGAGTATAAATGTCAACAGAAAAGAAGAAGAGAGGTTAAAAAATGAATTCCACTTTAAATGGAGAAAAGATTAAATAAAATACCTAGGGATCAAACTAACAACAGCCCCAGAGAAATTATATAAAGTTAACTTCCTTCAAATATTAAATGATACAAGAGCAGATTTAAATAGATTATCCCCTAGGATCTCCTCACTGATAGGGAGAATAAATACAATAAAGATGATAACCCTACCCAAAATATTATACATATTCCAAATGATTCCTATCCCAATCCCACAAGTATTTTTTAGAACACTCAAAACTTTGATAACTCAGTTTATATGGAAGCACAAAAAACCAAGGATTAGATACACAATATTAAGGAAAGAAAAGGGACACGGATGGTTGGCACTACCAGACTTTAAAAATTATTATTTAGCGTCAATACTTACCCGGGTGATAGACTGGAGAAAACAAAATAGCGAAAAAGACTGGGTAATAATAGAAAACACGCTTAGTAAAGCACACTTAGCAAAAATTATTTGGGTACCCCCGAAGTTCAGAGAACTAAACAGTAACACGGACACAATCACACGACATGCCCTAAAAATTCGGGACACGACACATATAAAAGAAAATTGGAACTACAATTTACCGTTAATACCTCTTGTAAACACAAAAATTTTCGCACCGGGAGAAGGAAAGGAATTGGGCAATTGGATAGAAGATAGTGGAGCCCGATTAGGGGATGTAATAGACCAAGGGATACTTACAGTGGGTACGGATAATATTCAGACCCCCTTAAATTTTTCACTCTTTGTTATATTGCAGCCATTTGCTAAAATCATTTAAGTTCATTCATCTTCCTCATGAATGTACACACAGCTCCCCATATTGATGGAAAAACACAAAATTGTTGACATTGTTGCAGATTTATTAAAAAATAAAAACTGAAATATCACATGGTCCCAAGTATTCAGACCCTTTCCTGTAACACTCATATTTAACTCAGGTGCTTTCCATTTCTTCTGATCATCCTTGAGATGGTTCTACACCTTCATTTGAGTCCAGCTGTGTTTGATTATACTGATTGGACTTGATTAGGAAAGCCACACACCTGTCTATATAAGACCTTCCAGATCACAATGCATGTCAGAGCAAATGAGAATCATGAGGTCAAAAGGAACTGCCTGAAGAGCTCAGAGACAGAACTGTGGCAAGGCACAGATCTGGCCAAGGTTACAAAAAGATTTCTGCTGCACTTAAGGTTCCTAAGAGCACAGTGGCCTCCATAATCCTCAAATGGAAGACGTTTGGGACGACCAGAACCCTTCCTAGAGCTGGCCGTCCTGCCAAACTGAGCTATCGGGGGAGAAGAGCCTTGGTGAGAGAGGTAAAGAAGAACCCAAAGATCACTGTGGCTGAGCTCCAGAGATGCAGTCAGGAGATGGGAGAAAGTTGTAGAAAGTCAACCATCACTGCAGCCCTCCACCAGTCGGGGCTTTATGGCAGAGTGGCCCGACGGAAGCCTCTCCTCAGTGTAAGACACATGAAAGCCCGCATGGAGTTTGCTAAAAAAACACCTGAAGGACTCCAAGATGGTGAGAAATAAGATTCTCTGGTCTGATGAGACCAAAATAGAACTTTCTGGCCTTAATTCTAAGCGGTATGTGTGGAGAAAACCAGGCACTGCTCATCACCTGTCCAATACAGTCCCAACAGTGAAGCATGGTGGTGGCAGCATCATGCTGTGGGGGTGTTTTTCAGCTGCAGGGACAGGACGACTGGTTGCAATCGAGGAAAGATGAATGCGGCCAAGTACAGGGATATCCTGGACAAAAACCTTCTCCAGAGTGCTCTGGACCTCAGACTGGGCCGAAGGTTTACCTTCCAACAAGACAATGATCCTTAACACACATCTAAAATAAGGAAGGAGTGGCTTCACAACAACTCCGTGACTGTTCTTGAATGGCCCAGCCAGAGCCCTGACTTAAACCCAATTGAGCA
The DNA here is from genome assembly GCF_965119305.1 of Pelophylax lessonae. Taxonomy (NCBI): domain Eukaryota; kingdom Metazoa; phylum Chordata; class Amphibia; order Anura; family Ranidae; genus Pelophylax; species Pelophylax lessonae. The sequence continues at coordinate 83,208,223 of NC_138779.1, read as the reverse complement.
TCTCTGGAGAGACCTAAAAATGGCTGTCCACCAACGTTTACCATCCAACCTGACAGAACTGGAGAGGATCTGCAAGGAGGAATGGCAGAGGATCCCCAAATCCAGGTGTGAAAGACTTGTTGCATCTTTTCCAAAAAGACTCCTGGCTGTATTAGATCAAAAGGGGGCTTCTACTAAATACTGAGCAAAGGGTCTGAATACTTAGGACCATGTGATATTTCAGTTTTTCTTTTTTAATAAATCTGCAACAATGTCAACAATTCTGTGTTTTTCTGTCAGTATGGGGTGCTATGTGTACATTCATGAGGAAGAAGAATGAACCTAAATGATTTTAGCATATGGCTGCAATATAACAAAGAGTGAAAAATTTAAGGGGGTCTGAATACTTTCCGTACCCACTGTATAACCTTTGAAGAACTGAAACAAAAAAAAGGGGAGTGGAATATAAATGAATGGAGATACATACAGTTGAGACATTTTGTTGCCACACTGCCTCAACCACTAAGAGACTTGGGAGACTTGACTTGAGACCCTTCGAACAGCTGTGTTACAGACAGAGTGGTAAATAATGTCTCAAGTGTTTATAAAATCTTGCTAAGAATAACAAAGGAGGTAGGCCCCTCATTAAAAGATTAATGGGAAAGAGATCTTGGCCCCTGTAGTGAGGACATTCTTTGGGAAAGAAGTCTACAGCTCGTACATAGATCGGCGATTGATACAAACACCGAAGAAATGAACTATAAGTTGCTCACTAGGTGGTATATCACTCCCGATAAATTGGGTAGATTCCAGAGGGAGAGCTCTAAAGATTGTTGGAGAGGATGCCAGATGATTGGGACAATATCCCATATTTGGTGGGAATGCCCAAAAATTAAAATATTCTGGAAAGAAGTCTTATCCTTGATAAAAAAAATTACAAAAAAACACATTCCGGAAGATCCTTGGAAATGTCTGTTTCATGGAACACAGATGTCAGTGAAGCATTATAGGAAAACTCTAGTGCCCCATCTACTAAATGCAGCTAAAAGTCTAATTCCCTTGAAATGGCAAAAAGTAGAGCCCCCATCAAGTAAAGAGTGGGTGATCAGAGTTGAAAAAACAAGAAAACTAGAGTCTCTAAGGAATTGGGGTGAGGAAGATCAAGGGATCGAAATAGAAATTTGGGGTGAGTGGCAGGGTTTTAAAGAGACAGAAGAATATAAAGAAATATTAGGAGAAGGATCGATAGAAGAACAAGGGGCTGTTGGGGGAAAAGAGGGGGAGAATGGGTAAAAGGGTTTATGGGTAAAAATGTATCAATGTTAAACTGTATGGACATTCCTCCAGCGATTGGAGGGTTGAAATGCCTTTCTTTGCCCTTTTAATTGTAATATGTGAAAAATGTAATAAAGAAATATAAAAAAAAAAAAAAGAAAATCAATTAGTGAAAAATGTTCAGTGTTGACCTGCAAACCTGGCTGTGCTGTGAAGGGGGGGGGGGGGGGGATTGTAGCTGACCCTGAGCTAGAAAGCAGCCACAATGGGTTTGCTAAGGCATCTGGAAGCTGCATTTGGGCTCTGCTTCTTTGGGGCTGGTGTGAAATTCCAGTGCTTGTACTGGGCCTTTCCTCCTGGGGTCTAGCGCCGTTGGCGTTTGCTGATTGGCCATTGACGCTGCTGGTGTCTGCCTGGTTTTCAGTGCGTCTTCTTTTAGGCCGAACTTCTTCCTCTTCCGATTCGGTCCCCGATGTAAAGCCTTCAAAGGGCTTGGATTCTGAACCGGATTCGGAACTGGTTTCGGAATCGGACGGTGAGATCTCCCTGCTGCTCTCATCCGTCAGGGTTAAAAATTGATATGCCTCTTCGGCAGTGAAAACTTTAGACTTGGACATGGTGGCTGTATGAAGGGTGACAGGTACTCGGGTACTCTGCTGGGCAGGTGGCAGGTACTCGGGTACTGATGAGCAGGTGGGAAGTACTCAAGTACTTTGATAGGCAGATGACAGGTACTCTGATGAGCAGGTGGAAGGTACTTGGGTACTCCGATAGGCAGGTGGCAGGTACTTAGGTACTAATGAGCAGGCGGCAAGTACTCTGATAGGCAGGTACTCCGATAGGCAGGTGACAGGTACTCGGGTATTCTGATGGGTAGGTGACAGATACTCGGGTACGCTGATGGGCAGGTGACAGGTCCTCTTTATTTGGTGGGGCTATCAGGGCACAGTAGTAATCACAGTATAGGGGTAAACTCACTGTTTCTACATCTAATCCTCACACTGGGTTGGTGTGTGAGGAGGAGAACCTGGTAACAGTGAGTTACCACATCTTTGTTGACATTTAAGACCGGCTGTGATTGGACAAAGCCGGTCACGTGGTAAAAAACCAATTTCAATGGCTTTTTACCTGGATCGGGGATTGGCTCTGTCTGAGGGACGAGCCTCGTCCCTGATCGCCGCAGGGCGCGCATTGCGGAGAGAACGAGCGGCTCACACTGGAGCCGCTCATGTGATCGCTGTGATTGGACCCAGCCGATCACGTGGTAAACAGCCAATTTCATTATTATATAATGAAACATATATATATATATATATATTTTTTTTTTTTTTTTTTAGCAGAAAGTCTAGAGAATAAAATGGAGATCGTTGCAATGTTTTTTATCACATTGTATTTGCGCAGCAGTCTTACAAACGCAATTTTTTGGGAAAAAATACACTTTTTTTAATTAAAAAATAAGAAAACTGTAAAGTTAGCCAAATTTTTCTCTATAATGTGAAAGATAATGTTACACCAAGTAAATAAATACCCAACATGTCATGCTTCAAAATTGCGCACGCTCATGGAATGGGGACAAACATTGGTACTTAAAAATCTCCATAGGCGATGCTTTAAAAATCTCTACAGGTTACCAGTTTAGCGTTACAGAGGAGGTCTAGGGCTAGAATTTCTGCTCTTGCTCTAACGATCGCGGGAATTCCTCACATGTGTGGTTTGAACACCATTTAGTTTTTTTTTTTTCACCTTTTTATTTTTGTACACTGTCCCTTTAAGAAAAAATGTTTGATCACTTTTATTCCTATTACAAGGAATGTAAACATCCCTTGTAATAGAAATAAGCAGGACAAGTCCTCTTTAATGGGAGATGTGGGGTCCAAAAGACCTCAGATTTCACATCTACACAAAAAATAAATAAATAAAAAGTCCTTTTTTTTTTCCACCATGAAAAAAAATGGGCCCTTTAAGGCCGTTGGGAGGAAGCGACATATGACGTCGCTCCGGTCCTCCAAGGCAATAGAGTCGAGTGGGGGCCAACTTGCCCTCACTCGACTTCCTGCCTGGGGGGGAAGAGGACCGGTGTAACGTTAAAAAACCATACCCCGTGGAGAAACCATACCCTCGTCACTTCCGGGCTGAAACAGCTGAGCAGCGCAGCAGTGCGCATGCTCAGAGCCCCGGATACATGATTGAACATTAAAGAATTAGACAAGTGCGCATGCTCGGTGGGCATGAAATTCTCACGGCACTGTGTCTAATGTAAAACTTGCGGCGCTTACATTAAAACAGCTCATCTGAAACGTAAATCATCTCCGCTCTTCGCCCTGTCACTGCCCTCATCTCCGGTAATAAATATAAAAGCGGCGGTGGGTGTATGTGATGTAAATGTGACGGCGATCGCGGCTCCGTGATCCGCTTTTATATTTATTACCGGAGATGAGGGCAGTGACAGGGCGAAGAGCGGAGATGATTTACGTTTCAGAGGAGCTGTTTTAATGTAAGCGCCGCAAGTTTAACTACCGTGAGAAATCCATACCCTCCGTAGCGGAACCGGAAGTGACGAGGGTATGGTTTTCTCACGGGTATGGATTTTTCACGGAACACCGGATTCTTTTCCCTGCTACCGACGCCTCTGATAAGCAGGGGAAAACAGCCGGAAACCACTTTTATTAGAAAGAGGACCGTCCACCCAGCTATCTGCTGCCATAACCCTGGTATTTAACATCAAAATAGTAACGTATAACTGCGGCAGGCGGACCGGAAGTGATACTATTTAGGGATTCTCTCCTTACTCTAAAGCCAGTGTTTTCAAATCGGGGTGCCGCAGAAAATGACATAAAACCCTGTACAGTCCTATCTGAAAGCGTTTCTCTATCAAATTATTTGAAAACCCTCACCTTGTAAAAACAACCCATTCCGTTTAAAATGGAAAGACCAAACAAATTTATTTTAGTTTTGTATTTATTTATTATCTATACCTATATCTCTCCTTATAAATACCTCCCCCCCCCCACTCCTTTTTTTTTCCATCACATACCCTCTTTTCTCCCTAAAGTGGTATCCGTAGTTCTCCGTTGCATAAAGGAGCTCAGAGAGCTAGGGGAGGGGAAATAGCAGCTAACTGGTCTTCCCAGTGAATTGCTGTGTGTGGGGGGGGGGGGGCAATTCAGGACAAGTTTGATCATTGGTGGAGAGCACAGCTAGAAAACTGACCATGCTGTACTCTCATGCCTAGTGTTGTCAGTTTTTTAACAGGAAAGCAAAGGGACTGGTACAAAGAGCAGGTATTTCAAACAAAGAATGAAATACAAAGAGAACAGGATACTTTTTCATACAAACACATGGTACAGCAGGTACACATCAGTAATGTGAAATGTTGGGTTAACATTTTCTTTAACGCTTGTGTACAGAAAGGAAAAAACACAGCCCACATCTCCTCCTGGCTCTCTCCACCCACTAATTGAGGGATTTACAACCTAAAGGCCACTTAAATCAGTAGTAAACACCGATGGATGACCTGTACCTATAGGTAAACTTATATTCAGGCTTACGCATAGGTACAATGAAGATCCCATGAACATGCACCGTTTAGGAGATATTCTCTATTTCTGCAGCCTGTGGCATCATACCAAGTATGCCGACTCTTAAGATCGCTGTGCCACAGCCGTGACTCCCATGTGTCAGGTAATCGCAGCTCTGCCATTCAAATGGCCAGAGCCTGCAGGCATGGAAGGAAGACTGGAGGAAAGCCCAGTCAGTGGTGACAGCATGCCGCTGGAGGGCTTTGTAAGTATTTCATTATGTGCTATGACATTAACTTGCAGGGGATCTTTTTTTTTGAAGACTTTATTACCACTGCCAACTACATTTTAGGGCTTGTTGACACCAGGTGCAGTGCAGTAATGTGTGTAAAATTGCACATTTCCCCCGACCCTACAAAAATGTGCTGCCTTTTGCAGATGCATGTGGGAGCCAATATTTATTAATGGCTCCCCTACACATCTAGCAAGTGTGTGTGTGTGTGTGTGTGTGTGTGTGTATATATATATATATATATATATATCAGAGTACATTTTGGTGGGGCATGATTTATAAAATCATGGCAGCAGCATTTTTGTGCATTTTAAGAGCAAAGATCAGCCAATTATAAAATGCAATGCAAAATACCGGAGGATCCTTGGTATTGCCTATTTCACGGTATTAAAAATACTGTTAGGCAATACAGAACAACATTAATACCCCACATGATGAACGCAGCAAAAGGATTAATCCCGTTATTTTGGCAGAAGGAAGAGGCCCCAACGATGGGAGACTGGTTAAAAAGAGTTGAGAGAATAAGAACATTGGAATACTTGAGAGACTGGGAGGAAGATGATACAGAGGAGTGGGGGGGATATATGGGAAAATTGGAGAGAGTTTAAGACAACAAGAGAATATATTTGCAGGTAAGTAGTCTCAATGGCTACCTATAGCGCTTGCTTTAAAATAATTCCAATATATATTATAAGTGAATAAAATCAATTTCATAAAATTGATAATAGTGACAAATATAATAAGTGCAGATAATAAACCCTATTTCATATAACATTAATAAATTTAAACAGTCCCAAGTTAAAAAGTCCAATAAATATGCTGTATAAAGTGAGTCCTTTGTGCAAACGGTGCCAATTTCCAAACGAAAAGTGCAAGTGCTCAATGTGATGATTGCTCAATCCACTCAGTAATAATCCTTATAGCTGTAATATCACCGTAACAGAGGTAAGATTCAATCACTTACCAGATGTTGAGGGTCATGTATGCCTTATAGCACCACGACCAATCGAGCTTGAGTAGCCACCCAGGCTAAAATTAGCTTTCCTTATGGCTTGCTCCAGGTGGATGAGATGGTGGGATCCCACTCTGTCTCCTCTCCCCTCGTGCCAAAAAGGATATAGGAAAAAAGGAGCTCCAAAGATTGGAACGCACTGCGTGGTGACGTGTGACGTAGGTGGAACGCAAGCCGGAAGTTCTCCCGCTTGCTTCCACGCTATCAGCTTGCGCTGAACACACGGTCACAAGCGGCCGCATTAGGGCTGCACTCGAGGGAAACAAACCCCGGTCTTTTTTATTACATGGTTTTTTGCTTATATTTGCACATAGTCCTGTATATTTTTTTGCCCAAATTGGGAATAAACTTTTATTGAAGATATCACACTATCTGGAGCTCCTTTTTTCCTATATCCTTTTTGGCACGAGGGGAGAGGAGACGGGGGGATCCCACCATCTCATCCACCTGGAGCAAACCATAAGGAAAGCCCATCTTAGCCTGGACGGCTACTCAAACTCGATTGGTCGTGGTGCTATAAGGCATACATGACCCTCAACATCTGGTAAGTGATTGAATCTTACCTCTGTCACGGTGATATTACAACTATAAGGATTATTACTGAGTGGATTGAGCAATCATCACAATGAGCACTTGCACTTTTCGTTTGGAAATTGGCACCGTTTGCACAAAGGACTAACTTTATACAGCATATTTATTGGACTTTTTAACTTTGGACTGTTTACATTTATTAATGTTATATGAAATAGGGTTTATTATCTGCACTTATTATATTTGTCACTATTATCAATTTTATGAAATTTATTATATTCACTTATAATATATATTGGAATTATTTTAAAGCAAGCGCTATAGGTAGCCATTGAGACTACTTACCTGCAAACATCTTTTTCATTTCTATAGCAGCTGCTACAAATACAAATTTTAAAATAATTTTTTATTCACAAAATAATTTCTTATTCACAAAAATAATTTTTTATTCATTTAATTCATCACTATTTATTCACATATTTATAAAATAAAAACGTGGCGCGGGGCATATACACTAGTATATTCCCTACAACAAGAGAATATACTAAATGGAGTGAAGAAAAAGAGAAAGACAAGACAACTAATATAGACAAGGGGTGTGGGGGGGGTCAAATAGGGGGAAATAGGGAAAGGAGAAATTGTATTACTGAAAACTTGTAGTTTTTATTTGTGTGAAGTGTATTTGTATGATCTCTTCTTTGTGAAAATAATAAATAAATAAATAAATAAAATGCACGCAAAAAAAAACGCTTTCACTCAAAACGCACCTTTCTTTAGGACACTGAACCAGATCAGCAGGATGCTACACAACAGACAGCGCTGATTCCACAGTGGAGAGTAGATTCTGGCTTTTTTTTTTTAACTTAATTTTTGTATTTATACAAAGACCAACTACTCTAGAGAGTGTACTGAGATGGTGGTGGATTGCTTCCACTACAAAGACTGTGTTGGGTAGTCCAAACAACTGGACAACCTAATATTTTTAAATATAGGGAGGATGGAAGAGCTTTGTGCTTTTGAATGGGGCTTTTAAAGTCGCAGGTGGCGGCTTATTTGTGATAAAGCGTGAATTGACATAATACATCTTTATGCCCCTGCTTCACCTCACTTCTTACAAGAGGCATTAAAAACAATAATAAAATAAATAAAATAAATTACTAGCAGAAACCTGCAGTCTCATTTTGTGATACAACGAAAGCCTTGCTCTATGAAAAGTTTATATAAAAATAAGATTAACATGAACTATTTTAAATGGTTTCATTTTTTTGTGGATTGCATTTGATGAAGGCTTGAACTTGAGGCCTAGAGCAATTCTTTAATTCTTGCATTCTCAAACTCTACCAATATTGTCACATAAGTGTGGCCAGTCATGTGAGAGATACATCTAAACTAAGATGTCACCTCTGACCTCCTTATGCCTCACTTACTGCCCTTCTTAACTGATAGTCGTCAAGGGAATCCCTACATCTGCCGTCTTTTCAGTCTGTCACAACACAGTTACAGGTGCAACAACCTGAATACAACCTTATGAAAGTATACAGCATGAGATTTCAAGTCCTTCTAATTGAATAACCGAATCTTAGGCCTCTAAAGGGACCATCACAAGTCATCACCGCTGACATTCCCTTCATGCAAGAATGCCACAAAGAAAGACACAATAGACAACATTTTTAGTGCTCAACAGTCCTTAAAGTAGTTATAAAGGCTGAAAGTTTTTTACCTCAATGCAATTTTTTGCATTAAAGAAAAAAAAAAAAAAAAAAAACTTTCAGCTTCCTCCTCCAGCACCTCCTAATACTTACTTGAGCCCAATCTCGATTCAGAGCTGTGCCCGAGAGCAGCGGCCTTGCTCTTTCTCCCTCCTCACTGGGCTCAGCAAGAGAATAAAATAAATAAACCTTACAGGAGTTACAACCCTCCCTATTCAAAGTGAAGAAAACTGGATTTTTGACGCAGGCCTCTGATGCATTTCAGTAGGGTTATACTGCCCCCTACAGGAGTAGGACACTGGGTAGAAAAAAAGTTCTGGTTACGCCTATGGGCAGTCCCAGGGGGTATACCCTTTCTCTTCCTGCATAGGATGTCAGTTTTTTATCAAAGCAGTGTCAGAGAAAACAACACCAACCCAACTCAAATAGAGGGGCGGGTACTGCGTCCTTCAATGAACCTAAGAGAAAAGGATTTTACGTTAAGTCAAAAATCCAGGTTTCTCTATCGTTGACAGACGCAGTCCTCTAATGAATATCAGTAGGGGCGACCCAAAGCAGTACCCTAATGAGGGGTGGGAACAGCAGAAAAAAAAAAAAAAAGTCACAAAGGCCAAACATAGCCCACCAGGCAGCATAGGACTCATCAGAACAACAAGAAGAGGTCCACCTGAAAACCAAACAGTAAAAACCCTCAAGGAAGGCCACAGGGCCCCCTAAACAGCAGCCTGCAAAACTTTGCGGCCATAGGAAGCATCTGCAGATGCCAGCACATCCACCTTATAAAAATTTGGTAAAGGTGTGAACAGACGACCAGGTCGCCGCCTTACAAGCCTTGAGCACAGATGCCTGATGGCGAAAAGCACAGGAAACACTAAGCGCCCAAGTAGAATGCGCCCTGACCCTTAATGGAATAAGCCTGCACCACTGTCTGTCTGATTCATCTGGAAATAGTCGCAGCAGACGCTGGCAGCCCTTTCTTTGGGCCATCTGTGAGCACAAAGAGCGAGTCTGACTTGCGAAGAGACTCAGTAGATGCCAAATACACCTTGATCGCCCTAATCGCCCTATCATCCAGGGTATGCAAAGCAAATTCCTTAGGATGTGTAGGCTTAGGACACAAAGAAGGTAACACGATGCCCTCATTTAAGTGAAAACTGCAAACCACCTTCGACAGGAAGGACCGATCCGGACGAAGTACCACTTTATCCTTGTGAACCACCAGGTAGAGAGAACGACAGGACAATGTGTCCAGTTCCGACATCCTGGGCGTTGAAGTGATTGCCACCAAGGCCACCTTCTGGGACAAGGTAAGCAGGGGAATCTCCCAAATACTTTCAAAGGGAGGCCTCTGGAGAACCAACAGCACCCAATTAAGGTCCCAAGGTAGCAATGGAGGTCGCACCAGAGGTACCAAATGTCGCACCCCCTGGGTGAAGTTAGGCACCAGGGAGTGGGGCGCCAATGGCCTCTGGTAGAAAATTGCCAAGGCCGTAACCAGACCCTTGATAGTACTCAAGGCCAACTTTTGATCGACTCCCCGTTGAAGGAAAGCCAAGATCCGAGCCACCGAATAGGAGCAAGGGGGAGTCCCAAGGGACTCACACCACGCAATACACGACTTCCACGTGCGATGATAAATCTTCCTAGAAGTCGCTTTTCTCTCTTTAAGCAGAGTGGGAATTACTGAAGCAGACAATCCCCTGTCCTTCAGCACTTGGCTTTCAACAGCCAAGCCGCCAAAGCCAGCGACCATAAAGCAGGATTGATGGCCCCTGAGGCGGTAGATTCTCCCTGAGAGGAAGTCTCCACGGAGGGTCTGTGACAAGCCTGACCAGGTCTGCAAACCAAGCTCGGCGAGGCCAATCCGAAGCAACAAGAATGACTGGAATCCCTCCCACCTCGATCCTGCGAAGAAGTCTTGGCAGCAACTTAAGAGGAGTAAAGGCATACATCAGCTGGTTTCAGAAATAAAGAGAATCAGTGCTCTGATCCTTAAAAACGATGGACCACCCAATAAACATATAAATATGTTGAACTCGAAGAAATGGATATTAAAAAGGAGTAGATGATGCGATGTTAAAATCAAGTCACAATTATCCGCAGCCGGATGTGCGTTCCAGACCAACAAGTGGAAATCATTTCGGCTTGTTGGTCTGGAACACACATCTGGCGAGTGGAGCGCACGGCGTTCTGGATATACGCCGCCACACGAGGAAGTTGCGGCTCCTATGACAGATCTGTATGTTGTTTTACTACCAATGTAAGTACCTGTTTTTTTATATAATAAAGGATATTCTTATCAGCAATACTTCACTATATGGAGCATTCTTCCTTCATACATGTCCTGGGATTACCTTTATTACCCTTGGAATATTGATGCCTATTGATGATTATGCACATCCCTGAGAAATGATTGGAGAGGAGGACCATAGTTAAGGTGATCAGGGTTCCGGACCCCTGCTACATGGGAGCAATACCAAATATCGAAAGGCTGTTCACCCCTGTAGGGGGTACTTAGCTCTGGTAAGCGTGGGCTATATTGAGAGGGGAGCACAGGATTCCTCACCCGCACATCCACTCCAAATCACCTCAAGGGAGCACCTTATTTTTTGTGGACTTTGCACACACACACACACACACACATATATATATATATATATATATATATATATATATATCTACACTTTTTGGACTTTTCACAAATCTATACAAGTTATATATATTTTTATGTATTTCGCACCCATCAGCCGCTGATGGTTTTTAGTAATTCTCTTACATATTTTTAGTTTTTAGTATTGATTTACACTCTTCTAATTTATTTTTCCACCACTCTGTGGACTCTCACTAGTGTCACTTTTTATATATATATTTTCAGGTATTTTCTACCACTATCTGTGGCTATTTGTTGCCACTGTTTAGACCTGTCACCTCAGCACCACTATGCTTCAGCATCCTGCACTTTACGTATTCTGATCCGTTTACACCGATTTTTTCACTTTAATCACCTTTACCATTTTTTAATAATTTTATTATTTATTGATCTTTGTTAGTGCTATTCTTCACTATCACCCAAACACCTTGGAATCACTTTGATATTTATTACTAGTATATTTATTAATTTTTATATATCTATTTATCCATCACTTGTCACTTTATCACACAAATGCACCTGATATCTTTCTTTGTGTATATGTGATATATGCAATATCATCTGTTTGAGGTTATTTACGAATTACATGTGGTCAGAGGATATTGAACAATAATTTATACATTAAGCTTCATTGACACAACACAGGCAGCGCCAATCACTTCATACACCTCTCTACACGTTTATTTATATATCCCTTTTAGGATTATATCTCAAAGTGGGCTGCAGCCAATTTTATCTTATTTATACTCCTTAGCGCGGATCCCCCTTCCCCCTAAACATATCCAGGTGTTAGAATGGCCAAGTCAAAGTCCAGACCTGAATCCAATCGAGAATCTGTGGAAATAACTGAAAACTGCTGTTCACAAAAGCTCTCCATCCAATCTCACTGAGCTCGAGCTGTTTTGCAAGGAGGAATGGGCAAAAATTTCAGTCTCTCGATGTGCAAAACTGATAGAGACATACCCCAAGTGACGTTCAGCTCCCAGGAATCATCGCGAGACAGGAAGTGACGGGGTGAGCCGCGGCGCTGAGGGAGGAAGTACTCTGAGGTGAGTATTTACGATCTTCAATTATAAGGTGAGTAAACAAAAAAAAAAATAACTATCCAATTCCTTTTCAGGTACTGTCGAACTAGCGGAGGGGCACAAAAAAAAAAATAATCGTTTTTGTGCCCGGAACTCCGCTTTAAGGCAGGACTTTTTTTTTTTTTTTTTTTTTTATTTTCTTTAAAGCCCGTAGCGTGTGAAACACACTCAAAAGACTTCACCCGGTGCATAAAAAAGTGCACACACACAAACGTGAGGAACACAAAAAGTGCACAGGGTGTGCAAACAAATGGTCTTCCCTCCGAAGAGGTAGGACACGAACCTCGATCCCCCGGGGCGCAAGACTCCTGACAGGGATTTAAGGTACTCATGGTCTGTCTGGCCGAAACCAGACTGACCCCGTTCTTCAGGGGGACTGCCGAAACAGCCCCCACCGAGTACTAAGTGGGGCTCCCCCGAAGGGAGACCCCATGAGAGAGGGCAGACCAAGCCAAAAGGCCATATCCACCCCCTCCCAAGACTCAAGGTAGGGCCCGAGGACCCACACCCTACAAGTCGTGCAAGTGAAAAAAGGTAATAGAGAAGTGACGAACTACAAAGAAAAGGCACACACAAACAAAAAAGGTGGGGGAGGGGGAAGTGGAGAAGTGAATTAGTGCCTAAGTGAAAAACAAAGGCAGGCCTTCCGGCCGGAATAAAAATTCCTCTGGTCGAAGCCAAAAGGCCTTGCCCAAGAGGCAGGTGCTTAAAAAAGTGTGCGTAGGTGCAGTGACCATGGTGCCGAAAAACTCAAGGCGAGCTGCCCCTCACCAGTGAGAATTAAGGCACCCCTGGGCTGCCACCCCAGGGGCACATACACTACGGGCTTTCTCTACCCCGGCCCAAAGGCCAGACCAAGTGTAGCCCTATCCTACCAGGAGGCATCAGAACTTTGGACAGCTTAGGGAGAACCTGCCTTCAACTGGGGACAAGCCTTTTGCAAGGCCAGATTCAACCCAGGAGGAAAGGCTCCCCCACCGCCACCGCCATTCCTTACCAATCGCATCCAGGAGCAGTACTAACTGGCCGCAGATCCAGTTTTCTCACACCCTTCAAACTGGTAGGGGCGGACCCATTCAAATCAGGAAGGCATTGGAACCCTCCGGCTTTCTCTGGTTTGGCCTACTCCGGTCCTCCAGTTACGCCCAGAGCGCCCCGGTTAACTTCGGCCACCACCGATACTAACCTTCAGGTTCCATTCCAACACTGATAAGAACAGATACTACACTTGATCTTAGCCAAAAGGCCGAGAAGCGAATGCTGCAAAGAATGCTGGAGTAAAGAGGCGCTCCGAAGGAGACACTGATGTAAAGAGGCACTCCGATGGGGACACTGATGTAAAGAGGCACTCCGATGGGGACACTGATATAAGGAGGCACTTCGATGGAGACACTGATGTAAGGAGGCACTCCGATGGAGACACTGATGTAAGGAGGCACTCCTATGGGGACACTGATGTAAGGGAGCACTCCGATGGGGACACTGATGTAAGGAGGCACTTCGATGGAGACACTGATGTAAGGAGGCACTCCGATGGGGACACTGATGTAAGGGAGCACTCCGATGGGGACACTGATGTAAGGGAGCACTCCGATGGGGACACTGATGTAAAGGAGCACTCCGATGGGGACACTGATGTAAGGGAGCACTCCGATGGGGACACTGATGTAAAGGAGCACTCCGATGGGGACACTGATGTAAGGGAGCACTCCGATGGGGACACTGATGTAAGGGAGCACTCCGATGGGGACACTGATGTAAGGGAGCACTCCGATGGAGACACTGATGTAAGGGAGCACTCCGATGGAGACACTGATGTAAGGGAGCACTCCGATGGAGACACTGATGTAAGGGAGCACTCCGATGGAGACACTGATGTAAGGGAGCACTCCGATGGAGACACTGATGTAAGGGAGCACTCCGATGGAGACACTGCTGTAAGCGGGCACTCCGATGGGGACACTGATGTAAGGGAGCACTCCAATGGGGACACTGATGTAAGGGAGCACTCCGATGGGGACAATGATGTAAGGGAGCACTCCGATGGGGACACTGATGTAAGGGAGCACTCTCCAGTGGGGACACTGATGTAAGGAGGCACTCCGATGGGGACACTAGATTGGATTGCTAGAGCAACAGGGACGCAGTGCACAGTGCGTGACAGGTCGGACAAGGAGGCTGATGAGGGAGAGACTTAAAGATATTTAAAGGACATTGTATGAGGAAACTTATACTTGGAATTGCATGAGGAAACTTATACTTGGCAAACCCTTTGACTGTAATTAATGTGGTGAAAAAAGCGAATAGAGCCAGGATTAATTTTTAAAAGGAAAAAAGCGGTTGCTCTCAGGAAAAGGATCATTTTAAACAGAGGAAAAAACCTGTCACACTCAGCAAAGCAAATCTGCGACTGTAGAAACGCTGTTAAAGGGACATGGCCTGATTGAAATCTACCACTGTAAGTGCATTACTGTAAAAAAAAAAACGCAAAACATTGACACGCTATTAAAAGGGACATTTATAAGCAAACTGACTTTAGTAGCAAAGTACGCCTACAGAAAATCTGCGAGTGTGATTGCGAAACCTTACAAAAAAATGGAAAGTAAAGACACGTTTTGAACGTTTTTGAAATCTGCGACTGTAGGTGCATTACTGTAAAAAAAAATAAAAATCGCAGAACATAGACACGCTATTAAAGGGACATTTATAAGCAAACTGACTTTAGTAGCAAAGTACGCCTTACTGCAACAAGTCTGTTTTTACAAATGTTTGACCACATATGTTCTAGCGCCCGTTAATTTAACGGGCTTAATTTCTAGTAAATAATAATAAATAATAATAATAATTAATAGCATTACCAATTTACACATGAAATCTATGATTGCTCAGCCTCAATGCTAACAAGAATACTGTATTTCAAAGAGGGTAGTAAATCTGCATAATATTTTAAATGAACTGATGTGATGATACATAATTATGTTTTTCATATGATTACTTTGATTGATTACAATATATTCATTTTATTTTTTTCTAGTAGAAAAAGCAGAAGTTTGAGATATCCATGCTTCCATGGCCAATGTTGTAATTATTGCAAAATGCTGCAGTGCAGTCAGTGCAAAATGTTGTCGCTGCTCTGCGTATATTTTTGGAAGAAAAGCATGGCATCTCAGGTGTGCTCAGATCATTGCACTTGTCAATCATGCCCTGAGGGATCCCCAGATCAGCAAGACAGACAGGGCTGAAAAGTGCCTTGTACATTTAAAAAAAATGTGAGCTGGCCACTACAAAGCCTAAAGCCCTGGCCCGGCCTGAGCAATATATCCGTAATTATTACCTAGCATAAAATTGCAATTATTGTATAATATAATACTACTTACAAAGATGGCTCGTCCTTTTGAGGTCGGAGAGCGCCGGGATGCTTTAATCTGAGGTGCTAGTGCATTGCAGTTGTGCTGCCGTGGTATGCCATTTCAGTTTTGCAAAGGGAACAAAGGACCATTTTATCTGGCCTCTTGTTGAAAGAATTCCCATACCCTTGATGATCGTGATCGTGGTCTCGCCGCTTTTTGTGGTAGACTGGAACTTTCTCCCCCAGGAGCAGAAGCCGCCATTAACGCCATTTACACGTACGCGAGTGGTGTGACGTGACGCGTCGACGCCTTTCACGCATGTCGACGAATTTCCGTAGTCAACGTAATCGATTACGTTGACGCGTCGTTGCAGCCCTAGTCTGGAGCTTTTGGAGTTTTTCTGTAGGAAGAAACACCCTGGCTGAGGACAAGTCCAAGGTCAAGCCCAGATAGATCAGTCTCATGAAAGGGGTCAGAGATAACTTCTGAAGATTCACAATCGACCCGAACTCCTCCAGTGTTCTCATGGTGACTCCCAAGTTCACCGTCAGAGCACCGCAGGGGTGTCTGCACGGAGAATCAGATCGTCCAGGTAACCCAGGACCGATATCCCCCGCTGCCGTAACAGCGCCAGGACTGGAGCCAACACCTTTGTGAAGACCTGAGGAGCAGAGGCGAGACCAAAGGGTAATGCCACAAACGGATAGTGACCCTCTCCCACTGCAAAACTGAGAAACCGTTGGTGAGAGGTACAGATAGCTATGTGAAGATAGGCATCTTTGATGTCTATGGAAGCCAGGAAATCCCACCACTGTGCAAATTGATTCCATCTTGAACTTTTGAATGCGCATGAAAACATTCAGCGCCTTCAGGTCCAGGATTAGACGCACCTTGCCCTCCTTCCTGGGAACCGTGAACAGGTTGGAATAAAACCTGTGAAAGCGTTCCGCGTACAGAACCGGAACTTTCACTCCTTGTTGTACCAAGTCCGGCACTGCCCCATAGATCGCCTGCAAGTGATCCGGGGACAGACGGACATTGGAAGGGAAAAACCTGACCAGAGGGACGGATCGAGACTCGATCTTGTAACCAGACCGTTCAACCTCCTGAACCCATCTGTCTGGGATCCTGGCCGGCCACAAGTCCAAGAACTGGCAAAGGCGCCCCCCACCCCAATTATGGGTGAGGGTGCACCTTCAAGCCGAGGAGGCCTTGTCCGCAGGTCTGGAGAAATCTGACTTTTGTTTGCCAGACCTAGGTCACTTGGAACCACCTGAGGAAGTCTTGAAGGGCTTTGCCTTATCGACTGACCCTGAGGAACGAAAAACATTTTTTTTGTGAGCCGAAAAGGACGGACCCCGTCTACGGTGAGAGTCCTTACCCTTGTTAGCCTGTGGAAGAAAGGTACTCCCCCCCCCCCCCCCCCCGTAAGACCCTTAAAAATGTCATCCAGGGTAGCGCCGAACAGGCGGTCCCCTTGAAAGGGAAGTTCCATTATGGCCTTTTTAGAAGTTTGATCCGCAGACCAACACTTCAGCCAGAGTATACATCTGATAACCACTGCAACACAACCCAACAAAGGAGCAGTGTTGACCCAACACTACAGTTAGGTCCATATATAATTGGACACAGGCACAGTTTTCATACTTTCGGCTCTGTATGCCACAAGAATAAAATTAAAATAAAAACAATCCAAATGAATTTGAAGTGCAGACTTTCAGCTTTAATTCAAAGGGTTTAAAGGTTAATTTTAGGAACTGCAACCATTTTTATACACAGTCGCTCCCCCCCCCCCCCCCATCTTCAGGGCATCATATGTAATTGGTCAAATGAATATAATCATAAATAAAATGTTAATTTTTAATATTCTGTTGAGAATCCTTTACTGGCAATGGCTGCCTGAAGTCTGGAACTAGCGATCGACAGAAAACGTTTTTTCGTTGCCGATACCGATATTTTGGCCATTGCATATCAGGATTGGCCGATATTTTAGTACATTTAAAAATTTGCAAAATAAACACAAATTTCGACACAAATCTGTTACTGAACATATCAAACTTTATTTATTAAGAATTTTAACATTAAGGGCTCGTTCTTCACACTTTAACTGCATGAGAACTGAAAACTTCAATTGCAGGGACATTTAGTTTCATATCATTCTGATTGTGCATTAATGCATAATAAACTGCTGCAGCAGTGCACTCAATCACTGCAATATTTTTAAATCACTACTACAGTGCAGTCAGTGCAAAACTGCTAGAAAAAAAGCTAGGCAACACAACACATACACCAGGCATGTCCAACCTGTGGCCCAGAACCGCAGGCAATGCGGCCCACTGCCCCCTGACAATCTTTTTTTGCTGGGGAGGAAGGAAGTCAGGTCGGCAGCTTCCAACTAACAGTAGGCAGAGGCTGAGGGGAGGGGAGGCGAGCATGTGCAGTGTTTCTGACTCCTACCACCATGACCACTCACTTCAAAATCACTGAAGTGGTCATGGTGGTTAGAGTGTTCCTTTATTGTCTCTCAGAAGAAGTAAACCTCTGTATACTGATTCCATTTAATTTGATCATCATCTAGTTGTGTTAAATTAGTGCGGGGGGCGCAGCTGCATTTTATTACATGCCTTAACTATAGTCTATATTTTATATGCCGTCCGAGAAAATTTCTCTACACTCAATGTGGCCCAGAGAGGCCAAAAGTTTGGACACCCATGACCTACACAGTGGATTGGACTGGAGTCAGTGGATTACCTCTGCAGTATGGCACTCACTGCAACTACTGCAGTCAGTGCTAAACTGCTAGAAAAAAAAGGTAGGCAACAGCAAGACAGTGGATTGGACTGGAATCAGTGGACTACTGCTGCAGTAGTGCAGTCACTGCAATGATTTACTGCAGTCAGTGCAAAACTCCTAGAAAAAAAGCTAGGCAACAGCGACACAGTGGATTTGAGTGGACATTACTCTTTTCAATACTCCCAGTTAAGAAGAATAATATACTGCGGAAAGCAGAACATTTCAGCATGTCCATGGTCACCTGTTAATGGGCTTCTGTTTTGTTCATATAATGCTGCCACTTCATAAACATGCTCAGGAAGAGAAGAGGACAGAGGAGCAGAGAGAGAGAGAGAGAGAGAGAGAGAGAGAGAGAGAGAGAGAGAGAGAGTTATGTTCTAGCATAGGAAGCAAGTTTTTTGTCACGTGCTCATTTTCTTTTCACCACTGAAGAGGATCACTTCTGTCAATTTCTGGTTCCTTCAAATAGAGATGAAGTTCATCATCCAGGCTCATTATTGCAGATTCAGAAGAATCCTCCGCATGAGGCACCAATAAAACACTGAAAATGTCCTGATCAATTCGACCACGATGAAGAAGATTCTCTTCTGTTCGTTGACGTATTTTTGGACATTTTCCTGTTTTTGCAGCATGCTGCTCTTTCATATTATCAAAATAGTGATCTGGACTTGTCTTTTCGGCAGGGACCTCCTGCACCTCCTGTTGAATATCTTCTGTCAGCCATTGTTTTGCCTTTGCCAATACATCAACAGAAGAGAAAGCATTGTTCTTGTATTGAGGATTCAAAAGACTTGCAAACACAACATTTTAATTCTGTTCATGCTTCTAAAAACATATCAATCAAAGCTCTTTGGCTTGACAGACCATCATTTGAAAGTTGGAGGGTGTTGTGTGCCATGACACTGAGGTATGACATATCATCAAGCCTTGTTCCTTTCCGCAGGTTTGCTCCACTGTCTCGAAGTAGCACAAGCATCACTCAGTCTTTGGCGATTCCCCAGTCTTCAAGCATGCCTAGAAACATTTCTCTACTGTACTCAGTGTGGGATCCTTGCATCACTTTTGTATCCAATACCAATTGCCTTTTTGTCCATCCGCGGTCAATGAAATGGCATGTAAGAATCATTAGTGACTCGCCTGACTCTGTTTGTCTTGACCAGCAGTCAGTCGTGAATGAGAGTGATTTGCTAGCAGTCTCTGGTTGCAGCATAGCCTTTACTTTGTCAACGACCTTTTGGTGAATCTTTCTCAGCATTTCTGTTCGATAATACTTCTCACTCTTCAGTGTGTAGCTTGGCTCAAGTATGGACATCAACCGCTTAAATCCTGAGTCAGACACCATTGTAAATGGTTGGTTAACAGTGACAAACATCTCTGTGATTACTCTGTCCAGAAGTTGGGATCTTCCATCTGAATTTGACCAGTCATGTCCAAAGTCCGGCCCGCGGGCCAGTTGCGGCCCGTCCTTTAGTTTTATACGGCCCCCTGAGACGCTGCTGACTTTAAAATGCCTTTCTCTCGGAGACTTCTCACATCCCCGCCCCGATACGATGGCTCGGGTGCGTGGACACAAAACCACCTTATCCCAGGGAATCACCAAGTATGGAGAACGGCAAGATAACGCCGCCAGTTCCGTCACTCTGCGAGCCGAAGTGATCGCCACCAAAAAGGCAACCTTCTTAGACAGCAGAGGCAACGAGATATCCCGAATGTTTTCAAAGGGAGCACGTTGTAACACGAACAGAACCAAGTTCAAGTCCCACGGAGGTAAGGGCTCCTTCCTGGGAGGAGCCAAATGTCGCACACCTTGAATGAAGGTGCGAACCAGAGAATGAGACGCCACAGGGCGTTGGAAAAGAATAGCCAGGGCAGACATCTGGCCCTTGATCGTGGCCAGCGCCAGGTGCTGGTCCACTCCCGCCTGGAGAAAAGCCAACACTCTCAACACCGAGTACGAGCGAGGGGAGTACCCCCTGGACTCGCACCAGGCGAAGTAAGCCTTCCAGGTACGGTAATAAATCTTTCCAGAGGAGGTCTTCCTAGCCTTAACAAGAGTAGGGATGACCTCAGAGGAGAGACCCCTGTCCCTCAGGACCTGGGTCTCAACAGCCAGGCCGTTAAAAAGCCAGCGACTAAAGCAGGATGGAAGATCGGACCCCGAGACAGGAGATCTTCCCGCATGGGCAGCCCCCACGGAGGCGCCACTGCCAGATGAACAACGTCGGCGTACCAGGAACGGCGTGGCCAGTCTGGAGCCACCAGAATCACCAGGTGCGGTTCCGAGGCTAGCCTGCGGAGAAACCTGGATAGCAACTGAATCGGAGGAAAGGCATACATCAGACGATACTGATGCCAAGGAGCCACCAACGCATCCGAAGCGACTGCCAGAGGATCACGTGTTCTTGCCACGAACCTTTCGGTTTAGTCGAGATGCGAACAGATCCACGTCCGGGGATCCCCACCTCGCACACAGCATTTGGAAGACCTCCGGGTGCAGGGACTATTCCCCCTGGTCCAGGGTCTGGCGGCTCAGATAGTCGGCCTGCCAATTCTCCACACCCGGAATGTGAACTGCTGAGATCGCCGGGACATGAGTCTCGGCCCACGATAGAATGTCGGTCACCTCCCGGGCCGCACAAGCACTCCTGGTGCCCCCTTGGTGGTTGATGTAAGCCACCGCGGTAGCATTGTCCGTCTGTACTCGGACAGGAAGGCCCTGAAGACGGTCCGACCACTGGAAGAGACAGAGTTTTATCGCTCGCAATTCCAGCACATTTATCGGGAGGGAGGACTCCTCCGACCAAGTGCCCTGGGCAGACAGGTTGCCCAGGACTCCACCCCAACCCGACAGGCTGGCATCCGTGGTAATCACCGTCCACACCAACGGACGGAAGGACTTGCCTTCCGCCACCGACGGGAACTGGAGCCACCACAGAAGAGCCAATCTGGTCTGACGACTCAAGGAGACACTCAGATCCAGGGACTGAGGCAGTCTGTCCCACCTGACCAGGATCTCCATCTGGAGAGCCAGCGTGTGAAATTGAGCAAAGGGTATCGCCTCGAAGGCTGACACCATCAACCCCAGAGACCTCATACAGGTTCTGAGTGACGAGGACGGGTTGTCCCTGAGGGACCTGATCTCGTCCTGCAAGGTCCGGAGCTTGTCCTCCGGCAAGAACACCTTTGCCTGAGCAGAGTCCAGAATCATTCCCAGATAGGGAAGATGAACCGATGGAGACAACGCCGATTTTTGAACGTTGATGGTCCATCCGAACTCCTGGAGCGTCTGTACCGTGGTGGACAGATCGCGCATTAGGTCCTGGCTGGCACGTGCCCTCAGAAGGAGATCGTCCAGGTAGCCCAAGACCGCAATGCCCTGTGCCCTCAGTAGGCCCAGAACCGGCGCCAGCACTTTGGTAAAAACCCTGGGTGCCGAAGCGAGACCGAAAGGTAACACCACAAACTGGTAGTGGTCCTCTGCGATAGCAAACCGAAGGTACCGCTGATGACCTTCGAAAATGGGGATGTGCAGATACGCATCCTTCAGATCTATCGAAGCCAGGAATTCCCCTGGGCTCAGAGAGGCCACCACCGAACGGAGAGACTCCATACGGAACTTCCGAACGCGCACGAAGCGGTTCAGCGATTTTAGGTCCAGAATAGGACGCACTTTGCCCTCCTTTCTGGGCACAGTAAACAGATTTGAATAAAACCCCCGAAACCTGTCCCGATGAGGCACCGGGACAATCACCCCCTGAGCAAGAAGGTCCTGTACCGCCTGGTGCAGGTCCTGCAGACGCCCCGGAGGCAAGTGAAGATTCGAGGGAAAAAATCTGTCCGCCGGCCTGGAAAGGAATTCAATGATTTCCTGAACCCACCTGTCCGATATCCGGAGCAGCCAAGGTTGGAGGAAACCGCGCAAACGTCCCCCCATCCCTGAAATAAGTGAGGGCGCCCCTTCAGGCAGAGGCGGACTGACCCGCCGAGCCAGCATTACCCGACTTCTGCTTACCCGCCCAGGGCTTCTTCTGGTTGTCCTGGGCCTTGAAGGGCTTGCCCTTGGATTGGTTCCGAAAGGCACGAAAGGACCCCTGATTGGATCTAGGCGCAGAACCCCGCTTGCCTCGAAAAGACTTGTTCTTCGGGTTCTGGGGCAGCATAGTGCTCTTGCCCCCCGTGACGCCTTTCACCAGGGTATCCAATGCCTCACCAAAAAGGCGAGAGCCAGCATAGGGAAAATCAGCAACTATTTTCCGTGAGGACTGGTCGGCCGACCAGCTCTTCAGCCATATCAGTCGCCGGTTAAGCACCACGACACTAGAGAGGCGAGCCACTAAAGGGGCCTCATTCAAGGCCGCATCACACAAATACATGACTCCTTGGTGGATCTGATCCACCATTTCCAGCCGGGCAGGCGAACACCATCAGACACGAGATTGCTCCTAAGCATCTTAGTCCAATCAGCCACCCCCTGAGCCACCAAAACGGACGCGAAAACGGGTTTGAGCAACGAACTCGCCACCGTGTAGGAATGGCGGGCTAGAGACTCCAACCCCCGGTCCGTAGGGTCCCGGAACACCGGAGAATCCTCAGAAGGAACCAAGGTAGCCTTATTTAACACGGCCACAGTGTGATCCACCTGCGGAGGCACACACCATTGTGATTCCGTAGCCAGCGCAAAAGGATAAAGCAATTTGAACCGACTAGGTACCAGGAATGGACGTTTCAACGTGCGCCACATTTCATTAACCGTGTAATGAAATTCAGCTGGGCAGGGAAAAACCTGCGCCGACTTGCGGGTCCTGTGCGTCCCAAACAAGGACACAACGCCCGGAGGACTGGGCTCATCCTCCAAATGTAAAGTTTCCTTAACAGAAACAATTAACTCATCCATGGTCGCCCGTTCTTCAGGCGACCCCGGGGAGGAGGTATCAACCCCCTCCACCTCAGCCTCCCCCTCAGACCCCGGGGGGTCCAAGGATGAGCGGGACCCTGAAAAGGGCATATCCCCATCTGAATCAGAGGAGAGAGACAATCTGGGCCTCTTTTTTGCAGCACGTTCAGCCATCAGCATTTCCATATTAGACACCAAAGTCGCCACCACAGCAGCCAAATCAGGTCTCAGCGGGGCCACAGGAAACTGGGCGCCCCCACCAGAGCTGGGGGGAATTTGCTATCCTGAGAATCCATTGCTCAAGGTTACAGAAAAAACAGTGCAATAAAATGTGTACTGCTCCTTTAAGATCGCTGCGGAATGCGCAGCCCACCGCTACAGCTACAGTGACAAAGACCCCCAAAAGGAGAAGAGAAAACTGAGCCAGAAGCGATAATACAGAGGAATATTGAGAGCGATAACCTGCAGAGCCCGCAGAGTGTTGCTACCGATGTCCTGCTGCAGAGGGAAAGGAAGTGCTGCTGAAGTAGGCTGAACTATAGACTGCCAGACTTAGGGAAAATGGCTGCATTTGGAGGCTACGCCAAAATGGCCACCGAACATGCGGTCAGACCGATCGTCCACCTCCCACAAAATGGCGGCGGATGGCGCCAAAATAGCATGCAGTATCGCCCACAGGGAAGCTATACATGCCTGCCCATATCAAAGATGGCGGACCGCGCGAATTCACGCCACTGCGGTCGCCACACAAAAACGTCTGCACCCCCAACAATGCACCGAAGTGACACAGGGAAGGGGACCCCCAGAAAACATACAGTATCTGCACAAGCGATCCCCACAGGGACCGCATAGGGAGTCACACAGGCACAGACATGGGGAACACAACTTGGGCTACCTGGCAACACTTTACCACAACAGATGAATACCAAACACTTATGGCCTACCCAACATACGCCCTAACCACCAACATTTGACAGAGGAAAGCGGAAACCCACCCCCTTTTTTCAAACTCCCTCCCCACCCCGTACATCCCCCACAATCCTTTTCAAATACCTACATTTCTCATGATTAGAATAGTATCATGTTACCCAATCTGTTCCAAATTAGTTATCAGCCAAGGAGCAACATCCGAAATTCGTTACCCATCCACTCACCTTACGCTAACTTCTATTTACACCACTACTTCTCGGAAAGGTAGGGTCAAGATACCCCACAAAACATTACAAGAGTCAAAGCAACTGTTCTGAACCCCTTTATTGATTTTAATGCCACAGAGGTAGCCATGGATTACCTCCCTCACCGGAAACATCCGTCAGGGGAACATGTCATCCAGGTACCTCTCAAAAAGGCACATTTAACCAAGGAATATTAGGAAACAAGAGATAAACGTAACATGGTACTCATCCTCAATATCTGAACCAACCCAACACAACTGTCATTCTGATGTTCTGTTAGGTCTTCCTTCTGCATTTGATCCCCTGGAGGATTCGGCATTTGACCCCCTGGAGGACGGTTCACTCACTATTGTTAATGCTAGATTCTCCTCACCAATTCTGTCAAAGTTATGTAACTCTCTTTTTGAAAAACATTGATATACAACTTTGATACCGTTTGTAGGTTTTCAAAACCTCAATGAAATATGTTGAAAGAAAAATCAACCGCAGTAAGAATTGGTATGGCTTCAGAAGCTAATGTGCTCTTAGCACGACAAACGTTTGAGGGAATCGCAAGTTCTCGGCTAGCACGATGAGCTGAAAAGCCTCTTGAATTTAATCCACATTTCCCTTTGAATTGAGTAGTCGACCTGAACTCTTCCCCTTACATAGGCGCCCTGATTCTTCAAATTGTTTACACCAACGAAAAATGTTCTTTGCCATTTGTAGATCAATCCCGAAACACTGTCAAAACTGCACGCTGCACTGTTATTGCGGACTGTCTTGCTAAACTGGGGAACACAAATGCCTTCTGATGCATAGATGCCATCTTGTTAACTACTGAGGTTAGCATCTATTTGGGCACTAGTAGTGGTATCTAGCACCCGTCGTTTGAAATTATAGGCCATGCCCGTTCAAGTAGTGCAGATTTTGGTATCCGATTGCAAAGATAGAAGGCTTTAACAATTGGGTCAGTCTTTATGAAACACACTGTATTTCTTTGTGCCACTATTAAGCAGCCTGTGGCCTTTGGTGGCCTGACCCTCCCCATTTTTTTCAATATTTCCTAGGTGGGCAACTTGTACATGCTCATAATTGGCTTTTGTTTGGTAAGGGGAATGCCTCAGTGGTGGTGGAGGAGGCGGCAATATTGGGCTTTTACAAGAAGCTATAGCCCCCAATTTATTAGGGTTGTCGTGCCCTGTATCTGCTCACCTGCACTATGAGAACCACTAATAGGAAATGGAACGGTGCTAGGGGCTGTCCCCCATTCATAGTCACCTCATCTCTTGTCATGGAATAACCCAAATTCATGATTAATGGTTCTAGTGTATGCTGGCGACGTTTCAGCTCCCCAGCAGATTTTTCACATTTTTGGACTTCACCAGTAGACTTATACTGGTCTCGGGTATATTTTATAGCAGCTGTAACTACTGTTCAGATACCCCCAGAACTGCAAATATGCTTGTTGGGTCTTGTAGAACCTTTGCCTCCTAGAAAGATTGCTGGAATACTCTTGGCTAGATTATTGCCAGGAAAGCAATTTTGCTCCTTTGAAAATCAACTGCCCCCCGACCTTTAGACAGGTGGATAATTCTGCCCCCCCCCTCCCCCCAGCTGTATAAAGCCTCCAGCAACAGTAGAGTATGTTTTACCAAATTTGATAAAGTTTGGTCTCTGAGGTTAGAAAATTCTGGACACAGCTATCCTATCCTGATGCTTCCATATTTCGATGGGATTTGACCAGTCAGAAGTGTCTTCACTTCTCCCTCCATTTGAACAAACGGGCTCACACTATAGCAGCAAGGCCTTGTTAGTGTCAGACAAGCTTTTCTTTTCATTGCTCATCATCTGCTGTTGTGTTGGCGACACTGAGTCAGGTCTGGAAGGTGGTATTACTGCCTCTATGAGTAACCGCATTTATATATGTTCTTTGGAATCCTATCATTGTGGCTCTATAGACAATCATTCACTGCAGAACTAAGTGTGGGGCTATTTTTTTTCTTTACGCTGCCCAATGTTCTCGTACTGCATTTTGTACTACTACTAAAATTAATAAAATAATTTTTGAAGAAAAAAATAAATAAAAAAGGCAGCATGTGCAAAATCATTGCCAGGGTCCAATCCAGGCCTGAAACAACAAATCGATTAATCGACAACTAATCCACTATGAAAATAGTTGTCAACTATTTTCATTATCGATTCGTTGGTCAGCCGATTAGTTGGCCTGCATACAGAATGCATTATTTGTTTACATATCAGAAAATACAGTGCAGCACACATACAGCTCAGTACACTGGTCATACATGTAAATATACACATTGCAGCACACATACAGCTCAGTACACCCTCCATACAGGTCAATATACACAGTGAAGCACACATACAGCTCAGTACACATGTATGTATGCTGCACTGTGTATACTGACATGTATGGAGTGTGTACTGAGCTGTATGTGTGCTGCACTGTGTATACTGACAGGTATGTATGCTGCAATGTGTATACTGACATGTCAGTATACACAGTGCAGCACACATACAGCTCAGTACACCTTCCATACATGTCAGTATACACAGTGCAGTGCACCTAGAGCTTAGTACACCCTCAATACATGTCAGTATACACAGTGCAGCATACATACATGTCAGTATACACAGTGCAGCACACATACAGCTCAGTGTACCCTCCATACATGTCAGTATACACAGTGCAGCACACCTACAGCTCAGTACACCCTTCATTAGAGATGGGCTGGGGTGTGTTCGGGATCCCACCTGCCCGATCCTGCCAGGAAGCAGACACTGCACCCCGGCTAATCACAGGAAGTGAGACATTTCCCGATCTGTGCAGCTGCGGATCAGGAAATGTCTCACTGCCTGTTATTATCGATACTTATTTTTAATGTCATGACATTTTTTTTTTTTTTTTGTAGACTAATGAAAAATATTACTGTTTCTTTATGATTATGAAGAACAGTCCTTCTGTGGCTTTGAAATCGTGCTACTTCAGCGTGATTTTAAAGCCGCAGATCAGTGCAAGCTGGACCTCTGAATTCATTGCGGCTTGCAACTATTTAAGCAGAACTTAATGCAAGTCAATAGAATTGCAAAAAAGGTATTGGTTTTAGCATCAGAGCCCCCCTACCAACAAACTATACAATGAAAAACAGGGATATTTAGTTCACATATAGTCCATACAGAATTTGCCGTATTAATATGTGGTCACAACACTTTAGCACCTGATAGTTTAAATACATGTACAAGCTATTGGGATTTGAGCACATCTTTTCTCACCATATAGCTGGTTAGTTGTATTTACCACTGCATAGAGATTGTCAAGAATAAATTGTCTTTTTTTTAAACTTTACATAACTAAATTATACGCCACGCTTTAAGATTTTTTTTTTTTAATCCGATTAATCGAAACAATAAATCGGGCAACTAATGGATTACGAAAAACTAAAATTTTTGTAAAATCTTACCGTAAAATTCCTTTCTCTGAGTCCGACAGTCACCGCCCATTCACACAGTCTTCACTTATGGGTATTGACTTCATTTCCACAGGAGTTTCTAGGCATAAGACTTGTAAAAGAACAATAAATCTACATAGTCACACCCATGGGGGCTGTCCTTCTAGTCCAATACCCCCCTGCAATAGCCATCCCAATTCAGTTTGGTCGCAAGCAGTGAAAGCGTATAAAAAGACCCCAAAAAGAGGGGCGGGGGCGGCGACTGTCGGAGGACTCAGAGAAAGGAATTTTACGGTAAGATTTTACAAAAATTCAGTTTTCTCTTACGTCCGACAATCGCCGCCCATTCACACAGTCTTCACTTATGGGGATGTCCCAAAGCAGTGTAGACATGAGGGGTGGGCAACGCAACTGCCAGAAAAGCAACGCAGTACCCACATCAGAGAAAGGAACCTTACATGTACAAGAAGGTAACCTTCTGGGTAACAAAAAAGGGCTCACCCTCAACAACCCAGGAAAATAACCAAGGGGAAAAGAACCCCAACAGCTAGGAACCCGGGTTCCCTATGGAACAGCCGCACAGAGAACTTTGCGGCCAAAGGATGCATCAGCTGATGCCAGAACATCAATTTTGTAGAATTTTGAGAAAGTCTGCACCGATGACCAAGTCGCAGCCTTGCACACCTGGGCCACCGAAGCCTGATGCCGATAGGCCCAGGACGTACTCATCAACCTGGTAGAGTGCGCCTTGACAGGGAAGGGAGAAACCCATTCCCGCAATGAATAGGCCTGTACAATGGTCTGTCTGATCCATTTGGCAATGGTTGCTGCAGACACAGCCATACCCTTCTGAGGTCCCTCAGGAAGGACAAAAAGAGAATCCGATTTTCCAAAGGATTCAGTCGACGACAGGTAAACCCTGATCGCCAGGACAACATCCAAGGAATGCAAGGCAACCTCCTTTGGATGCTTAGGATTCGCACAAAGCGAAGGCAAAACAATGTCCTCATTCAGGTGGATTTCCGAAACCACCTTTGGCAAAAAGGACAGATTAGGTCGCAAGACCACCTTATCCCTATGAACCACCAGTTAAGGGGAGCGGCAAGACAACGCCCGCCAACTCTGACACTCTGCGAGCAGAAGTGATCACTACCAGAAACGCAACCTTCTTAGATAGCATGGGCAACGAAAGTTCCCTGATGTTTTCAAAAGGGGAACGCTGCAACACGGACAGAACCAAGTTCAAGTCCCATGGAGTTAAGGGCTCCCTTCTAGGGGGAGCCAGGTGACGCACACCTTGAATAAAGGTGCAAATCAAGGAATTAGACGCCACTTTGATACCGTTTGTAGATTTTCAAAACCTCAATGAAATATGTTGAAAGAAAAATCAACCGCAGTAAGAATTGGTATGGCTTCAGAAGCTAATGTGCTCTTAGCACGACAAACGTTTGAGGGATCGCAAGTTCTCGGCTAGCACGATGAGCTGAAAAGCCTCTTGAATTTGATCCACATTTCCCTTTGAAGTGAGTAGTCGACCTGAACTCTTCCCCTTACATAGGCGCCCTGATTCTTCAAATTGTTTACACAACGACAAATGTTCTTTGCCACTGGTAGATCAATCTCGAAACACTGTCAAAACTGCACGCTGCACTGTTATTGCGGACTGTCTTGCTAAACTGGGGAACACAAATGCCTTCTGATGCATAGATGCCATCTTGTTAACTACTGAGGTTAGCATCTATTTGGGCACAAGTAGTGGTATCTAGCACCCGTCATTTGAAATTCTAGGCCATGCCCATTCAAGTAGTGCAGATTTTGGTATCTGATTGCACAGATAGAAGGCTTTAACAATTGGGTCAGTCTTTATGAAACACACTGTATTTCTTTGTTTTTGTGCCACTATTAAGCAGCCTGTGGCCTTTGGTGGCCTGACCCTCCCCATTTTTTTCAATATTTCCTAGCTGGGCAACTTGTACATGCTCATAATTGGCTTTTGTTTGGTAAGGGGAATGCCTCAGTGGTGGTGGAGGAGGCGGCAATATTGGGCTTTTACAAGAAGCTATAGCCCCCACTTTATTAGGGTTGTCGTGCCCTGTATCTGCTCACCTGCACTATGAGAACCACTAATAGGGCATGGAACGGTGCTAGGGGCTGTCCCCCATTCATAGTCACCTCATCTCTTGTCATGGAATAACCCAAATTCATGATTAATGGTTCTAGTGTATGCTGACGACGTTTCAGCTCCCAAGCAGATTTCTTTCACATTTTTGGACTTCACCAGTAGACTTATACTGGTCTCGGGTATATTTTATAGCAGCTGTAACTACTGTTCAGATACCCCCAGAACTGCAAATATGCTTGTTGGGTCTTGTAGAACCATTGCCTCCTAGAAAGATTGCTGGAATACTCTTGGCTATATTATTGCCAGGAAAGCAATTTTGCTCCTTTGAAAATCAACTGCCCCCGACCTTTAGACAGGTGGATAATTCTGCCCCCCCCCCCAGCCGTATAAAGCCTCCAGCAACAGTAGAGTATGTTTTACCAAATTTGATAAAGGTTGGTCTCTGAGGTCAGAAAATTCTGGACACAGCTATCCTATCCTGATGCTTCCATATTTCGATGGGACTTGACCAGTCAGAAGTGTCTTCACTTCTCCCTCCATTTGAACAAACGGGCTCACACTATAGCAGCAAGGCCTTGTTAGTGTCAGACAAGCTTTTCTTTTCATTGCTCATTGTCTGCTGTTGTGTTGGCGACACTGAGTCAGGTCTGGAAGGTGGTATTACTGCCTCTATGAGTAACCGCATTTATATATGCTCTTTGGAATCCTATCATTGTGGCTCTATAGACAATCATTCACTGCAGAACTAAGTGTGGGGCTATTTTTTTTCTTTACGCTGCCCAATGTTCTTGTACTGCATTTTGTACTACTACTACTAAAATTTATAAAATAATTTTTGAAGAAAAAAAATAAAGCAGGATGGAAGATCGGTCCCTGGGACAGCAGATCTTCTCGCATTGGCAGCCGCCACGGATGCTCTACGGCCAGGTGAACGATGTCCGCGTACCAGGACCGGCGAGGCCAGTCCGACGCCACCAGAATCACCAGTGATTGTTCCGAGGCCAACCTGCGAAGGAATCTGGACAACAATTGAATCGGAGGAAAGGCATAGATCAGTCGATACTGACGCCAAGGCGCCACCAGCGCATCCGAGGCGTCTGCCAGAGGATCGCGCGTTCTTGCCACGAACCTTTCCACCTTGTGGTTTAGCCGGGACGCGAACAGATCCACATCCGGGGATCCCCACTTCGCACACAGCATCTGAAACACCTCCGGGTGCAGGGACCATTCCCCCTGGTCCAGGGTCTGGCGGCTCATCGCCAAGACATGAGTCCCGGCCCAAGACAGAATTCTGGTCACTTCCTGGGCCGCCTGGGCACTCCTGGTGCCTCCTTGGTGGTTGATGTAAGCCACCGCAGTGGCACTGTCTGTCTGCACCCCTACAGGACGGCCCTGAAGACGATCCGACCAATGGATCAGGTACAGCCTGATCGCTTTCAATTCCAATATGTTTATCGGAAGGGAGGATTCCTCCTCCAACCAAGTGCCCTGGGCAGACAGGTTGCCCAGAACGCCACCCCAGCCCGACAGGCTGGCATCCGTGGTCATTACCGTCCACAGAATTGGCCGGAAGGATTTTCCGTCTGACACCGCCGGGGACTGAAGCCACCACAAGAGATCCATCCTGGTTTGGCGACTCAGACACACTCTCAGGTCCAAAGACTGAGGTAAGGTAGCCTGTCCCACCTGGCGAGGATTTCCGCTTGAAGAGGGCCTCGAAGGCCCACACCATTAACCGCAGGGTCCGCATACAGGTCCTGAGCGACGAGGATTTGTTGTCCCTGAGGGACCTGACCTCGTTCTGTAGGGTCCAGAGCTTGTCCTCCGGTAAGAACACCTTTGCTAGTGCAGAGTCCAGAACCATTCCCAGATACGGGAGACGAACCGAAGGCGACAAAGTCGACTTCTGAATGTTGATTGTCCAACTGAACTCCTGAAGCGTCTGGACCGTAATGGACAGATCGCGCAGCAGGCTCTGACTGGCACTCGATCTTAACAGAAGATCGTCCAGATATCCCAAGACCGCAATGCCCTGTGCCCGCAACAGGCCCAGAACAGGCGCCAGCACTTTGGTAAAGACCCTTGGAGCCGAAGCGAGACCGAAAGGTAACGCCACAAACTGGTAATGTTCCTCCGCGATAGCGAATCGGAGGTACCTCTGATGACCCTCGAAAATGGGGATGTGTAGATACGCATCCTTCAGGGCTATAGAGGCCAGGAACTCCCCCGGATTCAGGGAGGCCACCACCGAGCGGAGTGATTCCATGCGGAACTTTCGAACGCGCACAAAGCGGTTCAGCACTTTTAAGTCCAGAATCGGACGCACTTTGCCCTCCTTTCTGGGCACAGTGAACATATTTGAAGAAAAACCCGGAAACCTGTCACGATGAGGCACCGGGACAATCACCCCCCGAGCGAGAAGATCCTGCACCGCCTGATGTAGGTCCTGTAACCGCCCTGGGGTCAAATGAAGATTTGAGGGAAAGAATCTGTCTGCCGGCCGTGAAAGAAATTCGATCTTGTACCCTGACCAAATGATTTCCTGAACCCACCTGTCCGTGATTCGGTGCAGCCAAGGTTGTAGGAAACCGCACAAACGTCCCCCCACCCCTGTAATGGGTGAGGGCGCCCCTTCAGGCAGAGGCGGACTGAGCCGTCGCACCGGCCTGGCCGGATTTTTGCATGCCAAACCAGGGCTTCTTCTGACTACCTTGGCCCTTGAAGGGTTTACCCTTGTTCTGCGCCTTAAAGGCACGAAAGGACCCTTGAGCAGGTTTAAAGGATGGGCCCCCACTTACCGTGGAAAAACTTGCCCTTAGGATTCTGGGGCAGCAAAGTGCTCTTACCCCCAGTGACTCCTTTAACCAATTCGTCCAAGGATTCTCCAAAAAGGCGAGACCCCGCATAGGGGATGTCAGCCACCGTCTTCCTGGATTTCTGGTCAGCCGACCAGCATTTTAACCAGATTAAACGACGGTTAACCACAGCGACACTGGACAGGTGTATCGCCAAAGGGGCTTCATTTAGAGCTGCATCACACAAATAAATGACCCCACGAGGAATCTGCTCCACCATTTCCACCGTAGTGGGAGGAGCAGAGTCGGCCACGAGTGTGTGTGTGAGGACCTTGGTCCAATCTGCCACAGCCTGAGCCACCATTACAGAGGCAAAAATAGGCTTGAGCATGGAACCCGCCACCATGTAGGAATGACGGGCAAGAGACTCCAGTCTCCTATCAGTAGGATCCCTAAACACCGGGAGTCCTCAGTGGGTAATAGGGTAGACTTGTTCAACCTGGCCACCGTGTGATCCACTTGAGGAGGCACACACCAGCGTGCAGCCGTAGTAGCCACAAAAGGGTAGAGAAGTTGAAACTTCTTAGGCACCATGAAGGTGTGTTAAGTTACGCAATAGCTCATTCACCTTATGGTGAAACTCTGCGGGGCAAGGAAAAACCTGCGCCGTCTTGCGGGTCCTGTGTGTACCAAAAGAGGACACAACGCCCGGAGGAGTGGGCTCATCCTCCAAATGTAGTGTTTCCTTCACTGCCAAGATCAACTCATCCATAGCTGCGCGTTCCTCGGGAGACCCAGGGGGGGGGGGGGGGGGATTCATCCACCCCCTACGACCTCCGACTCCCCCTCAGACTCTTGCGGGTCCTGAGAAGGGCGAGACTCCGAAAGGGCCACGCTACCTACAGCAACCATCTCACACTCAGAATCAGAAGAAAAGGAAATCCTAGGCCTTTTCCTAGCAGCACGTTCAGACATCAGAACATCCATTTTTGACACCAAAGATGCCACAATAGCAGCCAAATTAGTCTGGTTAGAGGTTTCTGTGGACCCTGAATCCCCCACCAAAGCTGGAGGGAATTTGCTGTCCTGGGATTCCATAACAGAAAAGATTTTTTTTTTTTTTTGAACTGGCCCTTTAAGTGCGATGTGGACCCCTCCCCAGCACACCGCTATAAGATTGACACACAGAGTCCCGCAGGGATAAAAACTGACCAGGAAGATTGCACAAGGTAGTCAGGAAAAAAGGACAGCAGGACAGAACCCCACAAAGAGTTACCAGCTCCTTCAGCCCCTCCTGTGAGAAAGGAGGAAGTGATGTCACCGCTGGAGGCTGAACCAGGCTGCAGGCCAAGGGAAAATGGATGCCTATAGAAACTAATGGGAGGCTTCGGCAAGATGGCCGCCGACATGTGCTCGGAACGATCGTTCGCCACACACAAGATGGCGCCGCAAGGCGCGAAAATACACCACATAGCAGGCTGTATGAGCGCCCACAGTGAAGCCAGACATGCTGCCCACATTTAAAATGGCGGAGCGGCGGTACTTAACCGCTAGGTGGTCGCCACATGTCTGCATCCCCAAGCACCCTAAAGGGAAATTAGGAGAGGGACCCCCAAAAACTCCACACAGCGCTGCTGTGAGAGAATAAAAGCCCCCGCATCAAGCGGGAAACCGCCCACCCTCAGATGGCAGGGGAGTGCCGCCAGCCAAAAACGCAGGACACTAGTAGTGCACGGACGAACCTATGCTGTGTCCAGTGAGGTAGCCACCTCACCCGGCTACATCCCTGATGGACAGGGATGGGTCATTTATGAGACCAGGGCGAACACATAGCCTGCGAAACGCTCGATGGCGGGCCGGGATTTCATCTGACCCTCTGTCCTTGAGAACCAGGACGGTCAGTCCGATTCCCAGCTCCGAAAGCTCCATCTTCATCCAAAGATCCACTAACTAGTGCTGAGAAAATAAACAGCTAGCAAAGTAAAGAAAACAAAAATGACATTTCTTGAAAATAAATCATAAAAGAAAAAAAAGAGAAAAGGCTGAGACTGTAGCCTCAGCACAGGGAAGCCTATCCACTCCTGAAGCTAGGCAGAAGACAAACTGAATTGGGATGGCTATTGCAGGGGGGTATTGGACTGGTAGGACAGCCCCCATGGGTGTGACTATGTAGATTTATTGTTTTTTTACAAGTCTTATGCCTAGAAACTCCTGTGGAGATGAAGTCAATACCCCATAAGTGAAGACTGTGTGAATGGGCGGCGACTGTCGGAGGACGTAAGAGAAATTCTTTTTTTTTTTTTTAACTGGCCCTTTAAGAGCACTGCGGACTCCCACAGCACACCACTATCGAGACTGTGAGACACAGACCCCCCGCAGGGACAAAAACTGACCAGGAAGATTGCACAAGGCATGATAGGACAGAACCCCACAGTGTGTTACCAGCTCCTTCAGTCGCTCTGTGAGAAAGGAGGAAGTGATGTCACCGCTGAAGGCTGAACTAGGCTGCAGGCCAAGGGAAAAATGGATGCCTATAGAAACTAAAGGGAGGCTTCCGCAAGATGGCCGCCGACATGTGCTCTGAACGATCATTTGCCACACACAAGATGGCGCCGTAAGGCGCAAAATACACTACATAGCATGCTGTATGAGTGCCCACAGTGAAGGCAGACATGCTGCCCACACTAAAAATGGCGGACCGGCGGTTTTTAACCCCGCAGTGGTCGCCACATGCGTCTGCATCCCCAAGCACCCTAAAGAGACATTAGGAGAGGGACCCCCAAAACCCCACACAGCACTACAGTGAGAGAATAAAAACCCCCGCAAGGACCGGGACCAGGGAGCCCAAAACGCACAGACACAGGGGACACCCACACCACAGACACACAGGACTTGCGGACCCCAGACAGAGGCCCTACACAGAATGTACTTACCTGTACCCAATGGCGTGGGGTGCCTCATATCAAGCGGGAAACTGCCCACCCTCAGATGGCAGGGGAGTGCCGCCAGCCAAAACGCAGGACACTAGTAGTGCACGGACTAACCTATGCTGTGTCCAGTGAGGTAGCCACCGCACAAGGCTGCATCTCTGATGGACAGGGATGGGTCGTTTGCGAGGCCAGGGCGAACACATAGCCTGCGAAACGCTCGATGGCGGGCAGGGATTCCATCTGACCCTCTGTCCCGGAGAACCAGGACGGTCAGTCCGATTCCCAGCTCCACAAAAACGCCGTCTTCATCCGAAGATCCACTAACTAGTGCTGATAAAATAAACAGCTAGCAATGTAAAGAAAAAAATTACATCTTTTGAAAATAAATCATAAAAGAAAAATAGAAAGGCTGAGACTTTAGCCTCAGCACAGGGAAGCCTATCCACTCCTGAAGCTAGGCAGAAGACAAACTGAATTGGGATGGCTATTGCAGGGGGGTATTGGACTAGAAGGACAGCCCCCATGGGTGTGACTATGTAGAGTTATTGTTCTTTTACAAGTCTTATGCCTAGAAACTCCTGTGGAGATGAAGTCAATACCCATAAGTGAAGACTGTGTGAATGGGCAGCGACTGTCGGAGGACGTAAGAGAAATAATAATTAGTTGTAGCCCTAGTCCAATCACCTGAAGGTAGCAGTCTATAACCCAGGGTTTATGAATATCTGGCCTGTGTCCTGAACTATACAAACTTAAAAACCAAAAACATAACTAATATTCGTCTTTGTTTCATTGAAGAGAAATTTAGCAGCTTCAATTTATTTTGCGGCAAACCAAAAAAAGGCAACAATCTATTTTAGCTGCTTATAGCACTTCTGAAGCAATGTTCTAGAGCAGGGGTCTTAAAACTATGGCCCTCCAGTTGTTCAGGAACAACAATTCCCAGCATGCCTAGTCATGTCTGTGAATGTCAGAGTTTTACAATGCCTCATGGGATGTGTAGTTATGCAACAGCTGGAGGGCCGTAGTTTGAGGTTCCCTGTTCTAGAGGGTTCTGAAGGGGAGAAAAAAAGAAAAAAAAGCGAAAAAAAGAAGGTCTGCTTGCATAATACAGTGAGGATTTTGTACATTTGCCCACCGACAAAGAAATGATCAGTCTAATTTTAATGGTAGGTTTATTTTAACAGTGAGAGACAAACAAACAAAAATATCCAGAAAAACGCATTTTAAAAAAATTATAAAATTGATTTGCATTTTAATGAGTGAAATAAGTTTTGGACTCCTTCGCAAAACATGACTTAGTACTTCGTGGCAAAAACCTTGTTGGTAATCACAGAGGTCAGACGTTTCCACCAGGTTTGCACACATCTCAGGAGGGATTTTGTCCCACTCCTTTTTGCAGATCCTCTCCAAGTCATTAAATTTCTGAGGCTGACGTTTTGGAACTTGAACCTTCCGCTCCCTCCACAAATTTTCTATGAGATTAAGGTCTGGAGAATGGCTAGGCCACTCCAGGACCTTAATGTGCTTCTTCTTGAGCCACTCCTTTGTGGTCGTGGCCATGTGTTTTGGCCAATTGTCATGCTAGAATACCCACCCACGACCTCTTTTCAATGCCCTGGTTGAGGGAAGAAGGTTCTCACCCAACATTTGACAGTACGTGGCCCCGGCCATCATCCCTTTGATGTGGTAATGTTGTCCTGTCCCCTTAGCAGAAAAACACTCCCAAAGCATAATGATCCCACCTCCATGTTTGACGGTGCGGAAGGTTTCCTTAGGGTCATAGGCAATTCCTCCTCCAAAAACAACGAATTGAGCTGATGCCAAAGAGCTCGATTTTGATCTCAGGTCATCTGACCACAACACTCTTACCCAGTTCTCCTCGGAATCATTCAGATGTTCTTTAGAAAACTTCAGATGGGACTGTACATGTGCTTTCTTGAGCAGGGGAACCTTGCAGGTGCTGCAGGATTTCAGTCCTTCACGGCATAGTGTTTGACAAATTGTTGTTTGATGACTATGGTACCAGCTGCTTTGAGATCATTGAGAACATTCTCCTATGTAGTTCTGAGCTGATTCCTCACCATTCTCATGATCATTGAAACTCCATGAGGAGAGATCTTGCATGGAGCCCCAGACCAAGGTAAATGGACAGTTACTTTGGGTTTCTTCCATTTACGAATAATCGCACTAACTGCTGTCACCCTCTCACCAAGCTGCTTGGTGATGGCCTTTTAGCCCATTCCAGCCTTGTGTAGGTCTACAATCTTGTCCCAGACAACCTTTTTGTATTGGCCATGGTGGAGAGATTGGAATCTGATTGATTGCTTCTGTGGACAGGTGTCTTTTATACAGGTATCAAGCAGCTCGTTACCTGTATAGAAGACACCTGGTAGCCAGAAATCTTGCTGATTGATAGGAGATCAAATACGTATTTCACTCATTAAAATGCAAATCAATTTATAATTTTTTTGAATCTATAATTTTTTTGAAACACGTTTTTCTGGATTTTGTTGTTATTCTGTCTCACACTGTCAAAATAAACCTACCATATAAATTATAGACTGATCATTTCTTTGTGAGTGAGCAAACGTACAAAATAAGCAAGGGATCAAATACTTTTTTTCCCTCCCTGTAATGCAATGAAAGCATTACCCGCTCTGTTCCTAAGTAAGCTGTGGTGTAAATCAAAATAATGTAGGCGAAGCAACTATGTACTGACAAGCGCCTTATGTGGATTTCAAATAGAAGACTCCCACCTAACCTGTTCTCTTAATGCAATTAGTAATAATTATCAATTTCTGATTTAAAACAACATAAAACCAGAGATCACTCTTTAGAGAGCATTTGGCAGAGCACGAGGAGGCGCTAAACTACCTCCTCCCCATCTACCTAAACCCACTGAAATGCACACTACCTTGCTGCAACCACTGGCATTTTTCAAAATTGTCTGTCTTTTTTTGTTTATAGTGCAAAAAAAAAAAAAAAACGCAGAGGTGATCAAATATCACCAAAAGAAAGCTCTATTTGTGGGGGAAAAAAGGCAATACGTTTTATTTGGGTAGTGTCGCACAGCTGCGCAAATGTCATTTAAAGTAAAGCAGTGCCATATCGAAAAACAAATGGCCTGGTCATGAAGGGGGGGGGGGCTGGGGGGTAAACCTTCCAGAGCTGAAGTTGTTGAAGTGGATGTAAACCCTCACATATATCCAGTAAAGTGAACAGCCTCAGATGATACATAGAGATGAAACAAATCTCCCTACTACATAAAAGTTTTACATGCATATCTGCTGTCTTCTGCTTTTTATATTCTGCACATCGTGGAAGAAATGTTCTCTTCCCGTTAGGCACTGGGAGTGCTATGTTGGTATACATTGTGTAAAAGCTGACTGGAGTTAAGGCTCACAACCCCACTCCACATAGTCAGAGGAAGGAAGGAAGTTAGGAAGGAAGGAAGGAATGTGCTGTGAATAGACCAGCTCTCTGCTAATCTATTTATCGCACCCACCCAACACAAAATTTAGCCTGGCTTTATCTCAGTTGACTAGGAGATTGTCAGAAGTTATCATGCTGATAAGCAGGAGAAAGCTACGGGACTTAGGGTTATGGAGAGAGATAAAAAAAAACACTGCAGATACATGAGCTTAGGTCAAATTTCATGAATCAGGTTTATATCCACTTTAAAGAAAGCATAGATGAATTAAATGGTGGCTTTTTTTATTCACTAGGGTCCTGCTTACGAACAGACTGGGGGAAGTGGATCACTGTGCCAACCCTATCTAAGCTGACAAGTGTGTTGTAAAGGGCTTATGGCTGAAACAATGGTACTTCTAATATTCTGAATTTTTTTTTTTTAACCACCCTAAACATTTCAAGAACGGGTATCGACTTTTGAAGAAGATATTAAAAATCTTTAGCATGAAGATATCACAGGCTGAAGAACAGGTTTTCAAAGAACTCAAAATTGCTGGCAATTTTGGAGATTTTAACTACATCAGATTGATACAGATTAAAGATCCACAACTGTGGAGTGTATAGCCAGGATTGCATGCAATTTAACGCTAAACTTTAAAAAACTAAAAGTTGAAATAAACTTACAGGTCCACTGCTGGCAGTGACTTCAGCTTAATCTCTTTCTCCTGTGCACCCTGAAGTGTAGTTGAACACTTCTTCCTCTTCAGCTTCAACTTCGCTATTCTCTCTTCAGTCATTGTGCACAAGCTGCAAAGCAAAAACAGACCCTTAGGAATGCTATCTCATTCTCAAACAAGAAAAGATGAGGGTAGAACCTCTGTCAGGCTCCCACTGCTGTCGGAGGACACTTTGGGGAGATTACCTGTTCAGAAAGGAGGTGAAATGGAGGGATGCACTTTAAAACTAATGTCACATGACCATTTGTAAATAAGTCTTGCCCG
Source organism: Pelophylax lessonae (assembly GCF_965119305.1). NCBI lineage: Eukaryota > Metazoa > Chordata > Amphibia > Anura > Ranidae > Pelophylax > Pelophylax lessonae. The sequence continues at coordinate 83,168,252 of NC_138779.1, read as the reverse complement.
TAAAGAAAAGCTTTAAACCTGTCTCTGTCTACCATTCTGTTACCTTTTAAAGAGCCATGGCAGCTCTGAATGTGCATCTGACACATCTTGAAAAGTCAGATGCCTGTTCTCCCTGCTGTGTGTTTTAGTTACATCCTGTAGGGATGTAGGGCCCAGTGGATGAAGGCATCGAAGTGTAGTATAGAGGAGGACAAGGCATTAAACTCTTCTGGAAGTGTCTGATGCAGAATATTCTTTTGCAGCCATTTCTCTGTAAAAGGACTGGCAGTGCAACAGGCATTAAAGTGACCCTGTCGCTATCCTAAAAAAGTACTTCAAGCTGTACCCTGGGATAAGCAAATATTGTCTAAAAGAAAGAAGCATGTGTATTGTTAGGCTTTGTATATTTCTTCCATATCTGTGCAGTAATCCAGTGTGAAACCTTGCCTCTGTGCAGGAGCTTCCTGTAATAAAGACCAATCACTTGGTGCTGCTCTCTCTTCCTGTGCAGAGTGGCTGGTCTTGCCTCTGCCACCTCCAATATGGTTTTGCAGGCCGTCTGTAGCGTGTGAGCCTTCTGGTTCCCTCCCACACAGCTTGGTTCTCTCCATAGGCTATGTGCAGCACAGGGATGTCACCGCTACTTTTATATTGTAATAACGGAATTTCTGTAAAATCTTACCGTAAAATTCCTTTCTCTGAGTGCTCCGACAGTCGCCGCCCACTCATACAGTCGTCACCAAAGGGTATTGACTTTCGCTCCGCAGGAGTAGCTAGGCATAAGACTTGTTAGTAACAAAATCTTTTAGCATAGACACACCCATGGGGGCTGTCCCACTGGTCAATACCCTCCCTGCATTAAGCCATCCCAACTCAGTTTGGTAGCATAGCAGTAAGTGTACCAGAAAACCCCAAAAGAGGGGCGGGGGCGGCGACTGTCGGAGGACTCAGAAAATAATTTTACGGTAAGATTTTACAAAAATTCAGTTTTCTCTTACGTCCTCCGAAAGTCGCCGCCCACTCATACAGTCGTCACCAATGGGACGTCCCAAAGCAGTGAAGACATGAGGGGTGGGAGACGCAACCAAAGAAAAGGCAACGCAGTACCCACCTCAGAGAAAGGAACATTACACACGCAGTAAGAGAACCTTCTGGGCAACGGAAAAGGCTCAACAGGAGCAACAGCCCAGGAAAACAAATAACCCAGGGGAAAAACAACCCCAACAGCCAGGGACCCACAAAACAACAAGGGTCCCCTATGGCACTGCCGCACTGAGAACTCTGCGGCCAAAGAAGGCATCAGCTGATGCCAGAACATCCACCTTATAGAATTTGGAAAAGGTGTGCACCGACGACCAAGTCGCAGCCTTGCACACCTGGGCCACCGAGGCCCGATGCTCGGTAGGCCCAGGACGTACTCAAAGGTCTGGTGGAGTGCGCCTTAATAGGGAAGGGTGGAACCCGTTCCTTCAAAGCATAGGCCTGTACAATTGTCTGTCTGATCCATTTGGCAATGGTCGCTGCAGACGCAGCCATGCCCTTCCGAGGTCCCTCAGGAAGGACAAAGAGGGAATCCGATTTCCGAAAAGATTCAGTGGACGACAGGTAAACCCTGATCGCCCTGACAACATCCAAGGAATGCAATGAACCCTCCTTAGGATGCTTCGGCTTCGCACAGAGCGAAGGCAAAACAATGTCCTCGTTAAGGTGAAAGTCAGAGACCACCTTAGGGAGAAAATACGAATGAGGTCGCAAGACCGCCTTATCCTTGTGAACCACCAAGTAGGGAGAGCGGTAAGACAACGCCGCCAGCTCCGACACTCTGCGAGCCGAAGTGATCGCCACTAGAAAAGCAACCTTCTTAGACAGCAGAGGCAACGATATCTCCCGGATGTTTTCAAAGGGAGCACGCTGCAACACAGACAGAACCAAGTTCAAGTCCCATGGAGGTAAAGGCTCCCTCCGAGGAGGGGCCAAATGTCGCACACCTTGAATGAAGGTGCGAATTAAGGAATGAGACGCCACAGGGCGCTGAAAAAGAACAGCCAGTGCAGATACCTGGCCCTTTATCGTGGCCAGCGCCAGGCGCTGGTCCACACCAGTCTGAAGGAAAGCCAACACTCTCTTCACCGAGTATGAGCGAGGAGAGAACCCCCTGGACTCACACCAGGCAAAATAGGCTTTCCAGGTACGGTAATAAATTTTACCATACAAGGCTTTTCTAGCCTTGATTAAAGTAGGAATGACCTCTGGGGAGAGACCCCTGTCTCTCAGGACCTGGCTTTAAACAGCCATGCCGTTAAAGCCAGCGACTGTAAAGCAGGAAGGAAGATCGGTCCCTGAGACAGCAGATCTTCTGGCAGTGGCAGCCGCCAAGGAGGCTGGACCGCTAGGTGAACAACGTCGGCGTACCAGGACCGGCGTGGCCAGTCCGGTGCCACCAGAATCACCAGGTTCGGTTCAGAGGCCAGCCTGCGAAGGAACCTGGACAACAACTGAATCGGAGGAAAGGCATACATCAGACGATACTGATGCCAAGGGGCCACCAACGCATCTGAGGCGTCCGCCCGAGGATCGCGCGTTCTTGCCACTAACCTTTCCACCTTGTGGTTCAGCCGAGACGCGAACAGATCCACATCTGGGGATCCCCACTTCGCACACAGCATTTGGAAGACCTCCAGGTGTAGGGACCATTCCCCCTGGTCCAGGGTCTGGCAGCTGAGATAGTTGGCCTGCCAATTCTCCACACCCGGAATATGAACTGCCGATATTGCCAGGACATGAGTCTCGGCCCAAGACAGAATGTCGGTCACCTCTCATGCCTCCCGGGTGCCCCCTTGGTGGTTGATGTAAGCCACCGCGGTAGCATTGTCCGTCTGCATCCGAACAGGACGGCCCCGAAGTTGATCCGACCACTGGAGGAGACAGAGCCTGATCGCTCTTAATTCCAAAATGTTGATCAGAAGGGAGGATTCCTCCGCCGACCAAATGCCCTGGGCAGACAGGTTGCCCAGGACTCCACCCCAGCCTGACAGGCTGGCATCCGTGGTAATTACTGTCCACACTAACGGACGGAAGGATTTTCCTTCCAACACAGCCGGGGACTGAAGCCACCACAGAAGATCCCTTCTGGTCCGGTGACTCAACGAGACCCTCAGATCCAAGGACTGAGGAAGTCTGTGCCACCTGACCAGAATCTCCGCTTGGAGAGATCGAGTGCGAAACTGAGCAAACGGGATCGCCTTGAAGGCCGAAACCATTAACCCCAGGCACCGCATGCAGGTCCTGAGCGACGAGGACTGGGTGTCCCTGAGGGACCTAACCTAGTTTTGAAGGGTCCGGAGCTTGTCCTCCGGCAGAAAAACCTTCGCTTGAGCGGACCCCAGAACCATTCCCAGATAGGGAAGGCGAACCGAAGGAGACAACGTCGACTTCTGAACGTTGATGGTCCAACCGAACTCCTGAAGTGTCTGCACCGTAGTTGACAGATCGCACGTCAGGTTCTGACTGGCACTCAAACTTAACAGGAGATCGTCCAGATATCCCAAGACCGCAATGCCCTGTGCCCTCAACAGGCCCAGAACAGGCGCCAGGACTTTGGTAAAGACCCTTGCAGCCGAAGCGAGACCGAAAGGTAACGCTACAAGCTGATAATGGTCCTCCGCAATGGCGAACCGGAGGTACCTCTGATGACCCTCGAAAATGGGGATGTGAAGGTACGCATCCTTCAGGTCGATGGAGGCCAGGAATTCCCCTGGACTCAGGGAGGCCACCACTGAGCAGAGGGATTGCATGCGGAACTTCCGAACGTGCACAAAGCGATTCAGAGCTTTTAAGTCCAGGATTGGACGCACCTTGCCCTCCTTTCTGGGCACAGTGAACAGATTGGAGTAAAACCCCCAAAACCTGTCCGATGAGGCACCGGGACAACCACCCCCTGGGCCAGGAGATCCTGCACCGCCTGATGCAGGTCCTGTAAACGCCCTGGGGTCAACTGAAGATTTGAGGGAAAAAATCTGTCCGCCGGCAGTGAAAGGAATTTGATCTTGTATCCTGATCGAATGATTTCCTGAACCCACCTGTCCGGAATACGGAGCAGCCAAGGTTGGAGGAAACCGCGTAAACGTTCCCCCACCCCTGAAACTGGTGAGGGCGTCCCTTCAGGCAGAGGCGGGCTGAGCCGCCGTACCGGCATGGCCAGACTTTTGCTTACCCGACCAGGGCTTCTTCTGGCGGGCTGGGGATCCATCTGACCCTCTGCCTTGGAGAGCCAGGGCGGCCAGTCCAATTCCCAGCTCCGCATGATCCATCTTCATCCGAAGATCCAACTAACTAAAGCTGACAAAATAACAGCTAGTAATGTAAAGAAAAAACTGACATATGAAAAATGAAAATCAAAAGAAAAGATTAGAAGGCTGAGACTGTAGTCCCAGCACAGGGAAGCCTGACTACTCCTGACGCTAGGCAGAGACAAACTGAGTTGGGAAGGCTTAATGCAGGGGGGGTATTGACCAGTGGGACAGCCCCCATGGGTGTGTCTATGCTAAAAGCTTTTGTTACTAACAAGTCTTATGCCTAGCTACTCCTGCGGAGCGGAAGTCAATACCAATTGGTGACGACTGTATGAGTGGGCGGCGACTGTCAGAGGACGTAAGAGAAAAATAGGATTTGCAAAACTGTAAAAAGTGATTATATTATATATATATATATATATATATATATATATATACACACACACACACAGTGGGTACAGAAAGTATTCAGACCCCCTTAAATTTTTCACTCTTTGTTATATTGCAGCCATTTGCTAAAATCATTTAAGTTCATTCTTCTTCCTCATGAATGTACACACAGCTCCCCATATTGACAGAAAAACACAGAATTGTTGACATTGTTGCAGATTTATTAAAAAAGAAAAACTGAAATATCACATGGTCCTAAGTATTCAGACCCTTTGCTGTGACACTCATATATTTAACTCAGGTGCTTTCCATTTCTTCTGATCATCCTTGAGATGGATCTACACCTTCATTTGAGTCCAGCTGTGTTTGATTATACTGATTGGACTTGATTAGGAAAGCCACACACCTGTCTATATAAGACCTTCCAGATCACAATGCATGTCAGAGCAAATGAGAATTATGAGGTCAAAAGGAACTGCCTGAAGAGCTCAGAGACAGAATTGTGGCAAGGCACAGATCTGGCCAAGGTTACAAAAAGATTTCTGCTGCACTTAAGGTTCCTAAGAGCACAGTGGCCTCCATAATCCTCAAATGGAAGATGTTTGGGACGACCAGAACCCTTCCTAGAGCTGGCCGTCTGGCCAAACTGAGCTATCGGGGGAGAAGAGCCTTGGTGAGAGAGGTAAAAAAGAACCCAAAGATCACTGTGGCTGAGCTCCAGAGATGCAGTCAGGAGATGGGAGAAAGTTGTAGAAAGTCAACCATCACTGCAGCCCTCCACCAGTCGGGGCTTTATGGCAGAGTGGCCCGACGGAAGCCTCTCCTCAGTGTAAGACACATGAAAGCCCGCATGGAGTTTGCTAAAAAACACTTGAAGGACAAGATGGTGAGAAATAAGATTCTCTGGTCTGATGAGACCAAAATAGAACTTTTTGGCCTTAATTCTAAGCGGTATGTGTGGAGAAAACCAGGCACTGCTCATCTCCTGTCCAATACAGTCCCAACAGTGAAGCATGGTGGTGGCAGCATCATGCTGTGGGGGTGTTTTTCAGCTGCAGGGACAGGACGACTGGTTGCAATCGAGGGAAAGATGAATGCGGCCAAGTACAGGCATATCCTGGACAAAAACCTTCTCCAGAGTGCTCTGGACCTCAGACTGGGCCGAAGGTTTACCTTCCAACAAGACAATGACCCTAAGCACAAAGCTAAAATAACGAAGGAGTGGCTTCACAACAACTCTGTGACTGTTCTTGAATGGCCCAGCCAGAGTCCTGACTTAAACCCAATTGAGCATCTCTGGAGAGACCTAAAAATGGCTGTCCACCAACGTTTACCATCCAACCTGACAGAACTGGAGAGGATCTGCAAGGAGGAATGGCAGAGGATCCCCAAATCCAGGTGTGAAAGACTTGTTGCATCTTTTCCAAAAAGACTCCTGGCTGTATTAGATCAAAATGGGGCTTCTACTAAATACTGAGCAAAGGGTCTGAATACTTAGGACCATGTGATATTTCAGTTTTTCTTTTTTAATAAATCTGCAACAATGTCAACAATTCTATGTTTTTCTGTCAGTATGGGGTGCTATGTGTACATTTATGAGGAAGAAGAATGAACTTAAATGATTTTAGCAAATGGCTGCAATATAACAAAGAGTGAAAAATTTAAGGGGGTCTGAATACTTTCCGTACCCACTGTGTATATATATATATATATATATATATATATATATATATATATATATACACTGTATTTTCTGGCGTATAAGACTACTTTTGAACCTCAAAAAAATCCCCCCAAAATGGGGGGTCGTCTTATACGCCAAGTATAATATCTCCAAGGTAACCTAAGTATAAGTATTAACGGTAGATGAAAATTGGGGGGGTCGTCTTATACGCCGGAAAATACGGTATATATATCCATCCTTCTATGGGTATTTAGAAATATTTAAAATGGAAGTTTGCCTTCAGGAAGATTTTCCAAAAATCTCCCTAAACAGTGCCATACCCATTTAATAGAACATGCAGTACAAGTTTAGTTCATGCTTTAAATATTGCATGTCCCACCATTACAGATACAGCTGTTGTAGGGGTCTCTCCACAAAAATGCTGGCCCCTGATTCCCTTCCATCTTGCCATTAGGATGAGATAAACATTACAATAATGCACCGTTCTGGGCTAATGACACTGAGCTCCTAGGCAGTGCTCTCTCCCTGCTCCAGCTCAGTTTAGCTGAGGCTGCCCAAAACTGTGCACATGCGCAGTACGTGCACTTCTTTAGCTGAGCTTTAAAGGAAGTTTTTGTGCCCACAACTAAGCTTTAAAATGACAACCACCTACTAAAATAGACGGAATATTTACAATTATTCCCTGCTGTGTGCCGTTTTACCTCCTGCAGACCCCTATATCATTAGAGAACAGACGTAAGCAGCACAGTGGTATCGCTGCCACTCCTGCCTTGCAGTGCTGGCATCCCTAGCTGAAATCTTACCCTGGACACTACCTGCATGGAGTTTGCTCTGCTCTAAGAGACATCAGCGCCGTACTAGGACTGCATACCAGGACCTGCAAGGCCAGTCGGGAACCACTAGGATGACCGGAATTCCTTCTGGCTCTATTCTTCGCAGGAGTCTTGGCAGAAGAGTCATCAGGGGAAATGCGTACATCAGACAATACTGGCCCCAAGGAGCCACCAGAGCGTCTGTGGCGTCGGCCAGAGGATCCCGAGACCATGCTATGAACCTCTACACCTTCCTGTTGAGATGAGACCAACAGGTCCACATCAGGAGTCCCCCACCAGAGACACAGTCTATGAAACACCTCCTGGTGGGGAGACCATTCTCCCTGAACCAACGTCTGCCTGCCAATTTTCTATCCCTGGAATATGCACAGCAGAGATGGCTGTAACAAATTGTTCTGCCCACCTTAGAATGCCGGCTACTTCCCGGGCCGCTAGAACACTTTTGGTGCCCCCTTGATGTTTGACATAAGTCATGGCCGTGGCATTGTCCAATTGAATCCTTACCGGGCACCCCTGCAAACGAACTGTCCATTGGGTCAGGCAAAGCCTGATCGCCCGAATTTCCAGGATATTGATCGGCAGGCTGGACTCCTTCAGAGTCCAAACCCCTGGAGCACAATCCGTGCCCAGGACACCTCCCCACCCGGAAAGGCTGGCATCCGTGATGACCACTGTCCAGTACAGGGGGAGAAAGGATTTTCCCTGTCGAAGCGCCAGAGAGCGGAGCCACCAGATCAGGGATCCCCTCATACCCCGGCTCAACAGGATCAGAGATTGTCTGTCTAGAGACTGTGATTTTTTGTTCCATTTGGCAAGAATGTCCCTTTGTAGAGATCTGGTATGGAGCTGACCAAACTGAACCACCTCAAAAGTGGAGACCATCAGGGCCAGCATTTGCATACAAGTCCTGAGAGATGACCGCCGGCTGGACAACAGAAGCGGTATCGCATCCTGCAATTTCTGGAGCTTCACTTTAAAAAGAAACACCTGGGCTGAGGCTGTGTCCAGGGTCAGGGCCAGATAGTCCAGCTTGGTGGACGGAACCAGAACAGATTTTTGGAGATTCAGTTTCCAAACGAACTCTTGCAAAGTTTGCATCAAAAATGTCCAGACTGTCTTTTAAGGCATTCGGAGACTCTGCTCGCAGAAGGAGATCGTCCAAGTACCCCAGTACCGCAATCCCCTTCTAACATTGAGGCCAAAGTTTTTGTGAACACCCAAGGAGCTGAGGCAAGAGGGTAACACCACAAAATGATAGAGCTCCTAGCCCACGGCAAAGCGAAGGAAACGCTGATGCCCGACATGTTATTGGGATATGAATGAAAGCTTCCTTGATATCGATTGAGGCCAAGAAATCCCCTTGATGAAGGGATGCCACTACCATGCGAATGGATTCCATTTGAAATTTCTGAACCTGCACAAAGCAGTTCAAGGCCTTGAGGTCCAGAATTGGACAGACCTTGACTTCCTTCCTGGGAACAGTAAATAGGTTTGAATAAAACCCCTAGAAGTGTTCCGATTCTGATACCGGTACAATGACCCCCTGTGAAAGCAGATCCTGTACCGCCCCAAGAAGACCTCATAGGCGATACGGGGCCAAACGTAGTTTGGAAGGTAAGAACATTGGCGGAGGAAAAGACCGAAACTCAATCTTGAAACCTGACCTAATCAACTCGTGGACCCATTTGTCTTGAATCAAGGAGGTCCACGGATCCGGAAAGAAACAAAGACATTCCCCCACCCAGATAAGGGTGAGGGCACCCCTTCGGGCAGAAGTGGGCTTGTCTGCGGTCCCAGAGGAATCTGCTCTCGACTTACCAGGCCAGGGCAAGGTTACGGACGGATTTTGATCCCTGGTCCTTAGATCCCGAGGGATGAAAGGACCACTTATGGGCCGAGAAGAAAGGGCCACGTTTGGGACGAGACTCTTTGATCCTGGTAGTCTATGGAAGCAGAGTACTCTCACATCCGATAAGACCCTTAATGATCTCTTACATGGAAGCTCTGAACAAAAGGTCTCCCACAAAAGGGAGATCAGTCAAAGTTTCTTGGAAGCCTGGTCCGCAGACCAGTATTTCAGCCATATCATGTGGCGAAGAGTCAATGCTGTCACGGACCCCCTGCAGGCTAAGGGGGCCACATCCAGAGAGGCATTACAGATATACTGCAACCCCTGGACCAACTGGAAGGCGGAGGAAGCATTTTGCTTGTCCTATTGTGGAGGGCCATATCTACTTTGGACACCAGTGACTTCAGGACAACCATCATAGCAGACAAGGCGGACTGGGACCCCGCAACTTCTGAGAGAGGGTCAAGGTGGTGACACGTGCTCCAGGGACTCCTTGGATTAACCTGGGGACCGCGAGCAAAAAGTGTAAAAATTGCTGTTAAAGTTCCCCCCACCGCTTCACCAGCGGCATCACATGTCTCGGTGCACCAATTACTGCTATAGCAGAAAGAGGGAGCCGTTTAGCACCCACAGGGACTCACCACCCCCTCCTCAGATGCAGAGCCAGAGAGCCAGGCTGCACAGCGATCAAAGAGAAAGAGGAAGTTCAGGAACTGCCACTAGAGGCCCACAGGCTTCAAAAAAACATGGCCGCCATGTGAAAGCAATAGGAAACTACAAGAAAATGGCCATGGACTACACAAACATGGCAGCCTATTATACAGCAGACATCCACATCAAAATGGTGGCTACACGTGGTGCCCACCTAGCTCTGAAGACCCCCAGATACACCTGAACAGTAAGGGGGATCCCCACCAGGACCATCATCCCCAAAAAACGCATTTGCGCAGTTGCCCCCCCCCCCCCCCCCCCGCGGCTCCCAGCACACGCTCGACAACCCCAAAAGAAAAAAAAAAAAAGCTGAGTTATACTTACTGGTAACTCCTTTTCTAGTAGTCTTCCAGGACAGCCCATGAGACCTTAGGGCTCCTCCCCCAGGACAGGAGACACATTCCAAAATTTAAATAAAAAGGCGGCCCCCTGGTCCTCACCTTCAGTATTTCTTGAGAACTGTAGGACATCCTGTAAAACTATATATATATATATATATATATATATATATATACACACACACATCATACATTATACATAATACAAGACAAACCGGGTGGGAATCTGGCTGTCCTGGAAGACTACTAGAAAAGGAGTTACCAGTAAGTATAACTCAGCTTTTCTCAGAATCGTCTTCCAGGACAGCCCATGAGACGATGAGCGAGAAACTTACCAGTCTAGGGAGGGACTACTGCCTGGAGCACCTTTCGACCAAATGCCTGTTCCTGAGAAGAGAGGAGGTCCAGGTGATAATGTCTAACAAAAGTCGAAAAGCTAGCCCAGGTAGCTGCCTTACAGATTTGGTCTGGTGAGGCACCGGCCCTTTCGGCCCAAGACGTGGACAAGGCCCTAGTAGAATGTGAATTGATGAAAGGTGGAGCCACATTCTTTACTATATAGGCTTCCGTAATAGTCTGCTTTATCCACCTAGCTAAGGTGGTTTTAGAAGCTTTTTCCCCTCTATGTGAGCCGGAAAACAGCACAAATAAGGTATCACACTTTCTGAAGGTTTTAGTCACCTCCAGATACATCAGAAGGGCTCTTCTGACATACAAAAAACTAAAATTTTTCTCTTTTCCGTTACTTGGGAAATTACAAAAGGTAGGTAGCACAATGTCCTGTGTCCTATGGAAGGAAATAGCTACCTTGGGTAAAAACCCTGGATCGGTTTTTAACACTATTCTGTCTTCAAAAATCATAAGAAAAGGCTCCCTGATCGAGAGGGCCTGTAATTCACTCACTCTTCTAGCTGACGTTATTGCCACTAGAAATAAGTTTTTTAGGGTGAGTAATTTTTCTGATAAGTCCTCCAAGGGTTCAAATGGTATGGTTACCAAAGCCTGAAGAACCAAAAGATAAATTCCAAGCTGGACACGTTTTTATCATGGTCGGCTTTGTTCGGGCAATTGACCTGAAAAAACTAGTTATAACTAGATTTTTCCTAAGGGGATACTGAAGAAAAATGCTAAGGGCAGCAGCCTGCACTTTCAAAGTGCCAAGGGAGAGACCCTTGTCGATGCCCTCTTGAAAAAATTCCAAGATAGTTGGTACAACTGGAGATTGCCTATGATTCTCAGCCAATCAAAAGTGAAACTTTTTCCATATTTTAGAATATATTTTTCTTGTGACCGGTTTCCGACAATTAATCAAGGTTTTGATTAGTTTGTCTGAGAATCCTTGAGAGCTTAGTATCTGCTCTTTAGATACCAAGCTGTTAGGTTCAGGGATCTGATATATGGGTGGGTCACTGGACCCTGTGATAATAGGTCCTGTCTCCATGGTAAGAATATTGGAGGCTTGGAAGCTAGTGCCTGAAGGCGTGCAAACCATGGCCTCTTGGGCCAGAAGGGAGCTATCAAAATCAAATTTGTGTCCTCCTGGATGAACTTTCGGAGGACCTCCGGGATTAATCTGACTGGAGGGAAGGCACAAAGATTGAAAGTCCAGGGGTTCGCAAAAGCGTCGACGCCTAAGGACTGATCCCATTGATTTATGGAGAAATACTTCTTTGTTTTCTTGTTTGTCTGAGTAGCAAATAGGTCCACCTCTGGAAGGCCCCATGTAGTTGCAATGTTTGCAAATTCCTTTGGGTTGAGGGACCAATTGTCCTGATTCACCTGGTGGCGGCTGAGATGGTCTGCTAGGACATTCTGAGTCCCTTTCAAATGAATAGCTGAGATGGATGTCAGATTCAGCTCGGCCCAGGAAAATATTTTCTGGGCTATGGACTGTAATCCCTGACTCCGTGTACCTCCCTGTTTGTTGAGGTACGCGACGGTTGCTATGTTGTCGGATCGAATTTGTAGGTGACTTCCCTTTATGTCTATCTGAAAAAACTCTAAGGCCTTCTGTACTGCCATGAGTTCTTTCTGGTTTGATGAGGTTTTTATCTGCAGTGGGGACCACTTTCCCTGCGCCCATTTGTTCTGCCGATATGCCCCCCATCCGGAAGAGCTTGCATCTGTGGTTATTCTCTGTGATACTTGAATGACCCAGTCTAGAACTTTTGATAGGTGAAGAGAAGATCTCCACCACTATAGGGTTCTTTTTACCTTGGTGGGTATCTTTACTTTCTGTTCTAAGGAACTTGGCAGTCCGTCCCAGTTCTTTAATAAGAACTTTTGGAGGGGACGTTGCTGGAACCGTGCCCAGGGAACAGCTGGGAAACAAGAGGTCATCACGTCTATGACCCTTGTTATGTCTCTTAGAGAGACCCATAGATTGGTCTGTAAAGAGGCTACCATCTGGTGCATCTTTAATATCTTGAGCTGTGGGAGGAAAATCTTTTGATCCCGAGAGGCAATCTCGTATCCGAGGTAAGTTACTCTTTGGGAGGGTGTTAGGCAGGATTTTTGTTTGTTGATGATCCAGCCTAGTGAAACCAGAAACTCCTGAATTATTTGGAGGTCTGCTTTCAGTTTCTGATATGACTTCGCTATCACCAGGATGTCGTCCAGGTAGGGGGTGATCATAATGGACTTTAGTCTTAATGGGGCTAACGCTTCCCCCAGAACCTTGGTGAAGTTACGGGGGGCTGATGCTAACCCGAAGGGCAGTGCCCGGAAATTGGCAATGTTTGACCTCTGGTCCTAACTTCACTGCTAGTCTTAGGAATTTCTGGTAAGACCTGTGGATGGGGATGTGGAAGTACACATCCTTTAAATCCAGGGTTGCCATGTAACACCCTAGATACAACAGGTTCCATGTAGTGTATTGATTCCATGCGAAAATGTTTGTATTTTATCGAGAGATTTAGTTTGCGTAAATTCAGAATCAATCGATAGCTCCCCGAGGGTTTCCTTATCACAAAAATGTGAGAGTAAAACCCTCTGCCCTGTTCTTCCTTGGGGACAGGTATTATTACCCTCTGGTCTAATAAGTCCCCTAATTGGAGACTCAGGGCGGCCGCTTTGGTTGGATCCCTGGGTAACTTTGTAATTAAAGTTCTCTCTGGAGGCTGGGAACAGAATTCCAGCCTGTGCCCCTTGGCCACTAAGTCTAGAATGAAAGGGTGTCAGGAAAGGAATCAGCATTCAGCAACAATAGAATGCTGGATGCAGAGCAGGTGTGTCACCACGCCCATCTCCCCAGCCCTGGCCCTATATAAGACACTCTCTGGCTGTGCTTCAGTGCTGGTTTATCATCAGCTCCTGTACCCGTGACCTGTTCGATTGCCTGTTGTTCCTGTTTATCCCGGCTAGCTCCTTTGACTTACCTGCATCTCTCCTTTGTTTGACCTCGGCTTGCCTGACCACCCCTTACTCTAAAAGACACCTCTGCTGGATCTCCTGTGTACCGACCTTGGCTTGGATCCCACGGACTCTCTCTCTCGTGTGGCCCTCTGTAGCTTCATCTCCTCGGACTGATTATCTGTGTATGACCCTCGGCCTGGCATTAACCTTTGTCTCTTTTCTCTGAGCATCTATAGATCTCCTGGAAGCGGTCCTGAATCACCATCCATCCATCCATCCGGGATCCATCCGCATCCAGTGCTCCTTGGGACGTGTCATCTCCTGTTTCACCACCAGGGGTGATCCGCACCGAGCTGCAAGGGAAGCCCTCTCAGCACTTCGGCCTCCACCAAGGTAACTGACAAAGGGCTTGAAGTAACTCTCATCCACTGAGGGAGGAAGGCCCCTAATCTTCCCCCCACCCTGTGACGGGAGTCATTGGGGTTTGGTGGGGTGTTGAGGAGGGTTAAACAGGATGTTCCCTCTCCCCCTACCTTTGTGACCAGTCCAGTGTTTCTTGAACGCTGGCTGAGATTCCCTTGTTTTCTGCTGTTTGCCCCTGCCCCGAAAATTCTTTTGGGTATAAGGGTATTTTCTCTTTTCTGGAAATGCCTTCTTTTTATCAGCAGTGCGTTCCAGAGCCTCTGTTAGGCCCGGGCCGAAGAGATGGTCGCCTGTAAAAGGAAGACCACAGAGGCGTAATTTAGAAGTACAGTCACCTGACCATGCTTTGAGCCATAGGCTTCGTCTGGCTGAGTTAGCCAAGGCTGAGGTTTTTGCTGCAATCCTTACTGACTCGGCTGATGAATCAGCTAAAAACCCTACTGCCTGAAACAGGAGGGGAAAAGATTTTACAATCTGTTCCCTAGGTGTTCCAGCTGACAGATGGGATTGAATCTGTGACAGCCACAATTTTAGATGTCTGGCTATACAGGTGGATGCTAGGGCTGGCTTTAGGCTCATAATAGAGGCCTCCCAAGCTCTACGTAACGCAATGTCGGTTCTTTTGTCCATTGGGTCCTTAAGTGAACCTGAGTCTTCAAATGCCAGGTCTGTACCCTTGGATATTTTGGCAAGAGGGGCATCCAACTTTGGGATTTTATTCCATGGCTGTTCTTTGCTGTCGTCAAAGGGAAACCTTTTCAAATTTTTGGGAAAGAAAGGTTTTCTGTCAGGCGTATACCATTCCTGCTTGATTGTATCTAACAGGGAGCTGTGTACAGGGAAAACTCTAGACTGTTTCTTATGGGTAGTATACATAAGATCATGCTTAGATAGTTGCACCTTCTCCTCTTCAATATCCAATGTAACATATACTGCCTTAAGTAGATCATCCACATTCTCTAAGGCCAGTTTGAAATTAGAGCTTCCATATGAAACTTTTTCCTTAGGTTCCTCCCCTGACCCGGATTCTTCAAAAGAGAAATGGGGGGACTCGGATTCTTCCCTTCTATCATCCTCAAACACCTGTGTTGGTTTAGTCACAGATGTAGGGATCTGGGTTTGGGTAGGGACCTGAATTGGTGTTTGAAATTTTTCCATGAGGGTCCTAAATGAACTGAAAGTACTAGTCAGTTCATCTCTAACAGAGGTTAACATTCTCTGAGTGGATACTGTAGTATCAGCCTTGACCAAATTATCTATACATGTATGGCATGCTGTTTTGTTCCAAGTGGAACTTAGCTTGGCTCCGCAAATTGCACACTTCTTTTTGGGGGGCTGTGTCTGGACCTTGTCCTGAGCCTTGGTCTATAAAAAATAAAAACACATTTTTAGTTTAAGACTCCCCATTATCTCCCCACTGTGTGTAAGGTAAAGAAGATAGTGCTCCCTTTCTGCCGACCATTACTTTTAAAGGAAGGGAAAGGAATAAGGAATCCCCGACAGGTATATGCAGACAGGGCTAAAACCATCCCCATTGCTTACCTGTGAGGTGCCGATGCCAGAGCCGGCTTCTACCGACTGTGCGGTCGCTGCCGAGGAATCCATTGCTCTGTCTGGTGGTCACAGCGTGTGCTGGGCTTCACCTAAACACCGGTCGCCCATTTGTCTCAGCTGTTCGCGCCTCAGGAAACTGGAACGACTGTTTCTGGCGCCCGTGGATGTCGTCACTGCGCCGGAAGCGACGTGTGTCACTTCCTTTAAGGCCAGAGTGGAACGCCGAAGTTCCGCCCTCTCCGTTCTGGCGCCAATTTCAAAGTTGCAGCTGCTTGAATCAGTGGCGCCACGGGTACACAGCGTGTGCTGCTCCAAGGGCGCCGCCAGAACCGGATGAGGACTCCCCCTGCGATCCACTTGACCACATCCACGGTCCTGCCTGTGTGGGCCACGAGAACAGGTGACAGCTCTAGGGCAGGAGAAGATGCATATTTTTCCAAGTCTTTCCATGGACAGTCCAGGAGACCAGGAGCTTCAGTTCCAGGAACATGTTACCCCCTGTCCGGAGGAAACACTAAATACTGAAGGTGAGGACCAAGGGACCGCCTTTTTATTTAAATTTTGGAATGTGTTTCCTGTCCTGGGGGAGGAGCCCTAAGGTCTCATGGGCTGTCCTGGAAGACGATTCTGAGAAAAACAGGCAGGCAGTGTAGTTCTTTTATTTAGGAACAGCAGCAAGAGTACACAGGTAAAGTGAAAATTAAAGAAGCGTATAACATATAGTGATGGAAGTTACACCATATAAGCCCTAAGATGACACTTAACATGAGCTACTTTTGGGCGTTAGCGTTGAGATTTACCGAGCGAAAAACAGTGGCAAAAATGGCGCAATTGGAGTGCCATTCAGAAGTAATGGCATCACAAACATGCCCCGTGTTTTGCAACGATTTGAAATAGGGGGTGGAATCGTACTGATTCCGCCCATGATCAGATGTGGACAGAGCCTCAAAGTGTCACTGCAGCACGGAAAGGCCTTGAAAAAATTTGCAAAGATTTCAGCCCATTCTGCTACTGAGTACCTTTGTGACAGGATCACTCATGTTTCCAGACAAGCCCTAAATCGGGTACACATGCCCTGAAAATCTGTTGGTTCAACAGGAACCGGCCGACTTTCAGTTGTAGCAGTGTTCCACGAGCGAGCTACGAAAAATCCTGTTCAGGGTTTACATCTCCCAGGCTCCTCTCATACACATTAAGTGGGGGGGGGGGGTGCTCGGCAGTGGACCCACGAGGTCCATGGAAATCCTCTCAAAAGGGACTTCAATAGTAGGTAATGGCACTAAAACAAATGTTGAAAGTGGGGCAGGGGTGCTGACGTTGCATATACAGGGGCAGGATTGACAATTGTTCTCAATGTCTTTCGGTACCCCAGGCCAGTAAAACCTGCGTAACACTTTTTCACTGGTTTTCTCAACCCCCAAATGGCCTCCCAGCAAGTGTCCATGGGCAAGGTCTAGCACCACCCATCTGTACGGTTTAGGGACCACCAACTGTTCTACCATTTTATCACTCTTTTTATATACACACACACACACACACGATACAGTAAATCCTCATGGCTACTAAATAAGGAAAACATAGCCTGTCTCCTGGTTCAGCAGGTACATCATGAACCATTACCGCATTTTCTCAGGCCCTGGCAAGGGTAGGGTCTTTTCTTTGCTCATTACCAAAGTTTTCCCTGTGTACATTAACCACTTAAAGGACCAAGCCTATTTCTGACACATGCTGTTTACAAGTTAAAAATAAGAATTTTGTAAGATCTTACGGTAAAATCTTTTTCTCTGATGTCCATCGACAGACGCAGCCTCATCTTCATGAGCTGAGTAGATTATGCTGCCACCTGCAGGAATAGTCTAGGCAGCACGTTAGTATAAAGTTTTTAACATATCCACGCCCAAGGGGCTGTCCCTCCAGGCATAACCCCCACTGCCACAGCCCAGCACATGAGTTTAGTTACAAGCAGTGAAGACAAAAAGAACCATCCCCAATCAGAGGGGCGGGTGCTGCGTCCGTCTACAGAAGCAGCCTCATCTTCATGAGCTGAGTGGAACGTCCCAAAGCAGTATAGGCATGAGGGTTGGGAAAACGCAACCAGACAATATGCCAACCGGGCAATATGGAGCTCAACCAAACAGGAGCTCACCCAGGCAAAAAACCCCTAAGAGAATAACAAAATAACATTCTCTTATGAAACAGCAGCCTGCAAAACCTTGCAGCCAAAAGAGGCATCCAAAGAAGCAAACAAATCCACCTTGTAAAATTTTGTAAAGGTGTGCACAGACCTTACAAACTTGTATAACAGAGGCCTGGTGGCGAAAAGCCCAAGAGGCACTCAGCGATCTAATAGAATGCGCCTTCACAGGGAAAGGAGGAACTTGACGCTTGATAGAATAAGCCTGAACGACCGTCTGCCTGATCCATCTCGAAATGGTCGCAGCAGACGCAGCCAAAAGGACCGTCAAAGGACAAAAGAGTCCGACATCCTGAAGGACTCAAAAAACTCCTGGGCACCGTGAACAGGTTTAAATAGAAAAACTGAGGGCGTTCCTGCAGAGGAACCAGTACAAATCACCCATTAAGCCAGGAGATCCCGCACAGCCTCCCGCAAATCTTTCAATCGCTCTGGAGACAGGTGAAGATTTGACTGAAAGAACCTGTCCCCTGGCCGGGGCCAGAATTCGATCTTGTACCCAGAGCAAACCAGTTTGCAAACCCAATTGTCCTGAATTAAGGAGGTCCAGGGCTCCAGAAAGAACCGCAGCCGTCCCCCCACCCGAGACAGGTGAGGGCGCCCCCTTTATGCTGAAGAGGAGGACTTGTCAGCAGCACCGGACTGACCGGCCTTGAGCTTGCCCCAATGCTTATTAGCTCCTCCAGAAGCTCTGAAAGGCTTACCTTTTTTTGTGCCCCAGAAGCACGAAAAAAAATCGCTTGTGAGCAGTAAAGGAGGGACCACGCTTAGTACGGGGTGTCTTACCCTTGGAGGATTGAGGAAGAAAAGTATTCAGAATCAGTCAGGCCCTTGATCAACTCATCCAATGAGTCACCAAATACTCTCCCAGAAAGGGAAGATCAGCTAGGGCTTTCTTAGAAGCTTGGTCAGCCGACCAGCTCTTCAGCCAAACCATGCGCCTTAAAACAATGCCCACGGCCGAAACCCTGGCCACAAGGGGAGCCGCATCCATAGACGCATCACACAGGAACACCAGAGCCTGGATCACATGGTCCAACGACTTCCGCAAACCCCTAATCCATTCCGTCACCGTCTGTGAGACTAAGGCTGGCCATACACTATACAATTTTCTTATTCCATTTCCTTTAGATTTACCTTAAACTATGTAGTGCAAGGGCCTGCCTGACTGCATACAAATTGAAAGTGTTTAGGTTTGACCCTATATTACATGGTTTTGGTAAATCTAAAGGAAAGTTGAACAAGAAAATTGTATAGTGTATGGCCAGCCTAACACAGACACAAAAACCGGTTTCAAAATGGAACCCGCCAGCACGTGAAGATGGCAGGAAAGGGATTCCACCCGCCTGTCCACTGGATCCGTAAAGACCGGGGAATCCTCCACAGGCACAAGGGTAGATTTGTTTAATCTGGAAACAGGATGGTCCACTTTAGGTGGCACTCCCACGGTTGGGAGACCTTTTAAGCAAAAGGGTACCGGCGTTTAAAGCGTTTTGGCACCACTAACACGCCGCAATTGGTCATTCACAATATCTTGAAAAGTGTCGGGACAAGGGAAACCCCTGTCAGTCTTTGGAGACTTCTGGGACCCAAAAGCCACCTGCGTCCCTGCCGGCGTGGGCTCATCAGCCAATTTTAAAGTTTCCCCTACTGAAATAACCAGGGCTTCCACTAAAGCGCATTCCCGCGCTGTAGCTAAAGAGGACAGGTCCTCTTCACCATCTGACTGCAATGACAGCGACCCCTCAGGTAGAGAGCGTGCGGGGCAACCACATCAGTCTCTGATTCAGAGGACTCTTCCATAGCAGAGTACTGTCGCTTTAGGAGCGCCAATCGCGGCACCCACCACACCGATCGCAGCTGTCTGCAGGGAACCCCCTTTAAACTGACAGCAGAATGTGCAGGAATATACCCGCAGGAACCCCAGGTACTGTACTACCCCAGACAAACCCCCCTCCTGATTCTTCCAGCAGCATGGAGGGAAAGACAGGAAGTAACCTTGGCTAGCAGCAGGAAACAAAAGCACAGGAAGTTATGTTTCCTGAGGAAGGACACGCTGCTCACCATAGCACAGGGGCTACACAAAGATGGATGCCCATACATATTATTTCTTTCATCATGGTATCCGATAAAGGCTGGCCTGTGTACGGGAAGTGAGCAAAGGGGTCTGTCTGTGGGGTGTTGGGAGCAGCTTGTACCTGCATAGTGTTGTCCAGCATCTCATCTGCCATGGTGCCCTGCCTGCCGGCTTCTTCTGTGCGGGGTTTCGATTTGAGAGGGCTCCTGGTGGAGGGGATGCTTGATCCGGAGGTTGAGGGAGATGGAGAGGAGTAATACTCTGCAGCAGCAGCGCCTGTGTCCTCTCCTGGCGCCGTATCTGACAGCGTCGCGCCGCCCGCTAGAGGGAGAGGAGGTGGAGGCACGGGCTGTTTCCCGCCACCATCTTGTTGGAGAACGAGCGGCGGTAATGTGGGGAAGTAGGTTTGGAGTTTCCGCACTTGATGCGGATCCGGGCGGTTCCTCCGCATGGTCGACGGTGGAGCGGTGGTTCCCCGAGAGGATGCTGGCGTCAGTGACTGTCAGGAGTGGCTGGATGACGAGCTAGCGGCGTTTCTCCCTGGGCACACAGCAGAGCTGCCCTTTAAATCGCATCCATGTTGACGAGCGGTCGCCACGCCCCCTCGAATGCCCATACATATCAATAGGAAGCTTCAGGGAAAATGGCTGCCCCATACAAGTCTATGGGGGAAAATGCACTTGCCCACACTTAAGATGGTGGCGCCCACGACGAACCATGCGGCCAGGGACCGACACATGAAGGCCTCAGGAACCACAACAGGGACCAGCAAGCCCAAGGTACCATAACACCCTCTCAGGGCACCAGGCGCTCCAGACACACAGCCACCGCAGGGACAGGGAAGGGGGGTGGCTAGGGTACACAGACCAGGTACCGGGCAGGCCAGGGGGGGGGGGGGATCTCTTGGGAGGCACAAATCCCTTTATCCCCAGGAGAGGGCCCACATCCCCCCAAGGCCAGCAGGGGCAAGGGAGGGCACATTTACTCACCATACCGCCCGAAGTGGGGGTGCTGCCAGCCGAGGGGTACGCTGCAACTCAGGGCGTTTCAGGTCATCGCGTCCTGGCTAGGCATCCGCTTGCAGGCTCGTCCCAATTTGGAAAAGGGGCACCGTCGTGGCTAGGCCTAGGTTGGGACTATAACCTGCTCACATTCGTAGGCCAGACTGGGGGGGGGCATAAGGATTTAGATTATACAGTGCGAAGCCCCAGCCGGCATCGCTGCTTTTAAATCACCAGGAAAAATCTTCCCTGAACACTAGGTAGCAAGTAAAGAGAAATAAAAAGAAAATATTCTGAAAGGAATAAAAAACTGAGACCGGAGTCCCAGCAGGAAACCTAGGCCTTTACTCCTTCTCTAGGCAGAAACGTCCACTTCTGCTCGCTGGGAGAACTGCTGAGGGGCTGCTGAGCCGCATCGGTTATCTCCTGAAAGCGACCGCCGGCTCTAAAAAAAAAACAGTACTGGGTTGATGCAGGCATCATCTCGGTACAACCACTTCTTTAAGCCGACGTACAGGTACGTCAGTTTGCGGGAAGTGGTTAAGATCAGCAAATTTCAATGTAGCCTCAGTGACAGGGAAAGCTGTCCACTGTCATTGGCTGTAGTGACTTCCTCAGTCACCTCCAGTTCTCCGGTCATAACAGAGAAAGAAAAACCCCGGGACCCCTGAGAGGGGTCCCCTGAACCCACATTGTCCATGCTGGCCAAGGATTCTGGCTCCATCTCTGATTCAGCTACTGTGAGTCTGGATAATCCCACAGTTCCCAAATCTTGGGAAAATACCAACCGATTATGGCCTCATGCACTAATGGCGCTTTTCCACTGCATGGAACCGTACCGGCTCGGCACGCTTTTGTGCTTTTCCACTGCGGTACCGCATGGTATAGGGTCGGAACGGTACGGTACGGTATAGGTTTGCTTTTCCACTGCATGGAACCGAACGGTACGGTACGGTACGGCTCTGAAAAAACAGTACCTACTCGATTGTGGTTCCAACAGGTACAAAACTGGTACCATATCCCACAATCCTTTGCATGCAGTCACTACTAGCCACTGATTGGTCAGAGAATCACACCCACCCCGTTGTTATCCCACCCACTTAACTTTAGTACTACTTTAGTGGAAAAGCAAACCATACCGTACCGTACCGAACCGTTCCAACACTATACCATGCGGTACCGCAGTGGAAAAGCAAACTGGGCCAAGCAGGGCCGAGTAGAGCCGAGCCGGTACTAGCCGGTACTTGCAGTGGAAAAGTGCCATAAGTGGAGTACAACTCTGACCAGATGAGTCACAGTACCTACGTCAGATTTAAACTTGACAGTGGCTAAAGTATACTCCCGTGTATCCCCATGTACACAAATCACAGCAGTTCTATCAGCAAGAAAATTCATAGATTAAACCATATCTGCCTTAACAAACCTTACCAAACTTCCAGGCCAGCAAGACCATGATAGGTTATTTAGTCATTCAGTACATGTGCTTTCCCATAACAGGTGTCACAGCACACAGAGTCCTGTGAATGAATGTACAAGTACCATCTGCCACTGGGGCAGACAGAGTGCAGTTCTTAATGAACTGTGAGGGTGCTGGTGAGCGCCCTCGTAGTTTTATTGTTCCTGGACTTCAGTAGCTCTCTGCCTGTACGGGAGGTACAGGCAAGCAGCTGTATTGAGAGTCTGCAGGAGCCTGGCATTTGCTGATCATGGGTACAATGCTCTGCAAAAAATATGAACATACATTATTTATTATTATCAAATATTTATTTTCTTTACAAAAGTGAAGTTAGCCCTTAGGCCCCTTTTGACACAAGGGAGTCAGTTGGCGAACTCCGTTTATCTCAGCGAGGGATCAATCCGCCGATCCCCCACTGATCAGGCGGATGGCAGCTCTGTTTTCGCGCTGTGTGCGGAGACAGAGCTGTCAGGTCCCCGATGTTCTATATGGGGGAATCGGACGAGAACGGACCGCCTGTCTGTTCTCATCCGATCCGAAAATAGGGTTTCCATCCGTCCAGATTTAACGGACCGGATCGGATGTCAGCGGACATGTCTCTGCTGACATCCAATGCCCCATAGAGATGCATAGGGGCATCTGTTCAGATCCGCCTGAAAAACTGACAGGCGGATCTAAACAGTCCACTAGTGTGAAAGGGGCCTTAAAGGCTTCAATCCCATGAAGGACTTCAGACCTATCCATTCTTCCTCCCCTCCACTTGATTAGGGCAGTGTTTTAGTTTTTTTTTTTTCACTTTTCTTTTTAGGCTACGTTTCCACAATTGCGGCTACAAAGTCGCACTACTTCTAGCGCGACTTTGTAGTGTGACTTGTTGCGGCTACTTCTGGGGACTTCAGTGCGACCTTCCTTCTATTAGGGACAAGTCGCACTGAAGTCGGCCCAAAAGTAGTGCAAAAACTATTTTTCAAGTTGCAGCAGTTAGAACGGGCCAAATTGAAATTAATGGCTTTTGACTTGCTGTGCGACTTGACATGTGTCAAGTCGCACAACAAGTCACAATAGTGGAAACGGAGCCTTAGCAAAAAAGTACGGCCCGCCCCCTCTAGCATGGCATTTGCCTAGGCCGGGAGTCTCCACACTTTCTAAATGAATTGTCAGTTTACTGTCCTTCAGACTATAAGGGGGCTGGACTAACTGACGCCAGTGAAACTAGAAAATACTCCAGCATCAGTGGGAGTTAACAATGCATCCTGCTTGGCGGTCAGTGGGAGAAAAAAAAAATATTATTGCACTCCATCAATAGTGTCAGTAGAAGGAATAACTTAGTTCCCAGTCATTGGTGTCAGTGCAGGGAATAGTGCCATATTGTTGGTACCAGTGGGAAGAATAGTGTTCTATTGTTTAGATCAATAGAAAGAATAATGTTCCATCATCCGGTGTCAGTGGGAGGAATTTCACCGCACAGTTGGTGTAATTCGAAGGAATAGTACCTCATTATCAGTAAGAGGAATAGTGCCCCAATGACCAGATAAATACAAAGGGCCGCAATCTGGCCTAGGCAAACGACGTGTACTTTGCTTCCCTTGCCCAGGGCTCGACAAAACCCAGGCGTCAGACAAGAAGTTTCATCCTGGCGCTGCACACACCACCACCCCCCGCTATGTATTCTGGGCTTCACTTGCCCAGGACCGGCATAGTGGGTGCTGCCGGGTAGAGTGGAGGGAGGGGAGTTCTCTCTCCTCCCCTTCTTGTTGCTGACCTGGAAGTGATGTGTGACATCACTTTTGGGTACCCATTGACAATTTCCCCAGCCATTAAGGCCCAGGAAAGAATGTGATACAGTGCGATGTGCATTGCATTACATTCAGCGGAACACAGGGGAGGCATGCAGGGTCTTTTTAGACCCTGATGTCTTGGTAATAACCTGTCACCAAAAATATCATCACATAGGGGACTTTTTGCCCCTATGTAATGGAGAAAAAAAGTGGATTTTTGACTTACCGTAAAATCCTTTTCTCTTAAAGCGGAGTTCCACCCTAAAAACTATCTCTGCACGTCCGCTAGCTTAGATGAACCTGAAAACATTTTTTTTTGTTTTACTTACCTTGTTTTTAATGAAAATATACTTACCTTCCTTCCTCTTCCTCCCTCTGCGGCCGCGGCCCACGACGTCACTTCCTCCTTGCATTGACTCCTGGGAGATGAGCGTCATCGATCCTAGGAGTCAATGTGCCTGCAAGGTTGGAGTCACTCGTCACTTCCGGTGCAGGCGTGTCATTCCCTGCTCAACAGTTTCTGGGCATGCGCAGAAGCTGTTCAGGGAGGACGCGCTTGCACCGGAAGTGACAAGCAGGGCATTCTGGGACTCCGACGTCACCAACAGCACACGCTCTGGCTTCAGCTGCCCACACCTGAGATGGCAGCGCTGGACAAGACATTTTCAAGGTAAGTATTTCTTCTTACAGGTAAGTGAAACAGGGGACAGTTCAGACGCTATCGTTGCTTAAATGCACTAGCACTGACTGTCCTAGTGGTATTTTTAGCTTAAATTTTTTTTTTTAGCCCCGGCCGGAACTCCACTTTAAGTTCATTGACGGACCCAGTTCTCTCGGATTCATATCATTAGGGTAATACTGCCCCTACAAGAGTACCCTACTGATATGAATCAGAGAACTGCGTCCGTCACTGAATGAGATAGAGAAAAGGGCCTTATCCTTGGTGGCCAGTGTGTGTGGACATGCCAGGGGTGTACATCTTTTCCATAGTTTGTAATAAAAATGGTCACTCATTATCACCTCAGAAAGTTGGCATGAATGCAGAACACCAAAACATCACCTGCCTGCTGGGACCTGTAGTCCGCCGGTGGCAGTGAAGGGTTGTATAGTGTGAGGAGGGCTCTCTATGGTGTATTGCGCTATATTCCACAAGAACACACAGCTGATAATAAGACTGCACCGTAAATACAGACTCACAACACGCTGCAAACTCATTACCGCGGATAAAAGCCAGGTAGAAGGAACACGGTCACCAAATTCACACACCGTTCCCGGCCCGACCACCTCAGCGACACGCCAGAGAAAGAGCGCGGGAGAAAACATGACGTCACTGCCCGTACAGAGAAGGACACTGAGAGGGGGCGGGGTTGTCTTTAGAAAAAAAAAAACAGGCGGGCGGGGATGAGAAGGTACATACAGCGGAGAAGGTCGGGCGGGGATTGAAAGATACAGCGAAGAGTAGAAGAGAGGGGGGCGGTCTCACACCTCCTAACTCTTGAACTTGAAGTACATAGGATGAAAAAAAAACTATGGGTAGATTATGGTAAATTTTAGGCCTGGCATGCTTAACCACTTATGGACTGGAAGAATTTGCCCCTTAATGACCAAACCATTTTTGCAACTGCATTAGTTTAATGGACAATTGCGCGGTTGTGCGACACTGTACCCAAATAAAATGGATGTCCTTTTTTCCCCACAAATAGAGCATTCTTTTGGTGATTTTTGATCACCTCTGCGATATTTATTTTTTGCGCTATGAACAAAAAAAGAGCGACAATTCTGAAAAAAAAAATAATAATTTTCACTTTCTGCTATATAACATTTCCAAAAAAAAATTAAAAAATCGAATTTTTTTAAAATATTTTAGGCCAATTTGTGTTCTGCATATTTTTGGTAAAAAAAAAAAAATCGCAATAAGGGTATTTTGATTGGTTTGCGCAAAAGTTATCACGTCTACTAACTACTCTAAAGATTTATGTCATTTTATTTATTTTTGTTTTTTAACTAGTAATGGCGGCTATCTGCGATTTTTTGTGGGATTGCAACATTGCGGCGGACAGATCAGACCCATAACTGACATTTTTGACACTTTTGGTGGGACCAGTGACATTACTACACTAATGAGTGCTAAAAATATGCACTGTTACTGTAGTAATGACACTGGCAGGGAAGGGGTTAACACAGTGGGTAATCAAGGGGATAAATGTGAGCCTAGGGGAGTGATTCTAACTGTATGGGGGCAGGGCTTTTGATATGATTATAGAGACCTGTGATCCTATATAGAAGGATCCTAGGCGCTCTGTGATCATTCCAGAGAGAAGAACAGCTCACCGTTCTCTCGCAGCGGGGGAGGATCGTGGGTGGCAGGCAGCAATCAAATCCGCCTGCCCCGTGCATCGGAGTGGGGATGGGAGTACACCGCCGGCAGCGCATGCTCGCCCCCTAGCTACAGGCGCGCAACCAACGTATACCTACACCGGTTCGCGCAGGAGGGGCAGCCTGCCGCAGTATAACTGCGGCGGGCGGTCCGGAAGCAATTAAAGAGGAGCTCCAGGCTCCTTCAGAAAAAAATAAAAGCAGCTACAAATACTGTAGCTGCAGACTTTTATTACTAGGGCACTTATCTGTCCAGGGATCCCATGGTGTCCTCACCCCAACCGATTTTTCTATCTGCTCTCAGGTGCTGGCGCCGACAGTGTTTCAAAGGGAAAAGCGGTAGTGAAACCTTGCTTCGTGAATGCGCAGAAGGGAACCGGCTGTGAAGCCTAAAAGGCTTCACTGCCAGTTTCCTTCACAAGGAATATCGGCCGCAGCACCCAAGAGCCAATTGAAAAATTGGCTCAGGTGCCAATATTGCGGGTTTCCTAAACAGGTAAGTGTCCTAATATTAAAAGTCAGCTGCTACAGTATTTGTAGCTGCGCTTCAAAAGAAAACAAAATCTTTTGAATGACATTCAAACGTTCTGAGAATTTTCATATGAGTTTACACCACATGCAGTCCAGTGCTTTTTTATTCTGCATCAAAAACTCATGGACAGTAGGTTATTTGGTTTCCAATTGCATAGTTCACACCAGTGAGGTCCAGGAAAAACAAGTAGAACGTGCTGCATTTTTCCTGCACTGGACCGTACTGGAACGTGGTAAAACGCAAAAACGCTCTGGAACGCATTAAAAAAATGCACCCCAGTACAGGGGAAAAAAAAAGTAGGGGAAAAAAAGCACCTGGAATGCATCTGGAAACACACCAAAACACATCAAAAATGCGTTGAAACCGTGCATGCAGAAACGCATCCGATCCGGATCTGGAGTGTATTTTTGTAGTGTGAACTGGCCCTAAGGTTTCTAGGAACTTTCATTCAAAATTCTATCTGTCAATGGCCACCTTTGAAATCTAATCAATTACTCACATAAACCTTAACGTTCACTATAAGAAACAAATTAAGTCATATACACACAGAGGTAAGCTAACACTGTCTGAGCC
Source organism: Pelophylax lessonae (assembly GCF_965119305.1). Taxonomy (NCBI): domain Eukaryota; kingdom Metazoa; phylum Chordata; class Amphibia; order Anura; family Ranidae; genus Pelophylax; species Pelophylax lessonae. Next base: position 83,140,858 of record NC_138779.1, on the reverse strand, counting down.
CACCTTAAAGTAAAATTTCAATGTAGTCCTAAAACTGTCCCCTCTCCTCTTCTAACACCTATGCTTACTAACCTGTGAAAAAAAATTCAATAAAAATATAAATATAATATAAAAGTAAGTAATATATGTATAAAGAACACAAAGAGCAGCTGCACATATGTCAGGATATAAAAATACACAAGCAAAAGAAAAGAAAGGGTGCAGCGCTAGATAAAAAAACATACAAAGATTCCAAAGAATCTATAAGCAGCCTTGCTAGGTATAAATCAGCAAGTGTCCGTGATTCCAAGATGGCATTGCAGGATAAACATCTCATCACCACCAGATATCACCAAAAGTACTGACCCTTAGTCCCGGTTCACACTTCTGCGATGCAGGAACGCTGCCAATATGCAGCGTGTTCCCGCATCACATCCGCACCCCTGGCAGTTCACACTGCCATATGCGATACGCAGGGGGTGTCAATTAAAAGTTAACGACACCCCCAGTTGAGATCGCATATCGCAGTGCGATCTTCAAGTTCGCACAGAATCGGATCGCACTAGTGTGAACCACCATGCAATCTGAATTTGCTGCGGATAAAAAAAAAGGGTCATGTGCGTGTTTAGTGCGATTGCGGTGCAAATTCAGCCATACAAACTGTATGGCTGAAATTTGCACCGCACAGAGATCGCATGTAATTTAGGAGCAGCGCACTCCGAATTACATGCGATCTCTATGATCGCACTAATGTGAACCGGCACTTAACGTCAGGCTGATAAGACTGCACCAAATAAATAATCCCCACACTGGCTCCTCTACCTTGACCACAGGTCTCCGACAATTCCCAGGGGATGTAAAGTAACCACAGGTCTCCGACAATTCTCTGTCCAAGGGTATTCGGTGTACCGGAAGGACAGGGTAGGAAAAAGAGGGGGAGGGAGAGGGGTATGTCTCTATGTCAAGGATAATGTAAGGGTGATAGAGAGGAATATTACGGAAGGGATGAGTATGGAGTTAGAATCCGTGTGGGTAGAACTCCATAGGGAAGAAGAAAGGGGAAAAGTAATTGTGGGGGTTTGCTACAGGCCACCCAACCAAAGGGAGGAGGTAGAGCTGGAATTTATATCACTGTTGGGTAAAGTGGCAAAACTGGGATCAGTCATCATATTGGGGGACTTCAATTATCCCGACATTGACTGGGAAGAGGGGACTGCACACTCACAGAAGGCCCGTCTATTCATGGAAACCTTACAGGACAACTACATGTCACAGTTGGTGGATTCTCCTACTAGAGAAAATGCAGTCCTGGATCTATTGATTACTAATGACCCAGACCTAATCTCGGAGGTAGGAGTCCAGGACAACCTGGGCTCTAGCGATCACAGGATGATCACATTTAGTGTAAATAACAATATAACAAGGCAAGTGGGGAACATAAGAACCCTAAACTTCAGAAGGGCAAACTTTCCAAAATTGTGCTCATTGATGGAAAGGGTAAACTGGGACCAAACCCTGGGATCACTGACCATGGAGGAAAATGGGAATGCTTTAGGAACATATTAAACAAATGCATCTTGCAGTGCATTCCTATGGGAAATACATTTAGAAGAGATAAGGCCAAACCTGGCTGGCTAAACCGTAATGTTAAAAAACTTATTAGGGGGGAAAAAATAACCTTCAAGAAATATAAATCAGAGGGCACAGTATCGGCTTTCGAGCAATACAAGGAGGCAAATAAGAAAAGTAAATACAAAATCAAAATGGCTAAAATCAACTTTGAGAGACAAATAGCGGAGGATAGTAAAAAGAACCCAAAGAAATTATTTAAATATATTAACAGCAAAAAAGCTAGGGCAGAGCATATTGCACACATAATTAAGGAAGATGGGGGGATGGTTACAGAGGACACTGAAAAGGCAACCGTGCTGAACGACTTTTTCTCATCAGTCTTTACTCAGGAAAAGGATTTCGCCAAGGCGTTTGATACAGTTCCCCACAAGTGCCTAATTTATAAAATAAGGTCTGCAGGTATCGACCGCAGGGTTTGCTCTTGGATAAGGAATTGGCTAAAAGGGCGTGTCCAAAGGGTGGTTATAAACAGCGCATACTCGGACTGGTCTGAGGTGGTAAGCGGGGTCCCCCAAGGCTCAGTCCTGGGACCAACCTTATTCAATTTATTCATAAACAGCATTGAGGACGGGATCAGTAGTTCTATATCAGTTTTTGCAGATGACACAAAATTGGGCAGGGCAATAACTGCACAGCATGAAGCAGATATCCTACAAAATGACCTGGACAAAATAACGGAGTGGGCTACGACATGGCAAATGAGGATTAATGTGGAGAAGTGTAAGGTTTTGCACTTGGGGACTAAAAAACATAAAAGCACAATACACGTTAGGGGGGAACCCTTGGGGGAATCAAAAATGGAGAAAGATCTGGGAGTCTTGGTAGATGATAGACTAGGCAATAGCATGCAATGTCAAACAGCAGCTTCCAAAGCCAGCAGAATATTAGCATGCATAAATAAAGGGATGTATTCCAGAGATAAGACTATAATCCTTCCACTTTATAAAACTCTGGTCCGACCACATCTGGAGTATTCTGTCCAGTTCTGGTCGCCAGTCCTCAGGAGCAGTGGCGGCCGGCCGATAGGCGCCGCCCCCCCCCCCCCCAAAAAAGAAGGAGAAAAAAAAAGATTAAATAAAAAAAAATTGTCAATTTTTGCCCACTAGGGGCCCTGGACTTAGTGCTGGGTATGGGGGGGGTGGGGTTTTTGACCCCACGTGCTGCAAACAGAGGCACCAGTTGGCGCTCTTCTGGGGGTCATCGGGGCGCAGAGCAATGCTTCCCGACACTCCTCTCTTTACTGATGTTCGGTCTGTGATTGGTCCAGACTCCAGCCTGGACCAATCACAGGAGGACATGGACCTGGTGACGTGACGCGTGGGGTCGGTGCACCGCCCCGGCGTCACGATCACCTTCCGTTCCCGCCCGGCACAGAGAGAGGACACAGGACAGGAGAGCGAGCAAGAGCCAGCCACCGCCGAGGAAGAAGCCGGGAGGACCGAGGACGAGGAGTCGCCAGATGCCGCTGAAAGGGAGCCCGGAGCAGTACCGAGGAGTCGGCGAGGATCGGAGCCTGGAGGTGAAGACAAGTGACACAGCCTGGAGCCCGGAGCAGTGGCGAGGATCGGAGCCTGGAGGTGAAGACAAGTACTGAAACAGCCTGGAGCCCAGAGCAGTACCGAGGAGTCGGCGAGGACTGGAGCCTGGAGGTGAAGTAGGGACAGGATGTGATCCTCCTGCAGAGCGCACCGCAGACTTCCAGTTATTCTGTGCCAGCAGCTGCAGCGGGGGCGGGCGGCCTCACGCTGTGAATGATTGGTTGGCTCGATCGGATCGTGCATAGATAATCTGCGATCAGATGATCTCTGACTGAGTCTGATCGCAGATTATCTCTGCACGATCCGATCGAGCCGACCAATCATTCACAGCGTGAGGCCGCCCGCCCCAGCTCTAGCTGCTGGCACAGAATAACTGGAAGTCTGCGGTGCGCTCTGCAGGAGGATCACATCCTGTCCCTACTTCACCTCCAGGCTCCTGTCCTCGCCGACTCCTCTGTACTGCTCCGGGCTCCAGGCTGTGTCAGTACTGCAGGAGGATCATTCACATCCTGTCACTTCTTCACCTCCAGGGATCGGCAAAAGAGGAGCTGCCCGCAGTGCCCGGAGAAGTCGGGGTGTCCAGTGTCCACGTGTCGCCCCCTCATGGCCTGAACCTGCGGGGGGAGCACCATGTGGGGGAGCTGTCCCTCCGGACCCAGGAGCGACGTGTCTCCCGTCTTCAGCAGCCCACAGCACAGAAGTCGGTCCGGTCGAGTGAGCCAGCCCAAGAGCAGGTAAGTGTCATGACCTGTGACATAACTTTGACATGACCTATGATCTGACCTGTGACATGACCTATGACCTGACCTGTTACATGACCTGTGACCTGACCTGTGACATGACCTGTGACCTGACCTGTGACATGACTGTAACATGACCTGTGACCTGACCTGTGACCTGACTGTGACCTGACCTGTGACATGACCTGTGACATGCCTGTGACCTGACCTGTGACCTGACTTGTGACATGCCTGTGACATGACCTGTGACCTGACCTGTGACCTGACCTGTGACCTGATCTGTCACATGCCTGTGACATGACCTGGGACCTGACCTGTGACCTGACCTGTGACATGACCTGTGACATGACCTGTGACATGCCCTTACCATGACCTGTGACATGCCTATATCATCACCTGTGACATGCATGTACCATGACCACCATGATCACAATCACCTTCCGTTCCTGCCCACTGCAGAGAGAGAGAGGACAGGAGAGCGAGAGCCGCGCCCGCGTGACTTGAGGTCGGGACTGAGCTGACGAGGCGATGGAGTCGGATCGGAAGTCCGCAGAAGAAGTCAAGTGTGAGTGAGTGACCGTCCCTAACTCTACCTGAAGGCTGCCCGGTAACGGTAAGTGAATGATGCCTCATGGGGGGGGGGGGGGGCCTGGCCCACACACTGTCCTGTCAGTCAGTTGTTCTGGTGCTATGAAGGGGGCATGCACGCTGATCTCTGCATTGGGGGCACCACGTATGCTGGTCACTACATTGGGGGCAGGCACGCTGATCTCTGCATTGGGGGCACCATGTACGCTGGTCACTGCGTGAAAGGGGGCATGTACACTGGTCACTACATTGAAAGGGGGCATGTACACTGGTCACTGCATTGAAAGGGGGCATGTACGCTGGTCACTGCATTGAAAGGGGGCATGTACGCTGGTCACTGCATTGAAAGGGGGCCTGTACTGTGAGGTTTATGCTAGGGGGCCTGTACTGTGGGGTTTGTGCTAGGGGGCCTGTACTGTGGGATTAGTGCTAGGGGGCCTGTACTGTGGGGTTTGTGCTAGGGGGTCTGTACTGTGGGATTAGTGCTAGGGGGCCTGTACTGTGGGATTAGTGCTAGGGGGCCTGTACTGTGGGATTAGTTCTAGGGGGCCTGTACTGTGGGGTTTGTGCTAGGGGGTCTGTACTGTGGGGTTTGTGCTAGGGGGTCTGTACTGTGGGGTTTGTGCTAGGGGGCCTGTACTGTGGGTTTGTGCTAGGGGGCCTGTACTGTGGGGTTTGTGCTTGAGGGGTTTGTGCTTGAGGTGTTTGTGCTGGGGGGGGTCTGTACTGTGGGATTAGTGCTAGGGGGTCTGTACTGTGGGATTAGTGCTACAGGGTCTGTACTGTGGGGTTTGTGCTAGGGGGCCTGTACTGTGGGGTTAGTGCTAGGGGGCCTGTACTGTGGGGTTAGTGCTAGGGGGCCTGTACTGTGGGGTTTGTGCTAGGGGGCCTGTACTGTGGGGTTTGTGCTAGGGGGTCTGTACTGTGGGGTTTGTGCTTGAGGGGTTTGTGGTGCTGGGGGGGTCTGTACTGTGGGATTAGTGCTAGGGGGTCTGTACTGTGGGATTAGTGCTACAGGGTCTGTACTGTGGGGTTTGTGCTAGGGGGCCTGTACTGTTGGATTAGTGCTAGGGGGTCTGTACTGTGGGGTTTGTGCTAGGGGGCCTGTACTGTGGGGTTTGTGCTAGGGGGCCTGTACTGTGGGGTTTGTGCTAGGGGGCCTGTACTGTGGGGTTTGTGCTAGGGGGTCTGTACTGTGGGGTTTGTGCTTGAGGGGTTTGTGGTGCTGGGGGGGGGTCTGTACTGTGGGATTAGTGCTAGGGGGTCTGTACTGTGGGATTAGTGCTACAGGGTCTGTACTGTGGGGTTTGTGCTAGGGGGCCTGTACTGTTGGATTAGTGCTAGGGGGTCTGTACTGTGGGGTTTGTGCTAGGGGGCCTGTACTGTGGGGTTTGTGCTAGGGGGTTTGTGCCTGAGGGGTTTGTGTGGGGTTTGTGCTGGGGGGGGTCTTTACTGTGGGATTAGTGCTAGGGGGCCTGTACTGTGGGATTAGTGCTAGGGGGCCTGTACTGTGGGATTAGTGCTAGGGGGCCTGTACTGTGGGGATTGTGCTTGGGGGCCTGTACTGTGGGACTAGTGCTAGGGGCCTGTACTGTGGGGTTTGTGCTAGGGGGCCTGTACTGTGGGGTTTGTGCTGGGGGTTTGTGTGGGGTTTGTGCTTGAGGGGTTTGTGCTTGAGGGGTTTGTGCTGGGGGGTCTGTACTGTGGGATTAGTGCTAGGGGGTCTGTACTGTGGGATTAGTGCTAGGGGGTCTGTACTGTGGGATTAGTGCTAGGGGGCCTGTACTGTGGGATTAGTGCTAGGGGGTCTGTACTTTGGGGTTTGTGCTAGGGGGCCTGTACTGTGGAATTTGTGCTAGGGGGCCTGTACTGTGGGTTTGTGCTAGGGGGTCTGTACTGTGGGGTTTGTGCTAGGGGGCCTGTACTGTGGGATTTGTGCTAGGGGGCCTGTACAGTGGGGTTTGTGCTAGGGGGTTTGTGCTGGGGGGGTCTGTACTGTGGGGTTTGTGCCACTCTCAGTCAGTGTATCCCATAATGGGGTGTCTCTCACAGTATATCCCATAATAGGGCCCCTGTTCCCTATTATGGGATATACTAGTACTGATGGACCCCTTAACCGGTTGCCGACCGCCGCACAACTATATACTGCGGCGGTCAGCCCCGGCCAGGCAGAGTGACGTATGGGTACTTCACTCGCCTGTCACTGACTTGTGAGCCAATTGCGGGCGGGCGCGCGCCCGCCGAGGTGCGCGCCCGCCCCGGCTCGTTCACTGACAAGTCAGAGCGTGTGACCGGCAGACCCGATCGTCGGCCGGTTACTCACGATCGCTCCGGTGAAGGGAGAAAGTCAGGCGGCTTATGTAAACAAGCTGCCTGTCATTCTCCCTGGTGTAAAAATGAAGATCAGACGGTTCTACTATGTAGAACCGTTGATCTCTGTTTTTACCCCAATAGCCATGTCCCTTTACAGTTAGAATCACGCCCCTAGGACACACTTAACCCCTCCCTCTCCAATACAGTTAACCCCTTCCCTGCCAGTGTCATTTTTGCAGTAACAGTGCATATGTATAGCACTGATTACTGCAGTAATGTCACTGGTAACCCCAAAAGTGTCAAAAATGTCAGTCAAGGGTCCCATCTGTCCGCCGCAATGTCGCAGTACCGCAAAAAAATCGCAGATCGCCGCCATTATGCGTTAAAAAAAAAAAACACCAAAAATGACAAAAATATTTCCCTTTGTTAGTAAACGCGATAACTTTTGCGCAAACCAATCAAAATACGCTTTTTGGGATTTTTTTTTTACCAAACATATGTAGCATAAAACAAATTGGCCGAAAATGTTAAAAAATTTTGATTTTTACATTTTTTTTGGGGGGAATTTCATATAAAAAATGTAAAAAATATTGTTCTTTTTGCAAAATTGACGCTCTTTTTTTGTTTATAGCACATGATCAAAAAATCGCACAGGTGGTCAAATACCACCAAAAGAAAGCTCTGTTTGTGGGGAAAAAAACGACGTCAAATTTGTTTAGGTACAGCGTCACACGACCGCGCAATTGTCCGTTAAAGTCACGCAGTGCCGAATCGCAAAATACCCCCTGGTCTTTTAGCAGCCAAATCCTCCGGGGCTTAAGTGGTTAATATGTGATATATTGGGAGAATTTGTTCTCGCAAGCAAAATACAGGGGACAAAATGGGTGGAGTCTATAAGGGGTGGGGCTTCTGAGAAATGGGAGGGGTCAAAATGGAAGGGCGGGGTCTTGCGCCCCACCATTTTAAAACTTCACCAGGCGCCACTGCTAAGGAGGGATGTGTTGGAGCTGGAGAGGATCCAGAGAAGGGCAACTAAACTAATTAGGGGATTGGAGGACCTTAATTATGAAGAGCATCTGCAATCGTTTGATTTATTCTCCCTGGAGAAGAGACGCCTGAGAGAGGACATGATAGCAATTTATAAATATCTCAATGGTGATCTCGGCATAGAAAAAATGCTATTCAGTCGTAGGGAGTGCATGAGGACTCGAGGGCATACATTGCGATTAGAGGAGAAGCGTTTTAACCTCAGGCAACGGGGGGGGTTCTTTACTGTTAGAGCTACAAGATTGTGGAATTCTCTACCACAAGAGGTGGTTTCTGCGGGAAGTATGGTGGCTTGCAAAAGACTCTTAGACGTACATCTCAAGGATCAGAACATTCAGGGGTATGTGAGATGATTACGGCCACACACATCTACACAGGTTGAACTGGATGGACTATTGTCTTTATTCAACCTCACCTACTATGTAACTATGTAACTATGTGAAGTAACAAATCGATCACCAGATCTTCAAGATCCTCAAATGGCCCCAAGAATGGTAAAAAGGCTCATAGTGTAATATGTTGAATCAAAATGACACTTTATTGATAATTAAAATGCACTCACATTTAGTCAAGATGGCATCAGCGTATATACAGTGTGGGATAGTCTGCTTCCTTCCAAGAAAATGGCGGCTGCGTCCTCCGGCGCAATGACGCCACACACTCCGTAGCCCAAACACCAAGATCAGGTACCGTACCGACATGAACTCTCTGAGATTTTGGTTAAACCAGAGAGGGTGATGTGGCGAGAAATGACCTGGAGGAGCTGGACACAGAGAGCTAGCTGCAGACCGTGCCCTCAATAACGTTTTCATAGCCTTATAGGAAAGGGAGCAGCTCAGCCACGATAAAGCACCTAGGCAAGCTGCCTCCAGAACCAATGCTGCATTGGACTCATCTGAAATTAGCCAGTTATGTGCATGGGGTAGTAGGGCTGCCAGGTAATATTTATAAAGATCAGGGTAGGCGAGACCACCCTGCCCCCATGGTTTTTGCAGTACAGTTAATTTGAATCTGGGCTGGTCCGAGCCCCAAATAAATGAAAGAAGGCTCATATTGATCAGGCAAAAAACTTTTTTAGGGATCCAAATTGGGGAGTGCCTAAGGACATAAAGAAATGCCCGTCGGAGTTTTGTTTTGAACAAGTTAATTCGCTCGATGAGTGAGAGAGGCAGGTGTGCCCATGCCTTTTAGAGATGGCCTTGTGGTTCGCCCTGCGGTCGGTTCGCGGCAAATTTTGCTTGTTTGCTACCCGCCAATTTTGCGAACACATGGCGTTGTTCGCGGTAGCCATATTAGTTTACATTGGGGAGAACTTTGACCCATGACACAGCCGTCAGGTGGAACAGGACAGCCAATTGAAACATTTCAGCACATGGACATGCCCCCTACCTTATAAATAGACCAGAGCAGGCGGCCATTTCAAATTCTGCTTTTTGTCAGCGTAGGGAAAGGTCTGCTGTGTTCATGAGGGAGATATTGCCAGACACAAATAGCTCTGTTAAGATCCACAAAAGTCCCTTTCAGGGCTGGTATTTCGGTATAGGTCTACTACAGTCTCTTTTGAGTTTAGGGACAGGTATCCAGTCTGTGCTTTAGGGACAGTTAGAGATCTGCAGTGACACAAATCGCTCTGTTAATGTCCACAAAAGTAATTTAAAGGGCTGGTATTTATTTGGAATAGGTGTACAGTTTCTGTTCAGTTTAGGGACAGGTATCCAGTGTGCTCTTAGGGCAGTGTTTCTCAACTTTTTTCAGTCGGGGCGCCCTTGAAAAGTATTTTCAGTCTTGAGGCACCCCTGCCCAAGGTTTGATTCACGTTACTGTGTATCGCAGAATCTAGCTCGTTCCTGACACACAGACAAATGCTCTGCTCTTTAGGGGTGCCATTAATTCTTAATGGCACCCCACACTTTGGCAAACATGGGGTGCTTTGGGTGTGGCACAAGTTTAAAAAAAGGGTCAGGGACTTCTTTCCCTGCATTTCTGCTGGTAGGGAAGCCCATTGAAGCCCTACACGCAGCACACATCCACACAGGGCTGGTTCACATGTCAGGTTGGAGGGGCAGTAAAACCACATGGTTGAGCTGTCTTTACTACCCTCATCTGCTCCCCCTTTAGCGGCAGAGGCAGCATCTGGGGATGTACACATGTGGTGGCTGCAGCTGGAGGTATACCCAGGGTAAATGGGGCTGCACTGCAACCACTCTGCAACTGTGTGCATGGTTGCAGTGTGGCGGTGCTGCATTTCCGGGCTTAAAACAGATGGTGAGAAGCAACATATTGCCTCTTTACCGCCTGCCAAATGCCTCTGAAAAGTGATCTAAACAAGGATTGATTTTCAAAGGAGCAGCAGCCCTTGATGCTATCAGAAACAAGCCCTAAAAAGCAGTTCTGACAGTACAGTAACATACATACACACACACACACACATATACAAACACACATACACGTACACACACACATACAAAAAACACACACATACAAAAAAATGTACAAACACACATGTATACATGCACACATTCAGACACACACACACAAACACATGTACAAACACACACATACAAATGCATACACATGTATACATGCACACATACAGACACATGCGCACACACACAAACACATGTACAAACACACACACATACAAATACACACACATGCATACACATGTATACATGAACACACACAGACACATGTACACACAAACAAACACATGTACAAGCACACACACACAAACACATGTACAAATACAAACACATGTATAGATGCACACATACAGACACATGTACACACACACACCATAGCTGCCAACTGTCCCGTTTTTGCCGGGACAGTCCCGGGAAATAGGACCCAGTCCCGGGTAATTTTCTCTCCCGGGACTTGTCCCGGCCAGTGGCATAGCGTGGGGAACACGTCAGACCTTTAATACATTTCCTGTGTCACTCGCATCTTCCGGCTCAGCGATGGCCCGCCCACCCCCTTTCGTGATTGGATGAACTGTACATGGCGGGTCTGGCGTGCACCTGTCCAGTGGCGCAGCGTGCCTGAGCCCCGCCCAAGCCCCGCCCGCCTCACAGTCTCTCAGACAGCACTCAGCAGCCTGTGATGTGTAGCTCCGCCCACCGCTACTTCCGGGATCCTCACATGGAGCAGTGGGCTGCAGGGAGGGAAGTGCTGGCAGCGCCGGAGAGAGACCAGAGAACACAGGATGCTGAGCCGTGAGGAGGTGGAGCTGTGGCTGCTGGGGGAAGAGGTAAGATTAGTGCATGGAGAACTGTGTGTGCTGCTGTGCCTTATATGTTACCTGACACCCTGCTACCCCCCCCTCACCTGATACCCTGCTACCCCCCCTCACCTTTCACCCTGCTACCGCCCTCACCTGACACCCCCTGACACCCTGCTACCCCCCTCACCTGACAGTGACACCCTGCTACCCCCCTCACCTGACACCCTGCTATCCCCCCCTCACCTGACACCCTCTGACACCCTGCTACCCCCCCTCACCTGACACCCCGCTACCCCCCTCACCTGACACCCTGCTACCCACTCTCACCTGACACCCCGCTACCCCCCTTACCTGACACCCTGCTAACCCACTCTCACCTGACACCCCCTGACAGCCCGCTACCCCCCTCACCTGACACCCTGCTACCCCCCTCACCTGACACCCCCTGACTAGCTGCTACCCCCCTCACCTGACACCACCTGACACCCCGCTACCCCCTTCACCTGACACCCTGCTACCCACTCTCACCTGACAGTGACACCCTGCTACCCCCCTCACCTGACACCCTGCTACCCCCCTCACCTGACACCCTGCTACCCCCCCTCACCTGACACCCTGCTACCCCCCCTCACCTGACACCCTGCTACCCCCCCTCACCTGACACCCTGCTACTCCCCCTCACCTGACACCCTGCTACCCCCCTCACCTGACACGCCCTGACACCCTCCTACCCACTCTCACCTGACAGTGACACCCTGCTACCCCCCTCACCTGACACCCTGCTACCCCCCCTCACCTGACGCCCTGCTACCCCCCCTCACCTGACACCCTGCTACCCCCCTCACCTGACACCCTGCTTCCCCCTCTCACCTGACAGTGACACCCTGCTACCCCCCTCACCTGACACCCCTGACACCCTGCTACCCCCCTCACCTGACATCCCGCTACCCCCCTCACCTGACACCCTGCTACCCACTCTCACCTGACACCCCCTGACACCCCGCTACCCCCCTTACCTGACACCCTGCTACCCACTCTCACATGACACCCCCTGACACCCCGCTACCCCCCTCACCTGACACCCTGCTAACCCACTCTCACCTGACACCCCCTGACACCTCGCTACCCCCCTCACCTGACACCCTGCTACCCCCCCTCACCTGACACCCCCTGACACCCTGCTACCCCCCTCACCTGACACCCCCTGACACCCTGCTACCCCCCCTCCCCTGACACCCTGCCACCCCCCCCCCACCTTACACCCTGCTACCCCCCCTCACCTGACACCCCACTATCCCCTCACCTGACACCCTGCTAACCCACTCTCACCTGACACCCCCTGACACCCCGCTACCCCCCTCACCTGACACCCTGCTACCCCCCCTCACCTGACACCCCCTGACACCCTGCTACCCCCCTCACCTGACACCCCCTGACACCCTGCTACCCCCCCTCACCTGACACCCTGCTACCCCCCCTCACCTGACACCCTGCTACCCACTCTCACCTGACAGTGACACCCTGCTACCCCCTCACTTGACACCCTGCTACCCCCCTCACCTGACACCCTGCTACCCCCCTCACCTGACACCCTGCTACCCCCCTCACCTGACACCCTGCTACCCCCCCTCACCTGACACCCTGCTACCCACTCTCACCTGACAGTGACACCCTGCTACCCCCCTCACCTGACACGCCCTGACACCCTCCTACCCACTCTCACCTGACAGTGACACCCTGCTACCCCCCTCACCTGACACCCTGCTACCCCCCTCACCTGACGCCCTGCTACCCCCCCTCACCTGACACCCTGCTACCCCCCTCACCTGACACCCTGCTGCCCCCTCTCACCTGACAGTGACACCCTGCTACCCGCCTCACCTGACACCCCTGACACCCTGCTACCCCCCCTCACCTGACACCCCGCTACCCCCCTCACCTGACACCCTGCTACCCACTCTCACCTGACACCCCCTGACACCCCGCTACCCCCCTTACCTGACACCCTGCTACCCACTCTCACCTGACACCCCCTGACACCCCGCTACCCCCCTCACCTGACACCCTGCTAACCCACTCTCACCTGACACCCCCTGACACCCCGCTACCCCCCTCACCTGACACCCTGCTACCCCCCCTCACCTGACACCCCCTGACACCCTGCTAACCCCCTCACCTGACACCCCCTGACACCCTGCTACCCCCCTCACCTGACACCCTGCTACCCCCCCCCCTCACCTGACACCCTGCTACCCCCCCTCACCTGACACCCCGCTACCCCCTTCACCTGACACCCTGCTACCCACTCTCACCTGACAGTGACACCCTGCTACCCCCCTCACTTGACACCCTGCTACCCCCCTCACCTGACACCCTGCTACCCCCCCTCACCTGACACCCTGCTACCCACTCTCACCTGACAGTGACACCCTGCTACCCCCCTCACCTGACACGCCCTGACACCCTCCTACCCACTCTCACCTGACAGTGACACCCTGCTACCCCCTCACCTGACACCCTGCTACCCCCCTCACCTGACGCCCTGCTACCCCCCTCACCTGACACCCCGCTACCCCCCTCACCTGACACCCTGCTTCCCCCTCTCACCTGACAGTGACACCCTGCTACCCCCCTCACCTGACACGCCCTGACACCCTGCTACCCCCCTCACCTGACACGCCCTGACACCCTCCTACCCCCCTCACCTGACGCCCTGCTACCCCCCTCACCTGACACCCCGCTACCCCCCTCACCTGACACCCTGCTGCCCCCTCTCACCTGACAGTGACGCCCTGCTACCCCCCTCACCTGACACCCCGCTACCCCCCTCACCTGACACCCTGCTTCCCCCTCTCACCTGACAGTGACACCCTGCTACCCCCCTCACCTGACACCCTGCTACCCCCCCTCACCTGACGCCCTGCTACCCCCCTCACCTGACACGCCCTGACACCCTCCTACCCACTCTTACCTGACAGTGACACCCTGCTACCCCCCTCACCTGACACCCTGCTACCCCCCCTCACCTGACGCCCTGCTACCCCCCCTCACCTGACACCCTGCTTCCCCCTCTCACCTGACAGTGACACCCTGCTACCCCCCTCACCTGACACCCCTGACACCCTGCTACCCCCCCTCACCTGACACCCTGCTACCCACTCTCACCTGACAGTGACACCCTGCTACCCCCCCTCACCTGACACCCCGCTACCCCCTCACCTGACACCCTGCTACCCACTCTCACCTGACAGTGACACCCTGCTAACCCCCTCACCTGACACCCCATGACACCCTGCTACCCACTCTCACCTGACACCCTGCTACCCACTCTCACCTGACAGTGACACCCTGCTACCCCCCTCACCTGACACCCCCTGACACCCTGCTACCCACTCTCACCTGACAGTGACACCCTGCTACCCACTCTCACCTGACAATGACACCCTGCTACCCCCCTCACCTGACACCCTGCTACCCACTCTCACCTGACAGTGACACCCTGCTACCCCCCTCACTTGACGCCCTGCTACCCCCTCTCACCTGACGCCCTGCTACCCCCCTCACCTGACGCCCTGCTACCCCCTCTCACCTGACGCCCTGCTACCCCCCTCTCACCTGACGCCCTGCTACCCCCTCTCACCTGACGCCCTGCTACCCCCTCTCTCCTGACCCCCTGCTACCCCCTCTCCCCTGACACCCTCCTACCCACTCTCACCTGACAGTGACACCCTGCTACCCCCCTCACCTGACACCCTGCTACCCCCTCTCACCTGAAGCCCTGCTACCCCCTCTCACCTGGCGCCCTGCTACCCCCTCTCACCTGGCGCCCTGCTACCCCCTCTCACCTGACACCCTGCTCTCTCCCCCCCGCCACAACCCTGACAAGCTGCTCCCCCCCACCCTGACACGCTGCTCTCTCCCCCCCCCCTCCACCCTGACACGCTGCTCTCTCCTCTTTCCTCTCTCCCCACCCTGACACGCTGCTCTCTGGAGAAACAGGGGCAAATAGGAGGAAGGGATTTTTATGGTACAGTACCTGGACAGATAGTCAGACCTACTAATGTATATAAAAATATCAAATAAATGGAAAAAAATGAATCATCAAATGCATAAAAAAAGATCAAAGATATTATATTTTGATGTATTTGATGATTTTTTCTTTGTGTTAAATTTTTATTTTACTCTGTATACAATAAAAAATGTTGATATTTTTATATACATTACTAGGTCTGACTATCTTCCTATACATAATTGGGATGTAGGTACTTCCTCATTTAATTCATTTTTGTATAATATAGCCTGTAGCTTTGTCTATTAGTTATGAAGGTAGGTAGGATGAAAGCAACAATCCTATGTGCAAACCCTGCTCAGGTGTGACCATAGAAAAAATGGAACATGTAAATATAAATAAAGTACTAGGTGTAAATAGGACAGTATGATAAAACCTAATTATACCAGATATTATAATTAGGTTTTATCGTGCTTATTTACACCTTGCACTTTATTTATATTTACAGTGCCTTGCGAAAGTATTCGCCCCCTTGAACTTTTCGACCTTTTGCCAAATTTCAGGCTTCAAACTTAAAGATATAAAACTGTAATTTTTTGTGAAGAATCAACAACAAGTGGGACACAATCATGAAGTGGAACGAAATTTATTGGATATTTCAAACTTTTTTAACAAATACAAAACTGAAAAATTGGGCGTGCAAAATTATTCAGCCCCCTTAAGCTAATACTTTGTAGCGCCACCTTTTGCTGCGATTACAGCTGTAAGTCGCTTGGGCTATGTCTCTATCAGTTTTGCACATCGAGAGACTGAAATTTTTATAATATTTTAATCTTTATGTTTTGGATCATTGTCTTGTTGGAAGACAAATCTCCGTCCCAGTCTCAGGTCTTTTGCAGACTCCATCAGGTTTTCTTCCAGAATGGTCCTGCAGCGCCGGAGAGAGACCAGAGAACACAGGATGCTGAGCCGTGAGGAGGTGGTGCTGTGGCTGCTGGGGGAGGAGGTAAGATTAGTGCATGGAGAACTGTGTGTGCTGCTGTGCCTTATATGTTACCTGACACCCTGCTACCCCCCCCTCACCTGATACCCTGCTACCCCCCCTCACCTTTCACCCTGCTACCACCCTCACCTGACACCCCCTGACACCCTGCTACCCCCCCTCACCTGACAGTGACACCCTGCTACCCCCCTCACCTGACACCCTGCTACCCCCCCCTCACCTGACACCCCCTGACACCCTGCTACCCCCCCTCACCTGACACCCCGCTACCCCCCCTCACCTGACACCCCGCTACCCCCCTCACCTGACACCCTGCTACCCACTCTCACCTGACACCCCGCTACCCCCCTTACCTGACACCCTGCTACCCACTCTCACCTGACACCCCCTGACACCCCGCTACCCCCCTCACCTGACACCCTGCTAACCCACTCTCACCTGACACCCCCTGACACCCTGCTACCCCCCTCACCTGACACCCTGCTACCCCCCTCACCTGACACCCCCTGACACCCTGCTACCCCCCCTCACCTGACACCACCTGACACCCCGCTACCCCCTTCACCTGACACCCTGCTACCCACTCTCACCTGACAGTGACACCCTGCTACCCCCCTCACCTGACACCCTGCTACCCCCCTCACCTGACACCCTGCTACCCCCCCTCACCTGACACCCTGCTACCCACTCTCACCTGACAGTGACACCCTGCTACCCCCCTCACCTGACACGCCCTGACACCCTCCTACCCACTCTCACCTGACAGTGACACCCTGCTACCCCCCTCACCTGACACCCTGCTACCCCCTCTCACCTGACGCCCTGCTATCCCCTCTCACCTGGCGCCCTGCTACCCCCTCTCACCTGACACCCTGCTACCCACTCTCACCTGACAGTGACACCCTGCTAACCCCCTCACCTGACACCCCCTGACACCCTGCTACCCACTCTCACCTGACACCCTGCTACCCACTCTCACCTGACAGTGACACCCTGCTACCCCCCTCACCTAACACCCCCTGACACCCTGCTACCCACTCTCACCTGACAGTGACACCCTGCTACCCACTCTCACCTGACAATGACACCCTGCTACCCCCTCACCTGACACCCCGCTACCCACTCTCACCTGACAGTGACACCCTGCTACCTCCCTCACTTGACGCCCTGCTACCCCCCCTCACCTGATGCCCTGCTACCCCCTCTCACCTGACGCCCTGCTACCCCCTCTCACCTGACGCCCTGCTACCCCCTCTCACCTGACGCCCTGCTACCCCCTCTCTCCTGACCCCCTGCTATCCCCTCTCTCCTGACGCCCTGCTACCCCCTCTCACCTGACGCCCTGCTATCCCCTCTCACCTGACGCCCTGCTACCCCCTCTCACCTGACGCCCTGCTACCCCCTCTCACCTGGCGCCCTGCTACCCCCCCTCACCTGGCGCCCTGCTACCCCCTCTCACCTGACACCCTGCTCTCTCCCCCCGCCACAACCCTGACAAGCTGCTCCCCCTCCACCCTGACACGCTGCTCTCCCCCCCCTCCACCCTGACACGCTGCTCTCTCCTCTTTCCTCTCTCCCCACCCTGACACGCTGCTCTCTGGAGAAACAGGGGCAAATAGGAGGAAGGGATTTTTATGGTACAGTACCTGGACAGATAGTCAGACCTACTAATGTATATAAAAATATCAAATAAATGGAAAAAAATGAATCATCAAATGCATAAAAAAAGATCAAAGATATTATATTTTGATGTATTTGATGATTTTTTCTTTTGTGTTAAATTTTTATTTTACTCTGTATACAATAAAAAATGTTGATATTTTTATATACATTACTAGGTCTGACTATCTTCCTATACATAATTGGGATGTAGGTACTTCCTCATTTAATTCATTTTTGTATAATATAGCCTGTAGCTTTGTCTATTAGTTATGAAGGTAGGTAGGATGAAAGCAACAATCCTATGTGCAAACCCTGCTCAGGTGTGACCATAGAAAAAATGGAACATGTAAATATAAATAAAGTACTAGGTGTAAATAGGACAGTATGATAAAACCTAATTATACCAGATATTATAATTAGGTTTTATCGTGCTTATTTACACCTTGCACTTTATTTATATTTACAGTGCCATGCGAAAGTATTCGCCCCCTTGAACTTTTCGACCTTTTGCCAAATTTCAGGCTTCAAACTTAAAGATATAAAACTGTAATTTTTTGTGAAGAATCAACAACAAGTGGGACACAATCATGAAGTGGAACGAACTTTATTGGATATTTCAAACTTTTTTAACAAATACAAAACTGAAAAATTGGGCGTGCAAAATTATTCAGCCTCCTTAAGCTAATACTTTGTAGCGCCACCTTTTGCTGCGATTACAGCTGTAAGTCGCTTGGGCTATGTCTCTATCAGTTTTGCACATCGAGAGACTGAAATTTTTATAATATTTTAATCTTTATGTTTTGGATCATTGTCTTGTTGGAAGACAAATCTCCGTCCCAGTCTCAGGTCTTTTGCAGACTCCATCAGGTTTTCTTCCAGAATGGTCCTGTATTTGGCTCCATCCATCTTCCCATCAATTTTAACCATCTTCCCTGTCCCTGCTGAAGAAAAGCAGGCCCAAACCATGATGCTGCCACCACCATGTTTGACAGTGGGGATGGTGTGTTCAGGGTGATGAGCTGTGTTGCTTTTACGCCAAACGTAACGTTTTGCATTGTTGCCAAAAAGTTTGATTTTGGTTTCATCTGACCAGAGAACCTTCTTCCACATGTTTGGTGTGTCTCCCAGGTGGCTTGTGGCAAACAACACTTTTTATGGATATCTTTAAAGCGGAGTTCCACCCTGGATTTGTTTTTTTTTTTTTTAATACCCCCGGGACAGTCAGGGCTAGTGCATTCCACAATGGCTAGCCTCTGATCTGTCCCGGGTTGCACTTACCTGCAAGACGAAATACTTACCTTGCAAACGTCTTGTCCAGCGCTGCCATCTCCGATGTGGGCAGCTTGAAGCCAGCGCGTCCTCTTCGGCGTCTTCTTCCGCCTTCTGTGGTCCCACGATGCTCTGCGCCGGCCCCGACGTCACTTCCGGGTCGCGCGCGTCACCCCTCCACAGCTTCTGGGCATGCCCAGAAGCTGTTTAGAAGGGGATGACGCGCGCGACCCGGAACTGACGTCGGGGCCGGTGCAGGCGCAATGATTCCTGGGAGCTATGACGTCCAGCTCCCAGGAATCATTGCAGAGCCAGGAAGTGACGACGGGCCGCGGCCGAGGAAGGAGGAAGAAGGAAGTAAGGTAAGTATATTTTCTTCGCTACGAGGTAAGTAAAAAAAAAAAAAATATGCGATTATCCATTTCTTTTTCAGGTGACCCGGAGCGAGAAGATGGAGGTAAGTATAAAAATAGGGTGGAACTCCACTTTAAGAAATGGCTTTCTTCTTGCCACTCTTCCATAAAGGCCAGATTTGTGCAGTATACGACTGATTGTTGTCCTATGGACAGAATCTCCCACCTCAGCTGTAGATCTCTGCAGTTCATCCAGAGTGATCATGGGCCTCTTGGCTGCATCTCTGATTAGTCTTCTCCTTGTATGAGCTGAAAGTTTAGAGGGACGGCCAGGTCTTCGTAGATTTGCAGTGGTCTGATACTCCTTCCATTTCAATATTATCGCTTGCACAGTGCTCCTTGGGATGTTTAAAGCTTGGGAAATCTTTTTGTTTCCAAATCCAGCTTTAAACTTCTCCACAACAGTATCTCGGACCTGCCTGGTGTGTTCCTTGTTCTTCATGATGCTCTCTGCGCTTTAAACGGACCTTTGAGACTATCACAGTGCAGGTGCATTTATACGGAGACTTGATTACACACAGGTGGATTCTATTTATCATCATTGGTCATTTAGGTCAACATTGGATCATTCAGAGATCCTCACTGAACTTCTGGAGAGAAATTGCTGCACTGAAAGTAAAGGGGCTGAATAATTTTGCACGCCCAATTTTTCAGTTTTTTTATTTGTTAAAAAGTTTGAAATATCCAATAAATTTCATTCCACTTCATGATTGTGTCCCACTTGTTGTTGATTCTTCACAAAAAATTACAGTTTTATATCTTTATGTTTGAAGCCTGAAATGTGGCAAAAGGTTGAAAAGTTCCAGGGGGCCGAATACTTTCGCAAGGCACTGTACATATTACCTTTTTTGTATGGTCACACCTGAGCACATTTCACACTTTAGAATTGCAGGGAATTGTGATGAGAATTTTAAACTTTAGGCAGAAGTAGTGCAGCTGAATGTGAGAATTATTCCAACTCTGCTACTTTGGCCTCAAGTTTGAAATTCCCTTTTCAATTTCCTGTAATTCTCTCTATATTGAGTAGACCCTATAATCTGATAAGTAGGCGGAGATTAATTATGTGGAGTGGGCGGAGCTTCACGGAAGTGGGTGTGGTAAGTAATGGATAGCTGTGCTACAAAGTGTCCCTGGAAATTTTTTTCAAATGTTGGCAACTATGACACACACACACATACAAACACATGTGCAAACACACAGACACACACACACACACACACATATATATATACATATACATACACATACATATACACACACATACACACACACACATACACATACTGTATACACAAACTTTAAAAGTTCTATTACAATACCTTTCCTTACAGAGGCCGGGTACTGCACTGTAGGGGGAAGCAGAGAGCACAACACACTCCCCCTCCCTTTACTTTCACTTTGCTGAGGCTGGCGGAGCTCCCTCACACAGTGCCGATGTACAGCAGAGGATCGGGAGATCGGGCTCATCTGACAGCCCTTCTCTCCCATGATCCCGCGGCACACCCGAGGACCTCTGGCGGCACCCTAAATCGCTCTGTTAATGTCCATAAAAGTAATTTAAAGGGCTGCATTTTTTTTGGTATTGGTGTGCAGTTTCTGTTAAGTTTAGGGACAGGTATCCAGTGTGCTCTAGGGACAGATCTGCAGTGACACAAATCGCTCTGTTAATGTCCACAAAAGTCATTTAAAGTGTTGGAATTGTTTTGGTATTGGTGTGCAGTGCACTAAATAGGGGTGTAATCCACAGTATAATATACTTTGTAATATAGAAAGAATATTATAGTGAATTTGTATTGTGCACTGTGCAGCATTGTGACTGGTGTGGCAACAATACTGCAAACAGTGACAAAAGCACTTTTAATGTATTATAACTAGTGTGGTAGACCAGTGGCCCCCTAATACCACATATTGAAGTGGGGTGTTATCTGAGTATACTTTTACAAGTGTATTTGTGTCCTGCAACAATATTGCCTCTTTTGCTGTGTTAACTCTGCTACACACAGTGCCAAACTCACTGGCCAATTTTTTGAACAACTGGTGTGATAGACCAGTGGCCCCCCAATACCAAATATTGAAGTGGGGTGTTATTTAACAGTATACTTTTCTAAGAGTGTATTTTAGCCCTGCAAAAATTTGGCCTCTTTTGCTGTGTAAAACTCTGCTACACACAGTGACAACAGTTACTGGCCAATTATTTGTAGAATTGGTGTAATAAACCTGTGGCCCCCCAATACCACAGATTGAAGCGGGGTGTTATCTGAGTATACTTTTACAAGTGCATTTGTGTCCTGCAACAATATTGCCTCTTTTGCTGTGTTAAGTCTGATACACACAGTGCCAAACTCCCTGGCTAATTTTTTGAACAACTGGTGTGATAAACCAGTGGCCCCCCCAATACCACATATTGAAGTGGGGTGTTATTTAACATTATAATTTTCTAAGAGTGTATTTTAGTCCTGCAAAAATTTGGCCTCTTTTGCTGTGTTAACTCTGCTCCACACAGTGACAACAGTTACTGGCCAATTATTTGTAGGACTGGTGTGATAAACCTGTGGCCCCCCAATACCACAGATTGAAGCGGGGTGTTATATACCTTTTTCCAGATATACTGTGATTCTCTAGAGACTTTTGTCACAGGGTAATTTAAAAACATGACAGGCAGAGGAAGAGGCAGACACTTACGCAGGCGTGGTAGGTGTAGGACAGAAGCAGTAGGCCGGAGCCAAAGTGTAAAGTTTCAGAAGGTTCGATTACGTCAAAGGACGCACCAGACTTGGTTGAGTGGCTCACTAAGCCTTCCTCTTCTGCACCCTCCTCATCCTCTCTATCTGCACCCTCTTCACTCTCTGCTGTGTGCACCCCCAAAGACACCACCACAAACACCACCACCACATGCCCTCCGCTTGAGTCACTGGAATTATTTTCCGATCCATCACAAGACATTTGCGACGCGCAGCCATTGCTGGCATCGGATCAGGAAGAGGAGGTAGCAACAGCCGCCACTCAGCAGTCTGAGAACAGTACCCAGATCAGCCCAAGGAGGTTGGTCCCCGCTGTTGCTGCCTACTCCGAGATCTCGATTGTTAATGGTGGGGAAGGTGACGTGGATGATGACATGTCTATGGACGTCACGTGGGTGCCCACAAGAGAGGAAGAGGGGGGGAGTTCAGAGGGAGAGATGGACCGGCAGATAGGGAGGAGAGGCAGGCAGAACTTGCATTGCACAAGAGGTACAAAGCAGACTGCAAATGTATCAGGAGCGAGCCATCAACCATGTACAGTCACATCTGGCGTTCCCAGGACGCTGGCACATGGCCCTGCAGTGTGGGCTTTTTTTAATGTGTCCGTTGCTGACAACAGTGTTGCCATCTGCAGCCTTTGCAGTCAACGCATAAGTCGCAGTAAGCCCAACACCTAGGGACAGCCGCCTTAAGAAGGCACCCGAACTCCCATCACCGAGCCCAGTGGGAGCAACACCGTCAGAACCCACAAAGCCACACTCCAGGCTCTCACCGTCCAGCCTCTTCTCCTTTCTGCTTCTCTCTCCTCACATTTGTCCTCCACTCCACCTTCCATAATGCCGTCGTCACGTTGTTCTTGAAAAAGGCAGGCTTCTGTGGCCCAAATGTTGGAGCGGAAAAAAATGATGACGCTGGATAACCCTCTTGCCCAACGTTTTGACTGCTGGCTTGTCGGAACTGATAGCCCGCCAACTACTGCCATATCAACTGGTGGACTCGGAGGTCTTTCGTAAATTTGTGGCCATTGGAACACCACAAAGGAAGGTCCCAGGCAGGAAATATTTCTCGCAGAAGGGCATTCCTGAGCTGTATGGCCATGTTCAGTGGCAAGTGAATATATTTCTGGCACACAGTGTTGGTGACAAGATACGTCTGACCACAGACACATGGTCTAGCAAACACGGACAGGGAAGGTACAGTGCTTTGCGAAAGTATTCGACCCCCTTGAACTTTTCAACCTTTTGCCACATTTCAGGCTTCAAACATAAAGATATAAAACTGTAATTTTTTGTGAAGAATCGACAACAAGTGGGACACAATCATGAAGTGGAACGAAATTTATTGGATATTTCAAACTTTTTTAACAAATAAAAAACTGAAAAATTGGGCGTGTAAAATTATTCAGCCCCCTTAACCGATTACCGACGTTAATTAACGTCACTAGCCTGGGAGGGTCTGAGGAGCGAGCGCGCGCCCGCGGAGGCGCGCTCCCGAGCGGTCACGGACCCCCCCGCGTGTGTGACTGGCGGACCCGATGTCCGCCGGTCACTCTGCGATCGGCGGGGGAGAGGGAGAAAGTCAGGCGGCTTGTGTAAACAAGCCACCTGTCATTCTCCTCGGTGTAAAGAGACTGATCACACGGATCTACTATGTAGATCCGTTGATCAGTGTCCTTACAGCTCAAGCCACAGCCAATCACAGTAGAAAGCACGCCCCTAGGGACACACACAGCCCCTCCCTCCCAAATAAAGTTTACCCCTTCACTACCAGTGTATTTTTACAGTAACAGTGCATATATATAGCACTGATTACTGTAGAAATGTCACTGGTAACCCCAAAAGTGTCAAAAATGTCAGAAAAGGGTCCGATCTGTCCGCCGCAATGTCGCAGTACCGCAAAGAAAATCTCAGATCGCCGCCATTACGCGTTAAAAAAAAAACAACAAAAATGACAAAAATCTTTCCCTTTGTTAGTAAACGCAATAACTTTTGCGCAAACCAATAAAAATACGCTTTTTGCAATTTTTTTTACTAAACATAGGTAGGATAAAACAAATTGGCCAAAAATGTTAAAAAATTTTGATTTTTACATTTTTTTTGGGGGGAATTTCATATAAGAAAATGTGAAAAATATTGCTATTTTTTCAAAATTGTCGCACTTTTTTTGTTTATAGCGCAAAAAGTAAAAATCGCACAGGTGATCAAATACCACCAAAAGAAAGCTCTGTTTGTGGGAAAAAAAGGACGTCAAATTCGTTTAGGTACAGCGTCGCACGACCGCGCAATTGTCCGTTAAATTCACGCAGTGCCGAATCGCAAAATACCCCCTGGTCTTTTAGCAGGAAAATCCTCCAGGGCTTAAGTGGTTAAGTCAATACTTTGTAGTGCCACCTTTGGCTGCGATTACAGCTGTAAGTCGCTTGGGGTATGTCTTTATCAGTTTTGCACATCGAGAGACTGAAATTTTTGCCCATTCCTCCTTGCAAAACAGCTCAAGCTCAGTGAGGTTGGATGGACAGCGTTTGTGAACAGCAGTTTTCAGTTCTTTCCACAGATTCTCAATTGGATTCAGGTCTGGACTTTGACTTGGCCATTCTAACACCTGGATATGTTTATTTGTGAACCATTCCATTGTAGATTTTGCTTTATGTTTTGGATCATTGTCTTGTTGGAAGACAAATCTCCGTCCCAGTCTCAGGTCTTTTGCAGACTCCATCAGGTTTTCTTCCAGAATGGTCCTGTATTTGGCTCCATCCATCTTCCCATCAATTTTAACCATCTTCCCTGTCCCTGCTAAAGAAAAGCAGGCCCAAACCATGATGCTGCCACCACCATGTTTGACAGTGGGGATGGTGTGTTCAGGGTGATGAGCTGTGTTGCTTTTACGCCAAACATAACGTTTTGCATTGTTGCCAAAAAGTTTGATTTTGGTTTCATCTGACCAGAGCACCTTCTTCCACATGTTTAGTGTGTCTCCCAGGTGGCTTGTGGCAAACTTTAAACGACACTTTTTATGGATATCTTTGCCACTCTTCCATAAAGGCCAGATTTGTGCAGTATACGACTGATTGTTGTCCTATGGACAGAGCCTCCCACCTCAGCTGTAGATCTCTGCAGTTCATCCAGAGTGATCATGGGCCTCTTGGCTGCATCTCTGACCAGTCTTCTCCTTGTATGAGCTGAAAGTTTACTGGGACGGCCAGGTCTTCGTAGATTTGCAGTGGTCTGATACTCCTTCCATTTCAATATTATCGCTTGCACAGTGCTCCTTGGGATGTTTAAAGCTTGGGAAATCTTTTTGTATCCAAATTCAGCTTTAAACTTCTCCACAACAGTATCTCGGACCTGCCTGGTGTGTTCCTTGTTCTTCATGATGCTCTCTGCGCTTTAAACGGACCTCTGAGACTATCACAGTGCAGGTGCATTTATACAGAGACTTGATTACACACAGGTGGATTCAATTTATCATCATTAGTCATTTAGGTCAACATTGGATCATTCAGAGATCCTCACTGAACTTCTGGAGAGGGTTTGCTGCACTGAAAGTAAAGGGGCTGAATAATTTTGCACGCCCAATTTTTCAGTTTTTTATTTGTTAACAAAGTTTGAAATATCCAATAAATTTCGGTCCACTTCATGATTGTGTCCCACTTGTTGTTAAATCTTCACAAAAAATTACAGTTTTATATCTTTATGTTTGAAGCCTGAAATGTGGCAAAAGGTCGCAAAGTTCAAGGGGGGCGAATACTTTCGCAAGGCACTGTATATCACTTTTACTGCCCCCTGGGTGAACCTTCTGAAGGCCGTCAAGCATGTAACCCGTGGCACCCGTGTAGCTTTGGTTGTACCGCCACGGATTGCATGCAGGCCTGGCTCTTCTTCTCCTCCACCTCCTCCATCCTCCCTCTCCTCCTCGGCTGACTCCTCCTTTTCCGCTGCTACCGTCTCTTCTGCTACGCCGCCCAAGATCCCAAGAACCTATTCCACATGCCAGGTGAGACGTTGCCATGCTGTGCTGCGTCTGTTGTGCCTGGAAGCCACTGGTCCTGCACTCCTTTCAGCTTTGCGTTCACAGGCAGATCAGTGGCTGACACCGCTGAATTTGACAGTTGGTAAAGTGGTGTGTGACAACGGTGCCAATCTGCTGAGTGTGCTGAAACAGGGCAAAATAACACACGTGCCATGCATGGCACACGTCCTGAACTTGGTGGTGCAGCGATTCGTTGCCAAATACCCTGGGGTCCAGGACGTCTTGCGGCAGGCCAGGAAAATCTCGGGCCATTTCAGAAGATCTTACACAGCCATGGCTTGCCTTGCTGACATTCAGCGGCGACACAACCTGCCCATCAGGCGTCTTATATGTGACTGCCCGACGCGATGGAACTCAACGTTGCATATGCTTGATAGGCTGCTCCAGCAAAAAACTTGCAGTTAACGACTACCTGTACGAACTCTGCGGCAGGACAGGTTCTGGGGAGCCTGGGTTTTTTTCACCTCACCAGTGGCTGCTCATGCGGGACGCATGCATGTCATGGACTCGCAATAGTGTTTGGCAGCTTACCTGCTCCTTCATGCCTGCATTAGAGGCCAGACTCTACTTCTGGCTGCTTTTTATCATCTCTCCTTCCTGTTCGGCCCCACCCCAGGCCATCACAGGAAGTCTATATTAACCAGTGCACTGCAGGTCTGCTTTGCTGTTCAACAGTGCTTGTTAGTTGTCTTCCTGTCTGCCGTGTGCTTGATCTATCTTTCTGTGTACTGACTTTGGCTTGTCTCTGACTATTCCTGTTTGCCTGTTACCCTGACCTTCGGCCTGTCCCTTGGTTACCCTCGTCTGCCTGTTGCCCCGACCTCGGCTTACCCATCACCATTCTGTGTGTCCTGAGTGGCTGTTTCCCTTCTCTCCCTACGGAGCGTGACCCGGGAGACCCCAGGGGCCGCAACCTGGGCCCAGCTGCAGCCAAGTCCATCCTCACCACTAGAGGCTCTGGTGAACACCTGCTGGGTATTAGACTCCGTGCCCTGGGGAATCTTGGGCTCACGTTCCGGTCCATTCGCAGCAGTCAGCTATCAGGTTCACTACCTTGTGCTGCACCCCTGCCTCCAACAGGGTGCAGTTGTCACCTGGCCACAGGTGACCTGACAATGCAGACTTCTGTGGCCATTCGATGAGATCAGCAAACTGGTCAGTCACGGCCAGGGCGCCATCAGTGACATCGTACCTTACGCCTTCTTTCTGGAGCGTGCATTGCGTCGTGTCATTGATCAAGCCGTCGAGGAGCAGGAGCAGGAAGATGAGGAAGTCGCAATGTTGGATGAATTCCCAGTGGGTTCTACTCCATCTGAGACAATTCAACAGCAGGAGTCTGAAGAGGAGTCAGAGGAGGATGGTGCTGGGGGGGGGGATGAGGAGGAGCAAGAAGAGCATGCTTTAAACCTTTCTGGGATCCCTGGTGTTATCCGTGGATGGGGGGAGGAGAACGAGGACGACATTATCCTGGATGATTAGCTGGAAGCAGTCCACTACACCGCTTCCAGTTTAGTGTGAATGGGGGCCTTCATGCTCCAGTGTTTTAAGGCAGACCCCCGTATAAAAAGCATAAAGGCCAAGGACCAGTACTGGGTGGCAACGTACTTAGACCCCCGGTACAAACAAAAAATGGCGGAAATGTTACCACAATCACAGAGGGCGGTCAGAATGCAGCACTTCCAGGCCTTGCTGCGGGAAATGCTGCATTCTGCTTTTGCGTGCGCTGGCAGAGGAATTTCCAGTTACAGAGAGACAGTTGCGGGTAGCAATCCA
This sequence comes from Pelophylax lessonae, assembly GCF_965119305.1. NCBI lineage: Eukaryota > Metazoa > Chordata > Amphibia > Anura > Ranidae > Pelophylax > Pelophylax lessonae. The sequence continues at coordinate 83,112,899 of NC_138779.1, read as the reverse complement.
ACAGCGCCTGCAAGAAGAGGGCGGTTTGAAGATGTCTTGGTCACTTCAGATATGAGATCCTTCTTTCAGCCAAACCATCGACAGCTGTACTCCGGATCCAGACCTCTGGCCAGAGCTTGCACAATTTGCAATGGCAATGTTGGCTTGCCCCCCGTCCAGTGTCCTGTCCGAAAGGACGTTCAGCGCAGCAGGGGGGATCGTGACCGATAAGCGCACTCGTCTAGCTCATGACAGTGTAGACTACCTCACATTTATAAAAATGAATGAGGCATGGATCTCTGAGGAATTCAACACGTGACCAATAGACCATGTTTCATTGAAATTCCTCATGCCAGGCAACAAATAACCGCCAGACCGCCATCCACCCACAACAATTCCTGGTCCTTGTCTTCGCTAAATACAGCGGCATTAAATGCATTTCATGTCCATTGAATGGCAAATTTATGTGGCCTTTCAGGGCCGACAATTATTTTTTCTGTGAATGCCTAATGTACCTCCAGCCACAGAATACAACTTTCTTTGCTGTCAGGTAAACCCATGTGGGCTAATTTTTGGGGCCTATACTGCCTGACACTTACTTCTGTATCCTGTGACTGCCTAATGTACCTCCAGCCACCAAATACTACGTTCTTTGCTGTCAGGTAAACCCATGTGGGCTAATTTTTGGGGCCTATACAGGCCGACACTTACTTCTGTATCCTGTGAATGCCTAATATACCTTTAGCCACAGAATACTACGTTCTTAGCTGTCAGGTAAACCCATGTGGGCTCATTTTTGGGGTCAATACTGGCCGACACTTACTTCTGTATCCTGTGAATGCCTAATGTACCTTCAGCCACAGAATACTACATTCATAGCTGTCAATTAAACCCATGTGGGCTAATTTTTGGGGCCAATACTGGCCGACACTTACTTCTGTATCCTGTGAATGCCTAATGTACAGTACCTTCAGTCACAGAATACTACGTTCTTAGCTGTCAGGTAAACCCATGTGGGCTTATTTTTTGGGGCCTATACAGGCCGACACTTACTTCTGTATCCTGTGAATGCCTAATGTACCTCAAGCCACCAAATGCTACGTTCTTAGCTGTCAAGTAAACCCATGTGGGCTAATTTTTGGGGCCAATACTGGCCGACACTTACTTCTGTATCCTGTGAACACCTAATGTACCTTCAGCCACAGAATACAACGTTCTTAGCTGTCAGGTAAACCCATATGGGCTAATTTTTGGGGCAAATACTGGCCGAAACTTCCTTATTTATCCTGTGAATGCCTAATGTACCTTCAGCCACAGAATACTACGTTCTTTGCTGTCAGGTAAATGCATGTGAGCTAATTTTTGGGGCCTGGAATGGCCGATACTTAATTCTGTATCTTGTGAATGCCTAATGTACCTTCAGCCACAGAATACAAAGTTCTTAGCTGTCAGGTAAACACATGTGGGCTACTTTTTGGGGCCTGGAATGGCCGACACCTACTTCTTTATCCTGTGAATGCCTAATTTTTCACACTGGAATTGAAAATCAATGGGTCTGTAAAGGTTCCGCCAAATTGTGGAATGGATGGACCCATTTTATAGATGTGTGAATGGACCCTATATATATTTGACATGTATTTACCGTTTGCTGTCAGTTCTGGCTGATTTATGAAAAAAAAAAAAATTCTAGGGCAACTTTTCCAATTGCAATACTTCTGTTATGACATTGTCCATGTGCTGGGACTATTTGTGCACAGCTAGTACGTCTTTTGTGGCTGCAAATATGACCTAAAGGTTTTTAAATTTCGCCTCCCATTAAAGTCAATGGGGCCCGCCGCGAACTTGCGGTTCGCGGACTTTTGAGAAAATTTGCGGCTGACATCGCGAACCGCCCCGGCCGATGTTCGTCCATCACTAATGCCTTTATCCTGGCTTTCATTGTTTGTATCAGGGGCTCTAAATCCAAAGAGTAGTAGTCCAACGTGGTTGGGGATATGTATATTCCAAGATATTCAATTTTGTCGGACCACACGTGAAGGCAGAAGTGATGTCTCAGCTCTCTTCCCTTACTCGGATTGGCAGTCTGTGGGCTCCAAGCCCGCCCACAACTCCAAACTAGCTGACTATCTGGCGGTGGCTCCTCCTGTTAGGCAGATCTCTTCTACGTGCGCTTTCCTGCGTGGTACAGTAACCTCTTCGCTGCTGCTACAACTCTGCTTAAAAAGGAGGGGGAGGAGTCTGATGTCACCTGCGGCCGCCCGGCATGATCAACACTCTGTATTATGTTCGCAATTGACACTGTGACAGTGCCTTGTTTGTAGGTACATTACTTGATATATTTTAATAAAAGTGCAAGACAGAGAGCATTAGATCTCTTTTTATTTTTATGACACCGGATGAACCGTCTGTAGCTAAGCAGTAAAACCCCTGAGAAGATCGTATTCACCATTTATATTGTTTGGCCTGGTGACCCCTAGTGGTTGAATAGTGGAGGTGAGAGGCAGTAGTTTTCTTGGTGGATGGGCTGACACACATGGAACAGTATTGCATTTTTTCATCTCTCCTTACTAAAGGCTATTCTCTCTGATGATTTACCTGCTTATTTATGGACTTTTTATGGACTTTTATATGACTTTTTATTGCATATATTTATTGCATGTTATTTAATCACGGAAGCGCTGCACTTTTTTCTTTATTTTTTTCTGCATTTGAGGTTTTATGGTTTGGCCTTCTTTAGTTTCCAGCAGCTGTTATCCTAGGTTTACATGTTATAGATCTAGTGCTGAATACTTCCTCCTTATTAGCTTACAACTCTGCTTAGACAGCACGAATGTCACTGCGTGGCAGATTGTGTTCACCGACAAACACACATCTGCCCTTTCTGTCTGTACCTGGGCCTCAGCTGCTCTTTTTTAAAGACTGGTTAAACTGAGGGGGAACATACACATTAACCTGAGCAAAAACTACCGCTTTGATCTCTACCAGCAGTATAATGTACCGTCCCTCAGGGCCTGTTATCAGATGAATAACCTTGATTGCTAAGGACTTGTGAAATAAGATAGCCACTCCCCGTACATAACTAGAATACGTAGCATGGAATGCTTGTTGTATCCAGGGTCTGTGTCACGTACCTGATCCGAAGCCGGAGTGTAGAGAGGGCTCCCCTTGTGGCTAGGTGCAGAGCACCCCTGGAAGTGGGACAGGGAGTCCTGTGCCCGAAGTAGCACGGGTTGCAGGTTGGGATGACCAGATGAAAGCAGGAACCAACTTGTTGAGAAGTCCCAAGCAGGTCTAGAACACTTTGGCAAGCCAGGCAGTTACAAGGTGCAAACAGGAACAGACTGGGAGAATACTGGAGCGAAGTCAGGAGCCAAGCCGAGGTCAAGTATTGGAGAAGACAACAGGAATCCGAGAGCAAGCCAAGGGGTCAGGAGCCAGGAGAAGCAAAGTCAGACAGTCCGGGTCGGCAACGAGAATTCAAGATCAGCAGGTTAACAAGGTACAGGGAACACGGGAGGCTGTTGATCATCCAGCAACTAGTTGTTGTGGCTGCTGGCTTGAAATAGGCCGTTTGGCGCCAACGCCATTACACATGGCGTACGCGCGTGCGCATTGGTGCATGCACATTCCTGACTGCGTTTGCCCGTGTTTGGGCGCGCATGCGCATTCGCGCCAATGCGCAAATTCGCTGATTCGCCAGGATATTGGTAGTTCCCTGACAGTGCCCCCCCCTGAGGGGCAGCCTCCGGATGCCTAACAGAGCCTGTTTTTTCAGGGAATTTTTGGAAAAAGTCACGTAACAGTCTGGGAGCGTGTATATTTCCAGCAGGTTCCCAAGAACTTTCCTCCAGAGAATAGCCCTTCCATTTGATTAAATACTGGACTTGCCTTCCTCGTCTACGACAGTCCAGGATGGATTCCACTTCATATTCAGTTTCTCCATTTACTACAACCGGAGGTGGAGGCAAGCTATCTCTTCCAGGAAAAGGACCAGGATTGGCCGGTTTAAGCAAAGACACGTGGAAGACTGGGTGAATCTTGTAAGTATCTGGAAGGCATAATTCAAAAGCCACAGATTTGACCATTTTCTTGATCGGGAAGGGGCCAATGAACCTTGGACCCAGCTTCTTGGATGGGCAGGCCAACTTAAGTTAAGAGTGGACAGCCACACTTTGTCTCCCACCTTCAAGGCCGGGCTATCCCTCCTTCTCCTGTCGTAGCATTCCTTATAGGCTTCTTGTGCCTTTTGCATGGTCTTCTGTAATAGCAGAAAATTTTCTTGGAGGAAGGCTACCCTATCTTGAACAGCAGGTACCGTAGTTTCAGATACAGGGTTAGATAAAAAGGATGGGTGAAATCCATAGTTTGCAAAAAATGGAGACTGGTGGGTGGAAGCATGAATTGTGTTATTGTACGCAAACTCAGCACACGGGAGTAAGGCTACCCAATTGTCTTGTGAAAATGTGGAAAAGCAGCGGAGATATTGCTCAAGGGTTTGGTTGGTTCTTTCTGTTTGACCATTACTTTGGGGGGTGATATGCTGAAGATAAGCAGACTTCAATATTCAAGGCTTTACAGAGAGACCTCCAAAATCTGGAAGTAAATTATACTCCACGGTTGGACACAATGCTGCCGGGTATACCATGTAGCCTCACTACTTCCTTGACAAAGGTATGTGCCGTGTCCACGGCCGAAGGAGTGCCAACCATGGGAATAAAATGGGCCATTTTAGACAAGCGATCTACTATCACCATAATTGTGGAGAATCCCTCTGAAGAAGGTAGGTCCACTATAAAGTCCATGGACAACATTTCCCACGGTTGTTTTGGGACCGGAAGTGGTTTCAGCAGACCCCAGGCTTGGACGTGACTGCCTTTACTCCAAAGGCAGGTTGTACAGGAACTCACATAGTCCTTACAGTTCTTTCTTAGGTTTGGCCACCAATAGGATCGCTGAATTAGTTCTAAGGTTTTACGGACCCCAAAGTGACCAGCAAGTTGATGGTCATGAAGAGCTTTAAGGACCGTGAGTCTGGCTTCCTGGGGTACAAAGAACTTGTCTTCATGCAAAAAAAAATTTCCCCGTTTTTTGAGAGTAGCAGTCTCAGGAGCAGCGCAGCGGGCAGAGGCTAGTTCAAGGGTGGTCCTAAGATCAGGCTGGAGTAAAAGAAAGTTTTGAGAGGACAGAATTGTACTGGGGGTGACATCCACAGGTGTTTCAGGGAACATCCGCGAGAGGGCATCTGCCTTCCCATTTTTAGAGCCTGGCTGGTATGTGAGGTGGAAGTTAAACCTCAAAGAATAGTGCCCATCTGGCTTGCCGAGGTCTTAGGCATTTGGCTGATCTGAGATATTCGAGGTTCTTGTGGTCCGTGAATATCATTATTGGGTGGGCTGCGCCCTCCAGCAATATCGCCATTCTTCTAATGCGGCCTTGATGGCCAATAGTTCTCGGTCCCCTACATCGTAGTTCTTCTCGGGCTGACTGAGTTTTCGAGAAAAAAACGCTACAGGGTGAAGCAATGCCTTGGGTCCCTGGCGTTGAGATAGGACTGCTCCCATGGCCACTTCTGAAGCATTAACTTCAAGGACGTAAGGTAAGGCTGGGTCTGGGTGTTGTAGCACAGGAGCACTGGTGAATACAGCCTTGAGCTTGTCTAATGCACTTTGGGCCTCTGGGGACCATTGGAACCAAGTGTTTTGCCGAGTCATTTGCGTAATGGGGGCAATGATGCGGGAAAAGTCCTTAATAAACCTTCGGTAAAAGTTTGCGAAACCCACAAACCTTTGGATGCCCTTTTTGTCAGAGGGGGCAGGCCACTCCAGGATGGCAGACACTTTCTGAGGGTCCATTGCTATTCCATCTGTGGAGATAATCAGACCCAGAAATTGTATGGATGACTTCTCAAATTCACATTTTTCTGCTTTAGCATAAAGCCCGTGTTTTCTGAGAGTGGCCAATACTTTTTGTACATGTATTCTGTGCAACTCCAGGGTGGTAGAAAAAATAAGAATGTCGTCTAAGTAAACGATGAGGAAATTGTCCAGGAATTCTCTGAAAATATCGTTTACTAGGTGCTGGAAAGTGGCGGGGGCATTACACAGTCCGAAGGGCATAACCAAGTATTCGAAATGCCCGAAACAGGTTTGAAAGGCAGTTTTCCACTCATCGCCCCCGCGGATCCACACCAAATTATAGGCACCTCGTAAGTCTAACTTAGTGAAGACTTGAGCAGAACGGAACCTCTGGAAGAGCTCAGGAACGAGAGGGAGTGGGTACCGTTTTTTTTATAGTAATTTTATTCAGGTCCCTGTGGTCCTTTTTCTCCACGAAAAAGATTCCAGCTCCAGCCGGAGAAGAAGAAGGACGAATGAAACCTTTGCTGAGGTTTTTATCGATGTATTGCCGTAGGGCTTCAAGTTCCGTCTCTGAAAGTGGGAAAATACGGCCAAAAGGGATCTCAGCACCAGGCAATAATTCTATTGGGCAGTCATAGGGACGGTGAGGTGGTAGAGAGTCCGCCTTCTTCTTATCAAACATGTCCAGAAAGTTATGATAGATGGAGGGCACATCTTGGCTGGCATTGGAAACAGGCTGAATGGACAGACAGCTGGCAGGAGGAGGTGTCTCAGGAGTCATACAATGTTGGAGACAGTACACTGATTTGAAGGATACTTCCCCTTTGGACCAGTCTATCAGTGGGTTATGTGCCCGTAGCCACGGAAATTCCCAGAATAACAGGAAACATGGGTGAAGAAAGGACGTCAAAGTTCCTGATGGCCGGGGCCAGTAGTGGCAAGTACGGGTAAGGTTTCCTGAATGATGGGACCGGACCTGGGAGTGGTGCCGTCTGCAAGGTGGATTTCCAGTTTATGGCGCTTGGTCTGGAGTGGAATATGAAGGTTTCTTGCCACAGAGATATCCAGGAAACAGCTGCAGGCTCCGGAATCAATGATTGCTGGCAGCTTGATCTCTCCTTCTGCCACCTGTAATGAAACAAGAAGGACTAGGTGAGCGGGAGAGGGTCCCGGAATTTGGAGATGCAAATGGTTTGAAGCAGAGGGCTTACTTGGTCTCACTGGGCAGTTACGGAGAAAGTGTCCATCTTTCCCACAGTAAAGACATAAGTTCAATTGCCTGCGACAAAGTCTTTCAGCAGGGTTTAAAGCTGTACGGACCACTCCGATCTGCATAGGCTCTTCAGGAGACATTGGGTTAGTAGCAGTGGGTAGAGGAGCAGGAGATGGTGGCACCTTGGGTAACATCCAAGTAGGCTGATAAGACTGAGCTCGTTCAGACCCGCGTTCCCACAATCGTCTGTCCAACTGGATGGCGAGTTGAATGAGCCCCTCTAATGAGGTGGAGGTCTCTACTCGTGCCAACTCATCTTTCAGGGTTTCAGACAGACCTAACTGATATTGGTATTTGAGGGCGGCCTCATTCCACCCTGTGTCTGCGGCCCACCTACGAAAGTCCACTGTGTAATCCTCTACAGGGCGTCGGCCTTGCTGTAGTTTATGGACCGTAGCCTCGGCAGTGGCCATACGTTGTTGGTCATCGTACAGCTGTGCCATAGCCTCGAAGAAAACCTCAACGGAACTTACAGCAGGATCCTTCTGTTCCAGTAAATGATGGGCCCAGGACTGGGGTTCATCAGACAACAGGGAAATAATAAACCCCACTTTAACTGTCTCTAAAGAAAAAGTTCTGGGTTGCAGGGCCAGGTATAGCAGGCAGGCATTTTTGAATGACTTGAACTTTCTGCGATCCCCCAAGTTGGAGTTTGGAGTTGCTGCCGGAAATGGTGTAGTCAGGTACTGTAGACGACCTTCCAGTTGGAAGTACCCATCTTGAAGTTTCTTCACTGCCTGGGTTAATGCTGTCACTTGCTGACACAGGGTTTCCAGTGGGGAGGCACTTCTCTCGGCTTCTGTCATGGCTGGATGATACTGTCACGTACCTGATCCGAAGCCGGAGTGTAGAGAAGGCTCCCCTTGCGGCTAGGTGCAGAGCACCCCTGGAAGTAGGACAGGAAGTGCTGTGCCCGAAGTAGCACGGGTTGCCGGTTGGGATGACCAGATGAAAGCAGGAACCAACTTGTTAAGAAGTCCCAAGCAGGTCTGGAACACTTTGGCAAGCCAGGCAGTTACAAGGTGCAAACAGGAACAGACTGGGAGAATACTGGAGCGAAGTCAGGAGCCAAGCCGAGGTCAAGTATTGGAGAATACAACAGGAATCCGAGAGCAAGCCAAGGGGTCAGGAGCCAGGAGAAGCAAAGTCAGACAGTCCGGGTCGGCAACGAGAAGTCAAGATCAGCAGGTTAACAAGGTACAGGGAACACGGGAGGCTGTTGATCATCCAGCAACTAGTTGTTGTGGCTGCTGGCCCTAAATAGGCCGTTTGGCGCCAAGCGCCATTACGCATGGCGTACGCGCGTTTCGCCAGGATATTGGTAGTTCCCTGACAGTCTGCGAAGAGCAAGGATCTTATTTCCCAAAAGATGCGTTTCCTGCAGAAAAAGTGTATGAGGATTTTGCTGTGTTAAATACTTAAACATTAGCGCTCTTTTGAACTTATCATTCAGACCCCGGACATTCCATGACAGAAGAGTAATCTCCATATTAACTAGGTGCCCTTGAACCAGAGATTATGTAGCAGATAAGCGAGGGGTTGAGACCTTCTTGGTCAAGAAGGTCCGTTATGCTGCCTAGCAGCCCAGAATGAGGTATTTATCGACCATTTGTGCCCAATCAGCGAGTCAAGTATTAATTCTAGAGCGTACCGATCACTAACTAAAAAAAAAGGGGAAAAACATTAACTCCCTACTGACCATGAAAGCTAACAACTAAAACAAAGCTTAGGTTAGTTTTATACCTGAAACTTGTGAAGAACTCTTCCTTGGTAGCAAAGTTCACCAAAATCAGCTGGATTGTCCCCGGATTGGGTGATTCGCCTCCAAGGGTGGGAGGCAGGGAGTACTGCTTGTGTGTAGATACAGTACAGTGTCACTGTAGTATAGCTCCTGGCAACTAGGGTAGCGTGGAACTGTAGAAAAGGTATGGAGATAAACAAACACGAGAACTTAAAAGTTTTCAGGAGTAGCCCTGAGAGATCCATTTAAGGCAGCAAAACTTCAATGGGGTACTTTGAGGTAGTGGTGGGTTTGAGCACGATATGGCCGTATGGTGGGACCAAATCCCCATTTTTATTTATTGATTGCCTTTATATTTGATAGTCATTTCTTTTGCATGTGTGCGCTATTCTCTGTAATATGCATGTTGCTTGGTTCATAGCTGCACCAGCTTTAGAAATGCATGTTCAGGGTGTGCCCCCCCAGCTCTTGGTTTGTTTGTTAGGAAAGGATACAAGAGTCTGTCTTTTTAGCAGATACAGCTCTATTTAAGTCTCTTTGTTTGGCAGATTTTGTATCATACCTTGATGGTGATGACAAAGTAGGCAAGCTAGACTCACTAAAGCTAAAGCTGGGATCATTTCTCGACCAGGCTTGTTCACTGATGAACCTGCAAAAATAAAAGAATGGAGGTAAAGATACATTATAGTCTCTTTTATATCTTGAGCCCTGTTGTGCCCATTTCTCTTGTAGGTTGTATGGCAGTTTGAACACCACTGGATTCTCACAATAGGCAGTGTCCAGGTAGCTCAGCCCAGGATGAAGAGGGTCTGCCTTTGCCAACTCTGGCTCCATGAGGAGGTCGCTTAGTTCTTAAGGTTTGCGATGATCTTTGTTTCCTATTTTTGGAAGTTTTGCAGTCCCTTGAATATAGCGCTTTCTATGGCTTCAGAGCTACCATAGGATTGCTCAAGTCTTTTTACACAATCTGCAGATTATGGCCCCAGCCACTTCACAAGCAAATCAAGTCCATCCTTGGCAGTAAGGCTGAGATATACAATTGCAACTTTGAAGGTTGACCCCCAAGCCCTTTAGTTCTCTGGACAGTCATTGAACCTTGAGAGGCTAATGTTAATTAACTTGCGGCAAATCATATATCTGGTAAAGTCAGACAGGTCTGGTATCTCACTCTTTGGTGCCAAAGTAACTTGTGGGACCCCTTGGGTGTAAAAGTGAAGTGAATAAGGGTGAGGTTTACCAGGATGAAATAACATTGCAAGATTTATCTCTAATTTAGTTTTTAAGGCTTCTGCTGGCTTTTGCTTGAACTTTGGCTTGTCACTAGCAGTCACCTTGTCGTAGGCAGGAGGTGATGTGGTTTGCACTTGCACATGTAGGTGCACTTGCACATGTAGGTGCACTTGCATTGTGGACTTGAAGAGGCTCAGGCTTTTGCAGGTCTCTGTGTTGAGAGTCTAAACAGTATTGTTCGTAAGAGGTACAGGAAATTATTCTGTATCTTTGCAAATACTATGCCTTAGCACAGGGGTCAGGAACCTTTTTGGCTGAGAGAGCCACGAACACCACATATTTTCAAATGTAATTCCGTGAGAGCCATACACTATATTTCAGGGGTCGGGAACCTTTATTTAAGTAAGTAACGCAGTGACAAATTGCAAAAAATGGCCTGGTCATTAAGGGGGCAAAACCTTCTAGGGCTGAAGTGGTTAAAGGAGCTGAAATATTAAAGTAGACTTCCCCTGTTCACACTAGTGTGATTTGCAGGGCACGACAATGGAAAGGAGAAATAACCTTGACGCAAACAGAAAGTGGATGTGTAGCCCATATGTGCCAAAATGTCAATGTTTGGGGAAATGTTATTAAAAAATTCCACTGTATATACGGCTGCAGGCCTGCAGCACTTCTTCAGTGAGGGTATTGGGAGCCTCTGTAAACTGTGAATAAAAGATAAAAAAGAAGGTGCAGGCTAGCCTATAATTTTTTGCTTTCTGTGCTTCCCTGTCTCAACTTAGTAATTGCACATACTCTTTCTGAAAGAGTATTTGCAAATACTTGAGACAGGGGAAGCACAGAACGCAAAATATTTACACTGACGAGTCTGACTGACCTGTCACTTCAGGACCTCCCTCGGCTCTACGCTCAGCCCGCGCTGCCGCCTGGAGGAGAGGGAGGTGGCCTGTGGTGGGTGGAGTAAATTTAGGAGCAGGGGAGGAATTTGACCTTTGCCCTCGCTCTCCCGCTGTCACGTGACGACGCTGATGTCACGTGACATCACTGGTTGCTAAACGCCAAGCGGCATACTAGTATATCATTATTAGCCCAGAGTCGAGTCCATGCCTTCGCGCTGAGGCCACACTGGTTGCTAGTATGCCGCTTGGCGTCTAGCAACCAGTGTGGCCTCAGCGCCAGATGCAGCCATCAAAAGAGCCACGTCTGGCTCGCGAGCCATAGGTCCCCGACCCCTGCCTTAGCACATATTCACTGGTTCTGGAGCGAGAAGATCTAGAAAACGTGCCGTGACCTTAGTAAGTGTGGACTTCCAGTACCTTGCGAAAGTATTCGGCCCCCTTGAACTTTGCGAACTTTTGCCACATTTAAGGCTTCAAACATAAAGATATAAAACTGTAATTTTTTGTGAAGAATCAACAAGTGGGACACAATCATGAAGTGGAACGAAATTTATTGGATATTTCAAACTTTGTTAACAAATAAAAAACTGAAAAATAATACATATTCTAACGAATTCCAAACTTTCGGAACAATTTGAATTTGGGTCAGTCGAAAAATGATAATTCTGTGTGAAAAATAGCTGATTGATAAGGATCGAAAGCCTTAGCGGCTGTCGGCTTGTAGTTCTCAAAGAACTACTAGAGCACTGTGGGGCGCTGTGGTAGTTCAGCGAGTATTTGCTTACCCATACGGGATGTACAAGTAAGCAGATACACTGACAGTGTGCAGGAGACCTGCATGGAATCAGGAATCTCCTTGTGACGGTACTCACTGTCACTGGGAGTGAAAGACAGATACTTAATGGACACTGAGAATATGGTTTTGATTGCTTCAAAATGGGTTCTGTGTTTACACTTCTGATAATGTGTATTGTCACTTCTGATAATGTGTAATCTGTCACTGGCGGTCGCTTCCTATTGTCTGTGTTTTGAGGTGTGATGTGTATTCTGTTAAGCCTGTCTGTCCCATTGTTAATTGTTAATGAACTCACATATTGTTTCTGTCCAGAGGGCTAGATAATTAGTTCTGGTTAATGCTATTTCTGTATACAATTTCATCTGCATATGATAATGTAATCAGGCAACCCATGACCTGATGGGGTAATCTGATCAGGAGGGGGATGTCCATGCTGTATATAAACTGTATGACTGTTCAAAAAAAAATAAGGTTCCAGTACATGCTAAGTTGTCGGCTAGCTTTGTAAGGAGGTGGCTGGAATATTTGATATCTATTTTCAAGACTGAAGGAAGCCGTATACTGACGGAAGCGCATAAACACAGTGTGGGTCACGGTTCCGTTACATTGGTGGCAAGCAGTGGGATGCTTCCTGCAGTCTGGGACATCCAAACCTCCACCAGGATCCAAGGTCCGAATAGCAGAAGAGGAGAGGTACAGATATCAGCTGCGATGGAAGAGGAATTCAGAAGGAGGTTGCGAGAGATGCGGATACAGCACAGGAGACCAGTGTCAGAGAAGGTCCTGCTAAGATTGACTTTCCATCGGAGGGTGATATGGATGATAAATCACCCGCCAAAGTGTTGGCACTGGGCCCGAGTGCCACCAGCCTGTGGTCCCCTGGACATTCAGCAATTCCAGAGGCTGGGGATTTAACAGATTTCTCTGCTGAGGAGTAGGGATGATCAAACTTTTGAAAAGTTCGGTTCGGCCAGAACACCCGAACTTCCCGAAAGTTCGGGTCCGGATTCCAGAACCCCATTGAAATCAATGGGACCCAAACTTTGGTAATCATAAAACACCATTTTGAAGCCCTAAAACCCAATAAATGCCCCTAAAAAGTGCCTAGGGTTCTGGGTCATGCCCCAGGGACTATTAATCACACAAAAAAAAGTTCTTAAAAATTGTCGTTTTTGATAGAGAGCCAAATATTGAAAATATTATTGAAAAAAAAATTAGATTTCTTTGGATTTGGTGTCTGGTGGGTCTAAAAAGTGTACCTGTGAAGTTTCAGCTCTGTAGCATGTCCAGAACCAGAAAAAAAAGATATTTTTTCTTAGAATTTCAATAGCGCAGGGATGGGGCTACGCTCCTTTCACACCTGGGCGTTTTTGTTTCAGGCGTTTATTGGGCATTTTTTGGGCATCTTTGGAGGCAGGCATGACATCTGAACTTCTGTATAGGGGTATATATACACACACACACATATATACTGTATATATATATATATATATATATATATATATATACACACATACACACATAAAGGTGTGAAAGGAGCGGAACCCTATCCCTGCGCTACTGAAATTATTTGAAGGGATGGTGTTACCCTCCTTTCACACCTATATGTGTGTATGTGTATATATATATATATATATATATATATATATATATATATATATATATATATATATATATATATATGTATATGTGTGTGTGTGTATATATACCCCTATACAGAAGTTCAGATGTCATGCCTGCCTCCAAAGACGACCAAAAAATGCCCAATAAACGCCTGCAACAAAAACGCCCAGGTGTGAAAGGAGCGGAACCCTATCCCTGCGCTAATAAAAATTCTAAGAAAAATTATCTTTTTTTTCTGGTTCTGGACATGCTACAGAGCTGAAACTTCACAGGTACACTTTTTAGACCCCCCCCCCCCCCAGACACTAAATCCAAAGAAATCTCTTTTTTTTATTCCATATATATATATATATATATATATATATATATATATATATATATATATGCACTGTAGATATATATATATATATATATATATACATACACACATATATATATATATATACACACACATATATATACATATATATATATATATATATACCCCTATACAGAAGTTCAGATGTCATGCCTGCCTCCAAAGACACCCAAAAAATGCCCAATAAATGCCTAAAACAAAAACGTCAAGGTGTGAAAGGAGCGGAACCTATCCCTGCTCTACTAATAATTCTAAGAAAAATTATCTTTTTTTTCTGGCGGTCACCCTGACATGGAGGAGTTCTGTCACCCTGGCATAGCAGAGTCAGTTCACCCTACACTACGGTCACCCTGACACTTAACACTTTATCTACAGAAACTAGATTATTGAATCTAACTATAGTGGTATATAGTACCCTAACTACACTGCATATCCCTTTCCTCACACTAATAATTGCTAAATGACACTGGAGCAGCAGGAGTAACAGAACTGCTTCCACTCTCTTCCACAGCCTCTCTATTACAGTGCTAGAGATTTGGCGGGGCTATGTTATATACTGGGGGGCGTATTCACTACTGATTGGCCTCTGGACCCCCTAGTCACTCCAATCACATTCCTAGCAGACTCCTGCCCCCTCAATTGGCTTTTACTCACGTTTCTGGTCCAATCACGGGCTTTTAAAGCCCAGTTCCTGTCCCATTGCATTTTGGGTGGTTCTGGTGCCGAATTCCGAACTTTTACCGCAAAAAGTTTGGAATTCGGCCGAATTTCAAACAGTCAATGTTCGGGTCGAACCGTTTGTCGACCCAAACCGTTCGATCATCCCTACTGAGGAGGAACATTCCAGTGAGCCTACAGCAGAAGAGCGGGCATTCAGGCATAGCACTGCTGACCTCTGCCTGCAACAATTAGTGACCCAGGAAGATGTGTGCAAGGCCACTGACTTTTCAGTTTACTTTCCTGCAGAACAGCTGGCATCAGGGCCTAACATCACTGAGTGCTGCCTAACACCAACAGCAGCTTCAGCCTTTCTGAGAGAAGAGACAACTGACCTTTCTCCTACTCCACTGACAGGGACATGGGATTTCCTGCCAGCAACATCTGTGGAGTTACAAGAAACTTCTCCAGCTGAAGCACTGACAACTAGACAGAGGGTCCAAGATCTCTCCCCCAAACCTGTGGCAGTTCCAGAAGCCCAGGGTGAGAAGGTGGTGATCACTCCCCAATAGCAGCTACACAGTTCGAAGAAGAAGGTGGTCATCCTTCCTCCCCAGTGAGAGATCCACAGTCTGAGAACAGAGGAAGCCAGTCTCCCTCTCCAACAGTTAGCCGGTGCGGATTATGTGAAGTCCCCAGCAGAAGTGCTGGCAACAGGGCAGAGTGCTACCAACCTCTGCCCAGAACCCGCAACAGCTACAGAATTACAGGAAGCTGGGGAAATCGGCCCCTCGCCCCAGCGACAAGCTGATGTAGTGAAGCTTCTACACACAGCTGAAGCACTGGCAGCCGGAAAGAGAGTCAATGACCTCTGCCCCACACCTGTGGGAGTTCCGGAGGCCCAGGGTGATAAGGGAGAGGAGGTTGTTGTCCTCCCTTCCAAACAGTCAATCAGAGTGGAGAAAACTGTCTTCTCTCCCCAGCCAAGATCTGTGCATCTAGGAGATAGTACCAGAGAAAGGTTGTCCCAACTGCCAGATGAGGGTAAGGAAGATGGAGCAGCTGACTCCCCTTCCCAGCAACAGACAGTGCCCCAGAATGATGACACCAGCCCAGCAGAAGAGCTAGCAACAAAGCAGAGTGTGGCTAGCCTCTGCCCTCAATGGACAAAAGATGGAGTTCCTGTGGTAGTGGATGGGACTGCGGTCTTCACCTTTATATCCCAGGGATGCTGGGCAGTTGGCCCAGGTCCCCAACAGCACGAGGAAGTGAGCCCAGCCACCCTGTCTTCTCTCCAGCAGCTGAAAGGACCCCAGGGAGAAGGGCCAGTTCAAGCTTCTCCTCCACAGTGGGTATGTTCTTCGAGAGAGGCAGAGGTTGGCTGGGTGAGTAATGCTCCGTTCGGGACAATTGGTTTGGGGTACTGTGTGTGTGCAGACATTGGGGGACTGGAACTTCAGACTACAAAGTCAAAGTCAACCCGTTTGGGGTCCCCTCCTGTGTTAGTCTCCTTCCGAAAGGGAAGAGATGTGACGGGAGTCACTTTGGTTGGGGGGCCTGTGGAACACAGCTTACCTTAGAGAGGTTGGGAAATCCCCCTCTCAGCCCCCTAGGCAGCCCTTATGTGTAAGTCACCCTGTGTCTATTAGGGAAACAGGATGACCAAGAAGCCCAGTCTGGCCTGCCCAAACCAGACTTCCACAGACTGATCGGCTATAAAAGCTCCCTGCGCCCTGCCAGGACAAACTTACAAACTATGTGGAACTTTGTCAAGGTAGCTGTCATGATGGATTGACTCTTTGGGAGTTGTTACCCGACTAACTCAGGCACAGACTGATTGGAGTTCTGGTACCTGGTTAGTCTACCTTTGGGGGGGGGGGAGAAGATATGTGACGGTACTCACCATCACTGGGAGTAAAAGACAGATACTTAATGGACACTGAGAATATGGTTTGGATTGCTTCAAATGGGTTCTGTGTTTACACTTCTGATAATGTGTATTGTACTTCAATTTTAGAGACAGACAATCTGTCACTGGCGGTCGCTTCCTATTGTCTGTGTATTGAAATGTGATGTGTATTCTGTTAGGCCTGTCTGTTTCATTGTTAATTGTTAATGAACTCGCATATTGTTTCTGTCCAGATGGCTAGATAATTAGTTCAGGTTAATTCAATTTCTGAATACAATTTAATCTGGATATGATAATGTAATCAGGCAACCCCTGACCTGATGGGGTAATCTGATCGGGGGGGGGGGGGTGTCCATGCTGTATATAAACTGTGTCACTGTTCAATAAAAAGAATGTTCCAGTACAAGTTAAGTTGTCGGCTAGCTTTGTATGGGGGTGGCTGGAATATTTGATATCTATGTTCAAGACTGAAGGAAGCCGTGTACTGACGGAAGTCCACAAACACAGTGTGGGTTGCAGTTCGGTTAGACCGTCACTCTCCTGATCACCGGTGTAATGCTTTACTGGCTCCTAATACAAAAAATAATAAATGCACATTTTTTTTATCTGCAAAAGGATGTGCATTTATTATTTTTTGTACAATTGTGAACTTATCCTTTAACAACCAATGACACATCAGCTGTCAGCAGGCTTCCCCACTGATAGCTGAAACATAAAATAATGCCAGCAATTTAAAATTTAGAAAACAAACTGTGTGCCCCCCCCCCCCATGCTATACCAGACCCTTCAGGTCTAGTATAGGTTTTAAGGGGAACCCCCTGACAAAAAAGTCCCCCCTGAAATCTATACCAGACCCTTATCCAAGCATGCAACCGACAGGCCAGGAAAAGAGGGGGCAAGCAAGTGCCCCCTCTCCTGAACCATACCAGGCCACATGCCCTTAACATGGGGGGGTGCTTTGGGGTGGGGGGGGGGCATATGGATGGGGACAAGGGCCTCTTCCCCACAACCCTGACCGGTGTTTGTGGGGGTCTGCGGATGGGGGGCTCATCAGGGTTTCTGGAATCCCGCCCACCCATGTGAATGAGTATGGGGTACATAGTACCTCAGCCCATTTACCAATAATGTGTAATAGTGTAAAAGTGAGTAAAGACACAACACAGTTTTTTTAAAAAGTCCTTGATTAAAAAATATAAAAAATTGGCCCCCCCGGGTCCAGCGGAGGAGAGTAAAAAGAACCCCAAGAAATTCTTTAAGTATATAAACAGTAAGAAAGCGAGGCCAGAACACATTGGCCCCATAAAAGATGATAAAGGAAAAATGGCCACTGAGGACAGAGAAAAGGCGGAAGTGTTAAATAATTTCTTTTCTTCAGTCTTCACAAAGGAATCGGGGGGCTACACGAACCCCGCTTGTAAGGCCGAACTAAATAATACACCTCAGGAAGTGCCGCCATGGCTAACAGAGGATAGACTTAGAGCTAAACTAGAGAAACTTAACATAAATAAATCCCCGGGACCGGATGGCTTGCACCCAAGGGTTCTAAATGAGCTCAGTCAGGTGATTGCCAGACCATTATTCTTGATCTTTAAGGATAGTTTACAGACAGGTATGGTGCCAGCTGATTGGAAAAAAGCTAACGTGGTACCAATATTTAAAAAGGGGCCGAGATATATCCCAGGTAACTATAGGCCGGTCAGCCTAACATCTGTAGTCTGCAAAATTTTGGAGGGGATGATAAGGGACCACATACAAGACTTTAGTAATGAAAACGGTATTATAAGTAGTAATCAGCATGGATTCATGAAAAATCGTTCATGCCAAACCAATCTATTAACCTTCTACGATGAAGTGAGCTGCCACTTAGATAAAGGTAAGCCTGTGGATGTGGTGTATCTGGACTTTGCAAAGGCCTTTGACACCGTTCCCCACAAACGCTTACTGTACAAACTAAGGAAGGTAGGTATGGACCATAAGGTGAGTACCTGGATAGAGAACTGGCTCCAGGGGAGAGTACAGAGGGTGGTGATTAATGGGGAGTACTCGGATTGGGCGGGTGTGGAAATTGGGGTCCCCCAGGGTTCTGTCCTGGGACCAATCCTGTTTAATTTATTTATAAATGATCTAGAGGAGGGGATATCTAGTACAATCTCAGTATTTGCAGATGATACTAAATTAGGCATGCCAATATCTTCTATGCAGGATGTGGAAATCTTGCAAGCAGACCTGAACAAAATAACGGGGTGGGCAACTACATGGCAGATGAGATTTAATGTAGAAAAATGTAAAGTAATGCACTTGGGGGCCAGAAAGCAAGCTACTCACTAGGGGGGGAACCTCTGGGTGAGTCTAGGATGGAAAGGGACCTGGGGGTACTGGTAGACAACAGGCTTGGAAGTGGCATGCAATGCCAAGCCGCTGCAAGCAAAGCCAACAGAATACTGGGTTGTATAAAAAAGGGGATTCACTCCAGAAATAAAGAGATTATTCTTCCACTCTACAAGACTCTGGTCCGGCCACATCTGGAGTATGCTGTCCAGTTCTGGGCACCGGTCCTCAGGAAGGATGTGCTGGAACTGGAGAAAGTCCAGAGAAGGGCAACAAAAATAATTAGGGGAATGGAGGACATCGGCTATGAGGAAAGACTACAAGCACTGAACCTATTCTCTCTGGAGAAGAGACGCTTGAGGGGGGATATGATATCAATGTACAAATACTGTACTGGCGACCCTGGCATAAGGAACAAACTATTTAGAGTAAGGGAATACAATAAGACACGTGGCCACTCACTAAAACTAGAGGAAAGGCGGTTTAACCTTAAAGTGCGTAAGGGGTTCTTCACTGTAAGAGCGGTAAGGATGTGGAATTCTCTTCCGCAAGCAGTCGTATCAGCGGGGAGCATTGATAGTTTCAAAAAACTATTGGATGGACACCTTAAAGACCACAACATACAGGGGTATACAATGTACGGTTAAAAGCAAACACACACACATAGGTTGAACTGGATGGACTTGTGTCTTTTTTCAGCCTCACTAACTATGTGTAATCCATCGTCAATCACAACGCCTGCCGCATCATTGGACCCAAA
This sequence comes from Pelophylax lessonae, assembly GCF_965119305.1. Taxonomy (NCBI): domain Eukaryota; kingdom Metazoa; phylum Chordata; class Amphibia; order Anura; family Ranidae; genus Pelophylax; species Pelophylax lessonae. Next base: position 83,093,488 of record NC_138779.1, on the reverse strand, counting down.
AAAAGAAAAAAAAACCCTCCAATCTTGAAGGCTTCCACCCTCTGCCTGCTCTGCCATCTGACAGTTCTTGAATTGCTAAGGGGCGGGGCCACCTGGTGATATCGCTGGGTGGCCCTGTCCCTTAGCTATTTAAGAACTGTCAGACAGCAGAGCAGGCAGAAGGCCGGGGCCTTTGAAGAGACCAGAGGATTTTTTTTTTTTCGGGGTCCGGTGGTGTGGCAGGCATCGTGCATGTGGATGGATCATGGGGGGGACATTTTTTTTATTTTTTAATAATAAACTCCTGTTGTGTCTATATTCACTTTTCACACTTTTTTTGGTGAAAGGGTAGAGCTACTATGTATCCCATACTCATTCACATAGGGAGGTTCTGGAATTTTTCATTCTTTTATTTACATTTCAGGGATCAGTTGGGAAACCTGCTGACAGCTAATGAGTCATCAGTTGTTGAGGACGTGGTGGCCGACTTACCGGCCCGCTACTTAACTAGCTAGTCTTCACACAGTATTCGACCAATCTCAATTTGAATCATTCTGAAAATTTGGAATCCGTTGGAAAACGAATATACGAAACAAAATTAAAGAGGAAGTAAACCCTCCTCTGACACTTTTACCTATAGGTAAGCCTATGATAAGGCTTACCTATAGGTGCTGTAAATATCTCCTAAACATGTACTGTTTAGGAGATATTTACCTTACATGCAGCCAGTGACGTCAATGGCGCATGCGCTCTGAAGGAACGGCCGCTGGTGCCGTTTCTTCAGAGCCTCATGCCGTGACCGTCGGCTCCCGCGCACGTGCGTGGGAGTGACGTCACCGCGGCTCCGGCCAATCAGATGGCCGGATGCCGCGATCCCGGAAGACGGGCGACTGGACATGTTGCCCGTCATACAGGTAAGCGGACGGCACAGTGGGGGCTCGTTCTAAGGTAAGTATTTCATAATGAGCTAGTATGCGATGCATACTAGCTCCTTATGTGTTTCTCTTTCAGGTTGCAAAAAGAAAAATACATTTTTTTGAGGGTTTACAACCTCTTTAAACGAATTTCAACAAAATGTTTTACTGTTTCATTTGGAGATTGTGATACTTTAGAATCTCCAAATAACCAAAAATTCATATGAATTCATTTTTGGGATTTCAAAGTGCACTACAATCGCAAAATGCAGGTTCAGATGCTGTTGTTTTCAATGGCTTCTAAAACACAGTGCGGTTTTTGCGATTGTCGAGCGATTTATCATGCAGAAAATGACATCACATAAAGCTGTCACCCAAAAAAGGAGCAGGAGCTTCTTTTGTGCGACATGCTTCAAGGGATGGGATTTGCCGCACATTAAATCACAGCAAAACTGCACCGTGTTTTAGGTGCCATTGAAAATAATGGCACCTAAACCTGTGTTTTGCGATTGTAGTGCGTTTTTAGATCATAGGTGCCCAGGTGTAAATGAAGCCTTAATCACTTTTTTTTTTCTTGAGTTGCAGAGTGCTCAAAAAGACATTGGAGAGTGAAGCTTGCTTTTAATTTTAATTGCGGCTTCATAAATATTTTGTATAGAAAGGCTAAATTCTCACAAATTTTTTTTTTCCATTTTTTTCATAACATTTGCATTTAAACTTCACTGGATATACATTAATTTTTTCTGCCTCATGCAATTAACCTATGTTGGGAAATAGATAACCTACCAAATAAATTGAATTTTTACCTAACATTTTTTCTTTAGCAGCTGCAAAATTACAAGACAGGGCCAAAGGGAATTCTATTGCCTAAACCGGGCAAAGCACCTGTCAATCAGTACTGGCCTTGAAAAGATTACTGCTACACATATGTTTACAGGGTCACCAAAGCTCACCTCTGCCAGCAATTTATCAGCTGTTTAATCATTTTTGTCTGGTGGAATTTTTCCTGTTACTCCAATATCACGGAGAAGATGAGTGTTTTTTTTTCCACATGGCCCTAAACTTCATACCTGCATCACAGTGGCAGCTGGTGCGTTGGGGTTGCAGGGGCGCCGCCCCCCCCATCCATGTGTCCTGCCCCCTAATCTACATGCAGGGCGCCAGGCGCATGGAGTTCAATGTTTTTTTTTTCTGAATCACCTAATTAGAGCCAGAGGCTCTAATAGGCTTCAGAAAAGGGTGGACTCGGGGCGCAGAGCACTGCGCCCTAGCCCACCAATTTGTGTGACAATAGCGAATGAAAATTCGCTATTGTCACACGGATCCTCCTCCTGGCCAATCAGGAAGCGGGTCCGAGACCCGCTTCCTGATTGGACGAAAGGCGAACCCATGCCATTGGCCGAGGAGGAGGCGGGAGGACTCGCGAAGACGAGGGGGACTGAGGAGAAGCTGCCGCTGCAGGTAAGTGCACTGATCTCTCTGCATTGAAGGGGGCACGGCACGCTGGTCACTCTGAATTTAAAGGGGACACACTGCTTACTCTGCATTGAAAGGGGGCACGCTGCTCACACTGCATTGAAAGGGGACACGCTGGTCACTCTGCATTGAAAGGGGGCACGCTGGTCACTCTGCATTGAAAGGGGGCACGCTGGTCACTCTGCATTGAAAGGGGGCACAGCATGTTGGTCACTGCATTGAAAGGGGGAACGCTGGTCACTCTGCATTGAAAGGGGGAACGCTGGTCACTCTGCATTGAAAGGGGGCACGCTGGTTACTCTGCATTTAAAGGGGGCACGCTGGTTACTCTGCATTGAAAGGGGGCACGCTGGTTACTCTGCATTGAAAGGGGGCACGCTGGTCACTCTGCATTGCAAGGGGGAACGCTGGTCACTCTGCATTGCAAGGGGGAACGCTGGTCACTCTGCATTGAAAGGGGGCACGCTGGTCCCTCTGCATTGAAAGGGGGCACAGCACGCTGGTCACTCTGCATTGAAAGGGGGCACGCTGGTTACTCTGCATTGAAAGGGGGCATGCTGGTCACTCTGCATTAAAAGGGGGCACGCTGGTCACTCTCCATTAAAAGGGGGCACACTGGTCACTCTACATTGAAAGGGGGCATGGCACGCTGGTCACTCTGCATTGAAAGGGGGCACGCTGGTCACTTTGCATTGAAAGGGGGCACGCTTGTCACTTTGCATTGAAAGGGGGCATGCTTGTCACTCTGCATTGAAAGGGGACACGCTGGTCACTTTGCATTGAAAGGGGGCATGCTGGTCACTCTGCATTGAAAGGGGGCACGCTGGTCACTCTGCATTGAAAGGGGGCACGCTGGTCACTCTGCATTGAAAGGGGGGAACGCTGGTCACTCTGCATTGAAAAGGGCACACTGGTCACTCTGCATTGAAAGGGGGCACGCTGGTCACTCTGCATTGAAGGGGGCACGATGGTCACTCTGCATTGAAAGGGGGCACGATGGTCACTCTGCATTGAAGGGGGCACACTATACATTGATTACTGAAGGCCCCTTTCACACTTTTGTGACCTCAAAGTCACGCAATTTTTATAGCGTTTTTTGCCGCAAAGCAATTCCTATTACATTTTTCTGTTTGGGCCCCCCAAAATTTTTTTGAGCACCAGCCGCCACTGCCTGCATGGAGTCTGCATTGTCATCCGCATATAATTTTATTTTGGTTCTATTGTATATGTCAAAGACTAAACTGGATTCATAGTTGTAAAATAACTACTTACGTTACCATTATATGTCTGTCAAAGTACATTTTATACATGTATCTGACATTTTGCTGGTACAGTAGAATCTGGATAGTTTGACACAGAAAGCTCACTTAACCACTTTAGCCCCGGAAGGTTTTGCCCCCTAATGACCAGGCCATTTTTTGCGATTTGACACTGCGTTACTTTAGCAAACAATTGCGCGGTCATGCAAAGCTGTACCCAAATGTAATTGATGTACTTTTTTTCCCCACAAATAGAGCTTTCTTTTGGTGGTAATTGATCACCTGTGCAATTTTTATATTTTGTGCTATAAACAAAATAAGAGTGACAATTCTGAAAAAAAACACTATTTTTCACATTCTGCTATATAACATTCCCAATAAAAAAAAAAAAAAGTAAAAATTATTTTTTTCCTCATTTTAGGGCAATTTGTATTCTGCTACATATTTTTGGTAAAAAAGCCCCAATAAGCATATTTTGATTGGTTTGCATAAAAGTTATCGCGTCTACAAACTAGGGGAAAGATTTATGCAATTTTTGTTTATTTTGTGGGATTTATGTGTGATGTGTTAACAACAGCAGACCATCGTTCTCTCTCCACGGGGAGTGATCGCAGGTGCCCGGCGGCAATCGTAGCGGGCAGTCGGCAAGTGGGTAAAGCAAATGCATAGCAAAAACACAGAAGCACTGTTGATTAGAGCAGTGTGCATGGGGTGTCAGATTGCATTTTATGGAGGCAAACAGTGGCATACCTAACATATCTGGCACCCGGGGCTGATCCCCTCTCCCCCCTCAAAACACTCAAACACAAAGCTTGGTAATGGTGCACTAGATACCTCCTCTTCATTGGGTGTCCCCATGGAAAGCGGCTTTCCATGGGGGCACCCATGCGGGCACGCTCCTGAGTGCTGCTGCTGCGTCCATTGACACAGACAGCAGGACTCTGCCCCGCCCCCGCTCTCGTGTCACTGGATTTGATTGACAGCAGTGGGAGCAATGGCTCCTGTTGCTATTAATCTATCCAATGAGGACCTGAGACAGCGGCTGGAGCTGCTGGGCTCATGCTTGTTGCTGGAATGTTTGGGTTCAGGCAAGAATAACAGGCGGTCTGGGGGGGAAGCAGCAACCAAGAAGGTTTTTCACCTTAATGCATTGAATGCGTTAAGATGAAAAACCTTGAGACTTTACAACTCCTTTAGTGTCTGGAAGGATGAAGATGGGGGGGTTCATGTGCAGGATAAGATGCGAACTTCAAGCTGCTTTTACTCAAAATGCAGGAAGATCTGATTCATTGGCACTCGCTTACCCTAACCATGTTTGGATGGTGCAACACACTAAAAATTACCATGCTTACCTGGGTGCTGTATCTATTACAAGCTCCTACCATTCAACTCCCTTTTCTATTTTTAAAAGGATCAGCTCTATGTTCCGTGACTTGGGTCCCACAAGAAACGTCGTCTTAAGCTCCAAAGTCTGTCTTTACCTAAGATCCACGGATGAGTAAGCATCCCTGACACACAAGCCTACTACAGGCGGTCCATCTGACCAGCTTGTTGACTGGCATTGCCACAAGGGTGCGAAACAATGGGTCGTCGTGGAACTCGAGCATTCCCAGGCGACAGCGATGAGTTGGCCGTGGATCACATCTGAGCTCTGCACTCATAATACCCTTGGCTGCAACTTACTGATCACTCATAAAACCTTTCGCTGCACAGAAGCATCCCCTCTTTCCTCTGCTATGGTTTCTATTCTGGGCAACCCTGAATTTACTCCTGGCCTCCATAAAACAATTTAAAACAGCTCCAGTCTGGTAGTTTTTTCACCTGCTCGATTTTCTAAGCCCGGGTGGCAATCTAATCTCCAGTGGCCTTCAACTGCATCATTTCCTTTACAAGCACTCCAAATCTCTGGGCATTACACAGCCTCTTACTGAACTAGAGAGCCTATAGTATAAAAGGGAACCGATCCGCTACTGTCTCTCTTCCACGTATGCCTTTCTAGTCCATCTGGAAACTGGTTATATTCTGCCCTTTCTTAAGTACTGGGAAACAGACCTGGATATGCAATTCACCCCTACTTAAAGAGAAAATTTTCCATTTTGCTCAGAAATCTTCCATCGCAACTAGGGTACAGATGCAACTAGGGAACAGGTATAAAATCTTTATTGGGTGGTACAAGATCCCAACCAATCTTCACCGCATTTAACCTTAAGTTTCTAGGTCCTGCTGGAGATGGATCCCCAGACTTGAGCTCTATCCAAGATCAGAAAGCTTTGGACAATTTGGTTGCCCTATTAGAGGAGAGTGAAACATGGGATCTTATTGATCGCATCGATTTAGAATCCCCTCTGGCAGTTCCGGATATCTCTACTGATCAAGTTCCATCCCTGAAAAAGAAATCAGCCATGTATCCCTCACCTAGTACAAATGCCTATTTGGCAACTTTTTTGAAACTGGTGAGTAAAGAGATTATGGTTCTCAAGACCAAATTTTCCATGGACAACCTCTCTCATGGGGAAAGGAAAACCTTAAAATATTTAGCAGACCATCTGGAAATTACAATCAAGCCATCTTACAAAGGGGCCAATACAGTCATAATGGATAAAGACCAGTACATGCATAGTAACATCTTAAAAAATTCTGAAAGGTATCGCCCCCATTCCAAGTTCCATGTTTAAAAAATACAGTAACGAATTTTACGAAATGGTCGATTTGGCATATTTGAGCAACATTATTTCCAAATGTACCTGGGAATTTATTCGCACCCCTTTTCCAGTTGTTCCAACGTTTTATGCCCTCCCCAAGGTACACAAGAAAGTGAATCACCAGGGTAGACCTATCATTTCTGGTAATGGATCTCTTACAGAGAATTTGAGTCGCTTTATTGTGCATTAGCTAAGACTAGGGTTGAGCGAACACCTAGATGTCCGTGTTCGACGGGTTCGGCCGAACTTTAAAAAAAAGTCCGGGTCCGTGTCCCGGACTTTTACCGAACTTTTCCCGGACACCGAACCCCATTGAAGTCAATGGGGACCCGAACTTTAAGGCACTAAAATGGCTCTAAAACACCAAAGGAAAGGGCTAGAGTGCTGCAAATGGCAGCAAAACGTAATTAAGAGCATGGCAAGTGCTCTGCAAACAAATGTGGATAGGGAAATAACTTAAAACAACAAAAAAAAACAGAAAAATAAAACAATGTTCTTCTTCATCTCTGAAGGACGAGGCCCATATGGAGTAGGAGGGAGGTTGAGGTGGTGGTGGATGTGGCGGTGACTAGACATATGCCGGTTTTCGGTAATTCGATATATCGCGGTATTGCATAGCCACGGTATTGTTATTGTGGCATTTTTAAAATACCGAGTTTCTCTGTCAAGTCTGCCTGACTTGTGAATTGATACATTTCAGTGAGCTGGATGACTCATTCACTCACTCAGCTAACACCTTTCAGCATTAAGTCTCCTAACTATAAACAAAAATGATTACATTTGTATCTTTTCCTTCCCTCTGCCAGGGAGAAAGGAAGTTTAACCTCTTAAAGACTGGATCTTTTTCTGACACTTGCTGTTTGCAAGTTAAAATCAGTTTTTTTTTTGCTAGAAAAGTACTTAGAACCCCCAAACATTTTATATATTTTTTTAGCAGAGACCCTACAGAATAAAATGGCGATTGTTGTAATATTTTATGTCACACTGTATTTGCGCAGCAGTCTTTCAAACGCAATGATTAGACTTTAATGAATAAAAAAAAAAAAAAAAACGTAACAGTAAAGTTATCCCAATTTTTTTTTTTTTTGTTACACAGAGAATCGTGAGAGAATCGTGATCTTTATTCCAAGCTAAAAAATCGTGATTCTCATTTTGGCCAGAATCGTGCAGCTCTAATAAATATATATATACACACACACGCCTAGCAGCCCACATTACATTATTATATAGCCATCAAGCAGTGTCTGGCCTACCTGGTGATGACTGGTCCTGGCGCTCTGATCCGATGGCCTGGTCTTTAAAGGGGCAAATCCTTGCGATCCAGAAGTGGTTAAACCTGCAGGAGGACCGGTGTTTTTATCTATTAATGACTTTACTATTGCTTTAGGCCTGGTTCACATGTATGCGGGTTGGTGGTTCACATGTATGCGGGTTGGCGGTTCACATGTATGCGGGTTGGCGGCCCACATTTGCACAGGCATAGCAGCCCATTGATTTGAACGGGCTGCTATGCCCTCATTTTCCGCAGAAAAAAGGTGCATGCAGCATTTTTTTTAAATTCAGTGGCCTTGAAATCCATCCTGCTTTTGCACCATGCGACTAACCTGCAGTTCCTGCTCTGGCAAGCTTTCTGCATTTTTTGTATACGTGGGCACGGCATTTAAAAATAAACAGTTTGCGTGTGCAGCAACGGCAGGTAAGTCGCATGGTGCAAAAGAAGGATGGATTTCATGGCCACTGCATTTTTTTAAATTCTGCATGCACCTTTTTTCAGCTGAAAACGCAGGCATAGCAGCTCAAGCCCATTCACATCAATGGGCTGCTATGCCTGTGCAAATGTGGGCCCCCAACCCGCATACATGTGAACCAGGCCTAAAGCAATAGTAAAGTCATTAATAGATAAAAACACCGGTCCTCCTGCAGGTTTAACCAATTAATGACTTTACTATTGCTTTAGGCCTGGTTCACATGTATGCGGGTTGGGGGCCCACATTTGCACAGGCATAGCAGCCCATTGATGTGAATGGGCTTGAGCTGCTATGCCTGCGTTTTCAGCTGAAAAAAGGTGCATGCAGAATTTAAAAAAATGCAGTGGCCATGAAATCCATCCTTCTTTTGCACCATGCGACTTACCTGCCGTTGCTGCACACGCAAACTGTTTATTTTTAAATGCCGTGCCCACGTATACAAAAAATGCAGAAAGCTTGCCAGAGCAGGAACTGCAGGTTAGTCGCATGGTGCAAAAGCAGGATGGATTTCAAGGCCACTGAATTTTAAAAAAATGCTGCATGCACCTTTTTTCTGCGGAAAATGAGGGCATAGCAGCCCATTCAAATCAATGGGCTGCTATGCCTGTGCAAATGTGAACCACCAACCCGCATACATGTGAACCAGGCCTAAAGCAATAGTAAAGTAATTTATAAACAACACCTCCTTCAGGTTTAACCACTTCTTGACCACAAGGATTTGCCCTCTTAATGACCAGGCCATCGGATCGGAGCCGAGCGCCAGAACCAGTTATCACCAGTTAGGCCAGACACTGCTTGATGACCTATTTTAGGCCTGGTTCACAGAGTCTGTACTGACTGACTATATAATAATGTGCATAAGTGAACCAAAGCCCCTAAATTCAGCAATGAAATTGAAGTGAGGTGGAAATTTAATAATTTAAATTTAATAATAGAATACCGTGATAATACCGTATACCGTGGCAAAACCTTAATCAATTAATCGCAGCATGAAAATCTGATACCGTCACAAGCCTAGCGGTGACATAGGCGTGCGCACAGGGTGTGCTGGGTGTGCCTGGGCACACCCTAATCACCTAGGGCACATAGCATTGCCAGTGAGGAGATGGGAAAGATCTCCCTGGGACCTGCTCTGCTCTATTTCTCCTTGCCTACAGGTACATGGCCCCGATACATTACTCTCCCTGCTGGCAAACACATGCATGTGTATTTCAACTTTGGGGTGCACACCTTAATGCAATAGGCTGCGCACACCTATGGGCGGTGTAGGTGGAAGCGGCGGTGGAGGAGGACCAGGGCCGGATTAACAGCATCATGGGCTTGGTGCTGAGGATTTTGAAGGGCCTTAAGGGCCGTGCCTTGCCATGCACCCAGAGGAGGAAGGGTGCAGCCATGCATGCCTAATTCAACATGGGATGCTGTCTCTGAAGCCCATAAACACATCCATGCATCGCCAACTGTCCCTCCTTGTCCGGCCTTCACGCTGTGTGGGGAGGTTCTGAGGGTGCTGCCTGGGGAAGCGAGCATAGAAGCCAGACTTCTGTGTTTACAAGTGACAGAAGAGCGGTAACAGTGAATATGGCCAACCCGGGGCCTATATAAAAGGTAGGGGCCTGGAGCTGCAGCTCCAATAGCCCCTACATTAATCTGGCCCTGAGGAGGAGGACGAGGTAGCCAACACTGCTTCTTTTCAAAAATTTTAAATGAGGGTACACCCCAAAAGAGTGAGAAAGAGCAAAAATGGAACAATGGGTGGGTAAGGTCGGTATCCATTGCTATTCTGCATAAGGTACGGAAAAGTCCCGTGGGATCCATGCCTGGTTCATTTTAATGAACGTGAGCTTGTCCACATTGTCTCTGGACAGGCGGCTGCGCTTGTCTGTTATAACGCCCCCAGCCGTGCTAAATACCCGTTCAGATAATACACTGGCTGCAGGGCACGCCAGCACCTCCAAGGCGTAAAGGGCAAGCTCAAGCCATGTGCCCAATTTGGAGACCCAGAAGTTGAAGGGGGCAGACCCGTCATTCACTACATGTAGGCGTGTGCACACATACTGCTCCACCATGTTGGTAAAATGCTGCCTCCTGCTAAGACGTTCCATCTGAGCTGCTGGTGCTGCTGTTTGTTGTGGCGTGCTGACAAAGCTTTTCCACATTTCGGCCATGCTAACCCTGCCTTCTGAGGTGCTGGCGGTGCCCTGGTTGCGTTGGCGACCTCCTCCTCCTCCTCCTCTGCCTTGTGCTTCCACTGTGGCCCCGCTGTCAGATGGGAATGCCAGCAGCATGGCGTCTACCAGCGTGCGCTTGTACTCGCGCATCTTGCGATCGCGCTCCAGTGAGTGAATTAAGGACGGTACGTTGTCCTTGTAACGGGGATCCAGCAGCGTGGCCACCCAGTAATCAGCACAAGTTAGAATGTGGGCAACTCGGCGGTCGTTGTGGAGACACTGCAGCATGTAATCGCTCATGTGTGCCAGGCTGCCCAGAGGCAACGAAAGGCTGTCCTCTGTGGGAGGTGTATCGTCCGTGTCCTCTGTATCCCCCCAGCCACGCACCAGTGATGGCCATGAGCTGGCCTGGGTGCCACCCTGCTGTGAACATGGTTCCATCTCCTCCTCCAGCTCCTCCTCCTCCTCATCCTCCTCATCCTCCAGAACTGTGCCCCTGCTGGACAATTGCGTCCCTGGCGTTTGCGTGTGCAGGAACCCACCCTCGGAGCCCCTTGCGAATGACTGCCCTGAAAGCCTTGGAAATGTTACCTCTTCATCCTCCTCCTCCTCCTCATCCTGTGCCACATCCTCTTCCATCATCGCCCGAATTGTTTTTTCAAGGAGGCATGGAAGTGGGATAGTTAAGCTGAGAACGGCGTCATTGCCACTGGCCATGTTGGTGGAGTACTCAAAACAGCGCAACAAGGCACACAGGTCTCGCATGGAGGCCCAGTTAAATTAAATAGCGGAATAGAAAATATGATCCAAAAAAAGTGTATGTATATCACACGTACACAACCACACTGGGCCCCAATTACTATTGTTTGTACCCCTAAAAGGCTAGATGAGGAGTAGGGGGAGTATGGAACAGGCAGCACCCTCAAACCTTCAGAAGTATGAGATGAACCCCAACAACTTGGAAAGGTGGATCTCTCTCACACGTACCGACACAGACTATCCCGCAATTCAATTGATCCTCAAAGGTTTTTATTGAATAGCGGAATAGGAAATATGATCAAAAAAAGTGTATGTATCTCGCACGTACACAACCACACTAGGCCCCAATTACTATTGTTTGTACCCCTAAAAGGCTAGATGAGGAGTAGGGGGGGTATGGAACAGGCAGCACCCTCAAACCTTCAGAAGTATGAGATGAACCCCAACAACTTGGAAAGGTGGATCTCTCTCACACGTACCGACACAGACTATCCCCCAATTTAACTGATCCCCAAAGGTTTTTGATTAAATAGCGGAATAGAAAATATGATCCAAAAAAAGTGTATGTATATCACACGTACACAACCACACTAGGCCCCAATTACTATTGTTTGTACCCCTAAAAGGCTAGATGAGGAGTAGGGGGGGTATGGAACAGGCAGCACCCTCAAACCTTCAGAAGTATGAGATGAACCCCAACAACTTGGAAAGGTGGATCTCTCTCACACGTACCGACACAGACTATCCCCCAATTTAACTGATCCCCAAAGGTTTTTGATTAAATAGCGGAATAGAAAATATGATCCCAAAAAAGTGTATGTATATCACACGTACACAACCACACTGGGCCCCAATTACTATTGTTTGTACCCCTAAAAGGCTAGATGAGGAGTAGGGGGAGTATGGAACAGGCAGCACCCTCAAACCTTCAGAAGTATGAGATGAACCCCAACAACTTGGAAAGGTGGATCTCTCTCACACGTACCAACACAGACTATCCCCCAATTTAACTGATCCCCAAAGGTTTTTGATTAAATAGCGGAATAGAAAATATGATCCCAAAAAAGTGTATGTATATCACACGTACACAACCACACTGGGCCCCAATTACTATTGTTTGTACCCCTAAAAGGCTAGATGAGGAGTAGGGGGAGTATGGAACAGGCAGCACCCTCAAACCTTCAGAAGTATGAGATGAACCCCAACAACTTGGAAAGGTGGATCTCTCTCACACGTACCAACACAGACTATCCCCCAATTTAACTGATCCCCAAAGGTTTTTGATTAAATAGCGGAATAGAAAATATGATCCAAAAAAAGTGTATGTATATCACACGTACACAACCACACTAGGCCCCAATTACTATTGTTTGTACCCCTAAAAGGCTAGATGAGGAGTAGGGGGAGTATGGAACAGGCAGCACCCTCAAACCTTCAGAAGTATGAGATGAACCCCAACAACTTGGAAAGGTGGATCTCTCTCACACGTACCGACACAGACTATCCCCCAATTTAACTGATCCCCAAAGGTTTTTGATTAAATAGCGGAATAGAAAATATGATCCAAAAAAAGTGTATGTATATCACACGTACACAACCACACTAGGCCCCAATTACTATTGTTTGTACCCCTAAAAGGCTAGATGAGGAGTAGGGGGGGTATGGAACAGGCAGCACCCTCAAACCTTCAGAAGTATGAGATGAACCCCAACAACTTGGAAAGGTGGATCTCTCTCACACGTACCAACACAGACTATCCCCCAATTTAACTGATCCCCAAAGGTTTTTGATTAAATAGCGGAATAGAAAATATGATCCCAAAAAAGTGTATGTATATCACACGTACGCAACCACACTAGGCCCCAATTACTATTGTTTGTACCCCTAAAAGGCTAGGAGTAGGGGGAGTATGGAACAGGCAGCACCCTCAAACCTTCAGAAGTATGAGATGAACCCCAACAACTTGGAAAGGTGGATCTCTCTCACACGTACCAACACAGACTATCCCCCAATTTAACTGATCCCCAAAGGTTTTTGATTAAATAGCGGAATAGAAAATATGATCCCAAAAAAGTGTATGTATATCACACGTACACAACCACACTAGGCCCCAATTACTATTGTTTGTACCCCTAAAAGGCTAGGAGTAGGGGGAGTATGGAACAGGCAGCACCCTCAAACCTTCAGAAGTATGAGATGAACCCCAACAACTTGGAAAGGTGGATCTCTCTCACACGTACCAACACAGACTATCCCCCAATTTAACTGATCCCCAGAGGTTTTTGATTAAATAGCGGAATAGAAAATATGATCCCAAAAAAGTGTATGTATATCACACGTACACAACCACACTAGGCCCCAATTACTATTGTTTGTACCCCTAAAAGGCTAGATGAGGAGTAGGGGGGGTATGGAACAGGCAGCACCCTCAAACCTTCAGAAGTATGAGATGAACCCCAACAACTTGGAAAGGTGGATCTCTCTCACACGTACCGACACAGACTATCCCCCAATTTAACTGATCCCCAAAGGTTTTTGATTAAATAGCGGAATAGAAAATATGATCCCAAAAAAGTGTATGTATATCACACGTACACAACCACACTGGGCCCCAATTACTATTGTTTGTACCCCTAAAAGGCTAGATGAGGAGTAGGGGGAGTATGGAACAGGCAGCACCCTCAAACCTTCAGAAGTATGAGATGAACCCCAACAACTTGGAAAGGTGGATCTCTCTCACACGTACCAACACAGACTATCCCCCAATTTAACTGATCCCCAAAGGTTTTTGATTAAATAGCGGAATAGAAAATATGATCCCAAAAAAGTGTATGTATATCACACGTACACAACCACACTGGGCCCCAATTACTATTGTTTGTACCCCTAAAAGGCTAGATGAGGAGTAGGGGGAGTATGGAACAGGCAGCACCCTCAAACCTTCAGAAGTATGAGATGAACCCCAACAACTTGGAAAGGTGGATCTCTCTCACACGTACCAACACAGACTATCCCCCAATTTAACTGATCCCCAAAGGTTTTTGATTAAATAGCGGAATAGAAAATATGATCCAAAAAAAGTGTATGTATATCACACGTACACAACCACACTAGGCCCCAATTACTATTGTTTGTACCCCTAAAAGGCTAGATGAGGAGTAGGGGGAGTATGGAACAGGCAGCACCCTCAAACCTTCAGAAGTATGAGATGAACCCCAACAACTTGGAAAGGTGGATCTCTCTCACACGTACCGACACAGACTATCCCCCAATTTAACTGATCCCCAAAGGTTTTTGATTAAATAGCGGAATAGAAAATATGATCCAAAAAAAGTGTATGTATATCACACGTACACAACCACACTAGGCCCCAATTACTATTGTTTGTACCCCTAAAAGGCTAGATGAGGAGTAGGGGGGGTATGGAACAGGCAGCACCCTCAAACCTTCAGAAGTATGAGATGAACCCCAACAACTTGGAAAGGTGGATCTCTCTCACACGTACCAACACAGACTATCCCCCAATTTAACTGATCCCCAAAGGTTTTTGATTAAATAGCGGAATAGAAAATATGATCCCAAAAAAGTGTATGTATATCACACGTACACAACCACACTAGGCCCCAATTACTATTGTTTGTACCCCTAAAAGGCTAGGAGTAGGGGGAGTATGGAACAGGCAGCACCCTCAAACCTTCAGAAGTATGAGATGAACCCCAACAACTTGGAAAGGTGGATCTCTCTCACACGTACCAACACAGACTATCCCCCAATTTAACTGATCCCCAAAGGTTTTTGATTAAATAGCGGAATAGAAAATATGATCCCAAAAAAGTGTATGTATATCACACGTACACAACCACACTAGGCCCCAATTACTATTGTTTGTACCCCTAAAAGGCTAGGAGTAGGGGGAGTATGGAACAGGCAGCACCCTCAAACCTTCAGAAGTATGAGATGAACCCCAACAACTTGGAAAGGTGGATCTCTCTCACACGTACCAACACAGACTATCCCCCAATTTAACTGATCCCCAGAGGTTTTTGATTAAATAGCGGAATAGAAAATATGATCCCAAAAAAGTGTATGTATATCACACGTACACAACCACACTAGGCCCCAATTACTATTGTTTGTACCCCTAAAAGGCTAGGAGTAGGGGGAGTATGGAACAGGCAGCACCCTCAAACCTTCAGAAGTATGAGATGAACCTCAACAACTTGGAAAGGTGGATCTCTCTCACACGTACCAACACAGACTATCCCCCAATTTAACTGATCCCCAAAGGTTTTTGATTAAATAGCGGAATAGAAAATATGATCCCAAAAAAGTGTATGTATATCACACGTACACAACCACACTAGGCCCCAATTACTATTGTTTGTACCCCTAAAAGGCTAGGAGTAGGGGGAGTATGGAACAGGCAGCACCCTCAAACCTTCAGAAGTATGAGATGAACCCCAACAACTTGGAAAGGTGGATCTCTCTCACACGTACCAACACAGACTATCCCCCAATTTAACTGATCCCCAAAGGTTTTTGATTAAATAGCGGAATAGAAAATATGATCCCAAAAAAGTGTATGTATATCACACGTACACAACCACACTAGGCCCCAATTACTATTGTTTGTACCCCTAAAAGGCTAGGAGTAGGGGGAGTATGGAACAGGCAGCACCCTCAAACCTTCAGAAGTATGAGATGAACCCCAACAACTTGGAAAGGTGGATCTCTCTCACACGTACCAACACAGACTATCCCCCAATTTAACTGATCCCCAGAGGTTTTTGATTAAATAGCGGAATAGAAAATATGATCCCAAAAAAGTGTATGTATATCACACGTACACAACCACACTAGGCCCCAATTACTATTGTTTGTACCCCTAAAAGGCTAGGAGTAGGGGGAGTATGGAACAGGCAGCACCCTCAAACCTTCAGAAGTATGAGATGAACCTCAACAACTTGGAAAGGTGGATCTCTCTCACACGTACCAACACAGACTATCCCCCAATTTAACTGATCCCCAGAGGTTTTTGATTAAATAGCGGAATAGAAAATATGATCCCAAAAAAGTGTATGTATATCACACGTACACAACCACACTAGGCCCCAATTACTATTGTTTGTACCCCTAAAAGGCTAGGAGTAGGGGGAGTATGGAACAGGCAGCACCCTCAAACCTTCAGAAGTATGAGATGAACCTCAACAACTTGGAAAGGTGGATCTCTCTCACACGTACCAACACAGACTATCCCCCAATTTAACTGATCCCCAAAGGTTTTTGATTAAATAGCGGAATAGAAAATATGATCCCAAAAAAGTGTATGTATATCACACGTACACAACCACACTAGGCCCCAATTACTATTGTTTGTACCCCTAAAAGGCTAGGAGTAGGGGGAGTATGGAACAGGCAGCACCCTCAAACCTTCAGAAGTATGAGATGAACCCCAACAACTTGGAAAGGTGGATCTCTCTCACACGTACCAACACAGACTATCCCCCAATTTAACTGATCCCCAGAGGTTTTTGATTAAATAGCGGAATAGAAAATATGATCCCAAAAAAGTGTATGTATATCACACGTACACAACCACACTAGGCCCCAATTACTATTGTTTGTACCACTAAAAGGCTAGGAGTAGGGGGAGTATGGAACAGGCAGCACCCTCAAACCTTCAGAAGTATGAGATGAACCTCAACAACTTGGAAAGGTGGATCTCTCTCACACGTACCAACACAGACTATCCCCCAATTTAACTGATCCCCAGAGGTTTTTGATTAAATAGCGGAATAGAAAATATGATCCCAAAAAAGTGTATGTATATCACACGTACACAACCACACTAGGCCCCAATTACTATTGTTTGTACCCCTAAAAGGCTAGGAGTAGGGGGAGTATGGAACAGGCAGCACCCTCAAACCTTCAGAAGTATGAGATGAACCTCAACAACTTGGAAAGGTGGATCTCTCTCACACGTACCAACACAGACTATCCCCCAATTTAACTGATCCCCAAAGGTTTTTGATTAAATAGCGGAATAGAAAATATGATCCCAAAAAAGTGTATGTATATCACACGTACACAACCACACTAGGCCCCAATTACTATTGTTTGTACCCCTAAAAGGCTAGGAGTAGGGGGAGTATGGAACAGGCAGCACCCTCAAACCTTCAGAAGTATGAGATGAACCCCAACAACTTGGAAAGGTGGATCTCTCTCACACGTACCAACACAGACTATCCCCCAATTTAACTGATCCCCAAAGGTTTTTGATTAAATAGCGGAATAGAAAATATGATCCCAAAAAAGTGTATGTATATCACACGTACACAACCACACTAGGCCCCAATTACTATTGTTTGTACCCCTAAAAGGCTAGATGAGGAGTAGGGGGAGTATGGAACAGGCAGCACCCTCAAACCTTCAGTATGAGATTGTGTTCACTGTACCCCACAAAGATTGAGTTCACTGCACCCCACAATGATTGTGTTCACTGCACCCCACAAAGATTGTGTTCACTGCACCTCACAAAGATTGTGTTCACTGTACCCCCCAAAGATTGTGTTCACTGCACCCCACAAAGATTCTGTTCACTGTACCCCACAAAGATTGTGTTCACTGCACCCTAAAAAGATTGTGTTCACTGCACCCCAAAAAGGATGTTGTTCACTGCACCCCAAAAAGGATGTTGTTCACTCCACCCCAAAAAGATTGTGTTCACTGCACCCCACAAAGATTGTGTTCACTGCACCCCAAAAAGATTGTGTTCACTGCACCCCAAAAATGATTTTGTTCACTGCACCCCAAAAAGGATTTTGTTCACTGCACCCCAAAAAGGATGTTGTTCACTCCACCCCAAAAAGATTGTGTTCACTGCACCCCAAAAAGATTGTGTTCACTGCACCCCACAAAGGATTTTGTTCACTGCACCCCAAAAAGATTGTGTTCACTGCACCCCAAAAAGGATGTTGTTCACTGCACCCCAAAAAGGATTTTGTTCACTGCACCCCAAAAAGATTGTGTTCACTGCACCCCACAAAGGATTTTGTTCACTGCACCCCACAAAGATTGTGTTCACTGCACACCAAAAAGGATTGTGTTCACTGCACCCCAAAAAGATTTTGTTCACTGCACCCCAAAAAGATTGTGTTCACTGCAGCCCAAAAAGATTGTGTTCACTGCAGCCCAAAAAGATTGTGTTCACTGCAGCCCAAAAAGATTGTGTTCACTGCAGCCCAAAAAGATTGTGTTCACTGCAGCTCACACACAGAAAAATGGATGTGGATCACTGACACCTGCCTATCTCCAATCCCACACCACACAGCAATATCGATTGTAGTTTGTAGAACACAGTTTCCCTAAAATTCAGCAGACTCTGTCCCTAACAGGATTGAGAAGAGATCGTAGATCAGGATTGAGTGCAGACCCCACCCCCCACACAGCAATATCGATTGTAGTTTGTAGAAGACACTGACCCTATATAATTCAGCAGACTCTATCCCTAAAATGCCTACAACTCGCCCTGCCTAAACACTCCGACCTGTCCCTCAATTCTATCCGGACACAAATGGTTTTTTCCTGCCTATCTTTCCCTAATCAGCAGCCAGCACGTTGATGTGTGCTCTGTCCCTGAATCTAAGCAGCATAATGACGCCGCTGCGGCTGCCTCGAACTTATAAAGACTTGGTCACATGCTTCAGACGGCCAATCACAGCTACTGAGACATTTGCAGGCATGGCTGGGATGGCTTAAGGCACACCAGTTAAACGATTGTTGATTGGCTGTTGAAAGCCCGCCATGAAAAGAGCGCCAAAGCATGCAAAACCCGGAAATAAAACGACCGAACACGGATTTTTACCCGAACATACAGTAAAGTGTCCGTGTCCGTGTTCGGGTACAAAAAATCCAATTATTCGGTACGAACACGAATAATACAGTCCGTGTTCGCTCAACACTAGCTAAGACCCTACGTCACTAGTCTTCCCAGTTACATCCGAGATACACCCCATTTGCTGCAAATAATTGATTGTTCTTTCCCTTTCAGAAAAGGCATTCTTGGTATCTGTAGATGTTGAGGCACTGTACTGTTCAATTCCCCATGAGAGAGGTATCGCGGCTATCGGACATGTGTTGTCCCAAAGAGGTCAGTCGGAGTGGAGGTTCAATTAATTTGTTATCTCAGGACTAAAGTTTATTCTGACTCACAATGCTTTTGCCTTTCAGGGCTCCTATTTCCTCCAGATTCAGGGGGTGGCGATGGGGATCTGTTGTGCCCCCTTGTCAGAGAAACAGCCATGCTGCAACTGGCGACTCTGCCAGTACTTCCAATGGCCGCAATGGACTCAGGCCACAGACTCATTGTCAGTGAAATGGCTGTGCTGCAAACTGGCAACTTTGCCAGTACTTTCCATGGCCGCAATGGACTCAGGCCATAGACTAATTCACTGGCCTATAAAAGGGCTCTGCTCAGCCCATCAGATTGCTGGTTTGTCTTCAGCTCTTCCTGTTTCCTGTGCATTGCTACTTTCTGGATTCCAGTTTGACCCGGCTTGTTCCTGACCTGTCTGCTCTCTCTCCTGGCTTTGACCCTCGGCTTCGTCTGACCATCCCTGCTCCAGTTTGGCTCTCCCGTTATCTGATCTCGACTTGGCTCACGGACTTGCTTCCTGTCTACCTGCCCTCCAGTACCTGATCTTGGCTTCCCCACGGACTTGTCTGCTTCTGGCTTTCCTAACATACCTTTGGCTTGCACCTGTTGCAGCTTCCTGTGTTTGACCCCCGGCCGGTCTTACACCTACTGCCTGGTTGTTCCTGGTTCCTCCTTGGACTGTCTGGTGTATTCCTGCCCAGCACTCTGCTAGAGACCGCCTGTCTACCATCAGGACCCTGCCGGCAACCAGTGCTTCTGTGGGCGCTACACCCTCTGTCTCAACCCCAGGGGTGTGCCGCACTCAGCCGCAAGGGGAGCCCTCTCTGCATCTCGGCCTCGGATCAGGTACATGACAGTACAATCCAGCCATGTCAGAGGCCGACAGAGGTGCTTCCCCAATTGAGGCTTTGTGCCAGCAAGTCACCGCCCTCACTCAGGCAGTGCAAAGACTCCAGGAGGGTTATTTCCAGTTGGAAGGTCGCCTGCAACACCTGGCCGTTTCGCCTCCTACAGACTCCAATCAATCGCCTGCCAGCACCTCTTCATTCCCGTTACCACAAGGACACACTAGCTCCGCCCACTCCATGCTAGTCCCGCCTCCTGAACCACGAGTACCCACGCCTGAACAATTTTCTGGATATCGAAAGAAGTTCAGGGCCTATAAGAACGCCTGCTTGCTATACTTGGCCTTGCAACCCCGGACCTTTTCTCTGGACTCTGTGAAAGTGGGGTTCATCATCTCTTTGCTGTCTGAAGAACCCCAAACCTGGGCTCATAACTTAATGGAACAGAAGAGCCCTGTTCTGGACTCTGTGGACACATTCTTTGAGGCTATGGCTCAGCTTTACGACGACCCCCAGCGCAGGGCCACCGCAGAGGTCGCCCTACACTCCCTGCTACAGGGCAAGCGCCCAGTGGAGGACTACACGGTTGAATTCCGTAAATGGTCTGCTGACACTGATTGGAATGAGGCTGCCCTCAAGTATCAGTTTCGCCAAGGACTTTCTGAGACATTAAAAGATGAGCTGGCTCGAGTGGAGACCCCCGCTACCCTTGAGGGTCTCATACAACTCGCCATTCAACTTGATAGACGTCTGCGGGAGCGACGCTCGTTGCGTCTCTAAACATTCCGGCCTACCTGCATGCTTCCCAAGATCTCTTCTGCTCCACCTGCACCTCCTGTCTCTTCCCCCATGGCAGCATCTGAAGGGGAACCTATGCAGCTGGGCCTGGTCCGTTCCTCCCTGACTCCTGATGAGAGACTACGACGTCGGCAGGCCAACCTATGCCTCTACTGCGGCGGGGCTGGACATTTTCTTCAGAACTGCCCCGTGAGACCCAGTAAGCCTTACTCTCAGCCCCTATTTAACTGCCGAGTTTCTGAGCTTTCGCTCTCTCACCTTATTCTCCCGGTCTCGTTACAGGTGGCGGAAGGGGAGGTCCAACTTCGAGCCATCGTTGACTCTGGGGCCTGCAGCTGTTTTCTGGACATTTCTTTGGCCAAGAGACTCCGTATTCCTCTTATCCCTAAGACACAAAGGCTCGAGGTCCATCTCGCCGATGGGTCCCTACCCAGTTCCGGACCAGTTATCCTAGAGACTGGACCCATCCTCACCACAGCAGACTTCGGTCATCAGGAGTTCATCCGTTTTGATGCTCTTTGTTCCCCCATGTTTCCCGTCATACTGGGACTTCCTTGGCTGCAAGCCCATAACCCCCAAATCGATTGGGCCAAGAAGGAACTCAACTTTTCTTCTGCCTACTTGCAGCAGCATTGCTTCCCTCAAAGATCTAGTGGGCCTGCTAGTTGCTTGTCTGTTCAACCAACACCTAAGCCACTCCTGGATATCCCACCTGCCTACCAGGACTTCAGGGACATTTTTGACAAGAAAAAAGCCGAGGTCCTTCCTCCCCATCGGCCTTACGATTGCCCTATAGAAATGCTTCCCGGAGCTGAGATCCCGTTTGGAAGGATATTCCCCCTTTCTGAAAAGGAACTGGAGGCCCTACGGGTCTATATCGATGAAAATTTGAAAAAGGGGTTTATTCGCCCATCTTCTTCTCCTGCAGGTGCTGGTATATTCTTTGTGGAAAAGAAAGATGGCACCTTGAGACCCTGTGTGGACTATAGAGAGCTGAATAAGGTCACTATCAAAAACCGGTATCCGCTCCCCCTTGTCCCCGAACTCTTCCAGAGGTTCCGGACCGCCCAGCTCTTTACCAAGTTAGACCTGCGGGGAGCTTATAACCTTGTCCGGATACGGGAGGGAGATGAGTGGAAGACCGCATTCAGAACTCGTTTTGGACATTATGAATACCTTGTCATGCCCTTCGGCCTGTGTAATGCCCCAGCCACATTCCAGCACCTTGTAAAATGATATCTTTCGGGAGTTTCTTGACCCCTTCGTCATCGTATACCTTGACGATATCCTCATTTTTTCTGCCTCACTGGAACTCCATCGGGTTCACGTTAAAAAAGTCCTTTCTACCTTGAGAAAACACGGACTCTATGCCAAGGCAGAGAAGTGTGACTTTGAAAAGGGGTCCATCCAGTTTTTGGGACTCATTATTTCCACCGATGGGATCGCTATGGACCCACAAAAAGTGAAAGCGATCCTAGATTGGCCTGCTCCTTGTGACAAGAAAGGTGTTCAGAGATTCGTGGGCTTTGCTAATTTTTACAGGCGTTTTGTGAAAAATTTTTCTTCCATCATCTCCCCCATCACCCAGTTAACCCGCCATCAGTCCCGCTTTCTGTGGTCTCAGGAGGCCCAAGTGGCATTTGACAAACTTAAACAGCTGTTTATTTCTGCACCCGTCCTACAACACCCTGATCCGGCTCTGCCCTATGTGTTGGAGGTCGATGCCTCGGAAGTGGCCACCGGGGCAATCCTGTCGCAATGTCAAGGGCCCAAATCTCTCCTCCATCCTGTGGCCTTCTTTTCTAGGAAAATGTCACCTCCGGAGAAGAATTATGACGTTGGCGACCGAGAACTGTTGGCCATTAAATTTGCACTAGAAGAGTGGAGATATCTATTGGAAGGAGCCACTCATCCTATTATGATCTTCACGGACCACAAAAACTTGGAGTACCTCAGGACTGCCAAACGGTTGAGACCCAGACAAGCCCGATGGGCGCTGTTTTTCTCCAGGTTTAACTTCCATATTTCTTATCGACCTGGCTCCAAGAATGGGAAAACATGCTCTCTCCCAGATGTTTCCAGATACCCCAGAAACAGCAGAGCCTGATACCATCCTTTCTGCCCATAATTTTCTCCTTATCCAGCCTGACCTGATGACGGCAATCCGACAGGCCTCAGCCCTTTGCTTGGATCTTGAAATATCCTCCCTGAAAAAACAGGAAGGGTTGCTGTGGCATCAGAATAAAATCTTTGTCCCTCCCCAAGTAAGACCTCAAGTTCTTAAAATATTTCATGACAGTAAACTTGCTGGGCATTTTGGGGTGCGGAAGACCTCGGAGCTTATCCAACACTCTTTTTGGTGGCCCAACTTTGGGCAGGATTGCAAGGATTACATCAGATCTTGTACCATCTGCCAACGTAACAAGGGGTCAAGTACCAAGGCTTGGGGTTTGCTAAGACCACTTCCCATTCCTGAGCAACCCTGGAAAAACATATCTATGGACTTTATTGTTGAACTACCCCCTTCAGAAGGATTTTCCACCATCGTGGTGGTAGTGGATCGCCTTTCCAAAATGGCCCATTTTCTACCCATGGTTGGCACACCTTCAGCCCTGGACACAGCCAACATATTCATAAGGGAGTTAGTCAGGCTACATGGCCTTCCAGACAACATTAGCTCAGATAGAGGAGTGCAATTTACCTCCAGGTTCTGGAGGGATCTCTGTAAATCCCTGTCCATTGAAGTTTCTCTTTCTTCTGCATACCATCCTCAGAGCAATGGGCAAACAGAGAGGACTAATCAAACTCTAGAACAATACTTACGATGCTTTTGCACCTGTTCCCAAGACGACTGGGTCTCGCTCCTCCCCTGTGCGGAATTTGCTTACAACAATTCTCTTCATGCATCCACCAACCAGTCCCCTTTCTGGGCAAATTATGGATTTCATCCCTCCTTTCTGCCTAACACCCTTCCGGAAGCATCAGTTCCTGCTGTCCAAGATCGGATCAGCTTCATTCAAACCAACTATCAAACCCTACAGGAAGCCACGCGTAAAGCCCAGGAGGACTATAAACGGTATCATGACTGTAAAAGAAAGAGGGGTCCGAATCTCAAGATTGGAGACAAAGTCTGGCTGTCAGCCTTGAACCTTAAACTCTCATGCCCATCCAAGAAGCTCGGGCCAAGGTTCATTGGTCCGTTTGAAGTCAAGAGGGTGATCAATCCGGTGGCTTTTGAGCTGGCACTTCCCGACTCCTTTAAGGTACACCCAGTTTTCCACATCTCCTTGCTCAAACCAGTTGTCCCCAGTCCATTTCCTGGGAGAGACGAGCTACCTCCACCTCCTGTCTCAATCGAAGGGGAGATGGAATTTGAAGTTGAGTCCATACTGGATTGCCAAAAGAAAGGGAGACAAACTCAGTATCTTATTAAATGGAAAGGTTACCCCCCTGAAGACAATTCCTGGGAACTCGCTAGTAACCTGCATGCCCCCAGGCTGGTACAGGAATTCCACAGGAGATTCCCGGGAAGCGTGGCCCGGTTGGGCATCCGGAGGCTGCCCCTTGGGGGGGGGGGCACTGTCAGAGAAACAGCCATGCTGCAACTGGTGACTCTGCCAGTACTTCCAATGGCCGCAATGGACTCAGGCCATAGACTCATTGTCATGGCTGTGCTGCAAAATGGCAACTTTGCCAGTACTTTCCATGGCCGCAATGGACTCAGGCCATAGACTCAGTGCTGTATTTAGGCCTAGGCCAACAAGGCCCAGGCCTAGGGCGGAACTTTGCAGGGGGGCAGCAAAAAAGCCACGCCCTCCACCTGAGACTCTATTGGCCACTGGTTGCTAGAGCTGCCTCTCTCACCCCCCCTCTCACTCACCCCCTCTCTCAATCCCCCTCTCTCTCTCACCCCTCCTCTCTCTCCCACTCCCTCTCTCTTTCTCTCTCATCCCCCTCTCTCTCACCCCCTCCCGCTCTCACCCCCCTCCCTCTCTTCACCCCCTCTCTCATCTCCCCTCTCTCTCTCATCTCCCCTCTATCACTCTTTGATCCCCCCCTTCTCTCGCTCACCCACCTCCGCTCACCCCCCCCTCTCGTGAGGTCTCAGGGGTTCATGCTGGGGCTTGTAGTCCTTCGATTTTGGAGCGGGGCAAATTTATATAGGTGTGGGTATGGAGGGGGAGATGCCCAATTTTAATCTTGCCTAGGGCAGCACAAAACCAAAATACACCACTGCATAGACTAATTCACTGGCCTATAAAATGGCTCTGCTCAGCCCATCAGATTGCTGGATTGTCTTCAGCTCTTCCTGTTTCCTGTGCATTGCTACTTCCTGGATTCCAGTTTGACCCGGCTTGTTCCTGACCTGTCTGCTCTCTCTCCTGGCTTTGACCCTCGGCTTCATCTGACCATCCCTGCTCCAGTTTGGCTCTCCCGTTATCTGATCTCGGCTTGGCTCACGGACTTGCTTCCTGTCTACCTGCCCTCCAGTACCTGATCTTGGCTTCCCCACGGACTTGTCTGCTTCTGGCTTTCCTAACATACCTTTGGCTTGCACCTGTTGCAGCTTCCTGTGTTTGACCCCCGGCCGGTCTTACACCTACTGCCTGGTTGTTCCTGGTTCCTCCTTGGACTGTCCGGTGTATTCCTGCCCAGCACTCTGCTAGAGACTGCCTGTCTACCATCAGGACCCTGCCGGCAACCAGTGCTTCTGTGGGCGCTACACCCTCGGTCTCAACCCCAGGGGTGTGCCGCACTCAGCCGCAAGGGGAGCCCTCTCTGCATCTCGGCCTCGGATCAGGTACGTGACACCCCTTGTATGCCAATCTGTACCTGGGGGAATGAGAGCAGGACTTTCTGTCATCAGATGCTTTATCTAATCTTTCCTAATATGTCTGTATGTGGAACAGATATATTGATGACATTTTTATAGTGTGGGATGGTCTCATTGGTGCCCTCCATTTATGTGTACAATCTATGAACAAAAATTAGTTTAACCTTTCTTTCACCATAAACTTCCACCCCGACTCTATTGACTTCCTAGATATTACCATCAATAGAGAGAGCTATCAAGGAGTCTATTTCAAAAACCAATGGCAGGCAATATTATTCGACACTTTGAGTTCCCATCCCAAATCTCTGACAAAATCTATTCCATATGGTCAGTATTTATGAATCCGAAGAAATTGCTCCGATGAGATAGTTTTCAAATCGGAAGCTAACAAGTTTAGAAATAGACTTCTGGCTAGAGGTTATTCGAAGACCTGCTTCAAAAAGGCCTACAAACGTGCCTGCATTCCATCTAGACATACCCTCCTGCACCCCCCCAAAAAAATGGGATGTACAAACAGATGTGCGTTTTGTTACCCGGTTTTGCAATCAACATTCCGGCATCAAAGATGTCATGACCAGATATTGGCATCTATTGGTTATGGATCCATCCCTTGGTTGTCACATCTCTGATAGACCCTTTATCACCTTTAGAAGCACTAGAGCCTTAAAGGATCAGCTCGTACAGAGTGAATTTAAGGGTAAAGACATAAGAGATCCTTGTAAACTGTTAGGAACTTTTCGATGTGGGGGATGCAACTATTGCCAATATATGCTAGAAAAATAGCCTAGGCTATATACAGCGCTTGCCGCAGAAAAACAATTAACTTAATGTATGTGAACAATGTTGAAAACTTATCTTTACAGTATAAGTGAAAATACAAATCAATTAAACACATGAAAATTAATAAAAAGTTCCAAGGAATTAATAAATAGATAAATAAGTATTTTCCAGTGGTGATCAATATATGTGAATAAAATAAATGTAAAATTCAATAAATAAAGTCTTTTCAAGTGGTGATCAGGTGCAAAGTGCTTTGTGCTCAATAAATAAAAGTTTGTGACTTTCGTGACGTGGATTCCTCTTTTCCTGTGGCTTGTGGTAGAAATAAATGGTAGAAATAAATGAATTGTTGGGTCCTATGTGCTGTATAGCACTAGGACCTACAGCGCTTGGAGGCCGTTCAGGCCGGATGGGGATCCCCTTTGTGGATGATCCTGGTGGGATACAGGTTAGGTTCCTCCTTACCCGATCCTCAGGATATGGGGTTAAAAGAAAGGCTCCAGATAGTGTATTATGGTTTTAAAAGTTTATTCATCAAATATTCTGTCACGGAACCATGAACCAGACGTACAACAACAGATAAGTGAAAATAAGAAGGCTTTATTGAAAATCAAGCTGTAAAGCAGAAGTCCAAACGGATGGCGAAACCGAGGCAGAGTCCTTGCGAAGCCAGAGGTCAGGAACCAGGAGGGTAGTCAGACGAAGCCGGGATCAGGAACCAGCAGGGTAGTCAGACGAAGCCAGGATCAGGAACCAGCAGGGTAGTCAGACGAAGCCAGGATCAGGAACCAGCAGGGTAGTCAGACGAAGCCAGGATCAGGGACCAGAAGCAGCAGCAGTCTTAGAAGCATGTGAACACAGGAGGACCAAGCAAGGAACTGAAGCCACAGACCTCCTATATATATGAGCTAGGCATCCAGCTCCTCCCAGTGGGAAGGAGGAGCCGCAGGGTGGGAGGCTACAAGAAACCCAGAAACCAAGATGGCCGCCAGCACATGTCAAACGAAGGAGAACAGCAAGAAGGTAAGACCATGACAGTACCTCCCCCTCAAGGGCCCCTCCTCCGCGGAGTAAAGAACGGTTTCTGAGGGAAGCGTGCGTGGAAGGCTCGGAGCAAGGCAGGAGCATGGACATCTGCGGAGGGAACCCAGGAACGCTCCTCTGGACCATAACCACGCCAATGAACCAAAAACTGCACCTGACCGCGGACCAGGCGTGAGTCCAGGATATTGCTAACCTCATACTCCTCACGATTGCCCACTTGGACCGGACGGGGCCGAGGGACCGAGGAAGTGAAACGATTACACACCAGTGGCTTCAACAGGGAGACATGAAACACGTTGGAGATCCGCATGCCAGGAGGAAGCGCAAGGGCATAGGCTACCGGGTTTACCCTGCGAAGCACTCGGAAGGGACCAACAAAGCGAGGCGCCAGCTTGGGAGTGGGCACTCGAAGGTTGAGGTTGCGGGTGGACAACCATACACGGTCTCCGGCCTGGTAGGAAGGAGCAGGCGCTCGTCTGCGATCAGCCTGGAGTCTCTGGCGCTGCGCAGAGACCTCAAGGGACTTCTAGATCTGTACCCAAGAAGCACGTAGGACGGAAAGGTGATCCTCCACAGCCGGAATATCCTGGGGAGAGAATACCTCCGGTAACACGGCAGGTTGGAACCCATAATTGGCCATGAAGGGAGACGTCCCAGAGGAAGAGTTCACCGCCGTGTTCCTGGCAAACTCAGCCCAAGGCAGGAGGTCAACCCAATTGTCTTGGTGATCGGAGACATAGCAACGAAGGAATTGCTCCAAGGCCTGATTGGATCGTTCTGCAGCCCCATTGGACTGAGGGTGGTAGGCCGAGGAGAAGGAGAGATGAATCCCCAACTGGGAGCAAAAGGCGCGCCAGAACCTGGACACAAACTGACTCCCCCGATCCGACACAATCTCCTTGGGCAGACCGTGCAACCGGAAGACCTCCCTGGCAAAAATCGTGGCCAACTCCTGTGCAGAGGGTAACTTCTTGAGAGGAACACAGTGGCACATTTTGGAAAATCGATCCACAATCATGAGAATGACCGTATGGCCTCGGGATGCAGGGAGGTCCACAATGAAATCCATCCCCAGGTGTGACCATGGGCGCTCCCCGGTGGCTATGGGTTGCAGAAGGCCCAACGGAAGGTGCCGAGGGGACTTACTCTGGGCACAAACGGAGCATGCCGCTACATATGCGGCGATGTCGGAACGTAGGGAAGGCCACCAGAACAGACGTGAAACAGCCCAGGACAGCTGATTCTTTCCAGGATGCCCCGCGGTCTTGGAGTTATGGTAGGTTCGCAACAACCGAGTGCGCAACTCCTCAGGCACAAAACATCTGCCGTTGGGTCTCCCAGAGGGAGCACCAGATTGAGCCGCCAAAATCTGCTCACCCAGGGGAGAGGTCAGGCTAGTGCGAATGGCGGCCAGGATCTGATTCGGAGGCATGACCGAAGTCGGAATCGACTCCTCCCTGGACAGGTCGGAGTACTGCCGTGATAAGGCATCCGCCCTGATGTTCTTGGAACCGGGTAGGTAGGAGACCACGTAATTAAAACGTGACAAGAACAGAGCCCATCTGGCCTGACGTGGTGTCAATCTCTTGGCCTCAGAAAGGTAGGTCAGATTCTTGTGGTCCGTCAGGATGAGGACCGGAACCACCGAACCCTCGAGCAAGTGCCTCCATTCTTTAAGGGCCTGCACGATGGCCAATAACTCCCTGTCACCAATCTGATAGTTGCACTCCGCGGAAGACAGTTTCCGGGAGTAAAACCCACAAGGAAGCAGAGGACCCTCTGGTGTTCTACGCTGAGACAGAAGGGCGCCTACTCCCGTCTCAGACGCGTCCACCTCGAGGACAAAGGACAACCCAGGGTTGGGATGCGACAGAATCGGACCCGACACAAAGGCGGACTTTAGAGCCTCAAAAGCTCGGATGGCCTCGAGCGGCCAGACCTGGGAATTACTGCCCTTCCTGGTCAGATCCGTGAGAGGCTTGGCTAGCATGGAAAAGTCCCTGATGAACTTCCGATAATAATTGGCGAAGCCCAAAAAGCGCTGCAGGGAGCGAAGACCACTGGGCTGGGGCCACTGTAAGACAGCCGAAACCTTCTCAGGATCCATGGAGAACCCCTCAGCGGAAATGATGTAACCTAAGAAGGTTACCTGGGATCGGTGAAATTCGCATTTCTCAAGCTTACCGAACAGCTTGTTCTCTCGTAACCGTTGCAACACTCGTCTGACATCCAGAATGTGGGTCTCCATGGATTCAGAATATACCAAGATGTCATCCAAATAGACCACCACACACTGCTGCAACAGGTCACGGAAAACATCGTTAATGAATTCCTGAAAGACTGCGGGCGCATTGCACAACCCAAAGGGCATAACCAAGGATTCATAATGACCGGTCCTGGTGTTAAACGCGGTCTTCCACTCATCGCCCGCCTTGATCCTTACGAGGTTATATGCCGCCCTCAGGTCGAGTTTGGTAAAGACCGTGGCCCCTTTAAGGCGATCGAACAGCTCGGAAATCAAGGGTATCGGGTAAGCGTTCTTGATCGTGATGCGATTGAGACCCCTGTAATCGATGCAAGGCCTCAACTCACCACCCTTCTTTTTCACAAAGAAAAATCCAGCCCCTGCCGGGGACGAGGATTTGCGAATGTGTCCGCGTGAAAGCGCCTCCTTCACGTACTCCTCCATGGCCTCATTCTCCGCTACCGACAGTGGATAGACCTTGCCACGAGGAGGAACGGCACCAGGTTGTAACTCGATGGCACAATCGTATGGGCGGTGCGGAGGTAGGGCAACCGCACGCACCTTATCGAATACATCCCGGTACTCCTCGTATTCAGGAGGCAACAGAGAGTCCGAGGAAGTACACAGCAACTTGACAGGCCCATGGATGCAACTAGCCCCACACTGCGGTGACCACGAGAGGATCTCGGCCGATCTCCAATCGAAAGTCGGATTATGCTTCTGGAGCCAGGGGTACCCCAAGACCACCGAGTAGTGTGGAGACGAAATAACCTGGAAGCAGACCGACTCTCTGTGAACGGCACCAATGGCTTATCCCCACTGGAAGGGTCTCATGAGTCACGTGTGGCGGCAGAAGGGGTCTGCCGTCTATCGCCTCAAGAGCCAGTGGAGAACCTCGGGCCTGCAGAGGAATGGAATTGGCGGCAGCGAACACACTATCAATGAACAAACCACCAGCACCAGAGTCCACCAACGCCTGGGTCGTCACTGAGCCCCCGACCCAGGAGAGGACAACAGTGATCAGTGGTTTGTCAACACGGGAAACCGGGGACGAGGAGACTCCACCCAAGATCTGCCCCGACAGGATCTCAGGTGCGAGCGTTTCCCGGATGGTTCGGACATGCCAACCGAAAATGCCCACCGAGACCACAGTACATGCATCGACCCTCGCGTCTTCGGAGTACCCTCTCCCCCTCGGACAGGCGAGCAAAGCCCAGCTGCATGGGTTCACCCCCAGCCAAGTCATCCGCAGGAGGCGTGGGAGGAGAGGGAGGCACGGGTGGGACAGCAAAGGTAGGCGCCAATCTGTTAGGAGGCCTCCGCAGACTCTCCTTAAAGGAAGGTCTCTCCCTGAGTCTGGTGTCAATCAAAATCAAGAAATAAATAAGAGACTCGAGCTCCACTGGTAGGTCCTTAGCTGCAACCTCATCCTTCAAGGCATCCGAGAGACCATGAGAGAAAGCAGCGACCAGAGCCTCATTATTCCAGCCCACCTCTGCTGCCAGGGTACGAAACTCAATGGCGTATTCAGCTACGGATCGTGAACCCTGTCTGATGGACATAAGGAGCTTCGCAGCAGAGGCAGCACGAGCCGGCACATCGAATACCCTCCGAAGAGAAGCAACAAAACCGGAAAACTCTGCAACCACCGGATTGTTGTTCTCCCATAAAGGACTGGCCCAGGCCAAGGCCTTGTCCGAGAGCAGCGAAATTAAGAAGCCCACCTTTGATCTCTCAGTAGGAAAGGCATGTGGCAGCAACTCGAAATAAATGCCCACCTGGTTAAGGAAACCTCGGCACTGAGTTGGCTCTCCCCCAAAGCGCTGTGGAAGGGGGGCAGAACCGGTCATACCCCGAAACACCGCAGGCGCAACAACAGGTGTCGGGGTAGACTCTGGCGCAACAACCGGAGCGGCAGTAGGAGTGGGCCCAGGAGCGACAACCGACCCATCGGCAACGGGAGCGAAATGAGCCGTGCGTTCAAGCAGGGTTTGCAACGCCACGGCGAACCGACCCAACAGGTGATCCTGCTGATCAAGTCTGGCAACCAGCGTGGGTAGCGAGGATGGCCCTGTACCGTCAGAATTCATGGCTTGGTCCTAATGGCACGGAACCATGAACCAGACGTACAACAACAGATAAGTGAAAATAAGAAGGCTTTATTGAAAATCAAGCTGTAAAGCAGAAGTCCAAACGGATGGCGAAACCGAGGCAGAGTCCTTGCGAAGCCAGAGGTCAGGAACCAGGAGGGTAGTCAGACGAAGCCGGGATCAGGAACCAGCAGGGTAGTCAGACGAAGCCAGGATCAGGAACCAGCAGGGTAGTCAGACGAAGCCAGGATCAGGGACCAGAAGCAGCAGCAGTCTTAGAAGCATGTGAACACAGGAGGACCAAGCAAGGAACTGAAGCCACAGACCTCCTATATATATGAGCTAGGCATCCAGCTCCTCCCAGTGGGAAGGAGGAGCCGCAGGGTGGGAGGCTACAAGAAACCCAGAAACCAAGATGGCCGCCAGCACATGTCAAACGAAGGAGAACAGCAAGAAGGTAAGACCATGACATATTCATAAAAATCGGAGCGAAGAAAGACTCAAACTCCAAGTTCGCAGGCAGAGAAACCGCTTACAAACACCTCCTAGCAGAGTGGCGAGCGGAGTGTTCCGGCTTGCGTTTCACGTGGTGCTTAGCGTGCTGACGTGTGTTCCACAACCTTGACGCGTTTCGTCACTTCCTGTGACGTTTTCAAACTTCCAGCGGGGGCGGAAGTGAAGAGAGATGGAAGTGCCCTCTCTAGGGGTGTATAAAAGGGAGGCCAGCTGGAGGGTTTGGTCATTGTCCTTTTTGATGCTACAACATTATTACTGGCAAACGTTATTACTGAAGTGATTACAGGTAATCTATAAATGGATTCTTATTATAGCTTTATACTTCCCTGTGCCTAGCTTTCTTGTCAGTATTATACAGATGGACATATGTATTTATATGGGCTATACATTTTTGATCTGGTTGCTTTACTTGTATTCATTTTATCTTATTTTTTTCTGTTTTCCCAGACCATCTGTAAGGGGACTGTTCCATTCCTTCCCCCCCCCCCCTGCTACACCCCTCTTCTGCCGTGGTCTTGTTGCAGACCCAGTGAAGTTTTCTTCCACTATTTGGTCTAGTTAATGCCATGTTTTGCTCATTTCAGAGCAAAACCCATGAGGTCAAAGGAACTGCCTGTAGAGCTCAGAGACAGGATTATTGCAAGGCACAGATCTGGGAATGGCTGAAAATTCTCAAATGGAAAAGGCTTGGCACAACCAGGACTCTGACAAGAGCTGGAACTGAGCAATTGGAGAAGAAGGGCCTTAGTAAGAGAGGTGACCAAGAACCTGATGGTCACTCTGACTGAGCTCCAGAGATCCTGTGTGGAGCTGGGACAAAGTTCCAGAAGGACAACCATGACTGCAGCCTTCCATCTGATCTGGGCTTCATGGCAGAGTGGCTAGATGGAAGCTTCTTCTCCGTGCAAAACAAATGAAAGCTTGGAGTTTGCAAAAACGTACTTGAAGGACTCTCACACTATGGGGAAC
Source organism: Pelophylax lessonae (assembly GCF_965119305.1). Taxonomy (NCBI): domain Eukaryota; kingdom Metazoa; phylum Chordata; class Amphibia; order Anura; family Ranidae; genus Pelophylax; species Pelophylax lessonae. The sequence goes on along the minus strand of NC_138779.1, from coordinate 83,060,207 downwards.
AAGATTCTCTGGTCTGATGAAATAAAGATTGAACTGATTGGCCTCAGTTCTAAACTTTATATCTGGAGGGAACTAGCAACAGCTCATCGCCTGCCCAATACCATCTAAATAGTAAAGCATGGTGGTGGCAAAATCATGCTGTGGGGGTGTTTTTCAGCAGCAGGGACTAGGAGACTTGTCAGGGCTGAGGAAAAGCAGAATGGAGCAATGTACAGAGATATCCTCAATGAAAACTTGTTTCACAGACCTCAGACTGGGCCTAAGGTTCCCCATCCAACATGACAACAATCCTAAACACACAGCCAAGAAAACAGGAGTGGCTTAGGGACAACTCTGTATATCCTAGATTGGTCCAGCTAGAGCCCTGACTTAAAGTGGAAGTAAACCCATTGATTAACAGTTTCCAAAAGGCAGTTATATTCCCGACATGCCGGAAATGCTAGCAGTCACATTGGTGGTGTTCTCAACCAAACTGTCAAACCATCCAATGGCTGGTGTAACAACTGATCACATGTGCAGCATCATGGCAGCTAAAGATTAAACAGAGGCCAAGATGGCCAGTGTTGGAAGTAACTGCGTTTAAGTAAACGGCGTTACTTAACGCAGTTACTTTTCAGGGTAATGAGTAATCTATCAGATTACTCTTGCTTTCCCTTTAACGCCGCTGCCGTTACTTTCGGCTGCGTTACTGCAATTACATCTACCGCCGCTAGATGGCAGTAGATGTAATTGTATTCCCCTTTTCTCTATGACCGCTGTCTGCGGTACAGGAAGTGGAGAGAGAAGAGGAGGAGACTCAGGAGCGAGTGAGTCACGATCGTCTCGTCGGGGGACAGCCACCAGCTGCACATGACTTAACACTTAAACGTATACAGTGTAACAGTAATGTTATAAAGGAACCAAAGGAAATAACTGAGACGAAAGCTGACGAGCTGTAAAGATATGGGGCTGGATGCAGGTGAGAAAATATCCCGCACTTGCATAATATCCTGATATGCTGTTTATTGCTCACTCTCACAGTGGGAGACCTTTACAAAAGCAGAGCAAGTCAGCAGACCCATTCCTATTGTGAAGGTGAAGATCTTCAAGGTGTTATCAAAGTTGCCCTCTAGTGGTGGCACGGGGAAAATAGAGGCAATGCAAACCATTATTTTCATCTTGGATGGAGTAAGTGAGGGTTTTAACTACTGTGATTTTTTTTTAACATCTGACCTGGTTGTCACTAGGGTCACCAGAATTACTGAGCGATTTCCCCTCTATTCCCATTTTGGTGACAACCATATGGTTGTCATCAGTGTTGGAAGTAACTGCATTTAAGTAAACGGCGTTACTTAACGCAGTTACTTTTCAGGGTAACGAGTGATCTATCAGATTACTCTTGCTTTCCCTTTAACGCCGTTGCCGTTACTTTCGGCTGCGTTACTGCAATTACATCTACCGCCGCTAGATGGCAGTAGATGTAATTGTATTCCCCTCTCCTCTATGACCGCTGTCCGCGGTACTGGAGTGGAGAGAGAAGAGGAGGAGACTCAGGAGCGAGTGAGTCACGATCGTTTCCTCGGGGGACAGTCACAGCCAGGAGAACAGCAACAGGCCAACAGGCAGCGCGCCATAGAGGGCAGGCCATAGAGTCCGGCGGGCGGCGGATCGGCGACCCGACCAGGCAGCCAAGCGGCTTGTTGCACAGGTCATCGATATATAATATATATATAACACCACCGGTCCACCACAACAGGGCAGCAAGAAGTCCACCACCGACTCCACCAACGCACACACCAGAAGAGGAGAGAGGCTGAGGCACAGACAGGCAGGCCTGAGGCCTGGAGGAGGACGGAGCCAGAGGCCCAGAGGGACCTGGACAACAACAGTGTGCCACACACCACCAGCACAGCGGATACCAAAAAAAAAAACCTCACAGACTCAGTCACTCACAGTCACAGACACAGTCAGGACAGTAATTTGTAACTGTAACTAATTACTTTTTTAAAGTAAGATGACCAACACTGAAGATGGCAGCTTCCTTGACTGAAAACGATAGGAGAGTTTACTTCCACTTTAAACCCTATTGAACATTTCTAGAGAGATCTAAAAAAGTGTGTGCACTGACAATCCCCACCCAACCTGACTGAGCTTGAAAGCATTTGCAGAGAAGAATGGCAGAAAACACCCCAATCCGGCTGTGCAAAGCTTGTCACTTCATACCCAAAAAGACTTGAGACTGTAATTGCTGCCAAAAGTGCTTCAGCAAAGTACTGAGTAAAGGGTCTGTATACTTAAGTACATGTGAGATTTCAGTTTTTAATAAATTCTGACATTTCTAAAATTATCCTTTCACTTTGTCGCTATGGGGTACCGAGTGTGGATTAACCACTTTAGCCCCGGAGGATTTGGCTGCTCAATGACTAGGCCCTCTTTTGAGATTCGGCACTGCGTGACTTTAACGGACAATTGCGCGGTCGTGCGACGTCCTTTTTTTCCCACAGAGCTTTCTTTTGGTGGTATTTGATCACCTGTGAAATTTTTATTTGTTGCGCTATAAACAAAAAACGAGCGACAATTTTGAAAAAATAATATTGTTCACATTTTTTTATATGAAATTCTCAAAAAAATAATGTAAAAATCTAAATTTTTTTAACATTTTAGGGCAATTTGTTTTCTGCTACATATTTTTGGTAAAAAAAAAAAAAAATCGCAATAAGCGTATTTTGATTGGTTTGCGCAAAAGTTAATGTGTTTACTAAAGATTTATGTCATTTTTATTGTTTTTTTTTTAAAACTAGTAATGGCGGCAATTTGCGATTCTTTTTGCGGGAGTGCGACATTGCGGCGGACAGATCAGACCCCTAACTGACATTTTAGACACTTTTGGGGGTACCAGGGACATTACTACAGTAATCAGTGCTAAAAATATGCACTGTTACTGTTAAAATGACACTGGCAGGGCCAGGGGTTAACTGTAGTGGTGATCAAGGTGTTAAATGTGTCCCTAGGGGTGTGATTCTAACTGTGGGGGGGCGTGGCTTGTGAATTAATCACAGAGACATGTGATCCTATATAGCAGGATCACATAGCCTCTGTGATCCATCAGGGAGAATGACAGATGGCTGTTTACATCAGCCGTCTGTCCTTCTCTCTCTGCTGCGGGAGATCGCGAGTGGCAGGCGGCCATCGGAGCCGCTGGTCACATGCGCTGGCTCCCCAGGTAACGAGCGGGGGCGGGAGCGCGCCGGCGGCGGTACGTGCTCGCCCCCTACAGACTCCTGAGCGAGCCACGTAGGGCGGGGCGCAAGTGGTTAATAAGAAAAAAAAAATTAATTTGAACAACTGTAGTATCAGGCTGAAACATAACAAAATTGAAAAAAGTGAAGGAGTCTGAATACTTCATGACTACACTGCAGATGTAGGTTTATCCAGGGTTCCCATATTCATAAAGGTTTCCAACAGAGAAGTTGCTAAGAACATAATAAAGTGGAACTTTACACTAACCTTTGAAAATGGGATCACAGGCAGGATTTTTAACGCAGAAGAGACATGCAATGTCTCTTCTGCATTAAAACTACTTACCTGCTTGTCCGTCCTTGTACAGTGAACACTGCAGGTGCAGCTCACCGTACAGAACTGAACTCTCATAAACACACAGGAGTGAAGTCGTCCCCGCCCAGCCAATGACAGTGGGCGGCAATTTAGACCCAAAAGCTGGCCATCCCAAGACGTCAGCGGCTGGGTGGGGAGTTCGAGGACACCACATCGCTAGAGCAAAGGTGAGTATTGTTCTGCTTTAATGAGCTGAACTAAGAGTGAATGGCCTGGCGGGTGCAGGGCCAGCAGGGTGCTCTACAGCTTACTGAAAACATCACAGCAATCTTCCTCAGTACTACTCTGCCTTGATGCAGACAGTAGACTAGCTCTTATGAGGGGTAATGCAAATATCAAGATTGCTTAATGGTTGGAAGTCAATCTGAGTATAAGGGAGCATTCCTAGGCAGGATGTACTTAAATTCAAACTGTACTAGGTAATGCCCGATAATGCTGGATTTCCTCCAGCTAGGAAATGAGAAGGGTCTCTGTTAGACTTGCTGGAGCTTCTAATATTTACTGCAAGAAGATCACAGTGTGCAGTGAATCAAAGTAAGCAATTTCTTTACAGGAGAGAAGCCTGTACAACTGAATAGTTTCTGGTAGGGGGCGCATGCGACAAATCACAGCAGAAGCCGTTTAGCGGGTGCCAGCCAATGGATGTCTGCTGGTACCCACCAATCAGGTGGAAAAAAAAACACGGGACAGAGCTCTGCCTATGTAAACAAGGCAAAGCTCCGTTCTGTATATTTTTAGCACTGATCACTGTATTAGTGTCACTGGATCCCACAAAGTGTCTAAAGTGTCAGTTAGTGTCAGAATGTCTGCCACAATATCGCAGTCCCACTATAAGTTGCTGATCGCTGCCATTACTAGTATAAAAAAATAAATAAATAAAAAATTCCAGTATATATACCATAGTATGTAGACGCTATAAAACGTTTGCGCAAACCTATCAATATACGTTTATTGGTTTTTTTTTAACAAAAATATGTAGGACAATGCATATTGGTCTACAGTTATAAAGAAATTTGATTTTAACATTTTTTTATTGGATCTGTTTTACAGTAGAAAGTAAAAAATATTTGTTTTTTTCAAAATAGTCGGTCTTTTTTTGTTTATAGCGATTTGAAAAATTCAGGGTGTTTTGTCAATTCAGACACCCTAAATTGAGAAAAAGCCTATTTCTTCAATCTATCCATTGCTCAAGCACTTATTTATTTTTTTTTGTCACATCGAATGGTAGCAGACTTAAAGATATTAATTTTTTACAGAAGTAACCAGATATTATGCAGAAATAGTGCCATGACAAAACAAAAGAAGTGGCAGCTTTTTCAATAGGGCTCGGCATTCTGCTATATTAACAAATTATTATTACTGTGCAGAATCGTACCGGCAAGAAAAGAAATGAAGAAAATGAAAATTGGAAGCAATGCCCATAACAACTGGATAAGAATATTTCTAAAGTTCATCTTAAAACAGTACATTCTCAATGGACAGACTATAAGAGAGCAAATAAGAGAAGGTTATAGTTAGAATGTATACACACCTAAAGGTGATGGAATTCTGGAGGAACTACAACAAGCGATGGCCACATTTCCTAATTACAAAGACCCGGGTAGCGATGGGTTTCCAATAAAATTGTATCAAAAAATTGGGGATATGCCTTTACCAGAATTACTTACCACAATCACAGTTGCAAAGGAGCAGGGATTTCTTCCATCCTCCATGTATGTAGCCATAGTAGTGGTTCTATTGGATTCTTATCGCCCCACTTTGCTTTTAACTACTGATCTTAAACTGCTGACCAAGGCCCTTTCCATGAGACTCTCGAAGGTAATAACCAAAATTAGCCAAAATTATACTCATACTCCATGACCAATCAGGGTTTATACCCAATCGGTCAACAGCAAATAATAACCTTCGCAGACTATATTTAAATATGCAAATCCCTACAGACAATATGGCCAACAGAGCTATATTATCATTTGATGCGGCATTTGATAGTGTAGAGTGGCAAACAAATAAACCGTTGGTGCAAAGGACATGTCCCCTGCGCTCTGAGTGGTGCAATCCTCTATCCAGCTCGGCTACAGACTTGCAGACGTAGAGAACTATTGACACAGCAACCTTGGAATGCTTCAGCCTTGCAGCCCCTCAAAAGACCAAAATGGACCTTGTAATTGAAGGGGGCCATACATATTGATACCAAAATAAATCAATACAATGGACGGCTCACCAAGCAGTCCCAGGGGTATCCATGGCTGTTTCCTCACCAAGGTCAGAATGTACAGTTTCCCACTCACTCCAGGCACAAGGCTGCTAGACCCCAAAACTGCGCCACTCCCTGGTGTTGCAGTCAGCATTGTAGGGATAGTATCCTTCATAGCAAACTGTTGCATGCGTCCCACAGGCTGTGGAACGCATACCGCCGCTCCCGGAAGTAGGCGGATCGCTCCAAGCCTCTTTTATATGGGCAAATCGTAGCCGCGACCATCCAGCACCCCGCCCAGCTGGGCGAGGCTCGGGCAGCTGGGAGGAGGATGAATGGGATGCGCGCCGCCCACCTGGAGGCGCACTGTGTGTTCTAAGACCTCACCGATAACAGCTCAATAAAAACATTCTCCTCCTTCGTGCCACCAGTTAACGCCTCCATAGGGATGCCCCATGAGCACAGATACTCAAAAAACAGTCTAGAGGCACTACCGGACTGTAAGGCTCCTCCCCAAATAGGCTGTATTTCTCTCTATATACCTACCACATTATGTATAGGTGTAATACACCTGTCAGGGAATCCCTGTGAGACGTCTGGGGCGTGGCCGTGCACAGGCTATTCCCAGAAGAATGACTAATGGGTGTGGCGCCAGACAGGCTATTTAAAGGAAGTTCAATCCTGTTTCCTGTGCTGACTGATCTTCAGCTGTTTCCTGTGACCTGATGATACCTGTATGCTTCCCTGTTGCTGACCTGGCTTGTTCTGAACTTGGACTTGGATTCTGCTTCTGCTTCTGCTTCTCTGCTAAACCTGACCCGGTTCCGTGTCTGACTTTGGCTCTGCTTACGATTTGGTACCCTGCTGCACCGCCTGTTGATGACCCTGGCTTTCCTACTACTCTGACTCCGTCTCAAACCTTGTCTCTCAGAGCTACCCGAGTGCTTGCCTGGCTATCTGCTGCACCTGTTCCATACATCATTGCATGTTCCAGTTTCCGGGATCCGGACAAGCAGCCTATCCTGATCCGTCAACAACCACAGGCACTCGTGTCCCTCCTGGCTTTTGACACCCTCTGTCTCACCTTCAGTGGGGTCTGGGCCGGAGATATAAGAGAGGCCGACCTCGTCAACTCAGACTCCTCCCAGGTACGTGACAACACCAATTGATATTAAAAGCGCTGTTAGTACTGATATGCACTCCGGGCACCCCGCACACACGCCCTGGACATGAACATACATAGCTGATTATATGAATATGTAGAGAGAACTATTAACCCCTATAGTACCATTGTATACCTCAATAAATACCACTAATGGTTGCTACACTGTAAATTAATGCAAATGAAACAGCCGGACCAATCTTCAGATGCCTAAACTCTAAAATGACTCCTACCGACATGGAAACTTACAGAGGGTAAGGGCTTTAGCAAATGTCTGTACTTACACTAGCATATACTACATAACTAAATTAGGAGAAGATGGTATCACAAGACAATAATTGACCTGTGTAAGCAGTGGGCCTACATACACATGTACATGGCCATATACACATATGTGCGCACACATGCATACACATATATATATATATATATATATACACATAATCACATGTGCATACACATATGCACGCGTTCCCTATTTCCCGAAGTGTACCTGAGTTTGAATGCACCTCCCTTTCCTACAGGGGGAGATGCGCTATGGAAGATGTTCGGTATATGAATGAACTTCCCCCATTACTATGGATGGGAGCAGAGGCAGCCCAAGGGTGTGATTCACACTGCAAAAAAAAAAAACACAAAACAAGAAAATGAAAAAGAAAAAGAAAGGTGATAAATAGCTTGCACACCCAAGAACAGGGGTGTTCCACATATTCCCAAAAGGAGGATGTCAAACCCCAACTATCAGTGCTCTAGTTCTAAACCCCCTAGGCCGGCTAGATGACCCCATGAACCTCTAGGTCCTCATTCAACCCCCCTGGGGCCAGAGATCCTAAGGTAAAGATCCAAAATGTTTTCCTTTTGCATAATCTTTGGAACCTGGCACCATCAATATATTGTTTACCGATGGCCTCAATTCCAAAGACCCTAAGCCCAGATGGATCACCGTTATGGCATTCACAAAAATGTCTCGGGACCGAGTAGTTGGTGCGCTCCTTCTTGGTGTCATTACATAAGATGTTGCTTTTATGTTCCCCAAACCTAACTCTTAGGGGGCGTATAGTGCGACCCACATAGGTCAGACCACATGGGCAAATGAGAGCGTAGATGACAAAATTCGTCCCACAGTTAATAAACTGTTTGATCTTGTGGACCCGACCGTCCAGTCCCGAAAAATCTCGTTTTCTATGCCACATGAATGCACAACAACCACAGTTCCTTACACCGCACCTATAGTTTCCTACTTGGTCAAAAATAGTACGCCAGGGATTACTTATAGAGATGCTTTTATTTTCCTCGATCTTCCGTACTCTACTTACAAAGAGAGTCAAACTGCCCAATGGAGAAATATACAATCCACGTCATTTTGCAAATTGCAAGACTAATGGTGTTGTCTATATGCTAAGGTGTGAATGTTCTTCATTCTATGTTGGCAAGACAAAGCTAGAATTTTGGCAACGAGCATATTCATTGTATGAAAAAACAAAATCCAGACTTACCACTTGGAAGACATGTGACACAGGTACATGATGGAAAATGTCCTAAAATTTATTTTTTGATATTAGACCGAGTACATGTAGGTATCCGAGGAGGAGACTGGAACAAGGTTCTCCTCCAGAGGGAGCAAAAGTGGATTTTCAGACTTCGAGCCACTTCCCCACCTGGATTGAACGACATGATCTCCTACAAACCATTTTTGGAGGGGTTCGTGTCGGGCAAGTCGAAATGGGGTATGACATGATCTCCCATACCACATTTTCTTACTTTCAGTTGGTAATCCTTCTAATTTTATTTATTTTATTTTTATTTTATTTTATTTTTTCATATAATTTTTATTATTTCTCCTCTCTCCTCTTTGTAAAAAACAACAACAATAGGTTCAATACCCCATTATCTTAATGAACGAGATCAATACCAACACTCGAGTTCTCGTTTTTCCATGTTTCTTTCCCTCTTATTACTCAAATTTCCTTATTCAGTTACATTGTGATTGTCTGCTGGCCAATACTTTATTGTGTATTTCCTGGGGCCCTTCAATTTTATGCCCCTTACACATCCATTTATGCATTGAAAAAATATATCCAAAATGCCTATGCCTGTCACATTAAGACATTGACATTTTGCTATTTGCTTTAATGAATATTAACATATTTATAACTAGATATTTCTTCTATGTTCAAATTAAGAATAAAACAACTATCTCAGGAGATACAAATATGCACGACCCCGACTAGTAATGATCAAAATGGACAAAATCTATAACTGTATGGGCAATGAATTGTATGCTCATAATGATATATCAACTTGGGTAACGACATGAATGTGTTGTACTGTTTTTTTGTTACATCCCCTGTTTATTTATTTTTAGTTTTTTCATTATTTGTTTTATATTTTCTATATTTTTATTTTTATGTTTTTCATCTATGACATACATGCAACGATATAAATGATATATGAACTATTGTAAAACAATTCCAGACGTTATTGCAAGATTTAAGGTATTTTCCTGAATTATTTCTGTTACATGTAAATACATATTGCTGTCTGAGAGCAGCCGTTCTGTCTATGTATTGTTCATATTCAACTTAAGCTGTAATATATGTGCATGCCTCTCGTTTTTGATGTACTTCCGCCTCTGCACCCTTCTTGGGTTGACAAATGTATAATACGTTGCCTAGGCAACGAGTATGTGTGCCATCAGGGTATTGTAGGCTCGGGACCATTTGTATCTCCCTGGCATTCCATCTATGTCACCACCCCTCGGGATTTGCGGTGATGGATCGGGGGTGTCTGTGGCTCCACCCGGCGCATGTAAGCCATCCTTCTCTCTGGGTTGATCAGAGTAGCCAATACTTCATAAAGGCTTCCTCGATCCATTCTTCCTTGTACCTTTTTTCAAGGAATTAATTTATTAAATTATATCATGCCTCTATTAATTTAATTTGATTACTACCTACCATCACTTCCCCTTTCTGGGGGCGATATCCTATCACAATGGATGGGTGTCTGTGGGCGGGGACCTCATGCACACGCCCTGGAGAGGCAGGGGCCCTATCCAATTGTATCTTCTCCTCTGAGTCATTGTCCATTATATAAAGCATGGGCTTAGACATGCTTTCTAGGCTCTGAAGAAGAGGCGCTGCCTCGAAACACGTAAGCCTATACAGCTTCGGGGAATGATCCAATCCCGATCTCGATGCTGAGGATTTTAAACTTTGTTTGATGTGCTTTTATCAAGAACTCATTCGTGAGTATTTTTATTCCATTTCTTTTAATAAACCTGCTTAAAGGATAATGCACTAGGCCGGTGTGCCCTTGTGTTTGTTTATCGTTTTCTGTAGAGTGGCAAAACCTGTGTTGAGTGCTTGATAAATTAAATCTGGGGCAGACATTTATTTCCTGGCATTAAATTACTATATAAAACTCCTGTTGCTCGTCTCAGAAAAAACAATACGAGACAGGGGGTGCCCTTTGTCTCCATTATTATTTGCCCTGGCAATTGAACCTCTGGGGGCAGCTATTAGAGGGGACCCCCAACATCATTGGATTTAAGCATGGAGTGAAACAGAGCAATAACTGGCTTTATATGTCGATGATGTCATTCTTTTCCTGGGTGATAGCTCCATTTCTCTATCGCACCTCATGGCACTGATACACAGATTCAGGTCCTTCTCTGGCTTCAGGATAAATTGGGACAAATCCACACTTTTGCACCTAGACCCTAAGGGATCTCCCCTGCCTCCAATAGCGACACAGATCAAAGTGGTGGAAACATTCTGCTATCTAGGAATAGCTATGCATCCTAACTTAGACTCCTATATTAGGTTGAATATCAATCCACTGCTCAAAAAATTTCAACAAAAAACTGCTAGCTGGATAAAGTTACCATTATCTGTAGCTGGGCAGTGCAACTTGATAAAAACGATTGTGGGCCCTCAGCTTTTATATGCTCTCCATAATGCACCGGTCTGGATTCCTACCCATATTTTCAAAAAATGTAATACCATATTTTGTGCATTAATATGGAGGAAACAAACTCCTCATAGTAAACTGTAAACATTACAGGAATTAAAGGAAGCAAACTATGCAGCCGCCTAGGGCGCATTGCCCCCTAGGGGCGCAGCCATGAGTCAGCACTCACTCTCCGTCATGAATGATCCTTGTGAGCTGAGGAAAGGGGCGGCAGTGGGGGAGGAAGAAGGGACAGAGGAAGATGCCAGGTGTCTGGGGCAGTGGCAGAACTACCAGGCCCTAGCTTTCCACCATTGTTGGGGGAGCCCCAAGGGGCAGGAAAGGAGCCCACTGGTGTGCTAGCTGCATAATGATCCTCTTCGTCTGGAGCTCAGCGGCCTAATCCCTGGGCGGGAAGTGACTCTCTAATCTGAGCTGGTGGGCAGCTGTTCATTTCCCTGGGTCGGTATTAAGCATGGAGTGGAGGAGAGCTGAACCTGAGCCGGAGCTCGGCACTGGAGGGCTGCACCTTTACTGGAGCAGAAGCGACGAGGCAACGGAATGGTCTGAGGATGTTGGTGATGAAGGAGTTGCGGAACTCTCTGACTGCTGCTTCTCCCTCCACCAGTAGTCGGTTGAAGCTGTGGTGAGCACTGTGGTCCAGGAGAGGAGCGTCCTGGGAGAAGGAATAAGCAGGATCATGGTGAAGGAGGGCAGAGTGCAGGCCACTCTCTTCATACTGCCCAGTAAGTGTCCCTAGAACAGGGAATCAGGGTCCCTGGGTGTGACATGGAGTATCCCTGGTGTGAAAGAGAATTGCGGTCACCAGGTATGCCATGGGGAATCGGAGTCACCAGGTGTGACATGGGGGAGAGGGGTCACAAGTGTAACAGGGGTTTGGGGTCACCAGGTGTGCCATGAGGAATTTGGATCCCTGGGTGTGCCATTGGGGATTGAGGTCCCCAGGTGTGACAGGGAGGAACATCAGGGTCCCCAGGTGTGACATGGAGGAACATCAGGGTCCCCAGGTGTGACATGGAAAAACATCAGGGTCTCCGGGTATGACATGGAGGAACATCAGGGACGCCTGATGTGACATAGAGGAACATTGGGATCACTGGGTATGACAGCATTACATTGAGGAACCATCAGATCAGGGTCACTGGATATGACAGAGCATTTTTTTACCCCTTCCCTTTTTATTTATTTATTTTTTTTGGGGGGGGGGGGGGGGCGCAAGTAGCTGATCTTGCCTAGGGCATAAAACAGTCTAGCACCGGCCCTGCCCATACCCATACTCTCTCTGGAACGATCTAACCTGCTGATTGGCTCCCGCTGTGATTGGACATCGGTGCAGACCCGGAAGAGTGAAATCACGTATCTGTACGATATCCTTATGCCCCGTACACACGTGCAGATTATCTGAAGACTTTTGTCTGCAGACTTACCAAAACCATATAATATGAGGTCAAACCTAAACACTTTCAATTTGTATGCAATCCGGCAGGCCCTTGCACTACATAGAAAAGGTAAATCTGAAGACAAAAGTCTTCAGATAATCTGCACGTGTGTACGGGGCATAACTCTCCAAAAATCATCAATACACATTCACTACTTAACCACTTTAAGACCTAAAGGATTTGCCCCCTTCCTGACCAGGTCCTATTTTGTGATACTGCATTAGTTCAAACGGACATGTCCTTTTTTTCCCCACAAATAGAGCTTTCTTTTGGTGTATTTGATCACCTGTGCGATTTTTATTTTATGCGCTATAAACAAAAAAAGAGCGACAATTTTGAAAAATGTTTCACATTCTGCTATACGACATTCTCAAAAAGAAAAATGTAAAAATCTAATTTTTTTTAACATCTTAGGCCAATTTGTTCTCTGCTACATATTTTTGGTAAAAAAAAAAAAAAATCACAATAAGCGTATTTTGATTGGTTTGCGCATAAGTTATCGCCTGTACTAACTACGGGAAAGATTTATGTAATTTTTATTGTTTTTTTTACTAGTAATGGCAGCAATCTGTGATTTTTTGCGGAACTGCAACATGGCGGCGGACAGATCGGACCCCTGACTGACATTTTTGACACTTTTGGGGGGACCAGTGACATTACTACAGTAATCAGTGCTAAAAATATGCACTGTTACTGTAATAATGACACTGGCAGGGAAGTGGTTAACATTATGGGTGATCAAGGGGTTAAATGTGAGCCTAGGGAAGTGATTCTAACTGTGGGGGGGTGTGGCTTCAGAAATTTCGGTCAGTTGAAAAACGACAAGAAGTGAAGAACAGCTGGTTGTTAAGAAGCAGACTAGGAAGCCAGCTGTCGCATCCTTTATGACTCATCAGCTGTCAGCGGGCTTCCCTGCGGAGAGCTGAATTGTAAACATTTTGTTAAGGAAGCGGCGGCTTTCTTCCTGGCCCGCTCCTTAACCACTTCTGGCCTGGAAGATTTTCCCTCTTAATGACCAGGTCATTTTTTGCGATTCGGCACTGCGTTACTTTAACGGACAATTGCGCGGTCGTGTGATGCTGTACCTATTGTAAATAAAATGAATGTCCTTTTTTTCTCACAAATAGAGTTTTCTTTTGGTAGTATTTGATCACCTCTGCGATTTTTATTGTTTGCGCTATAAATAAAAAAAGATGGCGGTTATCTGCCTTTTTTTTTGCGGAACTGCAACATGGCGGCGGACAGATCGGACCCCTGACTGACATTTTTGACACTTTTGGGGGGACCAGTGACATTACTACAGTAATCAGTGCTAAAAATATGCACTGTTACTGTAATAATGTCACTGGCAGGGAAGTGGTTAACATTATGGGTGATCAAGGGGTTAAATGTGAGCCTAGGGAAGTGATTCTAACTGTGGGGGGGTGTGGCTTCAGAAAATTCGGTCAGTTGAAAAACGACAAGTGAAGAACAGCTGCTTGTTAAAGAGGAAGTAAACCCTCCTCAGGAAGTTGTACCTATAGGTAAGCCTATGATAAGGCTTACCTATAGGTACTGTAAATATCTCCTAAACATGTACGGTTTAGGAGATATTTACCTTTAATGCAGCCAGTGACGTCACTGGCGCATGCGCTCTGAAGGAACGGCTGATCGTGCCGTTCCTTCAGAGCCCCGTGCCGTGACCGTCGGCTCCCGTGCGCGTGCGCGGGAGTGACGTCACCGCGGCTCCGGCCAATCAGATGGCCGGATGCCGCGATCCCGGAAGACGGGCGACTGAACATGTCGCTCGTCATACAGGTAAGAGAGCGGCACAGTGGGGGCTCGTTCTAAGGTAAGTATTTCATAATGAGCTAGTATGCGATGCATACTAGCTCATTATGTCTTTCTCTTGCAGGTTGTAAGAAAAAAAAAATTTTTTTGAACGAGTGTACAACTTCTTTAAGAAGCAGACTAGGAAGCCAGCTGTCGCATCCTTTATGACTCATCAGCTGTCAGCGGGCTTCCCCGCTGAGAGCTGAATTGTAAACATTTTGTTAAGGAAGCGGCAGCTTTCTTCCTGGCAGGGAAGTGGTTAACATTATGGGTGATCAAGGGTTTAAATGTGAGCCTAGGGAAGTGATTCTAACTGTGGAGGGGCGTGGCTTCAGAAATGACTATAGAGACATGTGATCCTATATAGAAGGATCACATGGGCTCTATGATCATTCCAGGGAGAAGAACGGTCAGCTATGTTTACAACAGCTGACCGTTCTTCTCTCTCAGCGGGGAACGATTGCGGGTGTCAGGCGGGAATCAGAGCTAGTGGCGCATGCTCACCCCCTAGCCTACTGAGAGCGAGCGACGTACAGCGGTCGGGAAGCAATTAATGGCCCTCTAATTATTTTTCATTTTCACTTACAGTGATTTTCTTCTTCCTTGTAACATCTTCCATGAGCTCCTGAACCTCTTCTTTTCTCTCTCACTCCTCTTTGTTTTGAACAAGCAGTGCACATTAGTTGTAGTCATGTGTACTGCTGTAGGTCGCTACAAGCCCCATAGACCATCTCTGGAGTTAGCAAGAGAAGGCAGCTTTGCTCATACATAGTGTATAGTAGAATCATGAAGAACAAACACAGCAAATGCTTAAGAGGTCAGATCACAGCAGCAAAAATAAATACATTTAGAGACTCTGAGGAGTCTGGGAGTGATAGAGTGTATATTCTGAGTTAGGCCCCGTTCACACAGGCGGACCGTTCAGATCCGCCTGTCAGTTTTTTTGGCGGATCTGAACAGTCCCCCCATGCATCCCTATGGGGCATCGGATGTCAGCGGAGACATGTCCGCTGACATCCGATCCGTCAAATCTGGACGGATGGAAACCCTATTTTCCATCCGTCCAGCGGATCGGGATCGGATAAGAACGGACCGACGGTCTGTTCCCATCCGATTTCCCCCATAGAGATGCATGGGGACCTGACAGCTGTGTCTCCGCACACAGCGCGGAGACACAGCTGTCATCCTCCTGCTCAGCGGGGGATCGGCGGATCGATCCCCCGCTGAGAAAAACTGAATCTGTCCAATGGGCAGTGTGTGTGAAAGAGCCCTTAAGAATACATACATTAAACATTTTTTTCTCTTTTTTAAAACATGGTTAAGGGTGGAGCTTTACTAAAACTGGAGCACTCAAAATCTGGTGCAGCTGTACATAATAGCCAATCAGCTTCTAACTTCAGCTTGTTTATTTAGGCCAGGTTCACACATGCTGTGGGCAAGGCTCACAGCAGGGGGTCCAGTGTTTCCCTGTTCATCAAAACAGGTGCGAATTAGGTCCGAACTTCTGAGTTCGCACCTAATTCAGAGCCAAAGACGCACAGAACCTGCATCAAATTTGCATAAGTGGGAACCCATCCTAATGGGCCATACACACTATACAATTGTCTTTAGACTTTTTCCTTTAGATTTACCAAAACCATATAATATGAGGTCAAACCTAAACACTTTCACTTTGTATGCAATCAGTCAGGCCCTTGCACTACATAAATGAAGGTAAATCTAAAGGAAATCTAACAACAAAAGTTGTATAGTGTGTATCCAGCTTTAGGCTTTGACAATAAAACTTGGAAGCCGTTTTCTTTGCAGAGCTGCATTAGATTTTGCATGTTTCAGTTTTAGTAAATCTTCCCCAGTGTCTCTTAAGGCAGACCATGCATCAAAATGCAAAGCACTTCTACGTAGTAACCTTCACCCCACCATATAAAGTATCAAGTCAAACCTAATAAAAAATAGTTTAGGAGAAAAAAGTCAGATAACATCACTTGGCTTTACTGTGGGCTCCTGGGGAACTGAGAAATTCTGGCGGTGAGACTGAATGACATCACCCAGGCCTAAATGAAGGGACTGACACGTTTTTACATGGAGTTTTGGAGCAACAAGATAGTGGGACCTTGTTTTTTCTTGTATGGTCTAAAATTAGAGCCATTGCTTAAATATTGTCCCCCACTCCCCACCGGTTTTAAATCAATATGTGTTAATTTAAAGAGATTATAAATCCTAAACAGTTTTTATCTTAAAGAGGTTGTAAACCCACTTGTATAACTTTTACCTATAGGTAAGCCTATATTAAGGCTTACCTATAGGTGCTATAAATATCTCCCAAACTTGCACCGTTTAGGAGATATTTACAGTGCAAACTGCCGATGACGTCATCGGCGCAGGCGCTCTGAGGGAACGGCCACCCGTGCCGTTCCTTCAGAGTTCAGTGCCGTGAACGGTGGCTCCCGCGCGCAGGCGCGGGAGTGATGTAATCGCGCCTCCGGCCAATCAGATGGCCGGAGGACGCGAACCCGGAAGCAGGACGGCAGGACATGTCGCCGTCCTGTCGCTGAGGTGGCGGCACGGCGGGGGCTTCGTTTTAAGGTAAGTACTACATAATGAGCTAGTATGCGATGCATACTAGCTCATTATGCCTTTCTCTTTACAGGGCTTTTTTTTTTCTCGTTTTTTTTTTTTCGACTTTACTTCCTCTTTAATACATTCCTTGTGTAACTCTACCCCTGTAACGGCCGCTGGAGTCGTTAGTCCTGCCTTACACATACAGCCAGGCAACAGGAATTTTTGCAACATTTGCACAGACTTCAAGAGCAAGTCCGGGGTAATTTGTTTTGTTTATTTAGGGGGTTAAAACTTGGATGGGGAAAAGAAGCATTGGATGCCCAAAATTGTGAAAACTTGAAAACAAATTTGAGGACTTGATAATGTCTCTGGCTGCTAGGAATTAATGTCCATATGCTGTCCTTGAAGGAATAGCTGAATAAGGGTCAGAGGTGTAGGATGGCTTTAATGTCTGTGAACTGTTTGTAAGCTGCCTCCTGTTTACGGGCTAGAAGAGTATTGCACTTTGCTGCCCCTCCCCTCTCCAAGCTTGGGGTGAGAATTATGAAAGTTACTCACTCAGTCCCTCTTGAGTTAATCCTAAAGTCCAGATGGCTGCTGCCCAAGCTTCCTGCAGAACAGGACTAGTTGCTGATTGTCAAGGTAGTTCCAGTTAAGTCTAGCCGAGGCTGGAAAGGGGAGTGAGTCTTCAGCACAGTGATCCCCTCCAGGGGACAGGACCCTGGACTCTTCTCCCATGTGGTCAGGCTCCAGAACATTTATGGCCTGTCTACCCACTTTCTTGGACTTGTCTACCCAGGGATTAGTGGAGGCTCCAAAAATTGTCTTTAGCTTCTGTTCCTCCACCCTCTAAGTTCCTGACCTGTCCAGCAAGTTCTAGAAGCCAACAGGAAGTAACCGAGGTCCAGCCCTTGGAACTCTGCCAAGCTAACACAAACAAATTAACCCCAGCACCTTTGCCTACAAAGGAGCCTAACTAAATTGTCCTTCTCTGTACACTGAGGGTGCTACACTTGCGTTAAGGTACAACATTTCTAGGCATCAGTATCACCTCCTCCCCATTAACTCACCCGAGCCCCTATTTGATCCAGAGCTGTGCCCATCTGCCAGTGTTGCCAACCCCCTGAAGTGAAATTTACTGGCAGGACGCCAAAATTTACAAACGGCACCAATTTTTTACGGGCAAAAAATCAAGAAATTTACTGACAAAGCCGCATTTTTTACGGACACTGAAAAAAGTACCTAAAATAAAAATTTTCAGTGCTAAATAGTGAAAATATCAATATTTTAACTATAAACATATAGCTAGTGCTATTAGCAATGTGTTAAAGTTAAACAAAAGTCAAAAAACATATTTCTCAATTTACATGAAGGTCAGGTTACCATAACCCAGCCAGCACAGAGTTCCCCCTTACATCAGAGTCTGCAGGAATCCCAGTGAAAGGAAACTCTTATTTAAAGGGGAAACGCACATCACGATTTATTGGGGAAACTCTGATGTAAGGGGGGGCACTGGTGCTTAGAGACCACCTTATATCAGTGTCCACTGCGTTCCCCTTTACAGCAGAGTTCCCACTTGCACTGTAAGGGGGAATCCTGCAGACTCTGATGCAAAGGGGAACGCCAGGAACTCTGATGTGGGGGGACATCTGGTGACCAGAGACCACCTTCCACAGAGTGAATACATTAAGATATGGGGGGGGGGGTTACTAATATAGAGGGATCTTTATATCAGTGCCCCCTTACATCAGTGACCCCCCCATCAGACTGGTCTGGCGGCGCTGTCACAGGTACAGGAGGTGGTCAGAGACTGCGGACATAGTACAGGAGGTGGTCAGAGACTGTGTACATGGTACAGGAGGTGGTCAGAGACTGTGGACATGGTACAGGCGGTGGGCAGAGACTGCGGACATGGTACAGGAGGTGGTCAGAGACTGCGGACATTGTACAGGAGGTGGTCAGAGACTGCGGACATGGTACAGGAGGTGGTCAGAGACTGCGGACATGGTACAGGGGGTGGTCAGAGACTGCGGATTGTAAGATTCTGGTACCTCTGGTACCCTTATTTTCTATTTTCTTTTCAAATATGCGTCCCACCTTTCTAAATAGGTGGTACGCATACACCTTTAAGACGGATGACGTCATCACCGAGCGCCGCAGAGCGGCTATTTCAACCGCTGGCGTTCTCTCGCACATTGTTCGTTCAACCTGCCTGTGTGTCCACATGCTTACAAGCTTGTCTTGCTACCGGAACCTCCAGCTACTTTCTTTTACTTGGAAACAGACCGGAACCTCGCTACTGATCCCTGTATCTCGCTACTGGATCACTCCCTCACTACTGGACCCTTCTACTACTAACCTTACTAGTGATAAGTACCTCACAGGGGAATCCTCCATAACCTTACTTACACTATCTACCTCTGCACATTAAGGACTGTTACTATCTATGCATACTAATTCTATCATCTGCACTGTTACATAGATTGCTAGCTCTTGAGTCTACTACCATCTATCCTTGCACTGGGTTAGTCTATCCTGTATTTGTCATCTGCTATCCTTACCACCTGTTACCATACTCGATTACTAACCTATCTGCATTCTACCTAATACCATCTAGTACTCTCCTGAACATTCTATCAAGTGCTTACCATCTCTGTCACTGTTCACACCTGTCCCTTCAGCACATCATCTTCATACTAACATATACATCCTATCACTCCAGGAACATCTTATTGAGTGTGTATATCTGTATGCTGAAGCTGACAGGCCCACAGTGATGAGTCTGGAGAGTTGGATTTGGTTATTTAACACATCTCTACATGACTACTGAGTGGAGATTCTGCAGCTGCAAATCCAGCCTACTACAAAAACGCAGGAGCGTTACACGGATATGGTAAAGAGGGTGGTCAGAGACTGTGTACATAATACAGGAGATGGTCAGAGCCTGAGTGGACATGGAAGTGCCCTCCTCACCCCCTCACAGTAGTTTCTTCCTATGTCCCCCTTCATATTAGCTCTCCACATCAGTGTCCTTCTCCTAAGTCCCTTTCACCTCTCCATAGCCATATCAGTGACATTACTGCAGAGTGAAGCTGTGACACTGATGTGCCTGTGGAGAGGTGAAGGGGGCACAGGAGCAGGACACTGATGTCCTCTGCCCCCTGACTCATCTCTCTACTCCAGTCTGCAGTGCGCTGCTAGCTGTCAGAGGCTCGGAGCCCCACTCACCAGTCCTCTGCTCTTCTGTACTCTGCCTCTGCTGTCACAGTCTGCTCTGTCCACTCCACCATCCGTCCAGCAGCATCTTCTAGTTCTAGTCCACAGACTCCACTCCACACTGTCACTGTGGCCTGGCGGCCGGTGGGAAAACTTAAATGATGGATGATGGCGGGGGCGGAGGCAGGGGCGGGCGCAGGCGGGCCGTGGCACTCGTCCGACGAATCTGACTCAGTGTGAGTCTGCATCTCTGCGAGAGGACTCGGGGATCTCCGGAACTGCGCGCCGCGCATGCGCAGTTTTGACCTTGCCGCCGCCGCCGTAGATTTACTGGCACCTTTCTCCTGCTACGGGCATTTACAGGCAGGAGAAAAGTGCCCTGTTTTTACAGGCTGTCCGCAAATCTACGGGCGGTTGGCAACACTGCCATTTGCAGTTATTATCTCCCCTCATTTCTTGGTCTCACAGGCTTTGCAGAGGTCGCCATTGGCTCCCGCTGCTGTCTATCAAAGTCAGTAAAGAGGGCGCAGGGGGGTGGTTCTTTGGCTACTCCCCGCTGTGCTAGGAAAGTCAGCAACTGGGTTCAGCAGAAAGAAGATACTGGTTAGTATGCGAAAGAGCAATTGTTCATTGTTCCAACAAAGAACTTGCTCAAGTGTGTACGGTGTAACAAAGTTATTTTACAGTTCAGGTAAAGTAGATGTCCTCGTATCTAGTTTGATGTTGGAGTACCCCATTTCAGTGGCGGCTGGTGCTCAAAATTTTTGGGGGGGCGCAAAAAAATATATAATTGGTATTGCTTTGCGGCAAAAAAACGCTGTAAAAAATTGCGTGACTTAACAAACAATCATTAAGTTGGTTCAAGATTGACCAGCCTGTCCCCCATCAATGCACAGTGACCTGACCAGCCTGTCCCCCATCAATGCACAGTGACCTGACCAGCATGTTCCCATCAATGCACAGTGACCTGACCAGCATGTCCCCCATCAATGCACAGTGACCTGACCAGCATGTCCCCCATCAATGCACAGTGACCTGACCAGCATGTCCCCCATCAATGCACAGTGACCTGACCAGCATGTCCCCATTAATGCACAGTGACCTGACCAGCATGTCCCCATTAATGCACAGTGACCACCTGACCAGCATGTCCCCCATCCATGCACAGTGACCTGACCAGCATGTCCCCATTAATGCACAGTGACCACCTGACCAGCATGTCCCCATTAATGCGCAGTGACCACCTGACCAGCATGTCCCCATCAATGCATAGTGACCACCTGACCAGCATGTCCCCATCAATGCACAGTGACCACCTGACCAGCATGTCCCCATCAATGCACAGTGACCTGACCAGCATGTCCCCATTAATGCACAGTGACCTGACCAGCATGTCCCCATCAATGCACAGTGACCTGACCAGCATGTCCCATCAATGCACAGTGACCTGACCAGCATGTCCCCATTAATGCACAGTGACCTGACCAGCATGTCCCCATTAATGCACAGTGACCTGACCAGCATGTCCCCCATCCATGCACAGTGACCTGACCAGCATGTCCCCATCAATGCACAGTGACCTGACCAGCATGTCCCCATTAATGCACAGTGACCACCTGACCAGCATGTCCCCCATTCATGCACAGTGACCTGACCAGCATGTCCCCATTAATGCACAGTGACCTGACCAGCATGTCCCCATTAATGCACAGTGACCTGACCAGCATGTCCCCATTAATGCACAGTGACCACCTAACCAGCATGTCCCCATTAATGCACAGTGACCACCTGACCAGCATGTCCCCATCAATGCATAGTGACCACCTGACCAGCATGTCCCCATCAATGCACAGTGACCACCTGACCAGCATGTCCCCATCAATGCACAGTGACCTGACCAGCATGTCCCCATTAATGCACAGTGACCTGACCAGCATGTCCCCCCATCTATGCACAGTGACCTGACCAGCATGTCCCCCCATCTATGCACAGTGACCACCTGACCACAGTCATGTCACAGTCATGTCACAGGTCAGGTCATGTCACAGGTCATGTTACAGTCATGTCACAGGTCATGTCACAGGTCATGTCATAGGTCATGTCACAGTCATGTCACAGGTCAGGCCACAGGTCAAGTCACAGGTCATGTTACAGTCATGTCAGGTCACAGGTCATGTCACAGGTCATGTCACAGGTCATGTCACAGTCATGTCACAGGTCATGTCACAGGTCAGGTCACAGGTCATGTCACAGGTCAGGTCATAGGTCATGTTACAGTCATGTCACAGGTAATGTCACAGGTAATGTCACAGGTCATGTCACAGGTCAGGTCACAGGTCAGGTCACAGGTCATGTCTGTGCATTAATGGGGACATGCTGGTCAGGTGGTAACTTTTTGAGGCATGTTCCACTTTAGGCTAACATTTTTCTTTTCAATTCTGGATATATTAAAGAAGGGTTAAACCCACTGGGAGGAGTTCCTTTTACTTTCTGTTCCATAGATACCAGAGAAAATACTTTCTCAGACAGTTGTCACTGCACTGTCTGCGACAGGTCTTTATAAAATTTAGGACTGGAAAGATTTATATTTTACCTATGTATTTAGTTAGCTTTTTGCCTGGAGTTCAGCTTTAAGTAAAATAAATGTAGTGCTACTCCCGTAAGAGCCTCAGGAATTATAGTCCAGGTCTTCCCAACTTCAGCCCTTCAGCCAGGCACACAACAGGCTCATTGACTCTTTTCTTGAAAAACTAGGGGGATTTTGTTTTTTTATCTTTATTTTTGGAGAACTTGGATAGGGATACTCCAAGAATAAGAACTATGTACAACTGAGGACTTAGAGGACTTAATCTTCCTGTAGCTTAAGCAGTAGTATTAGTAGTAGAGCAAAATCCCTTTAAATAGCAAAATATCTGGACAGAACTCTTCAGGACACCAACCTGTGTCCCCTTTAACCCTTTCCTGCATAGTGGTCACTACAGCGGAAAACTATTTAAAAGCTGTTTTCTTGTTCATGCATGGGTTGGTTCTGATTGTATAGTTGCATATTACCCATTACAGTGGGTGCTAGTGTTTCACCTAGACATGTGCAATTCATTTTGGTCCGGATGTAAATTCAGACAAATTTTTGGTTATTCAGAGATTTGGA
This sequence comes from Pelophylax lessonae, assembly GCF_965119305.1. Taxonomy (NCBI): domain Eukaryota; kingdom Metazoa; phylum Chordata; class Amphibia; order Anura; family Ranidae; genus Pelophylax; species Pelophylax lessonae. Next base: position 83,037,114 of record NC_138779.1, on the reverse strand, counting down.
TGTATCCAAAATAAATAGTAACAAATTCAGTTGAAATTCATTTCTTTTTATTTTGTTTGATCATTTTCCAAGGAATTCCAAATTTTCAGAACTAATCTAATTCAGATCAATTGAAAAATGATTGTCCAGTTCGAATTCTGTGTGAAAAATATCTTGTTGTTAACTACTTCCGGACCGCCCACTGCCGATTTACTGCGGCAGGCTGGCCCTCCTGCGCGAACCGACGTAGACCTACGTCAGTCATGTGCCTGCAGCTAGGGGACCCGCTCCCGCCCCCACTCGGCAGCGGGGACTCTGATGCACCGATTGCCGCCTGACACCTGTGATCGTTCCCCACTGAGAGAGAAGAACGGTCAGCTGTTGTAAACACAGCTGACCGTTCTTCTCTCTGGAAGGATCACAGAGCTCCTGTGATCCTTCTATGTAGGATCACAGGTCTCTATGGTCATTACAAAAGCTCCGCCCCCATAGAGTTAGAAACACGCCCCTAGGTACACATTTAACCCCTTGATCCCCCACTGTGTTAACCCCTTCCCTGCCAGTGTCATTATTACAGTAACAGTGCATATTTTTAGCACTGATTACTGTAATAATGTCACTGGTCCCCCTAAATGTGTCAAAAATGTGAGTTAGGGGTCCGATCTGTCCGCCGCAATGTCGCAGTCCTGCGAAAAATCACAGATAACCGCCATCTTTTTTTGTTTATAGCGCAAACAATAAAAATCGCAGAGGTGATCAAATACTACCAAAAGAAAACTCTATTTGTGAGAAAAAAAGGACATTAATTTTATTTACAATAGGTACAGCATCACACGACCGCGGAATTGTCAGTTAAAGTATCGCAGTGCCGAATCGCAAAAAATTACCTGGTCATTAAGAGGGAAAATCTTCCAGACCAGAAGTGGTTAAGGAGCGGGCCAGGAAGAAAGCCGCTGCTTCCTTAACAAAATGTTTACAATTCAGCTCTCAGCGGGGAAGCCCGCTGACAGCTGATGAGTCAAAAAGGATGCTACAGCTGGCTTCCTAGTCTGCTTCTTAACAACCAGCTGTTCTTCACTTCTCGTCGTTTTTCAACTGACCTAAATTCGAAACCTTCTGAAAATTTTGAATTCATTAGAAAATTAATAAACAAATCGAAATTAAACTAAACGAAATGAATTCCTAAACAAATCAAAGAAACAAAATTAGTAACATAAGAAATTATCTCTGCACATGTCTAAATGTCACCCAATACTCTGCCACCCACTTGAAAGTCATTGTAAGGGCAAGAAAATAATTTCAAAACCGAGATGGCCTATGGAAATCTAGAAAGGCGGAGCAGTTTAGGAATATCTTGCCAATACTTCTATAGGAGGGGACCCTTGGAGGTAGAAAAATATGGTAACATCAAGTAACACCTAAATAAATATATTGTTATTACATTTTACTAGCATCGATTTTATCTTGGGCGGAAATTACAAATAAACATCTGTCCACTAAATTGGACATCATGTATCACTGGTTTATATACAATTCATACTGGGACTTTGTTTTTAATATAGCTGCATTATCTTTTTTGGCTGTAAATCTATTTATTTATGCTATTAGAATGCAATTTGCAGTTTTTGTAAAAAAAACATAATTTTGTGCAGATAAGTTCTATTATGTATGTAAGGCCTCATGCATACTGGCTGTCTTTCCTCCTGGCAGCAGCATTTCGACTTAAAAACTGCTTGATGCTTGTAAACATGTTTAGGTGCATCAAGTGTTTGAGCGTTAAATAATTTCGTTGGTCAGAATAATAATTTCTTCTGGCCACTGAAATTAATTGACTCTCAAGCACTAAAGGTGGCTAGCGTTAACGTGCGTTTACACACATGTACACACGTCAAGCGTTTTTTTGTGCCAAAACGTGACTGCTCCTGGATGCGCTGCCAGTGGGCTTTTTTCTGCCTCTAAACTCCTCTAAATGCTTATGTGCGCAAGGACACATAGGCTAACATGCAAGGGTGTTTAGAAGCAAAAAAAACTGTAATTTACCAGACACCTCTAGAAGGGGTAGCTAAAGCACAAGGCCCCCACGATCCAGCAATATCTGTACTCACAAGGCCCATGGACAAATGGAGCCCCCTCTTCCAACCGATGCCTTCCAGTGATACGATGCCCTGCAGACAAATCTGTGGCAGACAGCTCCCCTCAGTCAGCTTCTTTTAAGCATCGGGTCTCTGAATTCCTCCCTTAGGTCACCCATCTAAGGCTTCCACATGGCAGCCTGTGCCTGAGAGAGCAGGCTAGACTCCTCCACTCTGGGACAAGACCCAGTGCTCGGTGTGCTCTAAAGCCCCGTACACACGCACCGATTGTCGGCCGAACGATCGGCCGTCTTTTGTCCGGTGCTGTCCTGTAGGTTGAAAAGTGCTAAAGACTGCATGCGAATTTTGTCGGCCAACAACAGCCGACTGCAGAAGTGATGTCATGTGATGGTTAACTTTCTGTGTGTTTTTTCTTCTCTGAGCATGCCCAGTCTTGCTCATCTGCTGTTTGTCGGCCGAATTCTGTACTGACCGAGGAACAATCGGCCGTTCTGGTGTTGGCCAACAAAAATTTTAAAGCCTGCACACCAGATTCTGTTCGGCCGAAAAGTCGCAGTCGGTTGTCGCAAGCATCATACTAACGAGGCGACAATCGGCCGATCAGACGTTGGCCGAATATTTACGGCCGACAATCGCTACGTGTGTACGGGCCTTAAGAATAAATACAGTCTCCCAGTCTGCCTTCAGAGCCTGTCTCTCTGGGATAGGCCAGGACTGTATCAATTGATCAAGCTGCCATCTGTACAGCTCCACATCTATCATCCAGAAACTTCTCAAGTTGCCTGGATACAGAGGGAGCTATCTAGCAGACTGGCAGTAGCAGAGCACACTGATCAGGCCTAACTAAACAATTGCAGCTCACTGAGTCAAACTATGCTTTTACCTTAGTCAACATGACAGCCACACTGACTAGTGTGGCAACTTAATTTACCTATCAAAAACAAACACTAACACTTGCCTAACTATCCGTGCACCTACCTAGAATGGTGCTACACAAATGACAAAATAAAAAAGGACAATTTCATCCACAAGCAGACTCTCTTCCCTCAACAATTAGATTGTTATTCTGAGCTGCCACGAAGTGGGCTTAGGGCTCTGTTCACATCTAGGCGTTATCGGACAATTTTCTGCTCTAAAGCTCCGTACACACGATCAGATTATCGAACGATCTGTCGTCCGTTTTTTGTGGCATGCTAGTCTGATGTGGAAAGTGAAGAGGTTATTTTCATACGAATTTTCCCGTACAACAGAATTCTACTTCAGACGTGATGTCATGTGCTGGATTGTTTTGTATGTGTTCTTTCGTCTCTGAGCATGCCTAGTCTTGCTCTTAAGATTTTTTTCCGTCGAAATCTGTACTAATGAGATGAAAATCAGACGTTGTTTTGATGGACGACAAAAATTATATAGCCTGCACATCAGGATTTTGTCAGCCGAAAAGTAGGATTCAGCTGTCGAAAGCACCATACTAAAAATCCGAAAATCGACAGATCGGTCGTCGGACAAATTTTCCCTACAGATTTTCTTATCGTGTGTACGGGCCTTTAGCCTCAGCTCTAAAAACACCCAATAAGACAAATCCCATTCATTTCACTGGCCCCTGTTCACATCTGAGTGTTCTGTCTCCTTACGCAAAACGCCCATCGCTCAAAAAAGTACATTAGCTTCTTTTTTGGCAGATTACAGGCGTTTTTACTTTTTTCATTGGTCACTTGTCAACTTAATAATGCCTGCACAAAAACACCTGTCAACGCCCGAAAAAACGCCTGTTAAAAATAGCAATGCCTAGATGTGAACGTAGCCTTAGGCTCTGTTCACATACTGGCATATCGTATCGCAGGCAGAATAAGCGCAATTCTGCCCACGATCCTGAATCATTGCAAATCTCGGGATGGCCGTGTGATCCCCGAGACTTGCAATGGCACCCCAAACGCAGTGCGATTTTGCCGCAATTGTCGCCCGAAAATCCCACAAACAGAACTGCGAGACGCCTGTTGCCCAAAGAAGGTCCTTTACTTTTTTTGAGCGACAGGTGTCCTGTGATTTGTCGGGGGACAATTGCGGCAAAATCACGCCGCATTTGGTGTGCCATTGCAATCGCACTGGAATCCTGCGATTTGCAATAATTCAGGATCGTGGGCAGAATCGTGGCGATTCTGCCCGCAATCCGAGATGCCTATATATAAATGGAGCCTTAGAGACATTCAGATGTCATTGCACAAATGAAAAAAAAAAGAAAAACACATTTCCAGCATTATTCACCATGTATTGGCTTTCCACTCTCTAATGATAGCTGTGGAAACTAAAGGAATGTAATGTTTTTCATTCCCCAGCCACTGCAATCATCTCTTGCCCTCCTGAGACATGAGTCACTGGCTGGCTTAATGACAGGACCTCTTGAGATGCCCAAGACTGGCTTACAGGCTGTACACCTACACAACTGGAAAATTGCTTTTAATGCTTCTCTCTGAAAATTATACCACATGGTGAAGCATGCTTCAGTCTTGGTCCAAACTGTACAATACTTCAGACACTAGTCACTCAAGGTAAGGCACTTTAATTTATCTTCAATTAGTTTAACATACATCTGGGTAGACAAAGCCTCAATGTTTAAAGGAAGGTTATGGCTTAAAAGGTCATCGTTTTTGTGAATAAAAAACTTGTAAGAATTTCCATTTATAGGAACAGTCATTCCTGGGCATTTTGGTGTTGCTGTGAAAAAAGTCAAGCACCCCTAGTCATAATGATACTTTAAGTAAGTATGTTTATTAAAGGTTAGCACTACCTATAGAATTCTATACTAGGTTATAACATTTATAATATATTCCCCATGAACAGCCTCATTAAAGAATTATCCTAAGTCCCGTTTCACACTATGCAGTGCGGGAACCGCATGCAATTTTGAACAGGAATCGCAGCAATACGATTTGAGCCATTATATTATATGGCTCAAACGAACCGAATCTGCACCAAAAACGCTCACAACCATTTTTTTGTGGCACCAGAATCAGAACACCAATGCGATCCAATTTTGCAAATCGCACTATGTTTTGCAAACCTATTTCAGGGTGTCGATAATTTAACATACACACCCCCAGTAGTATGCATGAACTTGGTGTGATTCGCACTGCATCAGTGTGAACCCGGACTAAAACAAAAGGGTAGTTCTAAAGGAAGGTAACCCTAGTAGCAACAAACAGCAAAAGAAAAATAGTAAGGAAACATCAGAAGGTTATAGCAATCATTACCATGATTACTCCGTATGTAACTCCTAGCAATTGCTGCATATGCAGTTGCAAGTAGTAGTGACAGGTAAATACATTTGGAGCATTGAGCTAACAATTATCAATTATGTGCTACTATCTGTTAAACTCCATTGTACCCTAGGTGTAGGGATTAATCGCAAGGCAATTAAGAGTGATAATCACTAGAGCAAAAATTGAGCCCAAGCGCTGACTCAATCGATCAGATTGGGGGGGAGCAAATACTGTAGCAGCATAAAGTTGTTAGAAATCAGAAATGGAATTCGGATGCAAACTTCAGGAAAACAAATCTTTTTATTACTTAGCCCGGCTCATGGCCATTTGTCAAGTAACTAAATAGGCGTGTACATCACATATATATACTGTATCTCACAAAAGTGAGTACACCCCTCACACTTTTGTAAATATTTTATTATATCTTTTCATGTGACTACACTGAAGTAATTAGTGTACAGCTTGTATAACAGTGTAAATTTGCTGTCCCCTCAAAATAACTCAACACACAGCCAATAATGTCTAAACCACTGGCAACAAAAACGAGTACACCCCTAAGTGAAAATGTCCACATTGGGCCTAATCAGCCAATTTACCACCCCAGTGTCATATGACTGGTTAGTTTTGCAAGGCCTCAGGTGTGAATGGGGAGCAGGTGTGTTAAATTTGGTGTTATTGCTCTCACTCTCTCATACTGGTCACTGGAAGTTCAACATGGCACCTCATGGCAAAAAACTCTCTGAGGATCTCAAAAATGTATTTTTGCTCTACATAAAGATGGCCCTAGGCTATAAGGAGATTGCCAAGACCCTAAAACTGAGCTGCAGGACAGTTGCCAAGACCATACGGTGGTTTAACAGGACAGGTTCCACTCAGAATACCAAGATAAACCTATTTGGTTCAGATGGTTTTAAGCATGTGTGGTGGCAAACAGGTAAGGAGTACAAAGACAAGTGTGTCTTGCCTAAGTCAAACATGGTGGTGGGTGTGTCATGATCTGGGGCAGCATGAGTCCTGCTGAAACTGGGTAGCTACAATTCATTGAGGGAACCATCAATGCTAACATGTACTGTGACATACTGAAGCAGAGCATGATCTCCTCCCTTTTGGAGACTGGCCTGCAGGGCAGTATTCCAACATGATAACGACCCCATGACAACGAGCATCTGTGGGGCATCTTCAAACGGAAGGTGGAGGAGCGCAAGGTCTCTAACATCCACCAGCTCTGTGATGTCTTCAAGGAGGAGTAGAAGGGGACTCCAGTGGCAATCTGTGAAGTTCTGGTGAACTCCATGCTCAAGAGAGTTAAGGCAGTGCTGTAAAATAATGGTGGCCACACAAAATATTGACACTTTGGGTGCAATTTGGACATTTCCACTTAGGGTGTACTCACTTTGGTTGCCCGCGGTTTAGACATTAATGGCTGTGTGTTGAGTTATTTTGAGGGGACAGCAAATTTGCACTGTTATACAAGCTGTACACTCACTACTTTACATTGTACCAAAGTGTCAATTCTTCAGTGTTACATGAAAAGATAGAATAAAATATTTACAAAAATATGCGGGGTGTACTCACTTTTCCGAGATGCTGTATTTACAAAAATGTGAGGGTGTACTCACTTTTGTAAGATACTGTAAAACAACAGTTATATTACAGATACATATTTCCCTAACTAGCTTGGCAAGCAATATATATCCTTCTCATACAGATGTTCCCTGTAACATTTATCTATGGCAATTACCATTCCTGGCTTCACACTTATCTGTATTCTCATTAGTTACAGGAGAACAGAGAGGAAGAGATCGCGAGAGAGAAGGGGGGGTCTAAGATAGGCAGCTTGACTGTCCTGGTCTCTGTAGTACCACAGGGATTGTGAGAATCTACCATTTTGTTTTGCAAATTATCCACCATTTTAGAAGGCTTTCCAGGTGATGCCACAATACAATTGATGCCCCTCCCTTAATTGCAGACAAAGCTTCTTACAGTAGAAAAAAACACTTTTTTTTTTATTTGGACATAGTAAGGGATTTTAACTAAATAAGGGTTAGAAGGTTTTAGCCCCTTAATGACCAGGCCATTTTTTGCGATACCGCACTGGGTTATTTTAACTGACAATTGTGCAGATGTGCGGCGCTGTACCCAAATAAAATTAATGTCCTTTTTTCCCACAAATAAACCCTTTTTTTGGTGGTATTTGATCACCTCTGCCATTTTTATTTTTTGCACTAGAAACAAAAAACAATATTTTTTACTATTTGCATCTACAAACGATGCAATATTTATATAGCATTTTTAATTATTTATTTTTTACTAGTAATGGTGGCGATCAGCGATTTTTAGCGGTTCAGGAAGCCAAGATGTAAACAGAGCTTTAACCACTTGCCGACTGCTCACAGTAATATTACTGCGGCAGTGCGGCTCCCCTAAGTACTACGTGACTGGAGGGGAAGGGGTTTCGGCATTTAGACACAGTGGGAGTTGGGCCAGGGGAGGAGAGGTGGCGATTGCCGCCTTCCTCCCCCGATCTTCCAGGAAACGGAGAGAAGACCCGCCTGCTTATGTAAACAAAGCAGGCGGATCTTTTCACTGACAGGTAGGGACAGATCAGCAGCAGATGCTGAAACTGCGATCTCTGTGCCTGTCACACAACCCCCCCACACACAAGTCAGTAAGCATTAGGCATACATTTAACCCCTTGATCATCCCCAGTATTAACCCCTTCCCTGCCAGTGTTATTATTATAGTAACAGTGCATATTTTTAGCACTGATTTCTGTAGTAATGTCACTGGTCCCCACAAAAGTGTCAAAAATGTCACTTAGGGGTCAGATCTGTCCGCCGCAATGTCGCAGTCCCGCAGATCGCCGCCATTACTAGTAAAAAAAAAAAAAACAATAAAAATTACTTAAATCTTTCCTGTAGTTAGTAGATGCAATAACTTTTGCGCAAAACAATCATAATACGCTTATTGTGATTTTTTTTACCAAAAATATGTAACAGAAAACAAATTGGCCTAAAATGTTAAAAAGTTTAGATTTTAAAAAATTTTTTTGAGAATGTTATATGGCAGAATGCGAAAAATATTGTTTTTTTTTTTCAAAATTGTCGCTCTTTTTTTTGTTTATAGCGCAAAAAATAAAAATCGCACAGGTGATCAAATACCACCAAGAGAAAGCTCTATTTGTGGGAAAAAAAGGACGTAAATTTCCTTTTTGTACAGTGTCGCACGACCGCGCAATTTTCCGTTAAAATAATGCAGTGCCGAATCGCAAATCAGGGCCTGGTCAGGAAGGGGGCAAATCCTTCCGAAGCTAAAGTGATTAAGCAAGTGGCAGGAGTTGGTAGGTAAAGCAAAAAAGCTGAGAACGTTAAAATATTCTGCGGTTTTAGCACAGATTAAAATGAGATACCCAAGGATGAAAAAAGTTGTTGGAGGCCTTTAGGTAATTAGTTAGAAGCTTAGGTCTGCTTGGATCCTAATGCAAACCCACCTGAGTGAGCCGCTAGGAAGCGGTCACCTGCACTAGGCAAGTCATCTGTGGCTGGCACATTCCTTAACCAGGAGCTGCACGTATACAATGGACATGTAGATATGTGGCTGCAGGCTGGGGTAGGCTCCAACCACAAATCACTGGCCCAGTACAGAAGACAGCTTCCTGGGGGCTCGAAACAGGATCCGAACATGCCTGGGCTAAAGGCCTAAAACAAGACAGAAAAATGATGAAGGGGACCAGAACGACGTGACAATCTAGAAAAGACTGATTTAAGAAGACCAAGACTTGCAGAGGTGGCAAGGCATGACCAAATGAGTAGAGTCGGACAAAAGATGATGAAACAGAATGGGCAAAGGACTAGACTGCAACCCTGAACAGACCAAATGGCCAAAGATAAGAATGGGACAGGAACAGCAAGTCAAGACTAGCAGAGATAGACAAGAGAAAATAATTATAAAATGGGCGAAATGAGAGTGTAATGAGCAAAGATGTGCAAACTGGAATACAAGATAGGAAAGGAGGTAAAGAAATGGGTAGCTTAGAGATGCAGTTAAAGCGGAAGTACAGCCTAATACCCTAAATTCTCCCCTGCAATCATTAATGTACTTGAAGTTCAGCCTTATGTGTTAAAATGAAAACGTTTTTCTACTTTTATTTTGCAGTTTTCACTGCTGTCACATAACTTCAATTCCTTTTCCTGCTGAGTCCAAGAGCAGAAAGTGGGTGTGGTTACTGAAAGCTAGTGACATCACTTTCAGGGAGGGACACTGTTCCATGTTTTACCAGTGAGCATATAAGAATGGGAGGAGCTGATCATATGTTCCCGCCCAGTGTTCTCTCATCAGTGACACACAAAGTCGCATGACAAGTCACAGCCTATTGATCTCAATAGCACCCGTTTCCATTTATGCGACTTTGAAAATCAACGACTTTGAAAAGGTACCTGCACTACTTTGATGCAACTTTTGATGCGACTTTGATCCAGAGAGTGTAAAGTTGGATCAAAGTTGCATTCTAAATTGCAATAGTGTAAACTAAAGCTCCGTTTTCACCAGTGTGACTTGCCATGTAACTTTGGACACACAGTCGCATGACAAGTCACAGCCAATTGATTTTAATGGCACCAGTTCCCATCTATGTGACTTTGAAAAGGTACCTGCACTACTTTGATGCAACATTTGAGGCAACTTTGATCCAGAGAGTGTAAAGTTGGATCAAAGTTTGACTCACTTGAATCACTCCACAATATAGTGTATCGGAGGCAGGTCCCCCAGGTTCCTGGTGCTCATATGCTATGGACCACTTTGTCCCTTTTTAAAAATGTGATACAGCGGCTTCCAGTGGACACCTGGACCTCGTCCCCTAATAATCTGCTCTGGTGTAACCCTGAACTTCCTGAACTGATGTCTCATCCCAGTTATCGGTTTTGGATGGCAAAGGGTGTTAAGTATCTCAACCACTTGTACACTGCTCAGAGGTTCAAGTCTTTCCGACAACTTTGGGGACAGTGGCGGAGCTAGACTTTTAAAACAGGGGTGGCAAAGGGGTGGCTAGGTATTATTTTGGGGGGTCAATATACAAAGTGTAATTTAGTGTCAGATTCGTCCACCGCAATGTCGCAGTCCCTCTAATGATCGCTGCCATTACTAGTAAAGACAGGATACAGGTGGTGGTGATCAGAGGATACAGACAGGATACAGGTTTGCCCCCAATGATTATTGCAGAGTGCCACAGCAATGCACCCAATGATTATTGCAGAGTGCCACAGCAATGCCCCCAATGATTATTGCAGAGTGCCACAGAAATGCCCCCAATGATTATTGCAGAGTGCCACAGCAATGCCCCCAATGATTATTGCAGAGTGCCACAGAAATGCCCCCAATGATTATTGCAGAGTGCCACAGCCTTGCCCCCAATGATTATTGCAGAGTGAGACAGCAATGCCCCCAATGATTATTGCAGAGTGAGACAGCAATGCCCCCAATGATTATTGCAGAGTGAGACAGCAATGCACCCAATGATTATTGCAGAGTGCCACAGCAATGCCCCCAATGATTATTGCAGAGTGCCACAGCAATGCCCCCAATGATTATTGCAGAGTGCCACAGAAATGCCCCCAATGATTATTGCAGAGTGCCACAGCCTTGCCCCCAATGATTATTGCAGAGTGAGACAGCAATGCCCCCAATGATTATTGCAGAGTGAGACAGCAATGCCCCCAATGATTATTGCAGAGTGCCACAGAAATGCCCCCAATGATTATTGCAGAGTGCCACAGAAATGCCCCCAATGATTATTGCAGAGTGAGACAGCAATGCCCCCAATGATTATTGCAGAGTGCCACAGCCTTGCCCCCAATGATTATTGCAGAGTGCCACAGCAATGCACCCAATGATTATTGCAGAGTGCCACAGCAATGCCCCCAATGATTATTGCAGAGTGCCACAGCAATGCCCCCAATGATTATTGCAGAGTGCCACAGAAATGCCCCCAATGATTATTGCAGAGTGCCACAGCCTTGCCCCCAATGATTATTGCAGAGTGAGACAGCAATGCCCCCAATGATTATTGCAGAGTGAGACAGCAATGCCCCCAATGATTATTGCAGAGTGCCACAGCAATGCCCCCAATGATTATTGCAGAGTGCCACAGAAATGCCCCCAATGATTATTGCAGAGTGAGACAGCAATGCCCCCAATGATTATTGCAGAGTGCCACAGCCTTGCCCCCAATGATTATTGCAGAGTGCCACAGCAATGCACCCAATGATTATTGCAGAGTGCCACAGCAATGCCCCCAATGATTATTGCAGAGTGAGACAGCCTTGCCCCCAATGATTATTGCAGAGTGCCACAGAAATGCCCCCAATGATTATTGCAGAGTGAGACAGCAATGCCCCCAATGATTATTGCAGAGTGAGACAGCAATGCCCCCAATGATTATTGCAGAGTGCCAGCAATGCCCCCAATGATTATTGCAGAGTGCCAGCAATGCCCCCAATGATTATTGCAGAGTGCCAGCAATGCCCCCAATGATTATTGCAGAGTGCCAGCAATGCCCCCAATGATTATTGCAGAGTGCCAGCAATGCCCCCAATGATTATTGCAGAGTGAGACAGCAATGCCCCCAATGATTATTGCAGAGTGAGACAGCAATGCCCCCAATGATTATTGCAGAGTGCCAGCAATGCCCCCAATGATTATTGCAGAGTGCCAGCAATGCCCCCAATGATTATTGCAGAGTGAGACAGCAATGCCCCCAATGATTATTGCAGAGTGAGACAGCCTTGCCCCCAATGATTATTGCAGAGTGCCACAGCAATGCCCCCAATGATTATTGCAGAGTGAGACAGCAATGCCCCCAATGATTATTGCAGAGTGAGACAGCAATGCCCCCAATGATTATTGCAGAGTGCCAGCAATGCCCCCAATGATTATTGCAGAGTGCCAGCAATGCCCCCAATGATTATTGCAGAGTGCCAGCAATGCCCCCAATGATTATTGCAGAGTGAGACAGCAATGCCCCCAATGATTATTGCAGAGTGAGACAGCAATGCACCCAATGATTATTGCAGAGTGCCACAGCAATGCCCCCAATGATTATTGCAGAGTGCCAGCAATGCCCCCAATGATTATTGCAGAGTGCCAGCAATGCCCCCAATGATTATTGCAGAGTGAGACAGCAATGCCCCCAATGATTATTGCAGAGTGAGACAGCCTTGCCCCCAATGATTATTGCAGAGTGCCACAGCAATGCCCCCAATGATTATTGCAGAGTGAGACAGCAATGCCCCCAATGATTATTGCAGAGTGCCACAGCAATGCCCCCAATGATTATTGCAGAGTGCCAGCAATGCCCCCAATGATTATTGCAGAGTGCCAGCAATGCCCCCAATGATTATTGCAGAGTGCCAGCAATGCCCCCAATGATTATTGCAGAGTGCCAGCAATGCCCCCAATGATTATTGCAGAGTGCCAGCAATGCCCCCAATGATTATTGCAGAGTGCCAGCAATGCCCCCAATGATTATTGCAGAGTGCCAGCAATGCCCCCAATGATTATTGCAGAGTGAGACAGCAATGCCCCCAATGATTATTGCAGAGTGAGACAGCAATGCCCCCAATGATTATTGCAGAGTGCCAGCAATGCCCCCAATGATTATTGCAGAGTGCCAGCAATGCCCCCAATGATTATTGCAGAGTGAGACAGCAATGCCCCCAATGATTATTGCAGAGTGAGACAGCCTTGCCCCCAATGATTATTGCAGAGTGCCACAGCAATGCCCCCAATGATTATTGCAGAGTGAGACAGCAATGCCCCCAATGATTATTGCAGAGTGAGACAGCAATGCCCCCAATGATTATTGCAGAGTGCCAGCAATGCCCCCAATGATTATTGCAGAGTGCCAGCAATGCCCCCAATGATTATTGCAGAGTGAGACAGCAATGCCCCCAATGATTATTGCAGAGTGAGACAGCAATGCACCCAATGATTATTGCAGAGTGCCACAGCAATGCCCCCAATGATTATTGCAGAGTGCCAGCAATGCCCCCAATGATTATTGCAGAGTGCCAGCAATGCCCCCAATGATTATTGCAGAGTGAGACAGCAATGCCCCCAATGATTATTGCAGAGTGAGACAGCCTTGCCCCCAATGATTATTGCAGAGTGCCACAGCAATGCCCCCAATGATTATTGCAGAGTGAGACAGCAATGCCCCCAATGATTATTGCAGAGTGCCACAGCAATGCCCCCAATGATTATTGCAGAGTGCCAGCAATGCCCCCAATGATTATTGCAGAGTGAGACAGCAATGCCCCCAATGATTATTGCAGAGTGCCACAGCAATGCCCCCAATGATTATTGCAGAGTGAGACAGCAATGCACCCAATGATTATTGCAGAGTGCCACAGCAATGCCCCCAATGATTATTGCAGAGTGCCACAGCAATGCCCCCAATGATTATTGCAGAGTGAGACAGCAATGCCCCCAATGATTATTGCAGAGTGCCACAGCAATGCCCCCAATGATTATTGCAGAGTGCCACAGCATTTGCCCGCAATCATTGCAGAGTGCCAGCGTCGTCGTCCCCCCCATGAGACCGGCTTACTTACCTCACGGACGGACGGTCATCACAGCAGCTTCTCATCGGTCCGCGGCTCCCTGCATCTTCTCAGTCCTCCCGCCGGCGCCTCCTCGACCAATGGCACGGCATTTGCCATTCGGCCAATCAGGAAGCGGGAGGACCCGCTCCCTGATTGGCCGGAGGAGGATCCATGTGACAATAGCGAATTTTCATTCGCTATTGTCACAGAATGGGCGGGCTCGGCTTCGGGACGCACTGTTCTGCTGCTCCCTGACCCTGGCCGCCAGCTTAGAGGGATCAGCCGGTTCTGCGAACCGGCTGATCCCATCCCACCACTGCCTGTGATTCCTCCGCTGTCAGCCTGGATCGGGGTGGCAACAGGGGTGGCAGGGACTTTTTCTGGGGTGTCAATTGACACCCCAGCTAACCCTCTGGCTCCGCCACTGTTTGGGGAGAGTTTGGACTACCTGCTTCAGCCTGTTTTTTTTACGTCCAACTCAGACATGCTTTGAAGGCTCAGTTTACTTCGCTACCGGCTCTTTTTAGCTGCCTTGTCTGCCTTGAAGAAACTGCTTAGGTACCCTGGTACTACAAAACTAATTTCTCAATACTATTCTTTTTTGATGACGGATTCCAATCCTAGATTTGCCAGGGCACAAACATGTTGGGTTAGTATGGGCATTGACTTTAGTGAGGATGACTGGACTGAATTTACTGAGACCTATCATAAATCGGTTATAGCCTCCAATGACCTTCTGATCCAATTGAAGGTGTTTCATCAAAGCTATTTTACTCCTGACCGCCTACATAAGTTCGGCATGCGTCCCACCCCCGATTGTTTTAGGGGTTGTGGACGTCCTGCCGATTTTTTTCACTGTTTTTGGTCCTGTCCGGTGGTAGCTAAATTCTGTGCTGAAGTTAACACATTCCTGTCCTCGGTTCTAGGTCTCCCTAATGTCCTTCATCCAAAGAATTGCCTGTTGGGCGTGTTCGGAGACCTGTTGGTTTCGGGCAGCGTCAAACGCTTGCTTCGCATCCTGTATTTTTATGCTAAGAAGGCGATTCTTCTGTGCTGGAAGGGGCCTACGGGACCTACGGTTACTGCCTGGCTTCAATTGATTAACAACTGCCTTCCCCTTTACAAACTTACCTTTGAGTTACAAGGTCATTCACACCTGTTTGATAAAATTTGGCATAGCTGGGTATCCAGTCCTCTCACTCTACCTCCTCTGAGCTCTGTGGAGACGAGTTCCCCTTCTGCTAACCTGTAAGGAATTGTAACTGCCGTTCCAAGTGTTGAGTGCACCATATCTTTTCTTGAGTATTGACTTGTACTTTTTGTCTTATTAATTTACAGCTTATCCTATCTTGTTGGGGGGGGGGGGGGGAAGGGGTGTGGCCGGGGAGCATCAGCAATCTAGGTAATGCTTATTAGCATTGAAATGTTTGTTTCCCTTCTTGTCAAGAAGGTCTTGTTTTCTGTTGGTTCGTTGTATTTGTATGTTGTTTAAAATCTCAATAAAAATATCTTTAAAAAAAAGTTGGATCAAAGTTACATCAAAGTCACACTCTAAATCGCAATAGTAGAAACGTAGACAAAAGGTCCATTTACACTAGGGTGAATTCTAATGCGACTTTGGACACACAAAGTTGCATGACAAGTCACAGCCTATTGACTGCAATGGCACCCGTTCCCATCTATGCGACTTTGAAAATCAGCAACTTTGAAAAGGTACCTGCACTACTTTGATGCAATTTTTGATGCGACTTTGATCCAGAGAGTGTAAAGTTGGATCAAAGCTGCACTCAAAGTTGCACTCTAGCCTAGTGGCTATGTTTCCACTGGTGCAACTCTTAAGTTGTGCGATTTAGAATGCGACTTTGAGTGCAGCTTTGATCCAAATTTATACTCTCTGGTTTAAATTGCATCAAAGCAGTGCAGGTAAATTTTCAAAGTCATTGATTTTCAAAGTCGCATAGATAGGAACGGGTGCCATTGAAGTCAAAAGGACTGTGACTTGTCATGTGACTTTGTGTGTCCAAAGTTGCATGACAAGTCGCACTAGTGGAAACGGAGCCTAAAACCTATTACTCACATGTAATGAGCAATAGAAATCGATCTGTATCCTTCTAAACCAGGAATCTCCAAAATATGACTCTCCAGCTGTTGTGAAACTACAAATCCCATGAGGCATTGTAAAACTCTGACATTCACAGACATGACTAGGCATGATGGGAATTGTAGTCCATGAACAACTGGAGGGCCATAGTTTGGAGACATCTGTTCTAAACGTTCAAAAATGTTCCTTTGCACCCCCCCCCCCCTCTGTCTCTCTCTCTCTCTCTCAGGAAAAGCTGCTAGCTTAAACGGGGCTATGAAGACAGGAGACAATCATGTTCTGTGAAGGATAGGAGGGATGGGGCAGGACTAGGCATGCCTATCTAAGAAAGACCAACAACCTTTTCAGGAAGTGAAAGACAACTTAGCAATTTCAGATTTAGGGAGATAGCGTGTCAGTGAAGAACAGGAAGAAGTTGTTTGTCTAGCTTGGATAAGACTTTCTAAACTACACAAGCAGCTAGTCAGAAAATGAATAATATCAAAGATAAAGATATTTAACATACTATTAATAGGGAACATTTCCCTTTAAGGGAGGTAAAAAGAGACTGGAATGGAGTATACAAACAGACTCTTAGAGGAGCAAGACTAAAGGCCCGTACACACGTACCGATTGTCGGCCGAAAATGTTCGGCTTGTTAGTATGATGCTTCCGACAGCCGACATCGCACTTTCGGCCGAAAAGAATCTGTCGTGCAAGCATTAAAATTTTTGTTGGCCAACACCAGAACAGCCGATTGTTCGCCAGTCAGTACAGAATTCGGCCGACAGACAGCAGATTTGCAAGACTGGGCATGCTCAGAAAAGAAAAAACACACGGAAAGTTAACCATCACATCACATCACTTCTGCAGTCGGCTGTTGTTGGCCGACAAAATTCGTGTGCAGTCTTTTGCAGTTTTCAACAGACAAGACAGCCCTCGGACAAAAGATGGCCGATCGTTCGGCCGACGATTGGTACGTGTGTACGGGGCTTTAAGATGCTGAATCCTGAATCCTGAAACAAGGCTATTAAATGGAGGGAGCACTGAAAGGTGTTTAAAAGCTTTATGTAGTGGAAGAAATGCAAAGGAATGCAGATTTGTGGCTGAACAGGTTTAGAGTTGACAGCAGAATTCAAATAAAATAACACCCAATCAAAATGAATTTTGAGAACACTTGGTTGACAGGGTTAAAATATTTCTTCCTTTGAGCTGAAAGGGTTAATGCAGCAGTTGTCTGATCCTGTCAGCAGTAGATTACAGCTTGTTATGGTGTGGTGGGACCCTAATGGCAAGAAAAATATAGTGATGTTGTTCTAATGCACATTAGGCAGGTTAGTAGAGGGAGTGAGGTGGTACAGTATGCCATGGACAGCAAGCTGAGTCGGAGCTGAATGTACCAGATTCTCAATAGGTGGTGTAAAAACCTAGGTAGGTAATTCTTAAAGGTTCAGAATGTCCTCCTGCTTATAAGATTCAACATACAGCAACTTAATTTTAACATTTAGAAAATTTAGAAATAAAAAGTCAATCAATTTTATAAAAAAGGTGCAAGGAATTTTTTGGAAAATACTGATATACTGTATGTCTTTACAAGGTCTGGATACACATTTTAGAGGATGCTCGAGAGAAGGATGCTCACACAAGAGGGTACTTGGTAGGTCTTTGTTGTAATAAAGCAATACAAGGTTTTCATGAATTTCCATTGATTTTAGATGATCTTTTTACTTTAAATATTATTTATGTAGAATAAAAAGAATTAAAAAAAAAAACAATATATATATATATATATATATTATTTACGTAGAAGGTTTTTAGTTACAGTCATACATAAATATGTGAGTATACTGTTAAACCATACACATCATACAAGTGTGAAAACAAGCAGAGATCTCCAAATTATTATAGTTCAATTGACAAAAATAATATATTAGCTTGTCAACACAAGTCATAGAACATGTACATATATTGTCAAAAGTATTGGCACGCCTGCCTTTACACGCACATGAACTTTAATAGCATCCCAGTCTTAGTCCGTAGCGTTCAATATTTAGTTGGCCCATCCTTTGCAACTATACCAGCTTCAACTTTTCCGGGAAGGCTGTCCACAAGGTTTAGGAGTGTGTCTATGGGAATCTTTGACCATTCTTCCAGAAGCGCATTTGTGAGGTCAGACACTGATGTTGGACGAGAAGGCCTGGCTTGCAGGCTCCGCTCTAATTCATCCCAAAGGTGTTGTGTTCTATTGGGTTTAAGTCAGAACTCCGTGCAGACCAGTCAAGTTCCTCCACCCCAAACTCGCACATCCATGTCTTTATGGACCTTGCTTTGTGCACTGGCCAAATCATTTGGTGGATTTGGTGTGGGTTTCTCTTTCAGGGGTTGGGTTTGGACAATTTCATGCTCCCAACTTTGTGGGAACAGTTTGGGGATGGCCCCTTCCTGTTCCAACATGACTGCGCACCAGTGCAAAAAGCAAGGTCCATAAAGACATGGATGAGCAAGTTTGGGGTGGAGGAACTTGACTGGCCTGCACAGAGTCCTTACCTCCACCTGATAGAACACCTTTGATGAATTAAAGCGGAGACTGCAAGCCAGGCTTTCTCGTCCACATCAGTGCCTGATTTCACAAATGCCCTTCTGTAAGAATGATCAAACATTCCCAAAGGCACACTCCTAAACCTTGTGGACAGCCTTTCCAGAAGAGTTGAAGCTGTTATAGCTGCAAATGGTGGGCCAAGTAAACATTGAACCCTATAGACTAAGACTGGGATGCGATTAAAGTTCATGTGCGTGTAAAAGCAGGTGTCCCAATACTTTTGACAATATAGTGTAGTTCAAAAGCAAAATTTGAAAACTCTAAAATAATTTTTTCATTAACTACTTTACCACCGGAGGATTTTGCTGTCTTACGTCCAGGCCACATTTTGCGATTGGGCACTGTGCGACTTTAACTGACAAGGGGAGGAGTCCAGCGATGTAGGTCTACGTCGCTGGACGATATCGAGCCACTTTGCCACAGTACAGTCAACGTGACCGGTCGGCAAGTGGTTAAAAAAGATCAGAATAAAGCTCACCGCACACATTACAATCTGGTTGGTAGGTGCGCATATTACATAGTTTTAGTAAATCTAAAATTGATTGTACAACGGTTGTATGTTCAGATTGCAACATATATATGGAGACCCTTAGATATGTTAAAAAAAAACTTTGTAAATTGAACATATGGCAGCTAAGACATAGCAAATGTATATATACCCAAACAGCTGTGGTTAGTTTTACAGGTGCATTTCATAAAATTAGAATATCATCAAAAAGTTAATTTATTTCAGTAATTCAATTCAAAAGGTGAAATTCATATATTTTATATAGATGCTGTGACGAGACCCTTGCTCGCTCTGTCCGCTCTCCCGACACTCCTCTGTTTCTAGTAAGTCAGCTTGCAGATCGCAACGTCTGATGGTTCGGTCAACCAAGGATCCGGGATCCGAACTACAGCTATGTGGCGTCCGGAATCCATTAGAACAAACACCAAGCAAGCTGTATGTAAGTTCAAACAGGAAGACAATTTATTGGAAGAACACAGCACACTTTTATACAGAATTTGGAACATCCTGCCCCCAACCGTTTTCCTATTGGTCAATTGTAAAGTACCTGCAGTTCCCATTCAGGTCCTCTCCAGACATGCAAATGAGGGCTCGAAAATGAGTCAGTAGTGATTGGTCAGATAGCTTTGACCAATGCAAGGAGACAGAAGCCCCAGGGGGCAATCAATGTACACAATAGTCAGACACAGAACAATGGTTCCCTAACGAGCCCTCAATACACATTACTCTGAGTGTCAATATCTCCCTTAGCAGACAACAGGTGAGGTCATTAGCACACCTGACAATAGGTGAATGGGGAGCCACCTTAGACAGTCCGTCTCCTCAGAACTTCCTGGGATGATCATATTAGGAATGCACTTCCTGCTCAGAGACCTCATGAGAAAGGGAACAATTGACCTTGCTGACAAATATGAAGCAATTCAACCTATCACCCATCTGTCCTTAAAATTCCAGTGATGGTGAACACCATCACATATCTTCCCCCGGGGAAACAGTCCAACAGCCACAGTGGGACCCCGAACGGGTCAACTCGAGGATGTTGGAAAAGTAGTCTTAAGGTTCTAGGTCTGTCTGTCGGGATAACCCCTCTGCATTCCCATGTATATTCCTGGTGTAGGGGTGTGGGGCTTTTGTGTAATTGAGAAATCTACACGTATGTGTCTTCCATCAAGTTCCATTCCATTTGCATGTTCTTTTGCCTCCTTTGCGTTTTCAACATTTTCAAAGCAGACAAACGCGAAACCCCTGGAACGTCGAGACTGCCGATCATACACAATGGATACATCAGCCATTGGACCATATGTTGAAAATACTTCTCTTAGATCTCGCTCCGTTGTGTAAAGACTTAAGCCAAACACGCCCAAACAGCAGTTAGGATCAGGATTTACCGGACGTACTCTACTTCCTATATGCCGCCTTCGATTTGACATGGGAGAGCGACTGTGGCTGTGACGTCTGGTGGTCCCGGCCATGGTGGCCTCTGGGGCATAAGAGGAAGTTAAATGGCCCAAATCGTTCCCCAAAAGTACTTCTGCGGGTAACTCGCGTAGTAATCCCACTCGCACATATCGCTCCCCTGAGCCCCAATCCAAGAGGACTTGGGCGGTGGATAAACGTAGCACCTGGCCCCCTGCTACCCTGACTGCAACAGTCTGGCCGGTCCGGGCTGACTGAGGAATCATGTGAGGCTGGATGAGGGTAATCGTAGCCCCGGAATCGCGGAGTCCCTGGGCTGGCTGCCCATTAACCCATACTGCCTGGCGATGGTGCTGCCGATTATCTCCGGCAGCGGCTTGGACAGGATCCGCTTCGAAAAGTTCGCCGCACTCTTCCTGAACATCTCGGTGGTTGGGCTCAGTCTGGTAACAATGAGCCGCTGGTCTGGATGGATGATTAGTCTCTCGACACCTCGTGGATTGGCTAGGGCAATGTCATTGCAGATGACCAGTTCGGTTACAGGTATAGCACTTAGGTCCAGTAGGAGGGTTGGGTCGGGCTGGGGTTCTAGAGGCAGACCACGGAGGTACTGAAGTCGGCTTAGAGGCTGGTAAACTGGGCAGAGATAGTGGATAGCGCTCGTTTTCGCCTGACCTTCGAGAGTCCAGATATTCATCGGCCAGAGTAGCCGCTTGCTGTACCGTCTGTGGTTGTTTATCTCGCACCCAATCCCGTACTACCGGAGGGGTGTGGTTAAAAAACTGTTCTAATAGTACTAGCTGGGTGATGTCCTCTATGGTATGAGCGTGGCTTCCCTGTAACCAGCTCTTAAGGTTCCGCTGCATACGATGTGCCCACTCCACGTATGTTGTGTTGGTTTGTTTCCGGGATTCTCGAAGCGTAATCCGGCTGGCTTCGGGTGTAATGGCAAATCGGGCTAGCAAAGCTTCTTTTACCCGGTCGTAGTCTTTAGCATCTTCGTCCTCCAGGGCCCGATATGCATCCGCCGCTCTGCCAGTTAAATTACGAGCCAGTAAGGCGACCCAATCTTGGGACAGTACTTCATGTATCTGGCATAGTCTCTCAAAGTCCTGCAGGAATGCATCAATTTCCTCCTCTCCTTCCTTAAATAGTTTGAACGCCCGAAAGGGCAACTTATGGACAGTCGCTGCATCTTTAGGCGTTTTCTCCGATTGCCGTATTTCTGCCATTTTCTGCTCATGTTGCCGCTCTCGTTCCCTCTCTTGCCTTTCTAGTTCTCTATCTTGTCGCTCTCGTTCCCTCTCTTGCCGTTCTAGTTCTCTCTCTTGCCGCTCATCCTGCAGCTGGATGTCTCTAATGGCATTCTGTATGGCGGTCTCTGATGGGTTAGCACCATATAATGCCAACCGCTCCCGAATTCGTTGCTGAAACAAGTCTTCAAGTGACCGGGGTCCTGCATCACCCTCCCTCTGATCCATCTCGGCTAGCTCACTGATCAGGGGGCCTTGTTCTTTGTCCCACCGGTCCCTCTGCGGCTCTCAAGTAAGTCTTTCAGCGTGGCTCTCCTGCATGCTGCATAGCTGGTCATTGACTGTGGTGGTTTGGAGTGTCCCGGTAACTGGAGAGCAAATCCCACCACTGCCAACCAATGTGACGAGACCCTTGCTCGCTCTGTCCGCTCTCCCGACACTCCTCTGTTTCTAGTAAGTCAGCTTGCAGATCGCAACGTCTGATGGTTCGGTCAACCAAGGATCCGGGATCTGAACTACAGCTATGTGCCGTCCGGAATCCATTAGAACAAACACCAAGCAAGCTGTATGTAAGTTCAAACAGGAAGACAATTTATTGGAAGAACACAGCACACTTTTATACAGAATTTGGAACATCCTGCCCCAACAACTGTTTTCCTATTGGTCAATTGTAAAGTACCTGCAGTTCCCATTCAGGTCCTCTCCAGACATGCAAATGAGGGCTCGAAAATAAGTCAGTAGTGATTGGTCAGATAGCTTTGACCAATGCAAGGAGACAGAAGCCCCAGGGGGCAATCAATGTACACAATAGTCAGACACAGAACAATGGTTCCCTAACGAGCCCTCAATACACATTACTCTGAGTGTCAATATCTCCCTTAGCAGACAACAGGTGAGGTCATTAGCACACCTGACAATAGGTGAATGGGGAGCCACCTTAGACAGTCCGTCTCCTCAGAACTTCCTGGGATGATCATATTAGGAATGCACTTCCTGCTCAGAGACCTCATGAGAAAGGGAACAATTGACCTTGCTGACAAATATGAAGCAATTCAACCTATCACCCATCTGTCCTTAAATTCCAGTGATGGTGAACACCATCACAGATGCATTATTTATATGAGTAATATATTTCTAGCATCTCTTTTTTTTTTTAATTTTGATGATTATGGCTTACAGCTAGTGAAAACCCAAAATTCAGTATCTCAGAAAATTAGAATGTTACATAAGACGAAGAAAAAAAAAAAAAAAGGGTTTTTAATACAGAAATGTTGGCTTACTGAAAAGTATGTCCATGTACAGTATAGTATGTGCTCCATACTTGGTCGCGGATCTTTTTGCATGAATTACTGCATGTGGCACTGCTGAGGAGTTATGGAAGCCCAGGTTGCTTTGATAGCGGCCTTCAGCTCTTCTGCATTGTTGGGTCTGGTGTCGCTCACCTTCTTCTTGACAAAACCCCACAGATTCTCTATGGGGTTTAGGTCAGGCAAATTGGCCAAATTGGCCAATTTGGCCAAAAACACCAAAAGATGACATGGCTCCCCAAATCTTCACTAACTGTGGAAACTTCACACTGGACCTCATGAAACTTGAATTCTGTACCTCTCTACTCTCCCTCCAGACTCTGGGACATTGATTTCCAAATGAAATGCAAAATTGTTCACAGTCCGTGATGATTTGGGGTGGCAAGTCATCTGCTGGTGTTGGTCCACTGTGTTTTATCAAGTCCAAAGTCAGCGCAGCCCTCTACCAGGAAATTCTAGAGTACTTCATGCTTCCCTCTGCTGACCAGCTTTTTGGAGATGCTGATTTAATTTTCCAGCAGGACTTGGCACCTGCCTACATTGCCAAAAGTACCAATACCTGGTTTAATGATCATGATATCACTGTGCTTGATTGGCAAGCAAACTCACCTGACCTAAACCCCATATGGAATCTGTAGTATGGTAAGCAACGGGTTAAGTTGCTGTCTGCAAAATGTTACAATTATGTATATGTCTGGGAGCTGGGTGTGGCTGAAGTTAGTTGCATGCTGATGTGCAGTGAATAAAGAAGCAACCTGTACAAGCCTGTCTGTGTTAATACACTACATTTTGGCGACGAGGATGGCTACCGGCTATCGGACCGTTTGATGTGTCTGGAGACCACACTAGTCTCTCACAGCGCTGGGACAAGTGGAAGAAGGGATTTCAGCTCTAGGTTATAGCCACAGGAGTGACTGCACCTGCTCAGAAGAGAGCCATGCTGCTGCATCTAGCTGGACCTCAAGTTCAGGACATTTTTGAAACCCTGGGAGCAACAGGGGAAGATTCAGACTATGAGACAGCCATGAATAGACTGAGTGAGTACTTTGAGCCAAAGAAAAATATTCCCTATGAAAGATATAAGTTTAGACAGGCTGTGCAAGAACTGGGAGAAACCACAGACAGTTATGTGACTAGGCTGAAATATCTGGCAAAGTCTTGTGATTTTGGGACTGTAACTGAGGAGATAATCAGAGATCAGGTCATAGAGAAATGCACATCTGTGCACCTCAGGAGGAGATTATTGAGAGAACCTAGTCTCACACTTACTAGTCTGCAGGAGATTGCAAGAGCCATTGAACTGTCTGAGCTCCAGGCTCTGCATATTGAAACCAAGAACACTGCATCTGTCAATACAGTCTCCAAACCTACCTATAATAATAGGAATATCTGGAGTAGAAAAGAGAGTTTTCCACAGAGGACTTTACATATCACCTGCAATAAATGTGGCAGGGCGGGACACACAAGTCAGGACTGCACTGTGGTACAGAATAAAATGTGCTATGCTTGTGGAAAGACAGGTCATTTTGCAGCTGTGTGTAGAAGTACAACCAGAGATAACAAAACCAAAGGACAATCTGCACAGGTAAATGTTATAGCTGAGGATAAAGAGAGTGCTCCTGACTGTGAATTTATATTCTCCCTGTGTTCTCTGCAAGGCGGGACATTAACCATTAAGATTGGAAATACGGATGTGTCAGTGTTGATTGACTCTGGAGCTACATGCAATGTTATGGACTTGGCTTCTTGGCACAGTCTTAATGGCAGAGAAAATCACCTTAAATTGTGTAACACCACTAAACAGATTTATACTTATGGCTCCAGTACACCACTGCAACTTAAAGGCAAATTTTATACCTCTGTTCAAACACATGAGACTGGTCCTCCATTGCAGACCGAATTCTATGTTGTAGATGGCACAGGGTCGCCTCTGCTTGGTCGTCAAACCGCAATGGCACTAGGGGTGTTACAGATTGGCCGTGATGTAGGCAGCGCAAGAGTGAATATGGTGTCTCCTGCTATTTCTGCATTGAAAGAGGAATTTAAAGATTGCTTCTCTGGGTTTGGAAAATTAAAGGATTTTCAGTTGGAGCTTCACATTGATCCACATGTAAAGCCTATTGCACAGCCAGTACGCAGACTTCCTTATAGCCTGAGATCACCTGTTGAGCACAAACTGGCAGAGCTGCTAGACCTTGACATTATTGAACCTGTGGAAGGGCCCACTCCGTGGGTATCGCCGTTAGTTGTTGTACCAAAGGGCACAGATATTCGTATTTGTGTGGACATGAGATGTGCTAACCAAGCTGTGCAGAGAGAGAGACATCCAATTCCCACTATTGAAGATGTTCTACATGCAATGAATGGGGCAAGTGTCTTCAGTAAACTGGATTTGAAATGGGGTTATCATCAGATTGAATTGACCCCAGCATCTAGAGTCATCACTACATTTGCAAGCCATAAAGGTCTTTTTAGATACAAGAGGTTGATGTTTGGCGTATCGTCCGCACCGGAGGCCTATCAACATGTGATTCAGCAAGTGCTACATGGTTGTGAAGGCACGCATAACATTTCTGATGATAATTGTGTGGGGAACAAACACACAGGAGCACGATGAACGTCTCCGTGCAGTGCTAAATCGCTTGAAGGAGAAAGGGTTGACATTAAATGAGAAGAAATGCACATTTCAAATGAATAAAATGACTTTTATGGGCCATGTGCTGTCTGACAGGGGCATTGGTCCGGAGGACTGTAAAATTAAAGCTGTGTCTGATGCCAGAAATCCTGAAAACCCTGCATAAGTACGCAGTTTTCTTGGGCTAGTGAATTACTGTGCCAAGTTTATTCCAGATATGGCGACTGTCAGTGAACCTTTGAGAGTGTTGACTCGCAAAGCAGTCCCTTGGAAGTGGGGCTTTTTGGAACAAGGTGCATTTGATGAACTTAAGAGACGGCTGACTTGTGCCACAACTTTGGCTTATTTCAATCCTACTGCACACACCCAAGTTATTGTCGATGCTAGCCCTGTGGGGTTAGGCGCCATCTTGGTTCAGAGACAATGCACAGGCGATTACAGGCCTATTCAGTATGCAAGCAGATCCCTCACTGATGTAGAGAGACGTTATTCTCAGACCGAGAAAGAAGCTTTGGCTGTTGTTTGGGGATGTGAAAGGTTTCACACCTATCTCTACGGCCTTGATTTTGAAATCATCACAGACCACAAGCCTCTGGAAGTGATATATTCGCCACGCTCAAAACCATCCGCCAGAATTGAGAGATGGGTTCTCAGATTGTTACCATATCGCTTTACAGTGCGGTACAGACCTGGACCGACTAATGCGGCAGATGCACTTTCCAGATTGCCTCAGTCTTCTGCACCTGTTCATAACCTGGCAGAAGAGTACATTCGTTTTGTGGCTACTAACGCCATGCCTCAGGCATTGACACCGCGGGAGGTTGAAGAATTGTCATCTGTGGATCCGGAAATTGCTCGGTTGAGGAAATGTGTAAGACAAGGGGTTTGGGTGGATTGTGACCCAAGCTATCACAGAATCAAACAAGAGCTGAGTATTGCAGGACAACTAGTTCTACGTGGCAATCGTATTGTGATGCCTAAAGACTTACGGAAACGTACATTACATTTAGCCCATGAGGGCCATCAAGGCATTGTACGCACCAAACAAAGATTACGTGAGAAAGTCTGGTGGCCAGGAATTGACAAGGATGTGGAACGTTTGGTTTCTTCATGTCGAGCATGTCAGTTGGTGGGCAGCAAACCTAAACCAGAACCAGTAACTCACACTGTTCTACCTGAGGGACCATGGGAAGATTTAGCCATTGATCTGTGCGACATTCCATCTGGACACCATCTTTTAGTTGTTGTGGACTATTATTCAAGGTGGCAAGAGGTGGTAGTTCTCACTAAAGCTACATCATCAACTGTAATTGAGGGGTTGGAGAGCATTTTTGCATCTCATGGGTTGCCTAAACGGATTGTGAGTGATAATGGTGCCCAATTTACTTCTCAGGAATTTCAGGATTATCTGAAATCAAATGCTATTGAACATCATCGTACAACTCCATACTGGCCACAGGCTAACGGGGAAGTGGAACGCCAGAATCGAACCTTGCTGAAAGCTTTGCGGATTGCTCATTTAGAGAGAAGAGACTGGAAAAAGGAACTGTGGCGTTTTCTTTTGGCTTATCGCACAACTCCGCATACTGTCACTGGCGTTAGTCCTGCGGAACTTCTTTGTGGTCGCAAATTCAGGACAAAATTGCCAGACATTGGGGGTCCTCCTACAAGTCAGAAACCTTTTCGGCATATTGATGAGGAAAGGAAGATCCGGGCTGAACAGTATGCAAACCACCGCCGCCATTGTCAACCTAGTGGCCTTCAACAGGGTGATAAGGTGTTGCTTCAAAGTGATCGGTTTAACAAACTGGCTCCGTCCTTTGAACCTGAGCCTTATGTTGTAAAGGAGAAAAGACAAAAGTGCGTAATTCCTCATTTGTGAAGAAATTTATTGAGTCAGAAGGTCAAGAATCGGAAGATGGCGAACAGGCAAAGAGTAGTGATGATACTGCCAGTGATCCAGACTTCAATCCACAACCATCCACATCGGAATGGCCGAGAGAAAAACGAGCAACAAATCCACCGGCCTACCTTAAGGACTATGTGTATAGTCAGGAGTTTATAGTTTAAATTTTTAGTTGTTCATCCATGCATTTTGTTAATCTTATTAATACGTTGTGCATGTTATGTTTTATTCAAAGAGAGGAGGGAATGTAGTATGGTAAGCAACGGGTTAAGTTGCTGTCTGCAAAATGTTACAATTATGTATATGTCTGGGAGCTGGGTGTGGCTGAAGTTAGTTGCATGCTGATGTGCAGTGAATAAAGAAGCAACCTGTACAAGCCTGTCTGTGTTAATACACTACAGAATCTGTGGGGTATTGTCAAGAGGAAGATGAGAGACACCAAACCCAACAATGCAGACAAGCTGAAGGCCGCTATCAAAGCAACCTGGGCTTCCATAACACCTCTGCAGTACCACAGGCTGATCGCCTCCATGCCATGCCGCATTGATGCAGTAATTCATGCAAAAGCAACCCCGGCCAAATATTGCTATAGTGCATACTTTACAGTACATAGACTTACTTTTCAGTAAGCCAACATTTCTGTATTAAAAATCCTTTTTTTTTTATAATATTCAAATTTTCTGAGATACTGAATTTCAGGTTTTCACAAGCTGTAAACCATAATCATCAAAATAAAAAAACATTTCAGAAGCACTTTCACATGAAATATTTCATTTTACATTTCACGTCCATTTAAAGTGTCTCCTAAAGTGGTTCCTTTTGGCAGAAAGTTTTTTATCCTTAATGCATCTGTGCATTAAGCTAAAATAAAACTTCTTTATGCAGCTCCCCCTTCCCCCCTTTATACATATACTTTTCACATACTTGAGCCTGCTCTTGATCCAACGCTGTGCCCGAGACGAGAGCACTGGCTCTCTTTGCTCTCTCTCTGCCCTCACTGAACAGAAAGGCAGCAGCGGGGCCTCCCTCCTCCCATATCATTTAGTGCTGGTTGGTTTAGTCCTAGCTAGACCCTCCCTACTTTTTCCATGTTCCCTCAATTAGTGTTAGTTATTCACAGAGAAAGGGCTCAGGAAAGTCATTCTTACACTTCAAAAGACTGGAAAAATAACCTCTGTACTGCAATTTGCTGAAGCAAAATTGTGTTGTATTCAACTTCAGTGTTACACCTTATGCATGAAATGAGTCTTATTAGCCCCTCTGAATGCTAGAACTCATTTCAGGAGAAAAGTTCACACTCACATTTAGACTTTAGGCATGCAAAGTGTTTGAGCGCTAACCACTTGCCAACCACAATACGTATATATATATATATATATATGCTGCAGCAGGGCTGGTACAAGTGGGGGCGGGAGGGGCACTTGACCTGGGCGGAGTCTTTTGCCGTTGGAGGGGGCGCGCCAGATTTCCAGCTGCATTTACATGCACAAAACTCTCCACCGCATCAGCTTGCTGTCACAGCATTCAGTGCCCTGTTTCTGCTAACAGAGACATAGTTAATGGCTTTAAGGTGGGTGTTCCGTGTTCCCGGGACCTTGTGTGTCCTGCACATATTCTAGGTAGTGTCCCTGCTGCGGTGACCACGCTGATCAGCCTCAGCAAAACTACAGGCTGCACAGCGATTAGAGGTGACAGTGTAAATATGCCAGGTGACAGCATCCACTCTTCGCCCACCACCACCAGTCATCACCTGTCAATACTAGTGGTTGGTTGCTTGGACTACAGTCATCCAAACAATCAATCATGTGCTTGCCCCGCCTCCAGGCTCTGATGTTCAAAGGAGGCGGAGAACGGAGCTTCCTCCTTCAGACCTGCCGGGTCCTATTGCCCCAGTGTAATGTTCTGGTACCTCTGGTACCCTTATTCCACTTTCCATTCCGTGTATGTGTCCCACCATTCTCTTCTGGTAGGTGCGCATACACCTTTAAGACCGATGCTCTCATCACTGAGAGCCGCAGAGCGGCTATTTCAACCGCCGGCGTTCTCACTCACATGTTCGTTCAACCGTCATGGTTGGATCGTCCCTGTCTGAAGTCAGCATACCAGATGTTACTCGCTCCTGTATCTCGCTACCTGAACTTGTTTCATATCTGATCCTGTGTCTCGCCACCCGATCACTCCCGGCATGCTGCTTTCACCCTTCACTCTTCAACCTGCCTTGCATCTATGCTTACAAGCGTGTCTTGCTGTGGAATCTCGCTACAGATCCCTGTATCTCGCTACCAGGATCACTTCCTCAGACCCGAACCTCGCTACTGATCCCTGTATCTCGCTACTGGATCACTTCCTCATCACCGGACCCTTCTACTACTATACTATAGTGATAAGTACCCCGCAGGGGAAACCTCCATAACTTACACTACTACTATTGCATTAAGGACTGTTACTACCTATCCATACTATCCTATCATCTGCACTGTTACATAGATTGCTAGCTCTCCTGTCTACTACCATCTATCATCTGCACTGCTGCATAGATTGCTAGCTCTCCTGTCTACTACCATCTATCATCTGCACTGCTGCATAGATTGCTAGCTCTCCTGTCTACTATTATCTATCCTTGCACTGGGTTAGTCTATCCTGTATTTGTCATCTGCTGTCCTCACCACCTGTTAGCATACTCGATACTAACCTATCTGCATTCCTAAATACCATCTTGAACTCTCCTGTACAAACCTATCAAGTGCTTACCATCCTTGTCACTGTTCACACCTGTCCCTTCAGCACATCACCTTCATACTATCATATACATCCTATCACTCCAGGAACATCTCATTGAGTGTGTATATATCTGTATGTTGAAGCTGACAGGCCCACGGTGATGAGTCCTGGAGAGTTGGATCTGGTATTCAACACATCTCTACATGACTACTGAGTGGAGATTTTGCAGCTGTAAATCCAGCCTACTACAAAAACGCAGGAGCGTTACAGATTGAACGAACCTTAAAAATGGATTCAGCAGAATTACCCACTCAAGTGACACAATTAACACAACAAGTAAAAGCGTTAATACTTGCTCTGACTGACGTACAAGAAAAGAATCAGACTTTAACACAGCAGGTAACCCAGCTCTCACGACTTACTGCTGTTCAGCCTCCTGAACCTAAAAAAAAAAACCCCCCTCTAGTGTTTACAGGCGACCGGAAAAAATTTCGGGAATTCAAAAACGCATGTCAATTGCTTTTTTTGTTAAAGCCTCGTACATACCCCACTGATCAAATAAAAGTCTGTACCATTATTTCATACTTGATGGGTGATCCACGGGCCTGGGCAGACTCTCTCTTTGAGAATAATGATCAGATTCTCAACACCTATTCTTTATTCCTAGCGGAACTCACCAGCTTATACGATGACCCCAATAGGCAGAGTACTGCTGATATGCAGTTGAGGGCTTTGAAACAAGGAAGGAGACCTGTAGAAGACTTTGTATCTGAGTTCAAAAGATGAACCCTTGATTCTGGGTGGAATGACACATCTTTGCGAACTCAATTCAGACTCGGGTTATTGGAAGCTGTTAAAGACGAGCTCGCCCGAGCGGATTTACCTGGCACCTTGGAGGCCTTGATACAACTTAGTATCAACATCGACAGACGACTGCGAGAAAGAAGGGCTGAAAAGATGGGAATGCCATTGTCTAGTCCTTGTTGGATTTCGGCCGTTGACCCTACTCCCGTGGATGTAGGAACCATACGCCCACCTTTAACGACTACTGAACGAGCTAGAAGAACATCCAGAAATCTCTGCATGTATTGCGCATCCCCGGATCATTTGATAAGCACCTGTCCCCTTGTTCGCAAAAAAGAGGGTGAGTGTTCACATGTCTTGCTGGGAGGATTAACGACTTCCTTTTCTAACCCCTATCTTTTTGTTCATTTAATATTACAGTGGGACCAAACTAGGATCACCACCAAGGCTATGGTCGACACTGGATCTTGTGGAAACTATATTGATACACGCTTTGTTACCTTAAATAAAATACCTATTATTTCAAAATCTAAGCCTGTTTCTGTTAGTTTCATTAATGGTATTCCACTGTCTTCTGGTCCAATCACCAACCAGACACAGGCACTCCTTGCCACTACCAACGAGTCACATGTGGAGACCATCACTTTTGATATACTATCCTCACCCCATTTTCCTATTATTTTGGGACTTCCCTGGTTACACACACACCAACCAATCATAGATTGGAAAAAACGGACTTTGGTTTTCCCTTCTCACTATTGTGAGAATACGTGTAACCTCCCATCTTATGGGAAGATACAGTCTGTCAGATGAAATTGCACCACTATGCTATCAGGATCTGTCCGAAGTGTTCCTTGAGAAAAATGCTCAAGTGTTGCCTCCCCATAGGGATTACGATTGCACTATCGATCTACTCCCTAACAGCAAATTGCCTTTCGGTCATGTTTATCCCCTTTCACAGGATGAACTTTCTCACCTCAAGGAATACTTGGATGAGAATTTGACAAAAGGGTTCATTAGACCCTCTACTTCTTCCACTGCTGCAGGACTTTTCTTTGTCCGCAATAAGGATTCCAGTCTCAGGCCTATTATCGATCATAGGCAATTAAACACGATTACGATAAAGGATCGCTATCCTTTGCCGCTTATCCCTGAACTTATTGAACAAGTGCGTGGGGCTACTTATTTCACCAAATTAGACCTGAAAGGGGCATACAACCTAATCCGAATCCGTGACGGGGATGAGTGGAAAACAGCATTCAGAACCAGATACGGACTATTCGAATACCTTGTGATGCCATTCGGGCTATGTAATGCTCCCGCAGCTTTCCAAAGATTCATAAACGACATCTTTAGAGACTTACTTGATGTCTGTGTTGTAGTATACCTAGACGATATACTTATCTATTCTCGATCTATGCCTGAACACATAAAACATGTAAGACTTGTGTTGTCCAGACTGCTCTCACACAGTCTATACGTGAAATTAAAAAAATGCCTATTTCATAAAGAAGAAATATTATTTCTAGGATACTTCATATCCAAAACTGGAATTAAGATGGATATGAGTAAGATATCCTGTATTCTAGACTGGCCTATACCAACAACTCGAAAGGCCCTACAGCGATTCCTAGGATTCTCGAACTTCTATAGGAAGTTCATCAAGAACTTTTCCGCCATTGTGAGACCTCTCACACAACTGACAAGTATAAAAAAACCATTCAAATGGTCAGAAGAAGCAAATCAAGCTTTCTGCTTGTTAAAATCAAGCTTCACTTCTGCTCCCATACTACGCCATCCAGACCCATCCCTCCAATATATTCACCAAATTAGACCTGAAAAGGGGCATACAACCTAATCCGAATCCGTGACGGGGATGAGTGGAAAACAGCATTCAGAACCAGATACGGACTATTCGAATACCTTGTGATGCCATTCGGGCTATGTAATGCTCCCGCAGCTTTCCAAAGATTCATAAACGACATCTTTAGAGACTTACTTGATGTCTGTGTTGTAGTATACCTAGACGATATACTTATCTATTCTCGATCTATGCCTGAACACATAAAACATGTAAGACTTGTGTTGTCCAGACTGCTCTCACACAGTCTATACGTGAAATTAAAAAAATGCCTATTTCATAAAGAAGAAATATTATTTCTAGGATACTTCATATCCAAAACTGGAATTAAGATGGATATGAGTAAGATATCCTGTATTCTAGACTGGCCTATACCAACAACTCGAAAGGCCCTACAGCGATTCCTAGGATTCTCGAACTTCTATAGGAAGTTCATCAAGAACTTTTCCGCCATTGTGAGACCTCTCACACAACTGACAAGTATAAAAAAACCATTCAAATGGTCAGAAGAAGCAAATCAAGCTTTCTGCTTGTTAAAATCAAGCTTCACTTCTGCTCCCATACTACGCCATCCAGACCCATCCCTCCAATATATTCTAGAGGTAGATGCGTCAAATATGGCAGTAGGAGCAGTTCTCTCCCAACGACCAACAAACACTTCATCACTCCACCCAGTTGCTTTCTTTTCAAAATCACTAAGCAGCCCAGAGGTGAATTACCCAGTGGGTGAAAAGGAGTTGCTTGCCATAAAATTGGCACTGGAGAATTGGCGACATCTGCTCGAAGGTACCCAGTTACCAATACTCATATATACAGATCATAAAAACCTTCAATACCTGCAGACTAACAAGACTCTTTCCCACCGGCAGGTACGATGGTCATTATTCTTTTTAAGATTTAATTTCTTAGTGACCTATACGCCTGCAGACAAAAATAAAAAAGCGGATGCGCTATCACGACTAACCGAAGATAACTGCCCCGAAATCCCTTCCATTCCCATAATACCCTATGAACGCATTATTGGTGTTGTCCGATCCTTGAAGGAAGAGATTTTGCACAGTATAGGAATGGATTCACCTCCACCACAACTAAGTACTGATGCAGAAGGCTTCCTCTATTACAATGACAAACTTTACATACCCCCTACTATGCGCACCAAGATCTTGGAGTTATCGCATGATGTACCCATGGCAGGACATATGGGTATGACGAAAACCTATAATTTGCTCACCAGGCAGTTTTGGTGGCCTGATATGAAGACATCTGTACAAAAATTTGTTTCTTCATGTGACATCTGTGCAAGGTCCAAAATTGACACTACAAAACCATCTGGACTACTTTGTAGTCTACCAATACCCCAGGTTCCATGGGAAGTTGTGTCCTTAGATTTCATAGTAGAACTACCACCTTCCAAAGGATTTAATACCATCCTAGTGTCAGTGGACCACTTGACAAAGATGGCACATTTCATCGCTATCCGTAGACTACCTTCATCCAAACAAACAGCGGAACTACTGATGAAACATGTGTTCAAGTTGCATGGAATTCCAAAGACTCTTTTGTCCGACTGTGGTTCACAATTTATCTCTAAATTTTGGCAAGCACTTTGTCAAATTTTACGCATTGAGCGAAAGCTCACTTCTCCCTACCATCCTCAGACCAACGGACAGACTGAAAGAGTCAACCAGTGCATTGAGCAATATCTACGCTGCTACACATCATACTTGCAGGATGATTGGGTGGATCTCCTTCCTCTAGCGGAATTTGCTTACAACAACGCAACACACAGTACTACGAAGCAAAGTCCGTTCTACTTGAACTATGGGTTTCATCCCACTCTTCTTCCACCACGCATCCTGCCATCGAGTAACCCAGTAGCCTCGGATTACCTTACCCAAATAAAAGACTCTTTGGGTTTACTCAATACTACCATATCACACGCTCATAGTCAATAAAAAAGGTACTACGACCTTCGTAGAAGACCTTCTCCTCAGTATGTTATTGGGGACCTCGTTTGGCTATCAACAAAAAATTTAAGATTAAAGATCCCTTGCAAAAAGCTTGGGCCTTTATTCTTGGGACCCTTCCCAATCAGGAAACTAATTGGAAAAGCTGCAGTACAGCTCACCTTACCAGCAGATCTCAAGATCCATCCCATCTTCCATGTGTCGCTATTGAAGCCACATGTTCCTAACCAAGGAATAAGGCCTACCATCCCACCTCCACCTCCTGTACAAGTTGAAGGCGGAGAAGAATATGAGATAAAGGAGATTCTGGATTCTCGTATCCACAGAAGAAGACTCCAATATCTAGTACTAGGGATGCACCGAAATGAAATTCTTGGCCGAAGCCGAATAATAATGAAATGTTTGGCCGAAGGCCGAATACCGAACGCGGTGTTTCGCATTTTTTCCATTTATTTTGCCAATTTTTTGTCCTCTCTCTTGTCCTCTCATGTCTCTCTCTCTCTTGTCCTCATGTCTCTCTCTCTCTCTCTCTCTTGTCCTCTCATGTCTCTCTCCCTAAATGTTACTGTAGGGAATGGGATTCAGTGCACACTGCAGCCTTGTACCATAGGGTTAATGTTAGTGACACTGTAGGGATTGGGAAGGATGCTGGGAATGGAAATCAGGAAGCATGCAGGCAGCCTTGTAAATTTTAATTGCAGATACAGGGCACTGGGCAGGTCAGGGTTAATGTGGTAACATCAATTACTCAGTGACAGTCAGTCAGTGTCAGTGTGGACTCGATCAGGTTATACCGTGACAGACAGTCTCTCATAGTGGTGGTAGTAGGAGGCTGGAGGTGGACTAGTAGGAGCCTGGAAAGGAGCACAGCCGCATACATACATTACTCACTCGTGCACTGCAGCCCGCCCCACACATTCAGTGAGTCTTACTCTCCTCCCTAGTTTTTTCAATGGCACATTCAGGAAGCCAATCACGCCGTGAGTAGCGGCACAGCGGAACCAATCAGGTGTGCAGGCACGCGTGATTGGTTCGCTGTGCAGCTAATCACGGCATGATTGGCTTCCTGAATGTGCCATTGAAAAAACTAGGGAGGAGAGTAAGACTCACTGAATGTGTGGGGCGGGCTGCAGTGCACGAGTGAGTAATGTATGTATGCTCACCGCTGAAGTGTCCCGGCTTCCCCTGCCTAACACGGAAGTCTGTGAGTCCTCCTGTCCTCCTCCGAGTCCCTTCCCCCTGTAAATATCGTGACCTCGGCGATATGAATATCGCCTACGGCCACAGAATGATAGTCGATATCATATCGACTATCGTTCAGCCCTATTGTTCGGCACAAAATTATTCGGCCTTTTGACTTATTCGGCCGAACACCGAAAGTGCTATTTTTTCTATTTTCGGCCGAATAATGTTCGGCCGCCGAATATTCGGTGCATCCCTATCTAGTACGATGGAAGAACTATGGGCCCCAAGACGACACCTGGCTGGATACCTCTGATATACATGCCCCTAGACTGATTTGCAATTTTAACTCGAAATACCCGGAAAAAACAGTTCTAGAGGCCTTCCGGAGCCGGCCTTAAGGGGGGGGGGGTACTGTAATGTTCTGGTACCTCTGGTACCCTTATTCCACTTTCCATTCCGTGTATGCGTCCCACCATTCTCTTCTGGTAGGTGCGCATACACCTTTAAGACCGATGCTGTCATCACTGAGCGCCGCAGAGCAGCTATTTCAACCGCCGGCGTTCTCACTCACATGTTCGTTCAACCGTAATGGTTGGATCGTCCCTGTCTGAAGTCAGCATACCAGATGTTACTCGCTCCTGTATCTCGCTACCTGAACTTGTTTCATATCTGATCCTGTGTCTCGCCACCCGATCACTCCCGGCATGCTGCTTTCACCCTTTACTCTTCAACCTGCCTTGCATCTATGCTTACAAGCGTGTCTCGCTGTGGAACCTCGCTACAGATCCCTGTATCTCGCTACCAGGATCACTTCCTCAGACCCGAACCTCGCTACTGATCCCTGTATCTCGCTACTGGATCACTTCCTCATCACCGGACCCTTCTACTACTATACTATAGTGATAAGTACCCCGCAGGGGAAACCTCCATAACTTACACTACTACTATTGCATTAAGGACTGTTACTACCTATCCATACTATCCTATCATCTGCACTGTTACATAGATTGCTAGCTCTTGAAACTACTACCATCTATCATCTGCACTGCTGCATAGATTGCTAGCTCTCCTGTCTACTACCATCTATCATCTGCACTGCTGCATAGATTGCTAGCTCTCCTGTCTACTACTATCTATCCTTGCACTGGGTTAGTCTATCCTGTATTTGTCATCTGCTGTCCTCACCACCTGTTAGCATACTCGATACTAACCTATCTGCATTCCTAAATACCATCTTGAACTCTCCTGTACAAACCTATCAAGTGCTTACCATCCTTGTCACTGTTCACACCTGTCCCTTCAGCACATCACCTTCATACTATCATATACATCCTATCACTCCAGGAACATCTCATTGAGTGTGTATATATCTGTATGTTGAAGCTGACAGGCCCACGGTGATGAGTCCTGGAGAGTTGGATCTGGTATTCAACACATCTCTACATGACTACTGAGTGGAGATTTTGCAGCTGTAAATTCAGCCTATAACAAAAACGCAGGAGCGTTACACCCAGCTTCCATCTGTATGCCCTGTAGCTGCCTGCTGCAGTAATGTAAGTGGGATCTCTGGGGACCATGATATAAAGGGAGGGGAGCTTTTGGGTCTCTATTGTGAGGTGGGGAATCTGGGAACCCTGATGCTAGGAGGGTGACACTGGGGACCCTGATGTAAGGAAGGGGGCCCTAGTGAAGGGAGAACCATGATGTAAGGGGGAGGGTGACACTGGGGACCTTGATGTAAGGAAGGAGGACTCTGGGGAACCTGATTTAGGGGGACTCTGGAGGCCCTGATGTAAGGGGGTGGATCTGGAAACTCTGATGTAATGGGGGGGAACTCTGGGGACCCTGATTTAAGGAGGGGGCTTTGGGAAGATGTCAGAGATAGTGACACGGGGGACTCTTATGTAAGAAGGGGGGACTCAGGGGGTCCCGATTTAAGGAGGGAGGACTCTAGTGACCCAGATGTAAGGAGGGGGATTTGGGGACCTTATTGAAAGAGGGGGCTCTGCTGTAATTGGGGAACTCTGGGGGGGCACGTGGGACCCTTATGTAAGAAAGAAGGAGAACGCTAGACTCACACTAGTGATGTTGGAACCTTTTTCCTACTAGTGTCATAACAGACAAAGGGACATTTTTCCTTCCAGTGACACCACCCATGGGAGCATCCTTTTCTTACACTGATGCGGGGTCATTTCCCCATATTTCAATTGAGATAGCATGTGCAAGCTGTTAAATGTATATGTAACACGTGTTGGTGAGGCACGCTGTGTGCAGCGTTAATAACCCCACCCCACCTGCTGCTCCACCTAGGGGGGGGGTGCTGTTTGGCATCTTCGCCCTGGGCACCAGATGACCTTGTCCTGGCACTGCGTTGCAGTTTGCAAGTGGTTTACTGGGATTATGGCTGACGATATCAGCCATAACCCCAGTATAGTTTTTTTCAGCTGGCGGCTCGCTTTCTCTTGAAAGCATTCCAAGCAGCTCATGAGCCGCTGGAATGCTTTTGGAAGTGGTGAGAGGGGATGCCCCACCCCCTGCTCACCAGTGTTTCTCGGGCTTGCTATTTATGCAAGTTCGCCCGAGAAGGCGGGGTAGGGCCAAGCCTGAGCTCTATGTGTCTTATGGATGCATAGACTGGGACTCAGGAGCGAGCATGCACTGGTCAAGTGGGAGGGGGCATGAGCACTGGCAGAGGACCCAAGAAGAAGAGACTGAACCAATGCACAGAGCAGATAAGTATGCCATGTTTGTTATTTTTTTTAAAACCTTTAATACAACTTAAATGCTCAAGCACTAGACATGTCTACCATGTAGGTGCATTTTGTTTCCTGCCTGTAAATGCATGTAAAGGTGTGCATGGACATGCTTACATAGATGTACATTTACAGGCTGAAAAAAAAAAAAAAAAAACAAACGCCTCTAAAAGCCGCGTTTTTTAAGCCCAGCGTGCATGAGCCCTTAAGCTGAAAGAGAAACACATAATAGCCTTGGAGCATCATTATACCTGAATGATTTACACTTACTGTATATCAGATTTTACTTTATTTTACTTCAGGATTATTTTTGTTTCAGCAAAAAGAAGCAATGTTATTCCTATTCTACATGATCTGAGGCCAGTTTTACTGACAGGCTGAGGTGTATGTATAAAAAGACTGGATGGCCCGAATTACAAATCTTTTTGCATGTAAGACATTTATGAATTTCAAGCATTCATTTATTTGTTTGTTTTATTTGTTCTCATCTCAGTGTTCCCTACTCATAGTGGCACATCATGTAGTTTGTGGAAAACTTTGCAGCAGCAAAAATACCCAAGAGTGCATGGGGCTTTAGCTTTCCTAATCTAGTGGGCAGAAGCTGTAGAAGAACGGAAACTTATTCACAGCAGTCTCAATGTGTTGTAATGTAAACAACAGGTATATGCAAAATACCTGCATTGGTGCACTGCATTGCATCATGGCACAATGCACAGTATTCCATGCAAAAAATGAAAACTGCACCTATGCCTGCCTAACACAGCTTGTTGCATCATGCTTTAATGTGCCTCAAAGTGAAAGAACTCATACTTTACCACACACCAGAGCCAGGACAAGGGGAGGGCAGGAGGGGAAGCTGCCCTGGGTACAATAGTTTATTGCAGGGATGGGGCACCCTGTGTCAGATGCTTGCATTAGGGTCCTTTCACACGGCGGACCGCTCAGCAGGCTCCACTGATCCCCGCTGAGCAGGCAGATGACAGGTCCATCTCCGCTCACTGTGCAGAGCAGAGACGGACAGAGTCCTGCTCTCCCTATGGGGAAATACGGAGGCAGTCTGTTTTCACCCAATCCGATCCTCCAGACAGATGGAAAATAGGGTCACCATTCGCCTGGATTTGGCGGAAAGGATCGGATCAGATAGCAGCGAGTGTCAGCGGACATGTCACCGCAGACATCCGCTGCTTAATAGGGGTGAATGGTTGGGTCCAATCAGGTCAACCTGAAAAACTAACAGGCGGACCTTATGGGACCAACCGTGTGAAAGGACCCTAACAAGGTTGACAGGAGTAGTGACAGCAACATCACTGCTAACCATAAGCCTTAGGGAAGAAGGGGCACAGTTTGGCATCTTTGTCCTGGGCATTGGATGACCTTGTCCAGACTCTGCTGCACATTAAGATCTGGTGTAAATAGGCACTTAGAGGTCACACGGTCTAATGTCATTCAGCAGATTTGTAATGTATGTTTGTAGTAGCGTAAACTAAAGATGTGATAGGTGAACCTGTTACTATAATAAAATTAGAAAAGCCAAGTCATCCAGTAAAAGAAGATTTAATAACTGCCTTTCCAACAGCAGAGGCTCTGATCTTAGCTATCTTGGAGAGTCACTACCTACCAAACAGGAAAAAATTAAATCTGTTTTACTGGAATGCTTTCATTTTTTTTAAATGTAGCAACAGGGACACTTAAACTTTAGAGCAGAAAGAATCCTGCACTTTCAAAGTTTGTTCTGTGAAGTCTGCTCACCTCCAAAGTGTTCTAGTTTCACTCCAGGGAGACTTCTCACAGCAATATTCCCAATCTGTTGATGACCTCAGTTATTCTTTCTTTTTTAATATACATGTCTTTTGGTTCATAGCTGCAGCATCTTT
This sequence comes from Pelophylax lessonae, assembly GCF_965119305.1. Taxonomy (NCBI): domain Eukaryota; kingdom Metazoa; phylum Chordata; class Amphibia; order Anura; family Ranidae; genus Pelophylax; species Pelophylax lessonae. Next base: position 82,996,319 of record NC_138779.1, on the reverse strand, counting down.
AGAAATACATGGGTATGCTCCCCCAAATTTTTTGTCTGTTTATTATGTATTCGGTCTGACCAGACTATCGAGGTTGAGCAACCCTCCCCACCCCCCCACACACCTGTACTCAATCAGTGTCCACCATCAAGTGGATATAGGAGGAGTCCCCTATAGTGCATTTGCACATCCTTCCCAGCAAGGAGTATTATCTCCAAGGGTTAGGCTGGATTCATCTCTTTTTCATGGATAGTGTAGGACCCACTGATAATGGGGTACTTTGAAGAAGTAGTGAGCTTGAGCACGATATGGCCATATGGTGGGACCAAACCCCCATTTTTATTTATGGATTGTCTTCAGACTTGGTAGTTATTTCTTTTGCATTTGCGCGCTATTCTTTCTTTTTTAATATACATGTCTTTTGGTTCATAGCTGCAGCAGCTTTAGAAATACATGGGCATGCTCCCCCAAATTTTTTGCCTGTTTATTCTGGATTACATGACCTCCACATCTTGCTAGAGGATGACAGGTAGTAATAGATTACCTTACTGGGGCACTGAAAATAACAGGAGTAAAGCCCCGTACACACGCACCGATTGTTGGCCGTAAATTTTCAGCCAACGTCCGATCGGCCAATTGTCGGCTTGTTAGTATGATGCTTCCGACAACTGACTGCGACTTTTCGGCCGAACAAAATCTGGTGTGCATGCTATAAAATTTTTGTTGGCCGTCACCAGAGCGACCGATTGTTCGTCAGTCAGTACAGATTTCGGCCGACAAAAGTCAGATGAGCAAGACTGGGCATGCTCAGAGAAGAAAAAACACACGAAAAGTAGACCAGAACATGACATCACTTCTGCAGTTGGTTGTTGTTGGCCGACAAAATTCGTGTGCAGTCTAGAGCACATTTCAACCAACACAACAACACTGGACAAAAGACGGCCGATCGGTCGGCCAACAATCGGTGCGTGTGTACGGGGCTTAGCAGGAGGAAATATCTGGCCCATGCTTTCTATTCCAGATACGGTATTCCAGATCCAGGACTGTAAACTTTTCAATTAGGATAAGGTCCTCGCAAAGAAAATCCCTGTAGTGTCTTGCCAAAGAAGGGCTAGCTATACCTACGTCATTTATTTCTTTATACATTGAATTAAATGTTTGACAGGAATTGTAACAGGCTGCCTTGATTTAATACCAAAAGTCTGCCTGTAACTCTGAACATTTCCATGTACACTGGACTAGGGTTGCTTGCCAACTCATCCCTTTTAAAACCGAACACCTATTCGCTGATTAGGGTGGTTATTAAAGCGGAGTTCCGGGCACAGATGTCATTTTTTGCTGAACATACCCCCGGGACAGTCAGGGCTAGCACATTCCACAATGGCTAGCCTCTGATCTGTCCCGGTTCGCACTTACCTTTTAGAAGAAATACTTACTTAGAAAATTTCTTCCACAGCGTTTCCATCTCTGTTGTGGGCAGCTGAAGCCGGCGCGGTCCTCTTCTCTGTCTTCTTCCGCGTCTTCGTGTTCCAGAATGCACTGCACCGGCCCCTCTTGTCACTTCCGGTGCGGCGCCGCATTCCTAAACAGCTTCTGGGCATGCCCAGAAGCTGTTTAGCAGGGGAATGCGGCGTCGCCCGGAAATGACCAGCGGGGCTGGTGCCGTCACATTGATTCCTGGGAGCTATGACGTTTAGCTCCCAGGAATCATCGCGAGGCAGGAAGTGACGGGGTGAGCCTCGGCGCTGGAGGAGGAAGCAGTCATAGGTGAGTATTTACGATCTTCAATAAAAAGGTGAGTAAACAAAAAAAATAAAAATAACTATCCAATTCCTTTTCAGGTGAGCTCTACCTAGCGGAGGGGCACAAAAAAAAAAATAGTTTTTGTGCCCGGAACTCCGCTTTAAGATCACGTAGTGCCTTACCTGCATTGAATTAAATTAGCTCCAGAACCTGTGTAATTAATTTGTGTTCAGTTTTAAGGTGATGAGGTGGCAACCCTACTGGACATTTATGGCTACAATCAGGTTGGAATTGCAGGTTCCCCTGACGTGATCACAGTGCAGAAAGGACATTGTTCTGCTGTTAGGATACCCCCAGTTTCCTCTTAGCTCATGTATTGGACATTGCTGGAGGGGGCTTTTATTTTTCAATAGCAGTGTGCAATATTAATATTATTTAATATATTTTATTAATACTATGGGGTCAATTCACTAAAGGTTACCGCATGCGATATGAAGGTCACGTGACTCATTTTTCGAAAATATTGCATGAGATAATAAAAGTGAGGTAAATACCACACATTTGTCAAAATAGTGAAAAAAATACTGCAAAAAATATGAGATAAATAATTAAAGTTAAATCACTAAAAAACACACACATTTGTTATTTATCATCTGGTGTTCGTTTGCTGTATAGAAGTGTAGCACTGCCCCCGTAAGGACTGCCAGATTTCATTTTACGGGTCCCCCTGAGTTACCAGCATACAATAATGACAGTTTCAAGTTCTTACTTTCTCCTTCCTTGGCTCGCTCCAATAATCAGTCCATGGGGTATTTATTTGTTGTTTTTGTTTTATTTTTAAATGGGGATAGGAGAAGGGAATAGTGGTATACTTTAATATAAACTATAGACAATGCTTGAGGACTCCTATATTATGATACAGCCAGGCTGTTGATTCACCCTGCAACTATGGATGAACTTGGATTGAGTCTCTTTACTTAAGACGACTTGGTGAACTGACAGATATCTTCAGGACACTCACACTAGCATCCTTTTTCTTCTCCACTGCTGACACCCGTCCACTGACTATCCTACACTTAGGAGTGGCCCCCCTCAGGTCAGGCCCCTTGACACGAGTCCTTGTACTTACAATACTGTGGTCCCAGGGTCTGCAGCGTCTCCCCCCTCAGCTCTCCTGGACCTCTGGGTTAAGCTCCTCTCATCCATTCCTTAGGCCCTCAGGATGACCTCTTCAGAGGAGGAGACAGCCTCCCCCTGCCTCCGGGACTCTGCTCTCCAGCCAAAGACCCTGCAGTCCTGGCTTTTATACAGTATCCCAGAATGCACCGAGGCGACCTGCCCTCTGCCAATCACTAGGACTGTATCAAAAGCCTATGCATCCATTCGTCAGGTTTCCTCACACTGTCCAACATGCCTCCCTATTGAACCAGCGTGAAACACTCTCTAGACTGAATGAATCGCATACTGAGCACAACGAGCAGACCTCACTAACACATCCTGCTCCCTGGTAGGCAGAAAGCAATACAGATTTACCCTGCAGCCCCTCTGGTAAGCAGACAGAGCTCAAAACTATACTCTCTCACTAGCACCTACCTAGGAGGATGCTACACTCACCCCCCACCAAAACGAACCATGTCCTTACTTGCTCTGGGCAGCTGCCCCTACAAAAATTATTTTGCACAAAAATTTCACGGAGTATCCCACAAACTTGGAAAAGAGGAAAAAGGGGAAATAACAAATGTACAGGGCCATGGGGCATACCCCATATGTGGCCAGTAGATACAATAAATTACGTAGAAAAAATATAATACTCTGCTGTACAAATATTCACACATTTATGTACACATACCAGGTGCATTTAAACCAATGCCCCCTCTGCCAAACAAAAATCTGCTTGACAGGTAAAAGACATTACCCTGCCTGACTAACTAAATACATAATCTACATTGCATGGAAATTTGCACTGAATAGTCGAGGGCCTAGCCAGACCCGGAAGTCCTAAGCAAGCCTGCAAAGAGAATACAGTTAGGCACAAGTTGATACACTGTCACCTACTCACGGTGAGACTTGCTCTCTCCTCAGAGCAGTGGCGTAGCGTGGGGGGTGCAGGGGGGGCCGGCCGCAACATATGGGGGTGGGGGCGCGCTCGCACTCGCAGCTCTGCCCTGCCTGGCTCACTCATTCTCTCTCACAGTCTCACTGCAGTGCTGGCTGTGGCGGCGGCGCTGTGTGAATCCGATCCGAGCCACCTGGTCGCCGCCCACTGTGGAGGGGGGGTGGTGTCAGGCGTGCGGAGAGCGAGGGACTGTCTGGGGGAGGGACAATGCACTGCAGCGGCCGCCCAGCGCAGCGTTGAGCGCGGGAGCCACACCAGACCAGCCCAGGCAGCAGCAAGAAGAAGCTGGCAGCGGCGGCAGGTGACAGGCCAGAGAGGAGAGACTGAGCCAGTGGTGACAGACGAGACGCAGGAGGAAACCTAGGAGCCAGAGGAGAAGACATAGCCTGCTGTGATCAGTGATCGGGTGCACCTGCAAAAAAAAAGGTAGGAGTCTCACGAGTGACACAGGACAGGAGTCAGGACTGACTGACTGGACTGTGACTGGACTGGAGTTGTACTGGGCTCAGTGGGCTGGCTCTGGCTGTGTACACAGGACAGGAGTCAGGACTGACTGGACTGTGACTGGACTGGAGTTGTACTGGGCTCAGTGGGCTGGCTGTGTACACAGGACAGGAGTCAGGACTGACTGGACTGTGACTGGACTGGAGTTGTACTGGGCTCAGTGGGCTGGCTCTGGCTGTGTACACAGGACAGGAGTCAGGACTGACTGGACTGTGACTGGACTGGAGTTGTACTGGGCTCAGTGGGCTGGCTGTGTACAGTGCTAGTAGTAGTGACTAGACTGAGTCTGAGTCTCTGACTGACTGAGTGTGTCTGTGAGAACTGAAGAAGAACACTATAACTGTATGCATAATGCAACTATATGTGGACACTGGGCTGTATGCACAGAAGAATGTATTTATGGAGCCATATGATTATGTAGCGGCAGCGCTACTCATAGAGGATCCTCAGAGAGGGGGGATCTATTTTATGGGGAACCTGGCCTGCTGTAAGGGGGGAGATCTAAATAGGGGATGGGACCTGACCTCACCTCACCCTCGCCTGCTGTAAGGGGGAATCTATATGGGGGACACTATCCCCTATATGGATCCCCCTTACAGTAGGCCAGGGTGAGGTGAGGTCCCCCATATAGATCCCCCCTTACAGCAGGCAAGGGTGAGGTGAGGTTACTCTGGGGTCCCCCATATAGCCCCCCCCTACAGCAGGCCAGGGTCCAGACCTCACCTCACCCTGGCCTGCTGTAAGGGGGGATCTATATGGAGGACCTCACCTCACCCCATCCTGCTGTAAGGGGGGAGATCTATATGGGGGACCTGCCCTGGCCTGCTCTAAAGGGGGATCTATAGGGACCCTGCTCTAAAGGGGAAATATGCCATAGATCCCCCCTTTAGAGCAGGATCCCCGTAGATCCCCTTTAGAGGAGACCAGGGTCCCCATAGATCCCCTTTAGAGCCGGCCAAGGTCCCCATAGATCCCCCTTTAGAGCAGGGTCCCCATAGATTCCCCACTTTAGAGAAATGTCCCCATAGATTATATGGGGACCATTCTCTAAAGGGGGATCTATGGGGACCCTGCTCTAAAAGGTGATCTATGGGGACCCTTCTCTAAAGGAGGTTCTATGTGGGACCCTGCTCTAAAGGGGGATCTATGGGGACCCTGGCCTGCTCTATAGGGGGATCTATGGAGGACCCTGCTGTAAAGGGGGATCTATAAGGACCCTGCTCTAAAGGGGGATCTATGGGGACCCTGCTCTAAATGGGATCTATGGTATACATTGATAATTGTTTATTTAATTAAAAATGTTTTAATACTGCTTAAATGTTTGTATACATTTATTTTTAAAAAGTGTGTGTGTGTGTATATATATATATATATATATATATATATATATATATATATATATATATATACATACATACACACACACGCACATGTGTTTGAGGTGCACACCCTAATGCCATAGGCTGCGCATGCCTATGCACTCTGTCTGACTCTGACATAACAGTTCGCTCAGTCAGTTTAACAGCGAGTGAGCAGAGTCAGCAGTCTGGCGCTGTCACAGATTTTGCAAAAATTTCGCTATTGTCACACGGATCCTCTTCCTAGCCAATCAGGAAGTGGGATCCGCTTCCTCATTGGCCGAAAGGCGAATGCATGCAATTGGTTGAGCTGCCGAGCAGGAGGCGGGAGGACTCGAGGAGACGCGGGGAACTGAGTAGAAGCCGCCGCTGCAGGTAAGTCTCTCTGCATTGAAAGGGGGCACGTTGGTCTCTCTGCATTGAAAGGGGGCACGCTGGTCATTCTGCAATGAAAGGGGGCACACTGGTCTCTCTGCATTGAAGGGGGCACGCTGGTCATTCTGCATTGAAAGGGGGCACGCTGGTCTCTCTGCATTGAAAGGGGGCATGCTGGTCTCTCTGCATTGAAAGGGGGCATGCTGGTCATTCTGCATTGAAAGGTGGCACGCTGGTCATTCTGCATTGAAAGGGGGCACGCTGGTCATTCTGCATTGAAAGGGGGCACGCTGGTCATTCTGCATTGAAAGGGGGCACGCTGGTCTCTCTGCATTGAAAGGGGGCACGCTGGTCTCTCTGCATTGAAAGGGGGCATGCTGGTCTCTCTGCATTGAAAGGGGGCATGCTGGTCATTCTGCATTGAAAGGGGGCACGCTGGTCTCTCTGCATTGAAAGTGGGCACGCTGGACACTTAGCAGGGCATAGGCAGGATCACTAAACTCCTCACATGCATTCGACATGTAGGGCCAAAACCCTCCTCAGACAAAGACTACTCGGATTGCAGTGTGTGCACCTTGAAGAAAAGAGCCAAGGCCTTCAAGTTCAAGTGGAGCTTCCACGCGGTGAGTCTCTTCCCCTTCCACTATCTTCCTGCACTTCCTGTAAGACACACTATCCTGACCCTCAGGGCTGACGTAGGTATTCTTTGTACATGTACCTATCAGTCAGTTTAACAGCGAGTGAGCAGAGTCAGCAGTCTGGCGCTGTCACAGATTTCGCAAAAATTTCGCTATTGTCACACGGATCCTCTTCCTAGCCAATCAGGAAGTGGGATCCGCTTCCTCATTGGCCGAAAGGCGAATGCATGCAATTGGTTGAGCTGCCGAGCAGGAGGCGGGAGGACTCGAGGAGACGCGGGGAACTGAGTAGAAGCCGCCGCTGCAGGTAAGTCTCTCTGCATTGAAAGGGGGCACGTTGGTCTCTCTGCATTGAAAGGGGGCACGCTGGTCATTCTGCAATGAAAGGGGGCACGCTGGTCTCTCTGCATTGAAAGGGGGCACGCTGGTCTCTCTGCATTGAAAGGGGGCATGCTGGTCATTCTGCATTGAAAGGGGGCACGCTGGTCTCTCTGCATTGAAAGTGGGCACGCTGGACACTTAGCAGGGCATAGGCAGGATCACTAAACTCCTCACATGCATTCGACATGTAGGGCCAAAACCCTCCTCAGACAAAGACTACTCGGATTGCAGTGTGTGCACCTTGAAGAAAAGAGCCAAGGCCTTCAAGTTCAAGTGGAGCTTCCACGCGGTGAGTCTCTTCTCCTTCCACTATCTTCCTGCACTTCCTGTAAAACACAGGGGCTGACGTAGGTATTCTTTGTACATGTACCTGACCTGACCTGACGTAGAGAGCAGAAAAATGAAGAAGCAAAAAGATCTAAGTGAGTTTGACAAGGGACAGGGACACATTATGTAATGGCTAGGTGATTGGGTCAGAGCATCTCCAAAACTGCAGTTCCTTTGGGATGTTCCCGGTCTGCAGGTCAAGACTGGCATGTTCAGCTGACCAGATGGATTGAAGTTTGGTTGGTTCAACAGTGACGAGACCATATGTAGCTGCTCCAGCTCAACATCAGTTGATGTAAGCCAGTGGGTCTAGCAACCTTTAAGTTATTTTTTTTTTTTGCTGAAAGAGTAAGGCAATAGGCATGAAGGTGAATAAACATTATGTTAAGAGTAAAGAAATGGTTATACAATGAAGGGGTGCTAAAAGTTCAGCAAGGCAAGAAAGGGATTTTCTTTTTTTTCTTTTTTTAGAATTTTAGCAGAATACTACACCTATATCATGCCATACAGAAAAGAATCTGGTGCACAAGGCAGGAAAAGGAGAAAGATAGAGACAGAGCAGCAAGCTAAGTTAGCTGGAAGCCTTCACCGTTTTTTGGTGAGTACTGCTGAAATTACAGCAGGACCATCAGCAGCACCACAGGAGACTCATAATCCTGATCCTGTGTCGGTGGACATTCCTGTTCCTGCATTAGAAGCAGAGACAGTTTCATCTAAGGATGTTTATACTCAGTCAAATCTGCCAGAAAATATTGACCAAAAAGTTTATACTGATATTGGCTATTGGCCTGAAACCATGGATGAAACCTTGAAAACTGAACTTGTCAGGCGAGGGACAGAGGAACTGCAGAATAAGGATGCATGGTTTCCAAGAGACAGTAATGGCAGGTCATTTTCCAAGGATTGGTTCTACATACATTTGGAGAATGGTGAGACTATGTTAAGGACATGGTTGGTGTTTTCTCCTGTAAACAATGCTGCATATTGCTTTCCTTGCATGCTTTTTCAAAAGGCTAAAGGGAAAAGTTCATTTGGAAAGTCAAGTGGATTTAATGCATGGAGAAAGTTAAGCCCTAGATTACTAGAGCATGAGCGCAGTTCATATCACTTGAGCGCATTTACAATGTGGAAAGAATTAGAAATGCGGCTGCATAAACAGGAGACAATTGATGCTGCTGCCCAGCTTGCACAACAGAGGTCATTTGAAAAATGGAAGGCAATCTTAGTCAGAATACTTGATTGTGTTCTGTATCTAGCCAGGCAAACCTTACCCTTACGTGGTCACTCTGAAGATTTAAATACAGATGGTAACTGTGGAAATTTCTTAGAAACTTTTAAGTTACTCGCCAAATATGACCCAGTTGCCAAACAACATCTTCACAGAGTACAACGCACAGATGGTTACATTGTGTCCTATCTCTCTCCACAGAGCCAGAATGAGTTTATTAGCCTGCTCGGCGATCACATTCGAACAGTCATCTTTCAAAATATCATAAAGGCCAAGTATTTTGCTATAATGTTTGATAGCACTCCTGATATTTCACACACTGACCAAATGTCCCAAGTGATTCGATATGTACATATTGAAGATTCAGGAGTCCATGTGACAGAGTCTTTCATTGACTTTATTCTTATATATTGGAAATCAGCTGATGTCATCACAAAACAAATTTGTAACAAGTTGCAAGCTGATGGCCTTAAACTAGAGCATTGCTACGGCCAGGGATACGACAATGCTGCGACTATGGCTGGACACATTAGTGGTGTACAAAAACGTATTTTGGATATGAAGCCCAAAGCAATGTTTGTGCCATGTAACAATCACTCGCTCAATCTTGCTGGGATGCATGCAGTTGGTGTTGGGACAAAGTCTGTTACTTTCTTTGGCACTGTGGAAAAAGGTATATGCATTTTTCTCAAGCTCCACCCACAGGTGGGATATCCTTAAGAAACATTTACCAATTCGTGTAAAGCGATCGTGTAACACAAGATGGAGTTCAAAGCATGAAGCTGTACGCGTTCTTGCTGAACACACTGAGAAAATAATAGACGCTTTGGAAGCGTGAGAGATGGGCCGGAAGAAACCTCTGAAACCAGGGGTGATGCAGGAAGTCTTTTAGTTTGCATAATGACATATGTTTTTTTCTCTTTCTTGCATTTTTGGAACCCAGTACTAACCGAAGTAAATGATGCTCAGATCTACCTGCAGCAAGAAGGACTTGCACTTGATCAATGCGTGCAAAAGTTAAAAGCATTGGCTTTATTTTGTCATGAAAAACGTGATAGTCTAGTGTCAAATGCAACTGAGAAAGCTCTGCAGGTATGCAAAACCTATTGCATACCTACAGAGAAAAGAGTTGGAAGACGCAAGAAGATGGATGGTGAGAACAGTTGCGATGCTGGCTTGACCTTAATACAGGAAACAAGCAGAGAACAACTGGAAGCAATTGATCAGCTTCAGGCAGAAATTAAAAAACGTACTACGCAGATGAATACGCTTCACCAGCGATTTGCTTTTTTGCAAATCCAAACATTGTTGGATACTGGAAAAGATGATTTTATTAAGAAACAAATTCAGCACACGTGTGCTCAGTACACAGAATTGAATGCTGCATCTATGCTCACCGAAATAACTCGACTTCGGCACCACATTATCTTGTATAAGGAGGTCAATCCTGATGAGCAGGTTGCAAACTGGTCAGCTTTAGATTTGCTTCGCTGGGTGTATAAGTGGAAGCTGCAAGAAAGTTTAACTAACTTTGTTGTCACATTAAGAATCTTTCTTACTATCACTGTTTCTACAGCGAGTTGTGAAAGAAGTTTCTCAAAACTTAAACTAATTAAAACATATCAGAGATCTACAATGAGCCAAGAAAGACTGAGTAATCTAGCAATACTGTCCATTGAGAGAGACTTTAATGTAGATTTCAATTCCGTTGTTGAAAAATTTGCGCTAATTAAAAGCAGGCGAATTTAAATTAATCTGTATATACAGATTGATATCTTGCACTTCTATTAAAGAATTACAATTAGAGGTACAGGATTGAGGAAGTTGGCTCCATCTAGCCCAGTCTTGGATCATCTCCAGGGTATGGTTCCATTTTGATGTTTCGTTTTTGTTCTTGATATTTTGTGTTGTTTACGATGGTTGCGAGACGACATATAATAGCATGGCCCATGCTAGGTTACTACATTTGTAGATTTGTATTCATAGACCTGCTGAAAATGTGGAGAATGTGTAATGCATGTTCGCACTCAATAAAGTGTTTGAAAATAAACTTGTATTTAGATGCATTTTACTTTAATTACATCAGTATTTTCATAACAAACAATACATGTGCTTAGGGGGTAAGGGTTTCTTTAACGAATCTAGTGGAAGAGACTCGAGTGCTAAAATCCACGGGTAAGGGGGCGCAAATTACTTGCCTTGCCCCGGGTGCTGACAACCCACGCTACGCCACTGCCTCAGAGGTGACCTTCTCACCACATTTATCTCTAACTGCAACATTCTTGTAGAGATCTTCATCATTCCAGGCCCCGCAAGGGCACACTTGACTCAACGTTCTGTTGTTATACCTGAAATAGACAACAAACAGACCCTATCAAGCTAACTATCTAACACTTCAACATTAGTTCTTTCTGAGAACTATTTTGTTGACTAAATAATAGGCACAGTCCCTCTCCAACACTAGGGCACTGACTCTCTCCTATTATAGTCAGACCCACATGTTTAGAATGAAGAAATGTGGAGTCCACCCGACTAGTGTTCACAGTGCACTCTCCTCCTGTAACACAGAGGCAACATATCCTCTTCTGCGACAAGCTATTTTGCTGGAGTCCGAGCAAACTTGTCCAAATTGTGAGTTTTGCAATCTCTCCAAGGGGCCCTTCACTCTGGCATCCCCTTCTCCGGAGAGACAATGAGCCACTACCTCCTTTCCCAAGGTAGCAACTTACACAAAGTCCTTTCACCTGGCCCACTGGCCCAACAATCTCGAGGCACACCAACCAAAAATGTCAAACTTACATATCCATTTGCTTCTGCGCGCAAGCACGGAGGAATGGGGTGAGCAAAAAAAAATTTAGTCCTATTTATTTTACAATTTTTTTTCACTGCCCATATAATTTTTTTTTAGCACTTTTATTCCTATTACAAGGGATGTAAACATCCCTTGTAATAGAAATAGGGGGGGGCGCATGCGCGGCGCGATGCTGGACGGCTGCTCGTAGTCTCAGCTCCGGAGGGGAGAGAGAAAAGCGGTATCCTCGGGGCCAGATCAACACTTTTACAGCCTTTTTCGTCAGCCAAAAAGAACCGGGGCCACCCGCCGCAACACTCTTTAACCACGTATTTACTCCGCACGAAAGAAACTACCAGGATGACCAAAAATGGCGCTCAGCCCCAGCCCACGCTGCCTGCAGAGTCCTCCTCGCCGCCTTCTTCCTCCACTAAACCTGATGGGGAATGTGAGTACACACAACAAATCACCAAGGCAGATTTGGATGCAGGTTTTGCGGCCATATATGAAAAATTGGCTGATAAGATTCAGACTGAAATACATAAATCCACAAACACCCTGACACAGGAGATTGCTGCACTAGGAGGCCGCACAGATATACTTGAGACAAAACATGATGAGCTCTCCCTAGCCCATAATGATCTCAGGAAAGACTTTGAGCTTTTGGCTGATAACTACAATATGCTCCAGTCTCAGGTTGAGGATTTGGACAACAGAAACTGCAGGAAAAATCTGTGTCTCAGAGGTATTCCAGAATCAATTTTTGAGCTCACTCCTGCTGTGACAAAGCTTTTCAGGGACTTGTTACTTGACAAACCAGGTGCTGCCTTAATCTGTGACAGGATTCACAGGGCCCTGCGCCCCAAACCACCACCTGACAAGCCCCCCAGAGATGTGATTCTGTGCCTTAAGGACTTTCTAGTTATAGAAGATATCCTGCATGCCTTCAGAAACACCTCAAATATTCTATTAGAGGGCACTAAGATCCAGATTTTCCCTGACATATCTCAGGCCACATTAGAAAAACGCCGCAGGATGAAAGAGGTCCCTTCAGTGCTACAGGCTGCTCGCATCAGATATAGATGGGGATTCCCTTTTAAGCTCACAGTGCCTCATAATGGCTCAGTTTATGTGGTCTATAATGTTAATGAGGGCAAGGAACTGCTAATCAAGCTTGGTCTGTTGGAAGCTGAACCAAACATTCACCAGCAAGTTACCCCAAGGCCGTCCCCCATCTGGGCTACACCTGCCTCTAGACGGGACCAACGCAGATGGAGACAACCTTTCAGAGACGGTTCTTTATGATTTCCCAGTCCCTGGTTCATATTTGTCATCTACAAGTTATCTACTATTTTCCTACTATATTTGCTTGGTACCTGTGGATGGGCCCCCGTTGTTCCGTGGTCCCTCTCCGGTTTGGGTCGGGGGGGGGGGCATGTGGTCATGGTTGTGCTCTCTCCAGTTGCTGCTCAGGTCAGAGGGTATTTTTCCTCCTCTGGCTGGCTTAGTACTTTATTCGAACATGTCAGTATGACATTTAATATTTTACATGGCTTGCCTTATATTTGAATGTTGCAGGCTTTTCTTTGTCCCCTCCCGTTGGTTTGTCCCCACTTGGCCAATTCATGTTGATTCGCGCCATTGCTCTACATCTGTTCTTTAGGGAGCTCTTGTCCTTTTTTGGGCGGTGTGCGGGTCCTCGCGATTGGCTTTTGGACTTTGTTGTCCAAGGGTTAGTTGTTTGCTGGATGGGTTTATGTTTTCTGCCCATCCCCCAAGAAAGTTCTATTTTTTGGAATATTTTTTTATACACGTTTTTTTTTTTCAAAAAAAAAAAAAGGTCATGCATTCTAATTCATGTAGTACTATTTTGCACATTATGGATATGCTATTTATCTCAGATTTCTAAGTTGGGGTTTGATCCATATGATGCGTTCGCACTCAATGGGCTACCTCTCTTGTTAGTGTTCATGCTCCTGACAGCCCTGGTTTTTTCTATTACTATTTTGATTTCTGTTGGGTATCTATGTTCTCTTTCCTGCCTTGCGGCTTGCCAGTTTATCACCATTTATAATATATATGTTTTGATCATTAATAATGGGGCTTAAGATCCTTTCTCATAATGTGCAGGGATTTAACTCTCCTAACAAAAGACATAAAGCATTTAAGCAATATAAACAATTAGGCGCAGATACAGTATAATCCTTCTACAAGAAACCCATTTTGCCACAGATAAACTCCCTAAATACTTTAATAAATCCTTTCAACAATATAGATGTTCCACATTTAACAATAAAATGAGGGGTGTTGCCATTTTCATCCGTAACAACATTATTTTTGATGTTTCCTCTACATACTGTGACCCCGAGAGTAGATTTTTAATCCTTAAGGGTAGCATTTGTGGTAAACTAATTACGATAGCTTCCGTCTATGCACCAAATGATGCTCAATCCTCCTTTTTAACATTTTTTCGAAACTTTAAATAGATTCCAGTCCCCACATATGATTGTTGGCAGAGATTTTAATCTATCTGCTCACCCCCTTTTGGATAGAAGTAGGGTGGTGGTGCTCCTTTTGGAGCTAGGGCCGTGGAACACGGAAGCTTCCCGGCTTCACTACTGATCATGGACAGCTACAACTGTGAGTTACTACCTACGTTGTTCTCGATTGCATTTCATACTATACCAAGGGGTTCCCTCTGTCTCTTTCTATCTTTGAGGAACTAAAAGTTCATTGCATTGGAGGAACCCCTGGATATTACGTCCCTTGTCCCACGGAAACTACCATAAGCAGGTTGTATTAAGGGGGCGACACCTAGTGGTTACACTGGTGGATGCAACCACAGCTTTTTTTCACTCGTTTTATTCACTCATATAATTTTATTTGGGTTGGCCTTTTAGAACTTTTTGTTCACACAATACCCTTTACTTAAAAGAGCCGTTTTTCATTTATTGATTTGATTTATGTAAAACTTATCACAAGCCACCACTGGTATAACTACACTGAATAACATCCGTTTCTTTGGAATAAAACTCACTGTCTCTTCATTTTTCCCTATTGATTTATTTGCACCAGCACTTTGCACCCCATTATTGCACATTATTCTGGGGCAAGAGAAATTGGTTATTTTACAGACCACAAATCACTTGTGCACTTTATATTTATTTTTATGATATAAGAGTACCACTATTTATTTATTTTTGATACACTATATATCTATTTGGTGTATCATTTCACTTGGCACTTTATCACTTGAAAGGTAGCGCCCTTACAACCTTTTGCACTTATTTCACCTCTTCTAAGGTGTTCCCCAAGTGCTTGATTCGTGTGCTAAGCGACTTGCAGTTGGTGGATGCCTGGCGAGTTTATAATGTCGGAGTTAGAGAATACAATTATTATTCTCACCCTCATGACAGTTTTGCCAGACTAGATTATATATTTTGCCCTCCTATTCTACTGGCCAACTCGTCTGATGCAAATATCCATGTTTGCCCTTGGTCTGATCATCAGATTGTCACTTTTAGCACTTCTAACATAGGAATGGAGAGATCTACATATAGTTGGAGATTAAATGATTCTATGCTGAATGACTCCACGCTTGCTTCCCAGATCTCTTCATCTCTGGAGGGGTATTTTGCTTTGAATGAGAATGAGGATACACCCACTTCTACCGTATGGACTGCGCACAAGGCAGTCATTAGAGGTAAATTTATAGCTCTAGAACAAAAGGATAGTGTAGACTACCTAGGGTATTTGGTTACCATAATCCCTGGACTATGTAGTAGAAAGGGAGACCCCCTTGGGGTGTGTGGGACTTTATGGCTAACAAGTATCTTAGCCCGAAGGCAAGTAAAGTACTAAATTTCAAATATGATAAAATTCTTTTATTTGAAAGAGTCAATTGCAAAAAAGCTATAAACAATGTTGAAACCTTCATATAAACATACAAATATAGTACATATGACCAGAAACAGACTGGTTTATCAAACCATAGCATAATTATAAAACCATGGAGTACAGCTCGTAGGAGTGGTATAATCCAACGCGTTTCGATAAATGTACAGTAAATAGTGTATAAATCTTCATCAGGGATTTAGATTCCACTCCTGAAAGAGTACAACATACAGTCATTTTTACAGTTTAAATAAATTCAAACAGATAACACTGCATTATGTGTTGGTGATCATTTCCCCCATGGAGGCAGTCCAAACCATCCCAAAGCCCAAAATTTCACCCACCCCATCCCTCACATCCATTCACCACATCTCAACCCACAGACCCTGCATCATACCTGGCATCCTTGTGCCCTGCTGTAGTCCTCCTTAAAAGTGCATCCTGTATTCTCACACTGAAGCTAGAGCCAAGTATAGTGTTGCCTATTACCTATTCCTGGGACAATGAATATATTCATTAGATTAGGCATATAGAACCCAGGTTGGCAGGGGAGATTCGGGGGGTACAGCAAGACTTCATTGAATTATACCACGCTCACCTGATGTGCCTTATCAAGAGAGGCCGCTTAAGAAAAGATGGCGTTAGAAAGGCCGCTTGAAAAAAAGTGTGGCATTCCCCTCCATTTAACTTCAGAGGAAAGTTATCTTCCATATATTCTAAAAATAGAGGAGGGGAGAAAAAGGATGTAGGGGGAGAGGATTAGGAAACAGATGCCTATATCTGTTACGGAACCATGAACCAGACGTACAACAACAGATAAGTGAAAATAAGAAGGCTTTATTGAAAATCAAGCTGTAAAGCAAAAGTCCAAACGGATGGCAAAACCGAAGCAGAGTCTTTGCGAAGCCAGAGGTCAGGAGCCAGGAGGGTAGTCAGACGAAGCCGGGATCAGGAACCAGCAGGGTAGTCAGACGAAGCCAGGATCAGGAACCAGCAGGGTAATCAGACGAAGCCAGGATCAGGAACCAGAAGCAGCAGCAGTCTTAGAAGCATGTGAACACAGGAGGACCAAGCAAGGAACTGAAGCCACAGACCTCCTATATATATATATGAGCTAGGCATCCAGCTCCTCCCAGTGGGAAGGAGGAGCCGCAGAGTGGGAGGCTACAAGAAACCCAGAAACCAAGATGGCCGCCAGCACATGTCAAACGAAGGAGAACAGCAAGAAGGTAAGACCATGACAGTACCTCCCCCTCAAGGGCCCCTCCTCCGCGGAGTAAAGAACGGTTTCTGAGGGAAGCGTGCGTGGAAGGCACGGAGCAAGGCAGGAGCATGGACATCTGCGGAGGGAACCCAGGAACGCTCCTCTGGACCATAACCACGTCAATGAACCAAAAACTGCACCCGACCGCGGACCAGGCGTGAGTCCAGGATATTGCTCACCTCATACTCCTCACGATTGCCCACTTGGACCGGACGAGGCCGAGGAACCGAGGAAGTGAAACGATTACATACCAGTGGCTTCAACAGGGAGACATGAAACACGTTGGAGATCCGCATGCCAGGAGGAAGCGCAAGGGCATAGGCTACCGGGTTTACCCTGCGAAGCACTCGGAAGGGACCAACAAAGCGAGGCGCCAGCTTGGGAGTGGGCACTCGAAGGTTGAGGTTGCGGGTGGACAACCATACATGGTCTCCGGCCTGGTAGGAAGGAGCAGGCGCTCGTCTGCGATCAGCCTGGAGTCTCTGGCGCTGCGCAGAGACCTCAAGGGACTTCTGGATCTGTACCCAAGAAGCACGTAGAACGGAAAGGTGATCCTCCACAGCCGGAATATCCTGGGGAGAGAATACCTCCGGTAACATGGCAGGTTGGAACCCATAATTGGCCATGAAGGGAGACGTCCCAGAGGAAGAGTTCACCGCCGTGTTCCTGGCAAACTCAGCCCAAGGCAGGAGGTCAACCCAATTGTCTTGGTGATCGGAGACATAGCAACGAAGGAATTGCTCCAAGGCTTGATTGGATCGTTCTGCGGCCCCATTGGACTGAGGGTGGTAGGCCGAGGAGAAGGAGAGGTGAATCCCCAACTGGGAGCAAAAGGCGCGCCAGAACCTGGACACAAACTGACTCCCCCGATCCGACACAATCTCCTTGGGCAAACCGTGCAACCGGAAAACCTCCCTGGCAAAAATCGTGGCCAACTCCTGTGCAGAGGGTAACTTCTTGAGAGGAACACAGTGGCACATTTTGGAAAACCGATCCACAATCATGAGAATGACCGTATGGCCTCGGGATGCAGGGAGGTCCACAATGAAATCCATCCCCAGGTGTGACCATGGGCGCTCCCCGGTGGCTATGGGTTGCAGAAGGCCCAACGGAAGGTGCCGAGGGGACTTACTGTCAGGTACCTTGGTTGAGGCCGAAGTGCTGAGAGGGCTTCCCTTGCAGCTCGGTGCGGATCACCCCTGGAGGTGAGACAGGAGATGACACGTCCCAAGGAGCACTGGATGCTGGTGAAATCCGGATGGATGGATGGTATGGTATGGACACCCAGGACCGCTTCCAGGAGATCTAAAGGTGCTCAGTGGAAAAAGACACAAGGTTAATGCCAGGCCGAGGGTCATACACAGTTAATCAGTCCGGAAGTAATGAGCCAAGTGGAAGGTAGCAAAGGGGCAAGACAAGAGAGAGTCCGTGAGATCCAAGCCAAGGTCGGTACACAGGAGATCCAGCAGGGGTGTCAGAGCAAAGAGTGGTCAGGCAAGCCAAGGTCGATCAAGGGAGAAGATGCAGACAGGTCAAAGAAGCAAGCCGGGTCAAAACAGGAACACAGGTAAACGGACAGGTCACGGGTACAGGAGCTGACGATAAACCAGCACTGAGCACACCGGAAGAGCGTCTTATATAGGGCCAGGGCTGGGGAGATGGGCGTGGTGACACACCTGCTCTGCATCCGGCGATCTATTGCTGCTGAATGGTGATTCCTTTCCTGACAGTGCCCCCCCCTGAGGGGCAGCCTCTGGATGCCCAACGACCATGTTTTTCTGGAAATTTTTTGTGAAATTCTCTCAAAAGTTTAGGGGCGTGGATGTTACTCAATGGTTCCCATGATTTGACTTTAGCCCCTTTGTTACGTTGGCACGTGATGCAGGAATTTACATAGCTTCTGCAGTCCTGATGTAGCTTAGGCCACCAGAAGCGGCGTTGGATAAGTTCGTAGGTCTTTTTTACCCCGAAATGTCCAGCGAGTTTGTGGTCGTGAAAGGTTTTAAGGACCAACAATCTCACTTGTGTAGGAACAAAAATTTTTCCCTGGTGCCAGAGGAATCCTTCCCGTTTATTTAGAGAACCGGCTTCGAGTTCAGTACATTGAGTAGAGGCTTGCTGAATTGTGGACTGTAGGTCAGTGTGAATTAGAAAAAAGTTTTGAGCTGATAGGATGGTATTGGGCTCCGTCGTGCTGGGAGTATCCGGAAACATTCGGGACAGGGCGTCCGCCTTTCCATTCTTAGATCCTGGTCTGTAGGTAATATGGAAATTAAAGCGTGAAAAGAATAGAGCCCACCGGGCTTGCCGAGGTCTTAGGCGTCTAGCAGTCCTGAGATACTCTAGATTCTTGTGATCCGTGAATATCATGATAGGGTGTGCCGCGCCTTCAAGCAGGTACCTCCATTCTTCTAGAGCACATTTAATAGCCAGAAGTTCCCGATCCCCCACATCGTAGTTCTTCTCTGGGGGTGACATTTTCCGAGAGAAGAAAGCTACTGGGTGTAGCAGGGTCTTCGGGCCTTGTCGCTGGGACAGAATAGCCCCTGTGGCTACTTCCGAAGCATCCACTTCGAGAATATAAGGTAAGACCGGGTCGGGGTGTTGAAGAATAGGTGCGGTCACAAACAGGCTTTTTAATTTATCAAAAGCTGACTGAGCCTCCGGTGACCAGCGGAAGCGAATCTGCTGGCGCGTTAGTTGGGTGATGGGTGCGATAATTGTTGAGAATCCCTTTATGAATCTTCTGTAGAAGTTAGCGAAGCCCACAAATCGCTGAACTCCCTTCTTATCAGTGGGGGCTGGCCACTCCAAAATGGCTTTTACTTTTTGTGGATCCATAGAGACACCCTCAGTTGAAATAATAAGCCCTAGGAACTGGATGGACTTCGTCTCAAATTCACATTTTTCCAGTTTCACATAGAGCCCATGTTTCCTTAAGGTGGTTAATACTTTTTTGACATGAATCCGGTGGAGTTCCAGAGTGGAGGAGAAGACCAAGATGTCATCTAGGTACACGATTAAGAAGTTGTCCAGGAACTCTCGAAAAATGTCATTGACTAGATGTTGAAATGTGGCCGGGGCATTACATAGCCCGAAGGGCATGACCAGATATTCGAAGTGGCCGAAACGGGTTCTAAACGCCGTTTTCCACTCATCCCCTTCTCGGATGCGAATAAGGTTGTACGCTCCTCGGAGGTCTAATTTGGTAAAGACCCGGGCAGACCGGAAGCGCTGGAACAATTCTGGAATCAAGGGGAGAGGATAACGATTTTTGATGGTAACTTTGTTGAGTTCCCGGTAATCAACACAGGGTCTTAACGTGCCATCTTTTTTCTCAACAAAGAAGATTCCAGCGCCAACTGGGGAGGACGAGGGCCGGATGAACCCCTTTTCCAGGTTCTCGTTGACATAAGTCCGAAGAGTTTCTAATTCCTTCTCAGATAAGGGAAATATTCTTCCAAAAGGGATCTCGGCTCCTGGAAGAAGCTCAATGGGGCAGTCGTAGGGCCTGTGAGGGGGTAGAGCATCAGCCTTTTTTTTGTCGAATACATCCCTAAAGTCCTGATAGGCTGCGGGAATGTCTTCAGGAAGGTCTAGGGCTGGCTGAACGGCCAGACATGTGGCAGGAGCGTTGGGTCCAGGGGGAAAGCAATGGTCCAGGCAATATTTGGACGAGAAGGAAATCCTCTTCTTCACCCAGTCAATTTGTGGGTTATGAGCCTGGAGCCATGGAAGGCCTAGGATAACCGGGAATAAGGGAGAGGACAAGACATCAAAGCGGAGGAGCTCTTGATGGCCCGAGTTTGTGGTAGTGAGTACCGGATAGGTTTCTCTGGTCACAGGTCCGGAACTAGGCAGGGACCCGTCGGCCAGAAAGACTTGAAGCCGTTGCTCCTTAATTTGTAGGGGGACCCCCAGTTTCCTTGCTAGTGTACAATCCAGAAAACAACTGCAAGCTCCGGAGTCAACAATTGCCGTGAGCTGGATCTTCTCTTCTGCTACCTGTAAGGAGATAGGAAGGATAAGGTGAGCAGGGGATGGCTCAGAGACCTGACAGTTCAAGACAGACCGTGAATAGCACTTACTGGGCCTCACGGGGCAGTTGCGGAGGAAGTGGCCGGAGGCTCCACAGTATAGACAGAGGTTAGCCTGGCGGCGACGTTGTCTCTCTTCGGGTGTTAGGGAGGAACGAATTAGTCCAATCTGCATGGGTTCACCGTCCGCAGAGGCATTCATAGCTGGTGCAGGGGGAGGAGAGGCGGCAAACGGGACCTTAGGCATCACCCAAGAAGCTCGGGCCCCCTGGAGGCGTTCTGAGCGTCGTTCCCGCAGACGCCTGTCCATTTGGATGGCTAGAGAGATCAAGTCTTCCAGGGATGCAGGTGTCTCTATCCGAGCAAGCTCATCTTTTAGAGCTTCAGAGAGGCCATGACGGTACTGGTATTTCAATGCCGCCTCATTCCAGTCCGTGTCGGCTGCCCATCTACGGAAGTCTACAGTGTAGTCCTCGGCCGGGCGTTTATTCTGCTGTAAGGCATGTAAAGCAGACTCTGCTGTGACCGTGCGCTGAGGATCTTCATATAGCTGGGCCATGGCCTCAAAAAAGGAGCTTACTGAGTTCAAGGTAGGACTCTTCTGTTCAAGGAGGTTGTGTGCCCAAGTCTGGGGTTCTTCAGCTAATAAGGAGATTATAAACCCCACTTTAATGGATTCCGAGGAGAAGGTCCTGGGCTGAAGAGCCAAATATAATAAACAGGCATTTTTGAAAGCCCTAAATTTCCTTCGCTCCCCACGGAAGCGTTCAGGCGTGGGCACCCGTGGCTCTGGTGGCGGAGCTGAAGCTGAATGGGCGGAGCTAGCTTGATCCGGTTGAGAAGGAGCCGGTAAAGAGCTAGTGGCAGGCTGATTAGGATCATTCGGAAGAGATGAGCCGGCTAGGTTTACTACCCGACCTTCCAGTTGGAAGTAGCCATCTTGCAGTCTTTGTACGGCTTGGGTTAGGGCTGAAACCTGTTGGCATAAAGCCTCGAGCGGGGAAGCACCTCTGTCGGCCTCTGACATGGCTGGTTTATGCTGTCAGGTACCTTGGTTGAGGCCGAAGTGCTGAGAGGGCTTCCCTTGCAGCTCGGTGCGGATCACCCCTGGAGGTGAGACAGGAGATGACACGTCCCAAGGAGCACTGGATGCTGGTGAAATCCGGATGGATGGATGGTATGGTATGGACACCCAGGACCGCTTCCAGGAGATCTAAAGGTGCTCAGTGGAAAAAGACACAAGGTTAATGCCAGGCCGAGGGTCATACACAGTTAATCAGTCCGGAAGTAATGAGCCAAGTGGAAGGTAGCAAAGGGGCAAGACAAGAGAGAGTCCGTGAGATCCAAGCCAAGGTCGGTACACAGGAGATCCAGCAGGGGTGTCAGAGCAAAGAGTGGTCAGGCAAGCCAAGGTCGATCAAGGGAGAAGATGCAGACAGGTCAAAGAAGCAAGCCGGGTCAAAACAGGAACACAGGTAAACGGACAGGTCACGGGTACAGGAGCTGACGATAAACCAGCACTGAGCACACCGGAAGAGCGTCTTATATAGGGCCAGGGCTGGGGAGATGGGCGTGGTGACACACCTGCTCTGCATCCGGCGATCTATTGCTGCTGAATGGTGATTCCTTTCCTGACACTTACTCTGGGCACAAACGGAGCATGCCGCTACATATGCGGCGATGTCGGAACGTAGGGAAGGCCACCAGAACAGACGTGAAACAGCCCAGGACAGCTGATTCTTTCCAGGATGCCCCGCGGTCTTGGAGTTATGGTAGGTTCGCAACAACCGAGTGCGCAACTCCTCAGGCACAAAACATCTGCCGTTGGGTCTCCCAGAGGGAGCACCAGATTGAGCCGCCAAAATCTGCTCACCCAGGGGAGAGGTCAGGCTGGTGCGAATGGCGGCCAGGATCTGATTCGGAGGTATGACCGAAGTCGGAATCGACTCCTCCCTGGACAGGTCGGAGTACTGCCGTGATAAGGCATCCGCCCTGATGTTCTTGGAACCGGGTAGGTAGGAGACCACGTAATTAAAACGTGACAAGAACAGAGCCCATCTGGCCTGACGTGGTGTCAATCTCTTGGCCTCAGAAAGGTAGGTCAGATTCTTGTGGTCCGTCAGGATGAGGACCGGAACCACCGAACCCTCGAGCAAGTGCCTCCATTCTTTAAGGGCCTGCACGATGACCAATAACTCCCTGTCACCAATCTGATAGTTGCACTCCGCGGAAGACAGTTTCCGGGAGTAAAACCCACAAGGAAGCAGAGGACCCTCTGGTGTTCTACGCTGAGACAGAAGGGCGCCTACTCCCGTCTCAGACGCGTCCACCTCGAGGACGAAGGGCAACCCAGGGTTGGGATGCGACAGAATCGGAGCCGACACAAAGGCGGACTTTAGAGCCTCAAAAGCTCGGATGGCCTCGAGCGGCCAGACCTGGGAATTACTGCCCTTCCTGGTCAGATCCGTGAGAGGCTTGGCTAGCATGGAAAAGTCCCTGATGAACTTCCGATAATAATTGGCGAAGCCCAAAAAGCGCTGCAGGGAGCGAAGACCACTGGGCTGGGGCCACTGTAAGACAGCCGAAACCTTCTCAGGATCCATGGAGAACCCCTCAGCGGAAATGATGTAACCTAAGAAGGTTACCTGGGATCGGTGCAATTCGCATTTCTCAAACTTACCGAACAGCTTGTTCTCTCGTAACCGTTGCAACACTCGTCTGACATCCAGAATGTGGGTCTCCATGGATTCAGAATATACCAAGATGTCATCCAAATAGACCACCACACACTGCTGCAACAGGTCACGGAAAACATCGTTGATGAATTCCTGAAAGACTGCGGGCGCATTGCACAACCCAAAGGGCATAACCAAGGATTCATAATGACCGGTCCTGGTGTTAAACGCGGTCTTCCACTCATCGCCCGCCTTGATCCTTACGAGCTTATATGCCGCCCTCAGGTCGAGTTTGGTAAAGACCGTGGCCCCTTTAAGGCGATCGAACAGCTCGGAAATCAAGGGTATCGGGTAAGCGTTCTTGATCGTGATGCGATTGAGACCCCTGTAATCGATGCAAGGCCTCAACTCACCGCCCTTCTTTTTCACAAAGAAAAATCCAGCCCCTGCCGGGGACGAGGATTTGCGAATGTGTCCGCGTGAAAGCGCCTCCTTCACGTACTCCTCCATGGCCTCATTCTCCGCTACCGACAGTGGATAGACCTTTCCACGAGGAGGAACGGCACCAGGTTGTAACTCGATGGCACAATCGTATGGGCGGTGCGGAGGTAGGGCAACCGCGCGCACCTTATCGAATACATCCCGGTACTCCTCGTATTCAGGAGGCAACAGAGAGTCCGAGGAAGTACACAGCAACTTGACAGGCCCATGGATGCAACTAGCCCCACACTGTGGTGACCACGAGAGGATCTCGGCCGATCTCCAATCGAAAGTCGGATTATGCTTCTGGAGCCAGGGGTACCCCAAGACCACCGAGTAGTGTGGAGACGAAATAACCTGGAAGCAGACCGACTCTCTGTGAACGGCACCAATGGCTATCCCCACTGGAAGGGTCTCATGAGTCACGTGTGGCGGCAGAAGGGGTCTGCCGTCTATCGCCTCAAGAGCCAGTGGAGAACTTCGGGCCTGCAGAGGAATGGAATTGGCGGCAGCGAACACACTATCAATGAACAAACCACCAGCACCAGAGTCCACCAACGCCTGGGTCGTCACTGAGCCCCCGACCCAGGAGAGGACAACAGTGATCAGTGGTTTGTCAACACGGGAAACCGGGGACGAGGAGACTCCACCCAAGATCTGCCCCCGACAGGATCTCAGGTGCGAGCGTTTCCCGGACGGTTCGGACATGCCAACCGAAAATGCCCACCGAGACCACAGTACATGCATCGGCCCTCGCGTCTCCGGAGTACCCTTTCCCCCTCGGACAGGCGAGCAAAGCCCAGCTGCATGGGTTCATCCCCAGCCAAGTCATCCCCAGGAGGCGTGGGAGGAGAGGGAGGCACGGGTGGGACAGCAAAGGTAGGCGCCACTCTGTTAGGAGGCCTCCGCAGACTCTCCTTAAAGGAAGGTCTCTCCCTGAGTCTGGTGTCAATCAAAATCAGGAAAGAAATAAGAGACTCGAGCTCCACTGGTAGGTCCTTAGCTGCAACCTCATCCTTCAAGGCATCCGAGAGACCATGAGAGAAAGCAGCGACCAGAGCCTCATTATTCCAGCCCACCTCTGCTGCCAGGGTACGAAACTCAATGGCGTATTCAGCTACGGATCGTGAACCCTGTCTGATGGACATAAGGAGCTTCGCAGCAGAGGCAGCACGAGCCGGCACATCGAATACCCTCCGAAGAGAAGCAACAAAACCGGAAAACTCGGCAACCACCGGATTGTTGTTCTCCCATAAAGGGCTGGACCAGGCCAAGGCCTTGTCCGAGAGCAGCGAAATTAAGAAGCCCACCTTTTATCTCTCAGTAGGAAAGGCATGTGGCAGCAACTCGAAATAAATGCCCACCTGATTAAGGAAACCTCGGCACTGAGTTGGCTCTCCCCCAAAGCGCTGTGGAAGGGGGGCAGAACCGGACATACCCCGAAACACCGCAGGCGCAACAACAGGTGTCGGGGTAGACTCTGGCGCAACAACCGGAGCGGCAGTAGGAGCGGGCCCAGGAGCGACAACCGACCCATCGGCAACGGGAGCGAAATGAGCCGTGCGTTCAAGCAGGATTTGCAACGCCACGGCGAACTGACCCAACAGGTGATCCTGCTGATCAAGTCTGGCAACCAGCGTGGGAAGCGAGGATGGCCCTGTACCGTCAGAATTCATGGCTTGGTCCTAATGTTACGGAACCATGAACCAGACGTACAACAACAGATAAGTGAAAATAAGAAGGCTTTATTGAAAATCAAGCTGTAAAGCAAAAGTCCAAACGGTTGGCAAAACCGAAGCAGAGTCTTTGCGAAGCCAGAGGTCAGGAGCCAGGAGGGTAGTCAGACGAAGCCGGGATCAGGAACCAGCAGGGTAGTCAGACGAAGCCAGGATCAGGAACCAGCAGGGTAGTCAGACGAAGCCAGGATCAGGAACCAGCAGGGTAATCAGACGAAGCCAGGATCAGGAACCAGAAGCAGCAGCAGTCTTAGAAGCATGTGAACACAGGAGGACCAAGCAAGGAACTGAAGCCACAGACCTCCTATATATATGAGCTAGGCATCCAGCTCCTCCCAGTGGGAAGGAGGAGCCGCAGAGTGGGAGGCTACAAGAAACCCAGAAACCAAGATGGCCGCCAGCACATGTCAAACGAAGGAGAACAGCAAGAAGGTAAGACCATGACAATATCCAAGCCCAAATCCGCCTCCAAACCCCTAACTATACCATCCATAAGTGTTGCTCCTTACCTTAGCAGATCATGCAAGTAAGACTCAGGAAGCTATGTTCCACCTAAATAGGGGTTCACTGTTTAGGCAGTAACCGACCACCTCTGTGCCAGAAGAATTTCTGAATGTTGTCCCCAAACTTTGAGATTAAATGCCTCTGTATGGAGAAATAAGGATGTATGGAACATCCTATTCAGTCTGTGACCTAATGCTGTCTCAGGAGAAATTTTTTATGGCAGTACATTCGTGACAAAAATGATGAGAAGCAGCTGTAGTACTCACAAATAAGATAGTGATCCGCCTCGCATGTATCCTGGCGCACTCCCGGCCGGGAGTGTGACTGGTGAAGCCGGTGGAGAGAGATGCCTCTCCATTGCTGGCTCTCGGCGTCCCTTATGCAAGGCACAGCGCCTACGTCAGCGACCTGACGTTGTTCCGCCCGATACTTCTCAACGTCACTTCCGCCCAAGCGTTCATTGCGGAAGTGTCTCATCTTTCTCCCGGTGTTCCGTGAGAATTACCTACCCGTGAGAAAAACCTACCCCTCGTCACTTCCGGGGCTCGGCACTGTATGTAATAAAGCGGGTACATTAAAACAGCTGTGCTGAAATACGAGTCATCTCCGCTCCTGTCACTTCCCTGATCTCGGATAGTAAATATAAAAGCGGCGGCGGGTATTTGAAAACATAAATCACGGAGCCGAGACCCGCTTTTATATTTACTTGCCGAGAGCAGGGAAGTGACAGGCACAGGAGCGGAGATGACTCGTATTGCCGCACAGCTGTTTTATGTAACGGCCACGTCGGTAGGTTTTTCTCACGGTACACCGTTATCGTTTCATACTAGTGCGCATGCGCACTAGTAAGCTCCTCAGTTCTTCCATTAGGTATCCGGGGCTCTGAGCATGCGCACTGCTGCGCCGCTCAGCTGTTTGTGGCCGGAAGTGATGAGGGTAGGTTTTTCTCACGGGGTAGGTAATGTTGAGAGAGCAACCAACCGCAGCTACGCCGTACATCAGAAGAGAGGATACCAATGCTCAAAAAAAGTTTAATGGAGCCGGATTACTTTCATTGCACTCAGACCACAGGGCCATTCTTTCAATTTTAAAGCATTTCCGTATATCATATAAACCATAGGAAAATGATATTTTCATTAATGTTATTGCAGTAATGTCATTAAAGATCCGAACTCTAATTTAGGTATAGCATGGTGATGGGGAACTTTCTAAGGGGTTATGCCTGGAAGGGAAAATATGTACGCCCCGACACTGGTAGTGCGCATCCCCATATATAGGGGGTCTGGGAAACCCACCCCTACAACCCAAGGGGGAGTAAAGAATTCCATACGCAGAGGCCCCAGATGGAAAGGGCTAAAAATTAACCCCTAGGGGCCTACCAGTGCCGGGCTTCTGGGTGAGAAGGATCACATGGAGGGAGGGTGTTAACCCTCTTGAGGCAGGGACCGGACTCCCGATCACAAAAAGGGGGATGTGAACGCCAGGACCGATGGGGGAGGGGAAAAGAGATGGAGGGGCGGGGGACTATGGGGGAGGGGGGACAAAAGCAGGGAGGGGGAAAAAGACAAAGAAAGGACTTGAAAATGGGGACTGGAAGCCAAAGGCATCCTCCCAGATAAGTATGCAGCCCAGACAGCCCCAGACTAGCTTCATCCAGAAATAAGTCTAGATTGGCAGACATCAGGACCCTGACCAGAGACCTAGACTGTCTCTATAATCTACACAGCCTCTCCCCTTCTCCCTCCCTTTTGGATCAGATTTCCTCCAAGCGGTAGGGCCTTGGATGAGATTCTATCCAATAACACAGAAAAAGGACTTAGATGATCTAAAGCTAAGTTTATACTTAACAGTAATGCATCATCCACGATGTTCGCTAAGAAACTTACACAGTCGGTTAAGCCTACCCATGTTTACAAACTCAGGAGACCGGATGGTAGATTGGTCTCACATCCTCAGGAAGTTTTGAAGGTCTTCACAGACTTTTATAAATCTCTCCTCTCGGATTCCTCGTCAGTATCCACAACTAAATTTGACTCCTGGATAGAGGGGTTATCCATCCCATCCCTCACTGCTGTGCAGAGGGAGGTTTTGGATGCTCCTTGTACGGAGGCGGAGGTCTTAGGTATAATCGAATCATTGAAATTATCCACGGCTCCTGGTCCTGATGGTTTCTCCACGTCTTATTACAAGACCTTCTCCTCCATACTGGTTCCTTATTTGACCAAACTCTTTAATTATGTCCTCCAGGGTAATAGCTTTCCGGAAGAGATGCTCCTTGCCAACATGTCTCTTCTACCTAAACCCAATAAAGATCATTCCCTCCCTCAAAATTTCAGACCCATTTCGGTCATGAACAATGATTTAAAGTTGTTTGGACGCTTTTTGGCTAACAGGCTGGCCAATAACATAAATCAGTTAATAAACCCCGACCAAACAGGATTTATCCCAGGCAGACAACTCACGGATAACATTAGACTAGTTGCCATTATTGTACAAGATGCTAATTTTAGCAAACTCCCAACATGCCTAGTTAGCTTAGATATTCACAAGGCGTTTGACAGCGTCAGTTGGTCATACCTCGAACTCCTATTACCTAGATATGGTTTGGGGGAAGGTTTCATCCATGGTTTTAAGGCCCTGTGTGACTTACCCCAAACAAGGGTACGCTTACCGGGATGTAACTCAGATTTTCTCTATCTTAAAAGGAGGTACCAGACAGGGGTGCCCCCTCTCCCCTTTATTGTTCACTGTGGCCATTGAACCCCTGGCATGCTCCATTAGAAACAATACCAAGATTAGTGATTATCGTAAAGAAGAATTTAAACTTAGCCTTTATGCTGATGATGTTTTGCTATTTCTATCTGATCCCCATATATCTATTCCCCAAACTGCTTATAGAACTAGACTCCTTCCAGGCCAGGTCTTGGAGTTAATATCTCTAAATGCTCACTCGTGCCCATTAATTTACCAAACTGGTTGCAGGTCTCCCTTAGGGAAAGCTTCTAATTTTCTTGGTGCTTTAAATCATTCAGATACCTAGGTGTCTCCATCACTCCTCATTAAGATTCCTTGTTTCTGTTGAATTTCCCCCCCTTTGTTTAAAAAACTAAGATTGTTATTGAATACATGGTCATCTTATTTTATTTCATCCTTGGGAAGAATTATGGCGGTAGAGATGGTTATCCTTCCAAAAATCGTATTCTTTTTCAGACCTCTCCCCATTAATGTACCTAAATCTCACATCATCACGCTCCAAAGGGATTTGTCTAGATTTGTCTGGAGTGGTAAGAAACCCAGATGCAATAGACATGTGCTTCATGCTCGACAGTCCCGTGGCGGTTTGGGACTCCCTGATCTGTGGTCTTATTACCTCTCCGTTAAGTTTACGCAAATAGCCCAATGGCACTCAGAAGTAAAGGATATTTATTGGTTGATTTTTGAACAGATTTCTATTTCTCCCTATTTTTTACACTCCCTTCATTGGAGCAGTTCTGGGATTCCTAGACACATTACCCATTCCAACAAGATTCTTAATCACCTGACTCAGATGTGGATGAAGTTCAAAGACAGTTATAAATTAATCTCCTCTGTACCTCCCTTGACATAATTTTTGGGTGCCATTGACTCCCCTTTATTACCATTAAAAAGAGAGGATTTGGAGCCTTGGATTTCCAGGGGCTTGTTCTCTCTTAAGGCTTTATCCTTCAGCAATACCTTTTGTACCTTTGAACAACTCCCAACATATACATAAGCTTCCCAGTTCAGAAGTTGTAAACTATAGTATTATAAGGGATTTTTTTCTATCTCAGGGTTCTCTGACTCTCCACCCTCCACATATCCCATTTTAAATTATCTGTTATTCCTCCCCCAGGGGTAAGGGCTTGATTTCATCATTGTATAATCACTTTAATGGATCCCCCTTACATGAAAAACATAAATATATGATTAAATGGGAGAATGATCTTGATTGTAGTTTTTCTATTCTGGAATGGCAGAGCATGTTACGTAATCTACGAAAGTGCACACGCTCTAGTGCGAGTAGAGAAACCCCCCTTAAACTATTTATCAGGCGGTACACGACCCCGTCCCTTGTTCATTCTTTCTACCAGTCAGTCTCCTCATCATGCTTCAGGGGTTGTGTGGAGGAAGGCACTCTTCTGCATCTGTTCTGGAGCTGTGATAAATTGCAAACTATCTGGGATAAAACCAAACTTAAAATGTCACAGTTAACTGGAATAAATATCACCATTACGCCAAAAATTAGCCTTCTCTTTGCTCATATCCTGGACATCCCCACCCCCATTTCCAGGTTAATACATACTTTGATGAGCTCCATCCAGTGGATGATTGCCCTGAATTGGAGGTCACAGAACCTTGTTTGGTCCCAGGTTATGACAAGAATGGAGGACCTCAAGCTCTCAGAACGGATCTTTCACTCTTTACATGGTTCCATGTCTGCTTTTCATGCCAAATGGAATATCTGGGATACTTGCTCTTGAGTTACACCTTGTTTTTTCATGTTACTCTGGCTTGTGATAATGCCCTAGACCCATTGGTTATGTCACATTTTTTCATTGTATTGTATACATATGTTCCCTGTCATTCATTGTTTGCCCCGATATGTTTCACACTCTCTTTTAAATATCTATGTACTGTATGGATTATGTTATGTTTCATGACTTTCTAATAAAATCTTTTGTAAATGAGTAATAGAAATAGGGATGACAGGTCCTCTTTATGGAGAGATCTTGGATCAAAAAGACCCCAAATTTCCCCTTACTGTTTAAAAGCAAAAGACAAAAAAAAAAAATTTTTTTTGATCTCTTGCTTAAAAAAAAATAATAGTTTACTCCTTCCATCCTGGATCGAAAGTGATGTCATGACGTTGCTCCGGAAAGGCCATAGAGGCGGTCAAAGAATCTACTCTTTCATCGCCTCTGGGACTAGCTGGCCTCACCATTGGATTGTTTTGTTTGGTGAGCAGGTGGGAAGGGGGGACATCCCCTGCGGCCACTTCTGAAAATGTTCCAGTGGGTTATAAGCCGCTTGAAACTCTTTCATGAGAAAGCCAGCTGCCGGCTGTAAAAACAATACAGAGGTTATGGCTGATATCTTCAGCCATAACCCTGGTAAACCATTTCAAAGCCGCAATGTACATATACGTATTGTCTTAAAGTAGAAAAAAAACCTACATAACACTTAGTGCACTTTCACATTGACTCATTGCAGTTTGGCCGCAGAGCAGGTGTAGTGCAGGACACCTGTGATCAGGGGCGGACATACAGGGGTCGCAGGGGTCGCCATGGCGACCGGGCCCCATGCTGCAGGGGGCCTCAGAGGGCCCCCTGTATGTATAGGGATGAGGAGCGGCAAGCGCAGCTGAGACCGGAGCTCCTCGATAAATCGGCACTGAAGGAGCTGGTCTCGTATAGTAAAGTGAAAGCAGAGTGTGTGCTGTGCTCTCTGCCTCCCCCTACAGTGCAATACCCGGCAGGAAATCACAGGAAGGAAGGTACAGCCATTTTTAAAAAAGGCTTTCTGTATGTATGTGTTTATATGTATGTATGTGTGTGTATGTATGTGTGTGCATATGTGCATCTATATATGTATGTGTGTGTGTGTATGTATGTGTGTACTGTATGTGTGTGTGTATGTATATGTATGTATGTATGTGTGTGTACTGTATGTATGTATGTGTACTGTATGTATGTATGTGTGTGTGTACTGTATGTGTGTGTACTGTATGTGTGTGCATATGTGCATCTATATATGTATGTGTGTGCGCATGTATGTGTGTGCATATGTGCATCTATATATGTATGTGTGTGCATGTATGTGTGTGTGTGCATATGTGCATCTATATATGTATGTGTGTGCATGTATGCATGTATGTATGTATGTATGTATGTATGTATGTGTGTTGTAACATTTGGGGGTTATTTTAGCTTAAATGTAGAGCTTACCAGTGAGCTGAGTCCACTCCAGTTGTGCCTTTCAATGGCTTGTTGGCCCACTTTTATTAAAGAAAAGGAAAACAGTCCATCCAGGATTTCCCACGCAGGGGTTTCAACTTTACACAGCAGTAAAGAAATAATAAGCGAATAATACCAAGCCACCTGGCTCTCTGGTCAGCACTGCTCCTCAGGCTTTGACCTCGGTCCTCTTGACCCTGTAACAGTGTCCCTGTATGGTACACACTCTGTACCCTTCCTGACACTCTCCTTTTACAGCTTCCTTGCTGCTCAGGCCCACAGGTTTTGGCCCTCCGTCTGCTCTGTCAGACTGCACTGTGCAGACATGCACTTCTCCCTTGCTTGCCAGGACTCCTTGGGAGGGTGGAGCCCAGAACCCTGGTCCTGTCTGTGTTAAAAGGCCCAGATCCACCTGCACAATCAGTGTGCTGGCTATTCCTAACACCTGGTCCCAGGATTGGAGATTTCCTCCCACCCAGATCGCTGCGAAATCTCCAAGCTCCAGGTCCCCAACTGGACATTACAAAACAGCAAGGAAACTTAAAAGCCAGTTTCCTGCAAATAAAAGAATCCTCCTGGAGCCTTTCAACCTGTCTGGTTGACAATCCTGGGCGACATACACCCTCACAGCTGACTGCACTGTCACAGTGTGTACTGTATGTGTGTGTATGTATGTGCGTGCATGTATGTATGTGTGTGTGTGTTTATATGTACCTGTGTGTTTATATGTACGTGTGTGTGCTTCAAGTTATTGCCCATTTGAGTTTATGGACTTTTAAGGACTTTTAAAAGATTTTAAGCTGAAGTGTGCAGTAATTCAGTTATTATATTATAGTCGGTTTTCTCAATTTACTTTAAACACGTAAAGGTGGCTAGGAGGTACCACCATTCCTGCGCTACTGACATTTTTCTATTTTGTATTGTGTGATCTAATTCTTATTACACCATTTATACATGATTTCATTACCTATAATTACTTTTATATAAATAGCAGCATTGTGTTATGTGTCCTATACTCCTGAGCGCATAGGGTCACTCTGCAATTGTTTGCCTTTTATGGGTGAATTTAGAGGTGTTTCTTTAGTCCACCAGCACTATTACTGTTCCCATTCCCCCCTCCTCACCACCGCCGCCACTGAACCCACCCCCCTCCCCACCATTGCCGCCACTGAACCCACCCCCCTCCCCACCATTGCCGTCACTGATCCCTTGCCTCTCCCCACCATTGCCGCCACTGATCCCACCCTCCTCCCCACCATTGCCACCACTGATCCCACCCCCCTCCCCACCATTGCCACCACTGATCCCACCCCCCCTCACCACCATTGCCACCACTGATCCCACCCCCCCCTCCCCACCATTGCTGCCACTGATCCCACCTCCCTCCCCACCATAGCTGCCACTGAACCCACCCCCCTCCCCACCATTGCCGCCACTGATCCCATCCCCTTTCCCCACCATTGCCACCACTGATCCCACCCCCCCTCACCACCATTGCCGCCACTGATCCCACCCCCCCTCACCACCATTGCTGCCACTGATCCCACCCCCCCTCACCACCATTGCTGCCACTGATCCCACCCCCCCCCCCCTCACCACCATTTCCGCTGTTGAAACCAGAAACAGAAATGTTTTACTTTGTTATACATTGGAAAAAAAAAGTGTCAAAAATATGCTTTTTCGGGGGGGGGGGGGGCCTTCATGATTTCTTGCACCGGGGCCCTGAGAAATCTAGTTACGCCTCTGCCTGTGGTTTTCATGTGCGTTACCTGAGGTTTCTCATAAACTTAAATTATGTCCTACATTTTTGGTGCATTTTTTGAAAGCACACCAAAAATGAGGGACATAATAGAAGTCAATGGGAGACCGCAGGTAACACACATGAAAACTGCAGGTATCATGCACTACACCTGCGCTGCGGCCAAACTGCTGCAGATGTGCAAGTGGAAAGAAAACAATAAGAAGAAAAAAATGTCCAAGCGGAATACAGTATAAAAAAAAAAGTACAGTTACCACTATCAGTAATATAATACAGCAATTTAAACAAACATATATTTTTTTATCTTTAGATTTTTTATATATATACAGACATATATTTATATTACAAGCAAAGCAATCGCCATTCAAAGGTTAAAAATCCTGTACCTCACGAAGCAAAGAGGAGCTCAAATGTAGCCACTGAAGAGCCTTCACCCTGTTTTTTTTCTCCCCTCTTCACGTTCAGCTTTGCCTCCCCTGGGGAAAAGCGCGCCAGCCAGCGTCTCCCAGCTCACACATCCCAGCAAGCCCTTGCTTGTACACTCGACCCGCCTATAGCAACTGATGATGTAATCAGTTGGCAAGATGCGGTCAGGAAGGCCAACACAGCTTCCTGAGTGCCTGTGGCAGCGGGAAGTGAGTTTTAGTGCACCAGCACCGTACCGGCACCGATGTAACAACCTACTGGCCAGCAGTGATTAATGAGCAGACTGCTGCCTAAGTTGGGGCCATTTTGCCGGGGCACACCTGGAGACCCTTCATGACACACCATGGTTGAGAAACCCTGTCTTAGGCAATAGCATTTGACTTGGATACACCTGCAGTTCTTTCCCAGGCAGCGCCACCCATACCTCCCTTTAAATTTCTATACGTGGGGATTTTGGCTCCTGCTTTTATTTAAACTTTTACTGGAGGGACTTGTAGAAGCCCCACATCATACTTTCCCTTGACCCAGAGAGTATCAGGTATTTGGGCAACAATTTCAGGTGGAATATTGCCTTCAATCTCTTCTTCTAGTTCCATTGCTGTCAATCCACATATAATTTCCTCATCTAATTTTCCAACATGTACTTCTACTCCATTAGGTGTATACTGCATGCAGGCTTGTAAGTGCTTCAGTAAGTCTCTTCCCAGTAGATTACATGGTACAGTGTCAGAGACAAGCAGCTTATGAAACATTGGTAAAAAGGTGCTGGTGACCCTGGATGTTAAATGAATTAAATACTAATCTCTTAATCGATTGAAATAAATAGTGGACTGTGATCCAAACTTTTAAATAAAAAGCACTTTACAAGCACTAATTTATATACGTTTATTAAATAATTTAATTAAATATTTATGATTTAACATCCAGGGTCACCAGCGCCTTTTTACCAATTTTAATATCCAGATATTTTATTTTTACAATTAAAAGGGCAGCAGGTTTTAGTATCCTTTTAATAAACCTAAAAGAGCCAGGCGCCTTCACACTACTTTTATTAGCTTATGAAACATATTATGGTTTCCAATCCCTATTTGTATGGGGGGAGTTTCCTTGAGAGGGGTGGACTTTCCTCCCACTCCAATTGCTAATGGCCCAGACGTAAGGGGGATGTCCTTTGGTAGGCAGGGCTTTTGAATTATAGTCCGGGCAGAGCCAGAATTAACTAAACGTGAAATTACCTGGTCTGTTAATTTTGGAAAACGTACCATCTGTTTCAGAAATGCACTAGTTTACCTGTCAGGGATTCACTATTATGCGCAGGCGCACTGGCGCCGCAAACCGGCAAACGCCTATGCGCATGCACGTACGCAGAGGCGTACGCAGAGGGGCCTTGAATACTTAGAGGCTACCATGTAATAGTTCGAGGCTACCACGGAACAGTTCAAGGCTACCACGGAACAGTTCGAGGCTACCATGAAACAGTGTGAGGCTACCATGGAACAGTGCGAGGCTACCATGGAATAGTTTGAGGCTACCATGGAAGAGTTCGAGGCTACCATGGAACAGTCCGAGGCTACCATGGATTCGTTCGAGGCTACCCTATCATATTTGGCGCCAAGCGCCCTATTTAAGGGGAGTGGTCACACTGATTCCTTGCTGTGTGATCTTCCGCTCTCCTGTCTCCTGTACCTGAATTACCTGCTGTTCCTGATCATCTGACCCGGCTTGCCTTCGACCTTGATTACCTGCTGCCTGCCCTGACCTCGGCTTGTCTTGACTACTCTTCAGCTCTCCTGTCTCCTGTACCTGAATTACCTGCTATTCCTGATCATCTGACCCGGCTTGCCTTCGACCTTGATTACCTGCTGCCTGCCCTGACCTCGGCTTGTCTTGACTACTCTTCTGCCTCACCCTGATCTGCTTATCCGCTACCGGCTATTGGACCTGGACCTGCTCTTGGCCTGGCTGGGGAATCCGGAGGACCGCGATCTGGTGTTACCACGCAGCCAAATCCATCCCCACCATCAGGGGCCCTGGTGAATACCGGCTAGCACTTAGACTCTGGTGAACCTGTGTCCTGCTAAGATATCCTTTTAGCATCCCTATCCTGGGATCGCACATAGTTCCAGTCTCTTCATCCGGTGAGACATTCCTCTACATGTCAGGCTCTGCCACGACATCCCTGACATAACCTCAGTCCTCTAAGAGAATTTGTGATGCTTTGCTAGTCAATCATTACCTTCCCCCTTCTTCTGCTTATGTTTATCGGGCAGTCTGCACCTTCTAGTAAGATGCCCACTCCTGCCACAATTAAAGCACTTCCTGGTTTCTCTTTGAAAAAAAATTAGCTCCTTGAGCCTGATCTTAGGCCACAAAAGCATTAAACCTCTTCTCTCTTCTGTCTTCTTCTTGGGCCTCAATACTGCTGCACACTTCCCTCAGCTGGTTTTGTTGCCATTAATCATTTCCTTGTTGATTCCTTAAGTCCCATCACAACAGCATTTTTACAACCTATTGCAGTAATGTTAGTACGATCAGTAACATCTACCCCCACTGTTTCTGCCATGGTCTGGACAAGTTTAAAATAATCAAAAACATCCTCAGTCTTATTTTGTCTTACATCTAGCAAGCCATCTGATATGTTCTGCGAGGGCTATTCATTTATAATTCTACAACATTCCACTTCCTTTCTAATCTGTCTGTTGTCTTATCTTCAGCTCAAAATGGGAAGTTTCCCCCACCTGTAGGGCATATTGTGACATTAGCATTGTCATCTGCACTTTCCTGTACGACCTTGTTTAGATCAGCGAATCCAAGGACTATTCTCAGCAATTGAGCCATGTCTGCCCAACATAGATCCTGAGTTTCTTTTAATTTGTTAGATTCCTGCATAAAGACAGCTTTGTCTTTTGAGGGATGTGGGATATCCTTTGTAAGTGCATGCATTTCCCCCTAGGGGAAAGGGTTGGTAACTGGTACTTGTAACTATCGGTTGACCATTGAAGGGGAATGACAGAACCTCTTTCTAGTTGCTGGCAACCATTTTCTAGTGCTTGACCTGTGTCACGCCATTTTCTTAAATACAGCTTTGACTTGTAATGACATATTTTAGTTAAGGTTACTTTAAGTCTTTACTTACACAAACAATGAACTGAGTAAATCACCCTATGTGTTTTTTCAGTGTCCTGACACTTCAAGATAAAGATACATTTCATTTCCTTTGTACCTAACACATTTGCTTCCTCTTTAGGCTACTTTGAGTTATAGGATCTAGACAAGGCGTATTTTGCAATTTCTAACGAACATTCTGTATTAACCCATTGTTTGACTTTTGTGAGAACTTGACTCTTCCTGAGAGTATTCACTCCCCCTCCCAACTGTATTTCCTGTTCAATTCTGTGTATAATAATTACCCCGCACATGGAATAAAGCTAAGAATGTTTTAGACTGAACACTGGTTGTGTGTGTCTCCTTCAACAGGATAAAACATTCTCCAGAGCTCTGCTTTATTTTACATAGAACAGACTAGATTTAGCTAATAAGTCAGGGACTTATGATATACATATATATTTAAGGTATCTAGGGTGAATATTAAGAGAAATTACCTTCAGATTGGGGGCTTCGTCCGGGGTCGGAGAGAGAGCGGTCATCACGGGTCCAAGGATTCACCGGTCTTGGTAAGGAGATATTTTATTTTATCTGTTTGCCTGTCCGGTGGGACTTGGCCGTTTGGCCCTGGTTCCGATCTCTGAGCCATACACCAAACGCTCAGGGAGCGTGTTGGATAATAGAGCGGCTCTGGGAAGACGCTCTGGATTTATATATATATATATATATATATATAACTATATATACATATATATATATATATAGAGGCTTCAGGGAAGCCAGAATAATATTTTTCAGGGAAAGATATTATATGTTAGGTTGTTGAACCTGAATACGTTCTGGGAACGTATCGAGACAGTGTCTCTGGGAGACACAGGATTTGTCATTTATAAGGAAAGACAATATCCGGGGCTTCTGGGAAGCCCAGGGGATTTTTTCTCGGGAAGAATCCCGTTCCTCTGGGAGGGACAAATAAAACGTCTCTGGGAGGCGGTGAAGCTGTCTTCAACAAAGACAGTTTTTTTTCTTTGGGTTTCAGGGAAGCCCAGGGGGTTTTAGGAAAACCCCGTTCCTTTAGTGAATAATAAATAGATGTCAGTCTGTTCTGTGTAGAAAACAACTACCTCTTTTCTTGCTTATATCTTTCTATCGCATAGAAACTGTAAGATTTAGAGTATAAGATAATTTGTTTGTTTGATCTAAAATACTTATTTGGTAAGTAGATAAGTCTGTTGATCACGTAATTATTTTGTTATTTCATTTGAAAATATTGTCATATTGTATTGGAGTATTATATTGCTGGTTTGACATATATGGAAACTGTGTCTATAATTATATATGACTTGTAAAAATTGCGCCTGCTGACTGTTAATATAACACTGATAGCGACAGTTTCATTATTACTGTAAAAATTGACTGACCAATCGTAGGTTATTAGACAAATCAAGATGAATGTTTATTATGTGTATTGTTTGTTTGTCTATAATGGTAGGAAAGCCTTCTAGCCACTATACCTGGGAGTATAAGGTGTAATATACATACACCAAATGGTTTTTCAGGAGCGTTTTTTAACCATAAAGAGGGTCTAAGGACCCAGATACATTTAAGTGATTTTGTGAATGTGTAAATCTTAGAGACATGTTTTGTTTATGGTTTTGTGAAATTATACTGAAGGTTTAGGTCTGATGCTGGCCATACATGATACAATTTTCTTACAATTTTCAGTGCAGTTTTCTTGAAATTTACCTTCAGCTATGTAGTACAAACGTCTGCCTAATTGAATACAAATGAATGTGTTTAATTTTGACCTCTTATTATGTGGTTTGCGGTGGATCTAACAGAAAATTGAAGAGTTGTCCGGACATGTGTGGCCAGCCTTAGAGATATTAGGATACAAGTAAATCTTTTAGTAAATGTTTAGTTGTAATGTAAAGTACATGGAAAATGCGGGGAGAATTGGTTTATTTATGCCCCGTATTAGTACAATAGAATAGGAAAAAAGCTACGTAGAGCTATTAGAAGTGAAAGTGAAAGTCTTTAAACATGTAGATATAGACCACAGCGATTGCCTATAGACAGAAGATGGGTGAGACTTTGGGCTGCAGTTAAGTGTCGTTGCTGAGTAGCACAGTCTTATAATTCAAACATTTGTCGTTAATTTAAAGTCACAGTACATGTTAATTGTAAAACAGCAAGTTTCTGATTGGGCTACTAAAACTTTGTAAGGTTTTCAAAAAGCCATAACAGAGAGCGATGCAACTGGCTCTTTTGATCTGTCTAAAGAAAAGCAGCCTGTCAGGACGCATTTTCAAGGGCGTTATCAGAAGAGGCAAATAAAAGAGTAGGACATTTTCAACATAGGCCCCCCTACAATAATAATATTACCTTACAAATACCCCTGACCACACCTGCACCCCACAGTTTCATTCTCCAAGGCAGGTGTAGTTTTCTTCGTAATGTCAGACGAGCAGAAAATGTTTATATGTCAGATACATTTAAAGCTAGTACATTTCCTTACACGAGGGGAAAAGAGGGGGGGGGGGGGGGTCACTGCTGCAAATGCACTTCTGCATTAGTTCCCTAATTCAGAACAGTTGTAGAACAAATGGTCTCAGCATTCCTACACATATACAATTATTTTTATAGAATTTTTTTGAAGTTTTGCCATTTATACATTTGTGCCCATCTTGTATGAGCGTAGTAATAATGAATAAAAACACTATTTTACTAGGAAAAAATATAAATTGCCGTTGTCGGCAGGATATTTTGCAGTTATTCTTTATAGAATTATAGATAATGAAAAATTATATTTGGCAAATGGTCCCCTATGTGAAGGGGAGCCTTCCTGCAAAATTTAGAAAATTGGCTACTTGCCAAGAAAGTGTTCAAATGTCATATCATTATTCCTGTTATAGCTATGGAATTTATTTTTGGACAGAAAGAGTTACCGCAATTAGTGTGACCATTGGACCCTGTTGGCACAGAGCCAAAAGTTTCAAATCAGATTAACTTTTTATCTGATTATAGTTTTTAAATTATATTTTATGGGTATCCTTTATTAAAAGAGGGGAACCTCTGGCCAGATTTTTGTTAGAATGGCACAAAAAAAAAAAACAAACAAAAAAAAAAATTGACACTAAGCCAAAAAGTTTTTTAGTTCTTTATCTGATCATAGCATGCAAGAGGTATCTGATGTGCCATCTCTACTGACAGCCATACCATCCAATGCTACCCACTGTACAGTGATTGGTTTAAGTAGTGTGTTTTTTTCAAGCGTCCTATTGGACGAGGAGACACAGCCATCTTTGTTTCTTATTTTTTCAGTCCAGGTAACTTACCTGGTGTAGAAATGCCTCAGGGCTAAGTAGACAATTTGATTGTCCGCTATATAGTTCTCCAGACCATGCAAGAGGGGATGGACACCTGTTCATGGGTCAGTCCCGCTACAATATGTATATGACATATGTAGTCACTCTGTGGAGGCCAGTCAGAGCGAGTGAGTTTATTGAAGAAATGTACATGTATGTGGACACAAAGTGTCACAGGAATTATGACAGTGGTGTCAGGAAAGTGTTGTTTACCTTGGTTTTGTTCTCACAGAGGGTGATAGTAGAGTCAGTCACATAAGAGCTGCTGCTCTAGTGGGTCTTGCCAGCCCACAGTGGGTCTTGCCCGCCCACAGGATCATTGCTTGTTATGGATCCAGACTGCTCCTATCTATAATAACATTTTGAGACAAACCACAGGTCCAGAAATGTCACAAGTAATGTTGAATGCGTTTATTTATCTGAAAAATGCTATGATTGTAGCGCCTGCACTGGGCCTCCCAAATCATGGAAAAATGTTTTGTGTTTATGCAAGGGACAATTGTAAGACCATGACAGGTGTACTTGCCCAGGAGTATGGTGGTAGACTTTGCCCTATAGTTTTTTGTCCAAAGATGGTCGCAGTCCAGGTCTAAAGGCATGCCTGAAGTGACTCCGAACATAGCACAAAGCATCTTGTGAGATGGTAATAGAGATGGCCACATCATTTGCCCTAGGTAGGCCCCAGTTTTAAATGGGCTACTGGTATTAAAGGTTGTGTTACACCACAACATGATATATAGGCAGCCATAGAGGGAGCAGAGGATGTTTTTGTGGTTAAATTCCTGCTCCAAGCCAAAAGATCACACATTGTTGAAGCTACAAACGCACCCAGAAGCTACAGAACAGGTTTAAGGACTTGGGTGATATTTTAGAAAAAGTTGAGAGTAGCCTTTTTCTAAAAGAGGGGAGATCTTGTGTGTATCCCCGCAGCTAGCACCCCACTGTTTATTGCCTAGTATTATGGAATAGGACACAGGGGGTGGGAAAGAACATATGAAGTATTACTGACAGTTTACTGCAAGCATATGTTGCTAGATGCATCACTTGTATTAGGAACAAACAATCCAAACATATAAGGCCAAACATGAGCATCTCCAATACCCATCAAACCCATTCACACATCTACAAATAGATTTCACATATAGGCCCAAAGCAGGGAAGAAATAAGAGTTATTTTTAGTCAAATAGTGGACGTGTTTAGCAGATGAGTGCAAGCTTTTAGGACCACAAAAAGGGAGATGCCCACATGGTGGCATGCATTCTCAATCAGGAGATTATTCCTGGATGGGGGTGCCTGCCTTGAATTAGGTTTAATTATGCTCCAGTTTTCATATCAAAAATATGCCAGGAACTAGTTAAAATCTTGAAAATAGATTATTATCCGCAGAGTTCAGGTATAATGGTAAGAATGAATAGCACGAATAAAGACAAATTGAGAAAAGAGTAATTGAAACTTCGAATCAAGTGGAACGGAACAAAAAGTTGCTCGCACCTTTTCTCTTCTTTTTACAGGAAAATACCCATCCCTTCAGAGAAGGAGACGTAGTGGTGATGAAGCTGCTGCCCAAAGGAAAGAAACAAAAGGATTTCGCCTACGGCCCAGAGACCACTGTGGTAGCAGTTACCAGGACCGCTGTTTTGACCGAACACAGCCCTACTTGGATCCATGCCACTAGAGTAAAGTTGGTGCGGACAGGACCTGAGCCAGAGGATCCAGAAGCAGGCAAGAAGGTACTAACGGGGGCAGATTGCCCTGACCTTGAACAGGAGGATCCAGAAGCAAGAGAGGTACTAACGGGGGCAGATTGCCCTGACCTTGAACAGGAGAGTCAAGAAAAGGGGGTACTGACAGGGGCAGACCACCCAGACCCTGTAGAAAATGACTTTTCCAGTTGCACTGGACTCAGGCAAACTATAGCTGCTGATAATCCTGATTCCATTTTCAGTGTTTTCCCTTGTATGGACTGTTACTAACTGCACCTATCACCCGGAAGATTTGGGTGTCATGAGAAGTATATGCGGACCATACCCTGCACATGAGACACATAACAGAACAAAGAGAGTATTGAGTATTGAGCATGGTGTAGATGAGAATCCACCCACTTTTCACAGTGAAATGTTATTAACAAAATTTAAATATGCTTATGCCAGGAAGTCAGGTTTTGAAAAATGTTGGATATGTAGCAAACTCCATCCAGAAACAGCCCGCATCCCTCTTATTGCTGTCCCTTTGAATATTACCCAGTTCCTTAATGAGACCTCTGCTACTTTAACCAATGTGCCAAGTAATAATCACCTGGGGCATGGTTTGGCACCGGACCTCGATGGCCGCTTAATAGAGCCGCTCTGTGCATAGGGGATAAAAACCTGCTTTATCACATACTTCCCAGCGGTCAATTGCCATGCTTCGATCCGGACGAAGCACTTCAGCCAACCGGGTGTTATCGGATCCACCAACGGGCCTCGGGAGTACCCCACTAGTGCTCCGCTCACAGACTCTGGAACAGCGCGCGGCCTCCCCGGCTCCCGCCCTAGGCCTTTCCGCTCTCCAGGCTAACTTGCAACCCCAGCCGGCTTCTACACTTACTATAGCGGTTCCGCTTCCTAGCCTCCAGGACCTACAAAATGTTGCCTCGGACATCAAGCAAACACTTGGGGCAGCCATCACTGAGCTTACAGCGGAGCTTCGTTCGGTTACTGCACGATTGAACGACACTGAGAAAGCTACTGCTACACAGGGCTCTGCCATTCGCCAGCTGCAGCGGTCCTCAGACGCACATATCCCCCACATGATCGAAGTCAACCGCCAGATCGAGGACCTTGATAATCGGGGAAGAAGGCATAACATTCGCCTTCGAGGCCTCCCTGAAAGAGTTGAGCCTGCTGGAATCGGCACTCACTAACATATTTAACGACCTGATGGATCGTCCTCATGACTCTCCAATTGAGTATGAGAGAGTGCACAGGGCCCTCCAACCCAGGGGTGGTGACCTGGATCCCCCAAGAGACGTTATAGCCTGCCTGGTCAGTTTCCCTCTCAAGGAAGCCATCTTGAGGAAGGCCAGATCTAGAGACTCAATTCGCTTTAATGGATCGGAAGTGAAGCTGTTTCAGGACCTGTAGGCCATTACTTTGCAAAATAGAAGGGCGCTGCGCCCCCTGCTGGAAGTTCTTCGAACCCGGGGTATTACATATAGATGGCGTTTTCCCTTCTGCCTATTTGCCTCCTCTGGCAACAGGAATGCTTCTCTGCGCACCCCGGGTGACCTCACTACTTTTTGTGCAGCATTCGACATCCCTGAAATGGATCTCCCTGAGTGGTACTGCTCGTTTTTTCCCCCAGATCCTGGGTCCAGGTCTCCACAACGGGAACACCGAAATCTCAGAGGCAGAGCCGCAAGAGCAGACGCACGCGCCATCGCTCCAGCACCAACTCGCCCAGATCCAGAGACGACAAAGCAGGCACCCCGCGCCACTCCCCGAATGAGGGGAGAGACCATCCGGAACCTTGATGTCCTCTCCCTTTGTGAATGACTTTGTTTATCCCCGGTGAGAGTCCCACCTGCTCCCGATTGATTTCCTCCCTAACTTTGTAAGTACATGGAGTATTACTCCCTCCCTGCTTCTTCCATTCCCATGCTGCACATCCCTCGAGCCTTTCCTTACCACCTAGAGAACTGAACCTCTACACTCTGCGAACTGGATAACAAACACCCTTTGTACTGATCCTGCCCAGCTTCGGAACTTTACCATGGTTCCTGCATCCCACATACCCGACCATTCAAACCCGACGCTGTAATGACTCTAATGATCTAATGATGCATGTCCACAGAATCCCCCTTTCCTATCCCCCCCCCCCGGGTTAGGCCGCGTGGTTCTCATGCCTGGACAATGGATGACCTAGTTGTTCATTTTGATTCTGCTTCCAAATACCAAAGAGGAAGTTGGGGTGAGGGGTAGGCATGTGACGGTATCAGATTTTCATGCTGTGATTAATTGATTAGGGTTTTGCCACGGTATACGGT
Organism: Pelophylax lessonae; assembly: GCF_965119305.1. Lineage (NCBI taxonomy): Eukaryota > Metazoa > Chordata > Amphibia > Anura > Ranidae > Pelophylax > Pelophylax lessonae. The sequence goes on along the minus strand of NC_138779.1, from coordinate 82,951,634 downwards.
ATTATCACGGTATTCAATTATTAAACTTAAATTATTAAATTTCTACTTCACTTCAATTTCATTGCTGAATTTAGGGACTTTGGTTCACTTTTGCACATTATTATATAGTCAGTCAGTACAAACTCTGTGAAGCAGGCCTAAAATAATCCATCAAGCAGTGTCTGGCCTACCTGGTGATGACTGGTCCTGGCGCTCGGCTCCGATCTGATAGCCTGGTCATTAGGGGCTAAATCCTTGCGGTCCAGAAGTGGTTAAACCTGCAGGACCGTATCATGTGAATCAGGCCTAAAGCAATAGTAAAGTAATTTCCAAATAAAAACACCACTCCTCCTGCAGGTTTAACCACTTCTGGACCGCAAGGATTTGCCCTCTTAATGACCAGGTCATCGGATCAGAGCGCCAGGACCAGTCATCACCAGGTAGGCCAGACACTGCTTGATGGCTATATAATAATGTAATGTGGGCTGCTATGCCTGTGTATGTATATCTATCTATCTATCTATCTATCTATCTATCTATCTATCTATCTATCTATCTATCCATCTATATCTATCTCTCTATCTCTCCATCTATATCTATCTCTCCATATCTATCTATCTCTCCATATCTATCTATCTCTCCATATCTATCTATCTATCTATCTATCTATCTATCTATCTATCTATCTATCTATCTATCTATCTATCTATCTATCTATCTATCTATCTATCTATCTATCTATCTATCTATCTATCTATCTATCTCTCCTATCTATCTATCTCTCCTATCTAATAAAAAGAAATATTCAGCGCTGGACTCTTGTACACACCACTAATAAATGGACCAGCAGCTAAGCACTCAAGGGCAATATCTCCAAAACACCTTCTGAATACATAATAGAAAAATAGTGCAGCGCAATCCTAGTGGTAAAATTATAAAATCATGCAGAGTCCCAGTGTTAATAGGTGTCCATATAAACAGATAAAAGTCTCCAGTGTAAAGTGGTCCTAGGGCAATTCCATAAGGTGCTTGTCTCCACGAGTGCTCATGCAATCCCACCACCTGTTCACACTGCCGCTCACCTTAACAAAGAGACCCTACAGGGTCAACCAGCATTTCATCTCAAAATCAAAGCATCCTCACACTTTCTTCCTTAAGCGTAGTAAATGATTACACCTCCGATGCACTGTCAGCTCCTCAAACAATGTTACCAATATGTGTAGGAGACAAGAAAAAACGATCTAATGCTCTCTGTATGCAATCAAGCACTCTTTAATCCATATAAGAAAACAACTCACATTTTTGAAGAAAATAACAGCGCATATCTGCAGAGTTTGCAAGCAGGCGTGCATCAGGTCCACCAACCCGGAAGAGTGAGAGGCGGCCGCGGGTCACGTGACATCCCTCGTACGCGTTACGTCCGTGAAAATAAGCGGGACTTCTTCAGCAAGGGTCACGTACCATACTGCGGACCCGTCTTTTATGACAATATGATCTGCCCACCTCCTGTCTTCAATTAACTAATCAGTATGATTCCAAATGGAAACAGGAAACAGGAAGTGATGTACACAGGAAGTGATGTACACAGGAAGTGATGTACACAGGAAGTGATGTAAACTAAGGGCAGGAAGTAAACACTGCATGACCCTTAAGCCAGGACCAGCCTGTATTCTTATATGCAGTGTGTACGGGCAATTTAAAAACTTTCCACAAGAACCAGCTTGTGGAAATACATTAAATACAATTTAATAAATATACTATGCCCAAATTTAAAATAATACATCTTCCCATAATCCAAAGGATTCAATGGGTGGTAATCGTCATTGTGACTCCGGCTAAATCTCAACTCTCCACTAGATGGCGTATCTGAGCATTGCCTAATCATAAATGTGAACAATAAGTGACATATACACAATAATGCACATAAAATTATTAAAATTACAAAATATAAACCGCAATGTGAATACTATAAAAGACAAAGAACAAAGCAATAAATATATTCCCTATAAAATATAAAATATAAGAATATGGGAACATTAAAAAGGCAAAAAATATCTCATCGGTCAGAAATAAAACAGTTGAGATCAAACTCAACATTGAGTCCTAATGGCGTTAAAACTTTACATTCAAAAATCCAATAAGACTCCCGTTGACTCAACTGTCTAATAAAATTCCCACCTCTCCAGTGTGGGTGGACTCTCTCTATTCCCCAGAATTGCAACCCACTGGGATTTTTTTGATGGAATTTTTTAAAATGTCTTGAGACACTATGCGTTTCTAAACCTTTACGGATATTAGTGATATGCTCGCCCACCCTGACGTGTAAAGCACGAGAGGTACGTCCTATGTACTGAAGGCGGCATTCACACTGTAACATGTACACCACCCCTTGCGTTTTACAGGTGATCAGATTTTTGATGTTATATGATTTATTAGTAGCAGTAGCTACAAATTCTTTTCGTTTCTTTAGGTTCTTCTTGCAGCTCTTACAGGTAGCACATTTCCCACATGTATAGGTGCCAGAAAGAAAAGAAAAAATATGATTCTCCCTGATACGAGGTGGGTCAACAACCCCAGGCGCGATTTTATCTCGCAGTGAAGGGGCCTTCCGGTAGATAAACTTAGGGAATTCTGTCAGATGGGGTCCTAGAATTTTGTCCTCTTTAAGGATAGGCCAATACTTTTTAACAATACGTTCTACTTTTTTGTAGTGTATATTGTAATCAAAAATTATTCTGTAACCTGGATCCACTGGATTAATTTTGTCTCCATTCAGGAGAGTATCGCGGTTACTCCTTCCCACATCCTCCAATTCTTTTCTAATGGGGTCCTTTTTGTATCCTTTCTCAAGAAAACGCTTTTCCAAAACCTTTGATTGTACTTGATAGTCACTATCCGAAGCGCAATTGCGTCTTAATCTAGTGAATTGTCCCCTTGGAATGTTGCAAAGCCACATCTGGTGGTGACAACTATCCAAGGGGATAAATGCATTCCTATCAGTAGGTTTGAAAAAATTCCTTGTTCTCAAGGCGCCTTCGTGTTTATAAATCTCAAGATCGAGAAAGGCAATCTTTTCCTTCTCCAAATTCCATGTTAAAGTGATATTTTTGGTGTTACTATTCAACCTATCCATAAATGTTTGCAGATCTGCCATGTCTCCTTCCCATACCATAAAAATATCATCAATATAACGTCTGTAACAAATAAGTTCCTGTGGTAGGGTGCCAAATACAGCCTCTTCCTCCCAGTGGGCCATGAAAAGATTGGCCACACTGGGAGCAAACTTGGCCCCCATCGCTACTCCCCTTGTTTGGAGGTAGTAGCGATGGTCGTACCAGAAATAATTCCTGTTTAAACAGAAGTTCAAACTTCTGTATAGGAATCTTTTGTGTTTATTAGTCAGAGTTGAAGTGGCTAGGGACCATTTGACTGCTGCTAAAGCGTCCTCATGTCCAATGATAGTGTATAAAGACCCAACGTCTGCTGTAATTAATACACTATCATTGGAACACGGCAAATCATTCAGGAGTTGGATCATATGCTTAGTGTCTCTCAGAAAGGATCTTGTTTCCCTCACAACTGGCTGTAGATAGTAATCAATATACTGGCCCAATCTTGAAGAAATGGAGTCTATTCCATTCACGATTGGGCGGCCAGGGGGGTTATCTGTACTTTTATGAATCTTAGGGAGACAATAGATAATTGGTCTTCTACAAAAAAGGGGATTAAGATACGAAGCCTCTTTATGACTCAATACCCCTTTTCTTTCTCCTTTTGTCACTAGAGAGTGCAATTCATCCTTAAACTCCAACATGGGATCATGGGGCAGGATCTGATAAGTGCTCCTGTCACCCAGGAGTCTCAGCATTTCCCCTCTGTAATAGGTTCCACTAAGGACTACCAAACCTCCTCCCTTATCGGCAGGCCGAATTACAATGTCACTCCTATTTTCAAGTGACTGAATCCCTCTTTTTATGTACTGGGGATCTGATACTCTTTTCACATTTAATTTCTCTAAGTCCCCACAGACCATGTTGCGGAACACTTCTAAATGTTTTATATCTTGGCCTGGAGGGTTAAAGGTAGATCTATTCCTTAGATTAGACTGATTAATTGTATCAGAAGATGCATTTTTTGTAATCGGATTGGAGAGGAAATATTTCTTAATATTCAACTGTCGTGTAAATTTTTGAATATTAATATACGTCTGAAATTTGTTAAGATTTCTGATGGGGGCGAATTTCAAACCCTTATCCAGAACCCTCATCTCATCTTCTGTGAGTGGGATCCCGCTAAGGTTAAAGACTCCAGCTCCTACCGAGGTCTCTGTTTTTTTGACTTTTCGTCCTCCCCTGCATCCTCTCGATTTTTTCGTTTGCCTGACTGAGGATGGTTCCCTCTCCAGGGGTGTTCCTGTTGCGGGGTTCTGAATGCTCGTGGGGGGAGCTGAGTCTGTGGTCCCCTCCAAGGGGACCCTCCCCCTAAAAAAGAAGAGGAAAAAGCGGTCGCATTGGAGTACCCTTGATTCTCTTGATAATCTCGAAGAGGAGCAAATCTATTACTTGAAAGATCAACTCCTTCTCTCTTCGCTGGGTAAGGGTGATAGTTTCCTCGACCCCTTCCCCTCCCTCTTCCTCTTCCCCTAACCATCTGCCACTTATTGGTATCTCTATGTGGAGGTGGTGGGTCAGGGATTGGGGCATATGTAGAGAACGAGGGGGGGCCATAGTCATGTCCCCTACCCCGTCCTCTCCTATTTTTTCCCTTCTTCCCTCTTTGATGGAAAACCTGGGAACGTTGAGGCAGAGGTGTTACAATTTGATGTATAGACCCCTGGGACCTTTCTACATTTATATTATTAGAAGAAGAGGAGGCTTCCATTTCTTCATTTCCCCCCCCTTCCATATTGGAAGATGAGGGTTCCAAGAAGGACTGTTGCCATTTAAAAATATCATTGGAACCAAAATCGGTCAGATCTCTCTGATATTTACTTTTCTTTTTCTCTTGAATGTCCCTATCCCATTTTTCCATTTTAATTTTCAAATCTTTAGAAAGTCTCTGAAAATCAGAATGATCCTTTTTAAGCTCTAGTTTGTCCTTTATTTCTTTAATTTGTAATTCAACCATATCTTTTTTTTTACGTTTGCGGATTAATAGAAAACTTAAAAGTTCTAAACCTTTGGAAATAAAAAATTCCCCCCATTCTTTGAGGGAAACTTGATCCAACAGACCGTCATTAGGAGGGACATCCCACCTAAGACGTCTGGGAATAATTTTTGCAGATAAATAGTATTCAAATGTTAATATGTCCCACCAGATTTTTATGTTTTTCTCGAACAAATGTCCAAGTTTTTTAAACAAAAAACCTAGATCCTCTGGATCTTTACGGGGTACGGGAACATTAGAGAATACTTCATTCACCTTCACTTCCCTTTGTTCTAAAAACTGAAATATATCCATGTCCTGCAGCTGAATAAAGGAAGATTGTAAACAGAATCAAATAAAAAGAAATATTCAGCGCTGGACTCTTGTACACACCACTAATAAATGGACCAGCAGCTAAGCACTCAAGGGCAATATCTCCAAAACACCTTCTGAATACATAATAGAAAAATAGTGCAGCGCAATCCTAGTGGTAAAATTATAAAATCATGCAGAGTCCCAGTGTTAATAGGTGTCCATATAAACAGATAAAAGTCTCCAGTGTAAAGTGGTCCTAGGGCAATTCCATAAGGTGCTTGTCTCCACGAGTGCTCATGCAATCCCACCACCTGTTCACACTGCCGCTCACCTTAACAAAGAGACCCTACAGGGTCAACCAGCATTTCATCTCAAAATCAAAGCATCCTCACACTTTCTTCCTTAAGCGTAGTAAATGATTACACCTCCGATGCACTGTCAGCTCCTCAAACAATGTTACCAATATGTGTAGGAGACAAGAAAAAACGATCTAATGCTCTCTGTATGCAATCAAGCACTCTTTAATCCATATAAGAAAACAACTCACATTTTTGAAGAAAATAACAGCGCATATCTGCAGAGTTTGCAAGCAGGCGTGCATCAGGTCCACCAACCCGGAAGAGTGAGAGGCGGCCGCGGGTCACGTGACATCCCTCGTACGCGTTACGTCCGTGAAAATAAGCGGGACTTCTTCAGCAAGGGTCACGTACCATACTGCGGACCCGTCTTTTATGACAATATGATCTGCCCACCTCCTGTCTTCAATTAACTAATCAGTATGATTCCAAATGGAAACAGGAAACAGGAAGTGATGTACACAGGAAGTGATGTACACAGGAAGTGATGTACACAGGAAGTGATGTACACAGGAAGTGATGTACACAGGAAGTGATGTAAACTAAGGGCAGGAAGTAAACACTGCATGACCCTTAAGCCAGGACCAGCCTGTATTCTTATATGCAGTGTGTACGGGCAATTTAAAAACTTTCCACAAGAACCAGCTTGTGGAAATACATTAAATACAATTTAATAAATATACTATGCCCAAATTTAAAATAATACATCTTCCCATAATCCAAAGGATTCAATGGGTGGTAATCGTCATTGTGACTCCGGCTAAATCTCAACTCTCCACTAGATGGCGTATCTGAGCATTGCCTAATCATAAATGTGAACAATAAGTGACATATACACAATAATGCACATAAAATTATTAAAATTACAAAATATAAACCGCAATGTGAATACTATAAAAGACAAAGAACAAAGCAATAAATATATTCCCTATAAAATATAAAATATAAGAATATGGGAACATTAAAAAGGCAAAAAATATCTCATCGGTCAGAAATAAAACAGTTGAGATCAAACTCAACATTGAGTCCTAATGGCGTTAAAACTTTACATTCAAAAATCCAATAAGACTCCCGTTGACTCAACTGTCTAATAAAATTCCCACCTCTCCAGTGTGGGTGGACTCTCTCTATTCCCCAGAATTGCAACCCACTGGGATTTTTTTGATGGAATTTTTTAAAATGTCTTGAGACACTATGCGTTTCTAAACCTTTACGGATATTAGTGATATGCTCGCCCACCCTGACGTGTAAAGCACGAGAGGTACGTCCTATGTACTGAAGGCGGCATTCACACTGTAACATGTACACCACCCCTTGCGTTTTATAGGTGATCAGATTTTTGATGTTATATGATTTATTAGTAGCAGTAGCTACAAATTCTTTTCGTTTCTTTAGGTTCTTCTTGCAGCTCTTACAGGTAGCACATTTCCCACATGTATAGGTGCCAGAAAGAAAAGAAAAAATATGATTCTCCCTGATACGAGGTGGGTCAACAACCCCAGGCGCGATTTTATCTCGCAGTGAAGGGGCCTTCCGGTAGATAAACTTAGGGAATTCTGTCAGATGGGGTCCTAGAATTTTGTCCTCTTTAAGGATAGGCCAATACTTTTTAACAATACGTTCTACTTTTTTGTAGTGTATATTGTAATCAAAAATTATTCTGTAACCTGGATCCACTGGATTAATTTTGTCTCCATTCAGGAGAGTATCGCGGTTACTCCTTCCCACATCCTCCAATTCTTTTCTAATGGGGTCCTTTTTGTATCCTTTCTCAAGAAAACGCTTTTCCAAAACCTTTGATTGTACTTGATAGTCACTATCCGAAGCGCAATTGCGTCTTAATCTAGTGAATTGTCCCCTTGGAATGTTGCAAAGCCACATCTGGTGGTGACAACTATCCAAGGGGATAAATGCATTCCTATCAGTAGGTTTGAAAAAATTCCTTGTTCTCAAGGCGCCTTCGTGTTTATAAATCTCAAGATCGAGAAAGGCAATCTTTTCCTTCTCCAAATTCCATGTTAAAGTGATATTTTTGGTGTTACTATTCAACCTATCCATAAATGTTTGCAGATCTGCCATGTCTCCTTCCCATACCATAAAAATATCATCAATATAACGTCTGTAACAAATAAGTTCCTGTGGTAGGGTGCCAAATACAGCCTCTTCCTCCCAGTGGGCCATGAAAAGATTGGCCACACTGGGAGCAAACTTGGCCCCCATCGCTACTCCCCTTGTTTGGAGGTAGTAGCGATGGTCGTACCAGAAATAATTCCTGTTTAAACAGAAGTTCAAACTTCTGTATAGGAATCTTTTGTGTTTATTAGTCAGAGTTGAAGTGGCTAGGGACCATTTGACTGCTGCTAAAGCGTCCTCATGTCCAATGATAGTGTATAAAGACCCAACGTCTGCTGTAATTAATACACTATCATTGGAACACGGCAAATCATTCAGGAGTTGGATCATATGCTTAGTGTCTCTCAGAAAGGATCTTGTTTCCCTCACAACTGGCTGTAGATAGTAATCAATATACTGGCCCAATCTTGAAGAAATGGAGTCTATTCCATTCACGATTGGGCGGCCAGGGGGGTTATCTGTACTTTTATGAATCTTAGGGAGACAATAGATAATTGGTCTTCTACAAAAAAGGGGGATTAAGATACGAAGCCTCTTTATGACTCAATACCCCTTTTCTTTCTCCTTTTGTCACTAGAGAGTGCAATTCATCCTTAAACTCCAACATGGGATCATGGGGCAGGATCTGATAAGTGCTCCTGTCACCCAGGAGTCTCAGCATTTCCCCTCTGTAATAGGTTCCACTAAGGACTACCAAACCTCCTCCCTTATCGGCAGGCCGAATTACAATGTCACTCCTATTTTCAAGTGACTGAATCCCTCTTTTTATGTACTGGGGATCTGATACTCTTTTCACATTTAATTTCTCTAAGTCCCCACAGACCATGTTGCGGAACACTTCTAAATGTTTTATATCTTGGCCTGGAGGGTTAAAGGTAGATCTATTCCTTAGATTAGACTGATTAATTGTATCAGAAGATGCATTTTTTGTAATCGGATTGGAGAGGAAATATTTCTTAATATTCAACTGTCGTGTAAATTTTTGAATATTAATATACGTCTGAAATTTGTTAAGATTTCTGATGGGGGCGAATTTCAAACCCTTATCCAGAACCCTCATCTCATCTTCTGTGAGTGGGATCCCGCTAAGGTTAAAGACTCCAGCTCCTACCGAGGTCTCTGTTTTTTTGACTTTTCGTCCTCCCCTGCATCCTCTCGATTTTTTCGTTTGCCTGACTGAGGATGGTTCCCTCTCCAGGGGTGTTCCTGTTGCGGGGTTCTGAATGCTCGTGGGGGGAGCTGAGTCTGTGGTCCCCTCCAAGGGGACCCTCCCCCTAAAAAAGAAGAGGAAGAAGCGGTCGGATTGGAGTACCCTTGATTCTCTTGATAATCTCGAAGAGGAGCAAATCTATTACTTGAAAGATCAACTCCTTCTCTCTTCGCTGGGTAAGGGTGATAGTTTCCTCGACCCCTTCCCCTCCCTCTTCCTCTTCCCCTAACCATCTGCCACTGATTGGTATCTCTATGTGGAGGTGGTGGGTCAGGGATTGGGGCATATGTAGAGAACGAGGGGGGGCCATAGTTATGTCCCCTACCCCGTCCTCTCCTATTTTTTCCCTTCTTCCCTCTTTGATGGAAAACCTGGGAACGTTGAGGCAGAGGTGTTACAATTTGATGTATAGACCCCTGGGACCTTTCTACATTTATATTATTAGAAGAAGAGGAGGCTTCCATTTCTTCATTTCCCCCCCCTTCCATATTGGAAGATGAGGGTTCCAAGAAGGACTGTTGCCATTTAAAAATATCATTGGAACCAAAATCGGTCAGATCTCTCTGATATTTACTTTTCTTTTTCTCTTGAATGTCCCTATCCCATTTTTCCATTTTAATTTTCAAATCTTTAGAAAGTCTCTGAAAATCAGAATGATCCTTTTTAAGCTCTAGTTTGTCCTTTATTTCTTTAATTTGTAATTCAACCATATCTTTTTTTTTTTACGTTTGCGGATTAATAGAAAACTTAAAAGTTCTAAACCTTTGGAAATAAAAAATTCCCCCCATTCTTTGAGGGAAACTTGATCCAACAGACCGTCATTAGGAGGGACATCCCACCTAAGACGTCTGGGAATAATTTTTGCAGATAAATAGTATTCAAATGTTAATATGTCCCACCAGATTTTTATGTTTTTCTCGAACAAATGTCCAAGTTTTTTAAACAAAAAACCTAGATCCTCTGGATCTTTACGGGGTACGGGAACATTAGAGAATACTTCATTCACCTTCACTTCCCTTTGTTCTAAAAACTGAAATATATCCATGTCCTGCAGCTGAATAAAGGAAGATTGTAAACAGAATCAAATAAAAAGAAATATTCAGCGCTGGACTCTTGTACACACCACTAATAAATGGACCAGCAGCTAAGCACTCAAGGGCAATATCTCCAAAACACCTTCTGAATACATAATAGAAAAATAGTGCAGCGCAATCCTAGTGGTAAAATTATAAAATCATGCAGAGTCCCAGTGTTAATAGGTGTCCATATAAACAGATAAAAGTCTCCAGTGTAAAGTGGTCCTAGGGCAATTCCATAAGGTGCTTGTCTCCACGAGTGCTCATGCAATCCCACCACCTGTTCACACTGCCGCTCACCTTAACAAAGAGACCCTACAGGGTCAACCAGCATTTCATCTCAAAATCAAAGCATCCTCACACTTTCTTCCTTAAGCGTAGTAAATGATTACACCTCCGATGCACTGTCAGCTCCTCAAACAATGTTACCAATATGTGTAGGAGACAAGAAAAAACGATCTAATGCTCTCTGTATGCAATCAAGCACTCTTTAATCCATATAAGAAAACAACTCACATTTTTGAAGAAAATAACAGCGCATATCTGCAGAGTTTGCAAGCAGGCGTGCATCAGGTCCACCAACCCGGAAGAGTGAGAGGCGGCCGCGGGTCACGTGACATCCCTCGTACGCGTTACGTCCGTGAAAATAAGCGGGACTTCTTCAGCAAGGGTCACGTACCATACTGCGGACCCGTCTTTTATGACAATATGATCTGCCCACCTCCTGTCTTCAATTAACTAATCAGTATGATTCCAAATGGAAACAGGAAACAGGAAGTGATGTACACAGGAAGTGATGTACACAGGAAGTGATGTACACAGGAAGTGATGTACACAGGAAGTGATGTAAACTAAGGGCAGGAAGTAAACACTGCATGACCCTTAAGCCAGGACCAGCCTGTATTCTTATATGCAGTGTGTACGGGCAATTTAAAAACTTTCCACAAGAACCAGCTTGTGGAAATACATTAAATACAATTTAATAAATATACTATGCCCAAATTTAAAATAATACATCTTCCCATAATCCAAAGGATTCAATGGGTGGTAATCGTCATTGTGACTCCGGCTAAATCTCAACTCTCCACTAGATGGCGTATCTGAGCATTGCCTAATCATAAATGTGAACAATAAGTGACATATACACAATAATGCACATAAAATTATTAAAATTACAAAATATAAACCGCAATGTGAATACTATAAAAGACAAAGAACAAAGCAATAAATATATTCCCTATAAAATATAAAATATAAGAATATGGGAACATTAAAAAGGCAAAAAATATCTCATCGGTCAGAAATAAAACAGTTGAGATCAAACTCAACATTGAGTCCTAATGGCGTTAAAACTTTACATTCAAAAATCCAATAAGACTCCCGTTGACTCAACTGTCTAATAAAATTCCCACCTCTCCAGTGTGGGTGGACTCTCTCTATTCCCCAGAATTGCAACCCACTGGGATTTTTTTGATGGAATTTTTTAAAATGTCTTGAGACACTATGCGTTTCTAAACCTTTACGGATATTAGTGATATGCTCGCCCACCCTGACGTGTAAAGCACGAGAGGTACGTCCTATGTACTGAAGGCGGCATTCACACTGTAACATGTACACCACCCCTTGCGTTTTACAGGTGATCAGATTTTTGATGTTATATGATTTATTAGTAGCAGTAGCTACAAATTCTTTTCGTTTCTTTAGGTTCTTCTTGCAGCTCTTACAGGTAGCACATTTCCCACATGTATAGGTGCCAGAAAGAAAAGAAAAAATATGATTCTCCCTGATACGAGGTGGGTCAACAACCCCAGGCGCGATTTTATCTCGCAGTGAAGGGGCCTTCCGGTAGATAAACTTAGGGAATTCTGTCAGATGGGGTCCTAGAATTTTGTCCTCTTTAAGGATAGGCCAATACTTTTTAACAATACGTTCTACTTTTTTGTAGTGTATATTGTAATCAAAAATTATTCTGTAACCTGGATCCACTGGATTAATTTTGTCTCCATTCAGGAGAGTATCGCGGTTACTCCTTCCCACATCCTCCAATTCTTTTCTAATGGGGTCCTTTTTGTATCCTTTCTCAAGAAAACGCTTTTCCAAAACCTTTGATTGTACTTGATAGTCACTATCCGAAGCGCAATTGCGTCTTAATCTAGTGAATTGTCCCCTTGGAATGTTGCAAAGCCACATCTGGTGGTGACAACTATCCAAGGGGATAAATGCATTCCTATCAGTAGGTTTGAAAAAATTCCTTGTTCTCAAGGCGCCTTCGTGTTTATAAATCTCAAGATCGAGAAAGGCAATCTTTTCCTTCTCCAAATTCCATGTTAAAGTGATATTTTTGGTGTTACTATTCAACCTATCCATAAATGTTTGCAGATCTGCCATGTCTCCTTCCCATACCATAAAAATATCATCAATATAACGTCTGTAACAAATAAGTTCCTGTGGTAGGGTGCCAAATACAGCCTCTTCCTCCCAGTGGGCCATGAAAAGATTGGCCACACTGGGAGCAAACTTGGCCCCCATCGCTACTCCCCTTGTTTGGAGGTAGTAGCGATGGTCGTACCAGAAATAATTCCTGTTTAAACAGAAGTTCAAACTTCTGTATAGGAATCTTTTGTGTTTATTAGTCAGAGTTGAAGTGGCTAGGGACCATTTGACTGCTGCTAAAGCGTCCTCATGTCCAATGATAGTGTATAAAGACCCAACGTCTGCTGTAATTAATACACTATCATTGGAACACGGCAAATCATTCAGGAGTTGGATCATATGCTTAGTGTCTCTCAGAAAGGATCTTGTTTCCCTCACAACTGGCTGTAGATAGTAATCAATATACTGGATGTCACGTGACCCGCGGCCGCCTCTCACTCTTCCGGGTTGGTGGACCTGATGCACGCCTGCTTGCAAACTCTGCAGATATGCGCTGTTATTTTCTTCAAAAATGTGAGTTGTTTTCTTATATGGATTAAAGAGTGCTTGATTGCATACAGAGAGCATTAGATCGTTTTTTCTTGTCTCCTACACATATTGGTAACATTGTTTGAGGAGCTGACAGTGCATCGGAGGTGTAATCATTTACTACGCTTAAGGAAGAAAGTGTGAGGATGCTTTGATTTTGAGATGAAATGCTGGTTGACCCTGTAGGGTCTCTTTGTTAAGGTGAGCGGCAGTGTGAACAGGTGGTGGGATTGCATGAGCACTCGTGGAGACAAGCACCTTATGGAATTGCCCTAGGACCACTTTACACTGGAGACTTTTATCTGTTTATATGGACACCTATTAACACTGGGACTCTGCATGATTTTATAATTTTACCACTAGGATTGCGCTGCACTATTTTTCTATTATGTATTCAGAAGGTGTTTTGGAGATATTGCCCTTGAGTGCTTAGCTGCTGGTCCATTTATTAGTGGTGTGTACAAGAGTCCAGCGCTGAATATTTCTTTTTATTTGATTCTGTTTACAATCTTCCTTTATTCAGCTGCAGGACATGGATATATTTCAGTTTTTAGAACAAAGGGAAGTGAAGGTGAATGAAGTATTCTCTAATGTTCCCGTACCCCGTAAAGATCCAGAGGATCTAGGTTTTTTGTTTAAAAAACTTGGACATTTGTTTGAGAAAAACATAAAAATCTGGTGGGACATATTAACATTTGAATACTATTTATCTGCAAAAATTATTCCCAGACGTCTTAGGTGGGATGTCCCTCCTAATGACGGTCTGTTGGATCAAGTTTCCCTCAAAGAATGGGGGGAATTTTTTATTTCCAAAGGTTTAGAACTTTTAAGTTTTCTATTAATCCGCAAACGTAAAAAAAAAAGATATGGTTGAATTACAAATTAAAGAAATAAAGGACAAACTAGAGCTTAAAAAGGATCATTCTGATTTTCAGAGACTTTCTAAAGATTTGAAAATTAAAATGGAAAAATGGGATAGGGACATTCAAGAGAAAAAGAAAAGTAAATATCAGAGAGATCTGACCGATTTTGGTTCCAATGATATTTTTAAATGGCAACAGTCCTTCTTGGAACCCTCATCTTCCAATATGGAAGGGGGGGGAAATGAAGAAATGGAAGCCTCCTCTTCTTCTAATAATATAAATGTAGAAAGGTCCCAGGGGTCTATACATCAAATTGTAACACCTCTGCCTCAACGTTCCCAGGTTTTCCATCAAAGAGGGAAGAAGGGAAAAAATAGGAGAGGACGGGGTAGGGGACATGACTATGGCCCCCCCTCGTTCTCTACATATGCCCCAATCCCTGACCCACCACCTCCACATAGAGATACCAATCAGTGGCAGATGGTTAGGGGAAGAGGAAGAGGGAGGGGAAGGGGTCGAGGAAACTATCACCCTTACCCAGCGAAGAGAGAAGGAGTTGATCTTTCAAGTAATAGATTTGCTCCTCTTCGAGATTATCAAGAGAATCAAGGGTACTCCAATCCGACCGCTTCTTCCTCTTCTTTTTTAGGGGGAGGGTCCCCTTGGAGGGGACCACAGACTCAGCTCCCCCCACGAGCATTCAGAACCCCGCAACAGGAACACCCCTGGAGAGGGAACCATCCTCAGTCAGGCAAACGAAAAAATCGAGAGGATGCAGGGGAGGACGAAAAGTCAAAAAAACAGAGACCTCGGTAGGAGCTGGAGTCTTTAACCTTAGCGGGATCCCACTCACAGAAGATGAGATGAGGGTTCTGGATAAGGGTTTGAAATTCGCCCCCATCAGAAATCTTAACAAATTTCAGACGTATATTAATATTCAAAAATTTACACGACAGTTGAATATTAAGAAATATTTCCTCTCCAATCCGATTACAAAAAATGCATCTTCTGATACAATTAATCAGTCTAATCTAAGGAATAGATCTACCTTTAACCCTCCAGGCCAAGATATAAAACATTTAGAAGTGTTCCGCAACATGGTCTGTGGGGACTTAGAGAAATTAAATGTGAAAAGAGTATCAGATCCCCAGTACATAAAAAGAGGGATTCAGTCACTTGAAAATAGGAGTGACATTGTAATTCGGCCTGCCGATAAGGGAGGAGGTTTGGTAGTCCTTAGTGGAACCTATTACAGAGGGGAAATGCTGAGACTCCTGGGTGACAGGAGCACTTATCAGATCCTGCCCCATGATCCCATGTTGGAGTTTAAGGATGAATTGCACTCTCTAGTGACAAAAGGAGAAAGAAAAGGGGTATTGAGTCATAAAGAGGTTTCGTATCTTAATCCCCTTTTTTGTAGAAGACCAATTATCTATTGTCTCCCTAAGATTCATAAAAGTACAGATAACCCCCCTGGCCGCCCAATCGTGAATGGAATAGACTCCATTTCTTCAAGATTGGGCCAGTATATTGATTACTATCTACAGCCAGTTGTGAGGGAAACAAGATCCTTTCTGAGAGACACTAAGCATATGATCCAACTCCTGAATGATTTGCCGTGTTCCAATGATAGTGTATTAATTACAGCAGACGTTGGGTCTTTATACACTATCATTGGACATGAGGACGCTTTAGCAGCAGTCAAATGGTCCCTAGCCACTTCAACTCTGACTAATAAACACAAAAGATTCCTATACAGAAGTTTGAACTTCTGTTTAAACAGGAATTATTTCTGGTACGACCATCGCTACTACCTCCAAACAAGGGGAGTAGCGATGGGGGCCAAGTTTGCTCCCAGTGTGGCCAATCTTTTCATGGCCCACTGGGAGGAAGAGGCTGTATTTGGCACCCTACCACAGGAACTTATTTGTTACAGACGTTATATTGATGATATTTTTATGGTATGGGAAGGAGACATGGCAGATCTGCAAACATTTATGGATAGGTTGAATAGTAACACCAAAAATATCACTTTAACATGGAATTTGGAGAAGGAAAAGATTGCCTTTCTCGATCTTGAGATTTATAAACACGAAGGCGCCTTGAGAACAAGGAATTTTTTCAAACCTACTGATAGGAATGCATTTATCCCCTTGGATAGTTGTCACCACCAGATGTGGCTTTGCAACATTCCAAGGGGACAATTCACTAGATTAAGACGCAATTGCGCTTCGGATAGTGACTATCAAGTACAATCAAAGGTTTTGGAAAAGCGTTTTCTTGAGAAAGGATACAAAAAGGACCCCATTAGAAAAGAATTGGAGGATGTGGGAAGGAGTAACCGCGATACTCTCCTGAATGGAGACAAAATTAATCCAGTGGATCCAGGTTACAGAATAATTTTTGATTACAATATACACTACAAAAAAGTAGAACGTATTGTTAAAAAGTATTGGCCTATCCTTAAAGAGGACAAAATTCTAGGACCCCATCTGACAGAATTCCCTAAGTTTATCTACCGGAAGGCCCCTTCACTGCGAGATAAAATCGCGCCTGGGGTTGTTGACCCACCTCGTATCAGGGAGAATCATATTTTTTCTTTTCTTTCTGGCACCTATACATGTGGGAAATGTGCTACCTGTAAGAGCTGCAAGAAGAACCTAAAGAAACGAAAAGAATTTGTAGCTACTGCTACTAATAAATCATATAACATCAAAAATCTGATCACCTGTAAAACGCAAGGGGTGGTGTACATGTTACAGTGTGAATGCCGCCTTCAGTACATAGGACGTACCTCTCGTGCTTTACACGTCAGGGTGGGCGAGCATATCACTAATATCCGTAAAGGTTTAGAAACGCATAGTGTCTCAAGACATTTTAAAAAATTCCATCAAAAAAATCCCAGTGGGTTGCAATTCTGGGGAATAGAGAGAGTCCACCCACACTGGAGAGGTGGGAATTTTATTAGACAGTTGAGTCAACGGGAGTCTTATTGGATTTTTGAATGTAAAGTTTTAACGCCATTAGGACTCAATGTTGAGTTTGATCTCAACTGTTTTATTTCTGACCGATGAGATATTTTTTGCCTTTTTAATGTTCCCATATTCTTATATTTTATATTTTATAGGGAATATATTTATTGCTTTGTTCTTTGTCTTTTATAGTATTCACATTGCGGTTTATATTTTGTAATTTTAATAATTTTATGTGCATTATTGTGTATATGTCACTTATTGTTCACATTTATGATTAGGCAATGCTCAGATACGCCATCTAGTGGAGAGTTGAGATTTAGCCGGAGTCACAATGACGATTACCACCCATTGAATCCTTTGGATTATGGGAAGATGTATTATTTTAAATTTGGGCATAGTATATTTATTAAATTGTATTTAATGTATTTCCACAAGCTGGTTCTTGTGGAAAGTTTTTAAATTGCCCGTACACACTGCATATAAGAATACAGGCTGGTCCTGGCTTAAGGGTCATGCAGTGTTTACTTCCTGCCCTTAGTTTACATCACTTCCTGTGTACATCACTTCCTGTGTACATCACTTCCTGTGTACATCACTTCCTGTGTACATCACTTCCTGTTTCCTGTTTCCATTTGGAATCATACTGATTAGTTAATTGAAGACAGGAGGTGGGCAGATCATATTGTCATAAAAGACGGGTCCGCAGTATGGTACGTGACCCTTGCTGAAGAAGTCCCGCTTATTTTCACGGACGTAACGCGTACGAGGGATGTCACGTGACCCGCGGCCGCCTCTCACTCTTCCGGGTTGGTGGACCTGATGCACGCCTGCTTGCAAACTCTGCAGATATGCGCTGTTATTTTCTTCAAAAATGTGAGTTGTTTTCTTATATGGATTAAAGAGTGCTTGATTGCATACAGAGAGCATTAGATCGTTTTTTCTTGTCTCCTACACATATTGGTAACATTGTTTGAGGAGCTGACAGTGCATCGGAGGTGTAATCATTTACTACGCTTAAGGAAGAAAGTGTGAGGATGCTTTGATTTTGAGATGAAATGCTGGTTGACCCTGTAGGGTCTCTTTGTTAAGGTGAGCGGCAGTGTGAACAGGTGGTGGGATTGCATGAGCACTCGTGGAGACAAGCACCTTATGGAATTGCCCTAGGACCACTTTACACTGGAGACTTTTATCTGTTTATATGGACACCTATTAACACTGGGACTCTGCATGATTTTATAATTTTACCACTAGGATTGCGCTGCACTATTTTTCTATTATATCTCTCCTATCTATCTATCTATCTATCTATCTATCTATCTATCTATCTATCTATCTATCTATCTATCTATCTATCTATCTATCTATCTATCTATCTATCTATCTATCTATCTATCTATCTATCTATCTATCTATCTATCTATCTATCTATCTATCTATCTATCTATCTATCTATCTATCTATCTATCTATCTATCTATCTATCTATCTATCTATCTATCTATCTATCTATCTATCTATCTATCTATCTATCTATCTATCTATCTATCTATCTCTCCTATCTATCTATCTATCTATCTATCTATCTATCTCTCCTATCTATCTATCTATCTATCTATCTCTCCTATCTATCTATCTATCTATCTATCTCTCCTATCTATCTATCTATCTCTCCTATCTATCTAGTGACAGTATATGGTAAAATTACTTGCAGAGACTTGCTTGTAGAAGGCACTGTGTCTCTCTGAGCCCGGGAAGGAAGCATGTGCTGGGAGATGTCTGATTGGTTACAGGGAGGAGCTAAGTCTCTCACTCTAGGATCATATTACCAGAGCTGTTTCTATTGAGTGAGTGAATGAGTCATCCAGGTCACTGAAATTTATAAATTCTAAAGTCAGGCAGACTTGACAGAGAAACTCGGTATTTTAAAAATGCCACAATAACAATACCGTGGGTATGCAATACCACGATATATCGAATTACCGAAAACCGGCTTATATGTCTAGTGAGGGGTAGTCGGTATTGTTATCCCATTTACTATGATATAGCTCTTTACCATTAGGCGTGCGAGAGTAGGGATCAAGGGCTATGGGGTTTTTATGTATGTGTTTGAGATGTGCTATGGGTTCATGCGTGAAATGATACAGTCTGCTCGTAGGGTGGTTGGGTGACATGAGATGTGTAGTGTGCCTGTATGAGTCCCTTGGTTGGGGTAGGGTAGGATGAATGTGACATACGCATGTAGATGCTCAGATATAGTTAGAAGCTCTATAATTTGATATGGCAACATAGATAAAGGGTTACAGAGATATAGAATCTTGGCCCCATGCTACTTGATTCATTCTCTATTGATCTACGCACATTGTTTTTGTCGATGCTCTTGAGTTTTACGAGATAGGAAGATCAAAGTGGGAATCCTAATAACCTGTCTGACACGCCTGCACGATACTCAAGTCACTTAACTACTGACATTATCTAGATCATGTGTTGTTTGATCATTCGTCCCCCTATTACGACCATAGGGATCTGGGAGGTGGAACCCTTACAGATTGGGAACATTCACAAGTAGCACAATTAGTCTCTCTGATATACCTCCGAGTAACGAATCTAAGCATGTCGGAATCTCATATATGACCCCATCCCTTACCTAGACTCGGCTTGCAGCCTACTGTCAATACACTCACTTAATCTTACGCCTACTGGATTGTACCTTTCCTAGTGACACACCCCGCCACCCCTCAAGTAACAGCAGGGATATCGGGAATTTGGGCCGGTGGGGGGGGTTCCTAGCTCACTTGACCCCTGTCTCATTAAGACTAAATTAATACCAGATATTAGTAGGGCTAGCAGTGGGCAGGAAAACTAGCGTTCAGTTCTCCCTAAAGTTTGGGGGATGGCTTTTTAATACCTATCCATACTGCAACTTAAGAATATCGAACATTTCCATAGTTAATCAGGTGGAGCCACTCACTGGGGAACGTTATGGTCCCACTGGTATCATTGAAGTTTTCTTTTCTATATTTGACACCCTATTTTATCTCCTTATTCTTTATAGTAGTTCCTTCTAGAAGACTGCCGAAATGAACACGTCAGTTTGAACATGGTGAGTTTTGGCCAGTTTGTTGTTCCATTATACACCTAAATTTGCTTCTTTAGCACTCCCCCACCTCATGCACAGATCTCTGTCTGGTCAGTGACCGATTGTCATACACACTCTCCAACACAACGGTAACTTCCAGTTACTGTTGACCCGTAATACATTTTGTATTGTTTCTACCCCGCACAGAACCTAGGCGGATCACTCGATACCTGCCTTGTCTGTGAGGTCCAATTACCCTCCTTTCTAACCTTACCTCAACTCTCTCTCTCTTGCCTAAATTAGGCCCTATCACCCATCCTTCCACCTACCTTCTCCCCCCTCCCACAGCATTTTCTGATCCTTTTTCTCAGCCTAACCCCCCTTTCTGTAAGAGGCCCGAGGCATAAGTGACTAGCACATCTGGCTCACTTTTGCCCCTGCTGAGCTCTCTTTACATCAACCCGCCCCCACTGTTTCTCTCTTCCCCACTCTATCCACCCCCCCCCAACCCTTCTTTGTCTCCCCTTTCTCTCTACTAGACATGCAGAACATTCCTCCTCCCCCCGGGGTCAACCATGCAAATTAATTTCAATCAATGCCCAAGGACTGAATATCCCTGAGAAAAGGTCACAATTATTAGCTGAGGCGCACAGAATGCGTGCCCAAGTACTTCTGATTCAGGAGACACACTTTAAAGAGGGTGAAGTTCCCAAGTTAATGAACAAAAATTTCCCAATTTCTTTCCATGCGCCTACAGTTGGCTCTAAAACTAGAGGAGTCTCCATACTACTTTCAAGGCAGGTAGATTTCCAGGTTATTGATGTCAAACGCGACTTGGAAGGCAGATTCCTCTTTATCAAGGGGAAACTAAACTCAAGACCAATAACTATTGCGAACATTTATGCTCCCAATTTCAAACAGGTCCCATTTTTTCGCTCAATGGCTCAGGAGCTACTAGACTTCGCCACGGGGATGCTGATACTAGGTGGAGACTTTAATGCCCCCCTGAACCCTCACCTGGATTCGTCTACTGGCTCTTCTGTACTCCCTTTTCGGGCATTGCGTCAAATAACTTTACAATTGCAAAAACTGAAGCTTCATGACTCCTGGAGAATATTGAATTCAGACAGTAAAGATTACACTTTTTATTCCGCCCCCCATGACAAATTCTCTAGAATTGATTATTTCTTTATTTCCCAAACAGATATACCCCTATTAGTTTCCACCTCCATCGAACCTAGAGTCCTCTCTGACCACAATCCCATCTCGATGACGATCCGATTCCCGAGTACGGACACTAGGCGTAAATCCTGGCGCCTGAACCCCTCCCTTTTGAGGGATCCAAAGATAAAGGACAAAGTTCAGGATGCTCTCTCCACATTTTTTACAGAAAATGATACACCTGACTCATCTCCAATCGGCCAATGGGAGGCTCATAAATGTGTGCTCAGAGGGAAACTCCTCTCACTGGCAGCCACCCAAAAAAAAGCCAGGCAAGCTACTCTCGAGTCTCTCTTTACTAAACTGGAAGCTCTCGAGAGAGCTCATAAACACTCTCTTGCCCACGATACCCTGCCTGAACTCACAAAAACCCGACAAGAGATTAGAGACATCCTCAACATCCAGAGCCACCGTAGAATTGCGTTAAGTAGAAAAATGTTTTTCGAACAAGGCAACAAAAGTGGCAGATTGTTGGCCAGAGCGGTCCAGACACAGAAAACGTCGGCCAACGTTCATCTCATACAGGATAACGCAGGCACAAAACACTGTTCAAACGAAGCCATTGCCAAACAATTCGAATCCTTTTACCACTCTCTATACAATCTCCAACCCTCACTCCATCGCCCTCTGTCGCCTTCCACCCGTCTGGAGAAGATGAAATCCTTCTTAGAAAAACACTGCCCTTCCCCTCTTTCACGCTCAGACGCCTCTGTTTTGGAATTACCCCTGACAGAGGAAGAATTTGATAGAGCAATTAAAGAGATGAAACCCGGTAAATGTCCTGGGCCGGATGGATTTTCACTATCCTACTACCGTATGTTCTCAGAATCTTTTAAACCACAATTCCTTAGAGCATTCCGAACCTTGGCCGACACCTCTCACCATTCATCCACTTTGTTGGAGGCCCACATTACGGTGATTCCCAAGGAGGGCAAGGACCCTGCACTGGTTGGGAACTACCGGCCAATATCACTCCTGAATGTCGACATCAAGATTTTCGCCAAGATGCTTGCGAATCGCCTCCTCCCGTACATTCCCTCACTGGTTTCTCTAGATCAGGCGGGTTTTGTACCCGGGAGGGAGGCTGGGGACAACACCACGAGAGCCCTAAATATACACCACTGGCTCACTACTCGTGGTGTTCCAGGCTTCTTTCTCTCCCTGGACGCCGAAAAGGCGTTCGATAGAGTGGCCTGGGACTATCTCCTAGCTACCCTGGAGTCTGTGGGCATTTTACCTCGGATGCTTTCCTCCATTCGAGCCCTCTATACGAACCAGACTGCCAGGGTCAGGGTCAATGGTCACCTATCGAGCGCCTTCAACCTTTCCAACGGGACCCGGCAGGGGTGTCCCCTCTGACCAATTTTGTTTATCCTTTCAATCGAACCCTTTCTGAATATGATACACGCCAATACGAATATCAAGGGTATTGACATAGCGGGCTCTTCTCATAAAATCGCCGCGTTTGCAGACGATATGCTACTCTTCCTGTCTCAACCCCATACTTCGCTCCCAAACTTGCTCCACGATTTGGAACTCTTCAAATCTCTCTCTTATTTACAAATTAATTATACCAAGTCCTTTGCCCTAAATATATCCCTTCCCCAGTTGGAAGTCGCACGTTGCACCTCAAATTTCCCGTTCAAATGGGTCGTCGAATCCATTCCATATCTCGGGATCTTAATACCCCGAAATCTGTCAGATCTCTACAGGTTGAATTATCTACCACTCCTCAACTCCGCCAATGACACCCTTAGATCATGGAAGGCTATACAGGTGTCTTGGTTCGGACGCGCCTCCCTCCTCAAAATGTCAATACTACTGAAATTCCTATACCTATTCCAAACAGTCCCAATTCAACTCCCAAAATCTTTCTTCATATCTTTCAAGTCATGCTCCCAGAAATTTGTCTGGGGTGACAAAAGGCCCCGGATCAGATACCTCCAACTGACGTCTCCCAAAGAAAACGGCGGTTTAGGTCTTCCGGACCTACATACATATTATAAGGCCTGCATATTAACTAGACTAGTGGATTGGAATATTCATTCATCCACTAAAGCAGTCATTAAGCTGGAGATTGCCTTCTCGACTATTCCTCTACAGGTCTTATCCTGGCTCCCATACTCGGTGCTAGGAGGGAACCTGAGGAGTCATCCTCTCATAGCCCCCCCACTAAAGTTACACAGTATGTGGCGCAAAGCCAAGAAAATAAATCTGTCAGCCGGTCCCCTAACATCCCTCCGCTGGAACCCTGCTTTCCCATCGGGAATGTCTGGCTCCTTCCTCCGGGACATTTGGCCAAGCGTAAGAATTCCAGCTAGACTCTTCTTCCACAAGGGATCCCCCCTGTCCTGGGAGGAGATTAACCAAAATATTCAACCTCACTCTATCCCACTATGGATATTTTTCCAGATTCGTCATTTTCTGACTCACCGACGAGCCCTATCTGATTGGATGAGGCCTCTGATGGGAATTGAGGCCCTTTGTGAAAGATCTGGCCCCCAGAGACACACAATCTCGACCTTGTATCGCACTTTACTATCCCCTCCGCCGATCTCTTCCTCGTCATTTGTCCAAGCTTGGTCCAGAGACCTAGATCTATCTTTCACGGAACTGGAATGGTCCGCCGTCTGTCAGACCATTCAAAAAGCTTCAATAAGTGTTACTATTCAGGAGAATGGATATAAAATCCTAACTAGATGGTACCAAACCCCTGATAGACTACACAAGTTTTGTCCTACCGTCCCAAATGTTTGCTGGAGATGCAATAAAGAACAGGGAACTATGCTACACATTTGGTGGGAATGCACAGCTCTCAGACCTTTTTGGACGAAAGTCCACAACCTGATCAAAGAAGCCACCTCGTCTGACTTAGATTTTTCTCCAATGCAATACCTGCTGCATTGGACACCTTTGCATAGACACAACTACAGGAAATCACTTGCCATGTACATGGTAACAGCAGCTAAGCTGTGCATCCCATGCCACTGGAGATCGACCACGATTCCTTCCATCAAGGAATGGTTCCATAGACTGAACCATATCGAGCAAATGGAATCATTGATCAGCATTGCTCATGACTCCTTCTCAATGTTCGCCACTAAATGGCAGGCCTGGTCTAGCTTCAAAAATTCTTTGTCCTATAGTTCGGTTATGACCCCCTCCTAAAAGATGTAAATTATAATTCAAATAGATCTCTAAGATCTATAATGATCCAGTTCCCCGGGGGGTAGGAGGTCCCTGCTTTTTCCCCCTCCCCACTTCCCCCACTTTCTTTCTCTCTCTCTCTTCTCCTCTTTTTCTCTCCAACATACGCTATCCCCGCTGTCACACCTGAACCCCATCTTTTATCTGAATGGAGGCGCATCCTCAAACGATGGATCCCAACAATAACCTACACACCGATTAACAAAATTCGTTCCATTATAAATTAAACTGGCCAAACCTCATTGCTCGTTAGAATGCCATGAAACTGTTAATTAAATCTGGGTATGACTAATTCTATATTGATATATCACTTTGCTATTTATGGTACTCATAATTTAACTTCTCTTGCACTAAGGTTGGCTAACATTCTTTTCTCCTTTGTAAGTTAAAGTTTGCTCTTGAGTTGGATCCATGGGCCCAACAATTGTAATCTTGATGCGCCCACTGTAATGTTTTCCCCTCCTTTTATACTTATTCTGGTCTCCTTACTATCGTTTCGGTGTGTGACAGACGATAATATTACAGATGTGCCCAATCTCTCTTCTGTTTTTGTTAACTTGTTTTGCTGTATCTTTGAAGAACTCTTTTATTGTAATACGTCGTGCTTAACTTGTATTGTAAAATTCTCACGAAAATAAAAATAAAAATTTTTATGGAAAAAAAAAAAAATAATATCACCTTCCCAGTAGATGGTAGAAGCCATTTCCCAGACTGGTGTTTCAGCCTAGGAAATAACACACGTGTTAACCCTTCCATTTGCCAAAAGTCAATTCTTAATATTACTTCCTGCCAAGTCCCATTAGGAAAATTATGTTCCCTATTTGTCATATCAAGTCCTAGTCTAAATAAGACCATAATGAGTAACTACCAGAATTTCTCTAGAGACATACAAAAAATACTGGACCATCTCGTGACCGCAGTACAGAATAGACGCCTACAAGAATATATTTCCCAAAGACCCTTTTCACTGGGAAAGAGTATATATGTATGTTGTGGGAAGGAATGTTACCCCCGGATCCCCCTCCATGTCTCAGGGTGGTGTTATTTAGCTTCAGTGGTCCCAATTATGGGAGTTGTGGATAATGACAACAATGGGCACATGCTTGAAGCAAGTGTACATCCAAGATACCCCTTAAGGCATAGAATCAAAAGAGATCTGTTCAGCAAGGGAGACCTCGCATGGGCGTGGCTCCCTTCCTGGACTGGGTGGTCAATCGATATGATGAAAAAATTAAATAATTATTCTGGAATCATTGATGAGATCATGGAAAAGAATTCAGATGATATTAAATTGCTAAATCTTGAACAAAGGGCCATTAGGAAGAAGTTAGAATTACATGATCTAGCTATAGAGAGTATGAGTGCTGCACTGACTGGCCTCTGTGAGCATATTGAGGACTATGAGTGCTGCACTTGGATATACAATACCACTTTGGAAGTGCCAAATTATTATGACATAATTGCCCAACACAGAAAGGAGGTCAATAAGTTGCAAGAAGAGGCCCGCAACATTGCTAAAAGCTGGGATCCCTTTGTGGGTATGGGGGGGTTTTGGTTTTGGAGGAGTGTTTTCCTGGTTAAAATACATTGCTATGATGATTGTGATGATTTTACTTTTTCTATTATTCTTATATGCATTTTTTAAGCTTATTATGGGCCTGATTCATAGTACGGCGAATTGGCGTTTCGGCGTGATTTTGCGAAGCGGCGATTATTTAAGTCTGAAATTGGCATTCAAAGAACGGCGGGCGGAAAATAGCGCCTAGTGTGAGATTCATTAAGATGCAATATGGTCAGAGCGCGACTTAAAACCACGCCAGCTAAAAGCTCGACTAAAGTTTAGCCAAATTTTCCCCTGTACCCCCAAAAATCCCAAATCACTGTGGAAGGTGTGGAAGTCAATTTGGAGATGACTTGCGTTTAAAAAATCTCAAAAACTGACTTAGAAAGAGAGATATCTGCGAAAGTGTGGAAAGGTTAAACAGCTCCTCCAGCCGCGAGCTGCGAACTCGCGAATGTGCGCATGCGCAACGCCAAATTGGCTCAAAAAATTTCGCCAGCGCGATTTTGGGTCAATTTTTTTTTGAATACCGCTTGCAAATCCGCTGTCTCGCCCATAGAAAATGGCAAAAACCGGCGGAATTGGAAAAACATGCACACTTCCAACAAGGGATCCTTTAGTAAACACCATCACATTCCATACACCTTTCCTGCTAACTCCGAAATCATAGCAGTCAAATCTACAGTGTTTATATAGAACCTCCACATTCTCTGAAAAAACCCACAAAATATTACATTGGGGAATTGGTCGTCAGATAGAAAAAAAATAGATGTAAAACATATTTCAAAGAAAGATTATTAGCATTTCACACATATCAAGGAAATGTCACAATTTTGACAATATTTTATGTGTTTCCAAAGAATGTTTTTAGAAATATATTGCAAATACTACCTTTTCTTCCATATGGGTATGGCCAAGTGTTACCATTTTACTACACATTTAACTGAAGGTATATATATATATATCCCTTATACTTGGCTAATTAGCAAAGTATGCCCAACAAACAAATAGAGCTTTAGCTCACAATATTGCTACATATTGACTTTATGTGGCATCTTTTGTATTTTGTTCATGTCTTTAGATTAAAAGTTTGCTGATACACATGCCTTTTTCAAACATGAACAAAATTAATGATGTCAACATTTGGAGGATTGGAGATATCCAAGTGTTGCCCATACAGAGGGCACCTTCCGGATTCGAACTTACAAACCTACAGCAGGAAGGCAGACTCCCTAATCATTGTGCTATTTCTCAGTGAGCGTTGGGTGTTTTCCTCATGCCGTCAAAATGCTCACATGGGAACAGGGGCCATTGAACTGAATAGGATTGGATTTTTTGCCTGTTTTGGGAGCTGATCCTTGAGCTGGACAAATCCCCCTCAAACGCCCCCAAACGGGCTACGTTCACATGTACGTGTTTGTGGTCTGTTTTTGGGGCTTTTGTAGGTGATTTCATATAACAATGCCTGCCCAAAAAATGCATGTCAAAACGCCTGTGAAAACGCCAGCCAAAATGCACATAAGAACGCCTGATATAATTGCCACGCCAAATTTAGGGATGTTCATGAGTGATGAGTCAGATTGTTGGCTTACATATCTGGTCAATTGTCACAATCTCACTTCCCAAATCCCAAAAGGTGTGTTTCAATTGTTTACCTAAATATATATTTCTCTCTCTCTCACGTAATTGTATATATATGTATGTATTCCTGTATCTAAACATTCTAAATAATGACTAGCAAACTTCAAGAGAGAATTTTTTCAATTCACATATACTATACACACCTACATACATTTCTATTCCTCATTTCTATTTCCCTTGTTTTGGCAACTGAGCATGCTCCAAAACACACAGGACACACACAGTTAATTTTTGGACTGGGCGTTACCATTCTGGGTGTGTTTGCTTGGATTATATATAGCTCACTCAGACATCAGGAAAGATTTGACCTACGAAGAGGTCCAATATATTTGTGTGTCACATGTTTTATGGGTAACATTTTTGGCCCTTTGTTATTTATGGAGGTGAGATTTGGCTGTGTTGTGTGTTGACTCTCTGTAAGTATTTATTGCTGTTAACATAATTCTGTCAATCTGCACATGCATCTGTTGATTATGGGCTCTTTGTCGATGTATATGGTCTAAATGTTGTACAAAGGTTGTTTTGGTTTGAAAAATACAAATGTAATAAACAGCATGTTTCCAATTTTTTTTTAAAATGTCTTCATGTGTCTAAATAAAGTTTTCTGGTGTCCACAAATGTATGTATTTGTATTTCTTTTTCTAAGTTAAATCTGCTTAATGGTTGTGTATGTTCACTATTCGCGAATTCGCGAATATACAAAACCGCGTTCTCACATTTATACATGAAACCGGAAACGAAACTTTTGGTGCGTGCACACGTTTCCGGAAATTGTCCAGGCCCTGTCGTAAGTGTGCATCATGGCTCCTGCACTGTTTACAGCCGAAATAGTGGCATTTGTGTGTAAGGTAAGGAGGGGGTGTGAATGTGCAGGGTGCGGGATGGGGGATGGGGGATGGTGGCTGGGTGGGTCGCTTATCTAGCGGGTGTGCAAGAAACTTTTGGTCTGCTGATCTGCGCATGCACTTTCTGCCTATTAGACGTGATCTAGAAGCTTCCTGTTATAGAAACTTCCTAGATGTGAACCTGTTCCCTATATATATATATATATGTATGTATGTGTATCTAAAAAATATATATTATACAAAATATATATATTAGACAATATATATACTATGTATATATTATATACAATATATATACATTAGATACATTATAGAATATGTTATATACCATATATTAGTGTGTGTATATAATAGGGAACAGGTTCACATCTCTGAACTTTCTATATAGATATAGATAGGCATACCCTGCTTTAAGTACACTCACTTTATATACAATCGTGAGTAAGGACACAGCTTGTTCAGCTTGCCATGACACTGCTCACAAACCATAAGTGACAGGGATAACAAACTTAGGGAGCAACGACAGGGTACCCAGGTACCCAGGACTACACCATATCCATTTTGTGGCTGGCCAGCTTGCCTAGGTAATCTATCATGTCATAGTCCTGGATCCCCTTAACATGCTCCCACATGGTTTGGGAGTAAGGCTATGTCAATGTGGCCAAAATTTACAATGGAGCTGGTGTATTTTCATGCATCGAGAAAAGAAAAAAGGGATTGCTTCACTTTAAGTACATTTTCAGTTTCCATACATGCCCTGGTCCCATTGTGTACTTAAAGTGGGCTATGCCTGTATATAGATAGATTTGATTCGTTTCAACTTTTACACAAAATGAAACCCAATTATCTGTGACAGATTGCTCTGACGCTTTGGAATCTGTCTAGATAAAGACAAATGTATTGACCCTTTTCATATATGCAAGATTAGAAACATTATATTCCCTAAATGCATAATGCCAAAAATTATTGCCTTACATACATCCATACCCACTGCAAGCTCGGCCCCGTTTGTCTTGTCTGACACTCTTACCATCATAAGCTGGATCTGCACACAGCAGCTAATTGGTTCACCTGAGATGGAATCAGTGATCACAAAAATCTGGAATGGTCATGTCTTCAAAGGATTGCCTTGAACAAATCACCTCTAAAAGAAACACATGAGTGTATAATCACTTGTCTCAATGGATCACATTCCCAACACACCCATCTCACACTGCCATATGATAATGAATGGGGGTGTCCATTGCAAGTTAAATACACCCCCAGATCACATTGCTTTGTTAATTTACAGATCTAACTGGAATCTGATGGCACTGCTGTGAACCACTATGCCATCAAATTCTGCTGGGGACCTTTAAAAAGGATTATGTGTGATTGTGTGGATAATTATGCCACCTTAAATTTGCATCTCCCACATACCATGTGCAACTCTTGCAGGAATTGTGAATCAAGGATAATTCAGCACAGCTTAATGAACAGACACATTGAGGAGTGTAGGAACACACCGTCAGATTACCCGATCACACTATGGGGTTTTAACTCCTCCATAATTTTGCCACTTTGGAAACCAAGTGCTTACTTTATGTATACTTTTTAGACGGAACTACAATTTCTAGTAGGGTGATATCATTGCATGAGATTTTCCCTCACTTCCTGTCTTAGTGTCACCAAGACAGGAAGTGAGGGGAATATCACTGTGGGGAAATAGCTTGCAATTGTTGCCTTATAATGTCCATAGTATATATAAAAGGAAAGAATTGCTGGCTATATCCCCACGGGAGATTCCCTCACTTCCTGTCCTGGTGACACCAAGACAGGAAGTGAAGGGAAATCTCCTGCAATGATATAACACTGTTACATGTTCTAGTTATGTAGCAAACTTAAGAATATACAAAGCAAACATCTTTTTTTTTCCATTTTGGCAAAATCATGGATTAATTAAAAAACTATCTTTGTTTGTCCCGTGGCTTGCAGGAAAAACATTTTGCCTTGATTCCACCATCAACACAGACAGGGGAAACCCTCCTGCGGAGCCATTGTGCTCTCCTGGTGCTGCCCCTGCCAGGAAAACACAGTGATTATTGCTAGTGGCTACAAGAGATGCTAGCGATAAGTGTGTGTAAAATCTGACAGACTGGTTGTACGTTGTCCTCCAGGTGATCGACCAATCAACTTGGGTACCTTCAGCCTGGCCATACACAGTTTAAATCTGCATCTCAAATGAAGCAATCCCATTTACATATAACACTCCATAAAGGAGAATTGAGGGGCTTATCAGGTCTGCGTTAAAAATTAACAGCCACACCCAATCAGACAGCTCGTGTTAAAAGGGACCTGAAAAGCAATCTGCATGGCTTGCTTTTCCAAGCATTGGCTAGTTTAGTGAGCCTGGACTAATAACAGTCACTGTAATGCTACCCATACTGCTGTCCTTTTAACATGGTGACAAAAGTTGATACCTATGCTACATGTGTGTAAAGTTACTTGCACCCTGCTAAATGGACAGCAATAAGGTTGTAAATACAGTGACTGCCTGTCCCCCCCTGATGGCGGCCCTGGGTGTGTCATGAAAGGCCAATTGAGAAAATGGCTATATCATGTAGAGGAAATCACCAGTGTGGGGCAACCTATGTCATGGAGGTAGATTTGGACATCGATGTATATGTATCACCAGAAATGGAATTCTTTGTTCTACAATATCTCAAAGACGACCTAGCATGTTATTTGAAGACTGTACTATTTTGGACATACTTGGACTCAAACATACACTGCTCTTTCCACAGCTCCTCCTCCTCTGGGGGTATGATAAAGTTTATACGCATCTTCACCAAAAGCACAAGATGATGTGTCGTCTCCGGATGAGGCTGCAGCGGAGATTTCAGTTCCTGCCTGATATAGTGGATCTGCAGCGGGCCTGGAGTGATGCCAAAAGGCGCTCACCCAGGCTCCTGCTAAAGGCTGTGGAGCAAATCTCCGGTAAGTAAAAATATACATTACATGTGACCAGATAGGTTACAATTTTTTGGGTAGGTGGACATGTGTTTAGCTATGCAACAACACTAATACCAACACCCCCCCCCCCTCCCTCTCGCTCCTACCTTTCCTACCTCCATCAAGTGTCTCTTCACAACCTTTAATACTACTATGTACATTCGTATTTTTTATGTTTCTTTTTTTTCTTCTGCTTCTAGCCAAAGCGGACGGACGGCACCCTCTTGTGCTTTTGGTGAAGAAGGGGAGGAGGAGGACGGCCACACTCCAATACGCAATCAGAGGCAGCGAGCCATTTGAGCAGCTGAAAATTGTGGATCGTAAGTAGAAAATAAAAATGTTAGAAATTTCTAATCTCTAATCACATTTTACAGAGCCCCCTTTACATCGGAGTCTCCAGACTTACTACACTGTAAGAGGGAAGTGTGAAGACTCTGATATAAGGAGAGTTTGGGAACCATTATTTGAGGGGGGAAGCTGGGGACTCTGGTGTAAAAGGGAACTCTGTGTTCCCCAAAGCTCCCCCATACATCTGAGCTTACAGAGACCCTCTTACACTTCCCTTCCTCAGTCCACCACAGTCAAGGGCACAACAAGTCCCACTGCAGAAGGCTACCTGCTTGGACTTGTAATCCTCTCTGTAGGGGAATGAGGAAGTACTGCCTGCTATGCTAAGACTTGTAGTGCCCTCTGTTAGGGACTAAGGATTCCTCAGTCCTCAACATTCTAGGGCACTATAAGTCTCAGCATAGTGGGCTGTCATACCTCAGTCCCTCACAGCTCGGGTCAAAAGCAACACAGTTAAACATCTAAAGGACAACTCCAAACAAAACTACCAATAATGGACAGAGTCCATATGCTCTATAATGTCAAAGACCCGCTACCACTCACCTTCCACCTCTGGTGCTGTCATTGTGTAGGGCAAAGGGCTCCATCTACACCATGTTTGGCTTTCAGGTCAGATAGGCAGGACTTGCTCAGCTCCACTCTCTTCCTTGGCAATTGACTCTGGCGTCATTGTGGATCTTTCCTCCTCTAGAAAACACCCAGGGGCCCTCTCCTTGTCCCCCAGCCACCCAGGGCCTTCTTCTCCTCCTCCTCCACCAACCATTTTCAGACTCTTCCAACTTCCCTTGGGCAACTCAACCCCTTTGCATAGTGGACACAACAAATCTATGACCAGCCTGCAAAATATCAAGTCTGGGCCTGGTTACCTGTATGTTCCGGGTCCAGGGCGGAGCTCTCCTCCCAGAGCAACAAATGATGATAGCAGAGTGAGTTGACCGGCCAGTCACTTCCTACTGGTGCAGGTACACACCTACCGATTCCTCCACATCTTAGGATAACATGATCAGACGGCCAATCCCCAGGCAGAGAAGGAGGAGTAAGTGTCAGCGGACAACAGACACCTGGCAGACGCAGTGAAGGGACTGCAGCACACTGCTGCAACTTTTTGATCCGAGGATTGAAAGCAATCTTTTACTTGGGAGATTTCCCTGACTGCGCCCTTCGAAATGTTGGTGCTCCGCCACTGGCCGCAAGGCCCCTGTAGGTGCGAGGCCTTAGGCGCCCGCTTAATTTGCATGGTGCCCTCCTGTTTTAAAACATGGTCAATGCATCTCTTTGGTGTAAGTGCACTTCTATGTTCTGAATTTTAGGGGCATTGAGTATGGTGCTAGCATGATGAGAGGTTACTGCCTATTTGTGTCCATAAATAATATATAATGTTTTTCTTTTATTTTAGAAACCAGTGATCAGGATGTTGCGGCTCAGCCTTCTCAGGCCCCCTGTAAGTAATGTGGATGTGCTGGTGTGTTGTGTATTAGGTCGAACTTGGAGGAATGATTGTTTGTTTTGTTTTCTTTTGTGGTTGATGTAACTTCAGCAAGAGAGGAGCCTCAGGCAGGGCCAAGTCGCCTGGATCCGGGCCAGGAACACATTGTTGCCCAAGAAGAGGCCAATTCGTCTGAACCGGATGAGGACCTGGGCTCTCCTCAAATGGGAAGTAAGTATTCTACATGTGTTTGTGTGTTCAATGTGTCCTGGGAAATCTAAGGGCTGTAATATCTATATTTTGCCATTGGGGTTATGTAGCAGCTGACATTGAGGATGTTAGTTGTGGAGGACTGGGGAAGAGGGGCTGCTGCTTACCCAGTCCAAAGTAACTACTACCTTCAATGTTTCCCAACTACTTTCTGTGTGCCTTTTATCAAATAGCTTTGGTTAAAGGATTGTATTTGTGTCTTTGTGTTTCTAGGAGATACGACGCCATCCCCCCATGAAGGGACACCATCCCCCCATGTAGGGTCTCCCCCATCCTCCCCCACTCCAGGCTCCCCTGAACTAGTCTGTAACTAGTCTGTAAGTACCTAAAATTAGATTCTCACATGAATTGTGTGTGCTAGGATGATGTGTATCTAGGATAATCTAAGTTGGAGTCTAAGCAAGTGTAGTTTTGCTATATGTGACAGGAAGGTTGGTCATGAAACACTCTTGCTTAACCTTCATGTTTGCAAGGTGGTTTTGGGGAGCTTTACAGGACATGTTATCTTTTGTAAGTTATCTCAAGCCACCCTATTCTAAATTGGTGTTAGTTTCTCTACATTGGAAATGGTGTGCTTTGTACTAAATTTTTTGTGGACATTGTAATTTAATCATGTCCTGATTTAGTCAACACTGAAAATGTGTGTTTGTCAATCTTTCATAAATACTCTTCCTCGGTAATGTACCACATTCCAGTTCACAATTTGTGTTCTTTTTGTGCAGTTTCTCCCGAGCCAGCCACGCCATCAACTTCGGGGGCCCAAAAAAAAACTGATGATGGTAAGTTGTGTGCTTTTCCAGTAATGTGTCTACTTAGTAAGTGGAGAAATGCTAACTGTGTATGTCCCCGCTCAGGCTTCAAGTTCCTCTAAAGGCAGCAGGTTCTTTATGTGAATGCATTCTATGCATTAGTATTCCAAGTGATAGGTGTGCATATTCCCCCTCAGACTTACTGGGACCATTTTTTACTGTCCACATTTTTGCACTAATACTTGTCTGGAACAGACTCCCCCTCCTCCTTAACTGAGGTGACAGCATGCCAATATTGCCTCCTGATGCTGTCACTCCTAATCATTGAGACCATCGGAAGGGAGGGGGGCAAGGCTGGCTCACAGTTAGGTGCCTGAACAGGCACAGGGTGCTTGGCTTCATCTCATGTGCCTCCATAGCAAGCTGCCTGCTGTGGGGTCAACCAACAGGAGGGAGGTGCCTAGAGGTGTGTACAGGGGCCATGTAAAAAGGAGGATTGTTATTTATCTTGTCCCCAAAAACCTAGAGAGTGTAAGTCTAACCTGATTAGTTTTCCACAGCCCTCCCAAAATATGTTTCCAACACTTAGAACAGGCAGGGCTGAGGCACCAAAAACATCCGAAAAACACAATCAGCACAAAAGCAGGGAGTACGTATCCTTAACGCTACAAGCTTCACCCAGTAGAATGACGCTTGCACTGTACAAATCTGCATCACCACCATATCAAAGTCTAAATAAAACTTTCAGGGAAATGTGGAGGGGTAATGAGTGGGTGTTAGAGCGTTTTCATGACTGCCTAACCTACAGTTAGCGTGAGTCCATTTGTTGATAAACTTTTTCTTCTCTCTTAACACAGCTGGGATGGCGGAAAGGAGATCAGGGGAGCAGACACATCTGCTCCGTCCACAACTGGCCCTCCGAATTCCAAAGGGTAAGTCTCTACTATGTGTCAGGTTCAATCTATAGACAGTAAGAGGGAGAGAGAACGCTACACAAACTCCAATGGTGATAGAGATAAATGTGTGCACATGTATCGTGTTGACCAATTGAACCCAAAACACCTTACATTCTTCTAAATGATTGCTTGTGTTGACATGAAGAAAAGCCTTTTACTTAGCTTTGGTGGAACTGCTACTAACATTCCAAGCCATCTTATGTAACCTTTTGAACAATTTGCTGTGAAAGTTTGAGTTTAAGGTTTACACCAGCAATTTAGCATATTTGCTTCAGAGTGTTGATAAAAGCCAACCAATAGACTCCTAAGCATATTTGTTGAGGCACATTAATTACAAT
Source organism: Pelophylax lessonae (assembly GCF_965119305.1). NCBI lineage: Eukaryota > Metazoa > Chordata > Amphibia > Anura > Ranidae > Pelophylax > Pelophylax lessonae. Next base: position 82,915,993 of record NC_138779.1, on the reverse strand, counting down.
CGTTGTTTGGATCATTTTGCATAAAACTAATTGTCATGTCTTTTTCTACCCAGGACACACGCACCTCACCTATGAGGTCCTTTTGGAATACGTAACATGGTGCATCGACAGAATCTTAGTTTTGGAAGAAACTTATGGGGCCGATCCAGCCCCTCAGGAGCCATTTGTCAGGAATGTGTCCCCCTTAAAAAGATTATAGTTTTTATTTTTTAATTTGTTTGGTTAATTTTACAATGTTTTTTAACTGTCACATTTCGACATTCTAAAAAAAAATATAACAAAAAAATTTAAAAATTCAAAACCCTTTCTTTTGGGACCAAAAAAAAAAAAAAATTAAAAAAACCCTCGTTTTTGGGAAACAAAAAAAATATAAAAATTTAAAAAAAACCCTTTTTTTGGGCACCAAAAAAAAAAAAAAATAACAAAAAAGCCTTGTTTTTGGCAACCAAAAAAAATATAAAAATTTAAAAAAAACCCTTTTTTTGGGACCCAAAAAAAAATAAAAAAACAAAAAAAGCCTTGTTTTTGGCAACCAAAAAAAATATAAAAATTTAAAAAAAACCCTTTTTTTGGGACCCAAAAAAAAAAAAAAAAAAAAAAAAGCCTTGTTTTTGGCAACCAAAAAAAATATAAAAATTTTAAAAAAACCCTTTTTTTGGGACCCAAAAAAAAATAAAAAAACAAAAAAAGCCTTGTTTTTGGCAACCAAAAAAAAAAATGTTTACAAAAAAGCCTTGTTGTTTTTATGGCAACCGACAAAACCACAAATGTTTACAAAAAAGCCTTGTTGTTTTTATGGCAACCGACAAAACCACAAATGTTTACAAAAAAGCCTTGTTGTTTTTATGGCAACCGACAAAACCACAAATGTTTACAAAAAAGCCTTGTTGTTTTTATGGCAACCGACAAAACCACAAATGTTTACAAAAAAGCCTTGTTGTTTTTATGGCAACCGACAAAACCACAAATGTTTACAAAAAAGCCTTGTTGTTTTTATGGCAACCGACAAAACCACAAATGTTTACAAAAAAGCCTTGTTGTTTTTATGGCAACCGACAAAACCACAAATGTTTACAAAAAAGCCTTGTTGTTTTTGGTAACAAACTAAACCAAAAATGTTTACAAAAAAGCCTTGTTGTTTTTGGCAACGGAAAAAACCAAAAATGTTTACAAAAAAGCCTTGTTGTTTTTGGTAACAAACTAAACCAAAAATGTTTACAAAAAAGCCTTGTTGTTTTTGGTAACAAACTAAACCAAAAATGTTTACAAAAAAGCCTTGTTGTTTTTGGTAACAAACTAAACCACAAATGTTTACAAAAAAGCCTTGTTGTTTTTGGTAACAAACTAAACCAAAAATGTTTACAAAAAAGCCTTGTTGTTTTTGGCAACGGAAAAAACCAAAAATGTTTACAAAAAAGCCTTGTTGTTTTTGGTAACAAACTAAACCAAAAATGTTTACAAAAAAGCCTTGTTGTTTTTGGTAACAAACTAAACCAAAAATGTTTACAAAAAAGCCTTGTTGTTTTTGGTAACAAACTAAACCAAAAATGTTTACAAAAAAGCCTTGTTGTTTTTGGTAACAAACTAAACCAAAAATGTTTACAAAAAAGCCTTGTTGTTTTTGGTAACAAACTAAACCAAAAATGTTTACAAAAAAGCCTTGTTGTTTTTGGTAACAAACTAAACCAAAAATGTTTACAAAAAAGCCTTGTTGTTTTTGGCAACGGAAAAAACCAAAAATGTTTACAAAAAAGCCTTGTTGTTTTTGGTAACAAACTAAACCAAAAATGTTTACAAAAAAGCCTTGTTGTTTTTGGCAACGGAAAAAACCAAAAATGTTTACAAAAAAGCCTTGTTGTTTTTGGCAACGGAAAAAACCAAAAATGTTTACAAAAAAGCCTTGTTGTTTTTGGTAACAAACTAAACCAAAAATGTTTACAAAAAAGCCTTGTTGTTTTTGGTAACAAACTAAACCAAAAATGTTTACAAAAAAGCCTTGTTGTTTTTGGTAACAAACTAAACCAAAAATGTTTACAAAAAAGCCTTGTTGTTTTTAGGGCAAACGACAAAACCACAAATGTTTACAAAAAAGAATTGTTTTTGTGAAAACCTTCCAAAAAATGATGTCAAAACATAAAAAATGTTTAAAATGTTTATCTAAATTAAATTTAAGTATGTTGCTCTTTGCAACACAAATGTTACATTGGCAATTTAGTTCATTCTATTATATATTGTAATATATTTTTTGTACGCTACAGTTGGTAGACACCCACATGTGTTATTAAAACATTTATTTTATTACCCAAGTTTTCTTTTTGGTGTACACATCGAATGTCTTTTGTGTTGTATTTGTTTAGTTGAGTGGTGTGGTCTGTAATTGTTAGTATGTTGGCTTTGGTTTATGTTAGCCTTGAGACTTGTTTTGAAGCTACATTTGAAGGGAGACCTTTTCTTGGGTCGTTATGTGAACATTGAGTTATCTAAATTTACATGAAATCATATGTTTGGAGATAGAGAAGCACGTGTGTATAAATGCCTACATTAACCAGGGCCATTACTTGGCCACCAACACTCCTAAAAAACCAAAGAGCAAACACAAACTAATCATTTTGCATAAAATTTTATTTCATCCCCAAAAGAAGCACTATAATAAATCATATTGTGCCACCCTCAAATTAAAAAAAAAATGGCCCAACAAATTGGCCAATGTAAATCATTAACAAAACTAAACCAAATTAAACAAAAAAACAAAAAATCAAGTTGGTGGTCGTGCCTGAAGCAGTGTGGTGAGCACTGTTAAGTTTCCTGCCATCAAATGGTGGGCCAATAGTTCCATCTGGTCTGGGGTTAACTGTAGAGTTGTGCTCAAGTGGCCCATTAGGATCATATCTTCTGTCTGAGGCTGCTGATGATGCAGGGTGTTGAACGTTGGAAATGTCCCAGACAGAAGATGTTCTGCCAATAGTGTCATCTGCTCTGGGGTCAGCCTAAGCATTTGGGCAACGTGTGCCATTACCATGAGATGGGATCGTTGCTGCTCCAAGGCTATTTGATGCTGCTGGTGGTGCAAGGGTTGTGAAGATGTGTGGGGAGTGGTGGTTGATTGTTTGTTGTGGTCCACGGTGCGGGGGCAAACGACATGTCGCATTGGTGACAAAAAAGAAGAACGGCCTGGGGAGGAGTGAAGTGATAAAGGTGTGGAGGGAATGTAGTCAGGTGGAAGGGGTACTGTGGAACCAGTGCGCATTGAGGTTGTGCAGGAGGATTGCTCATTGAGGGGTGTGGGAGTCCGAACGGAGTGTGAAGTGCTAGGAGTGGCTACAGGAGGAATTGTCCCATCCCCAGCTGCCTGACAAGTGGCCAACACTGGCATTACCCTCCCACTACCACAACCTGCAGTGGCAGGTGAGTGAGATGTTTGGGAGGGCTCTGCCAATGGGGCATCTTCAGATCCAAACAGGCATTGGCGTGTGGCCAGCACCTGAGTGTCAACACTTTGCCGATCCCGTTGATGCTGGTCTGCTAAACTTACCAAGCTGTTACGCATATCCTGTTGAACCTGTAACATATCCTGGTGAACCTGTACCATTGTTGCTACAGATTCCTGTATGAGCCCGAGCAGACGTACTGCCTCAGTAGATTGCTGAGTACGCCTCCTTAACTCATTTTGGACCTGATACTCATCAAGCAGCCTCTCGGCTACATCCAGCATAGATGGACGAAGTTGGGTAGGTGACAATCCCTCTGCATCTAAGGCTACCTGAAAGCAGAAGAAATAGACCAAATCATTATCAAACATCATGACTAAATATTTCAGATTAGTTTGACAACTTAACACCCCAAGCAGAACGTTGAAAAGTTTGATGTGCTTCTAATGAGTACTTGTTCATTGTAAGATTATCCAAGCTAGCAACACTTCTGATAATGGGTACATATTATATTGGTATGACTAATATGACAAAGGCAAAAAAGATTCAACATGAAGGTGTTCCCAATTAACCCTGGTGTGGTAGGTTGTTTATGCTTTTGGTAAATCTGTTACTACACCAATGACTTTATACATCTACGTATGTTGTCTAAAATCTTGCCATCAATCGGCTACAGGACAACCCAACCAAACGATACCCATGAATTTGGACCTGGAAAATCAAAGACGGGCCGGACTTTAAAGATCCTGGATGTTTTTGGGACATTAGTGGCACACCAAATTATAACATAATTCCCTGATGTTCAAGATAGAACTCTTGTTGTGCTGGTGCATCGTCAGAATGTCATAGCACTAATTTAACACACACAATGTAAGCCACATCTAGTCCAAAATCAATGCTACCATTGAAATGTTACATGTGCACCTTGTTCCCTTATATCACATACCACAGCACTGGATGCAGAATCGTCGCCAGCTCCTGATCCAACTCCAGCTGCAACGTCAAGAGGGGCCTGATGTTCTTTTAAAAACAAAAAAAAAAAAACATGTTTAGTACATAACCTTAGTCAGTAATGATTATGGCCAGATTGCCCTCCTAGCTTCATGAATGAAGCATTGAGGCCAAACATTCAAAAGTGCTTTCCTGGGCTCATAGGACACTTGCTAAACCCTCCCAAAGGTTAAGAAGGCTTGGTCTGCCTACTAATGACGGCACCCATTAATGCTGTCAACTGTGTTTTGCAGGGTAAACATCTAAAAGGCAACACTCTTTCATAAGAAAAAAAACATGTGTGTTAATGTGGTTAATAAGATTAAAAAAAACATTATTTGACTAGACATACCAACACCTTCCTCCAGGCCTAGCTGCACTGGGTGTGTTCCCTGCTGCGGATCTTCTGTAAAGGACATAGCAATATGAGCTATCTTGGAAAAAAAAAAACATCTACATTGTTTGGCACAGTATGATATTGGACCTACCAGGAGGAGGGTCAGCACTGATGTCAACACCTGTGAGTCCGTCTGGTTCGCCAAGCTGCATGGGCTGTGGAGGGGCTGAGATCCGTGCTACAGATGAACAAATTGCAGGTTGGGGAAAACAAAAAAAGGACAATTGGAAGGGCAAGTATCACATTCTCTTAATGTCACACATAGGATAGTAGTTAATCTTTTCCAAACAACTCACACAATTGACATCCAAGATAATATCCTACCTCGGTGCAAAGCATCCGAATCTAAGTCCTCTCTGGGAAAGATGGTATCGGGTCCTATGATGTTCAAGACAGGTAATTGATAATCCCAGAGAGAACTTCGTGCACGTTCATCCAGCCGACCTTGACGGTCATAAAGACCCTCCGCAGCCCATGCAATTAGCTTCTTCCGAACGGACCCACAGATGTCGTTGACCTTCTTCCGCACACTGTCACGGTGGCGAGGTGCTTCACCCAGTGCATTTACAGCATCCCGGATTTCATCCCACAATCTGTTCTTCTCTGTTACTGAGTAAGACGCGGCCCTGGTCCCATGTATCGCCTGATATCTGGCCATATAGGCGTGGACCAGGGCACAGCACTGATTGTGGGTGAAACGGGGAAGCCGGGGTAATGTGGACAAGCTGACTCTGGTGGACGGACCCGCTCCAGGACTACTGTCAGAAGAGCCAGCTTGTCCACTTGGTGTGTTAACACCTCCCCCGGCTTCCTCCTCCGGGATGGGGATGGTGGACTCCCTCATGGATACAGCTGGAGCCTCCCTCACACCAGAGCCAGACGATCTGCCCACCCTGCCCCCCCTGCCCCCCCTGCCCCCCCTGGCCCCCCTGGCCCCCCTGGCCACCCTGCCCCTTCTCATCCTTCCAGTGGGTGGGGCCATGGGAGCACGAGGTGGGCAGAGAATCTGGCTGTCCAGCAGCAGCAAAGAGCCCCAAACTCCTAAATCTGAAATGACAAAAGAGAAAACAGAAAAAACAGGATTTGCAGATTGCTCTTCATATACAGTATAATTAGTGAACAGTTACAGAACACACTTACCTAATGGCACAAACAGACTTGGTGGTGGTGGTGGTGGTAGTAGTGGGCAAAGAGCAGAAGAGGCTGCAAAGAAAAGGAAAAAAAAAAACACATAAGAAAACGCATATGGGTACAAATCACACGAGGCCCTCCAAACACTTACCTAATGGCACAAACACGGTGGTGGTGGTGGTGGCAAAAAAAGCAGAAGAGGTTGCAAAGAAATGGAAAAAAAAAACACATAAGAAAACGCATATGGGTACAAATCACACGAGGCCCTCCAAACACTTACCTAATGGCACAAACACAGTGGTGGTGGTGGCAAAGAGCAGAAGAGGCTGCAAAGAAATGGAAAAAAAAAACACATAAGAAAACGCATAGGGGTACAAATCACACGAGGCCCTCCAAACACTTACCTAATGGCACAAACACAGTGGTGGTGGTGGTGGTGGTGGTGGCAAAGAGCAGAAGAGGCTGCAAAGAAATGTAAAAAAAAAACACATAAGAAAACGCATATGGGTACAAATCACACGAGGCCCTCCAAACACTTACCTAATGGCACAAACACAGTGGTGGTGGTGGCAAAGAGCAGAAGAGGCTGCAAAGAAATGGAAAAAAAAAACACATAAGAAAACGCATAGGGGTACAAATCACACGAGGCCCTCCAAACACTTACCTAATGGCACAAACACAGTGGTGGTGGTGGTGGTGGTGGTGGTGGTGGCAAAGAGCAGAAGAGGCTGCAAAGAAATGGAAAAAAAAAAACACATAAGAAAACGCATAGGGGTACAAATCACACGAGGCCCTCCAAACACTTACCTAATGGCACAAACACAGTGGTGGTGGTGGTGGTGGTGGTGGTGGTGGCAAAGAGCAGAAGAGGCTGCAAAGAAATGTAAAAAAAAAACACATAAGAAAACGCATATGGGTACAAATCACACAAGGCCCTCCAAACACTTACCTAATGGCACAAACAGACTTGGTGGAGGGGGGGTGGTGTAATCCTTTATAGGCAAAAGGAGGCTGCAAACATTAAACATACATGAGAAATCGCATGACCTACATACGTGCACATAATAAATTACAGTTATCAGGAAAGCAAAAATGGTGTCTTTGGAAGCTGGGAAGGTAAGGGGGCAGGTTTAGATGCCAAATCTAGACTGCACACCTTTAACAAACATGAGAAAACACATGTCCAAACCACATGCACATGGGGCCAACTGCCAATGATTAAAAGACACTTGAGGGGTTCCCAAGCTATTGTGGGTTGGAGGGGATTCACCATAGACAACTTAAGCACACCCAAGATAAGTACAAATTGTCTCCTTCCTTTTTTTTGGGAGAGAGAGATACAATTGTCTTACCTCCAGATAATGTAGGTTGTGGGTCACAGGGTCTTGCTAGCACATAAGAAACATCGATCTATAACATCCAGCAGCCATATTGGCCATGTGCTCCTTTTATAGCTGGCTCACAGGTGTGATAATTAGCGGCCGTTTCTATATATATCTGCGCATTCGCGAATTTGCGCGTTCAAAATGGAGGACGATATCCCAGACGCATTAGATGGTGCAATGCTGGCATTTATCGGTGCCTTGTTTGAGGAGGCCCTGGCACAGGAGGCAGCAGAAGGTGGGGAAGCTGCAGCAGCAGCAGCAGCACCTCCAGCAGCAGCACCTCCAGTCCGTGTGCCCTTACCTCGCCAGCCACGCATTTTTGCTCCAAGGATCTATTTGGACAAGCTGCGGGATTCTGATGTCAGGAGGAAGTTCCGGCTCGAGCGAGGAACTATTCTACACCTCTACCAGCTCATAGCAGAGAAAATTGACCCGGACACACAGCGCGGCCATGCGGTGCCCGGCATGGCCAGATTGCTGGCCACTTTGTATATTTTAGGGCGTGGCAGCTTCCAAGCCACTTCGGGAAGTATCATGGGCATTAGCCAGCCCACAGTTTCAAGGGTGTTCATGTTGGTCATTAATGCCATAGTGGATATAGTGCCCAATTTTATCCACTGGCCACAGAATGAAAATGAGTGGAATGAAGTCAAGTTGGGTTTCTACCGGCGGGCACACATGCCGCAAATCCTAGGGGCAATCGATGGCACCCACATAGCCATTAGGCCCCCAAGGAGCCACGAAAGTGAATACCGGAACCGCAAGCAGTACCACTCCGTGAACGTCCAATTAGTGTGTGACGCCAAACAGCGCATCATGAGTGTCAACACTGGTCACCCAGGGTCGTGCCATGATTCCAGTATGTTAAGAACAAGTACTCTGTACGAGGTGTTTGAAAGTGGACAAATGCCCGAAGGGTGGCTTATTGGTAAAGTATTTTGTCTTAACAACATAAACTGTAAGATTACATAGACATAGGAATAAGCTACATCGGTGTACACCCTGATTTAAGCAAAGCCTACCTAAAATGGATGTGTTAGGAGTTGTCAGGCTGTTCACACACAACCAGATCAGCAGCTTAGCAGCTCACAAAAGAAAGATTTGCAAAGTTGTCTTTGAGTCCAATGAAGGTGGTTAACCAATGTGTAAATGGTGTCCTCTAGCCACCCAAAGAAAACCTACAAATGATTCCAATGGTATTGCCATATCCCCAAAGTACTTTGCATAAGTGAGTCAATATTGGTTTCCTCACTCTAGTTGCAGATATATTCCAGAAGTAAGACCTAGGCTAATGTAATAGGAACAAAATAGGGGCCAAGTTGGAACTTGCAAGAGAAACCCACCACTTTGTGTGTCCTTTTTCCCATTTGTATTAGTGATTTAGGCAGTTAGACAGAGTTGAGATGTTTCATATGATTTTTTGCAAACAGACGAGCAGGTTGTTTAGTAAAATGCCTAATTGTCTCCCATTTTGAGGAGTCATCTAAAGTCACATGATATGAATAACTAATGTATATTTTTCTTATTTTTCAGGGGATGCTGGTTACCCGCAGCTGACGTGGCTGATGGCTCCAATCAGGTACCCCCAGGGCCCAGCAGAGAGGAATTACAACAGGGCCTTGCGGAGAAGCCGGAGTATCATTGAGTTGACCATAGGTCTTCTCAAGTCCCGGTTTCTCTGCTTGGCCCGGCCTGGGGGTGAACTCCTGTACTCTCCTACAAAGGCTTCCAAGATCATCCTGGCGTGCTGCGTGTTGCACAACATGTGCGTTGCCCGGGATGATTCTTGGGAGCTGACGGAGGAGAGGGAGCCAGAGGTCCGTCAGCCGGCGGCCCCCAGGCGGCGGAGCACCGCTGCCGGTATGGCCACCCGGAATACCCTGGTTGCTAGCCACTTTACATGTAAGTACTGTAACCGGTCAAGATAGGGCATGTGTATTAATTAGCTAGTTAGCAGAGGTGCCACTCACAGGGAGACAGAGGGTGATTATCATCTGCCAATGACACTTGCCATTGTAGATAAAGTGTAGTCAACATTGGTAAAATTGTGTTACTTGAGCAAAAACATGCACCTCTAACCATAAACATGTTGGTATTGTGAATAGTGTAAAGGGCTGAGAAGAGCTGGCAGGTGTTTATTTGTGTCTATGCCACCTGTGTAGTTATTGATAACATGAACGGCTGCTTGGTATCTTATGGTGTTGTAATTTTCCAGAACATCAACATCTTGGAATCATGGCACGTACCATGGGAAGCCTGTGGTGATGGGCTGTCTGGCGTCACAGGTGTGTATTCAAATGTTTACATTAATGATTTCTGGTTTGTGTAAGTTGGCATAAAATGTGTTATTTCACTCGTGATGTCGAAATTAAATGAAGTTCAGAATGAAGCAAACAGGCATTAAGATGTGATTTTCATTATGAAATGTCTTATCCTTTGTTTTATTTTTCCAGGAGTGGTACTGCTTGCGGGTGTAGGTGGTAGAAACCCACCTTGATGGACTCCACTCATTTTCTTTTGTGGTCAGTGGATATTTGGTAAGGCACATGGCCAATGACCAACATGAACACCCTGGAACTTCGAAAGTGGCTTGGAAGCTGCCCAGCAACCTTGCCATGCCTGTCCCCTATGAGCTGGTAGAGGTGCAGAATGGATTCTGAACTCTGCCGGAAGTTGTGGAAGACATCAGAATCCCGTAGCCATGGAGCAAAGATCGTGGTCTGGCGCTGTAAAGGCACACGGACTGGAGAGTGACAATATTCTTTTGCTGCATCCCTCCTTCTGCTGTCATTCTCAAATAAATAAATACATTAGAATTGAACATGTGTTTTTTTGTTTTGTGTGGGTGCCTACAGACAAAAGGGCCATCCACACTGTAAGATTTAGAGAAGACTTTATCCTTCAGATTGACATTTTCTATGTAGTGCAAGGGCCTGCCTGATTGCATCCAAATTGAAAGTGTTGAGGTTTGAGCTTCTATTATATGGTTTGGTTAAGTCTACAGGAAAAAGTCTAGACAAATTGTTAGTGTATGGCCCATTAAGCTGCCAAGGCCGGAGTTTTGCACTTTGCATGCTGCTTGTACTGGTGATGTGAGGGGTTGTAATGTAGAGTAGGGATGTGACAGTGTTGTGTTGAGGTGTGAGGCAAATGTAGTGTTGGACTATGAGGGTCTGTGTTGTTGAAATATGGAGAGAGTCCAATATCAGACACCTATGTTTATTGGTCAAGAAATTGTAAGAACCATGGTAAATATGTAAAGAATTGCATCTCGATAAAACTAGGACCACACTCATAAAATCAAAATTGTGTTGTTTCCATTGATGTGCTTGAAATTTGGGTAGGACACCCCCCTCCCCCCCCAAATTCAAGATAGTTTAAAAAAACTGTTTATAAAAATGAGAGTGAAAAGAGATCCCAAGTGTAGTGATGTGATTTGAACCCATGACGTTGTGAACTGCAGTGAAGTTGCAAAGCACTTAGCTATTGTGCAGAATAAAGCTGTATGGTGGAAAAAAAGGAGTGTGTTAAGGCTAAAAAGCACATATAGCTAAAGAACTAAACATTGTATGGAATGTGGGAAGAAGACCATGGTAAAATTGTGAGGTTTCATCTTGCCCTGAAGTAGGGTAGGGGTTTGGTCACTTGCCTTTGGTACTTTCCTTCATAAGATCGATTCGACACACAGACAAGATCAAAAAAACACTTAAAATGGTGTAAGCTTGCAAGCGCTTCTGAGTGTAACATTATTTAGCAATATATATGATGTAATCCGTTACATTTTAGCAATATAAACAAAAAAAGAAAATAAAAAAAGTAGGTGGAGATGGTAAGCCTCGAACCTACAGCAGAGGGAGATGAATTACAGACATGTGATGTGTGCACTAATCCACTAGCCCACATCACTATGTGAAACCGCTATAAGCACGAAGACATAAGTTTGCGAATTGGCGAAGCCGCGATCGTAAGTGAATCCCGCTGACGGCGGAATTCATTATTGCTGTTTTACTCGCCAATTCGCCGCAGCGCCAGTTAATTGATTTGAACGCGGCGAAACTGAAACACGTCATAGATGTTTGAAGCTGCAGTTTCTTTAAATCCGGCCCCCCGTGTTTAATCGCTAAAACCACAAAGAACCCAGACTCAGCTAGCAGAGGGGGATCTTATGTAAGTTTGTACTTTAACAGAGATGCTGAAAATGTTGACACATTTCTAACAGCTAGACAAGGTGTGCTGATCCAACAAACCCAAACCCCTTTTGATTACCAGGAATATGTAAAGTTTTATAAAGCCAAGAAAGCTAAGTCTACCATTTAGGTGGGCAGGTTTAGGTCCTTATTTGATTATACTAAGGAAGCCAAGGACATTGTCGCCTAACCTGCTGTCCCTTTCCAGAGAGACCTTTGTGTCCTCTGATGACACTGTACAAATGATAGGGAGAAAAATCATGCATATGAAATTATGATTTTTTAGAGGGGATTGAAGGGGAATGACAGAACCTCTTTCTAGTTCCTGGCAACCATTTTCTAGTGCTTGACCTGTGTCACGCCATTTTCTTAAATACAGCTTTGACTTGTAATGACATATTTTAGTTAAGGTTACTTTAAGTCTTTACTTACACGAACAATGAACTGAGTAAATCACCCTATGTGTTTTTTCAGTGTCCTGACACTTCAAGATAAAGATACATTTAATTTCCTTTGTACCTAACACATTTGCTTCCTCTTTAGGCTACTTTGAGTTATAGGGTCTAGACAAGGCATATTTTGCAATTTCTAACGAACATTCTGTATTAACCCATTGTTTGACTTTTGTGAGAACTTGACTCTTCCTGAGAGTATTCACTCCCCCTCCCAACTGTATTTCCTGTTCAATTCTGTGTATAATAATTACCCCGCACATGGAATAAAGCTAAGAATGTTTTAGACTGAACACTGGTTGTGTGTGTCTCCTTCAACAGGATAAAACATTCTCCAGAGCTCTGCTTTATTTTACATAGAACAGACTAGATTTACCTAATAAGTCAGGGACTTATGATATACATATATATTTAAGGTATCTAGGGTGAATATTAAGAGAAATTACCTTCAACCATCATCTAGTCCTGGTCTTGTATTGGTAATTACATGAACAGGATATGCATTATATCTTAAGCCAAGTACAGCTTCATTTTCTTCCTGGACAGCTATACTCTAGGTCTCGTATAATTTCCCTGTATGGTGGTTCCTCTCTTGCCTGATAACTTGGAGGAGGAGGTTGAAGGATCTAGGTGAAAGGGTACTGTAAGAGACATGGATTCTGAGGTGCAAACTCTGGATGACCTTTTAGATGAAAGAGGGGTCTTTATCTTATTTTGACTATCATCACTGTCCTCACCCTCCCTAGCCCCATTCTCTACTTTCACTGTCTCATTCTCTGCTTTTTTTTCGTTTTATTTTTGCCCCTTTTACTCTGCCTATATCTTACATTGTCCAAGGATAATTGTAACTTATCAACAATCTCTGACAGGTTTTGTTCACATATCTTTCCATTTCTTAAACATTTAGATAACATTTGCATTGCCTTGTCTAAATCTTTCTTACTGGGCCCATCAGTAATATGTGTTAGAAAATGCTTAACAGGTTAATAACTAGTCAAAATTCCATCACATTGTATACTTTCAAAAATCCAAAATTGTAGAAATTAAATTCCCCTGTCCAACTCTGTCAGTCTGCCATGGTAATTAAGCGTCATTCCTTAACCATTGTCTGTATCTATCCGTCATTTCTGCCAAAGGACTCAATTTTTTCTTGTGCCATTTTTACCTCTCTCTGCATTGAGAGGTCCATGTGTTTGCCACTGTCCCATTTCTAGAGTCCTCCTTGAGTCTCTACTACAATTTGGGTCATCACCTAAATTGTTTTTCCGGGCCACACAGTAGCTGTCAAAAGGCACTTTATCACACTTGCCACACAGGTTCTTTATACCACTACAGTCCTCTGGTCAAACCTTTTTACAAGTCTCACAAATCTATTGACACCACAAGCATAAAAACAGAACATTAACAATCTACCGAAAATAATAATAATAGGTTCTATCATTTCTGCAACAAGTCAAATAGAGGAGTTATTTGGGTCAGACTGCGTAACATTAACAGTAATGTGGCTTACATTCATTATATCTCACCATCTCATCAACAGCATAAGGCTCCTCCAGCCAGCAGAGCTCAGACACCAACAGCTACTTGCAACGGAGGGCAGAATAAGTAATAAAAAAAGGCCCTACCCATGGCCACTTGTCTGCCCTGCGCGGATTTCACATCTCTCCAGTCGGGGGTCCACTGGACTGGATCAGTCATGGCACCAGCTGTTACTTTCAGGTAGGGAGTCTTCAAACAAGACCTTTTAGATGAGATATTGAGTCCAAATTGATGAAAGAAAAGGTGCATTTATTCACTGCTGTGGGAAGATATACAGTAGTCTTACAAAAGCTCAGTTTGAAGTTAACTGGGCAAAGGCAGAAGTATATCGGCTAGCTAACAACATTAGGCTAACTAATTTATAGTAATGAATATGCATAAGATATAGGCGTGTTCTAGATTGTAATCTAGGTGTGATTGTATAATCAATCCAATCAGTGTCCATATCTTCTGAATGACAAACTAATAGTTAAATGGGTGTTAACATCACATGACTGACACAGAAAGGGAACTAGCAGCAGTCTGCCATGACAGTTTTTGGTTCAAACTAGTTCTGACCACCAATGTAATTTTTTTGATCAAACAGGAAGGTAGGTGGATGGTTTTCATCAGGCAGTGAGTTACATAGTTACCTAGTTAGTCAGGTTGAAAAAAGACACAAGTCCATCTGGCTCAACCAATAAAAAAAAAAAAAAAAAACAGTTAAGAAACCATAACCATACAATCCCAAATACACAATCCTATACCCACAGCTGATCCAGAGGAAGGCGAAAAAACCCCAGCAAAGCATGATCCAATTTGCTACAGCAGGGGAAAAAATTATTTCCCGATCCCCCGAGAGGCGATTGGATATTCCCTGGATCAACTTTACCTATAAATATTAGTACCCATTTATATTATGTACACCCAGGAAAGAATCCAGGCCTTTTTTAAAGCAATCTAGTGAGCTGGCCAGAACCACCTCTGGAGGGAGTCTATCCCACATTTTCACAGCTCTTACGGTGAAGAAACCTTTCCGTATTTGGAGACGAATTCTGTTTTCCTCTAGACGTAAAGAGTGCCCCTTGTCCTCTGTGTTGAGCTTAAAGTGAATAACTCAACACCAAGTTCACTATATGGACCCCTTATGTATTTATACATGTTGATCATATCCTCCCTTAATTTCCTCTTCTCAAGATAGAATAAATTCAGTTCCTCTAATCTCTCCTCATAGCTGAGCTCCTCCATGCCTCTTATCAGTTTGGTTGCCCTTCTCTGCACTTTCTCCAGTTCCCCGATATCCTTTTTAAGAATCGGTGCCCAAAACTGAACTGCATATTCCGGAGGAGGTCTTACTAATGATTTGTACAGGGGCAAAATGATATCTCTCTCTCTGGAGTCCATGCCTCTGTTAATACAAGAAAGGACTTTGCTTGCTTTGGAAACTGCAGCTGTGCATTGCATGCTATTATTAAGCTTAGGATCTACCAGAACACCCAGATCCTTCTCCACTATGGATTCTCCCAGTTCTACTTCCCCTAGTATGTATGCCGCATGCATATTCTTACCTCATTTGCCACATAGTTGTCCAATGAAGGTCAGCTTGTAAGTTGGAGACATCCTGTAAGGAAGTTATTCCACTGCAAAGCTTGGTGTCATCTGCAAAGACTGAAATGGTACTTTTAACCCCAGACCCTATATCATTTATAAAGATATTAAAAAGTAAGGGTCCCAACACTGAACCTTGGGGTACACCACTGATAACCTTAGACCATTCAGAGTAAGAATCATTAACCACTACTCTCTGTATTCTATCTTTTAGCCAATTTTCTATCCATTTACAAACTGATCTTTCCAAGCCAGTAGGCTTTATCTTACACATTAGCCGTGTGTGGGGAACTGTGTCAAACGCTTTTGCAAAATCCAAGTATACTACGTCAACCGCCACCCCTCTGTCCAAGGTTTTACTTACCTCCTCATAAAAAAAACTCAGGTTTGTTTGACAACTTCTTTCATGAATCCATGCTGTCTGTTGCTTACATTTTTTTTCCCAGCAAGAACTGATCTATGTGGTCTTTTATTAAACTCTCCAGTATCTTCCCGACTACAGAAGTTAAACTAACAGGTCTAAAGTTACTAGGCAAAGACTTTGATCCCTTTTAAATATAGGCACCACATTGGCCCTACGCCAATCCAGTGGTACTATTCCAGTCCTTAACGAGGCCCTAAAAATTAGAAACAAAGGCTTTGAAATTACAGCGCTCAATTCTTTTAGGATGCGTGGGTGGATGCCATCTGGTCCAGGCAGTTCATCCACCCTTATTCTGTCTAAATATTTCTGGACCATATCACTTTTGAGCCATTGTGGATAATTTGGGGCTGTGTCAATACCATCCTCATTACGGTCATGAGCTCCCCCATGCTCCTTTGTATACACAGAGCTGAAGAAAGTATTTAATAAATTTGCCTTCTCTTTGTCCCCAGTCACTCAATCCTGAATATTTTGTAAAGGGCCTACATGCTCAGACCTTACCTTTTACCATTAATAAATGTGAAGAATTTTTGGGGGTTTGTCCTACTATCTTATGCAATCTGTCGTTCATTTTGAATTTTTGCATTCTTTCTTTTCTCTATTTCTTTGTTTCTCTTTTATTCTGTTATATTCTTTGTAACAATTAAACAATGATTAGTGTTCCTTCATTTTTTTTAGTATTCAATAGTTTTTATTGAGTTTTTACAAAACAGTGAAACAAAAGAAAGGGGTAGCATACAGAAAAGTACCACACACCACAACAGTGTGGGTAAGCATATAACACATTGGCACAAGAGCATCAGAGAATGCAATATGAAGATACCTAACAGTATAATACACGAGGTCCCATAGCTGAGCCTCTTCAAAGGAGGTATGTGCAAAGTCCAGAAGACCAACCAAGCCGGAGGACAAACGGGCGAGCAGAGGCCCCACCCCCACTCCAGACACCCCAAATGGGTACAAACTGTGTCCCTGATAGGGCGCAGCCCCCCCCCCCCCGTGTTCCTTCATTTTTATATTTTTTAAAGCTCTTTGCTTATTATTTATAGCTTTTTTTAACTTTGGCCAAGAGCCTTTTAAACCTATGGGAATGTACTTTGCAGTGAGTTTGCAGTCTTTTTGAAAATTTCCCATTTCTGTTCTGTGCTTATCGATGCCAATATTCCCTCCCAGTCTAAATCCTGCAGAGCAGCCCTCATCCTTGGAAAATATGCTCTCTTAAAGTTAAGTGTTTTTGTATTTCCTGTATGCGTTTTTTGCTTACAGCTAACATTAAATGAAATTATATTATGGTCACTGCTACCCAGATGTTCTTTTTTAAGAACATTATTAATAAGCTCTGCATGGTTTGAGATTACCAGGTCCAACAGAGCATCATTTCTAGTGGGGGCCTCAATAAACTGTACCATAAAATTGTCTTGTAATAGGTTTATCGATTTTTGCCCTTTAACTGTAGTGCCATTACTCCAGTCAATGTCTGGGTAGTTAAAATCACCCATTATTATCACTGTCCCAGCCCTTGCAGCCCTTTCTATCTGTGCCAAGAGCTGAGTCTCCACTAATAGGGGTCTAGAGGTCTATAACAAACTCCAATTATAATCTTTGTATTACGCATACACATGTACATTTCCACCCATACTGCTTCATACTCATCACACTCTCAATTAACTAGGTCTCAATTAACTAGGTCACACTCACTTTGAGATCACTTCTCACATAGAGACAGACACCACCACCCCTCTGTTTTACCACGTCTTTCCGAAAGAGAGCATAGCCAGGAATAATAATAGCGCGGCCATATGAAGAATGAAGCCAAGATTCAGCAATACCAATTAAATCATAGTTCTCCTCGTGCACCAGAGCTTCCAACTCACCTATTTTGCTTGGCAGACTTCTGGCATTGGTGAACAAACACTTTAATTCATTGTCACATTTTGCACACTTATTTTGCATATTTTTTATTTTGGTACAAATAGTACCATTTCTAATGGTTGCTTGTAACATGGGAACCTTCTTATCCTCTGCCATAAGTCTCCCCCCATCTTTCCCCATTCCACCCACCAATAGGGGCTGACCCCTCTCTGACCTGTCTGCCCCATTATAATTTAATTCACCCTCCCCCCTCAATCCCAGTTTAAAAACTCCTCCATCCTTCCCATAAACCTCTCCCCTAGCACAAAAGACGCCCTTCCATTTAGGTGAAAACCATCTTAAGCATATAGGTTGCACCCCAATGAAAAGTGAGCCCAGTGCTCTAAAAACCCAAAATCCCTCCTTCTTACACCAGGTCTTTAGCCATGCATTCAGCTCTCTAATGTAATCTCCCCCTGTCTTTCCTAGGTTGCGCATGGCACAGGCAATATTTCAGAGAATATCACCTTGGAGGTCCTTCCCTTCAACTTGCAGCCTAGTTCATTAAATTGGTTCTTAAGGAGCCTCCACATTCCATTTATTCTGTCATTGGTTCCAATGTGGACCAATACAGCTGGGTCATGCCCAGCCCCTCCCAGTAATTTATCAACCCGATCCACCACATGCCGAACCCTGGCACCAGGGAGACAGCAAACTGTTGAGGTGATGCTGGTGACAAATTATTCTATCAGTCCTTCTGATTATAGAATCCCCAATTACCACCAACTGTCTAGGCCTACCTACAGTCTCCTCAGCACCTCTACTAGACGGACCGTTCTCCCGGCTGTTAGGGATAGCAATGACATCTAGGGCTGCCACCTCTGAGCTTGCCACCCCCACAACTTCACCCAACATGGCAAATCTGATAGGGTGCTCAAACCCAGGGCTGGCCTTCCTTTTCTTCCTCTTACTGTATTAACCCATCTTCCTACCTGATAATCCTGATCTACCCATCCACCCTCCCCATTAACCCCACTAGCCACCTGCTCAGCGAGCAGAGGACCCCTTTCAAGGTTGTCAGTTCTGCCCAGTGTTGCAATTTGCTCCTCCAGATCTCTAATGTGAGCTTCCAGAAGGGTAACCCACTCACATCTGTCGCAGGGGTATCCATCCTGGAGCGGTTGCTCCGTTATTGTATACATGCGGCACACTGTGCACTGCACAAAACCTTCAATCTTGCTAGCACACATTTTGCCGGTTACAACAATAATACAACTAATAGAGAATTTCAGATGTTACTTACTGGTCAGAAGACTCCTGTTATAATCTCCTGTTTTAAACTCTGGTTTTAATTCACCACTTAGTCAAGGTCCACTTGTTCAGAGATCCAGCAAGCAAAAAGGTGGCAAGCTCAAGAAAGAGCAAGCTCAGAATGGAGTCCTGCAGAAATTTAAATAGGACTTGAAGCACCTGTGACCAATTAACCACTCCCTTTAATTAGTAGTCTGAAGGAAGGAAAGAAAGGAAAAGAAAAAAGCTATTTAAAAAGTGACAGAAAAAAAGAGTAAAAAAGAATGCCATCACAGGTTCAGACTTTTGTTTCCTACGGTTAACAGAAATGTGTACATTAGCTCTTACAATGAAATGACAGTAAAAAAAAACAGAAGTAACAGTATATAGAGAACATATTTATTAGACCCCCATGTAATTACTCACTTGTACTTCCCCACGTATTGCATCCCGTCGGGCCTCTGGTATCCGATAGGGTTTTAATTTTACCCTTTCACCTAGCGGAGTGATAATGTCATGCTCCACCCCAGATATTTGTCCCGGCAGCTCAGAAAAAGCCTCTTTGTTGCGGAGCACAAACTTTCTAACTTCCTGTTGTTGTGGTTTCGACAAGGTGACTGCTATTCCAACCTTTAGGAAACAAGCAATTAGACCTAGCCAGTGACAAACAAGTCTCCGCGACCAGGAATTCTTTATTCATCCAGGCTTTCAACAGATTAATGTGATATATCTGTTCGGGCTTTCGCCTTCCTGGTTGTCTGACCCTGTAGTTCACCTCACTCACTTTTTCAGGTATCTCGTATGGGCCCTGACATTTGGCCAGGAATTCGCTTTCAACTGTAGGGATTAACACTAATAACCTATCCCCCGGGGAAAATGTACGGGTCTGGGTACCACGATTGTACACCCTCTGCTGTGCTAACTGCGCTTGGGCCAAGTGGTGTTTTACAATTGGTATTACCTGTGCAATTCTATCTTGCATCTGTACGACATGCTCAACTTCACGCCTGTGGGGAGAAATCTCACTTTCCCAAGTTTCCTTGGCGATGTCCAACAGCCCTCTTGGGTGTCTCCCATAGAGTAACTCAAAGGGTGAAAAACCTGTAGAGGATTGGGGTACCTCCCTAATGGCAAACATTAAATAGGGTATTAGACAGTTCCAATCCTTTCCATCTCTATCCACCACCTTCCTTGACATTTGTTTTAGGGTTTTTTTTAAAACCTTTCAACCAACCTGTCTGTTTGGGGATGATACACGGATGTACACAATTGCTCTACTTTCAACAACTTGCACAGCTCTTTCATAACCCGGGATATAAAGGGTGTACCTTGGTCCATAAGCAGTTCCTTACAAATACCCACGTGACTAAAAACAAGAAATAGCTCTTTAGCTACCATCTTGGCAGAGGTATTTCAGAGAAGAATCGCTTCTGAATAGCGAGTGACATAGTCCAGTATAACCAAAATGTAGTGATGTTCCCTAGCGGACTTCATCACCTGACCTAATAAATCCATTGCGATCCTCTCAAAAGGGATCTCAATGATGGGAAGGGGTACCAACGGATTACGGAAATGTGGCAGAGGTGCTGACTTCGGACACACAGGGCATCAGGAACAATATCTTTATATTTCCTTAATTACCCCAGGCCAAAAGAATCTCTGCAATACTCTCTCTCTCTGGTTTATTTCTGCCCCCAAATGACCTCCAAGAATGTGCCCATGGGCCAACTCCAACTTCCTGCAAGTTTTGGGATCTACAAGTTGCTCAATGGTTTCTTCCACCTTTTGAACAACTCGATACAACAGATACATTTTCAACACGAAGTATGGGTAAGCACAAGTCTTATCTGGGTTCACTAGTTTGCATCGATTTTTGCCACATTTTCTCATGTTCTTATCAGTGTGGGGTCTTTTAACTGTTCAGTGGCAAAGGTTTCCCTGTGAACCTCTAGGTCAGAAAACTCAGACAGCATGTTTTCGTCTGAGAATGTAAGCTCTTCCCCAGATTCTCGGGTCTCCCCTGCTAACACTGACAAGGGGAATGCTGGAGAGTTCTCACCATTCTCAGAGGATTTTGGGGATTCGCCTTCCTGGTTTAAAAAGAGGTAACTGTAGGGGAAGGGGGGGGGGGGGGTCAGGAAAATCCCATAGTTCCCAGAATTTTGGAAAATCCCTCTCCACAATGGCATCATGTGTTAAGTGAGACACTAACTCCACCTGATGAGATAGGTTACCTTTGGGGATCTCAAAAAAACACTGAAGCCACAGGATGCTCTCTGGTGACCCCATGCACACAAACCACAGCCACCTTTTTATGCCCAGAGGCCTCTGTAGTACCTAATTCAGATTTTACCAATATTACCAGGCTACCTAAATCCAGCAACACAACAACATTACTACTACTAATATACATTTGGCCAGTGGCGGCTGGTGCTCAAAAATTTTGAAGGGGCGCCAACAGAAAAATGTAATAGGCATTGCTTTGCGGCAAAAAAAGCTGTAAAAAATTGCGTGACTTTGAGACAATAATACTGAACTTTAACCCGACATACACTGCATTGATAAAGAAAAGCATATACAGTGAAATTTATACAGTAAGTGGCAATGAACAGTGATTCTCTGCAATTGCTGATCAAGAAAAGTGTCCCAGTGCACTCTGTATTTATATGCCCATGGGCATAGCTATATGTAGGCTTTCCTGAGTGGGGTACCTCTGGGTGGGGTTTGTATAGCACTAGGTACTAATATGCAAACTTAAGCTGGCTAAGGTTGGAGCCTGTCATGGTGGTGCATATGTTACTG
Source organism: Pelophylax lessonae (assembly GCF_965119305.1). Lineage (NCBI taxonomy): Eukaryota > Metazoa > Chordata > Amphibia > Anura > Ranidae > Pelophylax > Pelophylax lessonae. The sequence goes on along the minus strand of NC_138779.1, from coordinate 82,894,530 downwards.
TCACTTTAGGACTGCATGCAGTAAATTACTTTTGGGCTCTTAGGCAAAAAGGACAGTCTCTGATTGTATTGGATCACTAACAGTGGGAACACAAGTACAGTTGAATTCACTCAGCAGTCCAGGTACCCAGCTAACCTTGTCCTGCACACTTGGCGGCCTGGTGTCTTCAGGGACCCAGCCATGGTAAATAAGTTCCCACAATCATGGCATCTGGGCTCAGCAGGTTCTCAGCAGCTCTGTCTAGGGTAGGCACAGGAATACATACAAGCAACAATTCTTTACCTTTCTGGTGCCCAGCAGCAAGAAACTCTCAGTGGCTCAGCCTCAGCACTCCGGCCCTCACAAGGCTCTCTGTCCTAGTGCAGGTATACACAGCAACAGGTTTACACCCTCTGGTTCCCCACCACTGCCAGACCCCTGTTTATTTGCCCAGGAACACTCTGTGTCCCCCTTCCTCCTCTTACCACAAGGTATCCTGGGTGTTATAGTTTGCAGTCTATCCACCACCATGGAATTGCACTCTTGGAAATTACATGTCTCAGTGTCCTTTGTAAGAGACATAATCCATCCTCCCCTCTGTATTGCCATTGCTGCTGCCAGTAGAGGTGGGGAAGAGCGAAGGCACACACATACAGCCTTCAGCTGCACTGCTCACAGCAGGGAGGAAACAGGCATAGGAGCACAGCTGCTCGTCTAGCTGGCAGGGCACCTGACTACACCTACTATAACCTGGCTAATCAGCTTAGTGAAGAGTGATGAAGTTCCCCACCGGCCACCGCCGGACGGACAATCATGAGTCCGCAGTCCCGCTGGCGCTGCCCGCACACAGGAGGAAAGAGAGGAGGCTGGAGGGAGGCACTGAGTCTGACGGACGGGAGGCATTGCGCTGGCGCTGCCCGCACTCCAGGGGAGGAGAGGAGGCCGGAGGGAGGCATCACTTGACTTACCTCCTGGGCTGGCTCTCCGTCACGATGCGACGAACAGACCGGACCGACTCACACTGGTGCCTGGCGTGCTGCTGACGGGACTGAGACGAGACGAGATGACCTCTTCTTCCATCCAGTTCCTCCTCAATCACGCACCGGCCCGCTGCTCCTCCTCTCTGACCGCCTCTGCGCCCCCTATGAACCGCCCGCCACTGCGATATGGCATAAATGTTTCTCAGTTCCCCGAATGGCAGTGCATGCAACTGTCGCAAACAGCAACTGACGTCTGTCCCCTAGAAAGTCACATTGCAAAGGTTCATCTACAACTCGTCAATTTGTTGCAATATGTCCCTCTTGCCGGCAGAGGTAACAAATTATCTTTTTCGCTGCCCCTTGTGGCCTTGACTTCCCAGGCTGCTCCCGCCAGACATTATGAAGAACCCCCGCCCTCTCACTCTCTTCACCCTCACCCCTTGGTATCATCTTACTCGCCGCTGGGGGTGGTCTGGTCTTAGGGTGGAAAGTCCGTGAGTCCCTGGGAGAGGAGGTTAGTTCTCTGTAGCCAAGTACCTCTCAACCAGATCCACAAGCTTGTCTGCTATTTCTGGGTCTCCTTGGCTTACCCACTTTTGGATGGCACTAGGAAGAGATCTCAAGAACCGATACATAACCACACGTTCCACAGTCTTTGGTGCGATTAAAGTCTCTGGCTGCAGCCACTTCCTGCTCAGGTGAATGAGATCATACATCTGAGACCTGGGGGGTTTTCTAAAGCTGAAAAAAGTCCAGTTATGCACACGCTGAGCCCGGACAGCCAGGGTGACGGACAGCCGTGCCAATATTTCCATTAGCACATCATAGTCTTTTGCTTGGTCAGGCTTCAGGTCATAATAAGCTTTCTGCAATTCACCAGCTAATAATGAGGCCACCAGTCCAGCCCACTGCTCCCTAGGCCAATTTTCCCTTTTAGCTGTCCTTTCAAAGTTGGTCAAAAACACCTCAGGATCATCCTCTCTGTCTCATTTTTGGCAGTAAATGGCTTATGACGGTGATTAGTGGAACTACTTGCCTCACTGGTCTGTGGACACTGCTGCATTAATGACTCCACATGCTGTTAGAGTCTCTGCTCCTGCTGCTGCAACAGGTTTATGAGGTGATCCTCAGATTTCTGCTGGGCTTGCTGCTGAGCCTCCACACTCTGCTAGTGAGCTTGCTGCTGAGACTCCAAATTCTGCTGGTGAGCTTGCTATTGAGCCTCCAAACTCTGCTGGTGAGCTTACTGCTGAACCTCCAAACTCCACTGCAACTGTTCATTTGCATGCCTTTGCTAAAGGTTTGCTTGTTGTTGATTGGCATTTGCCACAACAAGTTGTCTCAGCAATTCTTTGATGCTGGTCTTTATTTATAAAAATGGCCCTGGCTTCCTCCACCAATTGTGAGGGAGTTAGCTCAGGAGCGGGTGTGTGTGACCCATGGATGAGTTCACTACATAAAATTAGGCACAGCAAACAGCATTGCAGGTGAAAAAACAAGGTGTGGTTCATTTACACTATGAACAGAGAAAAAATGACAACAAAACCGAAAAAGAAACATGAAAATAAACCCTTGCCAACTTGGCAGCCTACTACACAAACAGATTTCCTGGCTATCAACTAGGTGCAGCCTTGTGTTACCCTGCAGTGCCAGCACCTGTCTCAGTGGATTTGCCACGCAGGCTGTCTTACCGCACAGGCAGGTATCAAGCTCCCCAGTCTACAGAGACACAAAACTGATTCCAGGATGGAGCAACTCTCTAAGCATGCTGGGAGTTTTCGTAGAGGCCCTAATGAGCCAACTTACTTCAGCTGGGCTCATTACCTCTACCACTGAAGGACTCTTAGAACTTCCCCTCTAGTGGAAGAGCCTCTACCCGTCGACCGCCGATAGGTGATGGGTATCTCGCGAACACGCCCAGTGTTGCCAATTTGGTGTTCTAGAGCAGCGCAGGCACACGCTCACCCAATCCTAGGCTGCAAAGACAGCCCCCGCCGCTTGCATACGTGCGGCTGCAGGGAAGGGAAAGCCTCTGGCATAGCTTGGGCGGGTTCAGGCTCTTCTGCAAACATGCTCGAGCTCTTCATCCTCTGTGCTTATCCCCACTAGCCCTCCTACCGGATCCAAAGGGCTTGTGGGTGATGCCAGGGGGGAAGGTGACATAGAATTACCTGAAGGGGTCAGAGCCAGGACAAGTGAGTTTGCCACTGCTCCTTCCCTGTGCCACTCTGCGTTTAAAAAATGCCTGTACCCTCCTAATACCCCAGCTCTTCTGACCCCCAGCACCATACCCTTCTAAACCTCCAGTACCGTGCCCCCCTGACCCCCCCTGACTTCCCTATACCTTGTCCTCCTAACCCCCCCCCCCCTATACCTTGTTCTCCTGACCCCAGCCCTACATACTAATGACCTTTGTACACTGCACTATATATACTACTGATCTCTGAACACTGGTCTACATCCTACATCCTTGTATGCTGCCCTACATGCTACTGACCCCTGTACGATGCCCTACATGCTATTGACCCCTGTACACTGCCCTACATGCTACTGATACCTGTACACTGCCCTACATGATACTGACCTCTGTACGCTGCCCTACCTACTACTGAGCCCTGGACGCTGCCCTACATAATACTTTCACTGGCCAGAAATCAGAGCAGATGGCCAGGCCTGCAACTAGTCAAGAATATCAGCCTGCAATACAAGATGTTCTGCTTTTATGATGAACTCTGGCATCAGACTTGTGGGGGAGATCATTTATTCCCCAGACATAAAAAAAAATGTGAATGCCAACTTTTAAGGTAGACTAATTTTATATTTTTACAGTGATATTAGTTTTAGGTAGATATTTCTAGGTTTTCTTCATGCCGTCTTTCTTTTTTTGGAGGCTTGCTATTTAATAAAAAAAAAGCAAGTGGCTGCTAGGAGGAATTACTTAAAGGCAGGAGGAGGAAGCAGGAGAGCTGGTGGGGAAACCCAGAAAAGGAGGATCGGGCCTGCTCTGTGCATAACCATTGCAAAGAGCAGGTGAGTATAATATGTAATATAAAAAAAGATCCTTTACAATCACTTTAAAGAAAAAGCACTGCAGATAGACTCTGTGGCCTAAAGGTGACATTATTTATTTGCAGGCTAAAGGCTTTTATTTTTGTCAGTAGATTCTCCAACCTGCATGTGATCACTATGTTAGAGTTGACATAATGATCACATGATTACACATATACCACTCTGAATGGTTCCCGATCAACAGTGACAGCCGACATTGATAGTTAGCAGCTGCGCAAAGTCTCAGCTGTTGGCTGTCATGTAGAGATAATGTGTCCTTGGTATGGGACATTGTACTGGCAAATTTAATATGCAGATTGGGGGTGGAAATTAGTTAAAAAACATGGACATTGCTACAGGACATTTACTGTATATACATATCTTCAGCAGAGGCATTATGCTGGGGAACACATCTATAGGGATTAGAGGTAAAAAGGGATTTAAGAACCATAAGAAAGAACACAATGTACCTGTTCCCAAACTCTGCCACAACTGCTGTTAACTAAACAATATTCTTTAGGGTCTGGCAACATTTATTCCCCTTGCAATTAGTAGTGTGTGGTGTTTCTGTTTTCATAGTTCTTGGCTGTTGACTAGCTGATGACTCATTCTGGTGGTGTTACATAACTTGTTTAGTTTATTTTTTAATGTTATATTTGAGGAAGCCATGGAAACATTTGTATTATTGCTTGTTTTGTGGTCATGGGGTCTAAAACCATCCATCTAACCTTTGTGTATGTAGAGTGGATGTAATGTGGTTTTGAATGGAGGACCATGAGTGTAGAAAGATGGGTGCGGTGTCTTCTCCAGAAAGAATAGGCTAGGTTAAACACACAAAAAAAAATTAAATGTATTGCAAATTAATTCTGTATTTGAGAATGCAGTTCTACTGAACAATATAATGAAGAATTCTATAAAGCTATTTCTCTGAGGTTTCATTGGTGATAATTCTTATGGTCACTATGCGGCACTACTGTCTCCAGCATTTAGAATCTGCCCACCACTAGAAGAAGAAAAGCATGAAGAGGACCTGTGCCATCATCGGGCCTAACCATAGATACCTGGAAAAGGGTATGCATGTAGATTCTTGATGGCTTTAATAAATTTCCTAATGCAATTTTCAATATTTTTAAATTTACAGCAATAACTAAAAATACCTGGTGATCCTGCCATGAAAGTTCTTGATTAGGCACTTCCTGTTATATGGGACACTGCTCTGTCCCTGGTTCCCAATCGTGCTTCTGCATCGTCACCCTGTCACATGACCTGGTTGTTTCAACACACATAACTCAGGCATGGTCCACTATTGTCACCATCAGCAAACAAGACCTAAGAAATACCATGCCGCCATCGCTAAAGTGCATATATACAGCGCGTGGTCATTTACGAAAAAAAAAAAATACAATTGTTTGTAGCATCCTCTAGTATGCTAGTGTTTAAGTATCAGCAAATGTATTTGACTCATGGTAAAATTAGTCTGTAATCTGGGTTAAGGGTTTATTGCAGGTCAGGCTGGATGACTAATACAGGCAGGACTCTCGTGCCTCATCTTGGTCCTGGAAGTTTTTCTAGAAGTTAGTGGGCAGAGGCCAGGAGAGTTGATCTGCAAACTTAGGGGAACCTGGCCAATTCCCATACGGTGAGCCTGGCAGGATGGCTGAGCCAGCCCTTACATATGGATGAGTCCGGCCAGCAGGGGAGTTGGGTGGAAGATGGAGTGCTGAGACTATTGGTTGCCTAGGAGGGGTCTCCTAGGTCTATGGGATACCTCAGCTATAGGCTAGGCTCAGGCTGGCTCAGGGGGATCAAATCAGCAGAGCGATTTGACATGGAATCTTTCCTTGGAGGCAGCGGGAGCAAGGGGGACAGTGTGAGTACACTATCACACCCAGGGACATTCAAGGGGAGGATTCTAGGACAATATCCCCCCGGACAATATCCCCCGGACAATATCCCCCCTGGACATCATCCCCCCTGACAATATCCCCCCTGGACAACATCCCCCCGGACAATATCCTCCCTGGACAATATCCCCCTAGACAATATCCCCCCTCTAACCCTAACCCTAACCCTCTAACCCTATGTCCAGGGGGATGTTTTCCGGGGGGATATTGCCCGGGGGATGTTGTCCCGGGGGGATATTATCCGAGGGGATGTTGTCCCGGAGGGATTATGTCCAGGGGGATGTTTTCGGGGGGATATTGTCCCGGGGGATATTGCTCAGGGGATAATGTCCGGGGGAATATTGTCCGGGGCGATATTGTCCTGATACCCAAGGGGAGAGACTGCCACATGTAGCAAGCCTTCTAAAAGGACAGCGCTTTGCTTAACCCATTATTATCTTGTCCTGGGAGATCATCACAGCAGCCAGGAAAGCTGGAAGTGCCTGTAAGCAGTGTAGCTAGGAGCAGATCTACACAAGGAGAAGATACACTCCTGCATGCAGTTTGCCTCAAGTTTTGTGCTTTTTCCAATTTGGGCTGAGAGCTCCTGGTCTGTATTGAATTTTTACTACTAAATCCACTAAGGACTATGTGTGCATATACCGGAAGGAAAGCAGTTCAGGATCTTTGTACAGAGGAAGGAAATTGTCCCTTGTAGTTGTTCTTGATTCAAGTTGGGCATCCCATAAATCCCTTCACCCATCCTGATTGTTGTTACCCCTAATAAAACATAAAAACAAAGCCAAGGGACTGACTTCTTGTGTATATATGCAAGTGAAAAATTAATGTTGCCTGGCTGTGCAGGAGTAGGAGAGCCAGTTACCAGGCCCCCCCCCCCATGGGGAGGTGCTATATTAGGGGATCTTGTTGGGGATTCTCCTATAGTAACCTGCACTGCCATTGTTCATAGCAACTGGCAACCAACGAGCCAAAGAACTGTAAAACTGTGTGTCATCAAGTGAGCCTGAACAGGGATGCTGTGTGGAAATCCTGCAGTCAGGAACTGTGTGCTACAAGTACTGTTCATATGCTGTCACCCGTAGCAACCATGCTGAGCCTTCACATATTGGAAGTACAAGTGTCCAGCTGTCTGACTATAGCTGGGAATAGTGACTGTTTGCTAATGTTTCCTGCCAATCTTAACAGAGAGCATCAGTTCATGAACATCAGTTCATGGGAATTGACTGTGTTTGTAAAAGTTGTTCCTGCACGTCTCAGTCTGGTCATGAAGGAGTTACAGCGTGCGCGAGAACATACCTGCTTATCAGACCTGCTGGTGCCAACTTAATGTTAAGGATCAGGCCGGGAAACTGGCTGTGGCGTCCTTAACAACGGATGTGTCACTGCTGACAGCTGAATGAAAAAAAAAAAAAAAAAGTTAAAGGAAAGGCATGGGGTTCTTTGGATCCGGTATGGATTTTGAGGGGAACACCCATGCCAAAATGTAAAAATACATCCCCCCCCCCCAAAGTCCATACCAAACCCTTAGCCAAACATGCAGCCTGGCAGCATCCTGGCAGCCTGCTCGCTCACCCCCCCCCCCATTGAATCATACCAGGCCACATACCCTCAAGATAGGGGGCGCTTTAGGGTGGGGGGATCTGCCCCGCCACCCCAAAGCACCTTGTCCTCATGTTGATGGGGTCAAGGGCCTCTTCCTCACAACCCTGGGCTGCGGTTGTGGGGATCTGCTGGCAGGCCGCTTATCGGAATCTGGAAGCCCCTTTAGCAAGGGGTCCCCCAGGTCCCAGTTCCCCCCATATGTGAATGACTATGTAAATAAAAACAAGAGGCAGTTTTTAACAATTCCTTTAGTAAAAAAATAAAAAACAATGTCCCTAATATGGATCTATCATCAATCACGACGCTGCTGGGCCCAAAAAAAAAATACTGCCTTCTGTCTTTGTTTTTGACACTTTTTTGGTGAATAGGTTGGGGTACTATGTAACCCATACTCATTTATATGGGGGGGGGGGGCAGGATCTGAGGGCCCCTCATGATCAGTACAATAATAGTATTGTATAGCTGGCAATTTAAATGTCTTTTTGTTCTTTATAAATGAAAATTTTGCTGCAGCAGGCTCTATACTACATGATACAGATGTGCCACTTTACAGACAGACTAAGAGGACACCCCAGGCACTATATTTAAAGGAATGTTTCATTTTTCTTCTTTGAGTTTAAGCACTATTAAAATTACTGCTCCTATTTTTTTTTTTAAATGAGTGGCCATTAACTTGCATATAAGCCTTCAAAATGGGGACTTTTGATTTTTTAAATTCGGGTCCTATACACTTCAATGGGGTTCAGGGTTAGGGTCTAAACTTTTGCGATGTTCGAGAGTTCGGATCCAAACCTAACCAAGGAATGTTCGACCCATCTCTAGTCAGCAGCAATTCAGAGCCAGGTGGAGGATGAGCCACAGCGGGAGGTAAGAGATGCAAACCCAGCTCAAGTTATCCCACCAGAGAGGCCGACTGCTGAATACCACCCTGTCAGCTCCACCTGGAAGGAGCCAGCTTGTAATGACCATGTGTCCTCAAGTAAGCCAGAGGGGAGTGACAGTGGTGGTGAAATTGACTAGGAGTCTCTGAGGCTGAGTTTGGGCCCCTAGAAGTAAAGACTGAGTGGTCCCCGAAAATTGAGTTGGAGGGAGAATGGGACTGGGAGGACGCTCAGGAAGCTGAAGATTTGCAGACAGGACTACATGAAAGGGAGACAGAATGGAGGGAAGAAACTGTTACCCCTGATCAGGCAAACTGGGCAGCTGGGATCGATCCGCCATTACCCTGCACAGATGGACAGCAACTAGACCAAACCCTGTCTGGGCCCAAAGTTGGGTCCAGGTGGGACCACTGGACACTAGAGGCTGGAAAGATGCCCAGAACATGGTCTACAAGTTATGGATAATCCGATCTCCTCAGGTCTATGTTCTTCCTGGGTCAGGCAAGTTCAGGGAGCTTCCCAGATTCTTCAGGTTCTACAGAGAAGAACCGCACTGGAGTGGAGACTGGACTTTTCATATGTTCCTAAGGATGTCATGGACATCATTGAGGCCTGCCACAGCCGTTGGGAAGGGAAACTGCTTTGGTATTAGCTGCATGATCCAAGTACATTTATTTTTATAAGGTAAAACACTTACGTCAATCATGAAAAACAGTGCCAGTAACGATCGGTATCCGTGGATTGTCTGCAGTACAATACCAGTGGTATAGTGAGTGGCGGCGCGGCTCCTCCTTCTGACGTGGCGTTTCTCCCCAATAGGCTTCCACAGAGACAGGAGGGATTAGCTGCATGTTCCCAAACCTCAGAGGGTTTCTCACAATCAAGATGTTTGGGCCCAGTTCCAGGATATCTGGAGGGAGTGGAGCAGAGGAAGGGGCATCTACAAAGATTGAGTAATTATTGGCAAAAGGGATCCCAGCGGAGAAATCTTCAGACTGCCTAATCCAGAAATGTACTGGTGAGAAAAAAGGGCACTGCTCTGCTGATCCATTCAGCAGAGCGGTTTGACATGGAAGCTTGTTTGGGAGGCAGCGGGAGCAAGGAGGACAGTGTGAGTACATCAGCACACCCAGGGACATTCAAGGGGAGAGACATATGTAGCAAGATTTCTAAAAGGACAGTGTTGTGCTTAACCATTTTATTACAGTAGCACCCTACAGGGTAGGTGCTAGGTAAAAGTATAGTGGGCCTTGGCTGCCTAACAGCAGGACCATAATTTCAGCTGGGCTGTCATGTCTCCTAGGTGTGTCTGCTGAGAGGGGAGTCTCCCCACTGGCTCCATGAGAGGATTCTCATTGGGCAGTGGAGAAAATCCAATCAGAGACATATTTAGGCTGGTATCTACCCCAGAAGGCCGATTCTGCCGCAGAGGATTCTGGGAGTGGGTATATGTTTGAGGGGAACTCATGACGCAGCATCTTTGGCGGGGGGCGGAGTCCCAGGAGGGAGAGTGTGACTGTCTCTCCTCCTGTCAGAGGGATTGGGTGTCTCGGGTGGCTGCCTGGGAATCCAGAAAATGCTGAGTCGAGCTGCAGAGGGGATCCGGTGGGCCGAGGACCAGTGGAGGAAGGGTTCAGTTCCAGGAAAGCCTGCCAAGGTCGTGAGTGCTGTGAACCTCCCCTAGAGGTCTGCCAGGTGTAGAGGGGACCAGTCCAAAGAGGGTTCCAGGGATCCAGGAGTCAGCTAGCTGTAAAGGGGGTGCCTAGTCAGAGGACCCTGAAGTGTTAGAGGGGGTACCTAGTCAGAGGACCCTGAAGTGCTAGAGGGGGCACCAGCGGTTGGGCCCTGAAGAGCTAATGTGTACAGTGTGTAGTGTACAGAGTTAAGAGTTGCAGCGTGTAACGCTCCTGCGTTTCTTATATGGTGTGGATTTTCAGCTGCAGAAATAGTTCCACGTCAGTTGTCATGTAAGAGATATGCTGAGATACCATTCCCAACCTCAATGACTCATCATGTGTGGAAGGTCTTATTTCAGCCAGTAAATACACACAATTAGCAAGCTGGTTCCTAGAGTGACTTTATATATGTGGTAACACAATGATGAAGGTTTGAGGGATAGGTTGAGTGGAGGTGGTAGGTGATAGACACTTGAAGGTGAGACAGTAGCAGATGGATGCAGGAAGGTTTAACAATGTTGTATGATAGCAGATGATAGAATAGCAGGTGGACATACAAAAGAGATCAACCCAGTGCAGAAAAGTAGCAGTAGTCTCAAGAGCTAGCAATCTAGTTTATGCAGATGTGATAAACAGTCTCTACTATGCAGAGCTAGATAGTGTAAGCTTAGTATAAGTTTATAGAGAATTCCCCTGCGGGGTACTTAGCACTATTAGCGATACAGCCGAAGGGTGGTTCAGGAGAGGCGGATGATCCAGTAGCGGGATACAGGGATCAGCGCAGCGAGGTTCCGTCAGCGAAGTAAGCTTGCAAGCATGGAAGCTTCAAGCAAGGTTAGCATCCAGATAAGGGTGTTTGAACGAACACATGTGAGTGAGAGCCGACGCCTTAAATAGCCATCTAGTCCGGCGCTGAGTGATGACAGCTCCAGTCTTAAAGGTGTATGCGCACCTTTCCAAAAGTAAATGGTAGGGCGCATACACTTGTGGAAAGTGTAATTTAGGGTACCAAAGGTACCGGAACATTACAATACCCCCCCTTTAAGGCTTGCTCCTGAAGGCCTCTGGAGCTGGTTTGTCTGGGTATCTCGCATGAAAATTGCGGATTAATCTAGGGGCATGTATGTCAGAGGTGTTTAGCCAGGTGTCGTCTTGGGGCCCATAGTTCTTCCATCTAACCAAGTACTGAAGTCTTCTTCTGTAGATACGAGAATCCAGAATCTCTTTTATCTCGTATTCTTCTCCACCTTCAACTTGTACAGGAGGGGGAGGTGGAATATTAGGCCTTATTCCTTGGTCCGGAACATGGGGTTTTAGTAGCGACACATGGAAAATGGGATGGATTTTTTGGTCCATTGGCAATGTAAGCTGCACTGCAGCTTTTCCAATAAGTTTCTTGATTGGGAAAGGTCCCAAGAACAGAGGTCCAAGCTTTTTGCTAGGGATCTTCAGTCTCAAGTTTTTTGTTGAGAGCCAAACGAGGTCCCCGATAGTATACTGTGGAGAAGGTCTTCTACGAAGATCATAGTACTTCTTTTGTTGACTGTGAGCGTGTGCAATGGTAGTATTTAGTAAACCCAGAGAATCCTTTATTTGGGAAAGATAGTCTGAGGCTACTGGGTTATTTGAAGGAAGGATGCGTGGAGGGAGAATAGAGGGATGGAACCCATAGTTCAAGTAGAACGGACTCTGCTTGGTTGTACTGTGAGTTGCGTTGTTGTAGGCAAATTCTGCCAGGGGGAGAAGATCCAACCAATCATCCTGTTGGTAAGAAGTGTTACAACGTAAATACTGCTCGATGCATTGGTTGACTCTTTCAGTCTGTCCGTTGGTCTGCGGATGGTAAGGAGAAGTGAGCTTCCGCTCAATCCGTAGTATGTGACATAGTTCTTGCCAGAATTTAGAAATAAATTGGGATCAGACAAAAGAGTTTTTGGGATACCATGTAATCTGAAGACATGTTTCATCAGGAGTTCTGCCATTTGTTTGGACGAAGGTAGTCTGCGAATAGCAATGAAATGTGCCATCTTTGTCAGATGGTCCACTGACACCAAGATGGTATTAAATCCTTTGGAAGGAGGCAATTCTACGATGAAGTCCAATGACAGAACCTCCCATGGAGTTTGGGGTATTGGTAGACTGCATAGTAGGCCGGATGGTCTCGTAGTGTCAATTTTGGACCTGGCACAGACATTGCATGAAGAGACGAATTTTTGTATAGATGTTTTCATGTCAGGCCACCAGAATTGCCGAGAAATCAAATTGAAAGTCTTTGTCATACCCATATGTCCTGCCATAGGCACATCATGTGATAATTCCAAGATCTTGGTGCGTAGGGTAGGTGGTATGTAAAGTTTGTCGTTGTAGTAGAGGAAGCCTTCTGCATCGGTATTTAGTTGTGGTGGTGGTGAATCCAACCTTATACCATGCAGAACCTCTTCCTTCAAGGAACGGACAACTCCAATAATGCGTTTGTGAGGTATTATAGGAACGGAAGGAATTTCAAAGTAATTTTCTTCAGTTAGTCGTGATAGTGCATCCGCCTTTTTGTTCTTATCTGCAGGTGTGTAGGTCACTAGGAAGTTAAACCTTAGAAAGAATAGTGACCATCATACCTGTCGATGCGAGAGAGTTTTGCTAGTCTGAAGATATTGGAGGTTTTTATGGTCCGTGTATATAATTATTGGTAATTGGGTGCCTTCGAGTAAATGTCGCCAATTCTCCAGAGCCAATTTTATAGCAAGCAGTTCCTTCTCACCCACGGGGTAATTTATCTCGGGACTGCTCAGGGATTTAGAAAAAAAGGCGACTGGATGAAGTGGTGAAGTGGGGGTAGGTCGTTGGGAGAGTATTGCTCCTACTGCCAGGTTTGACGCATCTACCTCCAGAATGTATTGGAGGGATGGGTCTGGATGGCGTAATATGGGAGCGGAAGTAAACCTTGTCTTTAACAAGTGGAAAGCCTTATTTGCTTCTTCTGACCATTTAAATGGTATTTTTATGCTAGTGAGCTGTGTGAGGGGTCTCACAATAGCAGAAAAGTTTTTTATGAACTTCCTGTAGAAATTTGAAAATCCCAGGAATCGCTGTAGCGCCTTGCGTGTAGTTGGTGTAGGCCAATCCTGAATGCAGGATATTTTACTCATGTCCATCTCGATTCCTGTTTTGGATATGATGTAGCCTAGAAAGAGTACCTCATCTTTATGGAACAAGCATTTCTTCAGCTTCACATAAAGATTATGTGCAAGCAATCTCGATAATACAAGTCTTACATGTCTTATGTGTTCAGACAGGGTCCGTGAATATATAAGTATATCGTCCAGATATACCACAACACAGACATCTAGTAAGTCTTTAAAAATATCGTTTATAAATCGTTGGAAAACTGCAGGGGCATTGCATAGGCCGAATGGCATCACAAGATACTCGAACAATCCGTATCTAGTTCTGAACGCAGTCTTCCACTCGTGTCCATCACGGATTCGAATGAGATTGTATGCTCCTTTCAGGTCTAATTTTGAAAAATAGGTAGCTCCACGCACCTGCTCAATGAGCTCAGGGATAAGTGGTAGAGGATAGCGATCTTTTATTGTGATAGCATTCAATTTCCTGTAGTTGATGATAGGTCTGAGACTTGAATCTTTATTGCGAACAAAAAAGAGTCCTGCTGCTGTGGAAGAAGTGGAAGGTCTAATAAAACCTTTTTCCAAGTTCTCATCCAAATAGGTTTTGAGATGGGCAAGTTCATCCTGTGAAAGAGGATAAACATGACCGAATGGCAATTTGCTATTTGGGAGTAGATCAATGCTACAATCATAGTCTCGATGAGGAGGTAATGTGTCAGGAAAGAGCTCACCTGCTGGTGGCACTGTAGCTCCCAGATCCATAGGCTGCAGTTCCAGTGTCCACCAGCGGGTGTCTCTCAGTAGTCAGAAGCGAACATCTCATGCAATCAGTCATCACCTGATGCTGGTTGCAGGAAGTATATTTAAACCCCGTGTATGCTTCTTCTCACTGCCTTGGTATTTTCTCCATGTGCTCCTGACCTGCATTCCTGTGTCCCTGCATCCTGATCCTGGATTCTGATCCTCATCCTGACCCTGCAGCCTGATTCCTTCCTTCCTGCTTGCTTACCCCGTCTCTTGTAAACCTCTCTCTGTTCTGTCTTGTTCCCAGCTCCCTCTGCTTGATCTCCCATGTATGACCCGGCTCTGTTACAATTACTATTCATTTATCCTGTTTTTGTATATATTTGGTTTGAGCAGTTGTTTGCTGTGTGTCACTATTGTTTGGTTATCTGGTTGGATTTACACAGTTATAGTTTTGTGGAGGTGCGTTTACATTTGTGTTATTTACTTATTTTTAAATAACTTATATTATTTACGCCTTAATTATGCCTAATATTCTCTGTGTCAGTCCACACATTTCTGGTCACACCTGTTGCTGACATAATGCTTGAGCATTTTTCTCAAGAAAAACCTCAGAAAGATCCTGATAACATAGTGGTGCAATCTCATCTGTCACCACAGACAGAATCTTCCCGGAAAACGGGAGGTCACACGTTTCCTCGCAATAACAAGAAGGGAAGGTCAAGGACCGTTTCTTCCAATCTATGGTTGGTTGGTGTGTGTGCAACCAGGGAAGTCCCAACACAATGGGAAAGTGGGGTGATGGTATTAAATCGAAGGTAGAAGTCTCCCTATGAGACTCGTTAATAGTGACTAGAAGTGCTTGTGTCTGATCGGTGATCGGACCAGAGGATAACGGAACACCGGTAATAAGACTTACTGAGACAGGTTTGAGTTTAGAAATAATAGGAATTTTATTTAAAGCAGCAAAACATATATCCATATAATTTCCACAAGATCCTGTGTCAATCATGGCCTTAGTAGTAATCCTGTTCTGGTCCCACTGTAATGTCAAAAAAACAGAAATGTAGGGGTTAGTGAATGAAGTTGTCAATCCTCCTAGAGAGACATGTGAACACTCACCCTTCTTTTTGTTGACTAGGGGACAGACATTTATCTTGTAATCCGGGGATGCACAGTACAAGCAGAGATTTTCATTTCGTCTTTTGGCTTTTTCCATAGTTGATAGCGGTGGGCGTATGGTTCCTATCTCCATAGGAACGGGGTCAACGGCCAGACTCCGAGAGGAAACGGATAATGGCATTCCCATCTTTTCAGCCTTTCTTTCTCGTAGTCTTCTATCTATGGTAATACTGAGTTGTATTAATGCATCCAGGGTTTTTGGCAGATCCGCTCGGGCGTGCTCGTCCTTAACGGCTTCTGATAGGCCAAGCCTAAATTGGGTTTTCAGAGACGCATCATTCCATTCTGAATCAAGGGTCCATCTCTTGAACTCTGCGACAAAGTCTTCCACAGGCCTCCTTCCTTGTTTCAAGGATCTTAACTGAAGATCAGCAGTACTCTTCCTATTGGGGTCATCATATAGGCTAGTGAGCTCTGCCAGGAACAAGGCATAGGAGTTGAGAAGCTGGTCGTTTTTCTCAAAAAGAGAATCTGCCCAGGCTCGAGGATCGCTTGATAGGTAAGAAATAATAGTACAAACCTTAATGTGATCAGTAAGGTAGGTACGAGGTTTTAGCAAAAAAAGTAACTCACATGCGTTTTTAAATTCGCGAAATTTTTTGCGATCGCCTGTAAATACCAAAGGGGGATTTATCTTGGGTTCAGGGGACTGAGCAGAGGTAAGTTGTGTCAGTCTAATTACCTGCTGCGACAGAGCCTGATTGTCTTCTTTTAATTCAGCAAGTGCGTGTATTAACGCAGATACTTGCTGTTTTAATTGTGTCACCTGAGTGGCTATTTCTGCTGAATCCATTTTTTAGGTTTGTTCAATCTGTAACGCTCCTGCGTTTCTTATATGGTGTGGATTTTCAGCTGCAGAAATAGTTCCACGTCAGTTGTCATGTAAGAGATATGCTGAGATACCATTCCCAACCTCAATGACTCATCATGTGTGGAAGGTCTTATTTCAGCCAGTAAATACACACAATTAGCAAGCTGGTTCCTAGAGTGACTTTATATATGTGGTAACACAATGATGAAGGTTTGAGGGATAGGTTGAGTGGAGGTGGTAGGTGATAGACACTTGAAGGTGAGACAGTAGCAGATGGATGCAGGAAGGTTTAACAATGTTGTATGATAGCAGATGATAGAATAGCAGGTGGACATACAAAAGAGATCAACCCAGTGCAGAAAAGTAGCAGTAGTCTCAAGAGCTAGCAATCTAGTTTATGCAGATGTGATAAACAGTCTCTACTATGCAGAGCTAGATAGTGTAAGCTTAGTATAAGTTTATAGAGAATTCCCCTGCGGGGTACTTAGCACTATTAGCGATACAGCCGAAGGGTGGTTCAGGAGAGGCGGATGATCCAGTAGCGGGATACAGGGATCAGCGCAGCAAGGTTCCGTCAGCGAAGTAAGCTTGCAAGCATGGAAGCTTCAAGCAAGGTTAGCATCCAGATAAGGGTGTTTGAACGAACACATGTGAGTGAGAGCCGACGCCTTAAATAGCCATCTAGTCCGGCGCTGAGTGATGACAGCTCCAGTCTTAAAGGTGTATGCGCACCTTTCCAAAAGTAAATGGTAGAGCGCATACACTTGTGGAAAGTGTAATTTAGGGTACCAAAGGTACCGGAACATTACACAGCGGCACAAGCAGTGACAAGGAGCTACCTCAGTCAGTGAAGGGCTGAAGGGAGCTGTTCAGTGACTTTTGAGCTAAATTGAGTGTGAGGAGTCAAGTGTTCTACAGTCCTGGATATTCAAGTTAACAAACAAGTTAAAGTCGAGGTTCCAGCACTAGTTCAGCAAAGCAGTATCTCCAAACGTCAGGAAGCGCTGGTCGTCATTCAGCTGGCGTCAAGACAGCGCCAATGGCCATTTTGTATAAAGTCCCAGTTAACGTAGTTGAGCCAGAGGAGTATCCCACTCATTCCCTTCTCCCATCCCCAAAATACAATAAACAAAACCAACCAAAGATGCCGGAGTGGTCATTGTCTCAACTCTCATACTTGGGTTCACAACTTAAATGTGTTGGAAGTGTCTCCGGTAACAATGGCAGACCCACATCGGTTCAAGGCCTGGAAATATTGCTACATTACCTTGCCTTGGGAGATCTTCAAAGCATCCAGGAGGGCTGGTAGTGCCTGCAAGCAGTGTAGCTAGAAGCAGATCTACACAAGGAGAGGATATAGGAGGAATGTTAAGTGGCACTTGGGGAACAGCAAGGAAAAGTCACTTTAAAAAATTATTAAATATATAAGTGGGTCTAAACCCAATAAACAAAAAGGATCAGTGTAAGAAAACTGTAAATGTAAGGTGAATGTCCATGGAAAAAGCGTCTATTAGTCCTTATTGTACTACATTCTCTGTGTAAGCAGCCAGCTGTCAGAATAGAAGCAGCTCTGGGGAAAAGAAGCAAAAAGACACAGCAGTGCTATCAGAGTGTAGTAAGCCGTGTACAAATGTATTGTTTAATAAAAAATAGCAACTCACAAACAATGAGTAGGCATATCACGTGTATATCACGTGTAAGGGCCTCTCAATGCTGCCCAGGTTCGGATCGCTGTTAGTGGTAGATACTGTCGGCTGCTCGGCTGCTCTGGTGGTTTCAAGGGCTTCGGGTCAGTGTAGCGATTGTTCCTCCATCAGCTGTGACATCACCGGACATGGGGCAAGTAAGCTGGCAGGCACGCGTTCAAAGCATACATGCTCCTAGTCCTTCCTCAGGCCGTGATACCCATGGCAGTATCCACCGCTGACAGCACTCCGGACCTGGGTAGCTTTGAGAGGCCCTTACATGTGATATGCCTACACACTATCTTTGTTTGTGAGTTGCCATTTTTTATTAAACAATACATTTGTACACGGCTTACTACACTCATATAGCACTGCTGTGTCTCCTTGCTACAAGGAGAGGATACACTCCTGAATGCAGTTTGCCTCACGTTTTGTGCTACTTCCAAGAGGGGCTCAGAGTTCCTAGTCTGTAATGGACTTTTGCTATTAAATTCACTAAGGACTGTGTGTGTGCATACCAGAAGGAAAGCAGTCCAGGATCTTTTGAACAGAGGAAGTAAGTTGTCCCCTGTTGTTCTTGATTCAAGTTGGGTATCTCATAAATTCCTTCACCCATCCAAGTTGTTGTTACTACTAATAAAACATAGAAACAAAGCCAAGGGACTGACTTCTTGTGTTAGATGCAAGTGGAAAATGTGTGTTGCCTGGTTGTGCAGTAGAAGGAGAGCCAGTTACCAGCGGCCCCTTGCTGGTCAGCATTCTTGACCAAGCTGCCCTGCAGATGCAGTGGAGGTTGAGGATCTGGCTGAAATCCCTCTCTTATTCATGTCATTGATTAATTATGGTTTCCGATTGGTTAGTGATGTTCCCCAACAAGCCAAAGATAATCACATGCCCTGGGGAAGGGTTGGCGATTTGTCCAGGGGTGCAAGCAGGCAGTTGGAAAATGTTTTTTTTTTTTTCCAGTCTTGTGTTCAGTGCTGAGACTTTTTTTGCAGTGAAAATTTTGTGTGGCATATTTGCGCATACCAGAAAACCTTTACCATGTCTTGCACAGCTGCACAATGTTAACCCTTTTCTGTCAGTACGGAAAATCAGACCAATTCACTACGCTCGGTGTACTTACAGGTTAACATTAAGTAATCTTTCTGAATAGAAGCTTTTCACATTTGGTTTCAAGCTTGAAAATAATTAATATTACAAGGTCTGGGAACATTTGTGAGGGTCTAAAATGTTAATGACTCCCAGAAGACAATTCTCATAAATCAAGCAGGACTGGCAATAGAATGACATCATGTAGGGTTTTTAAAACCTTCAGTAACCTGGGGCCACCTTCTGATGAAACGAATTGTGCTGAGGCAGGTCTTGTGCTAAGTAGGACATACATACATACCTGCTGTTACAATTGTAGCGTTACTCCTGTAGGAGCCACAGGTTTACTGTCCAGGTCTTCCCCACTAGCTTTGCCCCACAGCCAGGCACAGAGGCTCATTCACATACTTCTCCAATAATCAGTCTTAGGGTATTGTTTTTTTATTTTTGGAGAACTTGGATACTCCAAAAACAGGAACTATGTACAAGGGGAGGCTATTCCTTCTGGAAAAGCTGTAATAAAGTCCGTGCTTGCAACAAACCATAGACTTTAGAATG
The DNA here is from genome assembly GCF_965119305.1 of Pelophylax lessonae. NCBI lineage: Eukaryota > Metazoa > Chordata > Amphibia > Anura > Ranidae > Pelophylax > Pelophylax lessonae. Next base: position 82,875,263 of record NC_138779.1, on the reverse strand, counting down.
GCACGGGTGGCTGTTCCTTCAGAACACATGCGTCAGTGATGCCACTGGTTGAATGTATTGTAAATATCTCCTAAATGGTGCATGGTTAGGAGATATTTATACTACCTATAGGCAAGCCCTCTAGGTAAGAGTTATGTATGGAAGTTTACTTCCACTTTAAGGTTACGTATTCCCACATGGCAGCCTCAGCCTTGTCACAGAGCATTAATGGAAACAGCATGGAAGCAAAGGTACCCCATGTGTAGTAAAGTGACTATGTACATGGTGCCTAGCGTATCCCAGAAGAATCCACCCCCGGGGTAGGCCTCTTATGTGACCCTTGCTTGGCATCCAACGAGGAGGGGATCATGGAGGGCATGACAGCCACCACAGCACTCTACCCCTGCTCCATGTTTAGTATATATGGCCCCTAAGTCCCAGAGGGCCCTTGTGCAGCTGCACAGCCTGCAAAACTAGTATGTCTGCCCCTGTCCATTGTAAAATACAGATTTTTTTTCTTTTTATATTTTCATTTTCCTGAAACTGCATACAACATCACAAAAGTAAGAAGTGTAAGGCACTGTTTCCTGACCTTCCCATTAGTTTCAGCTAATAGATCTTCCATTTTGACAAATGATCTATCGAAAGACAAGGAACTTTCGTTCTGTTTGTTGTCTGATTATGCCTTCCCAAAGTATTAAATCAGATTGAGATGTGAGAAACATGACCCTGAGATCAAACCCTGAGTATACTTTAAAACAAAGACTCTCCCCTTACCTATCATCCAAAACGAAATCCATTGTTTTATAGAAACACGATCTTTGACATACAACAAAGTTTACATGAACAATTCTCTTTTAAGGACAATGAATAAAATTAAATGTGACCCAGGAATGGGAAAATTCATGTTATTTTGATCTATAAAAATGATCATGCAAGCCTCAACAAACCGCTGACCCAGACTTAATAACAACATTAGACACATCATTATCTAACTGAAGAGAACGAATGCCTGTAACTTATAACCACAGAATCTAGAACAGCCCATATGTGTCTGATTATCTTCCCAGACAATGGACAAGAAATTATGATACCTGGAAGACACACTGATGGAGCCATGTGGTTTTGCTTAAGCTCGCCTTACAGTTTTGCTCCTCACATGTTGTTTCCAAACTTTATTATCCCACCTCTCACCAGGAACTCTTGCATCATCACCTCGTTTGCCGAGACATTTTTATATTCATGTTTCTGGTACAGATAGCTTATTGCTAACATCCACTTTGCAGATGTTCCCTCCAAGTTAAATAATTGCACATGGAAATTACAACATGCTCTGGCACAGCCAAGAGGTAAACTGTGCAAGCGAGGAGATGAGAGGATCCATCAGATATCAGCCTGCCATAAGGTTACTCTTGGTGGAAATGTTTATTTTTTGCTTTGACTGTGTCCGGTGTTATTTATGTGTTTGTTTTATTACACTGCTTTATGAGCTGTGATCAATTTTTTTACAGACTTGTGTAAACATCAGCTCTTCGTGTATGATGCTTTGATCTGAATTCTATTTTAGCAGCTCCTCTGTTGGCCTGTTCATAGAAAAAAAAAGGAAGAACACTATCTGTTTATTTGGAATGAACTACACATATAGATACTTCAATGACCCTGAGGCCACCCTACAATTTTCTGTTCAATGGCACATAAACTATATAGTCATTAGTTTGTGGATTTGTAGTTTGAGGTGAGGACCAACCCACCTACTGTATATAAGCTTATTGGGCATCCTATGGCAAAACCATGGGTACTAATATGGAAGTTGTTCCCCCTTTGTGTTTGTAACAGTATCCACTTTCTAGGGAAGGCACAACATTTTTGAGTGTGTCTGTGGGAAGGGAATTTGTACCCATTCAGCTAAAAGTGCATTTTTGAGGTCAGGTACCAATGTGGCTTTGTGCAGGTCACTTAAATTCCTCCTCACCAAACTTATCAAAATTATGTCTTTATGGAGTTGACTTTGGGCAAAGGGGAACAGCCATGGTGGAAATGGTCTTTCCCAAGCTTTAGTCATAAGGCTGGAAATGCACAGCTGTCTAAAATATTCTTAGCTGCAAACATCTGAACCTTATTTAGTGTGCTATAAACATACTTCTGGCCACATGATGGTCAGGTGTCAACAAATGTATAATTATCTGTCCTCTTCCTATTTCTACCTGTTTGTTAACATTAAAAAGGTCTGAGAAATGCAACATGTAGCTTATGAAATTATTGATTTTCTGCTGAAAGATGTAGGTCACTTTCCTGTAAATGCCTACTTCTTTCAGATATGCGCACCCTCATTTACTAAAAGTAATTTATAGTAGGTGAATGACAGAAAAATGCTAGAAACTGGCAGGAAGAGTCCAGCATGAATCTCAGTATAGCAAAGACCCACATGCACAAGATATCTCATGTACACTAGAGGAGAGTAACAGTAATTATACAACTTATCCTCTTTTACTTTTTCTAGAAACAGATGTCAGCACACAAAACAGTATTGTAGACTTACTGCAAAGAAAAATACAATTATAGACAAGCCAATTTGAATTTGAGTTATCAATAAAATCACAATGAAATGGTCAAACACATTTATTTTGTGATTGGATTAGTATAAAGGGAAGGAATGCTGATAATTTCAGAATACTGATGATTAATATGATATAAGATCATTTTTTGCCATCTGTCATGCTCTTCTGTAATTAAACTCTAGCCCTTTGATATCATCATGTAGCTTCATTGTGATGACCAGCTTTGTACATTTACCATCTGCTGGTTGTTTATCAGTACTGCAGCTCAGATTTCTGCAGTGTACACCTGACATTCATTTATCACCTACAAAGGGAACCTCATTGTCCTCCTTGTGACTGACCAACAGGTTTTCTGTTTGCTCGTGTACTGCATATTGGTCCATCCCTAAATTCTATTCTGACTGTTCATGTCTTGAATTATTCTGTTATAATAGGACGAGCTTAAGGTAGTATTATAGGCAAAACATTCTTTTTCATGTTGAAAAGAGTAAGGGAGGGTTATAACCCCTGTCAGATTTTTTTTCACCATCTGTGTCCCATTGTGTAGATTTCCCTCCCTTCCTGTCCCATAGTCAAACAGAAAGTAAGAGGAAATCCCTGCAAATTAAGGGAATTTCTTGGGGACCCCCATGTCCCCAGAACCAGTGTCATCATTGGAAGATTTCCCCTCTATTACTTTTCTGGGGAAAGCCCAAAATTTGTGATTTTCTTTTACTTTCAATGATAATGGTAAACAGGACAAATAGAGAGGGTGAATCTCCTGAGCGGGGCACAAACAGCAATTAAAAACTCACAGGTGTTATAATTCCACTCTACTCTGTCCAAAACTAAAAAATACGTTTTGCGTTTAGTTATACTTTAAAGTTAGGCTTGAACCGCACCTAGCTACGTGAGCATTACGACGGATGCCCAAAGGCTTACCTGTTCGACAGGAGCGGAATGTCCTACTTAATAACAATAGTATTACTGCTATTGTACAAGACAGCTTTCTGCTGTCAATTGTTGTTACAGCCCAATTTTATTTAAAATAAAAAAAGCAAAAGGGACACTAGCTACTATTAGTTTGATGTGTTCCTTGTGCTGCTGGCTCCTTTTTTTTTTTTTTTTTTTTTTAGATCTTCATCTTCTAAACCCACCTACCCCTGCTGCCCTAATCTTCTGATGTTAATAGAGCTAAGGGGCCTGTGACAGACACTCAAAATTGCCAAACTATGCCACCCCTTTCATCACTCCTGCATTCATAGAACCCATACTAAAGCTTCTATGAATGAAACAGGATCTATGAATGAAGGAAGTGGATCTTTCATTCATCTTTCTGTCCTTAAATAATAAATTGTGTTTCATTCACAGAAGCTACACTATCACTTCTATGAATGGAAAGGGTAGGTATAGTCACTCCTGGAAAGTATGCATATGACAGGTACATCAGCTACTATTTTCCCCTGCATCATAAGATTATGGGGGCGGGGGAAGGAGGGGATCCGAGGATGATTTCAAGTAAAACAGGAGCCTGCAGCTCAAAGCACATATTTGATTAACAGTAAGTAATGTCCCTTGTGGTGTTTTTTTTTTCCCTGGTCCTAATCCCCGCTACTTCTAAAAACCCACACAAGACCATTATCTGCGCACCTAAGCACCTCTTTCCCTTCTGATCCAAAACTTTATCACATACCCTTAACATGTGGGGACCCCAAGCTTATGAGTTGATGACCAAAAAACTGGCCTTCCCCCATGTGAATGAGAAAGGTGTACATAGTACATAGCTCAAAGCAAGAAAAGGGAGGATTGGATTATCTGTGTTGTTCTACCCACATCCCTAGAATGTACGGAAAACCAAAATTTACCCCTCTATGAGGGACTTTAAGGGCATAGAAAACATATCAACTATAAAAAATAATTTTATCAAAGTTTAATTGTACATAATAAATTTATAAAAAAAGACATACATAGATTTGTTCACAAATAATACAACATAATAAAATGAATGAGGTACATATTACCACACCATATCTGTTGATTAAAGCACCTATTACAATTGTATGAATTTTGTGATGCACATTGCATAATCAAATCCTACGCATTTCGGAGAGTTTTTGCTCCTTCTTCAGGGTCAGTTATGCATTTATTAGAGGTATGGTTTATAAAAATAAGAATATCAATATCAATTATGTTAAAAGGTTCATCAAATAGGCATACATGACTGGTTCTAATGGCAAAAGATAAAAGGTTGGGTAATACTTACAATGTCCTCATACCAATGGCTCAATACCAGTAGGGAAGATAAAAGTAAAAGCAGTACAGGCCAATACCATGTCAGTGACCAACCATAAATCCCCAAAAGGTGATGGGGGAGATGTAGGTGAGACACCTCGGGAAACACAAGATGGGAGGGCCCCGACGCACACACACTGAGACCACAGGGCATCACTAGAAAGAGGGCAGGAATTAGCAAAAAAGTATATATATAGTAGTAGTATTTATATGTGTAAATTTATATGAGAGTAGTAGGATACAATAGGAGTATCCACCACACATATCTGCCTACCGATGATAAAGTACTGAGTAGTTTGTATGTTGAAATATGCCACAAGGTAGGAGTAAAGATGACAATTAAGTGGGCCAAAAAGGCCCCTTGTAGACCTGAATGGAACTCCCTGATGGAAAAATACAAAGTTAGAATTAGGGTGGGTATATATATATACTGAACAAAATTATAAACGCAGCACTTTTGTTTTTGCCCCCCTTTTTTATGAGCTGAACTAAAAGATCTAAGACTTTTTCAATGTACACAAAAAGGCCTACTTCTCTCAAATATTGTTCACAAATATGGCTAAATCTGTGTAAGTGAGCACTTCTCCTTTGCCGAGATAATCCATTCACCTCACAGGTGGCATATTAAGATGCTGATTAGACAGCATGATTATTGCACAGGTGTGCCTTAGGCTGGCCACAATAAAAGGCCACTCTATAATATGCAGTTTTATCACAAAGCACAATTCCACAGATGTCGCAAGGGAGCGTGAAATTGGAGGTAATTATATAGATGATAAAATAACAAAGTGATGTATAATATAAATGGTGGTGATCTCCCAGACAGTGAGAAATAAAGGCAATGGAAGGATGGACTGGCTGAGCCATGGGATTACAATTGGAAACGTATCAGAGATGAATATCATAATTGGGTGCAGAATGAAGGTGAATGAACTTGAAAGGGGATCTAAGAAAGTAGGACAAGACACATGGTTGAACTGGAGAAGGTGCTTATTTTTCCATTTCCCCTGATACAAAACCCTCTAGAAAGGGTTTATAATTGACTGCCTCATTGAGGCCTGGGAAATTTGTAGCTTTAAGGCGGCAGCTCCTTCTGTTGGAGGAGCTTATTACAGTCCCCCCTCTGGGGTTAGGGTGAATTTTATCAAGAGCCCAAAAATTGATCTTGGGAAAAACACCCCCATGTGATACAGTCACATGTCTGCCTAGGGGTCATTCCGAATTACAGAGTTGCATGCTTCGGACATGTCTGAAAATCCTTCTCCAAAATTCATTCTTTGTCTTGCCCACATAGAACGATCCACAGTCACCGATCATTAAATATACCACACCATATGTTTTACAATTGACATAGTGCAGTGCTTTGAACATTTGTCCATTGAGCAATTTGCATGATGGACCTAAATGTATATATTGACACTAACTACTGCCTCCACATTTATAGTTGCTTTTGTATTTACAAAGATCCTGTCTTTTATCCCCTCTAAGTTCACTCTGGATGATGCAATCTTTAATGAAGATAGTGCGTCTGAATGTTAAATTTGGAGTTGAGAATACAAACCTGCAAATATTGGAATCCATGGATAACATACACAAATACTTTTGTATAACTTTTCTAATTTTAGTGCGTTGATTTGAAAATTTCATGATTATTCTAGTAGTATTTTCCTGATTTTGTTTCTTTTTTAGAGCCATAGAGTAGTTTGTTTCTCGTGCTTCTAATTGCTCTTTTATAGGCTTTTTAAAGACATGTTTTCTTCTCTAAAAGAGAATGTGCTTATTCTCTAAAAAATGCCTCATTAGAGCAATTTCTTCTTGTCCTTAAGTATTGGCTATAGGGGATGGATGTTAGGAGGGATTTTGGGTGGAAACTTGAAGCATGCAGGACAGAGTTACCCACAGACGGCTCATAAGCATGTTATTTTCCCCACAAGTAAATGTGACGTCAAGGAAGGTCACTTTCTTGGGATGGTATGACATTGTGAATGTTAGGTTGAATTCATTCCTCCGGGCCATTCCATATCATGAACCTGTTGTCGATGTATCGGTGCCATATAATAATGTGGTCCGTGTACATCGACAGCTGCTCATCCAACATAAGCATATGTTCCCACTACCCCAGGTACAGGTTGTCATGCGATGGGGCACAACACATCCCCATCGCTACCCCCTGCACCTGGAGGTAGTGGGCACCGTCAAACATGAAAATATTATGAAAACAACGGAGCAAGAACCCAAGTGCCAATACCTACCCATTCAGTGCTTGTGGAGGCAACTAATGTTAGTGATATATCTACTGACAATAATCACTAACAAATCAATATGCAGCAGATGCTATATAAAGGATACAAAATAAAACAGTGTGTGTATACAAAACTGAAAGGTCCCACATAGACACTAGCAGCGCTTAAGAGCTACTCTCCATGAGCCCTACGTTAGACCAAAGATAACACCAAATACAAGATTAGCACTGCACATGTGCAATAGTCCCAAATGGTTGTAATATCTTGGCCACTTCGCATATATATGAACATAATAGTCCCAGATAAGTGTGATGAAATCCTCTTCAGTATTTCAAAACTTAAGTGCAGATGGTAAACACCTCCACCACACCTCCGTGAGCCCCTTAGGTAGTGAAAACGTACCCTTATGACATGTGTCTGGCGCTTTTAATAATCATATGAACATGGCTCTCCACATCGGTCTGCTTGCACACACCCCGATCGAGGACCTCCTCTGGAAAAACGTCAGCACTCCTCCAGATATCTTTCAGTACCCGTGGCCACATATAATCATAAAGGAGAACTCATAGTGTGATCCTTTTTCATAAAAGGAACTTTATTACATCAAATAAATAAAAGACAAACTCACATTTTCTCCACTTGCAATCATAGCTTGTAAAGAGCATAGGCACCCTTGCAGCCGTACGTTCTACCGCCACTGTAGTTTACTCGAGCAGCCCGAGGCTTGGTACCAGCACACAGGACTTCCGGGTTTCCCTGGCGTGACATCGGACACTTGCAGGTTGCCTAGGTGACCGCGTGCTCACGCTCTGACGCGTTTCATCGTCACAGACTTCAACTGAGGGCTTGGGCACAATGCACGGTCACCTCGTATTTATTATTCTCCCAAATGGGTGGTGCGAACGTCCCCGGCCGGAAACTCTGAAAGGGAACACGTCCGTCACCTGCCACTGCTGGGGGAACTTCTTTAGATATTCAATAGTTTTATAAAACTAATTTTTTGCATAATCGGACTGATATCCTCTTCAAATTTTCAAGCATCAGCATATCACTGACCAGGGATCCATGACCAATACCCATATACTGCCAATATCATTAGAGGACAATTATCGTCCACACACATTGCAAGGCTAAAATTATACATCTTATAATATAGTCATAATATAATATAGTCATATCCCTAAAGAGTGCAACTAATAAATAATACAGACTAATAAGACCACAACTTCGTTGTCATAGTAGGATCTGTCTGTATTTTAACCCTAAAAAGGACAGCTATGCAGCACATTATACCAGATGTCACCCTACTCTGGACCTGTATAAGCACCATCTCAACCTATATTGTCAATATGGCAAACTTGATGGATATATATACAATTAATTCCATCCCACAAAGTAGGAATATTATGGTTCAACTCAAACTCCAGAGACTGCTCGATGAAGTCATTGTAGACCATTCGTCCCATCCTTATTCGACTAAAATGTGCTGAATGGCTGCTATGCCTAGATTGTGAGGAATGGAGAAATACAGTGTTGAACAAATTTGTAATAGTAATTTACGAGTGAAAAGGTGCAGCTCTTTTATAAGATCAAATTTATCAAAATTTCTATTGGGACAAAAGCCTAGACCCTTTAACAGGAGTTGTGTTTCATAGGTTTGTGAGGAGGTGTAAGGAAAGATTTACTATGTTTATTTTCGTGTCTGTAGTAGTGCACGTGTTAAGATTTATTTTTGTGTCGTCATGTGTGGATTGGTCAATTTGTTGCTTTTGGCAGTGTTGGGGATTGGGCGGTTCTGAAAAGAATGGCTCTGGAAAATAGGTGCATGTGGGGTGGATGAAATATTTTTACGATCTATGTTGTAACAATGATTGGTATTTGTGTACATCTTCAGTGGAAGAAATAGAAGATAGATCATTCACCACACCCATTCTGCTGCCAGGTAGCGGATGGTCTGGCGCTTGCGTGTTGGCGGGCGTCCCACGCATGATGTCATCCCACCTACGTCATCACGTGACCCACGTGGGCTGGAGGGGGCGGCGCCGTATGCTGGTCGCCCAGGGACCAGTATCATGGCACCTGGAGGGTGAAAGATGCCTGTGATGGAACCGACCCACACTGTGCTTCCGTCAGTATACCACTTCCTCCAGTCTTGAACATAGATATCAGTTATTATAGCCGCATATTACAACCAAGAACTAGGCAGAACTCGTTTTAGCTGCAAATCTGGAACTCTTTATTGAACAAACTTACACAGAATATATATCCCACAGGAGGACATCCCCCTCCTGATAATATTACCCTAACAATACAAACTACACACAGGAATATAATTACCTGGACAATCTGGGATCTCATTCCAAGTCAGACTTGCCGGCATCAAGCTCATAACATACAACACACATTATTACAAGTGTAAACACATCCCCTAGCAGACAAATAGGTGAGTAAATTAGCACAATAACAATAAAAATAGCGACCCCCCCCTAGCAACTACTAGCTGACAATGATATAATAACATGCTAATTAACTCAGCACTTAAACCAGCCTGGGTGACCAGACTGGTCGACAACAAGGCTAAAACAAAGTACATTACACATTATTCTAAGTAAAACACAGAACACCTTATTAAACAGTCAACAGCAGGAGACCCCAGTAACAGACTGTCGGGCTCCTATCTACAATAGTCTATGAAGCAAAGCTCATATAATGTTCCATCATTCTGATACAGTGGAATTAATGTATTATAGATTTCCTAAGGGATAGTGTGGATAAATATTACTGTCCCACTTGAAGTATTCCAAGCCATATTCTCAGTGTCCATTAAGTAGTTGTCCATCATTTTCTCGGTCACCCTGTGCCCCTAATAGACACAGGGTGACTTACACGTAAGAGGTGTTTGGGGGCCTGAGACAGGGATTTCTCAACCTCTCTAAGGTAAGCTGGGTTCCACAGGGCCCCCCAACCAAAGTGCCTCTCATCGCAACGCCGTTAACACATCTTTTGCCATTAGAACCAGGCATATATGCTTATTTGATGAACCTTTTACCCTGATTGATGTTCTTATTCTCATAGACCATACCTCTAATAAATGCATAACCGCCTCTGAAGAAGGAGCGAAAACTCTCCGAAACTCTTAGGATTTGGTTATGCAATGTGCATCACAAAATTCAAACAATTGTGTTAGTCGCTTTAATCACCAGATACGGTGAGGTAATATGTACCCCATTCATTTTATTATGTTGTATTATTTCTGGACAAATCTATGAATGTTTTTTTTGTAAATGTATTATGTACAATTAAACTTTGTTAAAAAAAATTTTTATACTACTTTGATACGTTTTCTATGCGCTTAAAGTCCCACATAGAGGGGTAAATTTTGGTCTATAGTACACGGCTCTACCACAAAAACATATAGTCTAAATAGTGTGTAGCACCCTCCTAGGTAGGTGCTAGTGAGAGAGTATAGTTTTTGGCTCTGTCTGCCTATCAGAGGAGCAGCAGGCTAATCTATATTGCTTTCTGTCTAGCAGAGAGCAGGATCTGTGAGTGCTCAGTGTGCTCAGTATGTGATTCATTGAGTCTAGAGGAGTGTTTTACACTGGTCTAATAGGGAGACATGTTGGACAGTGGGAGGAAACCTGACCAATGGATACATTAGAAAACATTTTATAGTTTGGGACTTTGTATGAGATGTGTGGCCCTATGTGACTGATAATTGTGCAACCATAATAAACAAAACATATCATGATGAATCATGTTTTATTGTACTCGTATCCAAGGTGATGGATGCTGATAATAGCAAAACATGTGAAGAACAGCATTGAAGGGTATGGATCATACATGGATGTACAACAATGACATAGGAATGATAACATCAGTACATGCATGTTGTTAAACAACATGAATGTCGACAATAAATAAATACAAGTATTGTAAAAAAATACAGTAAAATACATGATGAAACAAAATTGATGATATGAAGTTGCTTCATGAAAAGCTCGACGCGTTTCGTGTAAAAACACTCATCAGGAGCAGGTGTAGTCTGTGTATCTAAAGAAAATGATGTATATAAATACATGTGTATATAAGATAAACATGTATATGGCTGTTAAACAGCTCTATAAACCCAGCCCTTATAGCATTGAAACTCACAGGTTTGTTCCAAATAGAGTTGCAGGATGTGTAGAAATGTGCCATTGGAGGGTATGCCTGACACGGGAGCTGAGGGGGCAAAGCCTGCACACATGGATGACTGTAGTGCTGGATCTGTGGATGCTATAAATTCTCATGTGGGGACCACCAAAATCTCCAATTGACCACAATGGGTTTCTAGAATGATAATATCATGGTATCATAATGAAGTATTAAAGATATATGAATAGGGTTGAGCGAACACCTAGATGTCCGTGTTCGACGGGTTCGGCCGAACTTTAAAAAAAAGTCCGGGTCCGTGTCCCGGACTTTTACCGAACTTTTCCCGGACACCGAACCCCATTGAAGTCAATGGGGACCCGAACTTTAAGGCACTAAAATGGCTCTAAAACACCAAAGGAAAGGGCTAGAGTGCTGCAAATGGCAGCAAAACGTAATTAAGAGCATGGCAAGTGCTCTGCAAACAAATGTGGATAGGGAAATAACTTAAAACAACAAAAAAAAAACAGAAAAATAAAACAATGTTCTTCTTCATCTCTGAAGGACGAGGCCCATATGGAGTAGGAGGGAGGTTGAGGTGGTGGTGGATGTGGCGGTGACATAGGCGTGCGCACAGGGTGTGCTGGGTGTGCCTGGGCACACCCTAATCGCCTAGGGCACATAGCATTGCCAGTGAGGAGATGGGAAAGATCTCCCTGGGACCTGCTCTGCTCTATTTCTCCTTGCCTACAGGTACATGGCCCCGATACATTACTCTCCCTGCTGGCAAACACATGCATGTGTATTTCAACTTTGGGGTGCACACCTTAATGCAATAGGCTGCGCACACCTATGGGCGGTGTAGGTGGAAGCGGCGGTGGAGGAGGACCAGGGCCGGATTAACAGCATCATGGGCTTGGTGCTGAGGATTTTGAAGGGCCTTAAGGGCCGTGCCTTGCCATGCACCCAGAGGAGGAAGGGTGCAGCCATGCATGCCTAATTCAACATGGGATGCTGTCTCTGAAGCCCATAAACACATCCATGCATCGCCAACTGTCCCTCCTTGTCCGGCCTTCACGCTGTGTGGGGAGGTTCTGAGGGTGCTGCCTGGGGAAGCGAGCATAGAAGCCAGACTTCTGTGTTTACAAGTGACAGAAGAGCGGTAACAGTGAATATGGCCAACCCGGGGCCTATATAAAAGGTAGGGGCCTGGAGCTGCAGCTCCAATAGCCCCTACATTAATCTGGCCCTGAGGAGGAGGACGAGGTAGCCAACACTGCTTCTTTTCAAAAATTTTAAATGAGGGTACACCCCAAAAGAGTGAGAAAGAGCAAAAATGGAACAATGGGTGGGTAAGGTCGGTATCCATTGCTATTCTGCATAAGGTACGGAAAAGTCCCGTGGGATCCATGCCTGGTTCATTTTAATGAACGTGAGCTTGTCCACATTGTCTCTGGACAGGCGGCTGCGCTTGTCTGTTATAACGCCCCCAGCCGTGCTAAATACCCGTTCAGATAATACACTGGCTGCAGGGCACGCCAGCACCTCCAAGGCGTAAAGGGCAAGCTCAGGCCATGTGCCCAATTTGGAGACCCAGAAGTTGAAGGGGGCAGACCCGTCATTCACTACATGTAGGCGTGTGCACACATACTGCTCCACCATGTTGGTAAAATGCTGCCTCCTGCTAAGACGTTCCATCTGAGCTGCTGGTGCTGCTGTTTGTTGTGGCGTGCTGACAAAGCTTTTCCACATTTCGGCCATGCTAACCCTGCCTTCTGAGGTGCTGGCGGTGCCCTGGTTGCGTTGGCGACCTCCTCCTCCTCCTCCTCTGCCTTGTGCTTCCACTGTGGCCCCGCTGTCAGATGGGAATGCCAGCAGCATGGCGTCTACCAGCGTGCGCTTGTACTCGCGCATCTTGCGATCGCGCTCCAGTGAGTGAATTAAGGACGGTACGTTGTCCTTGTAACGGGGATCCAGCAGCGTGGCCACCCAGTAATCAGCACAAGTTAGAATGTGGGCAACTCGGCGGTCGTTGTGGAGACACTGCAGCATGTAATCGCTCATGTGTGCCAGGCTGCCCAGAGGCGACGAAAGGCTGTCCTCTGTGGGAGGTGTATCGTCCGTGTCCTCTGTATCCCCCCAGCCACGCACCAGTGATGGCCATGAGCTGGCCTGGGTGCCACCCTGCTGTGAACATGGTTCCATCTCCTCCTCCAGCTCCTCCTCCTCCTCATCCTCCTCATCCTCCAGAACTGTGCCCCTGCTGGACAATTGCGTCCCTGGCGTTTGCGTGTGCAGGAACCCACCCTCGGAGCCCCTTGCGAATGACTGCCCTGAAAGCCTTGGAAATGTTACCTCTTCATCCTCCTCCTCCTCCTCATCCTGTGCCACATCCTCTTCCATCATCGCCCGAATTGTTTTTTCAAGGAGGCATAGAAGTGGGATAGTTAAGCTGAGAACGGCGTCATTGCCACTGGCCATGTTGGTGGAGTACTCAAAACAGCGCAACAAGGCACACAGGTCTCGCATGGAGGCCCAGTTATTGGTGGTGAAGTGGTGCTGTTCCGCAGAGCGACTCACGCGTGCGTGCTGCAGCTGAAACTCCACTATGGCCTGCTGCTGCTCGCACAGTCTTTCCAGCATGTGCAAGGTGGAGTTCCACCTTGTGGGCACGTCACATATGAGGCGGTGAGCGGGAAGGCCGAAGTTACGCTGCAGCGCTGCCAGGCGAGCAGCAGCAGGGTGAGAACGCCGAAAGTGCGCACAAACGGCCCGCACTTTCTGCAGCAGCTCTGACATATCGGGGTAGTTTTTAAGGAACCTCTGCACCACCAAATTCAGCACATGCGCCAGGCAAGGGATGTGCGTCAAACCGGCTAGGCCCAGAGCTGCTATGAGATTTCGCCCGTTATCACACACCACCAGGCCGGGCTTGAGGCTCGCTGGCAGCAACCACTCATTTGTCTGCTGTTCCATGCTCCTCCACAACTCCTGCGCGGTGTGTGGTTTGTCCCCCAAACAGGCAAGTTGTAAAACTGCCTGCTGTCGTTTACCCCTGGCCGTGCTGAAGTTGGTGGTGAAGGTGTTACGCTGTCCGGATGAGGAGGCGGTAGAGGATGAGGAAGCGGAGTAGGAGGAGTTACGAACAGGAGGCAAACTGAAGCGCCCTGCAATCCTCGGTGGTGGAAGGACATGCGCCAAATTGCTATCCGCCTCAGGCCCATCCGCCACTGCATTTACCCAGTGTGCCGTTAGGGAGATATAACGCCCCTGACCGTGCTTACTGGTCCACGTATCCGTAGTTAGGTGGACCTTGGCACAGATGGCGTTGCGCAGTGCACACCTGATATTTTCCCCCACTTGGTTGTGCAGAGAAGGGATGGCTTGCCTGGAAAAGTAGTGGCGGCTGGGCACGACGTACTGTGGGACAGCCACCGACATAAGGTTTTTAAAACTGTGCGTCTCCACCAGACGGAATGACAGCATTTCAAAGGCCAATAATTTTGAAATGCTGGCATTCAGGGCCAGGGATCGCGGGTGGGTAGGGGGGTACTTCCTCTTCCTCTCAAGTGTTTGGGAGATGGAAAGCTGAACGCTTCCACGGGACATTGTGGAGATGGTTGTTGGTGACCCAGGTGGTGGTGTTGCTGACAGATCGTCTGTTTGCGGGGTGGCAGGTGCCGGTATCACTACAGATGTGGCTGGAGCGGCCGAGACTGCAGCAGAAGAGGAAGCAGGATGAGCCAGAGACGTTTCTTGGTTTTGAAGGTGTGTACTCCACTGCAGCTCGTGCTTTGCACTTAGATGCCTGATCATGCAGGTTGTGCTCAGGTTGAGAAGGTTTATGCCTCGCTTCAAGCTCTGATTGCACAGGGTGCAAACCACTCGTGTCCTGTCATCAGCACATTTTCTAAAGAACTTCCACGCTAGAGAACTCCTTTGAGCTGACTTTGGTGCGCTCGTTCCCTTGCTGCGTTGGGCAGTAGCGGGCGTAGTGTCTAGGGCACGGCCGCTCCGCTTCTGCACCCTGCTCCCTCTTCTGCTGTGCTGGTGGCTCTGTGCGACCACCGCCTCTTCCTCCAAACTACTCAGGTCACCTGCATGACGTTCATTCCATGTGGGGTCGAGGACCTCATCGTCCTCCACATCATCTTCCACCCAGTCTTCACCCCTGCCCTCCTTGTCGGTCTCCACAATGCTGAACGCCGCAGCAGTTGGCACCTGCGTTTCGTCATCATCGGAGACGTGCTGCGATGATCCTTGCATGTACTCATCTTGAGAAATAAGTGGTTGGGCATCGCTGCACTCAATCTCTTCCACTTCTGGGGCAGGGCTAGGTGGATGGCCCTGGGAAACCCTGCTGACAGAGTCCTCAAAAAGAATAAGAGACTGCTGTATGGCTTGGGGCTCAGACTGCTGGCCTGATTTGCAAGGGGGTGAGGTGAAAGACGGTTGGACATTGGCTGCAGGTGCCAACTCTGACCTTTCTGCAGTAGACTGGGTGGGAGACAATGTGAAGGAACTGGAGGCACTGTCAGCAGCAAACCAATCTACTATCGCCTCAACTTGTTCTGGCCTCATCACTTCTAGGGGCGTTTGATGCCCTACCAAATACTGATGCAGGTTCTGTCGCCTACTCACACTTGAGGAAGGTGTTTCACTTGTGCGTGTAGCTGGCACAGATCGACCATGTCCTCTCCTTGCAACAGGAGCTCTACCAGCAGCACCACGACCCAGGCCACGGCCCTTATTTGACGGTCTCCTCATATTTCTGTAATTTAAGATCTTGCCCTAGAAAGGTTTTTGATTAAATAGCGGAATAGAAAATATGATCCCAAAAAAGTGTATGTATATCACACGTACACAACCACACTAGGCCCCAATTACTATTGTTTGTACCCCTAAAAGGCTAGGAGTAGGGGGAGTATGGAACAGGCAGCACCCTCAAACCTTCAGAAGTATGAGATGAACCCCAACAACTTGGAAAGGTGGATCTCTCTCACACGTACCAACACAGACTATCCCCCAATTTAACTGATCCCCAAAGGTTTTTGATTAAATAGCGGAATAGAAAATATGATCCCAAAAAAGTGTATGTATATCACACGTACACAACCACACTAGGCCCCAATTACTATTGTTTGTACCCCTAAAAGGCTAGGAGTAGGGGGAGTATGGAACAGGCAGCACCCTCAAACCTTCAGAAGTATGAGATGAACCCCAACAACTTGGAAAGGTGGATCTCTCTCACACGTACCAACACAGACTATCCCCCAATTTAACTGATCCCCAAAGGTTTTTGATTAAATAGCGGAATAGAAAATATGATCCCAAAAAAGTGTATGTATATCACACGTACACAACCACACTAGGCCCCAATTACTATTGTTTGTACCCCTAAAAGGCTAGGAGTAGGGGGAGTATGGAACAGGCAGCACCCTCAAACCTTCAGAAGTATGAGATGAACCCCAACAACTTGGAAAGGTGGATCTCTCTCACACGTACCAACACAGACTATCCCCCAATTTAACTGATCCCCAAAGGTTTTTGATTAAATAGCGGAATAGAAAATATGATCCCAAAAAAGTGTATGTATATCACACGTACACAACCACACTAGGCCCCAATTACTATTGTTTGTACCCCTAAAAGGCTAGGACTAGGGGGAGTATGGAACAGGCAGCACCCTCAAACCTTCAGAAGTATGAGATGAACCCCAACAACTTGGAAAGGTGGATCTCTCTCACACGTACCAACACAGACTATCCCCCAATTTAACTGATCCCCAAAGGTTTTTGATTAAATAGCGGAATAGAAAATATGATCCCAAAAAAGTGTATGTATATCACACGTACACAACCACACTAGGCCCCAATTACTATTGTTTGTACCCCTAAAAGGCTAGGAGTAGGGGGAGTATGGAACAGGCAGCACCCTCAAACCTTCAGAAGTATGAGATGAACCCCAACAACTTGGAAAGGTGGATCTCTCTCACACGTACCAACACAGACTATCCCCCAATTTAACTGATCCCCAAAGGTTTTTGATTAAATAGCGGAATAGAAAATATGATCCCAAAAAAGTGTATGTATATCACACGTAAACAACCACACTAGGCCCCAATTACTATTGTTTGTACCCCTAAAAGGCTAGGAGTAGGGGGAGTATGGAACAGGCAGCACCCTCAAACCTTCAGAAGTATGAGATGAACCCCAACAACTTGGAAAGGTGGATCTCTCTCACACGTACCAACACAGACTATCCCCCAATTTAACTGATCCCCAAAGGTTTTTGATTAAATAGCGGAATAGAAAATATGATCCCAAAAAAGTGTATGTATATCACACGTACACAACCACACTAGGCCCCAATTACTATTGTTTGTACCCCTAAAAGGCTAGATGAGGAGTAGGGGGAGTATGGAACAGGCAGCACCCTCAAACCTTCAGAAGTATGAGATTGTGTTCACTGTACCCCACAAAGATTGAGTTCACTGCACCCCACAATGATTGTGTTCACTGCACCCCACAAAGATTGTGTTCACTGCACCTCACAAAGATTGTGTTCACTGTACCCCCCAAAGATTGTGTTCACTGCACCCCACAAAGATTCTGTTCACTGTACCCCACAAAGATTGTGTTCACTGCACCCCAAAAAGATTGTGTTCACTGCACCCCAAAAAGGATGTTGTTCACTGCACCCCAAAAAGGATGTTGTTCACTCCACCCCAAAAAGATTGTGTTCACTGCACCCCACAAAGATTGTGTTCACTGCACCCCAAAAAGATTGTGTTCACTGCACCCCAAAAATGATTTTGTTCACTGCACCCCAAAAAGGATTTTGTTCACTGCACCCCAAAAAGGATGTTGTTCACTCCACCCCAAAAAGATTGTGTTCACTGCACCCCAAAAAGATTGTGTTCACTGCACCCCACAAAGGATTTTGTTCACTGCACCCCAAAAAGATTGTGTTCACTGCACCCCAAAAAGGATGTTGTTCACTGCACCCCAAAAAGGATTTTGTTCACTGCACCCCAAAAAGATTGTGTTCACTGCACCCCACAAAGGATTTTGTTCACTGCACCCCACAAAGATTGTGTTCACTGCACACCAAAAAGGATTGTGTTCACTGCACCCCAAAAAGATTTTGTTCACTGCACCCCAAAAAGATTGTGTTCACTGCAGCCCAAAAAGATTGTGTTCACTGCAGCCCAAAAAGATTGTGTTCACTGCAGCCCAAAAAGATTGTGTTCACTGCAGCCCAAAAAGATTGTGTTCACTGCAGCCCAAAAAGATTGTGTTCACTGCAGCTCACACACAGAAAAATGGATGTGGATCACTGACACCTGCCTATCTCCAATCCCACACCACACAGCAATATCGATTGTAGTTTGTAGAACACAGTTTCCCTAAAATTCAGCAGACTCTGTCCCTAACAGGATTGAGAAGAGATCGTAGATCAGGATTGAGTGCAGACCCCACCCCCCACACAGCAATATCGATTGTAGTTTGTAGAAGACACTGACCCTATAATTCAGCAGACTCTATCCCTAAAATGCCTACAACTCGCCCTGCCTAAACACTCCGACCTGTCCCTCAATTCTATCCGGACACAAATGGTTTTTTCCTGCCTATCTTTCCCTAATCAGCAGCCAGCACGTTGATGTGTGCTCTGTCCCTGAATCTAAGCAGCATAATGACGCCGCTGCGGCTGCCTCGAACTTATAAAGACTTGGTCACATGCTTCAGACGGCCAATCACAGCTACTGAGACATTTGCAGGCATGGCTGGGATGGCTTAAGGCACACCAGTTAAACGATTGTTGATTGGCTGTTGAAAGCCCGCCATGAAAAGAGCGCCAAAGCATGCAAAACCCGGAAATAAAACGACCGAACACGGATTTTTACCCGAACATACAGTAAAGTGTCCGTGTCCGTGTTCGGGTACAAAAAATCCAATTATTCGGTACGAACACGAATAATACAGTCCGTGTTCGCTCAACACTATATATGAAGCTTAGCACGTATGCAAGTAAGGAGAGATGGCGAAATGTCCATGCCAGAGAACCAAGCTGCCAAGACCAACAACCATGGAGTGAATAGAAAAGTGATAGATGAAAAGTAGTGAAGTGTAGAAGAGTGCATGAACCGTGAAGCAGACTAAGAAGGAGAAAGAAGAGTGACAAGAGTGCAAGGGTGGATAAGAGATGAAAGTGATTGGTGATAGACCAATAGGGATGTGTGGTTCAAAAAGGTATAACTGGTGAAGGAGACCAATGACTGACAGGGGGGGGGGTTTCATATGAAATGAATATCCCGAGTTAATGATGAAATTGTGCAAATAAGTCAAAGTGTCAGTCCATCTCTGATTGGATCGGAAAAGAAGTGAAAGTGCAAAGGAAGGAAAGAGACAAAAAGTACCTCCATGAAGACATGAGCAGGGTATGCTCCCAGCGTCACACTGCTACAACCACAACAGGGGATCAGCAAACGGCTGTGTAAGCCGGAAGCAAAAGATCCATAAGTGGGAACGCTGATGTACAACACGTGTTAAGGCGCCGGCGCCAATCATGACGTCAGGACCTGCACGGATGTGCGTGACGCCGATGCGCTGCGGCCGCAAACCCCGCCTCCCACTCCCGCCTCAAGGCGCGGAGAGCGGAGGGAGGGGAAGGCGGGCGGAGCGCATCGCAGCTCCCGGAACCAGACAAAACCCAGGCATGGCCGCATATACACAAACTGCCCTCACCAGCTAAGAAAAAAAAGTATTAAGAGTAACGTAAATAGTATCGTAGATAATAGTGGTGAGTCCATGTGTATAAGGGCTCAACCGAAAATTGTCACAATGAGCACATTGAGTCATCCGAAAAGTGGTGACTCGGGACACACATCTCCATCCCTGGTTAATTAGCAAAGAAAAAAGAGGGGGTTTGGGACTTTATATGAGGCAACACAAAGACATGTGCCTCCATCCCTATTATCGCACGATAAAAAACATTTTATAGTTTGGGACTTTATAGAGCTGTTTAACAGCCATATACATGTTTATCTTATATACACATGTATTTATATACATCATTTTCTTTAGATACACAGACTACACCTGCTCCTGATGAGTGTTTTTACACGAAACGCGTCAAGCTTTTCATGAAGTAACTTCATATCATCAATTTTGTTTCATCATGTATTTTACTGTATTTTTTACAATACTTGTATTTATTTATTGTCGACATTCATGTTGTTTAACAACATGCATGTACTGATGTTATCATTCCTATGTCATTGTTGTACATCCATGTATGATCCATACCCTTCAATGCTGTTCTTCACATGTATTTCTATTATCAGCATCCATCACCTTGGATACGAGTACAATAAAACATGATTCATCATGATATGTTTTGTTTAGTATGGTTGCACAATTATCAGTCACATAGGGCCACACATCTCATACAAAGTCCCAAACTATAAAATGTTTTTTATCGTGCGATAATAGGGATGGAGGCACATGTCTTTGTGTTGCCTCATATAAAGTCCCAAACCCCCTCTTTTTTCTTTGCTAATGGATACATTAGATACAGTCCTGGTGATTGGTAGAGACAGGCTGTCTCGGTGCATTCTGGGATACTGTATAAAAGCCAGGAGCACATGTGCTGGGGGGTCTTTGGTTGGTGAGCAGAGTACCGGAGGGAGGGTGGCTGTCTTGGTGGATTCTGGGATATTGTATGAAAGCCAGGAGCAAATTTCCTGAGGGGTCTTTGGTTGGTGAACAGAGTCCCAGAGGGAGGGTGGTGGCTGCCTCCTCCTCTGTAGCAGTAGCACGTGGCATCAGGAGTAGGGATGATCGAACGGTTCGGGTCCACCATCGGTTCGGCCCGAACATTGGGTGTTCGAGGTTCGGCCGAATTTAGAACTTTTTGCCCAAAAAGTTCGGAATTCGGCAACCAGAACCGACCAAAATGCAATGCTTCAGGAAATGGGCTTTAAAAGCCCGTGATTGGACCAGAACCATTAGCAAAAGCCAATTGAGGGGGCAGGAGAATGCTAGGAATGTGATTGGAGTGACTAGGGGGTCCCTAGACCAATCATTAGTGAATACGCCCCTTAGTATATAAGATAGCCCCCGCCATATTCCTAGCATTGTTATACTGGACATGGAAGAGAGTGGAAGCAGTTCTGTTAATTTTACTTTAAAAGTGTCATTTAGCATTTATTAGTGTGAGGAAAGGGATATCTAGTGTAGTTAGAGTGCTCCTTTACACTTAAGTTAGCTTCAAAAATTTAGTTTCTGTAGGGAAAGTGTTAAGTGTAAGGGGACCGTAGTGTAGTGTAGGGTTAACTGACAGTGACTGCTATGGAAGGGTGACAAAACCCTTCCATAGCAGGGTGACCGCTATAGAGAAATGATCATTTCTCTGAGTTGCTTCGGGACAGGAATATGGCTTCTCACCAGCAAGCATTTTTCATGCTGCAGGGGTTGCCACTGCCAGTGCTTTTTTGAGGACATGTTTGATGTCAGACATGACATCTGAACATGTGTATAGGGGGTATGTTAACACATATATGTCTGTATATATACCCCTAGACATATATAGGTGTGATAGTAGCAGAAATATATGCTTGCGCTAATGAAATCATTTACAGTAATATATTTCTGCTACTATCACACCTATATATGGCTAGGTGTCTATATACATATAATTATGTGTGTATATATACCACTATACACAAGTTCAGATGTTTTGCCTGCCTCAAAAGAACCCATAAAAATGCCAAAAAAACGATAGCGTCAAAAAAAAAATGCCCAGGTGTGTTTTTGCTGGCATTTTTTGGGGGGTTTTGGAGGCAGGCAAAACATCTGAACTTGTGTATAGTGGTGTATATATACACACATACATATATTTATATACACACCTAGACATATATAGGTGTGATAGTAGCAGAAATATATGCTTGCGCTAATGAAATCATTTACAGTAATATATTTCTGCTACTATCACACCTATATATGGCTAGGTGTCTATATACATATAATTATGTGTGTATATATACCACTACACACAAGTTCAGATGTTTTGCCTGCCTCAAAAGAACCCAAAAAAATGCCAAAAAAACGCTAGCGTCAAAAAAAAATGCCCAGGTGTGTTTTTGCTGGCATTTTTTGGGGGGTTTTGGAGGCAGGCAAAACATCAGAACTTGTGCACAGTACCACTATACACAAGTTCAGATGTTTTTCCTGACTGCAAAGAACCCATAAAAATGTCTGCTATTAAACCGGCAAGGTGTGAAAACTCCTGTGCTGAAAGTGTTCTAATACAAACAATCTTTTTTTTATGGTTCTGGACATGCTACAGAGCTGAAACTTCACATGTACACTTTTTAGACCCCCCAGATACGAAATCCAAAGTAAAAATCAAAAAATCTCTTTTTTTTTTTTTTTTAATTTTTCAATAATTGGCTTTTTTATCAAAAATGACAATTTTTAAGAACTTTTTTTTGTGTGATTTTGTGTCTGGGGGGTCTAAAAGGTGTAACTGTGAAGTTTCAGCTCTGTAGCATGTCCAGAACCAGAAAAAAAAGATCATATAGGTGTAAAAGGAGGGTCCCACATCCCTGTTCTACTGAAAAATTATCTTTTTTTTTTTCTCATGGTTCTGGACATGCTACAGAGCTGAAACTTCACATGTACACTTTTTAGACCCAAAATCAAAAAATCGCTCTTTTTTTTTTTTTTTTTTCAATAATTTCCTTTTTTATCAAAAATGACAATTTTTAAGAACTTTTTTTTGTGTGATTAATAGTTAATGGGGCATGACCCAGAACCCTAGGGACTTTTTAGGGGCATTTATTAGGTTTTAGGGCTTAAAAATGGTGTTTTTTTATTACCGAAGTTCGGGTCCCATTGATTTCAATGGGGTTCTGAAATCCGGGCCGAACTTTCGGGAAGTTCGGATGTTCTGGCCGAACCGAACTTTTCAAAAGTTCGATCATCCCTGATCAGGAGGTCATCCCGAGGGCCAGAAGAATGGAGCTGAACCCAGAGGTCCTAGAAAGCTGACTGGGGGGAAGACACTGGAGACCCTAGAAAAACAATATCGTGAGTACAGGGGATCTTGTCAAGGGGCCTGACCTGAGGGGGGGCCACCCCTGAGTAGGATAGTCAGTGGACGGGTGTCAGTTGTCAAGAAAAAGGATACTAGGAGAGTGTCCTGAAGATATCATTAGTTTATCAAGTCATCTGGAAAGAGACTTAACCCTAAATCCACCTAAGTGGCAAGGTGGATCAACAGCCTGGCTTTATCTACAGATAGATCTCCTTCCACCTTTGTGCATAGGTAATTTGGAATATCCCACTATTCTCTTCTCCCATCCCTATTTAAAATAAAACACCAAAAACAACTACATACCCCAGGACTGATCATTGACTGAGCCAAGAATTAAAGTGTTAAATTATGAATGTCAGTGTTGCTAACGGTAACCCAGGGGGACCCGGAAGTGTAATATCCAGCAGTCCTCAAGGGGGCAGTGCTACAAGTGTAAATAAAGACTAGTGATGAGCCGGACACTCCCCTGTTCGGTTCGCACCAGAACACCGAGAACAGGGAAAAAGTTTGTTTGAACAAATGAACTCCATTGAAGTCTACGGGACTCGAAAGTCAAAAATCAAGTGGCCTCATTTTGAAGGCTTAATGCAAGTTATTGCCCAAAAAAAGTGTATGGGGTCTGGGTACTGACCTAGGGAACATGTAGCATATGTTTTTTAAAAACAATTGTTTTTAAAGGAGCAGTGATTTACTGATTTTAATGAGGCTTAAAGTGAAACTATAAAAATGAAAAATTATAGGCACATCAGGGTCCCCTTGATGTGCCTGTAAAGTAGCGCATCTGTACGATGTATGTAGCCTGCTGCAGCAATACTGACATTTCTAAAGGAAAAAATGTCATATACAAATTTACCTTCAAATTTCAAATCGCATTTACTTGTCATACAGGTGCAGAAAAATCGGGCCTTGGTTGTTGTTGGTGCCTGAACACAGCAAACCCTTTGCAGTTACTCTTGCTGGGCGCAGGAACGGGCCCTGCTGCTAAAAATTCCATACAAATTTTGAAATTCCATGTTCTTGTCATACAGGTGCAGAAAAATTGGGCCTTGGTTGTTGGTGGTGCCTGAACACCGCAACCCCTTGCAGTTACTCTTGCTGGGCACAGGAATGGGCCCTGCTGCTAAAAATTCTATACAAATTTTGAAATTGCATGTACCTTTCATACCAGTGCAGAAAAATTGGGCCTTGGTTGTTGGTGGTGCCTGAACCCCGCAACCCCTCGCAGTTACTCTTGCTGGGCGCAGGAACGGGCCCTGCTGCTAAAAATTCCCTACAAATTTTGAAATTCCATGTACTTGTCATACAGGTGCAGAAAAATTGGGCCTTGGTTGTTGGTGGTGCCTGAACACCGCAACCCCTCGTAGTTACTCTTGCTGGGTGCAGGAACAGGCCCTGTCGCTAAAAATTCCCTACAAATTTGAAATCGCATGCACTTGTCATACAGGTGCAGAAAAATTGGGCTTTGGTTGTTGGTGGTGCCTGAACACCGTAACCCCTCACAGTTACTCTTGCTAGGTGCAAGAAGCGGGACATGCTGGTAAAAATTCCATACAAATTTGAAATTGCATGTACTTGTCATACAGGTGCCAAAAATTGGGCCCTTGGTGATGGTGGTGCCTGAACACCATAACCCCTCACAGTTACTCTTGCTGGGCACAGGGACAGGGCCTGCTGTTAAAAATTACATACAAAAATTTAATTGTATGCACCTGTCATACAAGTGCAGAAAAATTAGGCCTTGAGGGTTGGTGGGGACCTAAACCAAAAACATTGTTGGAAGCTAGCAGAATCAAGGTTGAGGAATAGGATAGGCAGCACATGCAGTCTTCAAGGGATGGGAGACCCCTAGCAAATGCAATCAGTTATATCAGCATCAGAGGCTTGATAGTTGCTTTTGATCTGGGACTGATTAATTTTGATAAAAGTCAGCTGGTCAACAGAGTCTGTGGACAGATGCACCCTTTTGTCCATCACAAAACCTCCAGCAGCACTGAACGTCCGTTCAGAAAGCATGCTGGAAGCAGGACAAGCCAGTAGCTCCATTGCATATTGAGCAAGTTCTGGCCAGTGGTCCATCTTCAAGACCCAGTAACCCAGTGGATGCTCACTTGGAAAGGTCTCCAAGTCTGCTCTTGCCCCTAGATAATGATGCACCATATGATTGAGACACTGCCGATAGTTGCTTAAACCTAACAGCCCTGGGTGCTGCTGAGGACTAAAGAACTGTTTAAAGGCATTATCCACCACTCCTCCTTTGGCTGAACGATGCCTCAGAAACGCGTCCAGAGAATGTAACCTCCCAGTGTCTGCAAAGGTGTTACACAAATTTTTTTCAAGGCCTCCTCAAGATGTTTCATCCTCTGCTCCCTCTGCTAAGGCAGGATCAGCTCTGCAACTTTACCCTTGTAACGTGGATCAAGGGTAAACCAATAATTATCCCTCTCCTTGATAGCACGAATCCTCGGGTCCTTTCACAGGCTTTCCAGAATCAGGGAGCCTAAAGTTTTAGGAGGCATTAGCTTCTGAGTCCTCTGTCACTAAGGATGACATTGTCAGGAGCAACCTCTCCCCAACCACGTACAACTCCTGGGGTTTCTGGGGAATCAAAACCATCCCTTGAAGACTGCTGTATGCTATTCCCTACATCCATGCTGCCACAATCCTCCTCCTCCTCTTCCTGCTGTGTGTTTTGTGTCCCTGCAGGCATGATATCTGCATAAAGGGGGCATTCTGAGGAAAGGAAGTCCTCCTCTTCCTCTCGCTGTTCTGCCTCAATTGCCCTGTCCATGACTCCATGAAGCGTGTGCTCCAGCAGGTAGACTAGAGTGATAGTGTCACTGCTGCATGCATCGTCCCAGCTCAACATCCTTATGGCCTTCTCAAATGGTGACCTTTATCAAAAGCCACTGGTGTGGCAAAAAAAAGTCAAGCTCCCCTGACCCTGTCCTTGTGCCATACTCACACAGGTACTTATTGATGTCCCTCTGCTGCATGTGCAGCTGCTGCAGCATTGCCAATGTTGAGTTCCACCTGATGGGCATGTCACAAATGAGGCGGTTGGTGGGCAGGTTGAATTCTTGTTGAATGTCAGATAAGCGAGCACTGACATTGTATGAACACGGGAAATGGCCACAGACTTTTTTGGCCTACCTCAGGAGATCTTGGAAGCCCAGGTATCTGGTCATGAAACGCTGCACCACCAGATTCAGGACATGTGCCAAGCATGGAACATGTGTCAAGTGTCCCTGTCGAAGGGCGGAGAGAAGGTTGGTGCCATTGTCACATACAACCATTCCTGGCTCAAGCTGTCGTGGCGTCAACCATCTCTGAGCCTGCCCCTGTAGAGCTGACAGAATCTCTGCCCCGGTGTGACTCCTATCCCCTAGATAGACCAACTGAAGCATGACATGGCATCTTTTAGCCTGACTGCTTGCGCAGCCCCTTGAATGCTTAGGGAGCACTGCTGCGTCAGGGGACAATTGAGCAGAAGAGGACATGGAGGAAGAAGAAGAGGAGGAGGAGGAGGTGGGGGTGTAGCCAGATTCGGCAGAACCAGTACCAGCTTTTTGGAGGCATTGGTAAAACAAGCTGCAACACTGAACCCTGTCCTGCATCCTTCCCAGCTGCCAGCAGAGTTTCCCAGTGCGCCGTGAAGGAAATGTAACGTCCCTGTCCATGCGTGCTGGACCATGAGTCAGCAGTAATGTGAACCTTCCTGATCACTGCTCTGTCCAACAAGGCCAAAACACTACCTTCAAAATACAGTAGAGAGCCGAAATGGCCTTGCGTGAAAAGAAATGCATTTTTGGTACCTGCCACTGTGGTGCAGCACATTCCATAAATTTGCGAAAGGGAGCAGAGTCTACCAGATGAAAAGGCAGCAATTGTAATGCTAGCATTAAGACACTGAGCATGTGGATGGCTGGGACAGTATTTCTTTCTACGGTTTCTACGGTTCAGCAACTGGGCTAGTGAAATTTGCCTGCTGCTCAAATCAAGCGGTAGTGTACTCCTAGAAGATTGGGTGCAAGCCTCTGTGGCACTCATTGCTATACTATCATCCCTCTCAATGCAGGTATTTGAGAATACATGAGGTATAGTAGGGTTAGAGATCCCAGATGAGGAGCAAGGTGAAGTATGCTTGTTTTTATTTTTATATATTCCCTTCATCAACCAGGGAACCAACATCACAGCTTTCAAATTGCTGCACATCCTCCAGCAGCATGTCACTGACACTATGATCAAATAATTCCGGTGACTCCTCCATGCATGATGGTGGGGCGACAGAAGGAGTAGCTGTGGAGAAGGAGCCTGTGGAACGGGCCACTTTGGCAGCTGCGGTGGAAGGCAAACTAGTATGAGCATGGGTGTCAGAGGACAAGGTGGATGAGGACGGCTTATTTATCCACTCCACCATCTCTTCTACATGTTGTGGCTAATTAACGCAGCCAGCACAGGAAAAAAGGAACGGGCGTGTCCCGCCTGCAGAGGATACACCATGTCTGTGACTACCACTTTTCACTGTGGACACAGAGGCTGCTTGCCCTCTTTTCCTGGCCTGTGGGCGTCTGCCTCTCCTTGTCAGCCTTTCAGACATAATGTTGATTTTGGGGGGGGGGGGTTATTAATGATTGATCAATATATAATCGATATATAATGCACTGGTGATATGTACTGAACTGACCAATAGATACTGAATGGCCTGATAAATACTCAAGTGGCCTATATACATGTAGATATCAATATATGGTCTATACTGAAACGACCGATAGATACTGAATGGCCTAATATATACTCAAGTGGCCTATATATATTAGATATCAATGTATGCTTTATACTGAATTGACCGATAGATACTCAATGGCCTAATATATAATCAATTGTCCTATAGAGAGATCAATGTATGCTCTATACTGAACTGACCGATACTCAATGGCCTAATATATAATCAATTGTCCTATATATATATGTGTATATATATATATATATATATATATATATATATATATATATATATATATATATATACAAACACGATTCCAAAAAAGTTGGGACACTGTACAAATTGTGAATAAAAACAGAATGCAGTGATGTGGAAGTTTCAAATTTCCATATTTTATTCAGAATACAACATAAATAACTAATCAAATGTTTAAACTGAGAAAATGTATAATTTTAAGGAAAAAATACATTGATTTTAAATTTTATGGCATCAACACATCTCACAAAAGTTGGGACAATGCCATGTTTAGCACTGTGTGGCATCCCCTCTTCATTTTATCACAGTCTGCAAACGTCTGGGGACTGAGGAGACAAGTTGCCCAAGTTTAGGAATAGGAATGTTGTCCCATTCTTGTCTAATACAGGTTTTTAGTTGCTCAACTGTCTTAGGTCTTCTTTGTTGCATCTTCCTCTTTATGATGCGCCAGTTTTTTCTATTGCTGAAAGATCTGGACTGCAGGCTGGCATTTTCAGTACCCGGATCCTTCTTCTACGCAGCCATGATGTTGAATTTGATGCAGTATGTGGTCTGGCATTGTCATGTTGGAAAATGCAAGGTCTTCCCTGAAAGAGACGACGTCTGGATGGGAGCATACTGTATTTTGTTCTAGAACTTAGATATACCTTTCAGCATTGATGGTGCCTTTCCAGATGTGTAAGCTGCCCATGCCACATGCACTCATGCAACCCCATACCATCAGAGATGCAGGCTTCTGAACTGAGCTCTGAGAACAACTTGGGTTGTCCTTGTCCTCTTTAGTCCGGATGACATGGCGTCCCAGTTTTCCAAAAAGAACTTTAAATTTTGATTCGTCTGACCACAGAACAGTTTTCCACTTTGCCACAGTCCATTTTAAATGAGCCTTGGCCCAGAGAAAACACCTGTGCTTCTGGATCATGTTTAGATTTGGCTTCTTTTTTGGCCTAAGGAGTTTTAGCTGGCAACAGGGAATGGCACGGTGGATTGTGTTCACCGACAATGTTTTCTGGAAGTATTCCTGAGCCCATGTTGTGATTTTCATTACAGTAGCATTCCTGTATGTGATGCAGTGCCGTCTAAGGGCCCGAAGATCACGAGCATCCAATATGGTTTTTTCGGCCTTGACCCTTACGCACAGAGATTGTTCCAGATTCTCTGAATCTTTGGATGATATTATGCACTGTAGATGATGATAACTTCAAACTCTTTGCAATTTTTCTCTGAGAAACTCCTTTCTGAAATTGCTCCACTATTTTTTGCCACAGCATTGGGGGAATTGGTGATCCTCTGCCCATCTTGACTGAGAGACACTGCCACTCTGAGAGGCTCTTTTTATACCCAATCATGTTTCCAATTGACCGAATAAGTTGCAAATTGGTCCTCCAGCTGTTCTTTATATGTACATTTAACTTTTCTGGCCTCTAATTGCTACCTGTCACAAATTTTTTGAAATGTGTAGCTCTCATGAAATCCAAAATGAGCCAATATTTGGCATGACATTTCAAAATGTCTCACTTTCAACATTTGATATGTTATCTATATTATATTGTGAATAAAATATAAGTTTATGAGATTTGTAAATTAGTCCATTCCTTTTTTACTCACAATTTGTAACGTGTCCCAACTTTTTTGGATTTGGGTTTGTATATATATATATATATATATATATATATATATATATATATATATAGAGAGAGAGAGAGAGAGAGAGAGAGAGAGAGAGAGAGAGAGAGAGAGAGATATCGATGTATGCTCTTTATTGAACTGACTGATAGATACTCAATTGCCTAATATATGTAATCATTTGTCCTATAGATATAGAGAGAGATCAATATACTGAACTAACCGATAGATACTCAATGGCCAAATATATGTAATGATATGTCCTATATATAGAGAGAGATCAATGTATGCTCTATACTGAACTGACCGATAGATACTCAATGGCCTAATATATGTAATCAATTGTCCTATATATATAGAGAGAGAGAGATCAATGTATGCTCTATACTGAACTGACCGATAGATATTCAATGGCCTAATATATGTAATCAATTGTCCTATATATATAGAGAGATCAATGTATGCTCTATACTAAACTGACCAATAGATATTCAATGGCCTAATATATGTAATTTATTGTCCTATATCAATAGAGAGATCAATGTATGCTCTATACTGAACTGACTGTGACCGACAGATACTCAATGGCCTAATACTGTATATGTAATCAATTGTCCTATATATAGAGAGAGAGATCAATATACTGAACTAACCGATAGATACTCAATGGCCAAATATATGTAATCATATGTCCTATATATAGAGAGAGATCAATGTATGCTCTATACTGAACTGACCGATAGATACTCAATGGCCTAATATATGTAATCAATTGTCCTATATATATATATATATAGAGAGAGATCAATGTATGCTCTATATTGAACTGACCGATAGATACTCAATGGCCTAATACAGTATATGTAATCAATTGTCCTATATATATAGAGAGATCAATATATGCTCTATACTGAACTGACCAATAGATATTCAATGGCCTAATATATGTAATTTATTGTCCTATATCGATAGAGAGATCAATGTATGCTCTATACTGAACTGACTGTGACCGACAGATACTCAATGGCCTAATATATGTAATCAATTGTCCTATATATATAGAGAGAGATCAATATATGCTCTATACTGAACTGACCGATAGATACTAAATGGCCTAATATATGTAATTATTTGTCCTATATATATATAGAGAGATCAATGTATGCTCTATACTGAACTGACCATGACCGATAGATACTCAATGGCCTAATATATGAAATCAATTGTCCTATATATATTGAGAGATCAATGTATGCTCTATACTGAACTGACCGATAGAAACTCAGTGGCCTAATATATGTAATCAATTGTCCTATATACAGTATATATATATATATATATATATATATATACAGAGATCAATGTATGCTCTATACTCAACTGAACGACAGATACTCAATGGCCTAATATATGATAAATTGATCAACTGCAAATTACTTTCCTCTCCCTGCCTCAATCACGATCCTCTCCCTACCTAACTCACTGCTAGCATTGTCTCTATTTAGAGTACCTTGCACTGTCTGATAAACTGCAAATTACTTTCCTCTCCCTGCCTCAATCACGATTCTTTCCCTACCTAACTCATTGCTAGTCATGTCTCTAATTAGACTACACTGCACTGTCTGATAAACTGCAAATCACTCTCCTCTCCCTGCCTCAAACACGTTTCTATCCCTGCCTCAACCACTTGCTAGTCTCACATATGTGGTATCCCTGTACTCAGGAGAAGCAGCAGAATATATTTTGGGGTGTAATTACACATATACCAATAGCATGGCTGATGTGCGTGCGAGTAGCCTTTATGGATGCGGGCGCTCAAATTTCCCGTGAAGAAGCACATTTGTTCGTCATTCGATGAACGAGCGAACAGCCAATGTTCTACTCGATGCTCATCCCTAATAAAGACACACATTTTTCTTAAATCCTTTAATAAAGGAAAAAAATTGACCACTATGTAAATCCTCTATCAGTCATCCAGCAATGTAGATTAATGTCAGTCAAGATGCCAAACATGCACCAACCTTCCAAAAGAAAAAAAAAAAAAAAACAGCCGACATAAAACACTCCTTGTACCATGACTTTTATCCCACAAAAAAACAGCTCTTTTGGATGACAGCTGTAATCAATAAAGGGACATGACCATATATGCCTAATGACATAACTGGGATCCCATGACTTTTTTGACTAGTGGGGTCCCCCCTAGCAAGCACCTCCCATGTTGAGGGCATATTTCCCATCTGAATGGGAAAGCATAATTAAGAGAAAGGGAACTTTCAAAGAAAATAAAAACAACTGATATATACAGTGCCGGTCCCCCTTGAACCTGTGGGTAGCCAAACGGTGTGAGCCATTGGTTCCAGAAGTGGTAAAGGAGAACCATAAACTACTCAGTCCCTGAACCACACACGATTCCTCTCGGAGTCCAGGTGACAAAAAGAGCATGTATAGAAAAAGTGGGAGCTTTGAGGTTCTGACAGAGCCAACAGTCACCAATGAGCACATACATCAGAGGCTCAGTGCAGGGGTCATCTTCTAGTGTACATATCAGATGAGCAGGGTGATGT